>NC_136069.1:897204481-898418231 GCF_964261635.1 Lissotriton helveticus
ACTGATTCTTACTGTTGTCCACTACTTAACTCTGTTTCCCTTTTTAGGTCTCAGCTAGAAGCGCGCGAAGCGCGTTCTCGCAGAGAACTATAGTGATCGTTTCAGCCGACAACGAGTCTAGACAAGTGCTGGCCGCGCGCACCATTAAGAAGCATGGCAGTGTCTGATTCCGACGCGTGCCTAGGGATTGGGTCGCGCGCGTCGGAATCCGACTCTGCCATGCGCCGTAAGTTTCAGTTTCGTTAGCGCTCGTCTTCTGTGCGGTGCGGTTTCTCCTTCTTTCCTCTTTCCCTCCCTCCCCCCTCCTTCTATCCTCCAGCCCCTCTCTCCATGCCCTTGTCGCGGGTGTGGTAACCCCTCTCTCTCCCCAGGAGGCCGTTCCGTCCCCCATTTTGAAATGAAATTATGGAGGTGGAGGCCGGCTGCGCACAATGGTTAGCGCCGCGGGTGGCGCCGGAATCATGGGGCTCAGCTGCTTCGCAGCACCGCTGATCTCCCCTGCTGTACTGCCGGGCCGACCGCGCTGTGGGGCAGAATACATTTTATGGCTGCACTAGTGCCGGTGAATACTTACTTCTGAGTGGGGAGCTTGGCCGGGCCCAGCGAGAGTGCTGCAGATAGGCTGCCCTGCAGTGTTTTTTATCCCACGACAGACCCGACCCCATCGCCTTGTGAACTTGCATCAGGTACTGTTATCTGCACTTTTGGGGATTAAAAATAGGGCCGCAGCAGCTCCTCCAACCTCGATGCTGAGACTCGTGCCGCAGCGGGAGCCAGTTTTCTATTCCACTAACATTATTAAAATGTCACACATAGCAATCTGAAAGCTTGTTTTTTTTCTCGCGGCAACAAACCCCCACGAAGATTGACCTGAGAACGTGACTGCACACACTAATTAAAAAAAGGCAACTCGGAGATTACACATTCTTCTTTCTAGGCAGTTAAATTGCTTGTGTTTCAGCTTGCATTGTCTGTCGTAGCTACAATTTTTGGTTGGTTTCTGACGTCACAGTTCCCGTTGTTTTTCTGGTATTTTATAGTTTTTGTTCCCCCTTGACCTTCTTGTTTTACAAGTCATTAGTGCCCTGAAGGTTAATTCAGTTGGTCCAATTGAAGGAAGTTAAGGCGACAGCTCGTACACTGCATACAAAGCCTTGAGCTGACAACATTGTTTTTACTGTCGCCACCTCAATATTTTGACCCCTTGTGTACCTCCTCACACGTTTTCACAGAATTACAATTGCAACGGGAATACCCGCCCATTGCTCTGTGCACCCTGCAAAGAGGCCAAGCATTGGATGCCCACGTATTCCAAACACCTTTTGAAGTCACTGACAAGCACTGTGTTAAAATCACACTGCTTTCAGCCTCACCTTCAGAGCTCTCAAGTGTGCCCGCTATAAACACCTACTCGAGAGTAAATGTTTCATGGAAAAATAAAGAAACACAGCACCCTGGAAATAGTTTACTTAATCTTGCATTTCCTAAGAATGTTAAACGGGAAATAAAAACAAGAACTAAAATACTGACATTGATTACTTACATTTTTTTACATGAATTATTTAGAACTCAATCAGTGTTTTTAGCCAGTGAAGTTAAGGACCTGAATATAGGGCCCAATTGTGACCTGTTTCAATATTAGTTTTTAATTACTACCTAGTGTGAGATTGAGTGCACGCTTCCAGACACACGCACACACACCACCAGCCGCAGTGCACTCTTTCCCCAGGCATACACAACACCAGCCATCAATGCACGCTTTCACCAGGCACACACACCAACAGCCATTAGTGCACTCTTTCACCAGGCATACACACCAGCGGCCGTCCGTGCACACTTTCCCCGGGCACAGACATCATCAGTGCACGCTTTCACCAGGCACAAACACCACCAGCCATTAGTGCACGCTTTCACAGGGCACAGACACCACCAGCCGTCAGTGCACGCTTTCACCAGGCACACAAGCACACCACCAGCCGTCAGTGCACGCTTTCTCCAGGCACACAAGCACACCACCAGCCATCAGTACACGCTTTCACCAGGCACACACCACCAGCCGTCAGTGCACACTTCCACCAGGCACACACACCACCAGCCATCAGTGCACACATCAATTGTTAAAGCATCCACAATTAACTATTGGAGCAATTGCAGTATGGCACACTTTACTATTAAACATATTCATCTAAAGCGCAGCATGCCACCTTTGCTTTTTTTTTTTTTTTTTAATTTTTTTTAAATTTGCATCAAGGGGAACAGCCAAGAAAAAAAAATTATTTACATACAGCAAAAACAAAAGCAGTACAAAAACATATCAATAACAAATAGTAATAAAGTAATAATAAGGTAATTAAAAAAGAAATTTTTATGACATAATTAATCCCCACATTTTATCCACTTTCCGCTTACTATGCAGACCCCTTGTAATCGCAAGAGATTGCTCCATATTATATATTTCCTTGACAAGACTCCACCACTCCATAACCGTCGGTGAATTTTGTTGAACCCAAACTCTCGCAATAGTCAGCCTAGCACATGTAATTAAAATTTTCAGCAAGTCACATATTGATTTATTGCCCCCTGAAACACCCACAAATACATCCGTTAATGAAAAAATAATAGGACTAGCTAGTCTAGTAGAAACAATTTTAGTAACTCCATTCCAGAATTCAGCAAGATGCAGACAGGAAAAGAACATATGAATAATATCAGCCCGATTAAATCACATTTGGGGCATTTCGTACGATCACTGAATTTATTATTTGTTGCCCATTTAAGAATCCTGTCCGGTGTGTAATACAGCTGGCATACTGTTTTAAATAACTGCAATTTAAGGTTTGAAGATTGAACAGAAAGATTGAGGCTATTTAAAGATGAAATGATCAGATCCGGTGGTACATTCATCGCCAATTTGCTAGTCCATTTTTCTGCCATTTTAGTGATATCATTAATATTATAATCAGAAAATACTTTGTACCCAATACTGATCAGGGCTTTATCTACTTCTCTATAGATACAATTCCAAACTTCAGATTCTATCAAAATGGTAAATTCTAACTTCCTCAAAAAGTAATCCCTAATCTGATACTATTTAAACCTATTCCCCTCTGACAAATTATAGCAAGCCTTCAATCTTTCAAATGCAAAAAAGCCCTTATGATTATATAAGTCTCCCAATACATTAATACCGCATTCTGATAGTACACGGCCAGTTGGATCCTGAAAAATTTCCGGTAAACCCGGATTATACCACAAAGGGGTTTTATAATGAAACAAAGAGACTTTACTTTTAACAAGAATGGAGCGCCAAATGTTAACTGTATCTCGTACCGTCTTAAATTTTACTCGTTTAAAATAATTGGGGTCATTCAGTCTGTAAAGAAACATGTTTGCATCCACTCCTAACAAAAATCTATGAAAACATAAACACTTCTCAGGGATCAGCAAGCTACGGAAGCGGGTCAGAAAAGCAGACCAGTAATAAAGTTTTATATCTGGAAGATCCAGTCCTCCTTGATTAAACGGAAGTTTAAGAAGTGACACAGCCCGCCGTGCTTTCCTATAGCCCCAGATGAAACTGCTGATGACACCTTCTAATCTATGAAAATAAGAATTATTCACCCGTAGAGGTATAGAGCGAAAAAGATATAAATATTTTGGTAATATTTTCATTTTGACCAAATTTATTCGGCCAATACTAAGCGGTAGTTAATGCCAAATCTTAAATAATATAGCAGTCTCCTTTAATAATGGTTCATTATTTAAAGTCACAATTAAATCAACATTCGAAGAAATGTTTACCCCCAGATACGTTGCTACATCACATCTCCCTATCATCGAAGCTGGAAGTTGGTGATTCGAAACAATTTGAGTTTTACTAGTATTAAGGCGATAGCCAGACACTAAGCCAAATTTCCCTGCTTCTTTTACAATGCCTTTCATAGCTTCAGACACATTGGTGGAGTAAACTGCAACATCATCCGCATATACAGTTATATCAAGAAGATTTGGGCCGTTTGCAAAAGGACATATAAGGGTCTGACTCTGAAGTGCAATTAGAAAAGGTTCCATTCCTAGAGCAAATAGAAGGGGGGATAAAGGACACCCCTGCCGCGTCCCTCGCTTAATAAAAAAGGTTGAAGAGCATTTTCCCAAATAGCAAACCTTACCCAGTGGCTTATTGTATAATGATTGGACCAATTTCAAAAATTGGCCTTTTATACCAAAGGCCTGCAAAGCCGCCCATAAAAAGCCCCACCCCACTCGCTCAAATGCCTTCTCTGCATCTAATAAAATCATACCGAGTGGGGCGGACTGAGTCCGTGCCACATCAAATGCAGAAATGGCCATATTAATATGTGCCGTGGTGTCTCTTTTTGGGATAAACCCATGATGCTGAGGCGACACCAATTGAGACATTAAAGGAGCCAGCCGAGTTGCTAGTATTTTAGCCAAATTTTTTGCATCGCTATTAATAAGCGAGATTGGTCTATAAGAACCGCTCTCCTGCAGTGGTTTGCCCTTTTTTAAAAAAAAGATAATTTGGGTAAAATTCCAAGATTTTGGAGCCTGGATGACTTTTAATAGCAGTGATATCAATTCTTCCATACAGCTTTTATATAGTTCCAAAGGAATAGAATCCTCTCCCACAGCTTTACCAGCTGCTAAGGAATTTATTGCTATTCTAATTTCCCCCGCAGTAATGTGAGCCCCAAGTTTATCAGATTGTTCAACCTCCATAGTTTTAACGCTGTTTACCATTAAGTAGCTTTTGATGTTATCTTCCATGACTACAGTTTCTGGTGTATAAAGATCTTGATAAAACGATGCAAACTGTTGCAGTATTAGTTTAGGATCCTGAAATATCTGGTTATTATCCCCTTTAATTTCCTTAATAGTATTCTGGGCTCGGTCTTCAGCTACCTTATAAGCGAAAACTTTGCCAATCTTTTCACCATTTTCATATTGATTAAGTTGGTATTTTTTTTTTTTACTGATACTTTTTTCCCTAAAATGGTTTTTCATAGCTACTTTTAATTCAATTAACTTAAAATTTAACACATCCAGAGTCGCTACCCCGGTTAGTAAGGCTTCAGATATTTGGTGTTCGATATTGAGTATTTCTGCAATCATTTGCTCATTTTGGCGCTGACGCTCTCTATTTTGCCGCCATATAAACTGCTGTGTGAATCCACGTATGCTTGCCTTGCATGCATCCCATACTATCATAGATGGAGCTGAATACATATTAATATCTATAAATTCCTTTATATGCTCGCTCAGTTGATTTCCAAAATTAAGATCCAAAAAAAATATCTAGGAAACAAAATAGGCAGGGAGTAGGTCTCTCTGTTGTTATTTCAAATGTCAAAAGAATAGGATTATGATCCGAGGTTACTCGTGGGCATATAGCTATGGTGCTAGTTTCAAGAATGGAATCTGTAACCCAAATCATATCTATGCGAGAGCATAATTTATGTGCAGCAGAATAATACGTATAACCAGCTGCATTGGGGTATAAGCATCTCCACGCATCCTTAAGTAGATGAATTGCCGCAAGATCTATAATTGCAGCCCTAGTCTTCCTCATTCGCTGAAAGGAGCCTTGTCTAGTTGTATCTAGATTATAGTTCATGATACAATTAAAATCCCCAAGTACTATATGCTCCCCATCCCATGCAAGCAGTTCGATATTAACTTGATCGATAATTTTTGGTTCATCCCGATTTGACGCATAGACCCCACAAATTGTATATTTACAGCCTTCCAATATTATCTGTACAATTGCCCATCTGCCAGCCTTATTGGTTAATGTTCTACTTATTTCTCCCCTAAGCTGTTTATGTTTTAGTATTGCCACTCCCCGAATAGAAGCATTACATTCAGTGCATACCATAACATCATATCCCAATTGTTGAAGTAGTTTTTTATCCTTATATGCTATATGAGTTTCAGTGATGACTACTATCTGAGGGTTGTACATCTTAAGTTCCTCATACACAAGATTTCTTTTAATCTGGCTATTTAAACCCGCCACATTCCATACTAAACATTTTACTTGAAACATTGTGTAAAGTGCATAACCCTGTCCTTAAAGCTCCTACATAAAATCATATCAGCATTGCTGTACCTCCAAATTAAATGTTTGCTTAACCCCATGATGCCTTTTCCCCCCAAAAAGAACGACCCCCCATCCCACCCCTGCCAAACAGCGCACTACCCCCCCCCATCCTATAACTACCTACAGGTCCCCCCATTAGACCAGCTGCCGTTGTACTGGCAGCCAAAGAGCGGAGTCAACCGCCTAGAGGATTCGGGCATTCAAGTATAATCTCAAATGAACAAGACCGCGTATAGCAGTCGCTAATACTTTATACTGCCTTCTAGCCCAATAAGTCAAACGAAAAAGATAGAAGAAATAACAATAAATCACTGGATAAACACCCGTATTCCACACATAGTTACCGTGCCCCGTCACCTATTATAACATTATTGAAAAAAGAAAAGGACCAAAATATATAGAAAAAGAGCATTATTCAATGTCCATCTTTTTCCGATTTCCAATTAGCCAATGCTCGTTCCACCTCATTCTCTTCCAGGAAATAGTATGAGCGGTCATTTTTTAGTACTTTCAATTTAGCTGGTTCTTGCAAGAAAGCCTGGCCACCCAGCTCCTTTATCGAATCAATATATTGTTTCAATTTTCATCGTCGTTCCATAGAGAGTTTACTTAAATCAGATCTAATAAAAAAAGTAACTAGATCAATGGTGACTGGAGTATTTGGTCGCGCTTTTAATGAGATTGCTTGACGGAGCAAAAAGTTACCAATACATATCAGGATTGGGCGGGGGTATTTGCCACCCTTATTTCTTTGAAATAGTGGGAGCCGATGGGCACGTTGTATCTGTGAGTCCCAATCCCAGTCTGATAGTTCCGGAAAAGCTTTCTGAAATAATTGAACGATGAATGCTCTAGGGTCAGCTCCCTCGGCCCCTTCCACAATTCCAAATATGCGTAAATTCTGTCTGCGTTGCCTATTTTCGAAATCTTCAAGTTTAACTTGCATTTGACATAGCTGGGCCGCATGTTTATTCACAGCTATTTCAGAGCGAAGTGACTTTTCCTCTGTTAAAACCACTCTTTGCTGAAGCTCTTCCATATCCTGTGAGATAGCACCAAGTTTACAAGACATTTCCTGCAAAGAAGATTGAGTCTTACTACTATCTTCCCTCATCTGCTGATAATGAATCTTGGCTTCCTGCTTTTGTTCATTTAATAGTTGTTAAATCGTCTGAAACGATGACGACACCTCCCCTTGAAGGGTCCAATCCACAGGCAAAGATGAAGTGTGCTGTAGCCCATCTACAGCAGATTCCTTTGTGGGTCCTGCACTCAGAGCCATCCCAAGAACTGCAGCAGCTGAATTCGCTGCAGTCTGTAAGGTGGTAGTGGTAGTGGAAGAGAATGTACTGGGGGTTTCCACTGAGGCTATTGGTGCAAGAATTATCGCTGGCTGAGGAGCCAGCAGAGAAGAAGAGGTTTCCACTAAAGCTTCCGTTAAGGGACCCGGCAGATCACGCCCGTCCACTGATACCAGTGTAGGATTTGTAGTAGTAGTAGCAGGGGAAAAAGTGGGAATAGGAGTAGTTTGTACGTTTTGGGCTACAATGATTACATCAGCCACCCGCTTGATAGAACCCACAGAGCCTGTTAAATCCGTCACAGCATTAAGACCACTTATGTCCCCTGATGAAGCACCTGCGTTAATAGGGCTATTTCCTGAGAGTCTTATGGCCATTGATTTGACGCCACCTTTAGCTTGTACCCATTGTCCGATAGGGCTGTTTTCTGCTATCGCCTTCATAGTAGTGGTTTTAGGTTTATTTATAACCTTCTTAATCTTATTCTTGATTTTGCTTTTTCCCTTTTTAATACTAATAGCTTTATCTTTGGTTGAGGATGAAGGTTTATTGTTGCCCAAATCGGAAAAGTCACAGTACTCCTCATCCGTCTCAGCACCATCCACATTTTACAGATACTCAGCCCCTAGAGTTTCCTTTATTTCTTTTATCCCCTCTGTTTCCATACTAAACCCCACTTCAGCTAGCACTTCGTCTGCTCGAATAGATATAACTTGTGTAGATTGTTTTTCATTTACACTAATATTTTCCGCAGATTGTGTCTCTAATTGAGTTAGGGCAGTGCTGATAGTTCCTAATGGTAGTATAAGTTGAGTAGTCGAGGCAAGAGAGCGAATATCTGCTATACTATGTATGTTAATAGCCGAATCAGCCACCGGGGCACAGTCGTTTGATATATTATTCACATTCGTGACATCATTAGCATTGTCCGCTTTAGCTCCCATAGCAGCATTCATTCCCTGACTCTTCCCATTATCTACAATGTTGCTCACTGCTTCAGACATCAATGAATTAGCTTCCGTTAGTAGCAACAAAGTATCATCGGATGCTGGATTAATCTTAGAAACATTAGGAGAACAAAAGAGTAATTAACCAGCGGCCCCCGCTCTCTCCCCCAGTTTCCCTTGCCTACCCGTGATTTTCTTGCTTGCATCCAAAGTCACCTCAGATATAGCCGTTTGAGTTTCCAGTATCATTGCCACACTAACAACATTCCCAACAGGAGCTGAGTCCGTGGTGCTGGTCGTCAATGCTTGTTTAGCTGCCGTTGTCGTCCGGGTGCTTCGTCCTTGAGGTTTCGGCGCCATCCCCTCGTACTTTGTTGTCGTTACAACCGTTGGTGAGCAGGAACGCCGATGAGCCTGTAGACCAAACCAGCTGACCGCCGACCAGCCCTTGAATGTAACAGAGGCTAGGCGCGGCAGTCGAATGGAACGGAGTAAACCCCGCACTCGGCTCTCAATCAGCCGAAATTGCAGCATCCGCCCAGGTTCTGATCGTGCCCCACCACCACTCAGCTTCCTCCGCAGGTAAGCCGCTCTAAGCTGCGACCGCACTGTTTTTTTCCAAAAGTCAATGCAGCTCAGCGGTACCAGCCGCATACAAACAGTATACTTGCATTCAGCTTGCCTCCCGATATAGCAAATAAGCCGCCAAACACTATCCGGTTAGTTTTATATTTCACCAGCAGTATAATGCAATATCGCCCAAAATCCAGAGCAAAATCAGCATGAAACGCGGTCCGTCATGATGGGCATAATTCTGACTTTATGTATGTCATCTACTGTTTGCAGTCTTGAAAAATGTCCTTTTGAAACAAAACACGTATCTGCTGCTGATCAGTCATTATTTCTGTATCGGCATTTTGCAACAAGAACTTCGTATATTGTTGCTTATGTTATCTATATTCATACGATCCTACGATCTGCATTTTTCCTACATCGTCACTGGACAATGCAGAGGAGCCATCGACAACTTTTTTTTACCTAATTTGATCTCTGCACGATAACTGTACAAAGTCAGTGAATTATCTTGTTTGTGTTAATGTTTCTTACCTAAACGTACTACTGACTTTTATTTGTACAACTACATTGTATCTATTGTCTTTCTAATTAAGGGTCGCTAGTCCTTTTTATATTGTTTGAAGACCAACTTTTGTTTTTTTGTGAGGGGCCTCAAATTGTGGAACAGTTTTTAGAGTTTCCACTAAGTGACTTGGTACATTATGCACACTAAATTACCATTGAATGCGTTAATGGCAGTTTGTAAATAGCACAGGCAGAAAGCAGTAATGCATGCAGGCAAAATGGAGGACATTTTCTTTATTTTCAATATGAATTGCACGGAACGTATTCCATTATGCAGTGTGCAGTCTGTCAACCCATCATCTGAATTTGTGTGGGTTATTCCCTCATTCTGCCTTATGTCTTCTATCATGCATTGGTCTTGCATGGTCTGTTGCCTTGTAGCTGAAACATTTCCTACTGAGATGATGCTATGGGGACTATGAAAAGCACTGTCTTTTCCTTCCGCTCCTTAAGGAGTAGTGAATTTGAGTTGCACTGTGGTGATGAACTTAGGGAAGTACCTTTTGTTGATAGGACCAGTCTACTGTCTCAAGCGAGTAGTTGTTTCTAGTCTACGAGATACACATCCAGTGAGCGTTTAGTTCGAAGCCTGTGCCTGCAACTATTGCTGTTTTTGCATAATTGCACATGTACAATGCTGCAACATACAACTGTTTATATGTACCTCTGATGTGAAACTTGGCCCCAACATCACCCAGCATGCTTTGCCTGCCAGTAAAACTGCCTAGTTGCAATGGCTTCCAAAGATGTCGAAATACTATTGACTTCTCATATGAACAATATATTGACATTTAAATATTTACATTTTTACACTTAGAGTTGATAATTTGAGCCCAGTGTACTGTTTGATTTGGGAGTCTGCTTCGGATTCTTTGACTGTGAGTCGAGGCAGATGGTCATGGTCATGGAATGTTTGATAAACAAACCACTTGTAACATACTTGGAGACAAACCGACTTCTTGACTCCTCCCAATCGGGATTCAGGGCATTCCACAGCACGAGACTGCCTTGCTTGAAATAGTTGATAATGTTCGGATGACTCTCGACTCTAGACAGTCTGCCATATTGATCCTGCTTGACTTGTCCGCGGCCTTCGACACCATCTCGCATCTCATTCTCTTAGAACGTCTTGCAGAGATTGGTATTGAGGGTTCTATGCTACTCTGGATCAAAAGCTATCTAACTAACAGACGCTCGAAGGTCAAAGTAGGAACATATTCCTCCAGCTATTTGGAAAACTATAAGGGTGTACCCCAGGGGTCAAAATTGAGCCCTACGCTCTTTAACCTATATGTATCCCCCTTAGCTAAAGTGATCAGAGCTCACGGTTTTGGAACCGTATCCTACGCCGACGATACGCAGTTACTGGTCACTGTCGACCAGGATCCAGACTAAACCAAACTGAGGTTCAAAAATTGTATGGTTGCAATTCATGACTGGATGACCAACAACTTCCTGATGCTAAATGCCAGCAAAACTGAGATTGTGCTCTTCGGAAAGGCTGACGAGATCTGGACAAATGAATGGTGGCCAACAACACTAGGACCCTGTCCCTCTCCCAAATCCTCAGTTAGGAACCTTGGGGTAATAGTTGACAATAGGCTGTCCATGACCGAACATGTCAACAAAGTAGTGCATACCAGCTTTGGACTAATGCGCAGTCTGAAGAAAATTTTCAAATGGATTCCCCTTACTTCGCGCATGCCCTTAGTACAAGGTCTCATTGTCAGCCGTATAGATTACGGGAATGCCTTGCTATCCTCCATTAACGAAAATCTTTTGGCTCAATTACAGGTATTACAAAATACTGCAGCAAGGCTGGTGCATAACCTCCCCCCCCCCCGTACCCCATCACTGCCCTGCCTCAAAACTTTGCACTGGCTCCCAATAAAGATACGCATAAAATTCAAACTATGCTGCCTAGTCCATAAAACCATCCATGGACAAGAACCGATATACCTGGGGAAAAAAGCTCAAATTCCATAACCCGGCCGGAACACTCAGGTCCACTAGCAAACTACTTCTAACTGTTCCCATGGTTCGCACTGTTAGAAATGGTGATAGGGCATTCAGTAAAACAGCTCCTGAACCCTGGAACACCCTACCCCTCCAGATCAGGACAGAACCCAACCATCTGAAATTCCGTAAGAACCTTAAAACCTGGCTCTTTTAGTCACCTACTCACCGTTCCTGTCTTGTGGATCTGTGACGGAGGATCTGCTAGCGCTCTGAGACCTTCGGGTGATTTATGCGCTTTATAAATGCATTTTACATTACGTTACATAGTACAGTTCTCGTCATCATTAATCATTGAATCCGTTACAGTTTGGTACCACATTTTTCAAGGCCTTCCTAAATGTTGTACGTCCCCAAAGCAGCATAATATTTTCTATCACATGTAGAATCTTTTCCTCTTCTATTTGTTCAGCTAATTTAGAATGTTGGTTGTATTGATGTTTTCCCCTTATTTTCTCTCTTCTTGTTACATTGCTCTTATTGACCTTTGTTCATTACCATGGCTAAATGTGGAACTCTGAGAGCTGCTTCATACAAAGAAACCCTTACACCTGTTGATTTACTCTAGGAGTCATTGGTGAAGGTTCTCTGAAACCCTGGCTTTGTTGGTCAACTTCACGTTTACTCTTTTGGATATGAACCTACTTGAGCTTAGGGGGAAGTAGACAAAAAAACACTTACTCTGACACATATTTGAGCCAAGTCCCTTTGGCCTTGGGCTCTAGATTGATACATAAATGGACACAGAGAAGGTAGCACAGTACATAAACAGACAGTGCCTTATTAAAAGTATTAACATAGTCAAAGTGTCAAGATATTTTAGAAATATTTTGTTTTGCCTGTTACATGTAGAAACATACGTTTCTAATGGAAGTTTTTAAATCCATGCTCCCTGTTTCTCCCTGAGAATCCTAAAAGTCGGTCTTAAAACGCCCCTATGCCATTCCGACAAGGCAATCAAATGTCGAATTTTCCTTACAGTGAATTATCTTACCTGAACAATTAACTTGATTGTGATCACATTGTGCAGGGCTTGAGATTTGTTAAGAAACTCCTCTGCTTCTATGCATAAGGTTACTGATTCCATTTTTAGTTTCTAAACGTTTTTCTCGTTGAGGATTCCACCAAGCTGACAAACTTTTCTGTCCACTTGATTGATCCTGTTAATGTACATAGGGGCCCGTTGATCATATGGTGAAACAAACTTAAAGGCTTGGAGAGAATGCTCACTTCCTGTAATGCAATGAAAGAGATATAATATTTACAAAATTAATAATGGTATTGTGTAACAACTGTAGCCGGGAAGATCACCAACGCTTGTGCTCGCTATTCACTTGCATTGTATTTTTAAGGACAAATCAAATGTGAGGCACTCCTGTCACCACTGCCTGATCACTTTTCCAGAATGTACCACCCCCTTCTGGTCTGGTGTTTTTATCTACATGGCCTTTGATTTCCCACTCCTGTCCTGCAACACTCAGAATGGATGCTACTGCCCACTAAAAGATATGAAAGGGGTTGCTTGTCAGCATGTAGCCCTCACCCACACTATCCTCTGCAACTCACAGTTGGTCCTGGCTGTTAACTGAGAGACGGGAGGGCTTTATTTTAGGCAGCTTTCAGGCTTATTTGACACCGACATTTTATCATGCTGCATGGTTTTACGTTCAGTTTAGGTTTTGCTAACAACCATTTTATGTGAAATTGACTCATAGTAATATATTTTAACCTTCGGATAGGGTGGAAGGTGCCCCATTAGCAGTGCATCACAAGTCTCTGCATTTCTTTCTTATAGCATTTCAAGAGTCCTACCATATTCTAAGGCTTTGCTCCTGTCTTGTTGAAATTTAAGCAGTGCTTAATTTGTGCTGGTGGTTGCCAGCTGGGCTCACCAGCACTCATTTTAGGGACCGGCACTTGTTGTTCATCTTCAGACATTGACCGCAAGCAAGGCAGGGAAAACACACCTCAAGGAAAAAGACATGGGAAGAAAAAGACAAAGAAAAACAGTTGCAAAGGGACAAAACCTAAATCTGCATGTGTTGGATAAGTGGGCAGCATGGCTATTAGGTGCACTGACATTTAAAAGCGCCGGACGCGGGTTTCTGTGCTGAGCTTTGGGCACTGGTACTCATTGTATTGTAAATGTAAATGTAAATGTATTGCGATTTATATAGTGCGCGTATCACCCGAAGGCATCAAGGCGCTTGCCTTGGGAACCCGTCCTGGTATTCCCCTGTGAGATAACCCCAGCAGGGTATCCACAAGGTGAAAGCCAGGCATCCCGCCGCGAGGGGCCATAGTGGAGATTAAGCAAGCTTGCCCAGAGTCGCAGAGTGTGAACCCGTGAGTCAAGTAGGCACCGGAACGAGAATTATCGAGTCCGTGGAATTTTTGAGCCCAAGACCCGCCGAGGTGGGGAATTGAACCCTGGTCCAGGACCGATCTCAGCTTCCGGGTCTGCCGCCTCTAACCCCTGAGCCACACTTCCACTTATTCCAGATTAAGCACTGAATTAAAGTCAGCTGTCCATAGTGGAGCCATTGGATAGGCACCAAAAGCCCATGACGGGGATTCCATTTTTGCTGCAGCAGTTCTGGTCGCTATCCAGCTACCGTAGTATGGTGTTCATGCAACTGTCCCAAACTGCTGCTCAATCACCAGCACATCGTTTGAACTTGATGTTTGAGAAAGGTGTTATCTGTACCTTTGCAATTGTGGCAGTATGGCTTATAATCTTTTTAGTTGACAAGTGACCTACTTGACTGATTCTGTATGAACCATCATCTAAAACTGTTTCTGCCTATCATCTCATCTGCTTCACCTTGCCTCACTTTTGCTGTTATGAGCTATAGAAGCATTAGTGGCATAATCCAAAGGATTTCTCTTGCTTTTTTCAGATCGTCCTCATTTTAAAGACCGGTCAGGACGGAGCAAACCAGCCTGACAACTGCAACCTACTGACTATCCATTTTGGAGATTTTCCTAAAGAAGGAAAATCCCAATCTGCAAATATCTGAAGATTTTCATCAAAACATACTTACTGAACATGGGATAGAATTCCAGATTTAGTATATTACTTTAAAAAAATCTCAAACCTTTCTTCCAGCCCTTACAATAATATTGAAAAACAAAAGTAGGAAGGGGGCAAATAAGGAATAATGTGTCACAACAGTTTGTTGCCTCTATCAACTGTGACCCACATGAGACCAAACACCAGAGAGGTAAAACCGAGAAATTGAGGTTAAAAATGTAAAAGGGATCGACTATAAACATAAAAGTAAGCCTATCTTCCAGGAAACCGTTTCCTGTGTCTACTGCAACCCACATAAGACACGTTAAAAAAAAGAACAAACATTTGCAATGCAATAGGTTTCGCATTTGCGAGAGTTTAAGCTACTAAAATTGCAAATGACAATGCCTTTTTATTTGTTTTAAAAACCAAAACATAAATAAAAGACATTGTAATTTACAATGCGAATAGCTCAAACTCATGTAAAAGTGAGACCTATTGCATTGCAAATGCTTGTTAAATCTTACTACCAATTAGTCTTCTAAGAGCCTGGAGCCACTCCAATTTATGAACAGTTGACATGCAGATCATTCCAATATCTAGATCCCTGGTACTCCGAAAAGTCTCTAGTGCCTCCGTCTCCTAGGAAAGTCTATGGATCCACATGAGAACCTATATAAAATGATTCAATTCAAGTTATGTCACCTGGTCCTCGAATAATGCCTTGCATAGTTCTTCCCATATCGATCCATTTACTGCGTTCCAGGAGGTCCCTTCGTCCATGAACAACTGAGTATTTTGCTACTTAAGATACCAAAATCCAAAGGAGGAACTCTTTGGTTCCTTATGTATGTACAAAAGTAGGTCTGTGGAAGGATTCCAGTAATGTTACACATCATTCACACAGAACACTCATTCATAGTGCACTATTGCAACAAGGGCAGTAGTAAGCAGACTGGATGTGTTGTGCTGTGGTGCTTCTAAAGAGATTCAACCCCTCTGTGGGTCACAAAGCGCTTGGATTTTCCTTGGGTACCCACCCATGCGTCTATTTCAGTGTGCACATTTGAAAGTGTCTGGTTTGTCAAGTGTGCCCTTTGCATCACAAAAAGTGTCAAGATAAGAGAGCAGGCTCGTTTACATAGAAAAGGTCAGGCTGAGGGGCATTTCAAGCTCAAAACATTCTCTTGCCCGCACCTCTTAGGACTGTGAGGGGTCCATTCACTTACTTACAAATTAAAAATCATACGACATACAAGCAAACCATATGCTGCCCTGAAATCATCATTTCTTAAAACACAGAGCGACCCATAACGCTATAAATATAGAATGAATTTGTTTTCTTTTTCTTTTTTTTTTCTTTTCTTTTTTTAAATTGTATATTTGTATTGGCTTTTTAACATGTGACAGACAATACTTTGTCATTCAAATTCAAATTCTCGGATACATACACTTAGTTCGTCGTGATATACATTTTTGGTTCATACATCAAGCAATGTTCGTCACATTCTGTGCAAAAACTAGGCTGTCTTCACACTAGTGAGCCGTGGGCGCTCCTAAAGTTCTATCCCTCTGAGTATATTGGCACCCACGTACAGTTCGGCACCTGGCCCCCCCACCGTCCCGACAGCAAGAGTTACAAAGAATTTTCATCCCCCCCAGCCAACAAACCTGAATTTGTTTTCTTGTGCTCAGACCACAGGCGGGAAAAACAGTGCCTTTGGCCAAGCACTGCCTATACAACATAAGACATCTTCAACTCCACTCCAGGCCGACTCCGAGCACTAGGCTTTTGTTTGTTTATGCCTCCGTCCAATTAGCCAACTTGCTACAGTCGGGTTTGTTGGCTAATTGCTACAGCGTGTGTTTTTTTGGCAGCTTACCGTCTCGGGCTGACCTCCAGAAATGCTGTATATTTGCTAACTGGTAACACCACTGGGTTCGGGCTCCCAACAGTAAGGCCAAGCCACTGACCATATTCAAACTGAACAAACGCCAATACTGTTTTTCATGTTCTATGATCCCATCTATCCCTTCATATTGTAGACAAAGACAATATGTGCACCAGCCTTGTTGGTTCTGTCTGAATTAATCACTCTTTTATTTTCTTATTTATCTATGAAAGATTTTTTCATTTTTTCGAATTATTTACATTTTTAAGATCACAACACAATTAGGACAATTAAATCAATTACATAATACCCCTTTGAAAAAACACAATCACTCTCATTCAACTTTCATCCTGTCTCTCAATTGCTTAATCAGAATTCCCACACCTACATACACTCAAAACAACAAAACAATATTTTTTCTTATTTACAACACTATTCAACTTGAAACATTAGAAAAACAAAGCCATAGAAATCATTAGTATCCACATTTCATCATTTCATACAAAATACAACAATCGAAATCGAGATGTGGGGGGAGATGTGGTCAAAGCGTCTACAGTTTTTTGTAAGCCTGGCTGCTATGTTAAGAACAGATTTGATGGGGCCAGGTGGGTTTTGGGGGTGCCAGAGAGAAGGGCATTACCATAATTTATTTTAGATGGGACGAGAGACTGGATAATCAATTTAAAGTCTTAATCAGGGATAAAAGGTTTGATTTTTTTTTTTAGATGCCAGAGAGTGAAAAGTGAGCTTTTTGCTGCGTTCTTGACATGGGAATTAAGTGTGAGATTATTGTTGATGGTGATGCCTAGAGATTTAACCGAATTGGCATGGGATAGAGAGCATTTTAGCGCATTGAGGTCAACGATCCACGATTGGATGGGAAGAGGGTTGTTTTTGGGGGAGAAGAGGATGATCTCCGTTTTGTTCGGGTTAAGTTTCAAATGATTGTTGTGGAACCAGGTTTGGATTTTGATTAAGGCCGTGTTGCAGGATATCAGCATGGGATTTTATTTTATAGTACAATTGGGTGTCACCCGCATAGAGGTGGTAGTTGATTTTCTCTTGTTTGAGTATCCGGATGAGTGGTTCCATAAAGAGGTTGAAGAGAGCGGGGTAGAGGATGGATCCTTGAGGGACACCCGTGGAGACAGAGGTACGGCTTGAGAGGCAGTTTTGAATTTTAATTGGTTGAGCTCTATGTTGAAAGTAAGAGGTGAACCAATTAAGGACAATGCCACTGACGCCGAAGCTTTTTTTGAGTGTGTTGAGAAGGGTTGGGTGATAAACAGTATCAAATGCCGCAGAAAGGTCAAGAAGGATAAGAAGGAAGGTCTCACTTTTGTCCAGTGCTAGGTGAATATCAACAATATTGAGAAGCGCGGTTTCCGTGCTGCACCCTTTGCGGAAGCCAGATTGAAGGGTGTCAGGTTAAATGCATCTATGATTGTCTAGTTGGAGGAAGTCGCATTTTCCAGGGCTTTGGAGAGGAGGGCAAGGTTGGAGATGGGGCGGAGATTATTAGGGTTATTGGGGTCAGCTTTGGGATTTTTGGGGATGGGAGTGATTTGCCTGAGTTGAAGGGAGATGGGCACACACCCTGATGAGAGGGATGCGTTGATGTTTGTCCAGTAGGGGACGATTACATGTTTGAGATCTTGGATGAGTGCGGAAGGGAGTGGGTCATTGGTGTGGGAGGAAGGTTTGAGTTTGGCTAAAATGTTTTAGACCTCTTCTTCAGTTAAAGTGTGGAAATTAGGCCAGGGGCGTTGTTTTTAAGTGGAAGGGAAATGGGTTCTGGAGGGGTAAGAGAGGGGAGGGGGTGAGGGGGGTAGGGGAAGTGTTCAAGGGGAGAGGGGGTAGAAGAGTGGCAATCAGGGGAGGTTGAGGGGTGAACAAGGGTGAGGTCTCGAGGAAAGCACGGTCTATTTTAGCAATTATTTCACAGAAAAAGTTAGCAATTTCTTTGCATTTGCTAGTGGAGGCCACGGGGTTAGGGGGTGCAGGGTTGGTTTGGTTTCTAATAATATTGAACAATTCTCTGGGTCTGTTTTTGGCGCGAGAGAGTTGAAGACGAAAGAATGATGCTTTCTCAGAGAAGATGTGTTTTTTGTAAGAGGATCTTGCAGTTCTAAGGAGGGCAAGATGTGAGGGGTGTTGTCTCCATGTTCTTTCCGCCAATCTCAGCGCGCGTCTTTCTTTGTTAAGGTCTAGGGTGAACCATGATTTAGAAGGGGCGTTATTTAATGTACAGAAGCAGCGGATCTCCACTTACTTTATATGGAAACGTATCATCTGGTCAACCGCCCTCTATCAGATGCTGTATAAGTCTCTAGCAGTAAGAGGCATCCCATGCGGATATGGATGGAGACATGCGTATTAGGCATTGAGACCAACGTGGCGGTTTGATACGAACTGCAGTCTGTGTCTTCAAATAACCCTGTAGTCCAACAAATGCACCAAATGTGGAAACAAGTACACATTAAATTGAAAATCCACCAATGGCTACATACATTGGCCTCCCTTTGGCACAATTCAGGCATCCAGTTAGACAGGACAACAGTTAATTGTCTTTGTTGACCCTGTATTGGCATATTGATGGTGGACCAGTTTATAACCGAGACTGATATTGTTCCTTTCCATAAGCTAAGATCAGAATATGGCCTTGATCTCTCATGCACACACTCATGCCGCAATATATCCAAACACAACACTGTCTCAAAAGCAAATTGAGGGAGGTATTGGTGCCGTTCCAGTTCTCACCGATACGCACTTATATTGAAAAGTGGGGTACATCCAGGGTAGCACTATCAGGGAATGGCAGATTGTTGCCTGGCACTTGCCACTCTGGACCCAACTTTGAAAGCACCAGGCTTCGTTGGAAACTGATTGACAGAAATACTTATTCACTAAAGGGCTGTGCGTCATTGATGGATGACCATGATATTCTACTTAATTAAGCTAGACTGAAATTCAGATACTTTAAACTGTTACACAGTCGGTACTGGTCTCTAGCTAAATTGCGAAAGGCAGTACTACTACCACATGGCACCTGTTGGCGCTGCAGGGGAAAGCGCCTGCGACTTTGTACATATCCTGTGGGGCTACTTACAACTCTCTAGGTATTGGGAAGAGGAGTAATCGGTTTTGACTGGGTAGGATGATGTTCAAATCAGACCCAGTCTTACCTTATTACATTATATGTCCGGGAATGTAGCGTCCAAGCTTAGGAAACGTTGAATGGTAACGGGCATGGCAACAGCTAAGCTGGGCATCCTGCGACATTGGGGGCATCTAACGCTCCCTGTGGGAATAGAATGGCTTGCAGAGTTAGCAAAAATAGCAGACTGCGAATAGATAGCCTATAAAATGAACAGCCAGATGGAACACTATGATAGAATATGGGAAACTTTTTGGTGACCCAGAAAACAGGCCTGGCAGGCCTTAGAAGCCCAGGAAGCCACATCAAGGGTTGGCTTTATTACTGTGGTTAGTGCTTCACAGATCTATGTTTCTATGATTGTTAGCTCAGGGACTGTGAGACCTTCGATAAATCCTTGGTGCAGAAGACATGGGGACATGCAGTTCTTTATTTGTAAAAAAAAAAAAAAGAGAAAAAAAAGTGCCTGGGTCCTTGTCAAAAAGCCACTGCAGCTTGAACCACCCACTTTCCCCACTAGCACTGCCAATGACAGTACCATCACAACTAACCACCCCCCTCATACAAGTGTGACAATTCAGACTTTAAATATACATTACAAATGACTAACACATGCTGCCCAAACTATTCTTATAGCTTTGAGTGGCAGGTATAAGTGATGTTAATGTATATGTAATTATTACACAACTAATGTGCTCCTCACAAAACCAGATAAACCACGCCACCATGTGGCAGGCTGTTATAAGTCCCGGTGTTGACTATAAAGTGCTGGTGCTGAGCACGAGAAACCACGGGATCAAATTAAGCACTGGGGACATGAGTGTAATGGGGTTACTATTTGCTGTATGCGCTACCAAAGTAGGCATTGAGCATTGGTTAATGATGGACCTCTAAACTAACGGAGTTTGGAATGTCTACTGTCATTGGATACTTTATTTTCTCGTTCCCAACAGGACGACTGCAGGGTGGTGGGAGAGGATAAGTGGGAAGGGAACATGATTCCTGTTTTCGTGTGCTCCTTTAATGGCTTCTCACTGTGATAATTAGTCCTTTTTTTAGCCTTCTAACCAAAAAGCATTTGGCATCGTGGGACCTACAGTCTTAGAATTATCAGACATTACAGCTATTTGTTTTTCTAAACTCTCTGCCCCCTCACTTCTTTTGTTTGTTCCCCTGAATTAGTCGCAGGCATGCTGTTTCTCACTCGGTCCATCACGTTATATCTTTGCTCGGAGACAGTATAACTTCATTGTAAACCAGAGAGTGTTTTCTTCCCTAAATGGTCAAGAAACACCACTCACTCAGCCCAAGAATAATTCCAGATTAACTTGCTGATTTCTGCACTCTGCCTACCCCGTGAAAGGTGAAAAATATATTTTAATGGCGTGAAACTGAGCAGAAAACATCGGCTTGTTTAGGTTAGACAAACCAGATGATGAGATTATGTTCAGACCTTCTCGTCAGATTTTAAAAGGGCGTACATTCACATTTTACTTATAAATCACGTTATAGTGCTGCTTATTGCTACAACTACCATCTCCGTGCTTCCTCAGTACATTTGTGGATTAAAATAATATCCTGCGCGTTAGCCTTGGATCCATTCTTTTTCAAATTAGCCATTTCTTGTTGCCGAAAACGTGTTTTAAAATGAAGACAGTAATAGGCACACCCACGCTGCACCCTCAACGCAGATCGCTTGCTGCTGAGTGCATGGGGCTGTGGGTGCTTCTTTTTAACCAGCAAAGTAACTTTCTGTCTGTTTCTCCTTAGGTCTAGGCTGGAGCGTAGCTTAGTCGGTGAGATCTGGTAGTGTGAATTTCAAAGTTCCCAACTAAACAAGCATTTGCAATGCAATAGGTCTCGCATTATTAAAGTGTGAGCTATTGGCATTGCTAAATAATGTAACACCAATAGTTCAAACTTTCGCAGAGGCCAGCCCCCAACTGGGGCATCAGAGGCCGGCGCCATAACAGATGCCGAGCTACCCCCAAAACCTCCAGCAGGAACTGGTTTCGGCGCGAAATGCCGAGCCCGCCCCCCCACCCGGTAGCCACGGCGGCGCCTACCCCCCCCAGCCAATGGGCCCCCTGCAACATTTGAATGGCCCAATGGGGGAGTATGGCGCGAACCCTGGCCACCTCGCTGGGGGGGGGGGATAAAAGCTGGTGTCCCCCAGGAGGACTCCTATCTCAGGAGCGGGGGTAGGACCGTTCACCTTACGATGCCTCTCGGCTTGGTGAGTCGGCCTACCAAGAGGGGTGGCAAACGGAGACGGCGCTCGCAGCCCAGCCCCCGCCGGTTGGCAGGGCACAACAGGAGTCCAACAGGTAGCGAGTTAGGCCTAACTCTGGGACAAGGGCTACACCACCCCTCCTTCAAACGGAAAAGCAAAGCAAGTCCAGCCAAATCACCTGTCAAGAAAATAATGTTTACAAAATATGTCATGCCACATTTTCTATCGACAGCTGAATAAAGGTGGGACTGACTACCCAGAAATTGAGATGCACCCCTAATAAAAACTGCGGCCAACAAATGACCACCACAAGAATGTTGTATGTATGTTGGCTTATTTACAAGACAAGGGGTATTGGTCAGAGGGAGCACAAAAGGGAGAGAGTGGGGCTGGTGCGGGGGTTATAATAATGCGAGACCTATTCCATTGTAAATGCTTGTTTAAACAGATAGTTCAGAATCTGGTGAGGTTCTGAATGAGCAGCCCATATTCGGTGATACATTTAGCTCGCAGGAGGTCAGCAATTTCGGAGCCCAGAAATGTGGCCCTCGTGATCAATATCTCGTTGAGTAAGCGCCTGAAAGTCAGAGTGACTTCAAATGTTATGCCGAGTTTACATTTAAAATATCAACGTCAAAATAGCAAGTGTGTGTTGAGTGACCTCAACGCACATGTGTGTGTGTTCCTGTCAATCAGGAGCCTGCAGCATTTCCCATTTTAGATCAGCTTTTTCTGTCAGTCAACCAAGGTCACATTTGTGAGTGTTCTTGGCCGAATTGCTGCTTTTACATTTTTATGGTATGTCCAAGATCACGTTTATGAAGGCGCAAAATTGAACTTTAATATGCAATCTGGACCTAAAGGGCTGGATCTTGATGCTAAGTGTGAATATTACATTATTCTGTCTGGGATCAAAATCTGTAAAATGGATCGAAATAAAATAACACAGGCTACTCGGTAGAGGCCTGCACAAACATTACAGTGCCCACAAAATAATATGACTTCAGCCATCTAGTTGCTGTTGTATAAGCTTGAACAATGGACACTGTAGTAACACCATATGCAAAGGAGAGGAACAGAGATGGATGCCCCCCCCCCCCCTCACAGAGAAAAGACTATTTGGATCCAGCTTCTGTTCCTTTGCCAATGACAAAAGTACCAGTGACACTGGGTGGATATCAAACAGAGCAGGCAGCAATCAACCACACACGCACATGAAGGAGTCTGATTGATTGAAATTAAGTGGTGACATTATCAAGGTATTAACCAATGAAGAAGAGCTGTGGTCATCTTCTACCTGCTCTCTATTTTATTTCCAGCAACATGCAACAGTAAAGACTATGAGTTTCTCACTCTCCCACTCAACTCTAATACAAGCCTGTGTTTTATGATCTAAGGCAATAAGAACAAGAACTTAAACTATCGGAAATGCGAGACCTATTGCATTGAAAATGCTTGTTTCTTTTAGTTACAGCACTCCCGAAGAGTACATTTGCTTGCAGACAGTCTCCCTTTAATCCTTCAACCCCAAACCGCACCAGCTCCATGTTATTGCTTGCCCCCTTCACTTCTAGTATTATTGGTTAGGCTCTATGCTTTTTCAGTAGTAGGCTGCATTTGCCACAAGCACTAGTCTACAATAACCACCATAAGCAGTAGCCACCAGTACGTGCATGCTTTACGCTTTTTCGATTTATGAACAAAAAATTAGATTATTTCCTCAGGAATCAGAATATATAGAAAGTGAATGGAAAAATACGCCCTTGTCATATTTCCCGGTCTTTTTAAAAAAAAAAAATGTATCATTTCCTTTGGCATTCTTATGTTGACTTAGTAATATTTTGGAAGCACTACAGACAGTGATCTAAACCTCTACGGACTGTGGTGTCATCCACACCGGACAGTGTCTGGAGGTAACGATAATAATGTTATTTACGCAGGACAGTGACAGGAGCCACTCAGGTTAGCGATAAGAGTTACTTAGCATAGTGATGAGGCTCTCTGCTGTGTTTGTAAAGGGGCCAACAGGATAAACACTGGATTCAATCCGCAGCTCGACTCCTCAGAGCAGTGACGAGACAGAACAAGATGTGGCTTAACAGCCAGATTGGTCGATTTTTGGAACTTGAGAACCAAGTTGGAGTATTGGCGGCAGTTCAGCAACCTGTGTTTCTGGGCTAATCCCTTTGCCAAAAAATTAAAAGTAAAAATCAACCAAAAAATGAATGACCAAAACTCAAACCAGCGGACCCACTCGAGCTGGTACTAAACCTAAACACTCCGCTAAACAAGTGGACCCATGCAGGGCAGCAACTGGGAGCACTCAGATCAGCGACGGGGCTGCTTTATGGCGACCATCGCCGCGCTCGAACTGTCCAGTGCCAGCGTGAGCAGTGCTCCTGCATACTGGTACTTGTGGTACCCTCCCCCACCACATAATTCCGCCCAGCGCCGGCTGTGGCTGTAACGTGAGCCCTGTCGCCACGCTCGAACTGTCCAATGCCAGCGCGAGCAGAGCCCCTGCATTCTGGTACTTGTGGTACACTCCCCCCGCCAGATGAGTCCGCCCAGCACCAGCTGTGGCTGTAATGTGAGCCCTGTGCTGCACTCTTGCCATACCTGTGGGACCGTGCAGGTACTTGAACCTGGGATCTGAAGGTCCGCTAGGGGACTGTTATATGTGGGGAAAGTGGTGTGTTGTGCGTCATAGCCAGAGGAGCTCCTGAATGATTGTGGTAGATCACATGCTAATGGTGCAGGTGTCATAGAAAGGTCAAAAAGTCGCTCTTCCGGTATTCATTCAGTGGACATCTTGTGATGAGCTCAGTCCCCTCCTACCTTGCCAGACCCGTCCAGATAAGGATGACGCAAGAGTGGGACCCCAGTGGTTTGTTGGGAATACCCGCGTATGAGAAACCGAAGGGTAGCTTTACATTTCACACACAGAAACAATCACAGGCAAGCATGCAGTCAGCGCAACATACCTAGGGAGTGTCCGTACGTACACGGACCCAACAAATAGGCAGCTCGAGGGACACACACCACACACACACCACACACACACCACACACACACCACACACACACCACACACACCACACACACACCACACACACACCACACACACACCACACACCACACACACCACACACACCCCACACACACCCCACACACCCCACACACCCCACACACACCCCACACACCCCACACACCCCACACACCCCACACACACCCCACACACCCCACACACACCCCACACACACCCCACACACACCCCACACACACCCCACACACACCCCACACACACCCCACACACACCCCACACACACCCCACACACACCCCACACACACCCCACACACACCCCACACACACCCCACACACACCCCACACACACCCCACACACTCCACACACACCCCACACACACTCCACACACACACCCCACACACACACCCCACACACACCCCACACACACACCCCACACACACACACCACACACACCCCCCACACAACACACACACCACACGGAACAGTGAAAAGAGCGTGCATGTATGGATAAACTGTTGATAAATATATGGGTGAATGAATGAGAAAACAGAAGAAATGTATTTGGTATTCATGGCGTTGGCATTTTAATTCCATCCCTGCTTTCATTGAGCGTTGACAGGTTTATTCTGCAGCACTATCTGTGGTTATGAAGTTCGTGTAAACTTCTTTTTGCACAAAAAGGTTTCTCTGATGACACCCAGCAGGGAAACATACAACAAATGGTTTTAACGTGACAGCAGAAACATGAACCGGCGTGTGAATATGTGAAACCGACCTTGCAAAGCAAACTAGTGGTGCGCACGCGCCACAGCGAGCCATATGTCTTCAATTATCGCGCCCGTGTCTGGGCACTATAATTGAAGCCATATGGCAGGAATGCGCGTAATATTCACCAATAGGCCATGGGCGGAGCAATGCGCACACCTTTGGACTATTGTGTGCTATCTTAAAAAAAAAAAAACAAGCAGCCAAAGGCCAATAGCAGGCCACACAAGTAAAAACACACCCACAAGCGTGTACAATTCCAGGGTCCGTTTCAGAACCCCGGACAAAAGGACTCTCGCCTGCGCGTGCACTGCTGCGCAGTGCAACGCAGGGCGTGAGCCCTAAAAAGCAGTAGGCGCAGGGTGACTGGGTGAGATGACCAAGGTTTGAGATGGACTGTTTCCATGAGGAACAGGGTCTAAACTGATTTTTTTATTAGGTGGGCTCTGTCTAGAGTGGCACAGTGGCCGAAAAATAATAGGTTGGATTGCTACCCGGAGTGGATGCCACTGGTTGGACTATTTGCAAGCATTCACCCCATCACCTTTCAAGTGTTTGATTGCCAGTAGTATTCCTGGAAGCTTGAGACAGGCACAGCTTTTCAAGCCTCTTAGTGCCAATGTTTATGAATTGCAAAAAGTCGTTCATTTTCACCCATTCAAAGAGTAATTCTGTGGGTGTAGATTTGCAACTTTTTTGGTGAACCAGTCACTATATAAATATAAGATCTTGATCCAAAAACTGAACAAGTTAAAACAACTTGGTGAAAGGAGAACAATGAGAAAAACAGACGGAGCAGACCTGAATCAGGGACCCCCACCTAGTTACCAGACCAAGAATACATTGGAGGGGTATCACACACCAAACACACCCGCTGAAGCTACACCCCTGCCTGTCCCACACAAGCCTTGTAGTCCTCCCCAGGAACTCATGACTATGGTACGTACAACACAATGGCCTGGAGCCGCTGCAATGGATCCCTTATTTTAAATGTATTTTCACTACACGTAGTCTCCTTAGTCTCTGCTACAAGAAACGTGGATGGCAGAGTTGTCAAATCAGTGCATGTGGACATGGCTTCTTGTTTCTAGTCCTTGTTTTTTTACAGCTCATTTTAGCGCGTGTCTGATGGCTCCATATACTAAGCACAAGTCACAAATAGAGGAGGGCGCCCAGGCAAATTAATAGGACAAGCGAGGTAGAGCCAAGCCAGGGGTCTGGCTTGGTTCGAAGAGTCCGTGCACAAGCTAAGCCATGAAAATGCTTGGCATCTATATTGTGTCAAAAAATGATACAAACTCTTCAAAATTCAAAAATGTGTATGTCTTTAACATGCAGATTATATCACTGCTTAGACAGACATTTATTAAAAGTCATAGTCCCCCCAACAGCAATGGCATTAGTGAATTAAGAGGCAAGTCACTAGTCATGTAAACCCTAAGGCTGGCCTTGATTCTTGTTACAGATGGAGCAAACTATACCCGAACATCTCTGGTATCAGAGCGCTTTCCATGATACAGTTTATTTACAGACGGATACATTCATTCTTGTTAGGCACGGGGAGAAGCGATTTGCCCACAATGCTGAGCGTTGTTGCCGAGACTCAACCCCGGTTCCCCAGCTTCGAGGTCGACCGCTCTAACCATAAGGCCACATCCTCTCCCCAGTCCTGAACTAAAGTATTCAAAAGTGGAATAATGTCATAATAAAGAAATAAGAGTCTCTGTGATATACAATATCTGCCTAGGATCAGGGAATTTTTCAAAGCAGGGAAGCTGCTATATATTCCAGGTTGTTGGGTTTCACACTTTGAAATTCAGTCATCAGATGGGAATCCCTCTCTCATCAATAGTCACTGTTTTGTATTTAATTCTTGGCTCACGACTCAGAGGCATCAGACTCGACTCAGGGCACCAAGATCCAACTACCTAGTCAAGAATGCAATTATTTGTGGGGTGTCACACTCCTTAACACCTGCTCTGAAACTACATGGGCCAAGGCAAACATATTTTCCTTTTTTGTATGAAATGGGTCAGTGACAAATGGGACAACCCACTTTTTCACACCTTCAAAAAAACGTCTTTTTTGCTGGTTGGTTGGGGGAGCAGAAGCACATTGACCCAAACGCTAGGAAAGTTTTTGAAAAACGTGTACTCCCACTCAAGGGAACAACAATTTAGAAGGTGTGGCGAATTCATTGCAGAATTGGAAATTCCTCTACTTTTGAATTCTGTGCGTTTTGTTCACAGCAACCTTTTCTTAGCCATTATTTTGGGTTTTCATTTTCAAGGTTTTTTTCTGAACGGGCAACATTACTCAGTAGTTTACATAACATTAATTGTAATAGATTATATGTGGTATTCATAGAGATCAGTTCTCACATCTTGTATTATGTCTCTTTTCACATGGTAGAATACATTATCATTTAAAGTCTTCAGCATCTTGTTTGCCCTTTATGTTAAACATTTCCCACTCAACTCTACCCGCCCGCTCCCCAACTGCAGGTCACAGTTTAGAGGCATCAATGTATGGTATCACTGCTCCGGGAGGGACACTAGCTCCTGTTCTCCTCCCTATATTTAAAAGTAAAGTCCACATTTGTAAAGCGCACAATCACCCGTAAGGGTCTCTAGGCGCTGGGGGCCGTCGGGAAGATTAAGCGAGCTATTGCCCAGAGTCACATGGTGCTGGGCTAACCTGCCGCCGGAGCCGGGGATCGAACCGTGGTCCCCAGATTCCAGCGTCAGTCGCCCTGGCCGCGGCGCCACACCTCTTCTATTTAACATTCTGCCTTTCCCGTACCCGACCTTTTATGTGAATTTATGTTCGTGAGGAGTGCTTGCCCTGTCTCTCTCTCTGGATCCTGGAGTACTGGACTTCCCTGCCGGGACCGCACCATGCACAATTGAGTCTTTACACAAGCCTGGTGATCTTTTAAAGTGTTAGTGTGCAAACCTCCACCTCAAATTGGGCCAATCGAGTGAGCAAGTCTGGCTTCTTTCAGAGGATTCCAGGGGTCTCCACTCTCCACCAAGAACAATTCCCCCCCCCCTCCAAAATGAGGCCAAGTTGTGCATTTATTGCACTGTTAGTGTAAATATTAGGGCCCATATTTATCATAGTGTTGCGTTGCCCTTGTGCCCTTGGTGGCCCAAGGTCGACGCAACACTAAAGTCAAATTTATCAAGCCACACAAGGTCACCCTGCATGGCTTGATAAATCTGGAGTAACACAGTGCAGCACAGATCGCTGCATTGGGTTACTCTGCCTCAGGGAGGCCTTCCATGGGAGGAGTGTGGGAGTTAGTGCACATCCACCCATGGATTTTGGCGCATTCCCAGATTTACCATTAGTGGTAGACCTGGGAATGCGTCAAAATGCTACCCCTCCCCAGGGGAGGCCTAAGGAGGAAAAATATATTTATTTCTCTGTGTTTTTTAGGTAGAGCCTGGGCACCGCATGTGCTGCTCAGTGAGGCATGCTGTATTCACATAGGTAATTGAAGCTCCGCCCACTCTCCACCCATATTTTTCATTGGCTTGTGTGATTGTACACTGTAAAGTGTGGCTGTTCATTGGTCAAAAGGCTTAGTAGTCTCTCCTTACTACTGCCTTGTCTCATTTTGTAACCACCCAGTGACGACACCGCCTGTTACATGTGTTATCAGTAGGCTTTAATTCCAGCCTCTGAGCACTTTTTAGGTCTCGCCTGTCGATGCGCATGCGCATCGAGCAAGGCGAGAGTATTGGCACTTATCCGCTCTTTATCCACACTGCAAGGAATCGTGGCGATTCCTTGCAGTGCACGATAAATTTAAGCTCAATGCGCATGCGCATTGAGCTTAAATGCGCGTGCACATGCCCCCAGCCGCCTACTCTCTCTCTCAGCATTCCCACAACTCCGCCCCCTCACTACTTGATTGCACGGCCGCTAGGCCGTGCCTCCCCTACTCTCCTCCCCCCTCCTCCTCTCCTCCCATGCCTGCCTCAACTCTCCGCCTCCCGATCTTTTCCTAGCTCCTGATCTTCTCCTGCCGGGGTTCCGATTTCCCTTGCACCCCCGATCGTCCCCTGATTTCCTCTTGTCTCTGCCCTCGCCGGATCCTCGGTTTCCTACTTCCTGGCTCCCTTTTTTTTTTTTTCTTTTTCAGTTGTACTGGCCTGACGGGGGATATGTGGGGCTGTGCGGAACCAACAGTCAGATGCCCGGAATGAGCTAGGTGTTACTCCGACATCGGCCGTGCGGTTTCTTTACTCAGCCTAATGCACCACGGGGCTGGTATACGTGGGTGTCTGCTACACCGGGCCTGGTCTCTCGCGTGTAAGATGTGGCTCAAACGGTAGGGAGGCCGACTTTAAGATCGGGAGCCATGTTCGTATCTGGCAGGAGGTCGGGCAGGCGGTGTTTCTATACAGGAGTATCCCCCCAGTCTCATTCTGCTAGTGGTCATGTTACCGCTGTGGTAACTTTTCACCCCGTGCCAGCTTGGGGGCGCAGCGTATGTTGTGCAGGGTTTTTCTTTTCTTTCTTCCCTCTCCCCAGCAGCTCTGCAGGCTGTGCAGTCTACGCTGGCGTTCTGGGCCCCCCAGGAGGAGGGGTCCGAGGCTGCCCCCGTCCCGATATTTTGCACGCTCTCCTGCGCGGCTTCTGCCTATTGCCTAAGTACTTTTAAGACTCGTAGCCTGTGAGTTTCTAGCGCCTTCGCTCCCCAGCTATCCTCAGTGCGGCATGTGTGCAAGTGGTGGAGGCGACCATGGCGTTAGGTGGGCTGGACAAGGTGGTACGGTTAAGCGCCCCAGCTCAGTGGTCAGTTTCCTACTAGTCATTGGGGGTGGGGAAATTGGCGCGCTTTCTCTTCGGCCATTTCCGGTCTCCTCCACCCCCTTCCCCCTCTGGTGGCCATTTCTTCGAAGGGTCAGCGTTTCATCAGTTTTCCTTCGGGGCTCCACGTTGCCCGGTCTTTTGACGCGAGCGATAGGTATTTATTTGGCTGATGTCTATTTTGGGCTACTCAGCACTAAATTACCAGCAGGAGTGGGAGCGCTTCTCTATAGGACCAGTTCTTTCTAGTGTTTAGGGTCATTTACGGAGGATATTTTAAGGAGGTAGAGTGACACCTGTGAGATGTATATTCAATTGATCTCAAACTACCAGCAGGTTCAGTGCGGCGGTCTTTTGGATTGCCTCCCACGCTGCTTCGGGGCGGCAATGTGCGTCTCTCCAACCATTTGCCCCTTACTAGCACGCTGCGTTTTCGTCGGCTTTTCTTGTAACAGTGGAGTGGGTCTTCTCTTTAGGGGGAAGGGTTTTCGCACTTTTGGAAGGGGGCGGGGCAGAATCCGTGCTCAGAGCCAGTCTCGCAGTACCCTGTTAGTCACCGCAGAGAGGCCAAGGTTTGAATGGTCAGGTCAAGAGCTTAAGGCCTGGGAGGCAGCATGCCCATAAGCACATGTTGTAGGTTTACACCACACTGGGGCAGAGTGGTAGACTTTACCGTGTGCTGCTCACATGAGGCTGGGGCACCGGGGTGATATCAGGCGGGCAATTGGGAGGTCGATGCCCTCTCTGATTACAGCTGCGGCATGCTTTCTTACCCGCTGTTTTAAGTATGTATTTTTCAACGTAGACCGGCTGTGCCTCGCTAGCCCGTCACCAGGGCACGTTGGCCCTGGAGGACGAGAAGAGGATTTGGCAGGGGGGTCACTCTAGATTCGGCATCACATCACAGCGTATTCTGTGTGGTAGAAATGTTCTTAGATCCTCGGTTTCCTACTTCCTGGCTCCCTTTTCCCGGCTTCCTGGTTGCGCCTCACCGAACCCGGGGCATCTCCCGGGCGTTGCACCCTCCGGTCGGCGGAGCCTGAAAGTGAAACCACGCGGGCTCTTCCTCCTGACGCTGCTTTCGGTTCTGAAGGAACACGTGTGCAGAGTACAGATGAAAGCCATCTGCCCCGCGCCCCCTCCCCCTAGCACCCCCAGCCCGAGGCAGCTTCCCCTGCACAGACCTGCTCTCGGAGGTTCAATTATCGATCCTGTTTCCGGTGCCTTTGTGTGTCTCCGAAAGTGGGAATTGTACTGAACGTGAGAAAAACACACACAGCTACTGCTGCCTTGGAAGACTGCCAAAAGGGCGCTGACGCTGGCCACAAACTTGTTTGTTTTTGTTTTTACAAAGTACTTGTCGCGTAAGTATTGACGCCTCCACAGGTTATTTTGTTCAGTGTTAACTTTGTGTACCAATCACCGTTAGTGCCCCTATCTTTCGCGTCGGCATCTTATTTATTGACCGTCCTTCCATTCTACAATGCCACTAACTGCATTTAGTGCTCTGGCGAAATGGCCAACTCGATTCGGATGTACATCAGCGTAATTCTTCTTTTTACTGCTTACTGAGATTAATCTATTTTGCCCTTTCCCTCTGCTAAATTGTAAGGTGGTGAATGTTTACTGTTCAACCCCAACATTGTTTTCATTAAGGCCAACCCAGAATTTGTTACAAAGGTATCCGTAAATAAACCAGTGGTTTGTGCTGGCACATTACGTAGTGAGTTTTTATTTCGATACATTTTGGTGTTATAGCACGTGTGCCTAAATAATAGCAATTTCCTTTTGCTTGCATTGGTTAAAGCTTTTACAATTGTTTATTGCTTTTTTGATTTGTAATTCTTTAGCATTGGCTACAAAAAATAAAAATGCAAAAGATTTACAACAAAAAACCCATAAACAATTCTAAACGCACTAACTCTAATGCTGCGAGACCTATTGCATTTCTAATGCTTGTTTCTAAAGTAGCTTTGTCCAGCCTGCTGTTGCAGACAGGACACGCTATCTCCTAGGCTTTAAAAAAAAAAGAAATTATGGCACATATTTGCAATGCAATAGGTCTCACATTTGCGAGAGTTTGACATATTGGCATTGTAAATGACTGCATTTTATTTATCTGTTTTAAAAAGAGCACATAAATAAAAAGCAGTCATTTACAATTCCAATAGCTCAAACTCTCGTAAATGCGAGACCTATTGCATTGCAAATGCTTGTTGAATAGCTGCCACTACAGCTCTGTGGAGCAGGAACTGGCCTTGGGGATGTCCCAGTCTGCTTGGAATACTTCAAAGCGCATTATCTCCCCATCTCGGTCTCCCAGTTTGGTAGCTCCCGCCTGTGTCATCATAACCTCTGTTATGTAAGGGGTTGTCAAAATTATGCAACTAATAACCACCTCTATGCTAAACATGGCCTCCGCATGATGTCATCAGATGCCAGTGGTATTTTCGGATGCTGAGAGCTGACACTGCCCACCTGAATGAATCACCATACTGCTCATTTACATGCACAGGTAAATAGGAGGCATGAATGCGCTCAACTATAGTTAAATACACTCACTGTCCTGGGCATCCATGTGCACTCCCCACTGACTTCTCATCTGCCTTAACAAGCATGTGAAGCACCAAATTGTCTCTGCTTCTACTCTGGTACATGGTCTCTCCTGCTCCTGACCAGCTTCTGCAGCAAGCATGCGCTTAGTGTGTACAGGAACAAGACCAGTATCACTCTGCTGTAACCGCTTGAATGACCATGGGTCTGGGCTCCACATCTAAGAGCTGCTGACTGGCGTTTTGAGAGCTATTTGTATCTTACAGATAAGTGACCATTACATGCAGTCTGTACTTCGTGGGGCTTTACATCACAGCTAAGTACATATGTCTTTACATTGCGGTCTGTTTGTATTCTGTATGTGCGTATATATATATATATATATATATATATATATATATATATATATATGTCCTCGCGCTCCTCGAGCATTCCTTGCCACACCAAAGCAAGAGTTGCATCGCCTAATAGACTCATCGAGTCTCTCTATATTCCACCAAATGATGACGACACCGTGTGATTTTTAGTTTTTATTCTCTGCCGCTACCATTGGTAGCGGCAGAAAATAAAAACTAAAAATCGCACACGGCGTCGTCATCATTTGGTGGGGGGGGGGAAATAAATATATATACACACACACACACACACCTATGATGAGGAAATCTGAATTTAAAATAAATGTAAAATAAATGTTAATTACGGCATGGATGTTTATTTAAAAAATGAGTTATTAAATTGATTATCAATTAAGTAATAATGATAATAGATAAAAACCCAATGGCGAAAGAGATGCGGAATTGTGGGATACATTTGAAGCATTAGTGAGTCATCTACTCAAATACATTGTTTCTCTTCACTAGCACATTAAGCCGCCACAGCGTTCACAATAACCTTGGTGATATTTCAACTTTCAACCTCTGAAGAAGCGCCTGCCGCGCACTGAAAATAATGAAGGATTGAGTGTGGATTCACAACATAGAAGCACAACCAATCCCACATCGTTGAAACGAGTTTAAAATGCCTAATCGGTGCTCAGAATGACTCCAGTCACAGTCACAATAAATTGGCACTTTCTTCATTAAACATTTGAGAATAAGGGAAGGCTCAGATCAAAACTACCCCGATGTTTGGCTTCCTGTTTGAAGAAACCCCTGGGGGCTAGAAGCAAACTCCAATGACTCGCAGCAGAACAACAGGCTTACCTGACGCTTTTCGCCATCGGGCATTGCCGTGAGGGGAACGGCGGGAAAAACAGAAACCAGAGGCACAAGCCGGGAGGCGAGGGAGGCGTCCCGTGCAACCGGACCACACTCCCCAGCATTCCCTCTGCAACCAGCGCGCCCGTGACGCGCAGTGAGCGCCGGAGGCGCCGAATAAAGGCTGACACCCCCTCTCGCCCCCGCGAGACGCGCGCGGGAGCGCCCAGGCTAAGCCCGGGCAAAGGGCGGGCCCTCTGTGGCCCTCCGAGGCCTGAGGAGTCTGGTCTGGGCCAGAAACGCTGCCTGGACTGGGTAGGCCCCTTTCTTTTTGTTTGTTGATTCCCAGTAGCAACTGAGACATTTTAAACATTGTGCCTATAACTGGTATGGTTCTGAAATTAGCATTGTTCTTCTTCTTATCGTGTGTATTTTACTAGCTCAATGTCAAAGGCTAAAGTAGGCAACATGCCACTAGGACAGATTGCCATTGATAACTATATGGTCAAAAAGGTTGCCCAGATAAATAGCGATCGACGTGCCTCATTGGGGAGAGGAGACACTACAGTATGTTCACAGGATGATCCCCTGATTGATGTACAAGACACAGAGGCTATTAACAGGGCTAGTCTGTCCAGTACAGAAATGCCCCCTCTGAGGGCACATGACCAGCCACCTGCCACCCCACCAATATGTATGCTGACACAAACACCCAACACTATAAATGTTGTGGCAATGGTACATTCAGGAGAGAGGGAGCAACCCGATATAAACAGTGAGGCGAGCGAAGGGGTATCACCCAAGAAGAGGCCAGTCAGGCAGTGTAGAAAGACGGCATCTCGCAAAGGGGGACAACCAACTAGCAATTTAGCGGAAGCAAACCCTACCCACACTAATGATAACATCTGGGCTGCAGCTAACAATCCCTTTGTGTTCACGGGAGCTGATTTAGGCCCCCATAAGCAGAATGCCAGTATTAACATTACAGTTTACTGCCTTAATCTCAACTATGGAGACCAGCTTGGGGTTGAAGATAGAGGAAGATAGAGGAGGCCCTCAAACCACTAGTGGAAAAAATTGATTCCCTTGTAAAAGAAGTAGACAGGCTTGGGGGGCTTCTCTCCGCGCAGCAAAAGGCCGCTGGAGATACTAGCACTATACTTAAAGAAATAAGGTCCACCCATGCTGTACAGGGGAAAATTGTGCCACCAGTAGTCAATTCGGCAGGTGCACAGAATACGCTAGGGATTAGACCCCAGCGGCTAGCCCCTGTTAGTCTCCCCCAACCTAAATCAGGAAACCCGCAGCCACGGGTAGGCTCACCGCCAATTATAAGTAACAAGTTGGACCCTAGACCTGACAGAAGGAACCGCTATTTAAATCTTCCTCCGGATTGTGCGCCTTTTGTGGTGGTCCTAACAAATGTCCCTGCAGCTGGCACTATCCGGCATCTCCATATGACGAGTCATATGACTCACTAAAAAACAAGACAGTCTCATGGCTGAATAAGAACTGTGGTTTCCCTGTTGGGTACTTAGATCAGATAACCCTAGTTAGAAGGGTAAACTGGGTAGGGCCTTCTAACAAAGTGGGAAATGGGGATTGCATTGTGGTTAATTTTAGACACCCCCAACATGTGGCAACTGTGCTGCTGAGAGCTGCATCCTTGGTTTACAACGAGGGTAGTATTTGTGTTCGTCCACTGGGCTATTTTTATGCTCACCTTTGTACGGCATCCCCACAACTGAGTAGGCCAACATCTCGGTTTGATACTATGACCCCGATCACTGGGAATAATGGGATGCAATTTACATATAATGTAGTTAAATCTGGCGGGCTAGGTTTTTCATCTAACCCAGGGAACAGACCTGATATTGGTGGGCAACGCCAGATGGCCTATAACGTTAACACACATAACAGATACGAACTCTTGTCCGGTCTTGATATGTGTGACTGACATAAAGTACCTGTGGGCAAGGATGGATTAAATGTAGCTGAACTTACATGCAATATTGACTCTACCAACCCACAGGAGCCTAATAAATGTATGAATATTGTGTCCTGGAACGTTGCGGGTCTAGCAACTAAAATGACAGATGTAAAATGGGTTTCCTTCATTAAACAATTTAAGGTTATCTGTCTCCAAGAGACTTGGGATGTGGAGTGTGAAATGTTCCTAGAAGGTTATAAAGCATTCTCTGTGCCAGCAACTTCATCTAATAGAGGAAGACCAAAGGGAGGATTGGTGATCTTTGTTTCTGTTCTGATAACCTCAAGTATCCTCACCATTAATGTTCAACGTTCATGTGTCCAGGGTATTGTTTTGTGTGCTAAAAGTAATAAGGTTGGATTGGTTAATTTTTACAATGCTACTAATACAACCCTAGCCCTTAACGAACTGACTGTACTAGATGAATATATTAATGTCTCCATGAAGAAACACAGCCTTAATCTAATGGTCATGGGAGACTTTAATGTGCACCTCTGTGGTGATCCCCTTAGGAAATGCATACGGGATCTAAACTGTAATAGAGCAGATGGGCTACATTTTGCACATACAGCAGAGGGTGAATTTTGTAATTCCATGATGAATGATTTAGTATTAACAATGGGCATGGAAATTAGAGATCATGGTAAATGCTTTGACACTCCGACTTTTAAGGGGCATGGTAGAGGCACCTTTATTGACCACATGCTATTTTCTGAAGTTTTGTTGCCTTTCTTAGAATCCTTTGATATTAGCAAAAGTGAGTTTAGTGATCATAACCCCCTTGTGGTATGTCTCAGGGGTTTTGGCCTCTCAGATGTCATGCCCTTACGCCATGAAAGCAATTTGACTACGACTGAGGGGAGGCGGCGATTAAAGTGGTCAACTATCACCCCAGACCTTCTGTATAAAACTATAGAGGAATCCTGTGCAGATGAAATTGTTAACTGTACAGGGACAGATCCGGTGGGGGTTCTTAATGCCTATCAAGCTCTGGCGGGGAAAGTGTCAGGGTTACTCACGAATCCATCTAAGGGAAACTTAGAGAAATGCGGGCCAAGGTGGTTTAACAAAGAGTGCTCAAAAGCTGCCCGTAACTTGAAGGCAGCATTGGCAGATGTACCACGGAACCAGGAGAATATCCGACTCTGCCGCAAAGTTTATAAGTCTTCCCTTAAAACACATAAGGAGACTTTGCGTGTGGAGGCCTGGAATGAGTTCTTGGACCCAGAAACTTTAAATAGTAGCACGAAGTTCTGGCAGTTAGTAAAAAAACCATTCCTGTCAGAACAACCGGGGGATGGGTTGGAGTGCTGTATAATGAAAGAGGACTGGTTTCGTCACTTTGAATCTCTGTACTTTTCAGCCGACCCTGGTATGGGCGAGAGCTATCCCAGTGAACCTAAAGGAGTGCTCAGGTTTGAGTGTGGCGAAGTGCTTGAAGCCATAGAAGGTCTGACATCAAACAAAGCTCCCGGCCCAGATGGCATCCCCCCTGATTTATTTAAGTCCAGACCACACTTCTGGGCCCCTATCTTGCTGGCGGTTTTTAATGCTGCCACAGTGGTAGGATGCCCAGTGACCTGGGGGGTGTCAACCATTGTCCCGGTTTTCAAAAAGGGAGATAGGGGTAGCCCATCGTGCTACCGTCCAATCTCCCTAATTGATTCAAAGGTTAAAGTTATCGGGAGAGTTCTGTTGGGGAGAATCACTAGTTGGGCAACTGCAAATAATATTATGTCCATATCTCAATATGGATTCTGTGAGGGCAGATCCACGATTACTCAATGTCTTAATTTATTCCTCATACTCAGTAAATACACGGTGGCCCAGAAGGGCACAATCCACCTCGCCTTCATGGACCTGTCATCAGCCTTCGACTGTGTTAACAGGGGGAGGCTGTGGCAATACATGAGGGCGAGGGGAGTCGACAGTGGGATTGTCGACTTCCTGGTGGATATGCACCACCAAACTAGTGCCAATGTAAGATATTCATCTAATGGGGACACCACTGACAAGTTTATGATAAATAAAGGAGTACGTCAGGGATGTATTCTTGCCCCTTTTCTTTTTAATTTTTATATTAACGATTTGGATACAGTTTTACAATCTATACAGGCTGACTGCCCTAGAGTAGGAAGAAGGGGCATCCCTGTGCTGTTATACGCGGATGACGCGGTTTTAATCTCGCGTACGGAGAAGGGGCTTCAGGCACTTTTAACTGCTTTTAATGTTTTCATGTCTGATAGGGATTTAATGGTCAATAATTCCAAGTCCTATATAATGCAGGTTGGCCAACGCCCAAGAAAGAACTTTGTATTTAAGCTTGATGATAGCCCCATTCCGGTAACAGAGACTTTTTCATATCTGGGTGTGCTATTTGACTCGAAGTTAAGTTGGGCCCCTCATCTGGTGAAGAAGAAAAATGATATGTTGAGGGTTAATGGAACTATCCTTAATCTTGCGAAAAAGATAGGAAAGAAACCAATAACTGCAATGATTAAGTTATATAATGCCAAGTCTGTAGCAACGGCAGTATACGGTAGTGAATTGTGGGGCTATGTGTCAAACACTCAACTACAGGTTATCGAAAACACCTTTTTTAAACGATTACTATGTGTTCCCGCGAGTACCCCAAACCTTGTTGTGCATGAGGAGTTAGGGACACCGTTTTTATGCGATAATCTTGCACTGAAGCCCCTGATCTGCTGGGTCTCTCTGTGGCTTAACAAAGAGATACCACTCACTCACCAGATTGTACGGGATGTAACATCTCAGGATAGCTGTATGCGCATCCCCTGGCTAAAATACTTGAAATCTTGTTTTGAAATGCTGGGGTGCCCTAAACTGTTCTCCCATCCGAGTGGCATTGTGAAGGGGGACTTAACAGCGGTGAAAAGAGCCTTTCTCAAGTTTAAATTGGTGGACAGAGAAAGTGTGGAAGTGCTGAAACCAAGTGTCAGAAAGTTTATCATGCTAAAGTCGTGTGGTGGAATGGAGCCCTACCTGGCCTGCGCCTTTAGCTCACATGAAAAGTTCTTGCTGACCAGGTTCAGATTTAACACTTTTCAGCAGCTTTTAATAAGACCCAAATCAGACATTTTTAGTAAACATGTAGCTTCCTGTGGCTGCGACGGGAAGTCTCCTCAGGATATGCTACATTTTATATTTTTATGTAGGTTTTATGATTATCCCAGACGTTACTTTCTTGTTGATTTGCTGAGAACATTGGATTTTAAACAAATTAGACCTGCCCTCATTTATTTGCAGCTCTTGCACCAGGATTGTGTACTCCATGTTTTGTCGTTTTTAAAACTTGCACTGAGAATAAGAACTTGCTTAGATTTACGATCAGGACCAGTAGGACACCTTTGCTAACTAACAATCATGATGATTTTTAACGATATTTGTGTATAATGTTTTACTGTGCAATTTTGTAAATGTAATCAATGTATGTACTTTTTATGGTTTGAAATATTAACCGAAATAAAGTCTTATTTGATTTGATTTTAGATAAAAATGTATGTTCCATTTAAAAAAAATGTATTTTAAAATATAGGAGAACATTATTACAAAATTAAATGTATGTTTTATTTTAAATTTAAAGTTACAGGTTTTAAGGGAATTTTAGGGTTCAGGAATGAGTAGCTTTAGCAGTGGTTTAGAGTTTCTAGGCTTCAGGGATGGGTAGTTTTTAAGCAAGGAAGAGTAGTGTATGGGGGATCAAAAGTTGGCTTTTAGGGTGTGAGGGTGGGTAGTGTATTGCAGAGTAAGGGGTTTTTGGGACTCCGTGATGGGTAATGCATAAAGGTAGTAAAGCGTTTGTAGGGGTTCACACTCAGATAGTTGAATATTTAGTCTTTTCAGCTACAGACAATAAACAACAAATTTGGAACAACATTCAGAAGAAATTTTGCTCTGCGCATGGCAAACTTGGTGTCGTTCTGTTCGGCATGTTTTTTTGTCTTTCTTCAGTAGCACATTTCAACTTTTCCAGTAGGAGTTAAAGTGAAATATTTTATTTTGAACCACCCTTGTCAATATGCCCTTTAACCCCTCCTCTGCGCTGAACTTTCCGCGCTGGTGCGGAACGTTCTATTGCGCGGGCGGGGCCGCGACGTTCAGCGGATGTGCGCAGCACTTAACGGGTTAAATAATGTGTGCAAAACCTTCAAGGATCAAACAAACATGAACATATGTTTTTGCTGAAGTTCATGCAGATAAGTCAAACCGCACCAACTTATTAGAAAACCACCATTTGCTTTTCTTATGTCTAACCCAGGTGTCTCCAACCAGACCATCACAAGCTACCACAGAAACCTTCAGAGTAGCTCCCAGCCCTGAGTTTATTTTTAATTAATAACTGCAATAGATGTGTTGTGATTTCTTTTTCAAGTTAAGAAAAGGCTATGATTATCTTACATTATTATGAGGCTGCAGATAGCAGAGCCTGATAATAAGCAGTGTTCCCCTCAGCTTAAGACCCATGTGGGTCACAGAGGTTCAGAACTGAAGCACTGAGATATTTAACTCTTAATAAAAGTAGTTCTCAATATTGGAGCATGAGAACAAAATGCCATTTCTGAGTGCTTTTAAATGAGAGAAAATTAAAATGAAGTTAACTTAATGATTAAATTAACTCTTAATTTTAATTTTCTCCCTTTCCAAAGTGTCACATTCAAAAACAGCAGGCATCTTGCTCTCAGTGGCTAGTAGACACAGTGCCATATTTATAACTGAAAACTACAGTCATTTTCTTTTAAATGGGAAACATGTAAAGTGATGAAAAACGTTTCTATGAAACATTGTCTTAATGTTTTTCTCTGCTTTACATTAAGCCAATTAGGTACTAATGTTTTATGAAGCATGTTTTTTCACTTTAAAGTCCTCACATGTAAACAAATGACTATATTTTTCTATTATAAATATGGCACCATGTCTAGAGGCTACTGTGAGTAATATGCCTGCTGCTTGTAAAGACACTTTGACATGGGAGAAAATTAAAATGATGAATTGTATTGTATGTAATGCATATTCAGGGACCCAGCCTAACTGCTTTCCTCTCTAAATTGATTGCATGTACATTAGGTACACTCGAGATAGGATGCTGGGTTACCCTTGTGAGTCCCTAGTATCTGGTACCCTAGGTACCAAGGGCATAGGTACCCCAGAGGCCTACCAGGGCTGAAGCATGTATTATGCCACCCCTGGGAAGCATCACAGGTCTGCTACTGCAGCCTGGGTAAGGTGGTGCATGCGCCCCTTACTAAGATATAGGTTAACTATATCTACCTTTAATCACTGACGCATATAAACCTATGTCACTCCTATGGTAGGCCTTAACAATCCTGAAGGCAGAGTGCTTGGTTTTGTGTGAGAGGTTGCCCATGCATGAGCAGGACCCCTCTGCAGCTTTCAGAATTTATTCTCTGTAGCGGTTCTGTGATGCAGCCAGACCATATACTCTTAAGTGCATTATAACCTCGCGGTAAACGCTAAAGTTGGAATGGCTGCATGGAAACATGTCGTGTTTGGTGTCAAACACTTTGGAATCCTATCCCCCCGCCAGTCCTGGTGGTGGGGGTAGAATTCCACCCTTCTAGAGGGAGAGACATGTATACACTAACCTAACCGGTAATAGTTAAAAAAAAAAAAAAAGACCCAGCATCACAAAATGGATGCTGCAGCCACAGACACGAGTCTGACCTCCTGCTGCTAGATGAAACTCCGGCAGGGGAGGCCTGGACAATAGGTTTCCTGTCACAGGGAGGTGTAACCACCTTCCAGACAGGCATTAGTGTATTGGGGCTGGGTGGGTGCATTCATAGAATGCTTTTCAGACAGTGCTGGGGGCACACTTAGTGTCCCTGTGCATATCCCAGTTCAAACCGGTTGCAGGGGCACTCAGCCTCTGCTCTGGCCGAAACTGGACAAAGAGAAAGGGGTGTAGCCATCCCCCTCCCAGGATCCTAAAATAGGTGGGTCCCCAGAGTATATCCAACACCCTAACTTAATATAAGTATGGGAACCCTGTCCTTAGGACTTCAGATTACACCTGGACGAAACTCTGCAACATATATCCTGGAACTTCGCCATTCTACAGTGACTAGAAGATGGAAGAATCTCAATTGGGGTCAAGGAGTGACTCCCAGGCACCAAAGAAGCATCTTGCTGGTCTGCATTTCCAAGGCTCCTGCTGGATTTGTGACTCAGGACATGGACTTCCGGACTTCTCAGAGGCCGACACAAGATCCCACCAAAGCTGAGATCCGCAGCCCTCACGAGTGACGTGGGACCGGAACTCCTGGACTCCATGCACATTCACTAGTACATCTACTTCACAAGCTTTCCTGAAGTTGTGCATTAAGCTACTTGTAGTCCAAACCCTGAGCACCATCTGCACCAAAGATTGTGGGCCTACACTCCACGAGTGTTCCGTGAGCCCACTTCTAGCATTTATGCTTGAGGCCCCTTCGCTATCCCTGGTCCGTTGACTTGTGGGTCCCTACGAAGGTAACTCTTTTTTTTCTTAGGCTTACCTGGTTGCTCCAAACGGGCCCTGACTCCCCTCCAAAGGGTGAATCCCTCAGACCTTGCTGGCTGCACTGAAGCCAATTTCTGCTTTCTGCTTGGGTTGCTGTTGCCAAAATTTGTTGGGTCCAATCCGGAAACCGACACCGCAGCACTTGACATCCTTTGTGGGACAGCTCAAATCCATCTCCTGCTCATCCTCAACGCCTCCTGGTCCTTATGGCTGAAGTCAAACTTCACCTTCTTCACCTGAAATCACCCGACATCGGTTGGCATCTTCTCATCGCCTTCCTGGTCACTGGTAAGTGACCCAGACTCTGTCCCCTCTGTTTTCAGGTTCTTTACATCTCTGATCCATCCTTGGATCCACCCGGACACTTTCCACTTGGCCGCCTGCAGCACTTTTCAGCAGCTCGCCATTGAAATCGACGACGAAACCCGACACAAAAAGACACCTATGCACCCGGCTTCCCTGGGTGAGGTAATTCGAGTACTCCGGTGCACCCGTGGGTGTTGACTCTAGAACCTCCTAGTTCTTAAGGGGTTTGTTCCAAGTCCTCTTCGAAGTGTCCTTGATCTGTAATTTTCCAACCACGACTTTCCCCATAGAAGTTAATGGTGATTTGCGCCGGTGTTTAGACACTGCACGTGCCCCCCGTGGGTCCCCTGTGTCACTACCTGGTGGTTCCTGGTGGGCCCAGCGGTTCTAAAGGCTCTAGGCCTTGTATCTGTCAGTCGTGGTTCTTATACCACTTTCTTAATGTATGGATTGGTGCGCCCCTAGGGCTCAACGTATATTGTGCTAATTTACTGCGTGCTAAATAAGTTTACTGAATGTACTTTTGCCTCTAGCCTCATAAAGAGACTAGATGGATTTGTTTAGGACAAATACATATATTTTATGTATATACCTGGTGTGGTTCTCCTTTCATTTGGTCATTCATGAGATTATAGACTGGTAAAACAAGCCGTTTTACATTCCTCCAAGACTTAGCCTGAAGGCTGCTCTCCACAGCTACCACTAGGATAGCTTTCTATATAGTTTGTCTTTAAACCTACCATCAATAAGGGTCGTTTGGACTGGTGCAAGGTGCCTACTAGAATAGTGGACAGCATATGCCAGGTCAACTTCTCACAAGAACATCTACATTTAAGAGAATAAATGCTTTCACTTTGGTAAAAAGAAGAAAAGTGTTAGGGAAAGGTTCAAATGGAGTTTGCCAAAAGTTTAAATGGCAAACATAAAAGTGCTAGCATCAGCTAGTGTCTTTTGTTTCCAGGTTTCAGACACAACTTTACAAGCAAGCAAATACCTATACCACAGTCGCGGCTGGCATGACTCGCGGGTGGGCGGGCGGCGTTAATTTTAAATCAAACCAAAAAACGTAACTTAGGCAGTCAGGTCCCGTGTCACGTCGTCTTCGCAGGAAGCAGCCGCAGGCATCCTCGCTCCCCTCCCCAAAGCCAATCACAACACTTCAGTGGTAGCGTTGTGATTGACTGGGACGCAGACCACAAAGGCTCTATGGGGAGGCTGTTTTTTCCATGTAGGCTGCATGCAGAAAAGGGAGAGTGTGCATGACTGGTTTGTTCGGCCCTGGGGCCGACCAGTCAGCGCACACAACATTGGGCTACCCACTCCTCCCCTGGACTCCAACAGATCTGCCACCCGCCCAGCCCCAACCAAACCCTTCTTCTGCTTTATCGCAGTGTGAGAAGCGGAAACATAAAATGATATTTATACCATTTTATGTTTGTTTCTCGCACTGCGATAAAGCAGTGGGGCAAGGTCCTCCACCCACATGGAGGAGCCGCCCCTGCTATACCAACTCCCCTCAGAACCTTGCTAATAAACCATGTCAGTTTAAAAGGGAGATTAAAAAAGGCACCTTTTACACTAAAATAGCTTTTTACATATTTGCTTTCACGTAAACTTTGTACAAAAAGAACACAACATTGTTGAAAAAAAGCCTTTAACTGAGAGGGTCCTGAACTAAAGACAAGACCGTATGAATGACTTCTGGCGTATCTAACATGTTCAGAGGCAACAGATGGCGCAAGTTAAACAGACAAATGGCACTTTCCCTGGCTGTCTCCCGCAGAAGATTCTGGAGGAAAGAGAAGTACACGAGGGAGCCAGCTCAAGGAGACTCACTCTGATGGAGTACCTAAACACAAAGAAAAGAGTAGTGCCTAAAAAATTGAGCAGTGGAAGGATACACGTAATGGGTCCATGAACCAGGGGAGGGACAAACCTACAAAGAGGAAGAAAGCCTAGAGTAGCTGACCAATTAGAAGTAAGGAAATGAGTGACAAAACAGGCAAATTATGGCATGTAATGGGCGAGCTCTGAGTCCACTGTACAGAAAACAAAAACGTTCTTGCAAGTGACAGCGCACATGCTGTCTTAGGTGCGACTTAACCTATTCGACGCTCATGACGAGCTCAGCTCGTCATGAGGTACGCCTGTCGTACGCTCATGACAAGCTGAGCTCGTCATGAACCGCGGGTTTTTAACAAACTCAGCGCACGGCGGGAAAATGCGCCGCACGCATGAGGTTAAAAAGGGGGGCTCAGTAAAGCCAAACATTTTTTTTTTTTACAGAACTTTAGAGCTGCGCAGAGTTTGAAGTGGACAGAGCGCAGCTCTAACAATAAATAGACTTGTATGGACCAGGCAATAAGGGTTAGACCAATGTGGGACATGATTTTGATACTAAAAACCTAAAATAGATTTGCTAGGAAAGTAACCAAAACTACTTTAGAGGTCTGGGCACCAGTATCATTGAAGCACAGACATGTGTTATTTATTTCATCACAGATATTGATTAAAATCTGGTCCAAGTTCATATCGGCGCAGTATGCAGTGGCATTTCAGTCATTGAGAGAACGGGGGTACCCAACTTTAAAAAATGATGATCCATTGTAGTGAAAATAGGTATTTTGAGACATAAATGGGGTTATGGGGAAAAGAAACGGAAATGCTCTGTTCTTGCTAAATCCAGCATTGGTTTATACTGTCGACTAGTAAGTAGAGGTCTGTTTAAGACCTAACTACACTTGAAAGATTAATAACTAGATGCACTTAATGTAAGGGTTGTCCTGTATTGTACTGACGTTCACAAAGGCATGATCTCGCCATGCATGACCATAGTAAAACTGCTGGTGTTGGTTCTCATGTCCTAAAATTGCTGGGAACAGAGAAATTCAATACTGGTTTCTACAAATTGGTATCATACCCCTTTCATTTTAAAATAGTAATATTTTAATAGACCTGGAAGGAGTTGTTTGATCTTCTATTTAAGTGTACCACGGTCGATTATAGGGGTGCATTATGCTATATATATATATATATATATATATATATATATATATATATATATATATATATATATATATATATATATATATTTACTCCTTTCACTTCCTCTTGTCAGTAGTTGCACCACCCTGCAAGAATGTGCACTGGCTTTAACTAATTTGTATGAGGAATTAAACAAAAGTAACCAATAAAGAATTTTTAAAAATACATATTTATTGTCTTTAATTATGCCTCTCTGTATACTTTGTAGACACATTTATTTAAAGGTAATTAAGTTAAACCTATTAAACTATTTTTCATGTAATTTCTGCACAAAACACTTTGTGGTTAGTTAACACATAATGCACAGTGTAGAAAAAGATAAGAACAGAATAGGAGCAAAAGAAACAAATGAAATGGTCAACATAATGCTGGTCCGCGTTCTACTGTTCTCTACATTTTGTAGGGAAGAATCAATTATGCAACCCTGATATACTTGAGGCTCCTTCCTCGACTCAGTTACTTGACTTTTTTCTGACTTTTCCATCCTTTACTATAATTTGTTTCTTCCCCATTCTCTCTTGTGGTCCATTTTTGGTACGGTTCCCTCCACTAAGTCATCAGACACGGTCATCTGTGTGTACCAGCTACAGTCTCCGTTCTTCCGCCAGCAGCCATTCGGTTATATTTGTGAGCCCTTTCTTATCAGAGGAACCCGTTTCTTTTGTGGCCAGTGTATGGCATTACATATCCACCCAATAAGAGAGAGCGGAAGAGTGTAACTTACTTGCATTTAATTTTTCGGGAGCTATAGAATCCTATTAAACTGTTGTGGTTCGACAGACCCCCTCCTTGGTGGAATGGAACCTGCACCCCCCCCCCATCCCTAGCGCCTTGAGACCCTTACGGGTGAGTAGTCGCGCTTTAACAATCCCCTGATTGATTGATTGATTGTATACAGTTTACTGCCCCTCCTGTTGCTATTCACTGATGTGCTATTACTCTGTCCCAGTCATTAGTCACCACTCTACATTGGCACACCATGTGTATGACATATATGCCAACTGCTGTGCATCTTAGACACTCATCCAATCTAGTTGGATAAATCTTGCGTTTAGCACTGAGGGTACACTGTGTGCATGAATTTGTATTGAGTATTTTGAAATCTAATATTGCTTGGCACCAGTTTGACATAGATCATTGGGTTTTCGTTCCATTGTATATCTGTACATTGTATTCCTGAATCTGTGTTCCACCTAGCTTTTATTCTACGACTTCTGTTAAGCAGCTCTTACATAGGGCTCTGTACAAAGTTTTAATGGATACACCTCCTTCTCTTAATGTGTATATCTTTTCTAGTGTGTGATTTTCTGGTGGGTGATGTTCCCAGCAATCCTTTACCGGTTCACTTCTCGTCAGCTGGGTGTATAACTGGAATTGGCCTGGTATTACGACGAGTTGCTCTTGGGCTTCATTAACTGTTAAGAAAGTTCCACCATTGTAGAGGGCACCCATCTGAATGCAGGCGGCCTTTAGCCTATTCAATATTTTATGTTTACTTTAAGATGCGAACCAAGGCATCTTGGTTAGGCATCTACAGTGGATGGATGATGGGGAAAGAATACCTTTATCAGTCTTTTCCATACTTCTGATAGCCAGTACACCAGTTGTGAGACTTAAAGTTTCTTTTCATATATGGTCAGGAATATCCTGTTTAAAGGGGCTTGCCACTAGTAAAAAAAAGTTTCTCTCTTCGATTTTATCCGGCCATTGTGGCAAACATTGAATTTGAGAGGCAAAGTAATCATTTTCTAAATCTGGTACAGCAAGGCTCCCTTGCTCTTAGGGTATTTTAAGAAATGTCAGTTTTATTCTTGCTATGGATCTAACCCATAGTAAAATAATCTGCATGCTATCTAGCTCTTTTAAGTATTGGTCTAGGTAGCAGTTCAGTTGTTCCCTAACACCTGCATAAACTGGGGGGGGCGGGGGACACCAATTTTATTATTGATATTCTTACTTTGAGTGACAGGGCAGCTTTATCCAATAGTCAATTGATCTCTTTATGCCTTCCTTTACCTACACTCAATTCACTTGTTTCCCTTTTTGTGTGTGGCACAATAATGGCAGAGTGTTTTACCGCTCTGGGTTGCCAGCCCATCCATAGGTCTGGTAGGGTTTTTTCTTCTACTCCAGTGAGTACCCCCAGCAGAAATGGGCATGACATTGAGCAGTCTGTCTACAGCCACGATACTCCCCTAACTTCTTTAGCTATTTAGGTGGTGTGGGACTGCCTTATGTGGGTGAGTCAAGTATACAAGTGTGTCTTCACATATAGTAAGATAATGTGTTGTCGCTTTGTTACCCCACAGTCTGTTGGCTCATTACGGAATGTGAACAGCTGCTCGATCATCAGGGTGAAGAGTAGGGAGTGATATTGGGCAACCTTATGTTGTGGCACGTCCTAATGCCCAACGCTCTGAGATAACTCTCTTAATTTTTTTATAAATATTTTTATTTGCATTTTCAACCAATACAAAACAACTAGCAAGTCACAAGTAGTCATCCTCGCGCCCAAACACTCCTCTGCCTCCCAACCCACAAGCCACATCACCTTCTTTATGCCATGAACCAGATCGGAACCCGGCCCCCCGTAAGCGTCATTTTTGGTAATCTTCTCCCCCCCCCCACAGTGGACCTCCCGCAGGCTCGAAGACACATATCCATTAGCCCCCCCATCCCGGCGCTCGTCAAGATTCATAGGACCCATGTTGTGCTAGTCAGCTCCCAGACCCCCATCCAGTCCATAATAGTTTTTCCATTTCCCCCATATTCTATGAAACTTCCTGGGTCACCCTCTAGCTTTGTATGTGACCCTTTCCGCCGCCATACACATGTCCATCCCCCTCCTCCATTCTCCTAATTGAGGGGGTAGTGACGCCCCCATGCGCATGCTAAATCTCTTTTCGCCACCACTATTGCCAATAGTGCAAAAATAAGTTGTGGGCGGCCCAAGTCAACATCATTAGATATCCCCAACAATACGAATTTAGGATCTAGAGGAAGTGCTACCTCCAACACCTTACTCAGCTCTCCCAGTACATGTCTCCAGTATGTGTGGATAATGGGGCAGTCTCAGATGATATGGTAGAAGTCCCCCTGCGGCTGTGTGCAACGCAGGCAGTTTGGTTCACTGGCTCGGCCCATTTGGTGAAGTCAGACCCTGTCGAAATACACTCTGTGTAGTATCGTGCATTGGATGAGTTGGAGGCGGGATTTAATCGCCACCTCCCTATGATGCATCAGGGCCGCCTCCCAATCTACTGTGTCCAACGTGCCCAGATTCTGCTCCCATGTTTCTCTCAGTTTCCCCAGTCTGTCTGGCATGTTATTGTTCAAGGTCCTGTACGTTAGAGAGACTGTCTTGTTGGTTATCTGCTCTTGCAATAGGCGACCCTATTGCGGGGCATATTCTGGCAGAGGAGAGGAGAGCAAGCTCTCGGCTCTCCAGGCATGTCCCAATTGAGCGTATTTAAAAATGTTGGTGGGGTGCAGCCCAAACTCTGTTGCCACAGTCCTGAAGGATTTGAGTTCCCCCATTGCCACCACATCACCCAGAGTGGAGATTCCGATGTCATCCCAGCCTCCAAAGCCCTTAAGTTTGTAAAGTTACCTCAACCAGGTACAGTTCCAGATCAGTGTCTGTCTTGTCGGTTTGCATGTCCATCCAAGTATCTTATTCAACTCTAATAATCTTTACACTGGCCTGAACATGGGTATCCATCAGCTGCATCCCTTTAAGAAGCTGTGGGTCCAGACCATAATCTTTCATGACTTTAAACAGGAAGTTGCATCCTCCTGTATCAAAGGCTTTTTCTTATATCAAGTGCTGCTACCATGTATTCTCCATCTCTTCATTCCAACAAATATTTGATGTCGACAAGCTTCCTAAGATTTGTTACCATGCTCCTGCCCAGTATGAATCCTGATGAATTACGTGGAACAGTTGTGGGAACACTTATCAGCCTTCTGGCTTTAATAGTACCATTGATTTCGAGATCTGTATTATTCATTGATAATGGCTTGGAAGATTTATAGTCTGTTGGGTCCTTGCCAGATTTTAGCATCATTATAATTGTTGCTTCTTTCTTTGAATATGCGAGTCTACCTTTGGATTGCTTAATCCCTTAGCTCGACTAAGTTGTCTGTTAGAAGTCTGGTACACATTTATAGATTTCTGCCAATATTCCACCTTGGCCAGGTGCCTTACTTCCATGTGTGGCCTTCACCTCAGTCTGTTAATGATTTGTCTAGTTTTTCTCCTTCCTCAGTCATGAGCCTTGCCAGCATAGCCTGTTCTATGTATCTGTCATTTTTTCCATAATCATCTATTGGCTGTTGGGTGTATAGCATTTGTGTATATCAATAAAAAAAATTGTGTGTATTGCAGTGATTTCAAACCTTGCCTGACACTTTATCAGGTCCCTAGGATGTTCCCTGGATTACCTGGCAAGGCTAAATTATTTCCAGATTTATACCCATCTCTAAATAATATATGTCTAAATGTTATGTAAAAGTACTTATCTAGTCTACCACAGAGTTCTCCAAGTGTTAACTTCTTGTCTGCAATGGTTTTCTGTTGGGCTTATGAGATTCTACCTAGGCGCACTGATCTCGCTTTTGTACATCCATCCACATGTCAGCACTTAGAAAGAAATAGTTTGATCTGCTATAAAAATTGTGCATACGGAGTACATTTGGAATCTGTTTTCTTCCCTCTGCTGTTCCCTCTATATATCCACAATGCCATAAGTCATTTTGACTAAGCTTCATCATGCGTTTGTGTTCCTGGCCAGGTTTAGTGCGCTGGTTTGTTCCTCAGTATCTAATATCACAGAATGGAATTCTGGATTTTCCCAGCCATGGTGTTTACCAGTCAGATGAAGAAAGACAAGCCTGTACCGTTGGGTGCATAAACATTCATCAAGCATACATCCCTACCATTCATCCTCTTGTTTACCAATAGCAAACTCCCCTTCAGGTCTTATTGCCATCCCCTGGAATGGCATCCTAGCTCTTATCCATGCAGCTACAACCCTGGACTAAATGAAGGATGAGATCAATCTTCCTCTACATTTCTTTCCTATGTTAGCATTTTCCTCTTGTGTGAGGTGTGTTTCTTGAAGAAAATCTATAAATATCCCCCAGTGCCTCAGGAATGACAATACTATGGGCCTAATTATGAGTCTTGTGGTCTGAGGACCACCAGACTTGTGGTGGTGGTCCAGCCCTCATTACACCGTGGTCTGACTGGCCCATTACGGCTTGGGCGATCGGAACACCCTGGGACCGCTGCCCAGCATATTACAAATATCCTTGATGCCAGAGTTTTTATGGCGGTTGTATCGCAATGAAAACCCTGGCTGGAGAGGAAACATAAGGGTCCCTACAGGGTCCCCTTGTGCCTCTGAGCCCTGTGTATGCACACAAGGGGGCACAACATGTGCCCCCCTGTGTGCATGCACACCAGTTCCTGCATGGCATGGACGTTAGTCGATACCGGGAAGGAACCTTGTGAGACGGCCCCATTGCGGTGCCATTTTCAAAGGCAAACCAAAAGAGTTACAGAGTGCACACCGATTTTTTTTTCAAAAGTTTACCAATGTTGCGTTTGTTCGCATGCTGGCCTAGAATCGTGGTCTGCCCAAAGCCATGTACTTGTGAAAAACACTAAACACAATGGGGCGGTTTATGGTTCGGATTAGCGGGAAAACATTGATAAGTCAATGGGTTATGAGATAATCACTTGTAATGTGTTTAAACATGTACAAAGAAACATCAATTTGGAAAGTTTTCGTATTGAAACATAGTTTTTTAATTGTAGAATACCCCTGACGAAGGGCCATGGTAAGGCCCGAAAAGCATTGGGTTATCGTGATGAACTAATGAAGATTACTTACATGCACTCCTAGCTACCGATTAAGGCCTCGGCATGTCTGTAGCGTTTGAGGTTACAGTGGTGAAAGTAAGATGTCTCGCATAACTATGGATAAATCATGGACACTGTTGATAACTTTGATGAACTTTGAATACATTTTGGAACAAACTTGGTTTAACGTGCTGCATTATTGGTATGCACATATTACCGCTGTGTGTCCTGAAATGGGGTGAGAGGTTGCCCCATTGTTTCTAGCCTTTTTCAAAGGCCCCACTGCTCACCAGTGGGAACTGCCATGCCGCTCTCTCGACTACAAAAAATGTGTAATCTGGCGAGGAGGCGGCAGTGACTCTTTGGGGTGCAGTGGCCTCCCACCGCCAAAAGTCCTAACTGGGCCACCGTCAAAAGTCCTAACTGGGCCCGATGTGTTTAATGAAATTATTATTTAGTTCCCTAATTAAAACATGTATCAATATACGTAATAATGTTAATATAATCTATTAATGAGAACGATGTTACAGCACAATGAACACTGTCATGGACTTTGGAATTTTCAAACTGGGAACTCTTTCAATTTATAATACAAACACATGGAATGTTTCAACGGACTTGTTTATTTCACTCATTAGTAGCAGCAGAGATGAGAACCGGTTTCATGTACATACTGCGTCTTCTACACAGGACATTGATTTATTCCAAAGCTGCCTCTTGGAGAAGCATGGCCCCCGGTGCTGACACATTCAACGAGCTAAGTGAACATTCTAGTTCTTTATTAGAATGCTCTGATCTCCACAGGCTGCTGTTAAGGGAACAACCCATATAGATATGTGGGGTTGATACTGTAATGAGTCTTGTCTCGGGTACTAGACATGAATTTCCTCTGCAGATGGAGCCAATCACTATTCAGCATTCTGGTTATGTACAGCTGTTGATTCACAATCCTAATTAGTAAACCTTGTCCCTTTATCTCCCTTGTCAATCTGCCCTGATAATAGTCTGCTGGTCGTGGCTGGAAACTTTGAGAAACACTTAAAAGAAGACCCATTTTCTGTATTTATACATTAAATACAGAAAGTCAGTTGCCTTCTGTTGGACTTTATCCAAAAAATCTGTAAAACAAAAAAAATATATTTTTATCAGTCTTTGAATAAAGACCGGTCTGGAATAATTACCAAAATCAGCCCTTGAAAACATTTTCAAACCAGTCGAACACACTGGGACACCACATCTGGAAGGCGGCCGTGTGGGTATCGTTAAGTTATGGCTGCTCATTCTGCCATGGAAGCAGCCCCCTAGTCTGCAGCCTCCTGGAGAAATAGAGAGTGGCAGAAAGGCCATTCCAGCCCTGGTTATAGCGTTCCACTGCATTGTTAGCCACGGTCCTTCAGACTGTCCCCATACTGGATGATCGAGAGTTCTCTGTAAATGTGCCAGTAGTAGTCCGGATGGGGGACCTGATACTGCAACTAGAGATAAGGCAAACGAGGTGGAGAAAGAAATGGTCAATTGTCAGTTAGGTAGTGTACCCAATCAACCGGTAATCATGTCAGCCCTTGATGACCAGAGCCTGACATCTCGCTTGCTTATTCTATCATGGAACATCGCTGGGGTTGCCAAGAACCTAAAAGACCCCGATTGGGCAGACTATATTGACACTGGTGATATTTGTCTTCTGCAAGAAACCTGGGCGACCGAAGTTCCACACCGAGTTGGTTACAAGACCTATGGAATTGAGGCAGTCCAGTCTGATAGAGGAAGACCATCAGGGGGCCTAATCATTTGGCTTAAAATAACACTGGTCATGAAGGTTGAATTTATTGATACAGGCACTCCTGACATTTTGGCCCTAAAGGTTACTCCCCCTAAGGGAAATGAATGCTACATCATCAATGTATACAATAGACCGATCGGTCATTCTAAGGTTTCACCTACGCTGGAATTATTGGACCTCTTTTTTAAGAATGTAGTTGGAGATACTCCGGTTATTTTGGGAGGAGATCTAAACTGTAACTTCGAACCTGTTCCAGGTATCAATGATGTTTTTGAAGATGAGGACCAAGTATATAAAATTCCCCAGCTTGAAACTCAAAAAAATGTTAAGTATTCTACTTTGGTCGGCCAACTACTAAGGCTAACTGTAGATCATGGCCTTAGAGCATGCAATGGCCGCCTCCCTTCGGATTTGCTGAAACATCCAACTTTTCCCAAAGCTAACAGCAACTTAGACTTCATACTTGTTTCACTTAGCATCTGGCATTTTTTGATTGACTTAAAGGTGACAAATAGGGGGGAAGTGATCACTATCCTTTGGAACTTTACATCGACGTGCATATGTTTAGTGACACTATTACCTCACCAACTATGAACACCCACGGAAGAATGTATGAGGATGTTCACATAAATAATAATAGACGGGCAGTAAAATGGCCCCGCATTTTGGCAGACGGTAAGGCTCTAGCGTCAGTGTACTCTCTCTTTGAGCAGACGTTTGCACATATAGCCGACCAAATCTTCCTACCTGTACATTTTGATCATTTTATTGAACTCCACAATGTTTTCTTCAGTGAACTAAAAATATATCTGTCAAAAATGCCAAGGAAAAAACAACAAAATATAAGAGTGGCCAGTCATGGCAAATTATGGTATGACCACTCATGTAGGCACGCTAAGAGAAACTTACTGCTTGCTATCAAAAGTAGGCCAAAAGAAGAAGTTAAACTTGCAAGGGAGGAGTACAAACGCGTCCAAAGAATCTCAAAAAAACTGTGGGAGGAGTCGATCTGGGCTGAAATGTTAGCTGCTGCAAAAAATAATGATAATGCTGGATTCTGGAGGTTGGTGGCAAATGAGGGGCACGCAGGCAGAGTTGTGAAAGACACGTTTCTGGATGAAATGACCTGGGTGACCCATTTCACATCTCTTTATCAAGAATACGATGGTGCTAACAACAAGGGTATATGGTTTCCCCCTCCAATTGAACCCCTTAATTTTACACTGGAGGAAACAGTAAGGGCAATTAATGAATTAAAAAACACTAAAGCACCAGGTCCAGATAAAATACCTGGGGATCTATATAAACACAATGTAGGAGTCTGGGCCCCTTACGTGAACCGCTTGTTCAATGTTCTATCTACAAACTGTTGTTTTCCAGATAGTTGGCGTGCAGCGGAAGTTGTGTTAATTTTTAAAAAGGGGAATAGACTGACACCCTCTAACTACAGACCAATTAGTCTTATGGACACGCTGCAAAAACTCTACGCCAAACACCTGTTATTTCGGATCAACGACTGGCTGGACGATTCCAATATAATCTCCAAATTTCAAGCAGGTTTTAGGAGTAAGACCAGCACAATAGACCAAATATTCCGATTCTGTTGTTTGATCTGGAAGTACGTGCATATTAGGAAAGGTCACCTTTATGTAGCTTTCGTTGACCTGAGAGCTGCATTTGATTTGGTCCCGCGCAGTCTGCTTTGGAAAACATTAAGTGAAATGGGTCTACCAGGATGACTCCTGACTCAAATAGTTGAGTTACACACTGGCAATATTGCAAACATAAGGTGGGGTCCTAATGGTGAGCTGACTCGGAACATCCCTATTGAACGCGGGGTTCGCCAGGGGTGTGTTTTGGCCCCAACCCTGTTCTCTCTGTTTGTTAATGATGTCCCTGATTATCTGAGTGGTTGCACTAATGATTCCCCGCAGCTTAATGGTGAAAGGGTGCCTGCGCTGCTTTTTGCAGACGACACCATCCTTATATCTCAGACCAAGAAGGGTCTCCAGGCACTCCTTAACTGTTTTAGCTGCTACTGCATGACAAAGGGCTTGGAAATTAATCCAGATAAAACTAAATGTATGTCATTAAATCCGAGTAAACCAGACAGAGGGTTCCTGACTTTGAATAATCAGAAATTAGGTATTGTGGAAAACTTTTCTTATCTGGGTGTTGTACTTGATTCGAAATTAAGTTGGAAGGCCCAAATTGAGAAAAGCAAGATATCATACGCCCACAATGTTAAACCGCTTATATGCAAACTAAATGCCAGTACAAGTAAAAGTGTAACCCCTGTTTTAGAACTTTTTAAATTTAAAACTCAATCTGATGTGTTATACGGAGCAGAGATATGGGGACCTTGGGCAAAAGACAGTTTTAAGAACTTGGACAATAAATTTATGCGTACCATTGTAAGGGTCCCAAATAGTACCCCTCTAATACCCCTTCAACTCGACCTGAATTTTAGAAGAACAGATTATTTTGCCATTCTAAGACCACTAATATTTTGGGTTAGGTTATGGACCACCCCAGAATTGGTAGAATATAGAAATGGTCTACAAGAACTGCTGAATCTTGATTCTTTTAATTCTATCAAGTGGTTTGTCCATATCAAAAAATGGTTTACGCTCCTGGGTTTATATTCAATGTGGGAGACGCCTGAAAATTTGTTGACATCTTCTAAACTATTGGTTAAGCGAGCCTTTTGGACCCATATGAGTGACAAAGTAGTTAATGGAACTAGAGTTGGGTCTGCAGTTCAGGATTTTCTATCATTCAAGGACGAGTTCCGTTTTGAATCATTCTTGGACGAGATAGAGCCACCCATCGCAAAGTCCCTCTACTTAAAGTTTAGGTATGGGATACTCATGCTGAACCACAATACAGATCGATGGTCACAGAAAAAACTGGGAGAATTGAATGTTAAAAGCGGGTGCTGTCCTATGTGTTCCAATGCCTGTATGGAAAATGAGGTTCACATGTTTTTTATATGTAGTGCTTATGTGAATGCCAGAAAGAAATGGTTAAAACCAATGTGTAACCTTCTAGGAACCAGATCCTGTTCTACAGCTTATAGGGTCATGAAAAGTAATCCAACCCAGTACATTGTATTTAGCATAAGTAGGTTCCTTTACTCTGTCTACATCACTCGTAAGAAACATGGTCAGGTACTCTGAGCAGGACCTGTGTATATGTTTTTAATAATCGGACAAAATGAAATACATCTTAAATGGAAATTGTAAAAATTATTTTTAATATTATCTTCTTGCTACGCGTGCTACTATGAATGTATATTTTTTAACTGTATATTTGTCTTTTATGGCCAAATTGGCCGAAATAAAGAAATAAATAATAAAAATGTGCCAGAGTGGTTTCAATACTCCTTCTTGGTCTAAAACCTGTTTGATGGTCATCAAAAATGAGTTTTTGTTCCATGTGTTCTTGCAGTTGGCTCACAATGATTGTAATTGCAAAGGGTAGGTTTGGGATGAGCTGCCTGTGTCTTGCATGTCTCTTTAAGAAAGAAGAGCTTGATCATGAGATGAGTCGTTGTTGCACTCCAGGCAAGATTGTGTCAATTCTGGCAACTTGTTGCGGTAGCCCTTGTTAATGTTCTTGATGCCAGTTTTTGTGTTTTATACTTTTATGCACCAACATCCCGAGTTTAGATTGAATGCTGTTAGAGATTTTTCGCCACACCTCTGGGTCCTTGCAATTGTTTGATGCACATGACTTGTACTTTTCATCTTATTTGATCGGGCTGATTGTTTTATTCAAATGGAGACCTGATTTAGTGTGGTTTAATTTAAAGGTTGCAAACAGTACTCGAGATTGATTAGTTGAAACTGGAGGAATGCATGATAGGACCATATTTGTTGGTGCACGTTTGTGAGTTCATTGTTCTGACTGATCAAGAGTGCGGCAGGCAGTGTTACTGTTTGACAACATTAATTCACATATTGAGGGAAAGTCTGGGATTTTGGGGCCGCAAATTACAAAAATGCAATCTCATTCTCAGCCAATACTTTAAGAAGAATGACTAACTGGGTAAGAAATACTTGAAGGATATGTTTATGGCCAAACAGGGGACGTGTGAGCAAAGGCTTTTTTAACATATTCAATAGAAAGGACCTTTGACTCCACAGAAATGCTTTCTGCTACAGAGATCCATTTGTAGAGGTAGGTCGCATATTGAAAGTTTGGCAGCATAAAAACTGACATTTCTTGACATGCAGAAATATGACGGTTTTATAGGTGTTCCTATTTTGTTATTTTGTCTTTCAGAGGTTGATAAAAGTGCTGTCCTTCTGTATGTAATACTAAACCTTGAAAATCTAATAGCAGTTCGACACCCTGTTAAGTTTAAGTGAGCTACACCAGAGTAGATTGACTGTGAGAAAAGCCTGCATTAGCGTTTAATCAACTCACATTAATACAGCTACGTCAAAATGCTGTGTACTTGTTTGTGTGACGTCATTAACAACCCTGTGCTGCACTTGCTTATCTGGGCATCTCATTTTCCATTACGGAAGTGCTTCTAAAAAGTAGGTAGGTTTGGGACACGTACACAAACTTCTGCCTCGTTCTTCTTTTGCCATTTTTGGTTGTAAAATAGCTCAGTGAGTTTTGTGACTACTGTCTAGATGGGTGTATGCCTTGCTGGTCGTAGAATCCAATACGCGTAAAATTGCAATGCTCGCCTACTAAGGCATCTCTTGCAGAGAACCGTGTAAACTGCTGATATTCCTAATTCTGTAAGATAGCAAAGTGTTTTGAGTGCTTGAAGCAGTGATGTGTGTCTAACCTATCTCAAGTTCCAAAGGAAGTAATATAGATTAGTGGGTAAATGTGCCTGCCTCGAGAGACATATGTGCAACCTAGGAGTTATTCTAAGTGCCCCTTCCTTATAGAATGCATGCATACTGCAATATTAAAACTATATGCTATGTTTTTTTATTTAAGATTTTAATTACAAACTTTTGGTTGTTACATATAGGCATAAAATACTTTTTTTCTTTATTCTTCGTGGTCTGTGCTTGCAATAAAAAAAATTGCAACACTACCACCTCCTCTACTAAGGCAGAGCTTGTGAGCATTTTCGGCAATCAAGATTTGTATGCACTATATTAGTCTCAATAAGGAATTGTGAAAAATTACCAGAAAAATGAGAAATGCATAAAGTTTTTAGTGCATTGCCTGCCAGAGATTCGTATCGACTCACATAGTTGGACCAACTGTGTTCTGTGGTTATATTTGTTATCATATCAGATTGCCTAGTTTTTTGGCAGTTCTTGCATGCAGTGATGTACTTTGGTGGTTGATTGCCGGTCTTTATGGTGATCCGGTAATTAATTGCTCTCACTCGTCCTTTAAGCGGAATGAATCACAGTGTTTTAAAAGTGTTAACATTAACTTTATGGGAGGATCCAGGGTCTATAAAGAAATCAATGGTTCCCCTTCTTAAAAATAGGTTTTGAAAGTTTACAGACTCGTAAAGTATAGATCGTAATGCACATGGCATTTTAACCTCTTGTTTTTTAGACTTCAAAGGATGGGTTGGTTTTGAACCATTTATGGATGCTATTGAACCACCTCAGGCAAAAGCCCTATACATTCAATTCAGGTATGGAGCTTTGCCTCTAGGCTCAAGAAGAAGTACTTGGGAAAACGCATCCGTACTGCTAGTATGCCCAACCTGTCATACTTCCCCTGAGGCCCTTGTACATTTTCTTTTCTTCTGTCCGACCTGTGCTGATCATCGGAAAAATTGGATTATGCCTGTATGTCGTTTACTATCTTTTACACTCCCTAATGATGCATTAAGAATCTTTATGGCTGATAATCCTAGATGGTTGTTTTTTACAATCTCAAGATACTTACTGTTTGCTTGGTGGAAGAGGTCAAAAACAACCAAAAATGTCTCTGTGAACCAGCCATGACAATGAACAACTATGGAATTGTGCTATGATTGTTTTCTTAATATGACAAAATACTGATCATCTTTTAAAAACTATAATGCTGCTACCTATGATATGAGAAGTGTTAAAACAAATCTTTTTCAAAAATGATGTATTACATTGCAATTTTAATTGTTTTTATTTATATGATGTGTTTTTGATATCTATGATGTAAATGATCAAATATTTGATCGATAAATAAATATATATAAATTAACGATCATTCCTCTGTGTAGTTACGGTATGGGCTGTTGGCATGTTTTAGGTATCTGTTTGACAAATTAGAAGGCTCCCTCCGAACTTTAAGCATATCTCTGTAATGTTGGTGAACTCCCGATCGTCAGCATACTGTAAATCCTAGCTGTTCTCTCCATTTGTGGCTGTTGAGAAAGCGGAGTCAGTGTCTGCAAAATAGACACTTGCCTTTAAGCAAAACCCTACATTTGTGATTGTCAACTTTCTACAGACTGGGGTGAATGTGTGACATTGATCCACATTCTGTCCATCACTGTTGTGTTTGCAATTACCGCTCTAAGTGTACTGGGGATGCTCAGACGTGAGTCCCAGGCACTCCACACCACTGGAATCAAGCTAGCCGGGCTGATGAGAGGTGTTACCTCGAAACCGGGCCGGTCCTCGGATGCTTGTTTCCGTTCTGGGAAGGACATGGCTTTTGTAGTTCGGACTGGACTGTTCCCATGGGGCACAGGGTCAGCGCTGATTTGCATATCGCCATTGTCTAACCCAGGGTGGTGTGGAGTGGAAAAACGATGGATTTGGGCCCAGATCTTTAGACTGGGGTGAATGTGTGACATTGATCCACATTCTGTCCATCACTGTTGTGTTTGCAATGTCAACTTTCTACAGAATATCAGAGTTTTGAGTCTGGTGGGAAATAGCTTGTCTAAACGCTCTGATACCATAAAGCTCCTTTAAAGTGATGCACATAATACATGAATACCTGATAATACTGTGCTGTATTACTACCTCTGATGTCTTTTATCAACTTTGCTTAAATAAGTTGTATCTGGGGCATGAAAAACTACTAGCTTGTTTGTAGGGTTTCATTCTGCACTTCCTTAATTTCTAAGCACTATAAATGTTTTATAGTTATTCATTTTAGTGAGACTCTGTTTTGCAGCCGCAGAAAGATTGACTGCGAAGGCGACCTTGCCAGGTTTCAAATTTTACCCTGCACTCCGTCCATCATCTGTGTGTCATTTGCTTTCTTGCCCTGAGTGCGCTGGGCATGCCCAGACGTGGGTCTTGGGCTCACTGTGTCCAGGGCCGGACTGGCCATAGCGGGCACCGGGCAATCCCCCGGTGCACCGCACGGGTGGGGGCTGGTTTTGGGCCCCTGGGGACGTTTTTGGTACAGGGCTCTTTTTGCAGCATAGCTGCAAAATCGGCCCTGTACCAAAATCGGCCGAAAACAGGCCCTGGCAAACTGCTCGGCGGCACCTCCAACCCCCCGAGTGGGGAGAGGGGGGGCCAGCCGAGCACTTTGCCAGGGCCGGTTGTTGTTCCCAGTCCGGCCCTGACTGTGTCACTGAATTCAAGCTGAATTCAAGCTAGCCTGGCTGACGAAGGGTGATGGCACGAAACCAGTCCTAGGATGCTTGTTTCCGGTCCAGGGTGGACCTGGTTTCTCAGTTCAGGCTGGACTGTTTCCATGAGGAGCATGGTCAAGACTGATTTACATATTGTCAGGTCTAAACTGGGGTGGCATGTTAGCAGAAAATGATGGATTTAACCCAGATCTCTTGACTGGGGGTGAATGTTTGCTTTGCTCTGCATTCTATCCATCTTCTGTGTGTCTTATGCTAGAGATCACAGCATTCTCAGCAGTGAGCATGTATACTAATATGAGTTTCCCAGTTCTCTGAATTCTCGGGATTACTCTTGGTATGCTGAATGCATTTTCTCTTATTTTCTATTAATTACTCTTGCAAAAGCTGTTATTTGGAGCATTAGTGTGGGCTCCTGACACGGTGCTGCTTTTCTGGTATCCTACAATACCGACTGACTTCACTTACTTGAATACCACCACTCACTCACATGCATTTCTGATATCTCTTGCGGTGCTTCTTTACTTTAATGTTTGTATAATATGGCATCTTTATTCCAACAATCAATACCAGAATCAGATTCTTTTAAATATTTACTTACAATTAATTACTTCGATCTAAGTGTTTTCAAAATAAACTCAAGGGTATTATAACCCCGATGTTAACTCCAGATATGAGTTTCCAAATATTTTTCCAACTTCTCCACAGATTGGAAAAATGTCATGACCATCAGTGCATTATGCGCACTTCTAAATGGATTAAGAGCAAGGTACATAACACCCCGTAACTGACTAACGTTTGAGAGAATAGTCCCTGTAAGACATATTGGGTATGGGTTCATGGATGGGCACTTGAATCATTGTGGTGTAGTGTAGTTCCTATTATCCCAATAGGCTCTGCGCATTGGAATAATATCTTCAATAGTATAGACCTAGGGCAGAGGTTAACTAGGTCTTCTACCGACGATATTAGACTTAAAGTTTTGTGTTTGCCAGCTAGCTCAGAGTTCACTAGAAACTTTCTCGAATAGGCAAGGAGGATTTTAACCTCCCTGGATAGACAAGAAGGGATTTAGTTTCTGACAACCATAGAACATGACAACTTTGCTCTCCCCTAATCAAGAGTGTATCTCTAGAGTCGTGTGAAAACAAAAGACAACTTATTTTACTCAGTCAGTTCAGTGCATTCTTAGTTTCACCAGATTGTAGAGAAAAGGAAAAGACGGGCGTGTTCAATAAAAGATGTTATTTATTGATCAGTCTTCTTTCTCATACAAGAGAAATGAATCGCTATTATTGTAATACTTATAGTTAAGTAAAGTGCATACAGTAAAGACAGAATTATAAAATAATACTGTAAAAGCATTGATATGGGTTCTAAGCCATATGATACTTTAAAATGGATAAAATAGATACATACATATATACATTTGACTAATCATACTCAACTGGTGCTTCTAACCACGCCTACCCCAGTGTACCTGACCTAAGCCTAATACGTGGGCGGGAGTAGATAAGTAGCAGTTTAAGTTAAGTTTGTTTGCCAAGGGACTGATTCGAGAATTCTCTGCAAGGGGTTATTCAGTTCTGTACCTGAGATCTAGAATGATGGAGGGCTGGTATCTCTTATCCCAGGTCTTGATATTCCAGCTGCCTGTGAGGGCTGCTTGGAAGCGCCGGAGCTGGATTTCTCAGCAGGAGAAAGGCAGCGTCTCGTTCTCAGCGCGTCAGGAAGGCGGGGCAGCGCCTGTGGGCTTCGCTCTCTGCTGGGCTCCTCGGCATGTCTCGCTGCTCCAATCTCGTCACCACCGCATGTGTTTGCTTAAGGCAATGTCGGTAATATTTATACCTGAAAGGTGCCGAGATTGACGTAAGGATGGACATATATACGTCAATAAGGATGTCATATCAACGGGCTTGTTCGCACATTCTTTTGCTGAAGTTCTCTGTGAAATCAAAACAATGGCTATGGGAATTTCCCAGGTCGCTGTAGGGTTGATTTGTTTTGAGAACTCCGTATGCCTTATCAGGGGCTGGAGGAATATCGCTTGTCTAATTAGATGGCATGCGTTATGACCTAATCAGATAACGTGCTTCTGTGCCGTGGTGTGGCTTAATCAGATAACGGTTTTTGCACCGTTGGCTGGCTGCTAGTTAATTATTAACCAGACCAGGGTCAGGAATAGGGAAATCGATACAGTACCTATAGGAATACATCACACCCACTCCACGTAGACTATGTCCATATTTACAAATCTAGGCATAGTGAAACCAGTAGCGTTTGTGTATATCGTACCACCCCAAAATACATTCATATGTATCCTGAAAATTTGGAACTACGAAATATACGAAACACAATCACATGTACTATCACATGTACTATATGCACAAGCAGTCTAATAATGCTAAACATATAACGCAGATTTTAAATTTATCATGAAAAAATGCGGAAAAATGCACATGAAATGGCTCTTAATACAGAAAAAAAAGTGCGAGACCATTTCATCACAAACATAAAGTTATGTATAATAGTGCTAGAGGATAGCGAATGTCTTGTGACTACCTAAAATAGAAATTTAGTTCTCTAAGAATAATGTCTACTTTAAGCAGAAGATAAGTGTCCCAAAAATCGTAAATATTTTTGAATTGGGGAAAAAAAAACTCTTGCAGTCTGAAAAAATGAGGAGAAAATTTTTTTTCATATCGCTTTTTTAGAAGTTGAAGGCCAAATTCAGCATGTAGGGAACTCCGAGTGCTAGTTTGCTCAAAGTTATTCCTGCTGCTCTGGTGAAAAGATCATATCATTTAGACTGTTGAAAAAACTGTCAACAGCTTCTTGCGTCAGTTCCACTAATTCGGAAAAGGTTGTTACCATGCATTCATGAGCCTGAGCATGATTGCCTCCATTGATGTTTTGATCAGCATAGCTGACTGAAGGTCGTACCTGACCGATGCTGCTTTCATCTTGTGCTTCACTACCCCTCAATCGTAGTGGTGAAGTCTCCACGAATGCCGTCATCAGGATTGGTAGCCGCTGGGGACAGCACAATGCATGTGCCGTTACCGGACCCAACAAGGTATCTGCATCCATTGGCACATCCGATAGTAGTGCCAGACAGGTGTCCAACACGCATTCTTCGCCGCATAGCAAGCACCTTAATACAGGCATAACACAACTTTGCCACATTGGTCTAAATGAAAGAGACCAAGTCATGTTCAGGTCTCTAAGCCGTGATAGTCCAAGGATTTTAGTTTCCCGGTAGCCAATGGCTAGGATCATTTCTTCCCTTGTCGCAGGTGTTTTGTCTGTGACATGGTTTGCCATAGCGAAATAACAGGATCAAAAATAGAATACCCGCTACTAGTCCCAAAAGGAGTGGAAGTCCGCCAAAAATGGAATGGACAAAGTCTGGAAAAATACCCAGGATGGCTTTGAATGGAGTTAAAGCACCCGAAAACACTGCTTTAAATACACTGGAGACACCAGTGGTATCAGAAATATTTAAGATTTTGTTCAGTATTTCTGCAAAATGTATGGGGGAATTAGTTGATAATAATGAATGAATCTCTTCTGTTGTCCTTGCAACTTGGAGATCATACGTTTCTTTTGATGACGTCAGCCTGGTCGGCGTCTGTAGGAGCACAGTCTTCATTCTGCTTAAAGTATCTATTCGAATAGAAGCAATTTTCAAATCGGGCCATAACCTTGCCTCCCTGTCTGGATAATCATTCGGGAATAATACTCGTTCACAGCACATGACCTTCCTAGTCACGGTTATGAGATAAGGTTTTCCGGGCAGCAAACTACAACATCTGCGATCTACTATAAGAATGTAACTCCCGTTCGAGAGTCTCCTAAAGAATGGTTCTATTTGTGTTGCAGGTGTGCCTAGCTGGTAACATGAAAGGTTATTTGAAGTCCCTTCACAGGCTCCATGCAAGCTAATACCCTGACACAGAAGTGTACCGCTTAGTGATTTTGCACAATTATTGCCACTGAGAAACACTTTCTGGCCTTTATTACTGACACATTCGTGTGTATAGGGCAAGTTCCATATTGACTTAATGTACCTTTTACCCAACCTTTCATACTGGCCTGCCTGTATATATTTTTGGCAGAATTGAAACTGGAAAGTAGTTATCGGAATATTTATTATTCCATGTATTATCCATTCAATGACAGGTCGTTCTGACATTGTCAATGGTAATCTCTCAAGTCTTTCAGTGCTCAGAATTGTATAGTCAGCACCCTTCTGCGCCAAACTGATTTGTTTATCAGTAAGGTTAAAGATATTAAATAATGACGTTGTGTTGATTAAACGCCAAGGCACATAGCCAGAACGCAGATTTTGTAACGTCCAGCCAAGCTGTACAATAGAACGCAATTGGGACTGACCGTGTTGTAACATCAGTAAGTCTTGCGATATTATATCAATTGCTGAAGACACAATGCTGTCCAGAGAATATATTCTGGAGGACAGAGTCATTAACCCATTGTCCACCACAGAAAGTGATTTTTCCAAATTAATACGGTCAATTTCCCGTATTTTTTCTGCTGTCTCAATTTGAGTTACTTTCCAAACTTCGTTATAAGCTGCATATATAGAGGTCGCTATGAAACGTTTTTGACGCTGTTTGCGTGGTCCCAATATGAAATCACGCAAGTCAGCACCTTCTGTAAGTAAAGTTAGGTGTTGCTTAATTTCAGCCAGTGTGGACGTTTGTAGCCATTGAAGGCAGAGCTTGCCCACGCTGTAGGTGGTTACTATCCCTGGATGTTGTCTTTGGGAATATCTAGGATCTGGCCTAGTCAATGTGAACCCCTGTTTTTTGTTCAGGAATCTGTCTTGACAGTTATTTGTATCTGTGGGCCAGATCAACCATTTTTTCCATTCAGGATGTGTTCTGTTTTGGTTTAATATATGGTTTACGTCTATCTCATCATCTATAGAGCTATTACTGTTCACTGTTGGCTTTGGAGTAGACGGTTTGTTCAAATCTTTGATTTTGGCTAAGCCAAGACAGGTAGTTTGTTGAATAGTGTAATTCAAGAATATAATTTGTTATGGGATCATGCAGGCTCTAAACAATGATTCTATACCTTGTACTTGCCAATCTCTTGTACCCCAAACAGTTTTTGCTTCAATATTATTGTTCCAGAAATCAAACCCAAATGTATTCATTTGTTCAAAGAATGAATCGGAATATATCAATTTTGTGTTTGTAAGCATGGTCTTCATACCTGTCTTATTTGACAATTTGAAATAAAATGTTTCTGCATTACTTGTGTTAAACCCTGAAAAGTATGAATATTTATCATAAAATGTTTTCGAGCTATCTTTTAGAGGAGTAGCACAATGTTCCCATTGGTTATAATTTAAAACATTTCTAGGTTGTGCAGATTTATGTAGATAATGGTTACCATAGTGGTTGTAGCAGAACATCTGATCATAGTTAGACGAACCCTGCAAATAATCATGTTCTGTAAATTTAGCAGACATCACAAGATCAGACATCATATCATTAATACTTTCAAAGTCCCAATCATCAGCAAATGAGCTCGGTTTTACAAAGTCACTCAATGAGATCTTGAATTGGTGTGGATACTTCAGGATTTCAACCGGACCATAGATTTCATAATCAGTTTTGTCCCATGCTACACCGCCTGGTATAGGATTAGCTGTGAAGTTCACTGAAGAAAGTTCTCTTTTCTCGATGTGTGAAGATGTGTGTGGTTTAAGGACCAAGTTGATTTTCTGGCTTGCTGAGTCCATTTTAGCATATTTTCCTTCAATGAAATGTCCCAAGCATAGTACCATGATGAGCCAAAGAATGAGGATAAATGCACCGAAGGCCACCCAAAATTCAATCCATGGAGAAATCAGATAGGTTTCTTTCAGCTGTTGAAAAAGTTCCTTAGTTTTGTCTTTAAAAGTTTTTGTTGATGGCTGTTTCTTTGCTTCACTCAGGTCTTCAGATGAATCATCGAAGTTGATGAAGTAGCCGGATGCTGTTCTGTCAATTGTTCCAATTGCTTTTGGAGTTTGCTTTGTTTCATTAGCAAAGTCTGCAGTTACATTATCATAGGTTGTTGTTTCTTGATGAAAAGCTTTGATTTGGGTTTTAAGAGGTTCAAGTTCCATTGCTTTGTTGCATAGTCCTTGTTGATATACTGTAGATTTTCCAAATGTGATCAGTCTTCCAGTTTGAGCCTCTGTATTCGTAGCAAACATTGGTGTTCTGCTACTTCTTGGGAGTCCACTTGGCCTACTGTTTGTCATCGGCCACATGATTGTGGTTTAACCGGCCGATGGATACAACTCGGTTCTCCTTTTTACCAGCAAGGGGCGGTAGTACTACTGATCTTGTCCCATTGACAGACAAGACAGGAACTGCTTTTCTGTAAGAAGGCCCAAATTCCTTCTTTACCGCGATCTTCTCTCTGACTAGATCCCCGACTTTTGGAATCCAGACGGGCCTTGCTGGGACAGGTGGTTTCTCTTCAGTGGTTGTTGGCTGTTGTTTCAACTTTATGTTGCTCAGGTCTTTTCTTGTTTCATTTAAGTCCTGTAAAATAGCCAGACGATCTTTGATATCAAAGCTTTTGTCTTTAACCACTGAAGTCTGACTATCAAGATCTTGGATCATCATTCTAGTCCCGAACAATAGTTCGTACGGACTGAACCCTTTCAGAGAAAGCAAGGAGGATTTTAACCTCCCTGGATAGACAAGAAGGGATTTAGTTTCTGACAACCATAGAACATGACAACTTTGCTCTCCCCTAATCAAGAGTGTATCTCTAGAGTCGTGTGAAAACAAAAGACAACTTATTTTACTCAGTCAGTTCAGTGCATTCTTAGTTTCACCAGATTGTAGAGAAAAGGAAAAGACGGGCGTGTTCAATAAAAGATGTTATTTATTGATCAGTCTCCTTTCTCATACAAGAGAAATGAATCGCTATTATTGTAATACTTATAGTTAAGTAAAGTGCATACAGTAAAGACAGAATTATAAAATAATACTGTAAAAGCATTGATATGGTTTCTAAGCCATATGATACTTTAAAATGGATAAAATAGATACATACATATATACATTTGACTAATCATACTCAACTGGTGCTTCTAACCACGCCTACCCCAGTGTACCTGACCTAAGCCTAATACGTGGGCGGGAGTAGATAAGTAGCAGTTTAAGTTAAGTTTGTTTGCCAAGGGACTGATTCGAGAATTCTCTGCAAGGGGTTATTCAGTTCTGTACCTGAGATCTAGAATGATGGAGGGCTGGTATCTCTTATCCCAGGTCTTGATATTCCAGCTGCCTGTGAGGGCTGCTTGGAAGCGCCGGAGCTGGATTTCTCAGCAGGAGAAAGGCAGCGTCTCGTTCTCAGCGCGTCAGGAAGGCGGGGCAGCGCCTGTGGGCTTCGCTCTCTGCTGGGCTCCTCGGCATGTCTCGCTGCTCCAATCTCGTCACCACCGCATGTGTTTGCTTAAGGCAATGTCGGTAATATTTATACCTGAAAGGTGCCGAGATTGACGTAAGGATGGACATATATACGTCAATAAGGATGTCATATCAACGGGCTTGTTCGCACATTCTTTTGCTGAAGTTCTCTGTGAAATCAAAACAATGGCTATGGGAATTTCCCAGGTCGCTGTAGGGTTGATTTGTTTTGAGAACTCCGTATGCCTTATCAGGGGCTGGAGGAATATCGCTTGTCTAATTAGATGGCATGCGTTATGACCTAATCAGATAACGTGCTTCTGTGCCGTGGTGTGGCTTAATCAGATAACGGTTTTTGCACCGTTTGCTGGCTGCTAGTTAATTATTAACCAGACCAGGGTCAGGAATAGGGGAATCGATACAGTACCTATAGGAATACATCACAGTGGCATTGATCTCTCTTCACCATTCCACAGGCTATAGTGAAAAATACTTTGAGAAATAGCAATAATCTTGTTTCACTTAAGGCAGACACTGATGTAGAATGGTGATTTAGCTGTTTGTTCTATAGTAAATAACCAGGCGCCGTGTTTGTGTAAAAAGGTAAGTTCAAAGACTTGGCTAGCTAAAAAAAAGTAAAGGAAAAAACAAACTGTATGGCCCACAAGTAGACAAGTGGCAAAACCTATTTTGAAAACATTAGTATGGGTTGGTTTATTAGTGTAACTACATGCATACAGCATGTGCCTTTCAAGACTCTGCCTTGCGGGGAGATTGCCGACGTTGGATTAACTGCTGCTTTCCCCTGACTGCTGTTTCCCCTGCCTTCCTTGACCTCGCCGCACCCGCTTCGCGGGTGCCGCATCGCGGGTGCCGCATCGCGCATCAAGGGAGCTGTGAGCTGCGAGGAACTTGCCGGGGGCGTGCAACAGGGCTGCGAGCGTTGCAGGGACTCCATCTCCCAGGAGTCCCTGCCTGACCAACAGCTACCACCTGGTCCGCTCTCCTTGTTGCCACGCCCACAGCCTGTCACCACCTCTATATCTTGGCTGTTGTGCCACGCTGCGCGCGGGAGCGGCACCGGGCGAAGACCGGGCCAAGAGCGGGCCCGTTTGTGCCCGTTCGTGACCAGCAGTGACCGGACCGGGCTACCCCCCGAACTTGTTTAGCATTCACCTGTTAACGGGACTATGGCTGGTAGAGAAACACGGAGCAAATCCTCGATAACCGGAAGTCTTTCAACTGCTGGAGGTATGGAAAAATTCCTTATCAGGGCGAACACCATCATTGACAAAGAACTTATCATCTTGGAGAAACGCCTATCCAATGAACTTACGACTCTCAAACGTTCATCTTTGGGGCCTCTTGCCAATGCCAAAACACCGGTAAGAAATAGTGAAAACTTTACCTCTATGGCTGAAGTACAGCCTCCGATCTCTGAGGCAGAACCTCTGTTAAGAGTTGATTCTGATACTTTGGCTAATACAATTGTACTGCTAGTAATAATGTTTCAATTATTTCTGTCCCTGTAGGAAGGTGGCTACCTGACTATGGTTACCCCAGATTTTTTGCCTGTGTTTAGCTAGTTTTTTGACTTAGTTGACCTGGTTCCCTGCTAATCAGGGCCCCAGGCCATCTGCTCTCTCTGTAAAATGGATTCCATGTACCCTAGGTACATACCACAATTGGAAATGGACTCCTTGTCAGCCCCTGTATAATGCACTATAGGTGCCCAGGGCATAGGGGCCACCAAGGCCTACCAGGGGCTGCAGCATATCTTTTGCCACCCCTGGCTGGTTCTTAAATTGACACAACTGGCTGATCACTCAGCTGGGGTAAGGTGGTGTAATCACCCCTTACTTAGATATAGTATACCTATATCTAAACCTATATCTGGACACATATTAACCTGTGAGCCACTCCTATGGAAGGCCTCATCAATCCTGGAGGCAGAGTGCGTGGTTTAATGTGAGATGGAGCTCTAGCATGAGCTGAGCCTGTCTGCAGCTGTCGGGAACAACTCCCTAAGCTGTTTCAGGATAAGGCCATACCATATACTCTTAAGTGCCTTATAATCCTCGCGGTTATATAGCAACTTTGGTTTGGCTTTATCAAAACATGTCGTGTAAGGTGTCATATGATTTGGAATACTATCCCCTCGCCAGTTCTGGCGACGGGGATAGCATTCCACCCCTCTAGAGGGGTAAGACATGTTACTTTACTTAAATGCGGTTAATTTCTAAAAGGACCTTAGATCCACAAAATGGATGCCTCTGCCACAGACAAGAGTCTGACCCCCTGCAGCTGACCGAAACTCAGCCAAATGGGGCCTGGACAAAGGGTTTCCTGTCGCAGGGGGGTGTTACCACCCTCCAGACAGGAGATAGTGGATTGTAGCAGGGAGGTTTGAAAGAAACCAGACCCTGCTTGGGGCGCACAAGGCTGCCCCTTGCATAATCAGGCCAAACCGGTTCTGGGGCACTCCAGCCCTCGTGCCAGGGCGGCCTGGATCAAAGGAAGGGGGTGTATCCACCCACTTCCTGGGTCCCACCCATAGGAGGGGACCTAGCAGGTAATCCAGCCCCCAAGATTCGAATAAGAGTGGGAGCAGTGCCAATGCACTTTAGATCATCCTGAAATCACCTTTAAACTAAGAAGACGACTGGACTTCGACATTCTGATGAACAGAAGACTGAAGAGCATCTCCCTTGTGGCCTAGGAGGGGCCACCGTGTGAACACAGGCACTACCCAGCACCTCGACGTCTGCTTTGCCGCCGCCTCCCGCCGGAGCCCGAGTGCAGAGCCTGACAAGACCCAGCTTCCCAGACTTCTCCCAGCCCGATCCACAGTCCCTGCAAAGAAGGGACCCGTAGAGGCACCGAGAGACGTGGGAGCGGACATCTTGAAAGACCCCCGAGACGCTGACTGTGCAGCACCCGAGGCACCCTCGACTCTGTGCTTTGGGGTTTGAGAAGCCCCACAATCGAGCAGCATTTGCACCAAAGATCAGCCCTCCAGCATCTCCACGATCTGCGTGGGGCCCTTTTGCTTTGTGCCACTCGACTCGCCATCCCGGCCGCTTGTCACGTGGTCAGCGGCCATCTTGGTGACGAAACCTACGATTTACACTGTGGGTCTGGTTGCTCCAGACTTGCCCTCGCTCCTGTAGAAAGGAGTACCCGCTCTGACCTTGCTGGTCCGAGTAATAAGCCTTTTTCACTTTCCCCGTGGCTTGCATTAGCCAAGGCTTGTTTGCTTCAATCGAGTTGCCGACACCGCCATCAGCTAGAGCCTTTGAGGGACAGCTCGTGATCGACTTCTGGACGTCCTTGACCTCTTCGTGTCCACGTGGCTGCAGAGAGAAGCAACACCTCATCACCTGTTTGCACCCGACTTTGCCTGGTTCCAATCTGGTTCCACGGTGGTCACTGGTCAGCGACTTTGAACACTGTCCCCTCTGCTTTCAGGTCTTCACCACTTCAGATCCACCCTTGGATCCACCGGACACTTCTCCTTCACATCGCCTGCAGCATCTTCAGCTTCAAGCGCCAAGAACCTGCGTGTCAAAACCCGACGCCACTTCGACCCTGTGCACCCGCTTCCTGTGGGTGAGGTAACTTTGCTCCGCCGGTGTTCCCACACTGGTACACATCTCTAGGGTCTGTGTCTTAAGTTTTGTTCCTCTAGGTTCAGCGGAAGTGTCCTTAAACTTTAACTTTACAACTATTACGCACCATTGGTTAACATTGGTGCATGCGTGCGCTTTCTGCACTGCACCCGAATCCCGCGGGCTTTTCCCGACTTCAGCACTGCTTGTCCTGACTGCTCCCAGCGATGCCCTAGGCCTAACCACTGTTCGATTGGTATCTCTTATACCACTTGTTTAGTATATGGTTTGAGTGGCCACCCGCCCTCATCCATAATTGTGCAACTTTGTATGTTTAAACTGTGCTTTTGATTTAACGCTTGTGCCCCTTTATTCATAAAGAATACTGGGGATTGTTTTTAGTAATAAACACATATATTTTTATAATATATACTTGTGTGGTGTCCTTTCATTTGATATTACAGGATTGTATGTGGTAAAACAGCTCGCTTAACACGACCTCTTAAGTTAAGCCTTTAGGCTGCTTAGTCCATGCTACCCCTAGGATAGCTTGTCTAATAAGGTTGACTTACAACCAGACACCATAAGGGATTGTTTGGTCTGATAACCGGTGGTTCCAGAATTGGAAACATCACCTATCAGGCCAACTTCTCACAGTCCCTGAAGAGAGTTCCACTCATATTAAGATCCAAGGGGATAGGGAAGGTGCAATTAGGAAACGGAAAAGAGTATATAACAAAAAAGAGACCAAATCCGTAAGATCTGCTAAATCAGCTAAACTGCGTGGTGACCCGCCTCTGTCCTACAACACCCAAGAAGTTATTCTCCCTGATAGTCACGCGTCCATGGAGTGGATTGCTGCTTTATTTAAATCGATTGTATCCCCGTTAGAGGCTAAACTGGATAGGCTGGACCTCAGAATTTCCAACATAGAGAAAACCACTGCTTCGATCCTAGCCAATTCCAGTAAACCCATCAGACTAAACACCCCTCCTATTGTTCCTATCCCCTTAGCCCCTCTTCCCCATAATCCGACTCAACCCCCTATTCCTTCATTAGTAAGTTGTTTACCTGTCCCCTCTCTACCTAGCAAAGTAAATACAGCTATTTCCCAACATCTTGGGAGCCAACAAGCCGGTTGGACTAATCCCCCGGGACATATGGACGAGGAAAATCAGGGGTCTCCAGTTAAAGTATATAAAACCCCTAGACCTAGACGGCCTGACCTTCCGCCGGAAGCCAATCGGTTTATGGTCATTCTAGCTGGAGTACCGCCACTAGAAAAAGGGGAAACAGAAACTTTTAGCTCCTTAAAATGCAAAATCATCAAATGGCTTAACTGGAATAGACCTCTACCGGCCCATTTCCATAACGAAATTATCATGGTTAGGAGGGTCCCCTGGATTGGTAAGACCCCCAAAACCATCGATGGAGACTGTATTACTGTTAGTTTTAGAGACCCCCATACAGTTTCTCATATCTGTGCGGGTTTCAACAGATCATTTGATTCCACTATTCAAACCCTCCCAGTTTCTTTCTTTTTTCTACCAATTAATAATCCCCATCATACTAGAAGAGGTGATTGGACCAGAGTGGAACGTAGGGGTAGGCAACGACTATATGATATCAGACCTCCCATGCTACCCCAACTTACGCCTCAACCCAACTCTTTTTTTGATTATAATCGATATGGTTGTTTAGAAGGCTTGGAGGGAATTGATTGACTACCCCCCGATTTACCATCTCTCGAGTTGGTCCCTGTTACTGGAGATAGGGAAGCCCTATCAAAAAACATTTCTCCGGAGCAATGTACGGTAGCTCCTCATATTTCAGACATGATTCATATGACACCTGCCCCGTCCATTGATCCAAAGGAGGTCTATCTTGCACCCCATACCCCGGGTTCATCAGATATGGGATGTGCAAGATCAACCTCCATAGATACCCTTTTAGAACCGGTGCAGGTCCCCAAACCAACAGGATACTCGATGGCGAGCTGGAATATTGCAGGGTGGTGGCAAAGAGTCTCAGCCTTGGGATGGAGAGAACACATCATGGACTTTGACATTTTGTGTCTGCAGGAAACATGGTCTGTTGAAGACATCCATTATGAGGGTTTTGTTTCTTACAATTGTCATGCCAAAGAATCTGTTATGGGGAGGGCAAAAGGAGGTTTATTGATTCTACTATCTGTGCACCTTCCTGTATTTGTAAAAAAAAAGCCATTTAGTGGGGTTTCATTCTCAGATATTGGAAATTGTAGTTCTGCACTCCCCCTATGGTATTTGTCTTAATAACCTTCTATTAAAGTACGATTTGACACTCCATCAACATGCACCTGATAAAGAGGGTAATATAGCCCCTACTTTCACGGGGAGGAATACCGCCTCTGTTATTGACCACCTGCTTATCTCGACCCCAATTGTCCCGTTTTGTACGGTCCCGTGTATTCTGGACCTTGGTTTGAGTGATCACAATGCTTTAACTATGTCCATCCTTACTGAGAATTCTAGAAAGGTTTTCACTGGTAGGGTTGTAGATAACATCACCCCATGTAGGCAAAACGGGATACGGATTAAATGGTGTGGGGAAAAATCTGACAATTTACATCGCAGAGTTGTGAAAGCCGGTTCCAAACGATACTTTGTTGCCTCGAAATTAATGCCCCATCTGAAAGTATTGTAAACGACTTCGAGGAACTTGGCACCATAATCAAGAAAACCCTTACTACTAATAAGGCCCCAATCAAATGGGAAATGTTAGGCTGGTTCGATCAGGCGTGTACCTGGGCGTTAAAAGCCCTTAAGAAAGCGCTATCCAACCTACCTAGGGACAGGGAAGTGGTTAAACATCTGAGGGCCAATTATAACATCGAACTGAAGCGCAGGAAACAGGAGCTAAGAGAACAAGCCTGGGATGAACTGAATAAAGCTGCAGCCCTCCGGGATAGTAAACTGTTCTGGAGCACTATTAATAGCCCATTCCTCCAGAAGGAAGATTTCCCAGTCCTTACCGCCCAAGTAAGCGAAGATAGTTGGGTCCTACATTTTACAGGGATTTTTGACCCAACTAGGGAGCCCCATGATAACATCTGTAATAACCCCATTATATCACTTGAACCTTTGGGAATTACAATCCATGAAGTCGACATGGCAATTAATAGTAGCAAAGGAGGGAAGGCCCCAGGACCAGACGGGGTCCCAATTGACCTATATAAATTCGATCTGGCCCTGTGGAGTCCATTACTGACCCTAGCTTTTAACGCCGCGGTCGACAATAGGACCCCCTCTACCTGGAGTGAATCCATTATTATTCCAATCCATAAGAAGGGAGATAGAGGAGAGGCTAAGAACTACCGCCCTATCTCCCTTCTGGATTCCTCTTTAAAAATTATGAGCAGGGTCCTATTGACGAGATTGGAAGAATGGGCTGAAGACAATAATATTCTTGCATCATCCCAATATGGCTTCAGGAAGGGTCTTGGCACTATAGAACAATGTATTAACCTAAATCTCCTAATAGGGAAATACACCAAGGCCAAACCGGGTTCTTTGTTCCTGTGTTTTGCGGATCTTTCTAGTGCCTTCGATCTGGTCGACCATGCCTTGTTGTGGTCAACTTTACTGGGTATGGGTGCCCCCTCTGCTATTATCCACTTCTTAGCAAGACTTTATTCCAACTTATCGGCCCAAATCCGTTACGGACCTGTGGGGGAGTGCACTAAAAAGATTAAGGTCAGATCTGGCATCCGACAGGGATGTGTCTTGGCCCCGTTGCTTTTCTCGCTCTTCATCAACTCAGTCGAGCAGGAATTAAAGAAAGTACAAGCCGATGCCCCACAAGCAGGAGGTCTACCTATACCGGTATTGCTCTATGCCGACGATACCGTTTTACTTTCTAGAAACCCAATAGGCCTCCAAAAATTGATGAATTGTTTTTATGATTTTATTCAGGGGAAGAAACTTAAAATTAATAATTCAAAAACATTTATTTTGGTGTGTGGCAAAAAGGTAAACCATCTTAAACCTTTTTATTTTAAGGAAAACCGTATTGAGGTTGTCAAAAATTTCTGTTATCTGGGCGTTACCTTCAACAATGGAGGTTCCTGGGTCCCAGAGCAAATAAATGTTAAAGCAAGGATGGGGAAGGCTTCCTTAGGCGTTTTCCGTTTTGCCTCAAAACTAGGAAGTCGCCGCATTGTAGATCTGTTGAATATCTATAAACATAAATGTGCATCGATTGCATTGTACGGTTCCGGGGTTTGGGGACATTGTAACGTAGGGGACCTGCAAATCACGGAAAATATGTTCCTCAAACGATTACTCTGTCTCCCACCCTCGGCATCCACTGACCTAACACACATAGAATTAGGTTTGGACTACCTAACAGACCTAGTTGGACTGAGACCATTATTGGTTTGGAAATCTATTTTTACCAAGGCTGAAACCGGCTTTACAAAAGAAATCATCAAGGACTGTTTATATTTGGAAAAAGTCTCTAACATCTCCTGGTTAAAGTATGTGATTTCAACCTTTAAGGATCTGTTTGATATGGATGTAAGCAAAGATCCTGCATGTATAAACTCTTTGTCCAAACAGGAGGTTAAAGGTGAATTTCTGAGGGTTAAAACCGATTTGCGGAAAGCTGAAACAAGAGAATACTCAACTCATGTTTTTTATTATTCTCTCAAAGATGATGTTCTGGGTATACCCATGTACCTTAATGCCATTAGTAGACGATCCCACCAATTTGTCCTTTCAAGATTAAGACTTGGCATTGTACATAATTTGGTGGCATTTCCGACGATGAAATGCCATTCTGCTATCCCCTGTCTGTGTGACGGTTTAACTAAACAGAGCACCTTGCACTTTTTGTTAATCTGTCCATTGTACAAAGCATTACGTATTTTCTATCTTAAACCTTTATTTGTGAAATATTCTACGTACACTACAGGAAATGCTATGCAATTATTATTCTCACTTGCCAGCCCGGATCTATGCTTTTTTACTGCAACCTTTATTTTAAAATCTATTTCAGTAAGAAAAAGTATGGTTTTCCTCTAAATTTTGTATATAAACTTCTATAGTCTACGCCATATCTATCAATTTAATTCTATGAAATGTATTCCCCCTGTCGTTGTGTTTATATGTACCATGTTTTTAACCTGTATACTTTTATGATGTTTTATATCAATCGAATAAAGTTTATGAAACGAAACGCATACAGCAGTTTTCACATGCTCATTGTAGCAAAGTTTGTGGTTATCTAATGTTTTTAAATATGACTTTCAAGATTTAGAACTATTTAATGAAAACTCTCTTGTTAATTTTTGTTAAGTTAAATTCATATGAAAATGATAAGGCTACCTTTAAAAAATGTATATTATATTCACCCCTTGGCAAGTGAATTCAGTTGTATGTAACTTCCTTTGGTCGTAACCGGGAACAAAAACTACAATTTTAACTATATACGTGGGTGCACTAGTTTTCTTTTGCTTTGTTTACATCAGATGGGAGCTAAAATATATAAACAGATAACATAATAAATGGAGAAAGCTGAACACAAGTGACAGATTGGTTATAAGAATTCTAGCCCTTTACATTTGATTGAACATCTATATGATATTGATGATTCAAAGTATCTGTTGTTTTCCCCTCCATATACCATAAGAGATGTAGTCCTATCGCTGTCCCTGCTTGCAACCCAACATTTTGATTTGTCTAAATACTTTATGTAGATATTTAAACAAAAAATGCTAACTAGCTCATTCTGTTAGATTGCTGCTTGGTCTTTAACAAAGTGTGTGTAGAATCCTTTTTCAGTGTCCACATCTTCAAGAAAGTGTTTGAATTGTTTTTTTATTTCATGTGTAGAAGAAGCTACATTTACTCTTTTATATCCGAATGGGTACACACTCAGAGTCTGAGAATTCAGTTTCTTCACTCGTTTATTTAATGTAAATACTTGTCAGCTGGAGGTTTTATTTGGTGGTTTGAGTGTGTGATCTTTCTATATGCTGTAAATTGCTAGGATCTTTAGACTGGACCTGCACAAAAGCTCACTATCAAGATGCTTTGAAGAAATGAAAATATTAATGAAATCAAATTGGCGGTGTTATAATGGAATGACTGTAGACAGTAGATTCAGAGGATGGCTCAGTGGAAGACAGTTCTGCGCGAGAGGCTCTGCAGTAGACATTATGTGGTTTGCAACTGACTAGGAAGCTTCTCACACCATCAACGGTTTGAGGTGGCTCATGTCCCCCCTGTTCCTCCTTCATTTCCCCTAACATAGGGCCCATTTTCATGTTTTGTGCTGTGGTGGGTACTATCCTCTGCCTTTAGCACACTGCTATGATGTAGTGACGTGTATATTCATATAAAAAAAGTCCTACTCATCGCCAACTACTCTTACGATTGTTATTAAAGGATTTTAACACCTTGCATGGGACATTATATACTCTAATTTCTGCGATAAAATAGACCTTTTAAAATGAAGTTCCCTATACAACAACATATTATCTGCATTGCATGTTGCATTGTAAAACATTGCAGACTGTTCACCAGCACAGCAAATACTGACATCAAATAATACATAAATGATACATAAATAGTTTTTATGTTTTTGATACATGAATACAATCTCTGAGCTAGGTCAAATGCTCAGTCCTCTTTTCCTTCCTTTCTGTTACGTCGGAGGTGTCTGCTGCATCCCCTTCCTGTTCTGGAGCGATGCGTGTTTCTGTATTTTGTGGTGATCTAACGTGACTCACTTGCACATGCCTTTAGCCTATCATCGCAGAGTAGTCGTCAAAGGGTAGCACATGTCAACCACAAGTTTCCATTCTATTCTTGGTTAAGGGAAGTCTTGCAACAAAAAAGCGTTACCCGGGTTTCCATCGTTGTGGCAAATTTGACTGTGGTTGCACAAACACTTGTTTTGTTTATTTCAAGCCTTACAGTATCAACAAAAGTACTGGCATTGTAGTCAGCACAATCTTTATGAAGATCACACAGTTGCTCAGTAATAATACAGTTGGCGTAGTTAGCGTTCGGTACGTTAAAAGTTTGTCAGGCTATTTCAGAGCCAAAGAATCTAAACTGTGGGTTGAGTATCATGCACCAGGCCCAGAGGTTGGGTGGACATTCCACAGGCAAGTGCTTCTCTTTGGGTCTTGTTGCTTTGTGTAGGTTTCAGCATCCTCAGCTGGCTACTTAGTCCTTTTCCCATTTTCCATGTCACTCAATACATGACCCCTTGTCCACATATACTCTTTATGTGGGAAAGGCCACTCTGGCTAAATAGATCTGCAAGTGTTGCCATATATTCTTTGGCCTGCTGCGGTTAGGGACAGAGCGGTACATTTCCAGTTGGTTATTACAATATATTAGATCTGCTAGACAAACCTTTGTAGTGGTTGTTTCATTCTGTCCCAACACGTGCTACCTTTCTTTTCGCCAATATTGGGGCGATAGATGTAAAACGTCTGACTAACGGATGTATCTGTTCCAAATACCCAAGCAAGGCAACTTTGGGGGACGGAGGGATATTTCAGTTTCAATCATCTGTGAGATAAATGCAAACACTTAGCACCAGTAGTCTCCAATTTTGGAGCCCCCACACCAGCTGTAAAAAGTCTGCATCTGGGGCTTGATATCAAACACAGTTGGAGCTAAGTGACAGGATAAATGTACTTGTTTTTAGGGTTGTGCTGTAAGTCGAATAGAAAAATGTGAAATCAATGAGTATGTTGGCTGTTGGGGGATAGAGCACCAATCTGGCTGCAGTAATATGCCCACTTATTTATCCTTGAGGGTGGGCCCTAGGCTGGATTCCCATCTGTCTTTGGCATGCAGTCGTGTCCTCGGGGCCTGCCTCAGATTGTTGCGTCGTACAGCCTAGTAGTAATGTGTCTTTTTAAGGGAAGAGACCACGCCTTGCATGGCTTTGGTTTGTCATTGAAAGCAGGATATCCAGCCCTGGACATTGCTCTAAGCGGAAATTTAGTTGCTTCCAGCTTGTCTAAAATAGTAGTGTATCCTTAAAAAAAAGATATAAATCCTCGCTCTGGGAACGAGTCCCCCATCGTGGTTATGCCCCAGCTCTTTATTTAATGAAGGGATAACCTTTCTGCTGTGAGCAGGCTGAGTAGATGATGCTCAAACAACTATTCTGAAGAATAGAGATTAGGAAATGAGGCACATTTTCTGTTTACTCCCCAAGCCACTTTTGTGCTGTGTTTAATTTCAGCCTGGTTTCCATGCAGGATCTGTCCGACCAGCACACGTAGTGGGGTTGGCTATTTATTGTCTTGTTCTACTCCCAGATGGGCCATGTTTGGAGGATGTTCCAACTAGTATGCATGTTGTATTTGCACACAATATGACTATTGCTCAATGTTGGGGGCAGCTAGCCATACTTGAACTTAGGGTAATGTTAAAGTTCCCTAGCTGAGTCGGAATTACCCCATTCCATTGTGATCATGTGTGACCTTAGTGTCTTGAACAAAAAAAAATAATATTTAGGGGCATTGGCATGTTAGAGAATATTAGGAATTTTTTACAGGATAACCATCTTAATTAAGGGAATTCTGCCCATCAGTGGGATAGGCATGGAGCTCCATTTCTTAGTTTTCTCCTCGATCTTAGTGAGCACTGTTCCATAATTTCTGGCTATAACAGTTGCTGTATCCCCACTTATCCATATCCCTAGGTATTTAATGGATAATACATAGCAAGAGATATACTTTAAAATCACAAACTTGTGTCCTGGGACTCACGCACAATAGTGTGTATTTGCTCCTGTTTATAGAGATTCCTGCAAGTACCCTGAAAATGTAAAATTTCCGGATAACTGGACTGAGATTTTGGGATGGGTTCTTTAGGTATATGGTAATGTCATCCATATATAGGAAACCATTACGTTTGGTTTTTTGGAACTGCAATTCTCTACTAGCTATTGCTGCCTATTAGCACACACAGGCTAGAGAGTCGGAGGCCAGTGTATATAAGAGTAGGAACAACGGGCATCCCTAATGGGTTCTCCTGCATCCAAATAAACAGGTCTGACTGTTGGTGGGGATCGCAGTTTAATCCATGCTATGTAATTATGTGGCCCTGCTATCCTACTCAGCACAGCAAATAATTATCCTGTTTTAACAAATCAAAAGCTGTGGTTGCATCTAGGTAGATGGCCACCGCTTCCCCTTCTGGATTCATTTGGTGTATCAAATCAAAGAGGGGTCTTCAGTTATGGGTAGTTTATGTGCCTGGGATGAAGCCAAGAGAATCCTATGTGGGAGGAACAGTACACGTTTTCTTGGCAAAACCTTGGCCAGTGTTTTAGCATCTATATTAATTAGAGATAGGAGCTGATGCTAATCATATTGTTTAGGTATTTTGTCTGGTTTCAATTGTGCTACCAATATAGTCTCCCTTCAGTGAGGGTGGCAAGATTCCTGTTAGTGCTTGATTGTATATATGTAATCTCTCTCTCTCTCTCTCTCTCTCTCTCTCTCTCTCTCTCTCTCTCTCTCTCTCTCTCCCAATCTCTCCCTCTCTCCCTCTCTCCCTCTCTCCCTCTCTCCCTCTCTCCCTCTCTCCCTCTCTCCCTCTCTCCCTCTCTCCCTCTCTCCCTCTCTCCCTCTCTCTCCTCTCTCCCTCTCCTCTCTCTCTCCCCTCTCTCTCTCTCTCTCTCTCTCTATATATATATATATATATATATATATATAAATATATATATATATAAATATAGTTTCCTTTTTTTTTGTTTTACTTATACGTTTCGGTCCATTAGACAAATTTCCATGAAACGTTCCTAATAGTTTCTCTTTTTTGCCTACTTTAGGAATGGAAGGTTTCTTGATGATCCATCAAGGGGTTTCCCAAAATGCAAAATCCCCATGGATTTTCCGTGGCCTTTTGTTTGGCAGCGCTGTGGCAAAACTACTGATCGGAATTACACCAAATTTGGCAGAAAGTTAGATTGGGGTCCAGAAAGTGTGCTTTCTGTGATTTGATGTAAATCTATTCAGTAGTGGTTGATAAATTAAGGTGTTTAAATATTTCTATATTTGGACTGTTGGGTTCGATGGACTTTCACAAGAGTCCCTTGAACCCAATAAAAAAAAAAGAGATAATAATTAAGGAAAGGGGTGTGTCTGCACGTACCCCCTGCCCTATTAGTGGTTAGCCCTGCATCCCCCTCCCCTATTACTAGTGGTTGACCTTAGAGGATGGGGTCTCTGGGACTCTTGTGAGAGGGACCAGATGTCACTCACCCGCATTATGAGTGGTTTGTTCTGGGGAAGACGTCACTGGGCCTCTTAAGTCTCTGGATGGAGCCACACAGCCCCTTCCCTGTAGTTATTTGATGGCCCTGTGGGATGGATTCCCCAGGGCCCATTTGGGTTCGGATGATAAAATCAGTCATCTCATTTGAGAGGTCATGAGTGATGTCATAAATGATGTCATAGAACATGTCATGAGCAATGTAATATGTGAGCTCATAAGCAGTGCATGGCAGGGGTGCAAGATAGTTACGTGTGCTAACTATAGCTGGTGAGATTAATTTCTGTGGTTTTTTTGAGTTCAAAACATTACGTTGGCACTATAATTTTTACTTAACTAGAATGTCAGTTTAACCTTTGTTTTTTTTCAGTAAAATATATATATATATATATATATATATATATATGTGTGTGTGTGTATGTATGTATATATATGTATGTGTGTGTTTTCCACTAATATCCCTGGTAGGAGCCGGTTGTTTATCCTCAACCCCCCCCCCGTTATATTGGATTACATTAAATACTTTGGTCCTGTCAAGATGTTACTTGAACTCGGGCAAAGACCCCCTTTCATGGGCCCGTTGGGCATTGCAGCACCGGACCAACAAGGAGCTACCTGATGATGAAGCATGCAACCCTTGGTGGGAGAGGATTATTGCTCCAAAATGTAAATATTTTCACCGACCTGTGTTCCACCCAAGTACACTAGTGGTTTTTACCTGGAGTGTAAATAGGAACAGCATATTCAGCATTGTTTGATCATTTTGGGAGTGTGTCTGCTGGACCTTCATTATTCCCTGTCCCTCCAGTTGTCGATAATATAAATTCTATGACCAGCCCTACAATAAATAATTGAAACATAAGACGATATCTTTGCAGTAATCTCTGAATCACATTGTTGCAATTGCTACGATTTTGATTTGATTTAATTTTAGAACACACACTAAGGGCGTAACATAGATAATTTAGACTAGATGGATCCTAATTTCCCAATAGTCAATATATGTAGAAAAATGTTATTAGCCAAACATGCACTAATGTCACAGGTTTGTTTGAGCACTACAGGGGGAAAACATGAGGGTGGATATGACGCCAAACGGATTATAACATTCGGTATGAAGATGTGTGGTGATGTGTGTTGGCAATATGGAACTGCATTATGTCACGAAGAATGTTTCCCCCTTGAGTGTTCCCCAGGCTGACAGTTATTCCTCCGGTCTTCACCTGTCTGCTGTGTCTGCTGGGACGGCTCTCCTTTCACTTGAATAAACATATTACATAGACCAATTTCCTGTATCCCGCCATCATCATTTCATTGGCGACTGAGGATGGGATAACCTGCTACAATCTACATTACCGAGAAGAAATAATCGCGCCGAATTTTATTTCAACTGAACGCAACTATGAGTACATCTTTATGTTTAAAAAAAAAAAAAATGATATTGCCAAAAGCATAGAGACTTCCATGGAAGATGTAAAGCAACTAGAAACAGCTATGTCTAACACCACAATCTCTGGTGCTGTTTCTAGCACTTCGGCAACCAGAACCCCTTTTGTTCCACGTAACAATTTCCGAAGGCCCAATGTATCCAGAGGTGGTAGGTTCTCTGGTCAAAGCAGACAATTTGATTCTAGAATGTTTTGTTATAGGTGTGGTTCATCTTTTCATGTTTCTTCCTTCAAAAACTGTCCTGCTATCAATCAACAATGCGGTCAGTGTGGTAAGATGGGTCACTTTGCCAAAATTTGCATGAGAGGTAGGAGAGGAAGTGTAAGAGGTAATGTTAGATGTGTTATCAATGACGATTGTGTCGACAATGATGGTGACAACTATTCCAATGAGGGTGATCTTTCACATGAGGACATCATGCATCAGGAATATGTTGTTGTGGTCCAAGATTCTAATAATGCGGCAGATTCTCAACATGTTTCTGATCCTGAAATTGATGTTGTCATTGAGAAAAATCATGTTCAACTACTAGTAGACACAGGTGCACGCATCACCATCATATCACAAGATAAATACAGCAACTTTTGGTCTAGTAAAAGTTTATTACCCCCAGATGTCCTTACTGTAGCTTTTGAAGGAAGCAGGATTGATTTACTAGGATATTTCTGGGCTAACATTAATGTTTTAGGTGTGACAATCAAAGGGAAAGTATATGTGGCCAGACGAGGAATTAATGTTCTTGGTCTTATACACCAGGCTGAAATCGGCTTGACTATTAAGCCCGGTTTAGCTAATCCTGTTTTTATTGACAAACAGTTTAATCGAGATGTCTCCGTCACTTCAGTAACTGATACTACACCTAGCTCTCGTATCGATAGTAATTGGGAACAAGAATTCAGTAAGATTTTTGAAGATCGCCTTGGAAAAATCACCAACTTTCAACATTCTATCAGAGTTAAAGACAACGTTGTTCCTACCAAACACAAACTACGCAATGTTCCTTTGAGCATCAGAAGTGACCTTTCTAAACATTTACAAACTCTGTGTGATCAAGGTATCATTGAAAAAGTTGAGTCCACCCTTTGGCTTTCCCCCATTGTTTTAGCCAAGAAGAGGTCTGGTGATTTGAGACTGTGTGTAGACTTACGCACTCTCAATGAAGCTATTTGGGTTGATGGGTTTCCTCTACCACGAATTGAGGACCTTATTGCCAAGGTGGGGTCATCTTCGTGGTTTACGAAGCTTGATCTCAAAGCTGCCTATCACCAAGTAGAATTACACCCCCAATCCAGACATCTTACTGCTTTTGTCACTCCTGATGGTGTTTTTCAATTTTGTCGTCTTCCTTTCGGGCTAGCATCGGCCGCAGCAGTCTTTCAAAGGCTCATGTCGGAAATGTTTGCTCACAATCCCAACGTAGTCGTCTTCCAAGATGACATTCTCATTTTTACAAAAACAGAGAATGAGCACAACCAGGCAATCAGTGAAGTTTTTAAGGTACTCGAGAATAGAGGTGTAACACTGCAGAAGAGTAAATGTGTTTTCAAAGCTAAAGAAATTGAATATCTTGGACATGTCATTTCAGAAAAAGGGATCAAACCTAGACCAGGTTTAGTTAAAAGCATTGTTGAAGCTCCTGCTCCCCAGAATAGAGAGCAACTCATGTCCTTCCTTGGTTTATGTGAATTTTATGCTAAATTCATGAAAGATTATGCAAAAACCACTGAATGTTTTAGATCTTTGTTGAAAAAAGGGGCTGCTTTTGTTTGGTCAGAAGAGTGTAAGAAAGGTTTTCAAGTTATCAAAGACCATATACTTTCAGCTCCAGCCCTACAGGCGTTTGTTGAAGGCAGACAAACCTTTGTCACGGTTGATGCTTGTGAATACGGACTGGGTGCTGTTCTTTCTCAATGTTCTGGAGGGAAAGAATATACAGTAGGATTTGCTTCTCGCACTCTCCGCCCTGTGGAACGGAAATATTCCGTCATTGAAAAAGAACTCTTAGCTTGTACATGGAGTGTGGAGAAGTTCAAGTCATATTTATGGGGTAGATCATTTGTTCTAAAAACGGATCATCGTCCATTAGTTGATATTTTAAATGGAAAAAATACTAAACGTACGACAGCCCGTCTAGCAAGGTTGTCTACAAAGTTACTGGAATACACCTTTAGTGTAGAATACATACCGGGAGGAAGAAACAGTAGGGCAGACTGCCTCTCTAGACTTCCTATTGTTGATAATGATGAACAAAGTTGGGAGACGGAAGTGGAGGAGTGTTTTGTGGCTAATGTCTGCCAAGAATCCATATCATTTCTTGAAGATGATTGGATTAAAAAACTAGACGATGATACTGTTCTTAAAGAGGTTCTCTCTCTTATAAGAAAAGGATGGCCGAAAGAGAAATGTCTTTCGCCTGACCTCCAAATGTTTTGGAAAATTAATACTGAACTCTCTATAGAAAATGGTATAATTGTCCGAGCTGACAAACTTGTTCCTCCTTCGTGCTTCAGAGAAAAAATCATTTTAGCAGCGCATTCAGGTCATCTTGGTGCCACCATCACCAAAAGAAAAGTGAGGTCTGATTTTTGGTGGCCAAAAATGGATTCTCCGATAGATGATCTTGTCAAACAATGCCCACGTTGTAACGCCAGTGACAAAGTACTAGTTTTAGAGGGTCTTGTGGAATCTAAAGTACCTGTACCTTGTACAGCCTGGCAAAAGTTAGGTATGGACTTTCTGGGACCGTTTCATGTTCTCCCCAATAACTCAAAATATTTTTTAGTTCTTATTGATCATTTGTCAAGATGGGTAGAAGTTGAACCCATTTGTATACCTAATTCAAAGAGTGTTATTGATTGTTTAAACAAAATATTCCTAAGAGAAGGTTGTCCAGAAGAAATTTTGACCGATAATGGTGTTCAATTCATCTCACATGAAATGAATTCCTTTTTGAAATCATGTGGTATCAAACATATTAGAACTCCCTTATATCATCCACAAAGCAATGGTAAAACAGAAAGATTTAACAGAGTTATTGTAGAGTGTGTTCAAGCGGCTTTCAAATCTAAGAATTGTGTGTTTGAAGCAGTCAAGGATCTTGTGTGGTCTTATCGCACTTCTCCTCATTCTGCTACGAACTTTACACCATTTGAGCTCATGAGAGGAAGAAAAGCCTGTTCGCAGGTATATCCTTTCTGGATGGTAAGAAATTTTCATCAGGTTGGTGACATGAACAAAATGTGGGATGCTGCTTACAAAAAGTCTACTGATGTTTGTTCCAGATACACTAAACCTGAAAAGAAAGCTTCTCACAATATTCAAATAGGAGACTGGGTCAGAGTTAAGAATCCCGTTTCTGTTAGAAAAGGCTTTTCCAAGTTTTTAGATTCCCAACAAGTAGTGGATACCCGTAGAAATGCTGTTAAATTGTCTAATGGGAATTGGTGGTGCACTTCTCAAATTGCCAAAGATCCTTCTGGGTCTACAAAAGATGTAATTTCCAACAATGTTTCAAAGGGGAATGAGGTTAGGAGAAGTACCAGAATGTCTGTCAGACCTGGCAAATTACGTGATTATATTTGACTTTTTGTGTACTCATCATTTGTATCTCCCAAGTTTTAACTCCTATTTATTTATAGTGTTATTTATTGTTCTTCTCATTAAAATGTGGGAGGTGTGGTGATGTGTGTTGGCAATATGGAACTGCATTATGTCACTAAGAATGTTTCCCCCTTGAGTGTTCCCCAGGCTGACAGTTATTCCTCCGGTCTTCACCTGTCTGCTGTGTCTGCTGGGACGGCTCTCCTTTCACTTGAATAAACATATTACAAAGACCAATTTCCTGTATCCCGCCATCATCATTTCAAGATGCCAGTAGGGGTAGTTATGTTGAATATAACATAGAGATTCATCTGAACAATGTATGGATAAATAATGATTTTATAAATATTTATTACAGATTGGATGAGGAAATAACAGGGCATGCCTGGTTTCAAAGCCTTTTTGCACTTTATTGCTAATATTTGCACATAAATGCATTTTGCACATAATTACTGGAAATTTGATTCCCAGTAATTTTGAACAGTACAGTCTTTGCGTATTTTGCACAGTAATTAAAATGCACATGCACTTTATTACATTTTTTTGTACTGTAACCTGGCAGCCCTAATCATCTGTATTGCACATGTATTTTACTGCGATTTTATAAATGGTATTTTACAAATAACCAATTGTTACAAATGATAATAACATTTCCCCTACGTTTTAAGGCACAATGAATTACGAGTATTTTACCAGTATCTTACTGTGATAAAAACATATAGATATTTGAACTGAATGTTTTTAAATAATCTAAAGGGAGCGTCAGTATTTTCCCCGAGTATGTCTTCCCCTTTCACACTTTTTTAGCCCTGACACGTGATGTTGGTTAAATCAATCTCGGTCCCTTTAAAAAGACTGAGTTGCATTTTGAACACTGTCATGTGAAAAAGGCTCGCTGAGAGCCGAAACGTCATGCGCTATCCTGAACTGAAATAAATACTTGCATGAAATGGTCCGTGTCTGCGTCTCCTTGCCTGGGGAAAAGCCTGAGTGATTGGAACAAAGACGTGGTATTTTGGATATATATATATATATATATATGTGTATGTATGTATGTATGTATATATATGTATGTGTGTGTTTTCCACTAATATCCCTGGTAGGAGCCGGTTGTTTATCCTATAACCTAGCTTCAAGACCCCCCCCCCCCACCGTTATTATATTGGATTACATTAAATACTTTGGTCCTGTCAAGATGTTACTTGAACTCCGGCAAAGACCCCCTTTCATGGGCCCGTTGGGCATTGCAGCACCGGACCAACAAAGAGCTACCTGATGATGAAGCATGCAACCCTTGGTGGGAGAGGATTATTGCTCCAAAATGTAAATCGTTTTCACCGACCTGTGTTCCACCCAAGTACACTAGTGGTTTTTACCTGGAGTGTAAATAGGAACAGCATATTCAGCATTGTTTGATCATTTTGGGGGTGTGTCTGCTGGACCTTCATTATTCCCTGTCCCTCCAGTTGTCGATAATATAAATTCTATGACCAGCCCTACATTAATCAGTTTTCTGCTCACTTAGGGAGCCTTACTTTCATGCAGGTGTGATCATGCCTAGTAATTTTACTTTCTTTAAGAGCACATCCCCTCTATCCCAACCTTTCAGCTAGGCAGGAGAGGTGGTGGTGGAAGTCACACATTCAAGCCTTTGGACAAGGCTGGAAGAGTTGTCAGTCATTTACCTACTGGGGCATGACATAGACCGTAAACAAACAAAATACAGAAAGTAAAATCATAAAGTGCTCTCTAGGGTATTCACAAATAACCACAAATATAAATTACATTTTATTTCATTGTTTTCAAGCTGTATAGACCAAAGAACATTTATGTTGTAACGTGGTCTTGTATGTGTGAAATAATGTATGCAATTAGATATGCCATTGCTGAGATGGTGAGGTAATTAGCAGCTCACGTGGGATGAGTTATTTTGCATATCTTACCACAGCTGTGGTTTTTAGGTTTTGCAGCAAGAAGTTCATGCTCCAAACGTTTTTTCCCTTTTAAGTAAAGAAGAGTAACTTACCTTTCACAACGTTTTTAAGTGATTATTTTTGTGATACACTTTGCACCCCGGCCAATATAAAATCCCTGTGCCACGGCCACACTGCATGTGCAGTGGGTGGGACCGGAGTGTGGTCTTTTGCCGAACCGACCCCCATGAGATCCCACAGGACATGATGCTCTGTGTTCAGTCTCCCCACCTCACTGGTCCATTTATCCCGGGGTTTTGGGACCTGCACAGAGACCACGATTCCATGTTTTATATTTTTTATTTTAATGGCCAATTCGACCTTCCCCTCACTCTGGTCAGAGGATGACCCCACAGCCCGCTTCTGTGTCCCCCAATGTTTCCTACGAGTAACATCTGCTTCCTGGCATCAGGTCATTGCTTTCGCAAGACACTTGTTTCTGTCCGCGAATCAAATAACTTTAGTTCTGGTATTCTGATGAATTTGCAGCTGGAAAGTAGCAATATGTTGAATTTGACCTGCACATTCAAGTCTTGTGATCCACACACAACAAATCAAATTCTAAAAGAGCCGCTGAGAGGAACGTATTATTTGTGCAAATATGGCCCAGCAACTATTCATTTATAATGTTCAGTGTGGCTATTGGTGATCTCAGTTACTCTATATGTCGCACGATTGGACTGATCGTTTTAATGACTAAAAGTATCCAGAGTCTTTTAAAATCTCTCTTAATGCATTGCTTCCTCCTGGCGCAAGGTTGCTGAAGGATATGCGCATGCATTATTTGCACCGCTTCTTTTTCTGGATGCCTTTTGTATTGTTTTATCACAGCAATAATGTTAATCACGGAGTTCTGTTCTTTATATTGAACTTCGGACTTGGTCTGTGTAGCATCTTTGAGCTGAAAAATCGCATCACAATTGCCTATTTGAGCTCTTCTCTTTAATTAAGCATTACGCGTTCCCAGGTGTATATCTGCTCTTCTTGCAACATAATTTTACTTAAACTCCTCACTGTACATTCACTTGTGGATAGTTCTCTTTATTGTTTTTTGCGAGATGCATATGGTAATCACTGGTCAACTTAAGTAAACTCAGTCCTCAGACGTTTGTCACTTTAGGGCTACATCACTTTAATCTCTTAAAAAAAACGTTGTTAGTGATAAAAAAAAAAAACTAAAATATCCCTTGAAATATAATTTAATTCATCCGCTGATCCATTAACTTTATTTTACTTTTTGAGATTGCTTGCTGAGACAGAAGTTAAAGCAAACACAAGGAGATGATGGACAGAGTACTGACTCTTTCAGACACTCACCCCCAGTCACAGATCTGGATTGAATCCATCATCACTCTTTTGCTCACCTCGCCTACCAAGTTCAGACACCGCTATATGCAAATCGGTCTTGACCCTGTGCCTAATGGGAACAGTCCAGCCCGAACTGCCAAGTCATGTCTTCCCTGGGTAGAAGTTAAGACACCAGCAGTTTACAGTGTTTGTATATCTGCAATCAATATGACCCTAACTAGCTTGTCATAATGTACTTGACACCAGGTGCGCAACTAGACCTAAACTTTAGGGGGTGTGCTAAGACTCCCACCCAGGGCTGGCTTGAGGTTTGATGCAGCCGTTACAACAGTCTTTTTGGTGCTTTCCTCCCCCATAACCTCCTACTCGATGAATTTATAGTTCACTCACTTCTGTGATCATCATGGTACACGTTCTTTGCAGCAGGCACATTGACCTTCGTTGCAACTTTACGATGAGCGAAAACTGCAACTAGAGAAAGTTCTGAACTCTCACTAGTAGGAACATTAATCACCAGAATTATTGTTGCCTGAAAACTACCTGATGCACAAGAAAGTTCATGTGCTTTTAAACCAACATTTTTCTTAAACACATTGCCCCCAACAAAAGTCAGTGCCAGGTGCAGTTGCACCAGTCGCATCGCCCTAAAGCCAGTCCTGCTCCAAGCAATGGGGCAGGACAAGCATTTTCAGAAATGGGGTGAGAGCTCACCTCATACTCATTATATGAGTAAAAAGATCTATGTAAGTGGTGGATTGTGATACTTCCTCCAAATTCTAGCAAGCAAAACAAGTTAACAGATTTCTTGTAGATGATTTAAGGGGGAGTCAACTTCTCCGAATAGAATTTTCTGAAACCTTTGGGATCAAATTTGCAAAAATGCCACAGACCCTTATGAGCATTCATTAAATATTCCAGTACTTTAATGGTGTACCAGGGAAGCCTTTCCCAGGAGTAGACATCATTTTTTTCAAATTTCTTAACCCCTTCGATGCTTGTGACGGAAACATTCCGTCATCAGTCACGGTTGAGCTGTGCTGATGACGGAATGGTTCCGTCACGACCGCACCCTGTTCTGGAATGTCCAGCACAGGGGCGGAATCAGCGCCGCACGGAAGCGGTTAAGTCAGAAATTACTTCCATTATACCAAGGTCATAATTTTTTCATGGGTGAGTCCCTTATGACAAGGAGTACATTCAATATGTTTTTGTGCAAAGGTATCTACCCAGGCAGACAAATAGGAACAAGCACTGGCTATTGAAAGAAACACATACTCATGGACAACTCATTAAAAAAGCAATGAACTGTAATGATATCAAAAGGGTTGATTTTTAATATAATTATAAAAGATATGTGGATACATCTGATTCAATAAAAAGATAATTGCATGATATGAAAAAAAGCGTGAAGAGTATTTGTGGGCAGTGGTAGGAAGACAGCAGTGATTACTGTCTAAACAGGTAAGAATATCATCTGTTGTAATCACCGTATTAGACTAGAGAGATATTTTATAATATTCCAATGGACATATTTCTCTCATTGAACAGCCATCACATACCGTCTCCAGCTATAAAAGGAGAGGTGCCTTACCCGCCCCATCTACCACGTACCCAATAATCTATAACTTCTCTATTTTAGGTAAGGTTTTTCAGCAATCAAATCCTAAATGTCAATAAACGGTTGTAGTTTTCTAACCTGAATATGATTGCTCATTTGAATTTGCTAATTAATTATGGACCTTGCAGTCAATCACAAGTGAGAATTCTAAAAGATTTGGAATAGTAGTTTCTAGAGTAGATATTACAATTAATTACTGTAGCCTAGGCATAACTAATTCCTTTTCCCATGTAATACTGCATACGGATGTGATATATGCAGTCAAGATAAATAGGGAATAATCTCTGGTAAATATTTCAGTATAAAATTCTAGAACTATAGGATCTCCCAGAGATAATGGTCTATTAAAAATGTTACGCCTCTTTCTACCATATTACCACCCTCGGGATTCATCCCGTGTTTTTGTTAATGTGACATTTATCAAATATGTTAGTGTTTTCCAACCCTTTGCTTTTATATCTATGTTGTACTTGGATATAAAGTCTGGCTATGTAAAGAAAAAGAAAGTAAAAAAAGAAAAGAGAAAAAAAGAAGGAAAAGCTTGCTTAAAACGGAATTATCTCTTATATATGTAAATAGTAGCACTTGCAATGTACTGTTATGTGTTTGTGATTTTGTTTTATCTTTTTTTAGAAATAATGGCTGATATCGAACTGTCCTGAGGAAGACAAATGTTTTTGTCGAAACGCGTAGACTTACAGCCTTAGATACTTCCTGCATTGGAGAAATTATTTTTAAGAAAAAGTCTTCTATTCCACTTTTTATGTATACTGATATGTTTGTTTGATATATATTGTTCGAATAATTCATGTTTATTCATATCATGCAATTATCTTTTTATTGAATCAGATGTATCCACATATCTTTTATAATTATATTAAAAATCAACCCTTTTGATATCATTACAGTTCATTGCTTTTTTAATGAGTTGTCCATGAGTATGTGTTTCTTTCAATAGCCAGTGCTTGTTCCTATTTGTCTGCCTGGGTAGATACCTTTGCACAAAAACTGTTTTCCCTGACCCAGGAGTACGATCCAAATCAGGGGGTCCTTGTTACCCACAAAGTACATTCAATATGTGCCACGAATCTGCCATGAATACTACAGCCCCAGCCATGGGTATCTCTAAAAATTCCCTCCAGTATACAAGGGTCAGCATTTTGCTATTGACACTCCCTATAAAATGAGTACAGGAACTCTTATGATTTGAGTTACCTCAAATATCAGTTCCAACATTTTGCTATTGATCTATCCCATATGCTAAGAATTACATGCATCATATCAGGGCCTTTGGCCAGGTTTGGTGGTGTGTGTTCTGTGTCCCTGCCACTGGGTATGACTGGGCTAGCGGCTTTCTCAGTTAGACAGCTCAGGTCCCCACAGCCAATAATGGTGTCTTAATAGAAACATGTCAGGGCCTGCAGTTTGCCATAGGTGACACCTCCCATCCATATTCTATTAGTGCCCGTGTCCATAAGGCAAGAATAACCTCCAGTAAGCCAGACCAGCAGCACACTTACAAACATAACACACATACACTGCCGCACAGACACACACATACACAGACACATAGACACACACACATTCTGTTTCACACACATTCTCACTATCTTTCTTGCACTTTTTCATACATTGGCACTGTCACACTCACACACAGACACACTTCCACTCACAGTCCATAAGTCAATCTGCATTTATTGTGTTAGAAAAGCTTGCCCTGGTGCTTCTTCCATACCTTCCTCGCCTTTTAGTGAAGCTTAATAGAAACATATTCTCTATATGTAAATCAAAAATAATATATTGTCTTGTCAATGTTTGTTACAAGTATGATGTGAATGTAAAGTACACTTCTTAAAAAATCTGTGACTGGGCTTATATTTAGTTTCATGTGTGGATCAAGCAGTTACAGTATTGGAAATTAACGAATCCACATTGTAACATGATATCACAACATCCAACTGGTCCTATATTGCCTTACTTCTTCTGCAACCATGGATTTTATCGAGTACCATTTTGCAGTTTTGGGTTTTGGAGACCCAACTTACAATGTAAAACAAAACTACAAGTCCCAAAATTAGGCATTGTGGTGAATGGAAAGTCAAGAAGGGTTGAAGGTGCCACACAATCCTCAATACATCACCATACCCCAAAGCCTCAGCCCTAGTCTCCTTCCTCGTCCCATCCCACATTCTCAGTCCTCTCTCCCCTCTTGCACCAGCCCAGTTGTTGCAGATGGAATTAAGTAGGCATCTATAACTATGGAAAGAGTAGATATTATTTGGGTGCCATTGTAGAAATGTGTTAATTTGTGAGAGTTATGTAATGTTTATGTATGCAGAGTAAGAGTTGTGCTCATGTAAGTGCTGGGTGATGGTGAGCAGTGTGGGTGCATTAGGAGTGGTGTGAGTGTAGGGTGAACAATGTGCCAATGTGAGTGTCAGGTGAGCTGCTTGAATGCAATTTGAGAGGAGGGCCCATGTGAGTGTCAAATGAGTGGAGTGCATGCAGAGTGAGTAGTGTAACCGGTATAAATGCAGGGTAAGTGGTGTGCCTGTGTGTGGTGCAGGGTGAACGGCGAGGGTGAAGGCTGATCTGTGAGAATGACTGGTGAGTGCATGGTGAGAGGAGTTAGTGCAGGGTGAGTGGTGTGTCCCTATGAGTTCTGGCAGAATATTGTCCCTGTGTGCAGGCAGGATGAAATGAGTGCCTGTATGAATGCAGGCTGAGAGATTTGTCTGTGTGAGTGCAGGGTGAGAGGAGTAAGTGCAGGCTGAGTGGTGTGACTCCAAGGTGAGTGCTGTGCTTGTTTGTGTGGTGTGAGTGCTGTACCCATGTGAGTGTAGGGTGAGCTGTGTGAGTGACAGGAGTGCCTATGTGAGGGCACAGTGAGTGATGTGACCGTGTGAGAGTAAGGTGAGAGATCTGGCTGCCGGCTGAGTGATGTGACATGAGTTTGGGTGCATGTGAAGGTGCAGAGTGGGAGGAATTAATGCATGGTGAGTGATGTGCTTGTTTGAGTGATATTGCAGAGTGACAGGTGAGGGAAGGGTCACATGAGTGCAGAGGGAGTAGTGTGCTCGTGTAAGTGCACAGTGAAAAGCGTGAGTACATGGTGTGTGATGTGAGTGCAATGTGATCACTGAGTGTAGGGTGAGCGGTGTGCTCATGTGCCACAGGTAAGTGGAGGGAGAATGCCGTGAGCTCATAACCAGGGGCATAAGAGCAGTGTAATCACTGTGAGTGCAAGGTGAACAAGGAAGTGAAGGGTGAGCATGTGGAGGGAGTTGTCTGAATGCAGAATGTATTCCCAGACACCTTGAGTAACTCAGCATTGTATTGACCGCTGGCGTATGGTTTCAGATAGAAGTTAAACTGTTGCTATTATAGCATCAATCAGGAATGGAGGGTGGAGGAAATAATGTGCTGATCCTGCAACAAACTTTCAGTCTCCTGATTAGGGTTGCCAGCTGATTGGATTTATACCGGCACCACCGGTATTTAGATTTCCCAGCCTGTACAACAATAAGCACAATCACCGAAAGCCTGTATTTTTAGCACTTACTTTTAAATACTTCAAACATCAAATATAAATAGCACTATTGAATATATTCTATGACTGCATTAATGATCCGCGACTAATAATTAAAGGAAACAAAGACAGACAAGTCAAGTTACAAATTGATACATACCATTTCATTTACAGCCCGATTTTGGGGGCAATTACGATGAGTGTCTGAAACACTCCTCGTCTGTTTCAAATCTGACCGGCTGATTATGAAACAGCCTGTTGGAATTGAAACAGGCCGGTCATTCCGGCTGGCTTCCGATGGGCTCAAGGAGCAAGTCGACCAGTCAGAAACGGACCATAATCCAAATGGACGATGGTTTACGCCTTCCGGATTGCGATGCATGATTTCCAGCAGAGTTTCCTTGCTGGCCTTTCCGACATGGCAACCCTGTTGGAAAGAATGATTTGGGGCCCTAGCAGGGCCCCCTTTTCCTTGCCCCTTCCAGTTGGTGGCTGAGGGGACACTTTTGGTGCCTCCCTGTTAATCCCTGCACCTTGTGGCAGGCACTTTGAGGTGCCTTCCATGGGGTGAAGGGATTAACACAACCTCTCATTTACCTATGGGAGGTTGTGTTACGGCCGTAACACATGCTCCCATAGGGAAATGTGGTTGCGTCATAATTAGAAGGTTGGGACCGCCGACCGAAGGTCGGTCTGTCCCGTTTCCGCGTCTGCCCAACATAGTAATAAACCCATTAGTATCAAAGTGAGGCCTTTGCAGACTCTTTTAACAACAACAAATGACAGGTAATTTTCTCCAGGAAACGTGGCATCCTTAGTTCTGAGATTACTTTTTATGAACTGCGTTCACCTACTGTGGCAGTAAAACCAAAAGTTACTGGAACCAGTGCAAAAACACAAAGCCTTCTTAACCAGTCCACAAATGCATGTAACCTGTGAAACTTGAGCGTGGTGGAGATAAAACTCCTGAAACTGCCCAGCGAGACACACAACGGCAGGGAGGTTGTGGGTGGGGGAGCTAAAGCCATTTTAGCCCTTGGGTGTGGGGGTTACTTGACTGCTTCACTCCACTCAGTGTACTGGCCTATATGCCATGGAAATGCTTTTAATTAATTATGTGTGTGTCAAACTCAAAAATATATTTATTTGCATTTGTGGGGGGGGGGCGGTGTGGCAAATGATCTGCACATTGAAGCCAGATAACTTTAAGAAATAAAAGCCTGTCGATATTGAAGGCAGTTCTGGTTTCGTTTCTCTGTCAAATGTAAGTTGGCTCAGAAATGAGACTAACGTATAGTACTTTTTTTAGTCCTATTACATATATCTGAAGTAAGGACTATAATTTGGGGAGTTGCTGGGTCAATAACATTGGGGGAGGGGGGACTTCAGATTTCCCAATAATCAACCTGGAACATCTTGTTGAAACACATTTCATGAGAAGCGCTACATGTGGGGGGATTAAGGGGATGTTGAAAGAGAGAGGAGTGGAGATTGTTGTAGCACTTAAAATACAAAAATTTTCAAACCAATCCGCATTTTCTAAATCCTCAAAACAGAGATGAGAGAGTGCATGATTGTCAGTGTTGGCATCTAAAAATCTCTGGTGAAATCCAACAGATACTTCATTATACCCGACTGCAGGCACTTGTACCCAACTATTTATTACAGAATACATTTTAGCTATGAAACTATGCCCGTAACTATACTGAAGGCTTTCTTGCGCACAAACTTCAATTGACATAAAAGTAGAAGAACTGTATCAGAGGCAGTATAAACAGCCTTTCGTTGCACAGGAACTGATTTAAAAAAAAAAAAGAAACCAACTTTTCCCAGTGACACTAGTGAGAAGCTACCAGGAGAGAAGGTTGGGCATGACAGCAAGCGTGGTTGGCGTGCATACAGGAGGTAGAATGAGGAGCAGGAGGTAGAATGAGGAGCAGGAGGTAGAATGAGGAGCAGGAGGTAGGATTAACAGCCGGTGGTGGACATCGGAACAATGAGAACCCTTACAGGTAATCGCATCAGATGACGGACTGATATGCCCCTGAGCTATGATGTTCTTGACGAAGTTTCAAGACAGTTAGTGAAATGGGTCTGTAAAAAAATGCCAAACGTTTAATGAAGTATATTGTGAGCTGCACTGTCAATCCAGGCCTAAAAATGTAGGATTTGATCTATTTCTAGCTTTTCTTTTAGTAAAATATGTATTTGCAAAGAGCACATTCACCTCTTTTGCATCTGAATAGCAGATGTTTATTGTTAACCAACTCAGTGGTACACAGTATATCAACCGTATAAGGGTGAAAGGCTGAGGTACTCCCTCTGGGATTTGTACCTAAAACAATAATGTCAATCATAGATTACTGGAATATGTTTTAGCCATCAGGTGCAATTGTCCACTGTTGATGCCTCCTCCAGTTACCATAGGTTTTTATGAAAACCCAGAACACATTGATGTTCTGTTATGGGAAAGAGGGCAACTGGTGGTCATGGTTAACATTAACGTTGATTATAGTGTTTGCAAAGTGTTTCAGTCTCAAAACACTGGGACCGGGAGCGAAAAGAAGGCAGCAAGGATAGGGAAGAATCATTTATAGATTGATCCTGTATTGCCATTTCTTGCCCAAAACTACTTTTTTCTGACTGCTTCAAAAGAGTTAATCTTCACAGTGACTCCATTCCCTTATTTGTGCCTTGCCTTCTTGGTTGTATTTTCCAAAATCGTATTCACTTTAGCCTATCCTGTTGTGTCTTCTTGCTGTTCTAGATCACACCTCGTAATCGTACTTTTAGCTTTAGCAATAGCCCTTTTTTTCCAAGACCAGATACAACAATGTAATATTCGAATCGATAGCAACATGAGGTGTTACTTCTGCAACTTCTTGAAAGTAAAGTGGAGCTAGTAAATAACAGAGTGCTACAGGAAGCACATATATAAGAACATCCCATACACAATTAGTCACCTGCAGCTTTAAAAGCCATCTAGATATTGCATCTGTTACATTGGAAATTGAATTTGAATTCACAGTTACATATTATGTATATTACTGATTCTTAGGAGCTTTGTCCTCAATTTAGTGCATAGACCTGGAGGAGGAGTGCCCTCTATTAAACCGCTCATGATCAGCACAGATATTACTTCATCTCATTTATCCCTATCAATGATTGCACTCTCATTGCCTTTACGTCTCAATAGCCCCGTTTCACTCCACATGCACAGGTAACTGCTGTTTTTTTCTGGTTTTTTTCAATGTATTGAAACTATAAAAAATACAGTTGTGGTTCAGAGGATGGAGAGGAGAGACAGCCTCTCGGCCAAAGCCATGTCACAATATGAGCTGGCTTTCAATGCACAATCATTGCATGGGTGCTGGAACAATCAGCACACAGCACTGATGTTATAAAACAGGATTAAAAAAACCAGAAGATGAATGTTTGGGGATGGTTTTTTGTCGACTCTTCTACTAAATTAAACAGAAAGATGAAATGAAGGCCTGATCTTAATGCTGCAGTTCCATGGTAACCCTTTGTAAGTTATTGTCATATCCTTTTTTTTTTTTTTGGTCTCACCTAGGCAGCACAGGCGCTGTCTCACGAGACATGCTGTATATAGGATATGGACTTTCAAAAACGCCCATCTTTTTCAGTGGTTCCTCTTGCTGTCCTTTAGGAATGCTGGCTTTTCATTGATGAATACACTCCTTTTGGAATTTTGCATCCTCCCATGGTACTGGCCCTCTTGCATATGTTCTTACTGTTCTGGCCATTTATACTTAGAACATTATTTAGTTGGACTGCCTCTTTGCTAGTTAACTGTTCTGTTTACTTGTACAATGAAACTTCAGTCATTTCATTTTCTTGCCATGTGCTTCCCCTCACCCCTCCCACAGCACTGCACACAGGCCTTCAACACCCCTCTGAGCACACTGCTGTATTACTTGTTTGGTTAATTTATGCTGTCTACCCCCACCCACTTGCCCGCCCCTGAGATCACTGCTATGAATTCTTATGTTATTTTAAATTAGTCGCTTTTATTTATATAGCACACCTATCTATGCGTTTGAGTAGACACCAGACTCTAACACGGATCCCCAGCTTTCCAGTCGGCAGCTCTCACCTCTGAGCCACATCCTTTCCCTAGCCATGTTGCAGGGTGCGGTACCATATATGGTCAAAAGAGGCCCCAAGGGACACCTAGTGACAGCCTATGCTACTGCACTCTCTCACAACACTGCTTGGTGGGTCTAGCCTGGCAGTGTGCATGCACTGTATGCAAAATGTGTTGTATTGACTATACAGAGTGTCATGTTGCCCATATCTTAGCATGTGATGGTCCTAGGATGATGGGCTCACCACCAAACTGCTTAGTAAGACATGCTCTCGTTTTTTAGATCATGTTCTGGGTCCTCACCCTAGGTTGGAGGGGGGGCCCTGAAATCTTCACCTTTAAAAAAATATATATATTCTTCCATGGCTGGAGCTTTTGCTCTGCAGCTGGAAGGGCGATTTTCTTTAGGGTTAATGTATTTGTGAGAAGAACACCTTTTTGAGAATAACATTGTTGGTGCAGTTCTTATTTTCCTTTAGAAAGGAATCTAAATCTTGCATCCAATAGATGTATGTCACGGACCATACTTATAGGATTACGTTCTGCTATCTGACATCTTGTAGATTTATGGTCTGAGTGTTTTTTTCACCTCAAAATATTCCTAGTCCATGCATGAAACTCCAAGTGTATTATTTGAAGCGATATTTTTCATAGCAATTTCTGTTTTACTTTTCACCGTTGCTTTATTTCTGTTTTAATCAACAGTGATTTTTTAAAACTTTCTATAGAGAATTCATGAAATGCAAGAAGCACGAAAAGTCACTGCTTCCTACAAGGAATTAGAGTTTATTGTGTATTATTTTCCAGCCAGCATATTACTCTTGTCTCCTCTCCCTCATAACCTATTTACCATTTTCTGGTTCTCCAGCGCCGCAAGGTCATATGAATGGCAAAGGCGCTATGCAAATATCGTTACTCCACTGCATACAAAAAACAAAATAAAAAAACATGTCATTTTCAATGCCAATAGCTCGTACTTTCACAAATGCGAGACCGATTGCATTGCAAAAATGTGTCCTTAAAATAAAAAAATGCACAAAAAAAATAAATGTAAAATAATTTATGTACAGTTATTTAAAAAGTGTTAACTTGACAAGTCCACTACAACCATTGAGTAAATACTTTCCACACAAGATGACAGCGGATTCCTACTAAAAGACAGTAAAGCGTTTAGTCTACAACTGTGTGTATAGGGTGTTATCATCGTTACTTGTGCCTTTGCCAGTAACCCTCTTCCTCTGCTCACTGGCTAGCAAAATGAGCATCCCGTCCTCTTTGGCATTGCATTAAAAACAGTCACAGCTTTAGGATCCTGATGATACTTTATAGTGCAGTCCTCTCCCAGAGGCCTGTGCCTACACTCATCCAACTCAAGAGACTGTAGTCAGGCGACCCTGCTAGTAAAAATTGAGCTTTCCCGCGTGCCCTCGCTCCAGTTACCTCAAGTACTCCTGATTTTGGGCCGCTCCTTCACTAGCCTGTGGGCCTAGGCCCACGAAGTGACAGCGGTGCAGGACAGATGATGTTTTAATGACCAACATGCAAACACAAGCAATCCATTTCCCACTACGGAACAACAGAGGGAATGATGGCGCATGCCATCCATTGATTGTTGGTGACCTCTTTATTGTACATCACATTAACATGTGCACCTGCTGCATAGAGGACCTCCCTCTGCTATTTCTCTGATTACAGTCCCACCTGCTATTGATGGTAAGTTATCACATTAATTCAAGTGTTGCAGTATTTCCCCATTAACCTACTTGCTTATTCAGTACAGTTGGTCCCTTTATTTGCCCTGCTGTGGAGTGGATGTTATTATACCTGGACACCGTCAACCTTCACATTAAGTTCTTTCTTTATGCTCATTGCCTAAACCTACAATGACCTGTGCTGGTCAGATTCACTATTCTAAATCGCCAACGTTGATCCTAGCACTTTAAATGCTAATGCCATGATGAAGTGATGGTACTCAAGGTAACAGCCATGTTGATGCAGCTGTTTGGTCGATGTGACAGTCCCCGATCACAGTTGTAATGTGGGTCCCAGGCAGGCACTTGCCTGAATTTTGACTAGTGTGGTGCCCTTTATACAGTAGTCTTATCCCCAATTGTTTCAGCTGAACTTTCACACATTTTGATTGCTATTTCGTTCGACTCGGACCAAGTGTGGTAATCCCTAAAATAATGTAAAAGTGCGCCAGATAAATGCCCAGCACGCTTTTGCGGTCTGGGAATTTGACTCTGATTTTTCATGCAATTCTATGGCAAACAGCAATGGCACATATGTGTAAGTGGTGCTGGTTCATTTAGCAATATGAAGACTTGAAATGAATTAACATTGCCTACATCACAAATCAGCTACTGCATTGATGACGTTATCTTCACACCTAGTCTTGGTCCAATTGACAATCTAATGTACAGAAGAATAGTTACACGTTTTGTTGTGCTATTAATTGTTCTTCTGTGGAAGTCTTTGCATTTGTGTTTGATTAAATCAATGAAAGGTAGAATAGTGTCTTTTAAAAAAAATCTTGCTTACAGATGCCTACAGGCAGCCTAGCTGTCTGTTGCCAAAGACCTATTGTGACCGATACAATACACAGGGTGAGCTTTAAATCAACCCTTTGCTCATGACTGAATGCCCTTCTTGTCTAACTCCATTCCTTTGCTCTTGAATCAATTACTTACCTCCCCATTCTTGCTGTTGTTCTTCCTCTGGACATAGCTTGTCTGCCACCCTTTTAATTAGATGAGTTTTATAATTCCACTGTTGAAACAATGGTACTACCTTTTCACTTTTTACTTCAGCACTTCATGGGACCGCATGGCTTTCCCCTTTTTTTTCGGTCTGCTCTCATCCACTGTTGGCATTCCTAGATCAGTAACATTTACTTAAAAAAAAATGCTACTGATGCATCACAACCCGCATGCTCCTTTTCTTCCACTAAAATGTGGATTAGACTAATAGGTTTACTGGGAAGGGTGGTAAGGATAAGTCTCACAGGAACTGCTGGTCTTGTTTGTAACTTGAAAAAGGGCCTGCCACTTTCGTCCACTTCTTAGGTTCCTACAGCAGTAAGCGGAAGATTGGAGGGAAACAGACTTGGGTAATAAATACATGGTTTTCACAGGCAAAATCAAAAGGGGGAAATCTTCTGAAACATCATACGAAGACAGGATGTAGCGCTTCAAGGAAGTATGCCCACATCTATATGGCATGGTGCAACCCAAGATTCGGACCTTTAACTGTCCACTTATTTTAGAAAGCTCATGTTAGGTTTAGATTTGTGTAGGATTCTGGGAACCGGTAAAAGTTCTAATACTGCAGAATAAGAAATAGCGAAGCATGTTAGTTAAAGACGTTCAATGTGTTGAAGTATTTTCTTAATAACTTGAGGTATTACATGCACTTTGAATTTCCTTTAATTGTTCACAATTGTCCCATTTGAATACCTGTTGACAAAGTTATTCTAATACTTTTGTATTATTGTTTTATTAAACCTGCACGGAGACAGAAGTTTGAATGGACCTGGAAGCAAAGTTTATTTACGGTATGTGATGTCCTTTTTTGCAGATGGCCAAAAGAGGAAGAAGTCTTTAAGGAAAAAACTAGATTCACTGGGAAAGGAGAAAAACAGAGACAAAGGTAATTCAGCCTTCTTCAGCTGCTGTGGTCAGGGCATGCGGTGAAGGACACTGATTTGATGGCATGAACATTTTTTACATGACATGATAGTCGTCAATGTTTTTGCTTAAATCACTCTTGTTTCAGAAAAAAATTGAGAACTGGTGTCTAAAATGTATTCTTACTTTAAAGATACTAGTATGCAGTGTCATCCACATTACTCCATTGTGTGGTTAAATGAAGTGTGGGTATATAATTGAGTTCTTATAAGATCCCCGAGTATTCTAATCAGATGTGATTTTCAGAGGCCACATAGATTATGCACTAAAATTGATGGTAGAAACCATTGTTTGTCCAGGTTCTAGCAACATATTGAAACAATGCTATATGTGTGTGTATATATTTGATGGCCAACAGACCATGGCATTTTGTACATTTCACCCATACATCAGCATGTGATCTTTAAGTTATTTCTGGATGTGGAACGATTGGCTTTACCCTGCAGATTAGCTATTTTGGAAATGTCGAAGCGGACCTTTGGGTCGACTGCACAGTGTTGCACTTGGGAGTCGAAGAGATAGTTGGGATTGTAAAGGCTGGTAGTTTGGTGTGAGAACCTAGGAGGTTAGGTTGGAGACTGATTTGATAGGGGTGAGGAACTGGTCATGGGCCGTACAGAGAGCCTGGTGTTTGGCCGCTCGCAAGGTTGAGCTAGAGAATGCTGTATTATAAGGCATTTCTGATGTATGGGGATTGTTGAAGAGCTACACTTGTAGATGCACCATGCAGGGTCCTGCTACGAGTGCACTGCTACAGCCATTCTCTAATTTAAATTAGAGGTTAGTATGATCATTTAAATGTTGGAGAAAGAGAGGCTTTCTCGAGATTTAGTTATGTACATGGGTAAATGTAACCATTACCTAAAAAGGATCCAAGATCAACCATACTAAAATGGAAGGTTTGCCTTTGGTATAGTCTGACCAAGTGTGGTAGAGTAGTGATTCATATGAAATGATTTGGTCAAAAACCCAGTATATTACTACTGGCAGCGGTTTCCTAGCAGCTAAAGATCATTAGCGGCTGCTACCAGGAGGGAGTAATTGAGGAGGGGGGGAATGGGGGAATGGGGGGGGTAAAAAAAGAATTTTTTTAAACCCACTTACCTGGAATCATGTCAGCTGCTGCCTCTACCCGGTCCTCTTCCTCGAGCCCAGCAGCAGGAAGCACTCCGGCTCCCATGCTCCCCACAGCCAATCACAACATGCAATGTAGCGTTGTGATTGGTCTGAGCCCCATGTTTGGCGCTCAGCCAGGGAATTGGAGGCTGGGCATGTTCTCCACCCAGGTTTTAATGCAGCCTGGGTGGAGAACATGCAAAGGGCGCATGACGCTTTGGCTTGCCAGAGAGGGCAGGCCAAAGCGTCATGCGTATTTACAGAGTGCACTCACAACTCCTCCCCCTGCAGCGCTCTGGTGTCACGGAGCCCAACTCCGCCCAAACTGAGCCACTGCAGTAGGATAAATAAAATGATAATAAAGCTGCATTATCATTTCCTTTACTCTTTCAACTGCTCGGAGAGCAGTGGGGCGACGCTCCTCCGCCTTAGTAGAGGAGACGCTGCTGCTAAATATCCATCCCACTTATATTCCACGAAGTTCTGGTTTTTCCTCCCTCTGAGATTTTATAGGTTAGCAGAAGTTCTCCATCTAGGCTAATCAATAGAAACGGTTGTCTAAACCTGGCTACTTTCTGAAGCAGTGTAAATGGCTCAATGTCAGTGGTATTCAGAGCTTCAAGATGGCGGATGGAGAGGAGCTCGAGGAATGAGCTCCGCTGGCTAGTGATCAAAATTAATCATAATATCCCTGTTAGCCCCACCACGACAAGGCAACCTCAAGGCAACGTTAATACATCCGACAGAGAAACTATTCAACACTCACCGATACAGAGGCTGCTTAATGTACGGTAGGATCAACAACCTTGGATAGACACTTATACATCGCGAGCCGTGCTGGTTAAGACTTCGGCGGACTGACAAGTGGGCGCAGATCATGAGCGAGGCCATTGCTGTGAAAGAGGATTCCGACCTCGAGCCGGCCAGGCTTTCCGCTCTGCATCAAGGACATTGATCATCTGAGGTGGCGATCGGCCCCTCTGTCCTGGCCTAAACGACATCCACATCACCGGAGGTGTGCAAGGCCCGGGAATTTCACCACTATGGTGGTTGTGTCTGGGGCAAGTGGCGATCATCACTCCATGCTTCGCCTGCGCAACACCGAGAATCGAGGTCGCGGCTGGTGCCGCCCTTCGGAGGCAGAGTGCTAATCCCCGGTAGGTCTCCTCTCCTGGGGTTCTGCTTGTGATGGGGGCGGCGACCGTCCATCTTTGCGTCCTTAGCTCGCAGTCTCCAGGTGTGGTGAGCTAATTGTAGATGTGCCCGTCGATCGGAAATAGAGTGCAGTTCTCCGGTTGGTCTGCACCGCAGAAGGTGAGCTTACTTTACGAAACGCTCGTGACTAGGTCATAGGAGACTGCCTCCAGCGTTTGTGGCTGACATTGGGTGCTGTGACCATCATTTCAGTGGCTCCGGGGTATTTCCCCTTGGCATCACATCGCAAGCCGGTGATGAGCCCACGGAACCAAACAAGTAGAATAAAGTCACCCCCAGAAGGTCACCACTGCAGGGGCTCGGTTTGTGACAGGGCGGCGACCTTCCCTCACTGCTCCTTCAGTGCTTCCTTCACTCATAGACTCCAGGGCCGGGAAGCCTGTTATTTGGATAGTCATTTCTATTGGTCATCTAAGAGGCCCTTCGTACAGACAGTTAAATCTACTTCTTTTACATAATTGTCATTTTGGGTCAGTCGGTGGGCAGTACAATATCACCATTTTAGGCTCGCTCATTAAACCTCATCGGGGTCTTCCCGCAAAATGGTTGAACAATTAAAATAGAGATAGGACTACTCCCTCATCAATTACATCGAATACTACTCAAGGCATCTCTGAAATTTGTGAATAGAAAGAGACAGAGGACTACGCAACAGAGAAGCATGGGACAGTGAAAGAGGTATAGGACTACTCCACAGATTGGAGCTTCATGGCAGCCATCTTAGATGGGGAAAAGTTTTTCCATTCACCTACATATATGTTTATGTATACTCCGTAACTAGTCATCTAAATAACCACAGGAGCAATTTAGCGCCTAGATTCCTGTTTTAGCCACCCTCCTACTACAAGATTGGCAGAACAAGAGAAGATTTTAATAGTAAGGTCCAAACGTATTAGGATTTCCTTTCCCATCCTCCTTCAGCACACCTCCTCACCTATCGTGTACCCGCTTGAAGTTCTTTTCTACCCACTCCTCCTACCCAGCCGCTACTACCTACTCACAACCACCTCCTCATTGACTGTCTCTACTTCCCACAGCTTGGTCTACTACCAGGACTCCTGAGACTCTACCCTCGCCCCCACTTAGCCCACTACTACCTACCCACAACCACCTCCTCAGTGACTGTTCTCCCCCTTCCGCACCGACCCTCCTCTTCACCCCTCTCCTCATACCACGCTCCCCCACGAGGCTCACACTCTTCACATCTCTCTATATATCATCTCACCTACTGTACTGGCCTTATAATGAAACCCGCAGGCACACAGTCCTACAACATCATTTACCCCTCCGACCTCACAAAAAAATCAACCAAAGGGTTCCAACATAATTTTATAAAACAGCACCCTGAAACACTCTTTGCCGATCCTTATTTCTCAACACACAACGGGATTACAACCTCTGACCTCATTTTCCATACAAAGCGAAGAGCCCAATGGAGGAAAGCATTCCTCGCCTCACTCTCGATCTCTTCTTCAAGGAAAACCGCACATGGTATTAGTTTATATATTTCGCCCTCCCAGCTCTTCCATGCGACAGCAACCATCACCATTTACAATAACGGTACTATCCTCATTCAAGTCACAGACCGCAATCTTACTCTCTTGGACAACATCTTCCCTACCATCAAAAACCTAGTGTCAAAACCCCTGTGGGTTCCCAATCTCCATCCAGTACCATCACACAGGGAGTCACCTCACCCAAGCAGTCTGACATCTTGGACCCCCAACCTCCCCCCCCCCTTCCGACAATTGGAATCCTATGAGATCCCTACCCAATTTTCTCACACAGCTAACATAGCACATTTCACGGCACCAAAACCAAACAACACGCTTGACTTCCTGTTACCACTCTGTCCTCTTCTGACATCGGTCTCCGACACTGACACCCAACTTTCCCCTCCCCCAATACACTACACCCCATCCCACCGGATCCACCCAGAACCCGATCTTCCCTGCTTCTTGGCCTCCCCGTCCACCTCTGGTGTTTGACTCTTACATTATCCACACCCAGACGACCCCCTAACCTCACACCTCACAACACCTCAACAGCCCCACACATTCGACCTCCCAATACGACTGATACAGCATATGTCCCATCTATTGATACTGAACCCCTACATTACAAGACAATAGCTCCCCCCCACCCTAACACCACACCTCTCTTGTCTCGGCACCATTCACTATATTGCTACTCCTTCCAAGTACTCACCCCATCTCAGCCACTCCATGCGAAGCCATGCCTTACCATATGTCTCGCCAATGCAGGAACTTAACGATCACGCATTACCTCCTGAGCTCCCCCTGCTCTCATCTACCCTTATCACTCCCACATTACAACCAACCACCCCCTCTACTCAGCCACCTACATCCTCCAACATCCTTGTCTCGGCATCACTACCCCATAAGGATACTCCTCACACTTACTCTCCCCACAACATCCACCCCCTCTGAAGTCTTAGATTGGCCCATGTCTCAACGTCACACTACTGTATGATAAAACACTATCTGAGGAGCACCCCCGCCCCCTACTTCTCCATCCCCACCCACATTATAACCATCCACTCCCCTCAACTCAGACATCTACAGCCCCCACAAATCCACCCTCTCACATAACACTACCTCCAACACTACCCTTACCCGCACCTCTGCAGCCACCCACATGCAGAACACAGCCTCCTACCCCGGTCGTAACTGACCTTAGATTTGAGGAAATAATGTTGGCTTTACTCCATATTAAAAAGTAACTCCAATCTTTCAAGGATCTGATATCTAGCCAACCATGGCATAATTTTTCTGCAAGATCCTTTAATCCAAACTACTGATCACACCACATAACTCACACCCCTAAACCCATTCCACCCAATTGGAATTCAGTCCCCCTCCACAATACATTTTATCGCCCTAAGCGAAGCGTCAATCCGTTCTCTGAGAGCGATCTGCTATCTCTTCTACAATCCTAAGATCCCTCTCCCACTAATTGCATTACCGCTACTCAGTTGACCATACCTACTATACACTTCAACCCTCTCAGAGTTGCCAGACATAACAATAGAGGGATCGTCGATAGCAACCTTAGAGGCGTCCTAATCACCCAAGACCCTTCCTGCTCCCTCCTTACTCCCCGTCTTAAATACACACTCCTAAACTGTAGATCTGCGTCCAGACATGCGGCGGATATAGCGGAGCTCATCATCTCACAGGAACTAGACCTGCTTTTGTTAACCGAAACCTGGCTAACTGATTCCTCCACCCCACTGATGGATATTCTAGTTCCCCCAAACTACAACATCATCATATTAGACAGAATCGAAAAGATAGGTGGAGGTATAGCCTGTATTCATCGGAGTGACATCACTGTAAATAGAGCCACATCCCCGGTCTTACCTTCCTGAGAATACTTTTGCCAATACCTTAGCAGCAACGGCAAACCAGCTTGCCCACTGCACATCATCTATCATCCACCAGGTGACAATCTCATATTTTCGGAACATCTCATGGATATGATTTCAACTAACAACGGTAGACAAAATAACCAAATATTCCTTGGCGATTTCAATCTCCACTGGAATGACAATAACACAGTTGTCAACTGCCTCAAAAGCTTTCTGGATGATCTAGCCCTTACCCAAACCTTCAATGGCCCTACACACATTAAATGATCAAACCTGGATCTAATAATCTCCAAAACTGACGTCATTCAACTGGAATCGATACAACCCTGCAACTGGTTTAATCACCATATCATTACCTTCTTTATCAAGGAAACAGTAAAACTTAACTCAGTTCAGGCCACGAAACCAAAGATCTGGAAAAGAGACTTGAAACAACTCAACACAAACACACTACCTTTCTCATGCTGGGAGGTGGGCGGTGGGCGGGTGGTTTGGTGGATGGTGGGAAGGGGGGGTTTCCTTTGTCTTTGTTTGTTCCTTTCTTTGTTCTCAAAAGCGGTAGTTTTGTACTTGCGTTGGCTGCTTATTATGGCATAACATCTTCCCTCGCGGGGTCGTCCTCCGGGGTGTAGGCCAGAACGCGGTGTCTATTGCTTCTGGACTGCGCTCTGCCAGCCAGCGGATGTAGGCAGCTGAGCTGTGTTCTTAGTTGTTTTGCTGCGCAATAAAAATGATTGATTCTAAAAATAGCTTGCATGACACATAAGGCCTTACACCACAAGGCGCCCATTTACCTCGCACAGTAATTGAAAATCTCTGGTGGCTCAAGGTCCTCTAGGGGTGCAGATAACCTACTACTTGTAGGAGAGTAGGGTCTGCTTCCTATGGTCACCCCCACTTTTTGCTGTGATTTTCTGTTTTTTCGACTTTAGTGTGGCTGTGGGCCTGCTAATCAGACCCACAGCCCAGCTGTTCTCTCTCTAAATTGATACCATGTACTTTAGGTACATACCTGATTGTGAATTGGGTCACCATTGTGAGCCCCTGTATAGTGTACCATAGGTACCCAGGGCATAGGTGCATCCAAGGCCTACCAGGGGCTGCAGCATGTATTATGCCACCCCTGCCTGGCCATCCAAACTGACACCACAGGCTGATCACTCAGCTTGGGTAAGGTGGTGTAATCACCCCTTACTTAGATATAGTATACCTATATCTACCCTTATATATAGACACATATATACCTATAAGTCACTCCTATGGCAGGCCTTGATAATCCTGAAGGCAGAGTGCTTGGTTTTATGTGAGAGGGTGCCCTAGTATGAGCTGAGCCCCTCTGCAGCTTTCTGAACCATCTCCTTATAGCTGTTCTTTGATATAGCCATACCATATACTCTTAAGTGCATTATAACCCTCGCGGTTAATGCTAACTTTGGTATGGCTTTATCAAAACATGTCGTGTAAGGTGTCAAACACTTTGGAATACTACCCCCCCTGCCAGTTCTGGCGGCGGGGGTAGCATTCCACCCTTCTAGAACGAGAAGACATGTAGTTACTGCTTTACCCGGTTAAAGTTAAACAGAGCCTCAGCATCACAAAATGGATGTTGCTGCCACAGACATGAGTCTGACCTCCTGCAGCTGGACGAAACTCCAGATAAGGGAGGCCTGGACACTAGGTTTCCTGTCGACACCTCCCCAGACAGCCTGTAGTGTATTGGGGCAGGGTGGGTTGAATGGAAAGATGCTTTTCCAGACACTGCCTGGGGCACACAAGGTGCTCCATGCATAGCCCGGTTCAAACCAGTTGCTGGGGCACTCCAGCCCCGCTCTGGCGCGAAACTGTGATACAAGAGAAGTGGTTCTGTCGGGAGTGAGGCAATTTCTTAGAACATATACATGAATCTGGTCTGTTGCTTCATACAATAAAGGATAACATTCAATGAACACATTTTTAAAGACACAACACCTTTCTTTGGTTTTCAAGAGTTATTTCTTATTTTTCAAATATTGATACAAATTATGTAGTAGCTGTCCAAAAGCAAGAAAATAAAGAATCATATATAAAGTGCAAGGGTTTTAAGTGACTAGAAGTGATGTGTGACATGTGATTTATAGAGGGATCAAAACACATGGCATAAATAATATCGAAAACATAGATAATCATCAGTCCATACGCGTTACATTGGTTACAACAAAATATATTCTTTTGATTTGGGTGTTGTAACTCTTCACGGACAAATTGATGTAAATAACGTCGACGTTTCGACCCTGAGATGTGGTGCACACTTAATTGCAACCGGGGCGGGTCTTCATCAGGACAACAAGTCAGCCTGAATGGGATCGTTATAGCGTATTCATTGCGCTATCTGGGTAAAAAGTGTCAGCCGACACCAGTCTGTAATTTCTTTGAAAGTTCGTTGGGTAATCGTCCGGTAGGTAAATATGTTGCACTTCACCAGCCGGTGAAGAGTATAGGGGAGTGCCGCAGCGGCGATCACTTATGGGAGCGGAGAATGACGTCCGAATCCGTCGTCTCATGGTGATGAATGGCGAGAAACTCGATAAAGGGAAAGGGGTGTAACCACCCCCTTCTCAGGGTCCACCCATAGGAGGGACCTAGCAGGTAATCCAGCCCCTAAAATCAGTATAAAGATAGGAGCTGTGTCTAGAGACTTTACATTAATCCTGGAAGAAACTTTGATACGGACTCATGGACCTTCGACGTTCTATATCGACTAAAAGACTGAAGACCTCTCCCTTGTGGTCAAGGAGTGACAACCTTGTGCAAACAGGCACCACCAGTAACTTGCCGGTTTGCTTTGTCGACGCTCCTGCCGAAGCCCGAAGACTCAGCTACTCAGGAACTGGACTTCCAGACTTCTCGGACTCCGATCCACAGCAAAGCTGAGACCCGTGGCGGACACGAGAGACGTGGGAGCGGACACCCTGGACATCCTGCACTTTGCTAACAGTGCAACCCCTGAGGTACCCTCGAAGTTGTGCATTGGGGTTTGAGTAGCCCCAGACCAGAGCGCCATTTGCACCAAAGCTCACCCCTCCACACTCCACGAGTGCCGCGCGGGGCCTGCTCCTGCATTTCAGCTCGACACGTCTTCCCGGTTGCTAGCCCGTTTGCTAGTGAGCCCTATGAAGGCGAACCTTTGAATTTACACCCCTGGCCTGGTAGCTCCAGGCTTGCTCCAGCTTCCCTACAGAGAAGTTCCCCAGACCTTGCTGGTCTGACCTGAAGCCCATCTTCACTTCCTGCGTGGATTGCGGTTACCAAGGCTTGTTGGGTCCAGTCCGGATACCGACACCTCAGTCAACTAGATCCGTCGTGGGACAGCTCGAATCCAGCTCCTGGTCGTCGTCGACGCCTCCTGGTCCTCGTGGCTGCAGAGACCAGCTTCAACTCTTCACCTGAAACAACTCAACATCGCCTGGTTTCTTCCTGGTTCCTTCCTGGTCACTGGCTAGTGACCCAGACTCTGTCCCCTCTGCTTTCAGGTTCTTCTCGTCTCCGATCCACCCTTGGATCCACCTGGACACTTTTCCTCTGGTCGCCTGCAGCACTTCTTTGCAGCTCTCCATAGAAAACATCGACGAAACCCGACACGAAAAGACACCTATGCACCCGTCTTCCCTGGGTGAGGTAACTCGAGTACTCGGGTGCTCCCATGGGTGTTGACTCTCGATGTGTCCTTGTTAAAAGGGGTTTTATCGTAGTCCATCCGGAAGTGTCCTTAATCAGTAACTTTGTAACTTCTTCGTTCTCCATTATAAGTCAATGGTAACTCGCGACTGTGTTTAGACACTGCACGCGTCTCCCGTGGATCTCCTACTTCCTAACCTTTGGTTGTCTAGTGTAGCCCCAGCGATTCCCTAGGCCCTAGGCCTATTCACTATTCCTGAAGCGGCCCTTATACCACTTACTTAGTATATGGCTCGTGAGGCCCCTAGGGCAGAATTGCATTTGTGCAACTTATAGTATGCTTAATGAGTAACTTGTGATGTATTTCGATCTCTGACCTCATAAAGAGTTCAGAGGTGTTGTGTTAGAAATAAATACATATATATTTGATATATACCTTGTGTGGTGTCCTTTCATTTGGTACTCAAGGGATTATAATTGGTAAAACAGCTTGCTGTACATGCTCTCTGAAGTTTTAGCCCAAGACTGCTGGTCCATGCTATGACTAGGATAGCTTGTCTATAAGGTTGACATTACAACCACCATCAATAAGGGTCGTTTAGACTGGTGCAAGGTGCCCACTAGAATAGTGGAGATCATATGCCAGGCTAACTTCTCACACTACTGAAACCTCAAAGATTCAATAAAAAAAACCATATAAACGATCCTTCTCGAGTATGGCGCCTAGGATTTGGAATACTCTTCCCCCTGAAACCAGACTGAATATTTCTACTGTATCTTTCAAAAGGAAGGAAAAGCGACTCTCATGGCAACATTTACTTGACCACTCTTCCCTGCCCTGAACCTTTTCCAACCGAGAAGCACCTGTTTTGTTAGATGACTTTTCTGTGTTTTTTTACTATGATGCCATGCTTTGGTACTCTATGACTTTTCGTGTGTATTCTTATATTTATCCCATACTTGTTCTTTCCCCCAAATTACTGCATTTATAATGTGTCATGTTATACATTATGTATACTCTGCTTTGTCATTGTAAAGCGCTCTGATATCTGAAAGGATCTTGTTCGCGCTCTATAAAACCTTCAAAATAAATAAATAAATAAAACATAAAATCTGCTGCGAAAATACAAATCTGCTGTATTGACAGGGTTTTCCAGAACGATTCAGAGGAAAATACCTCCTTGCCTGAGGCTAAACTCAGTTACTTGAGATTTGGTCTCAGACACAGAGTTCTGAGGCATGCCACTCTCTAAGTAGGATCATGAACAGTTTTGTCTAGTGTAGTGCTCTTGTAGCAGATTCCGATCTTTAATATGTTTATAGGTTTATATCATGCGAAATTTGTTGAAGTAGCTGTAAGCCAGTATTTGATTACGTCTTGACTTTAACAAAAGAAAACAAACTTTAAAAATGTGCTAAAATAAGAAACTTGCCAAAATGAAGACTCGTCATGGTTTTCAATTTAAGACCCAGTGCTATGGTATTTCAAGTTTTCTTTTTCATAGTGAAAACTGCTTTACGTGACAGCCTACACTGGTCTGCAGTCTGAGCCTATACACACTCAAACTAACTCTCAAAGCCATTGGTTGATGCTTGAAAGTTTGGTTTTTGGTGCTTTTCGAATGTGCTCTCGTTACAGTTTGGTTTCAGAGAATCCATCTCAAGTGCAAGAGTTCCTTTTAGGGCTTATTGGTAATGGAGGTAGTGTGCTAAAGGTATGGTTTGATCATTTATAATGCACTTACTACCCCTATTGAGAACTGAAGCGCTCTGCAGAGGGAAGGATGCTATTCTGTGAGAGCCTAGTGTTTGTGATTAAGGGCTTAATTACGAGTATGGTGGTCCTGGGACCACCGTACTAGTGGTGGCGGTCTGACAGCCACCACCCTGTTGGTCCGACTGCTGTATTATGATGGTGGTGGTGGAGCCACCACAAAACTGCTGCCAGCGGTGGGATACCCCTACAGATGCCGGCACCTCTGAGCAGATTCCGACCTGCCTTTCCACCAAGCATTTCATGGCAGGGACCCCGCCATGAAATACTTGGCGGAAAGGCATGGAAAGTGGGCCCCAACAGTGCATCGGGGCAAATCGGCCCATGAGTGTGCATGTCGGGGGGCACATGATGCAGAACACAGTGCATTCCGCACCATGCATGTACATGCTGTAGGCGCGGTCACAGCAACAGTATGCTGTTTCGGCTCACCTATGAGCTAAACATACCTGCTGACGTGACACCGTCGCACCGGCAGCTCTGGATCCAACTCGAAATTAGATGGGTGGGTTCAACACCGGCTTGGCGGTCTTCCTGGAATCGCCGCAGTGGCGATCTTACATGAAGACTGCCAAACTCGTGATCAGAGCGATACAAAAGGGGATGATGGACGGAGCGTTTGAGCAAATCAAACACTCACCCCCAGTCAACTGATCTGGGTTTAATCCATCACCATTCTTTAGCCCACTCAGCCACCCCAGTTCAGACATGGCCATATGCAAATCAGTCTGACCCTGTGCCTCATGGGAACAGTCCAGCCCAAACTGCCAAGCCATGTCTTCCCTGGACCGGAAACAAGCATCCTGGGACCGGTTTCGGATTCATAATCCTCATCAGCGTGAAACTCGTGATCAGGGCAGCTGTCTTTAATAAGGGTTAGAGTTTTCATACAGGTTTCATGCAGTGTTATGCATTTTGCAGAATGCATCTCAAGCAAATTAAAGCAATTGTGTATTTTGGGTTGGATGGAATGATTCTCATCATTGGGAACTTGGATTCAGTGTTGTAATTTTCGAGACATTTTTATTGCAAATTATTATGATGTGTGATGCGGTTTATCATTGTTTTTCCTTTTTTTTTTTTTTTTTTTTTTATATTTTATTTGGCAAATTAAGACAAATAACATAGATAAATCAGAACAAATAATGCAGGATACTTTTTAAATACCGATCTTATGTTACAGTATATATAATTTCTTGGATATAATCTTTCACCAATTATAGGCATTATAATTGAGTTAGAATAGAGACAATCAAAACAAAAAAAAAAAAAAAAAAATTTTATATACATTTCATCCGAGTCAATTTGGAGCATTATTTGAACCATCAAAGCATAAAATCGTATAGTCCGTAAAAGGGAAATGTATAGTGAAAGGAGGCACATTAAAACAAAACAGATCACACATTCAGATCGAGATTTATACTCTCAGCGACATACCATTTATTAATGGGCTCCCACAGTTGTTTGCCTATTGCCTTCATTTTCCTACCCCTTGTGGCATAGATTGCAATTTCCTGTTTATAAATAGCCATAAATCGACTAAGCCACATTTGAAAGGTAGGGGGCTCTACGTCTTTCCATCTAGCTGCCAATATTATCCGAAATACAGCATACCCGAGGAAGAGTACTGCCTGTTCTTCCCTATTGTGACCCAGGGATTCATCATGGCCTAATAAATATAACGTTGTGGAGTCTCTTACCTGGTGCCCAAAAATTTGGGCCCAGTATTCTAATATCATAGTTTTAATTATTGCCAATGACGGACATTCGGAAAACATATGCAAGAGATTTGCACTCGGTTTTTTACATCTAGGACAGTTGTCGTTAATTCTTAATCCCCAAGCGAATAGTTTTGCTGGTGTATAGTATAAATTGTATATGGTTTTGTAATATTGGGCCTTTAAGTTAGAGGCTATGAAAAACTTTGCTGATAGAGCTAATGAGAGATCAATATCTACATTAGGGTTTGCTAGTTTCGAGGCCCAGGATTGTTCCGTGCGTTCGAGGTCGTCTGCAGTATTGGTCAAGAACATCTGATATAAGACCCCGATTCTTGTAGAATGTTTCCCTATATTATCCAATAAGGGTATATTATCTAGTAAGATTTTTGGGGTAGTATTGCAGATGGTGGATGATATTTGATAATATTTCAAAAAATCGCAGGCTGGTATATTGTATCTTTCTTGGAAGGAGTCAAAAGATGATGGAATGCTATGGCCAAAAAAGTCACTTATTGTATTAATTCCAAGACGTTCCCATCTCTTGGATCTTGTGTCATTAAAAATGGGGGGAATAATCTTGCAGTGCCATAGTGGCGTATACTTCGTGAAAGTATACGAATTATCATTGTTTTTCCATCGTTTCCAAACAATTTTTCATGTAGAAGAATACAAAGCTGTCACTAACGGTCATGCAGTCTGTCATACCATTGGCCTCAAGAGGTCATCCAGGCTGTTATGCAAGCAGTCATCTAGTTGATTGTGCATGTGGTTGTGTAGTGACCATGAGTGGGGTCATCAGAGCAGAAATGCAAGCATATATCTGCCATTTAGCAATAGTAGTGCCAATGAAATACTATATACAGTAATCTCAGAAGTGACAGAACTCCAGCCCATAGAGGTACTGCTAAGCCACCATGACGTACAATATGGAGTCAACCAGGCCCCTGTCCACCGTGCAAAGCTACCAGGAAACACCATGTGGTATCAGCACAAGATCGACCGAATCCTAGCCCCTAGGGCAGTAAAAAGCAACCAGCAGAAACCATAAGGTCTAGTTGAGTAAAACAGGCACACCATGGTGTGGATGATTTGTGGTTAAACCAGAGAATTATTGACATATTGGTAGATACAGTAGTTGGGTGAGGGGACATCTAATAGTGTCTGTATTGAGCAATGTGTTAGGAGTTAGCTGATGCAATTTCGGTGACAAAAATCTCACCAAATAAATAACAAATATAAACTTTATATATTTTGGATGGAATGTCAAAAATATTTAAACAATTTGGAAGACCATCATATTGGCTATAAATTGTTAGGTATATCACATTTTGAAGGTTATACACTGTATTAACTTTAAAATGTGTACCAATTTTACATTTAAAAACGTACTTATAACATAGAAATATGTTTTGAAAAATTCTAATGGACAAACATGATAGAAAAATCTACTTTAAATAATAGCAAAAATAATAAACATTTAAAAAATGTAAACATAAATAATAAAACTAATACAATAATATTGATTACTAGATATTAATAAAAAATATATGCAATAGCCATAAAAATAAATTAACAAAAAGAAATAATAATTTACATTGAATTTACATTTGAAATGAAAACAACTTGATAAAAATCCAATTAAAAAAAATTATGCTAGGAGAGGTCAATTTAACTGCTCCCAGTCTAACATGAACAACAGTAGAGAATGTGTCGGACTCACTATTCCCATTCCAATTTAAACCGAAGTAAGGAATGTGTTAAACTTTGGAGGGTCAGATTTACTATTCTCACTACTAAATTATATATTTGTTTTTAAATATAGACCAAAACATTTAAAACATTGAATGCCCCTAAGTGCTGAGGCTTTTTCACTGCAGTGCTAAGCCTTTTATTTATTTGTGCTTATTTGTAGTTGTTTGCACTTAGGCCTCAGTAACTTTATTCCACATGCGGCATCCACGCCACATTTGTGTCCTTTTTTTCCCCCCCAACATCCTCTGGGCTATTTCGGAGGTACCCAGGGTTTGTGGATTCCCCTTTTGGGGACCGAGAAAAAAGCCAAAATGTAGTTACATTTTGAGTATTTTTAGGGAAAAAATATGTTTCAAAAAAAGTGTCTAGTTGTTTTCCTAAAAATGGCATCAATGCAAGGTTTCCTATGCTAAAGTCACCGTCTTCCCAGCTTTCAGTAACATGCAGAGTAAAACCTAGGAAACATACACATTTTTGGTAGTCCTTCATTGACCCTGGTTTGATCCATTCCTGCCACGGGCACTAGGTCCAGCCACACAAATGGGGCAACGTTTTCATCAGGATAAGTGGGGTATCGCTGGGTGGTAGGCATTTTGTGAATTCCTGCTGGTTCCGTAAGTTTCCATCTCAGAAATGTAAGTAAAATGCATGATTATAGGCAAAGTTTGAGGTTTGCAGAACTTTGTGGGAAAGAAAACCTCATGGGATCCATGCAAGGCACAAAACCCTTAAATTCCCTAGGTTTCTAGTTTTAAATCATGTCTGTGGTTGGCAGGTTTCTAGGTATGGCAGTCTGAGCACGGCCCCAAATACCACAGCTACCTTAATTGCTGATCTCTCCTTGCTGCTCTTTATTCCGTTTGTGTCGCAATTTCTTGGCCCATCCACAGAAGTGGGGTACTATTGTTATTGGGTGATATGTGGAAACTCGGTGGTAGGACATTTGTGGATGCTCGCAGATTCCTGAACTTTGTTGCACCAAAATGTGAGAAAAGTTTTGTTTTTTTGCATGTGAGGTTTACAAGCGATTCTGGGTAAGAAAACTTCATGAGATCTGCACAAGCTACACTTCCCCTGGCCTTCCTTGGTTGTCTACTTATCAGAAATGTGTGGGTTTGGTAGGTTTCTTTGGGTGGTAGTACAGAGAAACCCCATTATGTACAGCTACCCTCACTGTGAAAACTGGGTAGTTTTCAGAGGAAACATATGATGTATCTATTCTGTCTTTTGTGCCCTTTCCAATCATGGCTGCTAGGGCCACCCACAAAAATGGGTTCCATTTTTCTGTGGAAACATGTGGGACCGCTGAGTGGTTGTCAATTTGTGAAGCCCAACATATTACAGAAATTTCCAACACAAATGTAAAGAAATGAGTGATCTTAGTACATTTACTAATTTTGACGTTTTCCAAGGCATTATGGGAAGGTCGGCGGGATCAATGCAAGCTAGGCCACTCCCCTGGATACCTCCGATGTTTAGTTATAAAAAAACAATTTAGGGTTGTTCTTAATCTTCTGAAGTTAAACCACCATTTATGCTGGTTGGTTTTGACACCTCCAGAAATGCTAGCTTCAAATAATAAATGATTATCACAGTATCTGAATATTGAAACCAATACTACTGAAGGTCAGCCATAAAGCCACAACAAGGTACAAAACTCAAAACTACTTTGAGCCACTTACACGCCATTCACACACCACGCACAAAACATTCATACCGCTAGCCACTGGTCCAGTTCAATACATCAGTTCACTTACATCAACATACAGCTGCCATTCAAGGGCCCATCACATTAATACAAATACACCACAGGACAGAATCCCCAATCAGACCACCTCTCACACAGTCATCAACCAACTTACATACAAATACACCACAAGAAAACCTCTACACAGATATGGGTAGACATGTTGATGGTTAATGCCTCAAACAACCTGCACAGATACATGTCCAGTATCTGCCTCTGTCAATGTTCTGAGCATTACTGAACGTGTGCCTAGTGAACCTTTACGAACGGCTCCAATGAGAGCCACATGATGCTCAGGAAGACTTGTCTTTCATGCATGTTTACAGTACTCTTTGTGCTTAATCCAACTCCTTCCAGTTTGAGGATGTGAGTTGGGGGTAGTTTGAGGATGCATCAATGCCTAGATTACTCAAAATGAGTGAGCGTATTTACCTTTGAAACTAAGGTAAACATGCTGGGGAAGACCATACTAAGAGCACTTCCTAAACTACTAAGTATATTGGTGTTTGGTATACTGGGTACTCAATAATAACATGGCGTATGTCCTGTTCACTGTTATGTGCAGTTCTGAGACTGTAATGTACTTGTCTTATGGCAAACTGAATATAATTATAATAATGAAAATAATACATACATACTTGTAAAACACTAACATATCACCCTCTTAAGGTTTCATGGTGCTGGGGCAGTCGGGGAGATTGAGTGATCTATTGCCCAGAGTCACATGATGTTGAGCTGAGCTGCTGCTGGCACCCGAACAGTGATCCCAGCTCTCCCGAGTCAGCCGCTCTGGCCGCTACGCCACACCTCTCCCTTCTCCATCTGAACATCTACCACATCCTGATGGAGAATGAACATGGCATGTAGGCTATAAATATGACCCATACTTGTAGTGGAGAGTGCTGAGTTCTGTGTAATGTTATGTGTATGTGTAAAGAGCGCTATCAGCAGGGAGGGTATCCTGCCACCGACTATGGAGCAGAATAGGCTGATCTATGGATCCATCTAGTTGAAGAGCCAAGTCTTCAGCTTTTTGTGGAATGCAAGAATGTTAAAGGGGTGCAGATGTGTAGGAGCAGGTCATTCCAGGTTATCGGAGCAAGGTAGTAAAAGGCACACCAGCCTGTTATGGTGCTCCATTTGTATTAATGTGTAAGAGTCCTGCTGAGCAGAGGTGTCTGGAAGGTTTCTGAAAACTGAGGCGGTTGAGGTATGCTGGACCAGTGTTGTGTAAGGCTCTGAGTGTGTGTGTCAGGTGTTTGAAGAAAGCTGTGTATTTGGAGCCTTTAAAGCCCTTTGATGTGCTGGGTGTATGTGTATGTGGTTAGTTGAGTGAGGGAGTAATTGAGTATCCGAGTGAGTGCGGCGCTGATTGGGGAGAGTTCTTTGGTGAAGATGAAGTGACTACATGTACATCTCTACTACCTAGACTATCTGCCTTCTACTTATCCGATATCCCTATGAAGCATACCTAGGCTAAGCTTTTTCTATCTGTTTGTCTGGCTCCTTCAAAGTTCTAACTGATCCCATATACTTGCTGAGTGAACCTTTACAAACAACTTCTGTGGCAGCTACCTGAAGCAAAAGAAGACATGTCCTTCATGCACCTATTGCACACATGCTGTGCTAAATCTAATTTCTTCCAATTTCTTGGTGTCAGTTGGAGGGTGCCCAAGGATGCTTCGAAGCTATATTCCCTTAATGGAGTGAACATATCTACCTTTGAAACTAAGGTAAATATGCTGGGGAAGTTCTCTAAAGAGCCCTTAAAAAACTTCTAAAAGGTTTTAGGTTTTACTGCTTAGGGTATTCTGACAACATGAGCTATGGTCCATCCACCATTATGCACAATGCGTTGACTGTAATACAGTTGTCATATGGCAAACAGAACATCTACCTTATTCTGACGTTGGATAAAGGTATCAAGCAGCCCTTAAGCAAGTGAAAGATTTTCTTAACTAGAGGAAACCATTTGAAAGGCTGCTTCCCTAGAGAAGTAATTGCCCATGGAATGTATATATCCATGCACAGCCACTGAAAAATATATACTAGGACAGCTCCGCTTCAACCAATTTCCCAATACTTCACTTTTGTGTGGGAGAATGTAAAGCAAGTTGAAAACATAGGCCTGGCTGAGATTGATACTGGAGACAGTAACAGCGCGTCTCCTGCCTTATAGCAGAGTCTTCAATAATTATATGATAGACAACTGCATTCTTGCAACAGAGAGAAAGACTAAGTGCTTATCCTAGAGCCTTACCTCGTCCTCTACAGCAGATGAAGTGGCGGCTACTGCTTCTTCAGCAGTTAGACTTTCAGTGATGGTCAATTGAATGTCGAGGAAAGGCATTGGTCTTCCTGTGGTGGTCTGATGGTAAACAACATATGCATTCTATATTGCCAAACAGATCAGGTGGGTAAACTGTTTCTTATACCATGTGCGAGTTTTACGGCTTGTGATGTATTGCTAAAGTACCTTGTCATTCATCTCAACCCTGCCCATGTCCTTGTTGTAATCCAGTATATAGGTGGGTTATAACCTTTATGAAGGATTAGTTTGACAATCACCCATACAATCTTTGCTTTGACTCCTAGCATGGAAGAGCAACCTACAGGATACAATGTGGAGTCCCTCCTTATATACACTCACAGGCTCTATACATAACCAATAGACCTCTCACACAGCATGTACAATTTGATGCCATAACAAGCTCTTTTGCTTGGTACGCATTGCCTGAACAGCAGCCACCCTTTGCAAAGGAACAAGAGCTCATCAGTGGCTGTATTAGTTCCAGGAGTATAAATCTCTGAAAACCTGGCAGACAATCGTTCCACAATGTGCCAAATGTTGAACACCCTGTAATGGTCTCTTCGATCCAGGGGCAATGCAGCAGAATTATCATTGAAGTGCAGCATACTCTGCAATAGCAAAAAACAGTCTCGCTCATCACCAGTGCAAAGCTCTGTGTCACCCAAACCATGCAGCTCCATCTAGGGCCTGGTTGTATAGCATTCTATGTGGCCTGATGATGTATAAAAAAAGACACACGGTCCTCTGCAGTTGTTTTGGTGATTGCATTGTTATGGGATTACAAATATTAAAAGAAGAAGTAATAGACATGTTTTTTTTTTTAAACGTCTAACTATTTTCTTTTTTTTATACTCCCAAAATGTAATAAAAGGTATGTAAAAAGAAAGTCACATACATGTTTCTAATAAAACTTTGTTAAACATTTTTAGTAATCAATATTAATAAACATTGCATTGTGTGAATTAGTGATAATCTGCTTAATATATATTGATATGCTCACTTCTTGATAAAGCTAATAGGATCACTTTTTATATCTTGGTGCTGCAGGAGGTCGTGCGTGGCATAGGGTTGTCTGCTCGAAGGCTAGGCGCAGTGGCCAATCCCACATCATGCACAGGGGGTTGGCTGCCTGCAGGGGGTTGTGTTGGCCTTGGGTCAGGACCTACAGCCAAACCCCTGCAGGGCCAACAACCCTGCCCTGAAGGGGGTTTGGCTGCCTGGCCTTGTGGCCAACCCCCTGCCATGCATGGCTGAAGGCTGTGAGGGGTGAAGGTTTGGCTGCGCAAGGGGGAGTTGGATACACGTCCTTGCCATTGACCTGGTGTCCATGTGCTGCTAATATCACTGCAACATTTGCTATGAATTTATTGCTGAGAAAACAGTGCACGGCAAGGGTGTAAGTTATAGTTACCTTTGGCCCCGAGTTATAGTTACTTGAGATTACTATTAGTGGTGAATTTCAATGGTTTTGTACATTTATGAGTATGTTTTAACTGGCATCTTCACCTTAGTGTAACGTCACTTTAACATTAGCTTTTAGTGAGTGTAAATATATATATATATATATATATATATATATATATTATCACAAGATGATCCTTAAGCCTGAGATCGCTCGACAGTGTGTACTCGGCCCAGGGGCTGGATCGTAGCCCAATAATTAATTATGAACACAAAGAGGGCGGCACAACTGGATACTATTCAGAAGCTTTTATTTCACAGACACTCCACCGACGCGTTTCAGCCTCACGGCTTTTCTCACGGTCAGCAAGTCCTTTTTTACTTTTGGTTTATATACTGCCCCATCATAGCCATAAGGTGGCATTGTGGGATACGTAGTCTGTCAACCAAATTAATACATTAAAAACAGGCAAAGGACTGGTGTGCTCTGATTGTACAAGTATAGTACTTAGCGTCCTTAGTTAATTTCACTAGGGGCTTCTTTATGCAAAAATACTGCAGTGTTGGGTATAGTACCCGATTACAGTCAGTTCAAATTTTGCTGAGTTCAAGTTCACTCGAGGTGTATGTGGAGATCCTCTCCAAAGTGTTTTGTTCGGAATTGGATTATGAAACGTGATTCCATCTGTCGTAAGAGACGGACTGTATCTCCTCCTCTCTCTTGTTTGGTCAACATTTTTAATCCATAGAAATTCATGGCTCGCCAGTCCCCATTTTGACAGATATTCAGATGTTTGGCTGTGGCATATAGCATGTTCGAATTTTTGACAGCCCGGATATGCTCCAATATTCTTTTCTTTAGCATGCATGTGGTGGACCCTATATATTTCATCCCACATTTGCATTCAATCACATACACTACGTTTTTGGATGTGCATGTGATATATTGCTTGATCATCATGTATTTTCCATTTGGTTCTAATACACTCTTCATTTTTTTACCTATTTTGCATGCTTTGCATGTTGTACATGGTTTGAAGCCTACATTTTGTTCCGTCCACCATTTCGGTTGTTGGTTGATCTGAAAGTGGCTTTTGACTAATAGGTTTTGAAGGGATGTATTTTTTTTGTACGTGATGGAAGGTTGTTTGCCTGCTAATGGCCCAATATCTGGATCGCTGGTGATCAAATGCCAGTGTTTTTTCATTTTTTTTGCAATTAGTCCACTTTCTTTGTTGTAAGTGGTTATGAATCTTGGAGGATCCTTGTCTTGTGGGGTTTTTTTCTTTTCGGTCAGAGTCTCAGCTCTGTTGATTTTGTCAACTTTCTTTTTACAGTCTTTCAATACATAGTCCTTGCATCCTCTAGATTGGAATCTGATTTTGCTTTCAATTATCATTTTTTCTGCATCTTCAGATTTTGAGCAATTTCTCTTTAGTCGTATGTATTCCCCATACGGAATGCTTTTTAGTAGTGATTTCGGATGGAAACTTGTGCCATGAAGAACACTATTAGTTGCAGTCTTTTTTCGGAACAAAGTGGTTTCCAATTTTCCTTCTGAAATGTAGACCTTAGTATCTAAGAAGTCTATTTCTTTCTTGTTGGTTGTACTTGTAAATTGGAGTCCAATTTCGTTATGATTCAGTATACTGAAAAATTTCTGGAATTGATCATTGGTCCCATTCCAGATCAGAAAGAGATCGTCAATGTATCTGACCCAAAGAATTATTCGATCAAGATCTTCCTGTTCACTGTTGTTCCACACTATCATTTTTTCCCAATACCCCATGGTAATATTAGCGTAGTTGGGAGAGAAAGATATTCCCATGGCTGTGCCACACTCTTGCTTGTACAGATCAGTGTTAAAAAGAAATACATTATTGGTCAGACATAGCTCTATCATCTTCAGAAGCATAGCTGTGTGTTGCATTTCTTTGATGCTGCGTTGTTGCAAAAAATATTTGCATGCTTTCAGACCCACTTCGTGTCTTATTGACATATAGAGTGACACGGCATCTATTGGATTATTTGCATGGTCGAATCCTGACTTTTGCGAGACGCTATGACAACTTAAAAAAGAGCTTTCCTCCCATCACACAACCATCCAGTGGAAGTGAATCAGACGCAAGCCTAATAGAATTGACAGGCGAACAGTCAAAAAACTTCAATATTTTAGACGAGGTAAAAATGGTGAATTTAGAGAAAAATATTACCAGAGGGAGAGGAAGAGGGAGAATGCACTTTCAGACCAGAGGGAGAGGAAGAGGTGCACAAAACCAACCAAATCCCTTACCAGCACCCGCAAAACCCGAAGGTCCAAGCAACGAAAGAAGGCAATACCCTCTACGCAACAGGAAGTGACCAATTTAATCGTGAACTTATCGCAATATCAACTAACACAGGAAGAACAAAGCGTACTTAATAAAGGCTTATCCTTTTGCCCAGAAGCCCATTTCGATTATCCACAGACGAAAATTGATCTGTAGTTTCAAAATGCTTTATTCGGTTTGTACAAGTATAACCATATAGCAACATACATAAATACGGTTTCAAATTCACATTTATGTAAGTTAAAGATAATGAAACAGTTAAAATTACATCGATATCCATACACTAGTTTCGTTTTAGTTCAATTATAATACAAGGTGTGTCTCACTTGAATACAAAGTTAAATTGGTCACTATATACGTTTTAGCAGCAATTATTATAGGAAGAGTTAGTGCAAAAAAACGCTAATGTAAAGTACAAAATTCTAGAGATTTATCATATACATAAAGTGCTATTAACATGTGCAAATATGCAGGATTAAGAATAAAGTGCAACGGCTGTTTGATCACTTTAAACATTTTAGCAGCAATTTGTTTACGATAAAGGTATGTGCAAAACGCCAGTGCAAAATGCAAAATACCGAGAGACAAGCATTGCCATAAAATACTTTCGGCAGGTGCAAATGTGCAATAAAGTGCATTGCAAATAAATACATATATAAACAATGTAACTCGAACAATGAATCATAGGCAGAATAGGACACATTCGTGACATAAAGTGTAGCAGCCAGGGGAGTATTCGGGGGGAAAAGAAGTCATATTATGATTGATTTCCTTTGCAACATACATTTTAAGATATAAGTGGCCACACGATAACACACATCCGGGGAAGCCAAGTCAAACATCAATTGCATTGCGGCTCTTGTATTGTACATGTTATAATTTAAGAATAATTGCTTCAGATAAAACTTTCTAAAACCAGTATAAAAGTTACAAAAAAGTAAAAAGTGGCAGGTGCTCTGTTTGGATTTCCCATCGCATGGACACAGACATATCGCAGGTTTTTTTACTGTGGGGAAAGCCACTAAATGGTGAACTATTCCCAGTCTCAGGCGAGCTAGAACAAAGCAATGGGAATTAATACTGACAAATGTGAGATAAGGAGAGAGCCCTGTGCTAAGATTGTATTCCATGTATAATTTAAACGTACTTTGCATTGCATACTCCTTCATTCTGGTCCCTTTTACATGGTCCTGGTAGATGGATTTGAGGTCACGCTTTGTTAAAACTGATTCTGTTAATATATCTTTAAAAATGTCCTGACCAAAGAGGGTCTTATACCAAAATTGAATGTGTTTTAGCCAGGGGATTTTCGAGTGATGATCCAGTTTAATACAATCCATAATTACTTCCTGGGTAAACCTGATTTCTTCCTTAGCCCATATGGATCGCCATAGGGACAGGGGACGCAATGCAATCAAATCTGTAACGTAATTTAGGCCTAATTCTCTGTGAATAATCTCAGTTGAAGCAGAAGCGGGTGAATAATGGTGAAGTTGCCTTCTTTCTCCTGCCCCTTTGTTTCATACGCACCCTACTTGGGGCCAATAGTTTTCTGTTGCGTATGCGTCTAGATCTACGGTGGGCAGAGCCATGATCAGACGTACTATCTACACAACTATTATTAGGTGAGTCAGTTATAGGGATAGGATCTTCAGTGTCGCAGGAAATCAGAACTGCGCTGGTCTCAGGCACGTTACTGAGCCCCGATGCCCCAGCCGGTGTAACATTAATCTGTAAATTTGGGGTTAGGGACAACCGACTTTCCCTGTCTTGAAACACTGCAGGAACTATGGGATGATCTTCCACACGGGTTGGCTCGGCCCCAGGAAGACCCGTGTAAGATTGCATTAGTATAGAGTCATTTGATAGTGATGTCACATTTATGTTATTTACATTGTGATCTTCGGGTTGTAATGTCTGCTGGATTAAACAAGCACTAGGTGGTAAGGATAATCGTCTCTCAGTATTTTCAATGGCATTGGCTACCACCACAATTGTCTGTTGTAGCATGCGGTCAATTGTAGTTAGAGTTGGTAGCGGAGTTTTTACAAGGGCAGTATTCCTTGTGACAGAACGTGTATGGATTGGCGTTTTTTTGACCATGATCTTAACATTTGACTTGGGCTCCATAGGTACGATTTACAGTATGCTTATTTTGGTCAAGTGTGTAAATACCTTTTGATTGGGCGGCGGATCGGCCAGGGGGTGATGCCCAGCCCAGACTCCTCAGGCCTCTGAGGGCCACAGAGGGCCCGCCCTTTGCCCGGGCTTAGCCCCGCGCGCGGTCCCCGCGAGGCGGGGTGTCAGCTGGCCTTTAAGCGCCTCCAGGCGCGGGATCTCGTTCTGCGGCTTCCGGTTCCGCCGCAAAGGATGATGGGAGTTGTGGTCCCCCTCCGTACAGCGGCGGCGGTGGTTAGCGGCGGCGGGAGGGAGACAGCAGCGACGGTGGAGCTATTGCCCAGAAGAAGATGGCCCCAAAAGAGTGTCTGGTAGGTGAAAACCTCGCCCGCTCTGCCGGGGGGTCAGCTGGCCTTTAAGCGCCTCCAGGCGCGGGATCTCGTTCTGCGGCTTCCGGTTACGCCGCAAAGGATGATGGGATTTGTGGTCCCCCTCCGTACAGCGGCCGCGGTGGTTAGCGGCGGCGGGAGGGAGACAGCAGCGCCGGTGGAGCTATTGCCCAGAAGAAGATGGCCCCAAAAGAGTGTCTGGTAGGTGAAAACCTCGCCCGCTCTGCCGGGGGGTCAGCTGGCCTTTAAGCGCCTCCAGGCGCGGGATCTCGTTCTGCGGCTTCCGGTTCCGCCGCAAAGGATGATGGGATTTGTGGTCCCCCTCCGTACAGCGGCCGCGGTGGTTAGCGGCGGCGGGAGGGAGACAGCAGCGACGGTGGAGCTATTGCCCAGAAGAAGATGGCCCCAAAAGAGTGTCTGGTAGGTGAAAACCTCGCCCGCTCTGCCGGGGGGTCAGCTGGCCTTTAAGCGCCTCCAGGCGCGGGATCTCGTTCTGCGGCTTCCGGTTCCGCCGCAAAGGATGATGGGATTTGTGGTCCCCCTCCGTACAGCGGCCGCGGTGGTTAGCGGCAGCGGGAGGGAGACAGCAGCGACGGTGGAGCTATTGCCCAGAAGAAGATGGCCCCAAAAGAGTGTCTGGTAGGTGAAAACCTAAAAAATTGATCTGTACAAGTTCGTGAGAAAATTAAAATTGGCTAAAATTCATGCCAACAAAGTGACATCAAGCCATGACAATGAACCAATTGTACAAGCAATCAAGGAGTGCTGCACCACTACTATGGAACAACTGCCTGACCTAAGAGAGACTTTTGAAGCGATGTTCAATCCCGATGGCAACATCATAACGGATTTAGAAATGCTGGAACAAATGGACATTCAAACAAATCTAAGTAAAAGCACTGGATTAAAGAATAAATCTCGATACTGTCCAGTTCTATCGCCAGGAAATAAAATTGACGTTTTCTCGGATGCCATGATGGAAGAGCTAGACAACCTGACAAAGGTTAAAGACAACAAGAAACAAAATTTATCGATCAAGGAAAGAAAGGCAATTCAAAATCTGACGAACAATGCAACCATAACGATAAAACCCGCCGACAAAGGGGGAAATATCGTTATCCTGGACACCAAGGATTATATCCTAGAAGCTGAACGGCAGTTAAAGATTCCAGAACATTACAGCAAATTGAAAACCAATCCGATAGTGAGAATGATGTCGGACTTAAAAGAACAGCTACAAACCTGGCAAGCTAAAGGATTGATAAATGAAGATGAGAGAAAATATATGACAACGGATTACCCGATCACTTCATGTGTCTATTTTCTACCCAAAATCCATAAAACACTAAACAATCCACCAGGGAGACCTATTGTGTCATCGTGCAATTCACTATATGAAAAGGTCTCGAGGTATGTTGACACTTTTCTCGCTCCGATTGCCCAAAGTATGCCATCCTACTTGAAGGACACTGGAGACTTTTTAAGAATCCTAATGGATATACCCTGGAATTCAAGTTATCTTTTAGTGTCAATAGATGCCGTGTCCCTCTATACGTCAATAAGACACGAAGTGGGTCTGAAAGAATGCAAATATTTTTTGCAACAACGCAGCATCAAAGAAATGCAACACACAGCTATGCTTCTGAAGATGATAGAGCTATGTCTGACCAATAATGTATTTCTTTTTAACACTGATCTGTACAAGCAAGAGTGTGGCACAGCCATGGGAATATCTTTCTCTCCCAACTACGCTAATATCACCATGGGGTATTGGGAAAAAATAATAGTGTGGAACAACAGTGAACAGGAAGATCTTGATCGAATAATTCTTTGGGTCAGATACATTGACGATCTCTTTCTGATCTGGAATGGGACCAATGATCAATTCCAGAAATTTTTCAGTATACTGAATCATAATGAAATTGGACTCCAATTTACAAGTACAACCAACAGGAAAGAAATAGACTTCTTAGATACTAAGGTCTACATTTCAGAAGGAAAATTGGAAACCACTTTGTTCCGAAAAAAGACTGCAACTAATAGTGTTCTTCATGGCACAAGTTTCCATCCGAAATCACTACTAAAAAGCATTCCGTATGGGGAATACATACGACTAAAGAGAAATTGCTCAAAATCTGAAGATGCAGAAAAAATGATACTTGAAAGCAGAATCAGATTCCAATCTAGAGGATACAAAGACTATGTATTGAAAGACTGTAAAAAGAAAGTTGACAAAATCAACAGAGCTGAGACTCTGACCGAAAAGAAAAAACCCCCACAAGACAAGGATCCTCCAAGATTCATAACCACTTACAACAAAGAAAGTGGACTAATTGCAAAAAAAATGAAAAAACACTGGCATTTGATCACCAGCGATCCAGATATTGGGCCATTAGCAGGCAAACAACCTTCCATCACGTACAAAAAAAATACATCCCTTCAAAACCTATTAGTCAAAAGCCACTTTCAGATCAACCAACAACCGAAATGGTGGACGGAACAAAATGTAGGCTTCAAACCATGTACAACATGCAAAGCATGCAAAATAGGTAAAAAAATGAAGTGTATTAGAACCAAATGGAAAATACATGATGATCAAGCAATATATCACATGCACATCCAAAAACGTAGTGTATGTGATTGAATGCAAATGTGGGATGAAATATATAGGGTCCACCACATGCATGCTAAAGAAAAGAATATTGGAGCATATCCGGGCTGTCAAAAATTCGAACATGCTATATGCCACAGCCAAACATCTGAATATCTGTCAAAATGGGGACTGGCGAGCCATGAATTTCTATGGATTAAAAATGTTGACCAAACAAGAGAGAGGAGGAGATACAGTCTGTCTCTTACGACAGATGGAATCACGTTTCATAATCCAATTCCGAACAAAACACCCTAGAGGCATGAACTTTGGAGAGGATCTCCACATACACCTCGAGTGAACTTGAACTCAGCAAAATTTGAACTGACTGTAATCGGGTACTATACCCAACACTGCAGTATTTTTGCATAAAGAAGCCCCTAGTGAAATTAACTAAGGACGCTAAGTACTATACTTGTACAATCAGAGCACACCAGTCCTTTGCCTGTTTTTAATGTATTAATTTGGTTGACAGACTACGTATCCCACAATGCCACCTTATGGCTATGATGGGGCAGTATATAAACCAAAAGTAAAAAAGGACTTGCTGACCGTGAGAAAAGCCGTGAGGCTGAAACGCGTCGGTGGAGTGTCTGTGAAATAAAAGCTTCTGAATAGTATCCAGTTGTGCCGCCCTCTTTGTGTTTATATATATATATATATATATATATATATATATAACAGGAACTCCGAAATTCAGCGCAAACCAACAGGAAGCCAAATAACGAAACGGACCCTTGTAAGTTAGTTTCAGCGTTTTATTCCATTCTGTGCACCCTCTCGATCGCCATGACTCGTTTCGGGCCCTGGAGCCCTTGATCACATAACATGGTCTGAATTACACCCAGTGTTTTGTAGTGCTGGTTTTAGTCACATGATCCCAAACCTATAGAGATAGAAAAAATATTTCAGCCTGGACCAGATTGTGTAACCAACAACTTTTGCATTCCATTTGCGATTTACAAATCACCTTATCTCTCAATTAATATTGACAAGCGATCCCAAGAAATGTACAAAATTTTGCAATAAATATTCTAAAATTAGTATTTACATTTGTGCAAAAAATACAATAATGTACCTCAAACATATACAACCATTTTCTGTGCTATGTTCAATAATAAGGTGCATTATGCAATATTTACTACGGAATCAATTTGGTTAAAAGGGATTTGATTAATATTGCCCAAGTGGGCCTGGTTAACAGTCTTCTGGACCACTGCTTCTACACTGTTCGGTTATTTCATATTACCTCCAAACACTATTAAAAAGACAAGAAATATGTGATTTACCCAATTTTGTGTAATTTCTACTACTAATTTAAAATCCGGCAGTAAAAAAAATATAATAGCTTAGCCATTATTGATGAACCTACGCTCCAACTTCATTTGGACATTTATATTCTCAAGACTCTGTATCTCCCTATAGTTTTTCATTCCAGATGTAAGCAAGTGTACAGATCCTCTGTTGCGTTAAGGCCATACGGTGCCTTAGTGTCTAATTCCAGGATATAACGAGTTTCTAGTACTCTTAAATGTGCTTCCCTGTTTCCACCTCTTCGTGATGCCTGCACCATATCTATAGCATAAAATTTCAGGCAGTTCACATCCCCTTTATGGCAGAGATTGACATGCCTCGCCACAGGGTAGGCCTCGTCCTTATTGATGACTGCCCTCATATGCTGCAATATGCGCTTGTGGACTTGTAGCTTAGTGCTACCAATGTAACGAAGTCCACAGACGCATTCCAAGACGTAGATGACAAAGTCTGATTTGCATGTGATTTTCTTAGTAATTGGGATTTCAGCCTCGCTAAATGGGGAATAGTATGTTGTTTTATTCTTCCCTATGGTGCACGCCTTGCATGCTGCACATTTTAGGAAACCCTTGCTTTTTCCTAGCCAGTTGCCCCGTGTTGGTACTTCCGGACTACTGCTGACTAGCATGTCTCTCATGGACCTGGCACGGCTATATGTAATAGCCGGAAAAGTGGACATAGTTTTACCAATCACAGGATCCCCTGTGATTATATGCCAGTTTTTCTTCACCATTTTCTGTAGTTGTCTATGCTGGCAACTGTAGCCAAGGATAAATCTCGGTTGGTCCACTGTTGTTTTTGTCACTGTTGAATCTACCCCCATTGATGTTTTTGGAGATATTACTGTCTTGTTGGCCCTTTCCATTGCTTTAGAAACTGCACTTTCCGTATAGCCCCTCTGTAAAAACCTTATCTTGCTTTCTTTCTGTGCATCTAAGCAAGCTTCATCAGTGCTGCAAATTCTTCTAATCCTCAACATCTCCCCATAGGGGATGCTGCGGATTAGATGGTTGGGATGCTGACTAGAGGCATGGAGGATAGTGTTCCCTGCAGTTTCCTTGCGGTGTAATTTCGTGTGTAATTTCCCTTCCTCAACATAAACCTCTACGTCAAGAAAATTGACCTTCCTGTCACTAATGGTGCTTGTGAAGTGTAAATTCAGTTCATTCCGATTAATATCACTGATAAACTGTTCCACTTCACCTGTTGTCCCTTTCCAGATTATAAAGAGATCGTCAATAAATCTGTACCACACCAGCACTTTACTAGACATGATCTCCCTAAAGGCATTGCCCAGGACCTGCTCCTCCCACAGCCCCATGTGCAAACATGAGTAACTGGGGGAGAAGCAGGCCCCCATTGCCACTCCTCGTAATTGCTGGAACATCTGGTTTTGAAAAAGAAAATAATTGTTATAGAGACACATTTCTAGCATCTCCACCAGCATATTGTTGTGTTCCATCATGCACATGGGCTTTTTGCTCAAAAAATGTTTTACTGCTCTTACTCCATCTACATGATTGATACTTGTGTAGAGTGTAGTAACATCAAGTGTAACCAGTAAATATTCTGTACTCCATACCACTGGTTTGAGTTTTTGCAAAAAGTCCATGGAGTCTCTGATGTACGAGGGTAGGGATTTCATGAAATCTTGAAGGAAGTGATCAATGTACCTGGACACTTTTTCAAATGTCCCCCCACAAGCTGAAATTATGGGCCTCCCAGGTGGCTTGGCACTGTCTTTGTGGATCTTGGGGATCAAATAAAACACAGGAGTTATGGGGTGATTAGTCTTTAAAAACTTTAACTCGTCCCCACTCAGGAGTCCTTGTCCTCTCCATGTATACAGTTTTGTGTTTAATTTGTCCCAAGCTTGCTTGTATACTGATCGGTCACATCTACTGTAACAAAGTCTGTCGCCTAGTTGTTTCATTGCTTCCTCCAAGTACGAAGACAAAGGCCAAAGAACAATGTTGCCTCCCTTATCAGATTGCCTAATTACAGTTTTTTCATCAGTCTGTAATTTTTTCATTAGGCTGCCAAAAGAGTTGTTATAGTGTAACATATTTTTCTTAGTCATCAGAGTTTTTTTGTTCAATTTCTTCATCTCTGAGATTATCATGTCACTGAATACGTCAATGTTGTCATGTGCCATTATTGGGTTATATGTTGATTTTGGTTTAAAAGATGTAGTTCCAGGGAAATTGGTTGCTGCTGCACTCACTGTCTCTTCGATATTGTCTAAGTCCCCCTCATTTAGAAGGTCTTGTAAGTCACATTGCAACTCATATTCCCTGACTGATAAACCATTATCTGCCCCCATGATGATTTCCTGAGGTTTACGTGCTTTTTGTTTATTAACCAGAAATAATTTTCTGAGTTTCAGTTTCAGTATATATATATATATCATCCAAGCACACTCTCCAAACCTCCACGCTGGCGAACAGAGATAGACGGACCCAGATACATATGGCAGGTAAAATCTTTTTATTTTCTCCTTCTGCAACGCGTTTCGAGCACCCTGTGCCCTTGATAACACATGTATATATCAATATATCAAAACAATACCCTTTCAGGCATAGAGTGATGCATACATTATGCAAAAAAAGGAGAGAACTCTGGGTAGTTCTCAAGTTTAGGTGGAAAGCAGCTCCTGTAGAGAGCACTGTCAGCACCAGGGTCACTCTTAATCTGCTCACCTCAAATGTCTGCTTTTCTATCAAACTCTTTAAGCATAGGATTAGCACACTGCCATCCACGCCGATATAGAAAGGGACAAAGTCTATGTATCTATCTATATATATTTATATTTAACCATCCTCAGAGCACCAGTAACCTGCAGCCCGGTGCGTGCCAGGGTTAGAGGAAACCCCAATTAATCCAAAAGTCACTACGTCACAGTGTACTGCGCAAGACACACTCTTTCCTGAAGGGAATTGCAGACTTCAAAGAAGGTCCATCTTGAATTTACTCCATGGTCCAAACTAGCCCAATGCGTTTCGGCGTTTACACATCTTGATCACGGGTGAAAAATAAAGATGTTGGCCAGATTTAAGTGCAAGTGCAATTGTAAACATAAAAAGAGGACTCTCAGGAACTTATTTGGAAAATAGCAGGTATCTTAGAATATGCATGTCAATCACACAATTCCTAAATAATGATGCAGTTCTCAAAATTAAAACATAGCATCATAATCAAAGACGCATTAAATGGGGAAAATATTTACCTTATTAAGAGGCTAACACAATTTTTCATGTCAGACTAACACTAAACTTAAACCATAACTCTTCCAATGTATGCTTTGTAAATAGCGGCCATCTTGTAACGTGCAATATGGGATACCCTATTAGTAATTCTCCATTTACATAATAAACCTCATAGGCACGTTTCAAGAATACAATTATTATACATAATATCTACACTCTCATTATCAGATGTTAAATCTTATAAATTGTAAAGTGACACCTGCATACATTATTGTTGCCTCTTGCTACTCCTGAATGGCTGCAAATTTTAATACTCATATTCAATACATTTCACTTCTGCTCGTATCTTAACGAGTCTTGTAATTAATCCAATGTCATAATCTATACATAACCCTAATGGGTAGGTTATCACCTTCCAAGGTCTAGAACATATAACAATTTACATTATCAGAGATAGAGTACAGTACCCAATTCTGCCCAAGTGGGCCTTTTATAACTTAAAAACTATAGTAAAACTAGTCAATCACAATTATTTATACAATAATGACTTTTTTTTTTTGGAAAACTTTTTATTGATTTTATAACACAAACACAAACAACTTGCAAGGAAGAAGAAAAAGAGACATCAATATACACAACGTTGCATTACATGGTGTTGGGGCGGGAAGGACAATCCAATGAGCGTTCGTTCTATCGAGAAAGAGTTACACAGTGGGGGGGGGCCAGAAGAAACAAATTGCAATCAGTATATAATGGTGTGTGGAGGAACCCTCGGGTTACGGGGACATAGGTGCAACATCAGGGTCAGGGAGAGGAGAGGCACATATATCACCACGATAAGTGTTCCACTGAGTCCATATCTTTCCCCATTTCCGGGGGGTACCACGAGAAATATACACAGTTTTTTCTCTGAACATGCACCAGTCCATGTTTTGTTTCCATTTCTGAAGTCTGGGCGGGCCCTGAGCGCCCCACAATTGCGCAATGTCTCTTTTGGCAATCATGTTGCCCAAGGTCACCCTCCGAAGCTGCGACACGGAGTAATCATTCGGTTCCCATACGTTCAGCAGGCATCTCCTAGCTTCCGGCATCGATCGCACCCCTGTAACCTCACTCATCACCTCGTGCACACGGGTCCAGAATCGCACTATCTCAGGGCACTCCCAGATGATATGTAAAAAGGTGCCCAGGAGACCACAGCCACGCCGACACAAACCATCCACAGAGAAGCCCATATGCACCAAACGGGGACCAGTGACATACACTCTATGTAGGATTTTAAGTTGCACAAATCTAAGGCACGCCTGGATGGCCACCTCTTTAGGGGAGGAGATCGCCGCCTGCCAGTCCTCATCGTCCAGCTCCAGCCCATCACCAGTCCAGACCTCTCCAAGTCGAGACAGGAGGTCAGACCTGGAGTTGATTAACTTTTTATAAATAAGCGAAATCGTACTATCAGGAACATGTCCGTCCAGTACCCTGTCCTCAAGCGGGGACGACTCCGGAATCTCCACACCCGAAGGGAAGACCGAGAGCACCGCGTGGCGGATCTGTGCATAGCGAAAGAATTCGCGATCGCTCAAAGCGTACTCGGTCTTCAATTCCTCAAACGTCTTCATTCTCCCCTTGGTCCAAACATCATCAATCCTGCTGATACCAATCAAGTCCCACCTATCAAACCCCCGGGACTGCCAAAGTGAGCCAAGTCTATCAGAGGCGTACAGGGGGGTGGCACGAGTCAGTTTATCACTCCACCCAAGCGCCATGGAAGCATGTCGCCATACCTGGACGGCCGTCCTAGTGGGGCCCGTCACGTTGCGAGGGGTGAGTTTCGAGTAGAGGGCTCTATTGTAGTCGCCCCCCGGTAGCAACCATTTGTCCATCGCGAAGGCCGGATTCGGCAAAGGGCCATACATGCAATGATTTATTGCCCCCAGTTGAGACGCCCAATAATAGCGACGAATATCAGGCAAAGCAATTCCACCGTCGTACCACGGGAGCGACAATTTAGCAATGGCAATCCGGGGCCTACCCCCCCACACCAGTCGTCTCTGTAAACTCTCGACCTCACGGAAATATGTAGCCGGGACAATGTCAAGCGTGTTTTGCAATGCGTAGAGGAATCGGGGCAGTGACATCTTAAACAATGCGCTCTACCCAGGGGAGAGAGAGGAAGTTTCCCCCAGGCGACCACATCCGCCCGAAGGCGCTGAAGAGGGGGCAGTAAATTACGGTCGAACCGCAGTGCAGGGCTCAGCGAGATAAAAATGCCCAGATATTTAAATCCATCTTCCACAATCACGATAGGACAGCCGCTTGGCAGAAGGGGGGCGGTACCCGACAGGACGTATACACAGGACTTCGACCAGTTGATGACAAGACCTGAGTTTTTGCGGAAGGACGTCAAGACATCAAACAGCACAATGAGGGATTTACGGGGTGATGTAAGATAAAGCAGAATATCATCAGCGTAGAGAGATACACGGTCCTCAAACTCCGAATTCCATCTAATGCCCTTCAGGGACGGTTCCCACCGCAACCAGGCCGCCAGCGGTTCCAAGGCAAGAGCAAACAACAAGGGGGACAGGGGACAGCCCTGTCGCGTCCCTCTGCTCAGTGCAAAGGGCGCAGAGACCCGACCATTGACCACCACTTGGGCCATGGGACCGGCGTAGAGCAATTTGACCCATCGAACGAAGTCCGAACCGAAACCAAACTTAGCAAGAACCGCCCACAAATACGGCCATTCTATTGTATCAAACGCCATCGTAGCGTCCAAGGACGCCAAGATGGCGGGCTCACGCAGCGTCTCAGCCCGTGCCAAAACTCCATGCAACCTTCGGAGGTTAAGCGCCGTGTTACGATGCGGTATAAAGCCGGATTGATCAGGGTGAACCAGGTCCCCAATAACGGACGCCAAACGTGTCGCCAGCAGCTTGGCCAGGATTTTAGGTTCCGCATTAATCAACGAAATGGGTCGAAAAGAGGCGCAGCGATCCCGAGGTTTACCATCCTTGTGGATGACCACAATAGTGGCCAGCCTCTGGTCTGGCGGGAGAAACCCCACCTCCAAAGACTCAAGAAACATAGAGCGCAAATGAGGAGCTAGCGAATCCGGGCGCAATTTATATAGCTCAATGGGGAGCCCATTAGGGCCCGAGGCCTTGCCGGATCGGACCGAACGGACAGCAGCGGCAATCTCGTCCACAGTAGGCGGAGCATCCAGAGCATCCCTATCAATATCAGACAATCGGGGAAGTGCAATATCACGCAATAACAGGTGGGAGTCCTGCTCCGATCGATCAGACACCTGGGAGTACACCTCGCGGAAATAATCGGCAAAACATGCGACAATATCAACAGGGTCCGTACAACACTCTCCATTCTCCGCAACAATCACAGGGACGACACGACTCGCACTTTCCCTCTTATCCAACCAAGCAAGCAGTTTCCCAGCCTTATCACCCACATCATACAGGCGTCCCTGCTGTTCCCGCCCCATTGCCTTAGCAGCTTCAGTGACCAGAGCTCTGTATTCATGTTGTTTCAACTCCAGTAGATGTAACCCCTCAGCGGTAACCCCAGATTCCAAGCCCTCCTCCAGGGCCGTGACCTCCCCCTCAAGTCGAACCGTCTCAGCACGGTTGGCCAACTTCACGCTACCAATCAATGAGAGGGCCTGGCCACGAATGACAGTCTTGTAAGCTTCCCAAAGTACACTAGGGGAGGAAACAGAGCCCACATTTTCCTCAAAACAACAATCGTGCGCTTTAACCAGCTCATCCCTGACCCTGGGGTCCTTCAAATACCAGGGGTTGATCGGGGCCACTCGGCCCGCCGAACCCTGCCGTGCATCAACCACCAGCCAAAGCGGAGAATGGTCCGAGATACCCCGTGCCAGATGTTTAACTTCCCGTATGAGGGATGCATGGGCCGAGGGCAGTAAAACGTGATCTAGCCTCGAGAGACTACCATGAGCACCAGAATGATAGGTATATTGCAACTGTCCCGGGTGAAGCAACCGCCAGCAATCAGTGAGCCCCAACGTCTCCAGGAAGTCGCTCAACCAAGTCTGGGCCCTCGGCAGTTCCCTGGGAGGGTGACGATCAAGCATTCCCGAGACCACCGCATTAAAGTCACCCCCAACCAAAAGCAAACCCTCGGGGAGGCCCAGGATAAGTCCACTCAGATCAGCAAAGGTGGTGGCCTGGAGGCCCGGGGGCACGTAGACAGAAATCAGAATAGGAACCTTCCCCTCCCAGCGCCCCACAATGGCGGCATATCGTCCCTTATCATCCAATATGACATCATCAATGGCCAAGGGGAGGGAGGCCCGAACCAGAATGCCCGCCCCCCTAGAGCCCGAAGTGAAACCCGAGTGTGCCACAAGGCGATAACCACGCCTATTCAAAGCGTAGCACTTGTTGCCGAGCAAATGAGTCTCCTGCAGTAAGACAACATCTGGAGTCAAACGTTTCAGCAATTGTAACACCGCCCTCCTCTTAATCCCATCCCTCAACCCGTTCACGTTCCAACACAATAACCGAAGTCCCCTACCCCCCATCCCCGTGCCCAGCCCCTCCCCGGCCCCACACCCAGAGCAACTGCAAAAAACAGGAGAGCGCCTTTCCGTCGCCTTGCAAGTAACAAGAAAATTCAAACAAACAACCCAGCCCCCCCAACAATGTCAAAACAACTATACCCCCCACCCCGCACCCCTGCTGAAGACCAAAAAGCCCCATAAACTCGCAGTGTGCCTGTCGCCCAACCACCCAACTAATCTACGAAAAGAAAACCCAGGAGGAGAAAGGACCCGTCCACCCCCCACCCACCCCCAAAAAAGAGACTATTACTTGCAAACATTAAGAACACAACATAGCACAGTTCAGAGCCAACGGGAAGGGTACGGGGTCAAAGTCAACAGTTACTCTTGCTCCGTCGGGCCACCTTCCGCCCGATCCGACTTGCCAGAGTCCTCAAAAGGTTCATGATCCATAGGCAGCGTGTCAAGCCAGTCACTCACAACCCCAGGATGGTCGAAGAAAAAAGTACGATCCTTATGTACCACCCGCAGACGGGCCGGAAAGAGCATGGCATACTTCATTGACCTTTCCCGGAGTCTCTTCTTGACCCCCTGAAACCCAAGCCTCTGTTTCTGGACCTGTTGTGTAAAGTCCGGATAGAAGCTGACAGTAGAGTTCTCAAAGGCAATGGGACCTGACTGCCGCGAAGCCTGCAGGATAGCGTCTCTGTCCCGGAAATGAAAAATCCTCGCAATGATAGGTCGAGGGTTAGCACCCGATTTAGGTGTGCCGCCGGGGATCCTATGTGCACGTTCGACAGCGAAAAACTTGCTGAGACCCTTGGGCGCCAGGTGGTTCAGCACCAGGTCTTCCACCAATAGGTCCGTCGAGGCAGCAGTCGATGATTCCGGGACCCCAATCAGGCGAATGTTATTGCGCCTGGCACGGCTTTCATAGTCCTCTAGGCGCCCAGAGTAATAATCATTGGCTTTCCTCAGATTCCCAACTTCAGCCTGCAAATCAGAGACGTCGGTGACCAGGCTAGAGGTCATAAGATCCAAGGATTTGACCTTTTCGTTTGTCTTCGCCAAGTCCGCCCTGATCAGATTGACGTCAATCGCCACCGTATCCAGTTTGAGAGTCAAGGCCTCATATTGTTGCCCCAATGAGGCCTTCATACCAGTGATGGCGCCCATGAGATCTCGCAGCGAGGGCTCGTCCTCAATCGATGAGTCCTCCGGCATTGTCGTCGAGGTTTTAGCTGCTGCTCCCGGCGATCCCTTAGCTTGGGTGTACCGGTCCATAATGTTCGTTTGCAGAGCACTCCCTCGAACGCCTGGTTTAGGCCCGCGCTTCCCACCCTCAGGCTTGGTGGCCATCTTGGATCCTGGACCCGCACGGGTCGCCCGTTGACGGGTAAAAATGGTGACTGCGGTGGCAAATGTAGGACCAAAAGGGGCGAAGGTGGTGCCAGTCTCAGATCTGGAAACCGCTACAGATCGGCAGTGGGAACGGAGAGACCAAGGGTGCAGGAGTGTCCGGCCGCCCACGGAGCCGACAAAGTCAGGTTAAGCTCCGGACAGAAATCGAAACCGAAAGCAATCGCCAGCCCACGCAAGTCTGGCAGTCCGTTGTTGTTCACTTACTGAACGGCAAGCGAGACAAGAGAGCGCGGGGCGTCGCCATGGAGCAGGCCCGAAAACTGCGACAGTCTGTAGCTCTGGACCCCGAAGTCCAAAAAAGTTCGTTGAAACAAATAAATGAGCAGTAGAACTGTGCCAATAAACACCCGTCGTCTGAACCAGGATAAAGGACAGGATAGTCGATGGAGGTGGCGAGGGTCCGGGAGCCCTGTGCTCACGCGACCATCTTGGGTGCGCGCGAAGCTCCTCCTACAATAATGACTTTTAATTCTAAAATAGTAATAATTAGTTAACATACTAATTAAAATATTTCAAACAAATATATTATATAAAATATTAGATATAACTATATGTAAAAAATATTTAATAGCTAAAAAGCGGATATTCCTTAAATTCTATACCACGATATTTTTGACACTGTTAGACCTGTCTGGCTTTTTGCGTAGTCCCTCCAATTTATTATTTATTTTGTCCCCTTTTTGCCCCTCATACCTTTAATAATTTTTGTGTCCACTAACTTTTTCTAGGTGTTGATCAAGGGGATAGGTGTTCTTTTCCCCCCTCATAGTTTTTCACCTCAGGCCTAGAGGCCTGTTCTGACAGGAAAATAGTTGGAGTCACAAAATGGTGGCTACTAACTGTCCTAACTGCCAAACCCAGAACCTGTCCCATAGAGTAGAATAGGGCGTTCCAGAACCTTCTGGTCCCTTCTGGACTCCTGAGGGTCAGCCTATAAAAGGCGGAATGCTGGACAGCCATTTTGTCTAACCAGAGTGAGTCAGCTGGAGGACAGGCTGTAGCAAAAGGTGGGGGTAGGATAGTCAGAGGGTTGCCTTACTGATTCACCACCCTTCCTCCCTTGGGTTATTTGTCCTGACCCTGCTGTTTTGGATGGCTGGAGACCCTGGGCGCCTGACCAACCCCAAGCTTAGACATAGCGGGGTGTCAAAAGGAGAAGGAGACTGCAGCGCTGCGGAGCACAGTCCTCTGCCCAGTGAGGGAGACCTTTGAAAGGGTGTACTTCATCCCCAATCCCTACCAGCACCAAGGGTTAAGAAGTCTCTGAAGGATAGAGATTGGGAGCTGACCTGTGAAGAGATATAGCTCTAGGTTCCATCGCCTTAGGTGTAAAGCAGACTTTGGCCAGTATGTCCCTGTGGGACCTTACCTAAAACGCAGGCGACAGGACTCTACTTCCTCTCAGGAAACAGAGGAAGGAAAGGGGGTGCCGGTTCTTATGAAGCGGCGCTGATCTCGCCGTGTACAGGACTCCGGGGGCACCGGCCGCGTTGTGGTGGATGTGCCATTGTTTTGAAGGTATTTGAGCGCTATCGCGCATGCCCCCAGCGTTCCCACTTCCACAGTTCAGGAAGGGCCTAGGATCGAGCAGGCCCGAGAGAGAAGCGTCTCGCCCTCGGAAGTTAGCGCGTGAGAGCAGCGTCTCACCATCGGAGCCAGCGAGGTGAGAGGCGGGGACAGCGCGGGCGCCTCGCGCATGCCTGAAGGTGTAGTGTTCCCCTGATCAGAGCTGAGGAGGAGCGCCAGAAACCCTTCGGCGGCTGAAAGCGTGTGGTGTCACCTCTTCCCTGCTCGAGCGCCTCCTGAAGGAGCTGGCGTGAGCGGGAAGGGAAACCTGAGGAGCCTGATAGCGGCAGGGGAACTCTGATTACTCTGTCCTTCTCCGTTCGTGAGCCTTAATGAGCAGTTGGCTCGAGCGGGGTGGGAAAGGCTGAGGGGCCCTGGAAGCTGGTGAGCTTTGCCAGCGCTTGGTTCCTTTGACTTGCCAGGTGGTTACCCCCCCATCTCCTGGTGTACCAAGACTTCAACCGCCAGATCTTCTACAAGTAAGGAGGTTATCTGCAAGGGGAGAGTGGCGCTAGAGCCCATAAAGGAGTAACTCAGACACAGGTCGTTTCTTCCACTGTATGATACAAGGTGGGGAGTAGCTTGAGGGAACCAACTGCGAATAGAGGGCTGAAGGAATCTGCTGGTTAAGTAAAGGCATAAGTTCCTCATAGAGTTTGCTGATGTCTAAGTAAACTTCAGGTTTAACTGAAATTCCTCATTGTACGTGTACCTGGTTGGTGAGGTAATGGTGCTGATGAGAAGAGTTTAGGGCACCTCATTGAAGTCAAATCTGGTCAATGTTGGTGTCTGAGTAAATGTATTATTGATGATAATTACTGCTGGGTGGTTTGCAACCTTCACACTTGTGCCTCTAGTATTGTGTCTTACCCTAGGCCAGGCTACCATAGGTGACCTGACATCCCAGGTTCCAACAGATTGGTGTCTAGCGGTGGGATCCTGACTGTGGTTGCAGCTACTCAGTAGTAATTAAACGTAATGCACTAGCCTACACCAGGAGTTTTCTCCTAGCGGCCCTCCTAATTTGTCCTTTTGGTTTTCCAAATTTGTTCCTGGTGGTGGGGTGGAGGTGGCTTTAGGTTGCCCTTGCAACTCTAATTTCCTTGTGTGTATAACTTGGTATTGCCTATTGTAAAATGGAGTTTGCATTAGAAAACCTAGATACCTATTCTGTGGCTCAGCTGAAAGATTTCTGCCAGAAAATGGGGGTATTTTTTAAGCATGGTGCCAAGAAGGGGGAACTCCAGACCAGTCTAAGGGCTTGGGTGGAGGCACACAAAGAAGGGAAGGAGGAGGATGAGGGGCAGACCGGGACCCGGTTGTGGAGATAAATGGATTATTCCACTCGGAGGGGGAAAACCTACTCCCAGGACCAGGGTCCTACTCCAGGAAAGGCAGTAGTGTCTCCGGGGGAAGCTTAACCGAAGCAGAGCTCGCTGACAGGAGGGAAAAGAGGCAATTAAAATGGGAGTTGGCTAAGCTGGAGCAGGAGAAGGAAGAGAAGAGGATGGTTCATGAGTTCAGGTTGAAGGAGTTGGAACTCCAGGCCATACAACGGGGGCCCTCTCCTGTAATGAATGGTGGCAGCGAATCTAAAGAGACAGCCAGGGAGTCCAGACCCTATTTACCAAAAGATCTCATTGCTAGCTTTAGTCAGGGAGATGACATAGCCAAGTGGTTGGCTGCCTATGAGGTCTCCCTAAGAGCCCATGGGGTGCAGGAGAAGCACTGGGGGGGTGGTTTGTATAAATACATGCCTCCTGCTGGCCGGGACACCTTGCTGGCCCTGGAACCAGAGGAGCAAACCAACTACCCCATCATGAAGCTAGCATTAGTAAGGAAGTTTGGGCTTACCCCAGAAAGGTACCGTCAGAAGTTCAGGGGGAGCCACAAGTTGGGTACCCAGAACTGGGTGGACTTCCTTGACTACGCACGTAAGGCATTGGAGGGCTGGGTCAAGGGCAGTGAGGTGAAGGACTATGAGGGGTTGTATGATCTATTTTTGAAAGAGCACCTCCTCGAGAAATGTTTTCCCGAGCTGCGCCAACACCTGGTGGACAGCAAGCTGACCAATCCCCGGAAGCTTGCAGAGGAGGCGGACATCTGGGCAAGTACCCGGGTGTCCTCAAAGGGGACTGGAGGGGATTCCCAAAAAGCCGGACAGGGCGCCCCTCAGAAGAAGGAGGGGGGAGATAAAAGGAGGGAGTTCTCTAAAGGTCCCCAAAATAATTTCCAAGGAAAGGGAACAGGTTTCACCCCTAAGGTAAACCCGCCCAGAAACCCTAATCCTGGCCAAAGCCAGCAGCCAAGGGTTCTCCACTGTTTTGAGTGTGGTGGTGTTGGACATTATAAGGGGGATGTCAGATGCCCAAAGAGACCACCCCCTCCCACCAGAGGAAAACCACCGGGAGTAGCTAGTGTAGCGCTCGGGGAGGAGTTGCCCTTAGATAAGGGGGGGTGAGTGGGCGGGTGTCACCTTAGTGTCCCGGGGAGAGCGGGAGATGGTTCCAAAGATCCAGGTGCCCCCAAATACTACAAAGTATGGGCAATGGGTCACCATCAATGGCCAGAGAGGGGAGGCTCTGAGAGATACAGGAGCCAGTATGACTATGGTGAGAAGTCAACTGGTGTCTCCAGAGCAGGTGGTTCCCAATGTACTCCACCCCGCCGCGATGGCTGACGGCAGAATGGGCCACTATCCAGTGGCTGAGGTTCCCTTTGAGTGGGAGGGGGTTGCAGGTTCACTTCGAGTTGCCGTAAGCCCTGCCGTGCCAGTTGATTGTCTGCTGGGGAATGACATGGAGCACAACACTTGGAGAGAGGTGGAATACCAGACGCACTCTGCGATGCTGGGTACACCTGACTGGGCCTGTGTGAGCACACGGTCTGCGACTGCCCGGAGAGGGAGTTCGCCTGGGTTGGAGCCTGGAACAATGGCCCAACCCGCTGCCAAAAAGGGACAGACCCGGAGACAGGAAGAGCCTGCTTCGGCTTCCACACCCCATGTGACAGATCGCCCACCTGCGGTGGTGGGCCAGGAGTCCGTGGTGGGGGAAGTAGTCTCTCTGGAGGACCTACCCATCCCTGCTGAGTGGCATGTGGAGGGAGGGCCTACCAGAGAGGACTTCTGTAAGGGGCAGAGGGAGTGGCCTACCCTTGAGGGACTGAGGCGTCAGGCTGAAGCCCAGGCAGCAGGTGATGCTACGGGACACCACCATATTTACTGGGAGGATGGACTCCTCTACAGTGAACCCAAGGTACCCTTACCTGGCTCATCAAGGGCCTTGGTAGTCCCGCAGCAATAACGAGCCTTTCTGCTGGAATTGGCTCATGCAATACCCTTGGCAGGACACTTAGGCCAGGACAAGACCTTTGCTCGGCTTGTCCTCCACTTTTACTGGCCTCAGATGAAAGTGGCGTCCAACACTTACTGTCGGACATGTGTATCCTGCCAGGCCAGTGGGAAAACAGGGATAAAGCTGAAAGCTCCCCTGGAACCACTTCCAGTCGTTAGCACCCCCTTTGAAAAGGTGGGCATCGACATTGTAGGGCCATTGGATCCACCAACAACAGCTGGTCACAGGTTTATCCTGGTTCTGGTGGATCATGCCACACGGTATCCAGAGGCCATTCCTCTGAGGACTGTCCCTGCACCTGTGGTGGCTAGGGCCCTGATGGGGATCTTTACCCGAGTGGGATTCCCCAAGGAAGTTGTGTCCGACAGGGGGACCAACTTTATGTCAGCTTACATGCGGGCGATGTGGAAGGAGTGTGGAGTGACTTAACGGTTCACCACTCCTTATCACCCCCAGTCGAATGGACTGGTAGAGAGGTTCAATAAGACCCTGAAGGGCATGATAAGAAGTCTGCCTGAGAGCCTACGGAGAAAATGGGACGTCCTCCTGCCCTGTTTGCTGTTTTCCTACCGAGAAGTGCCGCAGAAGGGAGTGGGCTTCAGCCCTTTTGAACTGTTGTACGGACACCCTGTGCGTGGACCTCTCAGCCTGGTGAAGGATGGATGGGAAAAGTCTCCCAGAAAACCTCCTCAGGGTGTGGTGAGCTACATGCTGGCCTTTCGGAGCCAAATGGCAAAGTTGTGGAAGCAAGCTTCTGACAACTTGGAGTCCAGCCAGGCAGTAATGAAGGAATGGTACGACCACAATGCTCACCCGGTGGAGTTGGAGCCTGGCCAGAAAGTGTGGGTGATGGAACCTGGAGAGCTAAGTGCCCTTCAAGATCGTTGGACAGGCCCATTTGAAGTGTTGGAAAAGAAGGGTAAGGCCACTTACTTGGTGGATCTTAAGACCCCTCGACAGCCCCTTCGGGTGCTGCATGCCAATCGCCTCAAACCCCACCATGAGAGGCCAGAGGTCATCCTGATGATGGTGACTGATGGTGCCGAGGAAGCAGAAAGCGAGCCTCTCCCTGATCTCTTCTCGTCCCAAGAGAAGGATGGGTCGGTGGAGGGAGTGATTCTCTCCCCATCCCTAACTCCTGAGCAGCGAAAGGATTGCCGCCAGGTATTGGAGCAGTACTCTTCGTTGTTCTCCCTTGTCCCGGGAAGAACCCACCTCTGTACCCATGATGTGGACACAGGGGACAGCCCACCAGTGAAGTCGAAGACCTACCGGCTGTCCGACAAGGTGAAGGCTAGCATCCATGGAGAGGTTGCCAAGATGCTAGAGCTGGGAGTTATCGAACCTTCCAACAGCCCCTGGTCCAGTCCGGTGGTGCTCGTGCCAAAAGCCGCGCCACCAGGCACCACACCCGAACTGAGGTTCTGTGTGGATTACCGGGGACTGAACTCAGTGACAAAGACTGATGCTCATCCGATCCCTAGGGCGGATGAATTAATTGACCGGCTAGGAGCTGCCCAATATCTAAGTACCTTTGACCTCACTTCAGGGTACTGGCAGATCTCCTTGACAGATGGAGCAAAGGAAAGGTCAGCCTTCTCCACGCCTGAGGGACACTTCCAATTTTGCGTGATGCCCTTTGGGCTAAAAAATGCCCCTGACACATTTCAGCGGCTGGTGAACCAGGTCCTCTCTGGAATGGAGAGTTTCTCTGCTGCTTACCTGGATGACATTGCTGTCTTCAGTAGCAGTTGGGAGGACCATTTGCAACATTTGCAAGCAGTTCTCCAGGCCCTGAAACAAGCTGGATTGACCATCAAGGCCAGCAAATGTCAGATTGGGCAGGGGTCGGTTGTGTACCTTGGACACTTGGTGGGTAGGGGGTCAGTGCAGCCCCTGCAGGCAAAGATTGAGGCAATCATGGCCTGGGAACCCCCCAAGACACAGACTGAGGTCCGAGCTTTCCTGGGCCTCACAGGCTACTACCGTCGCTTTGTGAAGGGATATGGCACTATTGTAGTGCCCCTCACAGAGCTCACCTCAAAGAAACAACCTCGACGGGTAGTTTGGACGAAAGCTTGTCAGCAAGCTTTTGAGAAACTGAAGCAGGCATTGTGTGCAGCACCGGTCCTGAGGGCCCCAGACTTCTCCAAGGAGTTCATTGTCCAGACAGATGCATCAGAACATGGCATTGGGGCAGTGTTATCGCAACTAAATGAAGAGGGCCTGGATCAGCCTGTGGTCTTCTTATCCAGGAGACTGCTTCCCCGGGAACATAAGTGGAGTGCAATTGAGAGGGAAGCTTTTGCGGTGGTGTGGGCTCTGAAGAAGCTGCGACCATACCTCTTTGGCTCGCACTTCCTGGTTCAGACTGACCACCGACCCCTTCGTTGGCTGATGCAAATAAAGGGGGAAAATCCCAAGCTGTTGAGGTGGTCCATTTCCCTACAGGGAATGGACTTCCGGGTGGAACATCGGCCTGGAGTGGACCACGCCAATGCAGACGGTCTCTCCAGGTATTTCCGCCTTAGTGATGAGGACTCCCAAGGGGTTGGGTAGTTCTCCCCACTTTCAGCTGGGGGGGACGCGTGTTAGACCTGTCAGGCTTTTTGCGTAGTCCCTCCAATTTATTATTTATTTTGTCCCCTTTTTGCCCCTCATACCTTTAATAATTTTTGTGTCCACTAACTTTTTCTAGGTGTTGGTCAAGGGGATAGGTGTTCTTTTCCCCCCTCATAGTTTTTCACCTCAGGCCTAGAGGCCTGTTCTGACAGGAAAATAGTTGGAGTCACAAAATGGTGGCTACTAACTGTCCTAACTGCCAAACCCAGAACCTGTCCCATAGAGTAGAATAGGGCGTTCCAGAACCTTCTGGTCCCTTCTGGACTCCTGAGGGTCAGCCTATAAAAGGCGGAATGCTGGACAGCCATTTTGTCTAACCAGAGTGAGTCAGCTGGAGGACAGGCTGTAGCAAAAGGTGGGGGTAGGATAGTCAGAGGGTTGCCTTACTGATTCACCACCCTTCCTCCCTTGGGTTATTTGTCCTGACCCTGCTGTTTTGGATGGCTGGAGACCCTGGGCGCCTGACCAACCCCTAGCTTAGACATAGCGGGGTGTCAAAAGGAGAAGGAGACTGCAGCGCTGCGGAGCGCAGTCCTCTGCCCAGTGAGGGAGACCTTTGAAAGGGTGTACTTCATCCCCAATCCCTACCAGCACCAAGGGTTAAGAAGTCTCTGAACTATAGAGAATGGGAGCTGACCTGTGAAGAGATATAGCTCTAGGTTCCATCGCCTTAGGTGTAAAGCAGACTTTGGCCAGTGTGTCCCTGTGGGACCTTACCTAAAACGCAGGCGACAGGACTCTACTTCCTCTCAGGAAACCGAGGAAGGAAAGGGGGTGCCGGTTCTTATGAAGCGGCGCTGATCTCGCCGTGTACAGGACTCCGGGGGCACCGGCCGCGTTGTGGTGGATGTGCCATTGTTTTGAATGTATTTGAGCGCTATCGCGCATGCCCCCAGCGTTCCCACTTCCACAGTTCAGGAAGGGCCTAGGATCGAGCAGGCCCGAGAGAGAAGCGTCTCGCCCTCGTAAGTTAGCGCGTGAGAGCAGCATCTCACCATCGGAGCCAGCAAGGTGAGAGGCGGGGACAGCGCGGGCGCCTCGCGCATGCCTGAAGGTGTAGTGTTCCCCTGATCAGAGCTGAGGAGGAGCGCCAGAAACCCTTCGGCGGCTGAAAGCGTGTGGTGTCACCTCTTCCCTGCTCGAGCGCCTCCTGAAGGAGCTGGCGTGAGCGGGAAGGGAAACCTGAGGAGCCTGATAGCGGCAGGGGAATTCTGATTACTCTGTCCTTCTCCGTTCGTGAGCCTTACAGAGCAGTTGGCTCGAGCGGGGTGGGAAAGGCTGAGGGGCCCTGGAAGCTGGTGAGCTTTGCCAGCGCTTGGTTCCTTTGACTTGCCAGGTGGTTACCCCCCCCCCCCATCTCCTGGTGTACCAAGACTTCAACCGCCAGATCTTCTACAAGTAAGGAGGTTATCTGCAAGGGGAAAGTGGCGCTAGAGCCCATAAAGGAGTAACTCAGACACTGGTCGTTTCTTCCACTGTATGATACAAGGTGGGGAGTAGCTTGAGGGAACCAACTGCGAATAGAGGGCTGAAGGAATCTGCTGGTTAAGTAAAGGCATAAGTTCCTCATAGAGTTTGCTGATGTCTAAGTAAACTTCAGGTTTAACTGAAATTCCTCATTGTACGTGTACCTGGTTGGTGAGGTAATGGTGCTGATGAGAAGAGTTTAGGGCACCTCATTGAAGTCAAATCTGGTCAATGTTGGTGTCTGAGTAAATGTATTATTGATGATAATTACTGCTGGGTGGTTTGCAACCTTGTGCCTCTAGTATTGTGTCTTACCCTAGGCCAGGCTACCCTAGGTGACCTGACATCCCAGGTTCCAACAGACACTATGACATTTTTGTCACAAGATTTGTAAAGCACGATATGTTTTACAATATATTTTGTTGAAATACTATGCTGGGGTAAGTGAAGAATGTGAGGGAGAAATAGGTGAAAGGACAGAAGTTATGATAACATGGCACTCTAATGCCCAGCTTGTACATGACTGACCCTTTTCTCACAAAACGTTTAGCTAACAACAGTGTCCATCTTTGAAGAAGCAAATTTAAAGTAAAGCACATGTGAGGAAATGTGCAGTAGCAAAGCACTTTTAAAACAATTACACCAAAAATGATTCTCAACTTTGACATAACACAATGTGCAACCTTTACTCTAAAAACAAGTTCGAGCACAAAACAATTTTATAAAGCAAAATCCAAGAGTATTACATACACAAATAATTTTAGCAAAGGAAAACCATGATTGTACCTTTTGAAGTGAAACAAGAAAAAACATGCATATTTCCCTTCTCTAGTGGGGGAGCAGAGAAATCTCAGCAGAGGTTTGAAAGCAAATATACTTTATCAAAATGGGATTGAGACTGTACTGACTTTGGCAACGTCATTGACACATGTTTATTCTATGCTGTCTTTTGTGGTTTCCCGTTCCGTGCAGGGATAACATGCTGGCATGCAATCTCCTCTCCTTATCAAAAAAGGGTAGATGAGCAGTTTGCACGATAATATTCTGTTTACGTTTATCATGCTTCAATTCAGCTTTCCTGCAGAGGCCAGTGGTGGGTTATAAAAGTTACACTTAGCAGCTCTAATTCTTATACACCTAGCAGGTTTTCAAGATTTGGATGTGGATATTTTACATTTCATACATCCATCCCATCCAAAGATCTCTCATCGCCTAATCAAAATACAGAGGCTCTTGAATCCAAATTGCAGGACATGGAAAATGTCAACAGAAGGTCTAATCTACAGCTGGTGGGTGTTCCAGAGGCTGTTGAAGGGCCCCTGGTGAGAGAATGGGTCGAGACCCTACTGAAGAAAGCAATCCCTGAACCCGAAGGGGACCTAACCATCACTAGATCCCATAGAGTCCCTTTCCAGCGCTCCCCAAATGCAAAATTTCCTCGCACCATATTACTAAACTGTGCTGATTTTCGAATAAAGGAGAAGATCCTCTCTAAGGCCATTGAGAAAAGAACTTTGAATTTGTGTTTTCTGTGCTTTTATGGGTACTTTTGTATCCGAATAAAGTTGAACTGAACTGAACTGAAAAGAACATTGTCTACACAAGAAGCACCACATTTCAGAAATTTTTCAGACATGTCAGCTGTGGCGGCAAAGAGGCATCGGGAATTTGTAAGGATGATTGACTTGTTTAAATCAAAGTATGCGCAGGCAACTATTGTTCAACAATCGAAACTGAAAGTTTTGGCAAAGGGAAAATTCTATATATTGGACAATGTTGTCAAAGCACATGAACTATTACAGCAGATCTAGAGCCTAGGCTAGGGCTATCAGAAAGAAACAAATCACAATCAGTGTACTATAGGCCTGAGGTATAGAAATTGCTGGGCCCCCTAAGATAAGGATGATTCTACACCACCCGAACAAGCAGGGTGGGGTGAGCCAGGGATCCGGAGGTAGTTTAGTCTCCGGCAGTAGAAACGCCCAAGGAGAGGGGTACAATCACATGGCACCCAATGATCTCAAGGGAGGGGTGGGAGGAGAAGTGGGCACTCTTCCACACACACGGGGAGACACTTTAAGGGTGAGGGGGTGCACAGGGTGTGAACGGGAAACATAGGGGGGGGAAAAGAGATAGTTCTTTTAAATCTCAAGGTATCCACAACATGGCAGGGCAAGAAACTGATAAAAATCTAGCAAGAGCCTTAGGTAGTACTGCAATCTTTCTGCTAAATCTTTCAGTACTGTAATGTGTATCAGTCATCCTGCAGACGATTCCGAATGTTAAGACATGTTTTGGATGGCCCCAAGAGCCCGATAGTTTCTTGAGGATCAAGGGGCAGTATGCCTTCAGGAAACCACCGGTCTGCTTTACTTAACCAAGCACTTTACTTGCACTGTTACTTTAATTGCCAACTGTTTACAGATTAGGTTCTTGGCTCAGTTTTACGTATTTTTTTTTTAGGAGAATTATGCTATTGTTCAATTCTGTTAAGCACTTTATTTGCACTGTCACTTTATATCTATACGATTTATAGATTAGGCTCCTTGCCTAGTCTAATTTTATTATGTATAAATCGCCTGATATGGTGCTGGATGGCCCTCTGGCGTCTGATAGTTTCTTAAGGACCAAGGGTCAGCACGCCTTCAGGAAATCACGGAGTTGCTTATCTTAATCAAGCTTTTTGCTTGCATTGTCACTTTATTCATTAATTGTTTACAGATCATGTTTCTTAGTCTAGCCTTGTGCACATTCTTTTAGGAAAATTACACCATTGTTAAACTCTACTAAGCACCTTATTTGCCTTATCACATTATATATTTACGTTTTATCATATATCATTGTGTATAATTCGCCTAAAGGACTTAGGAATATGTAGATACATACTAAGTTTAATACTTATTGTGATCGGTTATGGCGCTTAACCAACAGGCAGCTTGAGAATGTGTTAGAATTCTCGCTTTTAACGCCAACGGCTTGAATAATGAGATTAAAGCGCAGGCTGTGGAAGAATGGCTAAAAGGTAACTCCCCTGATATTATCCTGTTGCAGGAAACCCACTATGTTGCAAATAGGAAACTCCCATTCAATACGTTCCAGCAGTGGGCAAGCAGTAGCCATTTCTCATCGACAGGCATGGCTCAAAGAGGGGTAACAATCTTTTTTAGTAAATTCTTTCCCTTTCAGATAACATACTCCCAGATAGATAAAGAGTGCAGATGGGGAGTAGTCAATGGTATAATCAACAATTCTAAGCTGACTATAGCCACGATCTATGCCCCAATAGAGGACAATCCCACTCTCCTGATGGATCTGTATCATGCATTACTGCTAATTCCTGGATTGATTATTCTAGGCGGGGATTTTTATTTCTTACAGAATCCTGGGCTAGATTCATCTTCAGGGTTGCAGAGACAAAAAAAACACGTAGACTGCTGGCGATCAAGATACACAGAGGAAAAAGAGTACTAGTGTTATTCAGCAAAATTTAACTCTGCCGCCAGGCTTGACTATTTTTTAATCTCTAGGGAACTATCTCAGGCCAACTGCACTTATATACAAAATAGTTTTTCGGACCGCGCATTAATATTTGGACTTTTCGGAATCAGCAGGGATAAAAATACCCCAAAATGGACATTTTTTAGAATTCTGCTGGGAGATGAAGATTGGTGTAAGGAAATCCATAGGGAGATAGGTTTCTTGCATAATAATAGGGGCACAGCCTCGCTGGAGAATGTATGGGAGGCCTTTAAAGCAGCGCTATATCATCTAAACAGATCGCCATTACATGGGCGCAAATCTTAGAGAGAAACCATTTTGAAGCCAAAGTTAAGTATACAAATGAGCAATACCTAAGGGATAAAAACAGCAGGAATAAACTGGCACTAGAGAAGACCCGTCAGGAATGCTAGATTATTATTACACTAAAGTCTACACCACTAATTCTGCTTATCTTCAGAAAGTGTTTGAAGGGAGCAAGTTCACAGGCAGATTTCTAGCCTGGCAACTAAAAGACAAACAAGCTCAGAATAGAGTGCATGCATTGATCAATAAGCCCACTAAGCGCCGCACCACAAATAAAAATATAATAAGAATTGAGTTTGTCAGGCATTATGAATCCATTTATTCCATTAGGCAAGAGGTGGATAGTTGGAAATTAGATTAATTTTTTTAATGGACTACAAATCTCAAAACTAACCTCAGACCAATGTATAAATTTAATGGCCGACGTTTCAATACAAGAAATGGAAGGTGTGGTTCAATCAATGGCTAATGGCAAAGTGTGCGGGGAAGGCAGGATCCCAATTGAGTTTTGTGCTATTGGCCAATCATATTCTACACGGCAGGGGAATACCATCCTCTTTTCAAACAGCTGTTATCGTCAGCTTCTTGAAAAAGGACAAAGATAAGGGGGACAACATTTCATATAGACTAATCAGTTTGTTGAACTCAGATTACAGGAGTATAGCCAAATTCCTTGCCAATAGGATTAGCAACTGCACAAGGTCAATAATTCATAACGTCTAATGTGGCTTTGTCGCAGGGCAACAATTTTCTTTTAACACCACTTTCTTAATTGAAGCACTGGATTATTTTACCCAAAATAAAATCCCATCTCAGATTATGTGCTAGATGCAGAAAAGGGTTTTGACCTTGTGTGTTGGGAAAGCCTGTACTACACACTTGCTAAATTTGATTTTCCTCCTGCGCTGATTGCAGTTATTTAAACATTTTATGAGGGGGTTACTTCTCAAATAATTGTAAATGCCAAGAGGGAGGGCGCTTGCAGAGTAGTCAGGGGGACAAGACAAGGCTTCCCCTTTCCCCTCGGCTCTTTGCATGTTTCATAGAGCCTCTGGCTATAGCCATTCCTTCTATAAGCAGTACACCATCTCCAATGCCTGGTATGACTAACATTAAATTAAATGCCGACGATATACCCCTTTCTTTAAAACCTGAAAGTGCAAATGCAAATGTTTAACCTGTTCCGGGATTTTCAATCGGGGGGGGGGGGGGCTATAAAACCAACACATCCAAGACGGAGATTCTGCTTTGTAATTGCACATCTGAATCATTATTGACAGATTTAGTTCAGTTGGTTAATAAACGGCCTTAGAGGTATTTACTGGCAAACGTAACGGAAAATATTAACGACCTTTACGCTCTAAATTATACTCCCCTCATCAATAATATAAAGAATGGCCTGTTAAAATGGAAAGATCTTCCAGTATCAATAGTAGACCGAGTGGCCATAATCTGCATGATGATTTTACCATGATCCAATTTTCTTTTTTTAGCCATCCCTAATACGGTCCAAATGACATTTTTTAAGGGAGTCCGAGGTCTCTTTTCCACATTTATACAGGCAAATAAGGTGCCTAGGCTTTCAATTGACACGCTTTTTCGACCAGTGTCAGAAGGAGGACTAGCTCTCCCCGACTCGAAAGAGTACTACTATGCTAATGTCGCACATACCATATACAGAACAACAAAGGTTTTAAACATTAACAGGTACAATAAGTTATTTTTAGATTTAATTTATAAGGAATATCTAATCTGAGATTTTATGCGTTTAAGAAAAAAAAAGTAAGATATAACACCCTACAATGGAGCATCAAACGAAAAAAACAGCTGTTTAGGTATTATTTTATCCCCACTCTAAACGGAGAAACTTTCCGCTCGGACATCCACGTAGGTCAACTTCCATTACTGGACCCAGCGATTTTGGATAACGGGAGAAGTCAGGGCTTTAGTAAAATAAGAGATTTTCTACTGGGAGATTGAAAAATCTGGTCCGAAATAGAACCATTACTTAAACATTGTGAAATTATTTTGCAATGGTCGTTTATCAGGGCTTCGAGGCTTTCCGCTGGAACTTAAATCCACACATATTAGAGACACCAGTAATCTAGTAGGGCACCTACTAGACCATACACACCGCACTTCAATAATGGCTGGGTCTTCCTATTCCGGACCCGAGAAGCAGACCAACTATATAAGAAAGCACAGAGAAAATGGGAAAATCAAAAATGGCTGCATATCTCTATTATAGATTGGAATCATGCCAATAACTTTAATAGCTCCCTGTTGAAAGCAGCTAACTTTACGCGGATGCAATTTTAGTATAAATATTTGCTGTATTGCACTCCAGACTTATTGCATAAAATCAATCCCCAGATTTCATCAAACTTCTTCCGCTGTAATCTAGAGGGAGTGGGGAACTGGACCCATACCATCTGTGGGTGTCCGAAACTAGACGGATTTTGGGAAATGATTAATGGATATTGGAATGACACACTGAAAGTTCCTCAGATACTGGATACCCAGACAATGGTTTTAGGATATTCTACAGGCTTAACAGCAACTGCCCTAAAAAAAAAAATATATATATATTTTGGTCCTGGCTGCTTGTTCGCTGATTCTTCAAAGGTGGAGGTCGGAGGATATTCCAACTTTCACACAGCTACTTAGTAAATTAGGTAGGATTAAGGAGCACGAAAGAAAGTACTCTTAAAGAGTGGGCTCCTATAGGAAGTGTAAGACTTTATGAGAGAATCCGGGGTTAAAATGCAGTTAGGGACTGCTACGCTGTCAGAATAGATATATTTTTATAATGTTGTTAAATCAGATTGTATGATCATTGATGTGATATATTGCATTTTACAAATCTTGTTGTTCTTACTGTGTATGGTTTTAATATTGGCGCTAATCATATAGATGAGTCGTTAGTGGTACTAAGGTATTTCTTCCTTATAATGTTGTTGTACTATGGATTTATTCTGTTTGTGTTTAGCATGCTTCAGTTCAGCTTCCTGCAGAGGCCAGTGGTGGGTTATACAAGTTCTACTTAGCAGCTCTAATTCTTATACACCAAGCCGGTTTTCAAGATTTCAATGTGGGTGTTTTTACATTTCGTACATCCATGCCATCCAAAGATCCCTTGTGGGCCAGATGCTGTGTGTAGTTGTGTATGTCCTGTATCCAATAATATCTCTACTGCGGTTGGAACGGACCAGACTATCACTACTTTTTCTCCATAAGGTAGAGAGGCAATGTCCTTTGTCAAATGATGGATGTTAGCGCTGCAGTACAGTGGAATAGTGTTTCCTCCTGATTGGATGGCCATCAGCTGTGTCTAGATGGACATGCACTTTAGGATAGTCAGGGTTCTCCAAAGTCGGACTTGGAGGGCGAGATCCATGCGAGATTTGTAGCATATCCCCATTTAGATAAATGTAAAACTCATACAAATCTGGCATGAATCAGCCCCTCCAGGACCAACTTTGAAGAACCTTGTATTGAACAGATAGTAGATTATAGAATCAAATTTAAGCAGGAGATTTTAAAGAAGACCTGCCTGGTCAGCAAAGGATTGCCTTTTTTATTTGAGCAGCATTAGATTTTCTGCGATTTCCCCCTCAACTCCCCCCCCCCCCCCCCCCCAAAAAAAAAGTATATCCACGGCATGTCCACAGGAGTTCTATTTGGAGGCAGGCATAGTGCAATAGACGTAGTTCTGCTCTTTTCTTTACATGGCAATTCCCTCTTATTTCCATCTACTCATTAAATGTGGTATAATTCCACCTTATTTTCTATAAATAGCACATTTGTTTTTCCCAGAGGGTTCTTACATGTTGTAGGAAATGTCTTTGCGTGCATTTATACAGCCAAACACCCCTTTGTGGCATAGAAGGGACCCGGGGTTTTCCATTTTCTACCACAATCAAACCCTGCTATCCTAGGAAGTATGCATCTTAAATATAAATAAAACATTCAAATAGAAGTTGCATCCTCCTGTCTTTACTCTCAGTGCTCTTTATAGATTTTTATTTACATATTAATGAACTGCTAGTCTCCCAGGCATTTAGGTGTGAGGCGAGGAACCTGTTCTTCCATCACTCTTCTAAACTGTTTATGCCATTCACCCTGTTATTAGCCTTTGCAGATTTAGTCAGTGCATTACACTCCTGATAACACATTTGTGCCTATACCCACCCAAGGTAGTCAGAGATATAAATATGTGGCCAGGAGTCTTCATTATCAACCCTTTGTCCCGAATACTGACAACACAAGTGGTGCATGGTGGTTATGATCACCTTGTACCAGTAAAATCTACCCGTTCATACACTGTGAAATAGGAGCAACAACAGCCTATCTAGCGTCCTGTCTGTTATGTACACAGTCCATGATGCCTGACTCACTGTAAATGAGCAAATGATACCCTTAAATCTTTCCAGACATTGTGCTTTATAGTGTCTTTGTCGGAGAGCACTATGTCTACCTCTCCTGTGAGTCTACAATTCTTAGGGGCATTAGTCTGTTACGGTAATTCCAGGATACTTCACTTTATGGTATTAAACATTTGTATTGATAAGCCTGAAAAATGTGTGCCATGTGAGAATTTGGAAAGGTCGACATGGGCTGATTCAGTATCCTACCGTTCCTTGTCAGAGCAGAGTTGAGAATTTCCAAATGCTGCCAGAGGCAGATTCTTACACCTGACCGCAAAATGGCATGTCCTTTAAGTATGAAACAAATGGGCTTTCATTCAAAGTTCTCTGATTTCTCAGGACTAATTCGGAGATATGCGCCATTGACATTTCATTGCCATAGTCATTTCACTTTCTTAGGTTTATTTTTGCTGTATGGAGGTTTATCAGATTTGTGGAGAGTTTCCCCTTTAGTTTAAGGTTTAAATTATTGTCTGACAGAGGTTACCATTTTGAGAGTCTGTCTTGCCATTTCAACGTTCCCTGTTTGTTTCACTTCTCATTTGTAACCCTCATTGAATAGAACCATCTCAGGAGCACAATAAATTTACAGTTTTTTAGAAGAATGTCATATCTTTAACATTATATAAAAAAACTTGCAAAATACCAATTTGCCTTTTTAGTTGATTTTAAATATGGTGGTGGATTGTAATGTTAATAGTGAGTTCATCCATTTAAGGTCAATCTATTGTGTGCATTCTTTTATGATAGAAAAAATGCATATCATCTCCATCAGATGTCAATGGGCCTGCAAACAACTTAAACTGAAAATTAAGAAATTAATTATGGAGTTGTTGGTGGTTATTCTTAACAGTGACTGCATGGCCAAAAGATGGTGAGTTTGGTCGTAAGAGTATAGTACAAAATACTGGAATGCTGTACTTGAATGAGGTGCTCTTTGCAGACTTAAACAGATGTGTAAAGATCTCTTTAATTCTATTCGTGCCATGCATACATGGATACTGTTGCCTAGGTATTGCCTGGAGTTTTTGCTCCATGAAAATTCTATGTAAAGCAGTTAAAGGAGAGCACTGCTGCTACTGGATGCTGCTCCATGCTGAAGTGCTGTTACTGACCATTCATTTATACTTATTGTCTTCAAACCTGTGAAGGCTCTTCATTTCAAGATGCCTTATAATTTTGGCTGTGAATGTCCATTACCCAAGAAGCATCCATGCCATCTCCGAAATCCAGTGTCAAAATATGCGTCCCTCAAACTACGGGGCAAGATGAAGGCTTCCATTAACAGACTATGCACTCCTTTATTGCCATAAAAATGTCCCCGATGGCATACTTTTGGAGTTTGTGGAATGCTTAGTCAGTTTTCTGTGGGGGAACCTTTAGCAGATTAGGCATTATTCTGCCAAGATGTTATGTGATTCTCAAAATGTGTAATGGGTGCTACATTCTTAAATTATATTTTATTATGTGGCTTTGTGATTCAGTGCAATAGAAAATGTGTCGGGTAGAGAGCCCTGCTTTAATTAGTTATGCTGGAGACCTATGCTAAGAGTTATACATGTAAATTGCATTAGTTATGCTGGAGACCTGTGCTAAGAGTGTTAAACATACAATTGAATGCACTTCAGACCAGCTACCTACATTTCTTCTCCATTTGTTTCAGCTGGCCCCATTTTTTTTCCTATGAAAAGAAACATCCCAGAGACTAGATCTGTTTTTCAGTACGTCCTGATAAATATGATAAATGCAAGTTCTGTTAGTCTTCTCAAGGTGGTTTTACCATGTCAACAGGTTTGTGCTGATGCTGTTTCTATTTGAATAAGCATCCACATTGCCTGCTAAGGCGAGTTGCAGAAGGGCAATTCCAATTAAGAATGTTGGCGTTATGAAGATTAAGGAGTTACATGTGGAAGTGTGATATGTCATGATCTATTATTGGAGTAGATTATTGTTCATCTCTGCTTATGTTGGTAGCAGTAACAGAAAATATAGTGTATGACATGATGAACACTGCAATAGTTCCAATAAACACTTTTGATGTGTTTTCCCAGGGGGTTGGCCCAGATATGGATGTCCCGATGTGAACTAGAGATAAACAGTAAGGAAGCCATGTTGAGATCAGTCTTGACAAAAGCCGTAAAACACATCAGTCTGCCACAGTGGAAACCAAGTTATAAAAAAAAAGGAAAGGTATCGGGTCAGATGCCTATCACTTCCACTAAATTATGTTAAGGTGGATTGAGCCCCTTGCTACGCTGACTTTAACACAAGCATAGTCTTTGTGTCCATGTTGTTTTGCATTGGGGTAAAGAAAAGAACAGTAAAAAATGTTTCTGATGCTTTACAGCATAATTCAAAAGAAAGCTGCCAGGTGTTTGCAGAGAAAAGGAGCACATGAGAGAGATACAAAACCACTGCACTCTTATCAAGTGCTAAAATAAAAAAATGGTAGCTTCCTAAATTTGAGCAATGGAAGTAAACTACCCATCCCGGCAAAAGGGTGTTAAAGAGTCTATGCTCCACAGGGTGAACAACCGATGGGGAAGGCAAAGCATTGAATAGGAACCGAGCAAATGAGTGAAAGTCAAGTCATCCAATGGTAAGCAATGTGTGGACTCCAAACCAAGCTAAAAATAGGCCTTTCACAGCCAGAGAGTTTGTGCTGTCTAGTAGGCAAGTCCTAAAAAGGATGGTTCCAATTAAGTGGTTGGTGTGATGGACTTGAGACTAAATTTGTTAGAATATTCCAATGTATGCAATTAATGCTGTATTCAAATGTATAGTAATGTATTGTAGTTTAATTACTATTTATTTATGTTATTGTTGTAGCATTACGTGTTGGGCCTTATGAACTATTTTATATAATTATTTTTCTCCTCTCCCTAATTAACCTCAACTACCATACCGAATCTCTCAGGTCCTTCGATGGAGCTTGTACTGTAAGGGACCAAAATACTTAGAGGATGAACAATTATCATACGGGTATCTGGACTAAGATAATTGTTATTATTCAAAATATTGGGTGTAAACTCCCAAGTAATCCCACCTTCAGTTGAATTAAACACTGAATCAAATTGAACTTAGCCACAAACAAACTTTGAAACAGAATCAGCAGAGTACACAAGCTCTGTGAGATCCAGATATGAAGGAACTATCTTCCCCAGCCGAGAGCGCTTTTTATCCTACGGAAAGTGAATTAGTAGGGAAATCAGTTAGGTCTCAGACCAACCATATTAGGAACGTTCAATAAATTCCAAATGACCAGTTACAGTTAATGTACAGAACCGTCTGCCTCTGTCCATACTGCAGCGTCAATGCCACAGCTGCTGTTATGTAAACCCTTTCAGCCAAAAAGGTTCCACTGTGCAAGCATACCAGCTGGCAGAAAATCGCAGTATTTCATCACAGTCTGCGTTGTTTTTAGGAGACCCAATCGTCAGGCTCTATTACGCAAGATGGGTTGAGGGGGTGACACTCCTTAATTAAAAATGTAGGCAATTATACTCCATCGATTCCAGATTTACACCCCTTGACATCATTACATTTTTTGGACCACTCTGTCCCATTGGTTGCTCACGATGGGATAGGATGATGTAGTAGGTAAAAGTATATAGATCCAGAAGAATTAAGTAATCCATTACTCACCAATTCCTTAGCGCCCATGTATTTTAGTCAACCTATTATTTATTGCATTTAGAAAGTATGTGATTTCATGCTCTCATCCCTTGTCTATCAATTCTCAAGTGTTTGGTCTAGGAAGTAACACTTTTGTTGCAAGTCTAGTCAAGCAAGCTACAAACGTCAAAGAAGACGATTAAGTTTTAGAACACAAGTGGTAACTTTACGAAAGGTTCCCATAGACTTTAGACTATTCAGTTCATAGGTTCATACTAGGAAAAGAAACAAAGTTTGAGGCCTTCATGAAATACAGCATATACACAATGAAATTGTGCTAAAATATGAATCTCACATTACATAGAATAAGCATATTTATTTCAATTAATTATGAATTACGATTAGTCCATGTAAGAATAAGGTACCCATAAAGATTTGCAATATAAAATATCACTTCACATATAATTTAGTAAATCCGTTTTTCACTTTGTTATTGAAGTAAACCGGATTTAAAGGCACATCAATGGTAAACTTTACGAAATTCAATCATAACATAACCTCCTGTAGCACCTACTTTTCTGGTCAATGTCAGTGCTCACATTTATACCTTCTAATATTGCTATCCGTTTTTCTAATATAGGAAGCATTACATTCTCACATATAAGTTTTCTGTGTTGTTTATTTATCATGTTTATCTAAGCATAAGAACACATGCCACTAAAATATCAGATTTCACATGTACTTATTGACTGTAATGTGTTATCAGAAAACAACTTCTAACTTTCTGCATGCCTTTACGATGCAGTATCTAAATTAGAACTTCATTGCATGTCATTTTGAAACGTGAAGCCTAATGCAAAGTTTATTTATCGCAAAAGTGTCACAAACCATTTCTGTGTAAAATTGTTGTAAATAGAGAAGAGATAGCATCTCTGCTCTATCATTATGCTCTCGCGTTTCGAGCAGAACTGGCCTAATTTCCATGTCACTTATAATTTGCTCTATATTGCAATACATGTAAGTGATCCATTGTTACATACCTTATTATCTAAAAATACATTCCATTTTAACAACTGTACAATATGAATTCAGATGCAGCCTTGGCACTATGGATCAATACTTGAATTTGCATCTAATCATTCGTAAATATGTGGCAGTCAAAAAAGATGCCTTTTTGGGCATTTATGGACTTAAGAGCAGCATTTGGCAATGTCTCTAGAGGGAGTTATGGAACATGTTAATAGCCAAAGGTGCAAATCCAAAAATTGTCCACCTTCTCTCCCAGCTGCATGTAGATGCAGAAGGCAGTATCTGGTTTGGGCCGAATGGGGAGTGCATCCCATATATTAAGACTAGGAAGGGGGTTAGACAAGGTTGCATTCTGGTCCCTTCTTTTTTAGCTTTTACATCAACGATTTAGATAGTGTCCTGATGAATGCAGCCGCTGAATTTTCCGGCATGGGGTCCTGGCACTTACCTGTACTCATGTACACAGATGACTTTGTACTCATGGCAAGAACAGGGAGGGATCTCCAGAAGCTTTTAGATGCATATCTAGCTTTTATGTCTGATCTAGGACTTTCCACTAACAAAACTAAATCTTTTGTCATGATTTGTGGCGTGCCTGGAGGAGGATAACTTTTTCACATTGATACAGTCCTTAAATGTATACCAACATTTACTTATTTGGGGGTCCCATTTGACAGTTCGAGCACGTGGAAACATCTGAGGATGGTGAGGGTGACCCAGCTCAAACAAGCTCTAGCCTCTTTGTATACATTTTCTGCTAAGCTGGGTTCCATGCTGATAGATAAGGCTACTACGAATCTGTAAAGCCAGACCCCTCACGATTGCCACCCATGGCGTAGGGGTATGGGGATATATACTGATTATTCTCATCTTCAAATCAGCATAAACTACCTTTTGAACAAGCTATTATCGCTCCCACATCACGTCCCGCCTATAATAGCTCATGAGGGAATGGGATTACAGTACTTGAGAGAGGTTATAAGGGTAGGACCCATTATGTTGTGGCTTTCAGTCTGGTCTATGCATGAAGCCACGCTGACTCAAGCAATTATTATTATTCACTGCTTGAAGAAGTTTATAAATTGAAATGGCTGTCATATGTTACAAAGGAGCTGCGAGCCATTTATAGAACGTATTTGAGAACCCACCCTGTATCACTAAGTCGTTGAGATTACTGGTAAAAAATGAACTTTTATGGTCCATAGCGGCACGGAGACTGGAGAGAGAATCAAGGAAGAGACTGGTGGCATCATATTTTCCACGATGTACAACACCTGGTATTGAGCCATATCTGTTGAAGATAACACGTTATCAAAGATTTTACCTTCTAAGATTTATGCTTGGTCTGGCTAATTTTTTGGTCTCTTACCCCTCTAATGTATACACTAAAAAGAGCTAATACGGTGCCCTTGCAATTCAATAGCTCTTCAGTCCCAAATGCACATGATGTTTTTCTGTGATATGTATAAAACTCAAAGATCTATAATATTATAAAACCTTTATTGATGTATCTCCATGTAAGTTGTAAGGAGGCTATGGACTATATGCAGTTGCTTCAAACAACCGATTTATTTCCTCTGCCGTAGAATTTAGGAATTTAATCAGCACATTTTTAAATGGCCTTCTCAGCTGTTTGTGAAACCATCTCAATTTGGAATTAATGAATTGTCTAGGTAGATTTCAGATTCGTGCCCCTTTGCACTTTTCTCATTGACATGTAATTTGCCTGCCTGATTGCGTTTATCATATGGACTTTTATTCTAGGATATTTATTATATGGATCTTTTTAACTGTTTATATTTTAAACTCCTTTTAACTGCTTATTTATTAACTTGTGCTTTCGTGATATGTTTTAAATCGAATAAAGTTTCCTACTACCACATTCCACTTTAATCCTTGATTTCATGTGTTTATAGTTTCCGGTGTCCCTTATTGTGCAGCAGTGAATTGCAAATGCATTGACCGATATATTTGTGGGTATATAACGTATTTCAGATAGTTCTCGTTTAGATACATTAATGTAATTATTTACAAACTTCAGATCCTTTATGTTAGCAAAGCTTTGTGCCACTATTGACAATAATAACTTCAAAGCACTAAGTAAATGCTCAAGGCATGATTATTTGATTTGACATGGACACGAATTATTGGTTCGCATTGCAACATTTAATTAAAAGGCCCGATTACCCTTAAAATACTTGACATTGCCATCATAAAGGGTGCGCTGCCTTTTAACATAGCAAAAGTAGTGATAAGTACTCTTGAAATCCAAATGTTACATTCTTAAATGAAGAAAATGGGGATGCATGTGCAAATTAAGAGGTGCAGCTATGGAGGTGAACTGAGCTGAGAGCTCCATTTATAGAAATGAGTGAACATCCGTACAGCTTTAACATTATGTACAGAATTAGCTGTGAAAGAGTTGATTTCAAATTCCTTAAGAATTTGTTTACACAGAATTGCATTAATACCGTTCTGCTTCAAACCGAGATTAGCCACGCCGAGATTTTTTTTTATCAGTCAAGTAGTATTTGTATAGCGCCAGAGCAGCTGACCTTGGAGCATGGGGCTCACGGTTCGATACTGGCGTTGACGGCAGCCCCGCCCACCATCATGTGATTACTTAATTTCCTCTAGGCTGCCCCCCCCCCCCCCCCGCCCTGAAACCTTACGGGGTGATACGATTGCGCTTTACAAATATGGATGGATTACATTACAATACATTCCACTGCATACTTACCATCTGTGTGTTCAGAGAATCCTCATCATTTATTTGCAAGACCACAGGAAAAGTTGTATGTCTTTTTCCAGGCTCAATGCAACTTCCTGAAGCCATCCTACTGCTTCAAATAGGGAGTTAGAATGAGACAGTCCAGGGTCAGCAGCGAACACTTGCGTTAGGCCTTGACTATACCTTTCCAAATGGAATTGGCCCTAAAAAGTATCTCATTGGGTAGCCCTCTGGTGCCATATCATGGGTTAAAGCACAAAAGAAATGGTTAGAAATCATCCTAAACCCTTGGATTACCGTTTATAACCAGAATAGAGGTGCATGTGGTTCCTCCCTCTCTAATCGTACAGAAGAGCTCAAAACAATGTACTTAAATGAGTCTAGAAATATTGCCCATGGTTCAGACTGATTAATGACATAACATAAGGGTTGCATCTTTCCGTGTGCTAATTTACCCACCCCTCCCGCTCCGATTGAAAATGTCCTTTGCCATTGATCTTCAATCTGTGTGTCAAAGATCCTGCAGGTAAAGCAAAGGGTTTGACATGCTTAACCTGGTCATGTGTGTTTCGTCCCTCAGAAGACCTCAAATGTGTTTCTGGGTTGATCAAGATGTAATTGTAACAAAATACTTTTCAAACAGTAAGCCTACCGGTGAAGACCTTGTGTTCAAATGCATTGGATACTACCCAGGTGCATTTATGGATTTTCAAAACTGTCATTAGTTCATTTTATTCTGTAAACAGTGTCATACAACCAGCATGCCTGCTCTTAAGACCGCTTTTTCTGCACCACAGTCACAACACATGTGCGTCCATCATCAAGTCAGCATGTCAAATTTAGGGGCACCTTAGAAGTTACCCTGCGGCAAATTAGCTGTCAATGTGAACCTGACTGAAATAAATAAGACACTGATCAGTAGGACTCTCTAATCGTTGGGTAGCATTAACATCTCCCAACCCCCAAGTAGAGAATTGTAAAAACTGATCTTCAAAAACTGTGTAGTTACATTTGCACAGTCCACTGTCTGTGCAGGCGGAAATGGACGAACACAAATGCAATATCAACAAATATTCAAACATTATGAACAATATGAATGATCTGCTTTCTTATGGATGTCGAAGAGGCTTTTGTTACTGCAAATAACAGGGTGCCTCCTGTGATTCCCCAAATAAGAATGACCATTTCACCCTTTCAGCAAAAGAATACATAATGTATATGCGGTGTGACAAACATTCGTAGTGCATGTTTGTCACACTGCAGCAAACCTTAGAACTTACCCCCTTCTGAACTACTACCACTTGGCGCTGGATTCTCCTGTTACCAACCTTCTCTGGTGGGACTGGTGTAGTGACTTGTGTGAGTGCCTTGAGACCACTGCCCCCCCCCCCCAGTGATTTGCTGTTCTTTACTAATCCTTGATTGACTGATTTTAGAGTCGAGGCTCCCGCTTGTGAGACACTATTGTTAACAAAAAGGGACTGGAGCCCAGCCGTTGCTTATCATTTGTTAGCCTGCGTGGCACTCTTCTTTGTAGCCTCGTAATTAGTCACTGCAGGCCATGCATAATTTCTGTTCCTTTCTGTGGGGCAGCGACCAGGGACTGATTGATTCAACTTAATCAGTGCCGCTGCTGATGTGACTGAGGTACTGTTTTGTACATTCTAATTTCTAGTGTCCTGCAAAGCGAAGGTACTTGGCTGGCAAAAACATGGCCAGCAGGACAAACAAAATTGCTACATTTTATTTTCTACATTTAACTCTATTCTATTATGCCAAGCCTTCTTCTCTCCCTTTGCACTCCAATCCACCCCACTCCAGTCCGCCCCACTCCAGTCCGCCCCACTCCAGTCCGCCCCACTCCAGTCCGCCCCACTCCAGTCCGCCCCACTCCAGTCCGCCCCACTCCAGTCCGCCCCACTCCAGTCCGCCCCACTCCAGTCCGCCCCACTCCAGTCCGCCCCACTCCAGTCCGCCCCACTCCAGTCCGCCCCACTCCAGTCCGCCCCACTCCAGTCCGCCCCACTCCAGTCCGCCCCACTCCAGTCCGCCCCACTCCAGTCCGCCCCACTCCAGTCCGCCCCACTCCAGTCCGCCCCACTCCAGTCCGCCCCACTCCAGTCTGCCCCACTCCAATCCGCCCCACTCCAGTCTGCCCCACTCCAATCTGCCCCACTCCAATCTGCCCCACACCAATCTGCCCCACACCAATCTGCCCCACACCAATCTGCCCCACACCAATCAGCCCCACACCAATCAGCCCCACACCAATCAGCCCCACACCAATCAGCCCCACACCAATCAGCCCCACACCAATCAACCCCACACCAATCAACCCCACACCAATCAACCCCACACCAATCAACCCCACACCAATCAACCCCACACCAATCCGTCCCACTCCAAACCACCCCACCTCACCTCACTCCTCTCCAATCCACCCCACCCTACACAATCCAACCCCCCACACAATGCAATCCACCCCACACAATCCAATCCACTCCACTTAACCCCAGCCCACTCCAGTCCCGTCCCACTCCAGTCCCGCCCCACTCCAGTCCCGCCCCACTCCAGTCCCGCCCCACTCCAGTCCCGCCCCTCCCCAGTCCCGCCCCTCCCCAGTCCCGCCCCCTCTCCAGTCCCGCCCCTCTCCAGTCCCGCCCCCTCTCCAGTCCCGCCCCCTCTCCAGTCCCGCCCCCTCTCCAGTCCCGCCCCCTCTCCAGTCCCGCCCCCTCTCCAGTCCCGCCCCCTCTCCAGTCCCGCCCCCTCTCCGGTCCCGGCCCCACTCCGGTCCCGGCCCCACTCCGGTCCCGGCCCCACTCCGGTCCCGGCCCCACTCCGGTCCCGGCCCCACTCCGGTCCCGGCCCCACTCCGGTCCCGGCCCCACTCCAGTCCCGGCCCCACTCCAGTCCCGGCCCCACTCCAGTCCCGGCCCCACTCCAGTCCCGGCCCCACTCCAGTCCCGGCCCCACTCAATCCAATCCACCCCACTCAATCCAATCCACCCCACTCAATCCAATCCACCCCACTCAATCCAATCCACTGAACCCCAGCCCACTTAACCCCAGCCCACTCCAATCCGCCCCAATCCACCCCAATCCAATCCGCCCCAAACGGCCCATCAAATCCGCCCCACTCAATCTAATTTTTTTTTTATTGCACTACTATGTCAAAATAGGCATCTTGTTGCTAGCTGAGAAAGACCGAACAGCCTAATTCCTAAAAGCCATGTTTTCAATGCCTTACTAAAAAGCAGAATGATTTTATGGCAAAAGGAAGATCCTTCCAGGCCTTCACCTCATTAAGTACGAAGCCTCTGCCACCCCCAACTTCAACGCCGAAAGCTAGGGACAATCAGTTTTTTTGCGGAGCTAGATTTCAACAGTTTAGTGAGTACATACCTAACACATTTCTCCTTAAAGGCTTTACCCTGGCCATGCAACGCCTTATAGGCGATGCAAAGAGCCTTAAAAAGAATACACTTCCCAACTGGGAGCCAATGCGAGTTCCAATTGCTGAAGAGATAGAATTATATTTTGGAATCTTGGCAATATTTCTTTCTGCAGCATTTTGCAAAGTTTGAAGTTTATCCAGAACATGTTGATGAGCGTTTAAGTAGAGTGCATTTGCATGATCAATTTTAGATAGAAGCAAGGCAGTGACAAATATTTTTTGAGAATGGATCGACAGAAACTGCAAAATGTTCTTGATCAATTTCAAAACGAAGTAGCAGCTGACTTAACTGCATTGACTTGATCATGTAGGGAAAGTTTGTCATTTATAGTGACTCCTAAATTCCTGGCAGTCCTGATAAGTGTAGGAAGGTACTTGACTGGCAAAAACATGGCCAGCAGGACAAACAAAATTGCTAAGTTTTATTTTCTACATTTAACTCTATTTTATTATGCCAAGTCTTCTTCTCTCACTTTGCACTCATGTTTTATTTTGTTTTTGCTCATGGGCGCTGTTCTCAAAAGATGAAGATTATCTTGTTCTAAATATTGCGCACCAGTCTGCCGCGCGCACCAGTCTGCCACGCGCACCAGTCTGCCGCGCGCACCAGTCTGCCCCGCACCAATCCGCCCCACTTCAACCTACCCCATCTCACCTCACTCCTCTCCAATCCTATCCCACCCAATCCAATCCACCCCATCCACACAATCCAATCGACCCCACACAAACCAATCCACTCCACTTCACCCCAGCCCACTCCACCCCACCCCAATCCACCCCAATCCACCCCACTCCACCCCAATCCACCCCACCCCACCCCAATCTGCCCCACCCCAATCTGCCCCACCCCAATCTGCCCCACCCCAATCTGCCCCACCCCAATCTGCCCCACCCCAATCTGCCCCACCCCAATCTGCCCCACCCCAATCTGCCCCACCCCAATCTGCCCCACTCTAATCTGCCCCACCTCACCCCTCTCCAATTCCATCCCACTCAATACAATCCACCCCACTGAACCCCATCCCACTGAACCACTCTCCTCTGAACCCCTGCCCACTCATCCCCAGCCCACTCATCCCCAGCCCACTCATCCCCAGCCCACTCATCCCCAGCCCACTCATCCCCAGCCCACTCATCCCCAGCCCACTCATCCCCAGCCCACTCATCCCCAGCCCACTCATCCCCCAGCCCACTCATCCCCCAGCCCACTCATCCCCCAGCCCACTCATCCCCCAGCCCACTCATCCCCCAGCCCACTCATCCCCCAGCCCACTCATCCCCCAGCCCACTCATCCCCCAGCCCACTCAACCCCAGCCCACTCAACCCCAGCCCACTCATCCCCAGCCCACACTCATCCCCAGCCCACACTCATCCCCAGCCCACTCATCCCCAGCCCACTCATCCCCAGCCCACTCATCCCCAGCCCACTCATCCCCAGCCCACTCATCCCCAGCCCACTCATCCCCAGCCCACTCATCCCCAGCCCACTCATCCCCAGCCCACTCAACCCCAGCCCACTCAACCCCAGCCCACTCAACCCCAGCCCACTCAACCCCAGCCCACTCCAATCTGCCGCAATCCAATCCCCTCCAGTGCGTCCCCTCCAATCCCCTTAAATCCGCCCGTCCAATCCGCCCCACTCAATCTAATATTTTTTTTTATTGCACTCCTATGTCAAAATAGACATCTTGTCGCTAGCTGAGTGAGACAAGTCCTAATAGCGTCAGTACTAGTGAAAGTCCGAACAGCCTAATTCCTAAAAGCCATGTTTAAAATGCCTTACTAAATAGCAGAATGATTTTATGGCAAAAGGGAGATCCTTCCAGGCCTTCACCTCATTAAGTATAAAGCCTCTGCCACCCCAACTTCAACGCCGAAAGCTAGGTACAATCAGTTTTTTGCGGAGCTAGATTTCAACAGTTTAGTGAGTACATACCTAACACATTTCTCCTTAAAGGCTGGACCCTGGCCATGCAATGCCTTATAGGAGATGCAAAGAGCCTTAAAAAGAAAACGCTTCCCAACTGGGAGCCAATGCGAGTTCCAAATTGCAGAAGAGACAGAATTATATTTTGGAATCTTGGCAAGAGTTCTTCTTGCAAAGTTTAAAGTTTATCCAGAACATGTTGATGAGCGTTTAAGTAGAGTGCATTTGCATTATCAATTTTAGATAGAACCAAGGCAGTGACAAACATTTTTTGAGAATGGATCGGCAGACACTGCAAAATTTTCTTGATCAATTTCAAAACGAAGTAGGCAGCTGACATAACTGCATTGACTTGGTCATGAAGGGAAAGTTTGTCATTTATAGTGACTCCTAAATTCCTGGCAGTCCTGATGAGTGTAGGAAGTGCACCAAGATCTGAGGGCCACCAAACAGTGGACCAGAAAGAAGGTTTAGGGCCAAAAAGCTGGACCTCCAGTTTAGCAGAGTTCAACTTATGGCAGTTGCCTCCCATCCAGGAACTGATTGACCGCCTACAGTCGCAGAGGTTAAAACCGACTGCATCATCATTCTAATTCACAGAAACCATGATCTGGGTGTCATCTGCATAGGATGTCAGCACAAACCCAAAAATTCTAAACCACCCCAAATGACTCATTCCAATCCACCCCACACCTCTCCAAACAAATCCACCCCACTCCAATCCAGCCAAATCCAATCTACCCCACTCCAATCACCTCACCGCACCCCACGCCAATTAAAATACACCACAATCCACCCCATCAAATCCAACCTATCCCACTCCAGTCCAATCCACCCTACTCCTGTACAATCCACCCCACTCCAGTACACCTCCTCCAATCCAACCTCCCATCCCACCTATTCCAACCCACCCATTCCAATCCAACCCACCCCACTCCAATCAAAGCCAATGACTCCGATCCAGCCTACTCCAATCCAATCCACCCTACTCTAGTCCACCCACTCCATTCCATTCCACCCCACTCCAATCTATTCCTCAGCCATTCCAATTCAATCTCCTCTCACTCCAATCTACAGCAACCCAATCCACCCATTCCAGTCCGTCCCACTCCACTCCAATCCAACCCACTCCAGTCCACCTTAACACACCCCACTCCCATCCATCCCACTGCAAACCATTCCACAACACACCAATCCAAAATTCACCCCACTCCATCCAAACCACCCCTATCCAATCCAGTCCACCCAAATCAAATCATCCACCTCACTCCAATCAACCCTACTCCAAGAATTCACCCATTCAGTCTATTCCACACTAACTTTATCCACCTGCCTCATCCCAATCCAATCCACCCACGCTACCCAAAATCCTGTTCACCAATCCAATACTGCTCACTCCAATCTGATCTGATCTAATCGGATCAATCCCTATTCGATCCACCCCAACTCAATCTGATCCACACCACCCCAATCCACCTCACTTAAATCCAATCCACCCCACTCCAATCCAATGTACTAAAATGCCAGTACAATCTACTCCACCCCAGCCAATACGCCCCACTTCAGTTCAACCCACTACAATCCACCTCATCCAATCCAACCTCATTCAATCCAATCCACCCCACTCTAATATCCACCCAATTCAGTCCATTCCACCCAATCAAATCCACCGCACCCCAATCTAAACTATCCCTGTCCAATCAAATCCACCTCAGTCCAATCAAATCCAATTCACCCAACAATACAATTCACCCCAGTAAAGTCCACCCCACTGTAGTCCAATCCACCCCACTTCAATACACCCTCTTCAAACCACCCTACTCCAAACCACCCTACTCCAATCAACCCACCCACTCACTCCACCCCACTCCAATTCACCCCATTCCAGTCCACCCCACTCGAGTCCAATCCACTCTACTCAAGTCCAATCCACCCCACTACAGTTCAGTCCACCCCACTGTAGTCCAGTCCACCCCACTGTAGTCCAATGCACCGCACTTCAGTACACCCCACTCCAATCCACTGCATCCCAGTTCAATCACTCCAATCTACCCACTCCAATCCAACCACCCCAATTCAATGTAATTCATTCTACTCCAATCCACCCAACCCAGTTCAATCCACCTCAGTTCAATCAAATATACCCACCCAATCCACCCCACTCCAATGCACCCCTCTACCCCACTCCAATCCACCACACTCCAAATCACCACACTCAAATCCAATGCACCTACCCCACCCTAATTTACCCCACCCTGATCAACCCACTCCAATTCACCCCTCCAATCCACCCCTTCAATCTACCTCACTCCAATCCACCACTCCAATCTACCCACTCAATCCACCCTACTCCAATCTAAACAACCCCACTCCAGTCTAAACCACTCCAATCCAATACACCCCATTCCACCCAATCCAGTCTGCTCCAGCCCAATCCACCCGATACCAGTCCACTCCTCTCCAGTCCAATCCAAGCCACCACAATCCACCCACCCCACTCTAATCCACCCACCCCACTCTAATCCACCCCACCCCAATTCACACCACTCCAATCCACCCCACCCAGTCCAATCACTCTAATCCAGTCCATCCACTGGAATCTAATCAACCCCCTTCCAATTAAATCCACCCTTTTCCACTCCAATCCACCCCATCCCACTCCAATCCAGTCAAATCCACCCACTTCAACCCAGTCAAATCCACCCACTCTAATCCACCCCACTCCAATCTTCTCTACCCCAATCCTCTCCACCCCAATCCTCTCCTCTCCACTCTACCCCAATCCATACCACTCTACCCCAATCCATACCACTCTACCCCAATCCATACCACTCTACCCCAATCCATACCACTCTACCCCAATCCACACCACTCTACCCCAATCCACCCCATTCTCCCCAATCAACCCGTCTCCTCCATTCTACCCCAATCCACCCTCATCCTACCCCTATCTGCCCCATTCCACCCCACTTCCTTCCACCCCACTCTACTCCAAACCACCACTTTACTCGAATCTAATCCACCCCACTACCTCAATCCACTCCAACCCACTCCACCCTATCCCACCCCAATCTACGTCACTGCACTTCAGAAACTCTACGACACTCTTCTCCCCTACGGCACTCTACTGCAACAAGTCCTCTCTGGCATTCGACGTCTCCACTCTGCTCCTCCTCTCCACCCTATGACAATCTACTACTCCACTAGACTTCACTCCACACCACTTTTAGCCATGCTGAACAGCAGACACACTGGTGTACAACATGGCTAAAACACATTGCCAATAGCTTTTGCATAGGCAAGATCTATTGGCTTTGCCAATCATTGTTTCCGCTTGCCCCAGGAAATGTGATCTTTGGGACAAAGACTACAGATTTACAAGAAAGTGACTACCTATTGTATGTCTGTAGTGTTCCTTTGTTTATAATAAAATACATTTAATGTGAGAAGAAATTGTATGTGGATTCACCTGGAGTAAAATAACTTTTTTGTCTGCACTGCAAAGTTTGTTGCATGTGCAACCCACTCCACTCCACCCCACTCCAATCCAATACACCACAATTCACCCAACCCCATCCAGTCCAATCCAATACACCCACTCCATTCCAAATTACCCATACTACAATTCTACCCACCAAAGTCCATTCACTCCAATCCAACCTCCCCACCCCACCCATTCCAACTGAATCCAGCTAACCCCACTCCAGCCCATATCATTCCAATCCAACCCACCCACTCCAATCTAATCCAGCACACTCCGCCCCAATCCAATCCACCCAACTCCAGTCCAAACCACCCTACTCCAGTCCACCCACTCCAATTTATTCCTCCCCATTTCAATACAATCTCCTCTCACTCCAATCCACCGAAACCCAGTCCTCCCACTCATCCCACTCCATCCCACTCCAATCCACCGCAATCCAGTCACTCCGTCCCACACCAAACAAACCTACTCACTCCACCTTAATACACCCCAGTCTCATCCACTCCACTACATTACATTCCACCACACACTGATCCAAATTCACCTCACTCCAATCCACCCCACTCAATCCATTCCACCACACACCAGTCTAAAATTCACCCCACTCCAGTGTACCCCACTTCAATCCAACCACATTCCACCCACGCCATCCTACTCTAATCCAAACCACCCCTATCCAAACTATCCAAATCAAATCCACCTCACCCCAATCCACCCTACTCCAAGACTCCACCCATTCAATCCAATCCACACTAATTGTATCCAACCACTTCAATTCACCCCACCCCAATCCAATCCACCCACCCGACTCTACCCCAAATACAGTTCACCACTCCAATTTACTTCACTCCAATCTAATCCAATCAGATCAAACCCAAGTCGATACACCCCAATCCTATCTGATTCACCCTACCCCATTCCACCTTACTCCAATCAATCCACCCCAATCCAATCCACTCCACCCCAGCCAATACGCCCCACTCAAATCCAATTCAACCCACTCAAATCCAATTCAACCCACTCAAATCCAATTTAACCCACTCAGTACACCTCATCCAATCCACCTTAGTCAATCCACTTCACTCAATTCAATCCACCCCAGTCAATCCAATCCACCCCACTCTAATCCACCCAATTCAATCCAGTCCACCCAATCAAATCCACTGCACTCTAATCTAAACTATCCCAGTCCAATCTAAACCACCCCTGTCCTATCAAATCATATCCAATCCACCCCAATCCAATCCAATTCACTCCTCTCCAATCTAATTTACCCCACTCCACCACAGTCCAATCCACCCCACGCAGTCCAATCAAATCTACCACACTTCAGTACACCCCACTTCATTCCACCCTGGTCCAATCACTCCAATCCAATTCACCCCACCCCACTCCAATTCACCCCACCCCCATCCACCCCAGATCCACGTTACTACAGTCCTATCCATCCCACTACAGTCCAGTCCACACCACGGAACTCCAATCCGCCCCACTTCAGGACACCCTTCTTCATCCCAGTCCAATCACCCCAATCCACCCACCCCAATCTAATTTAATTCACCCCACTCCAATCCACCCCACTTCAATCCACCCCACTTCAATCCACCCCATTTCAATCAAATCCACCCACCACAATCCACCCCCACTCTACCCATTCCAATCCACCTCATCCTACCCCACTACAATCCACCCCACTCCACCCAAATCGATCCTCCTCACTCTACTCCAATCCACCCACTCAAATCCACACCACACCACTTCGATCCACCCACCCCATTCCACTTCAATCCTCCCACTCCGATCCTCCCACTCCGATCCTCCCACTCCGATCCACCCCATTCTAATCCAATCCAAACCATTCCAATCCAACCCAACCCACTTCCATCCAATCTACCCCACTCCAATCCAATCTACCCCACTCCAATCCAGTTACCCCACTCCAATCCAGTCTACCCCACTCCAATCCAGTCTACCCCACTCCAATCCAGTCTACCCCACTCCAATCCAGTCTACCCCACTCCAATCCAGTCTACCCCACTCCAATCCAGTCTACCCCACTCCAATCCAGTCTACTCCAATCCAGTCTACCCCACTCCAATCCAGTCTACCCCACTCCAATCCAGTCTACCCCACTCCAATCCAGTCTACCCCACTCCAATCGAAACCACCCCACTCCAATCGAAACCACCCCACTCCAATCGAAACCACCCCACTCCAATCGAAACCACCCCACTCCAATCCAAACCACCCCACTCCAATCCAAACCACCCCACTCCAATCCAAACCACCCCACTCCAATCGAAACCACCCCACTCCAATCGAAACCACCCCACTCGAAACCACCCCACCCCACTCGAAACCACCCCACTCCAATCGAAACCACCCCACTCCAATCGAAACCACCCCACTCCAATCGAAACCACCCCACTCCAATCGAAACCACCCCACTCCAATCGAAACCACCCCACTCCAATCGAAACCACCCCACTCCAATTGAAACCACCCCACTCCAATCGAAACCACCCCACTCCAATCTAAACCACCCCACTCCAATCCAATAGACCCCACTCCACCCAATCCAATCTACTTCAGCCCAAGCTACTCCAGCCCAATCCACTCCAGTCCAGTGCACCCCTCTTCAGTCCAATCCAAGCCAAACAAAAATCCATCCACCCAAATCCACCCCACGCCAATCCACCCCTCCAAACCACCCCACCCCTGTCCAATCACTCCAATCCACTCCATGAAATCCAACCAACCCCCCATCCAATTTAATCCACCCCACTCCAATCCACCCACCCCACCCCAATCCACCTCATCCCAGCCCAATCCACCTCATCCCAGTTCAATCCATCCCACTTCACCCCACTCCACCCCAATCCTCTGCACTCCTCCCCACTCCAACCCATTCTCCCCATTCCACCTCATTCTACCCCAATACACCCCAATTTGCCCCTCCTCCAGTCCATCCCACCCCACTCAAATCCAATCCACCCTACTTTAATCCAATGCACCCCACTGCCTCAATCCACTCCAACTCACTCCACCCTATCCCACCCCAATCTACATCACTGCACTACATGACACTCTCCCACTGAACTCTACTTCCCTTTACGACACTGTACTCCCCCCTACTTCACTCTACGACACTCTACTCCAACAAATCCAATCTGACACTCTCTGTCTCTATTCTACTACACTGTACTCCTCCTCTCCACTCTACAACAATCTACTCCTCCACTCCACACCACTAGCTTTTAGCCATGCTGAACAGCAGCCACACTGGAGTACAACATGGCTAAAACACATTGCCAAAAACTCTTGCATAGGCGAGACCTCCTGGCCTTCCAGTGCTGGTTTCCACTTCCCCCAGGAAATGTGATCTTTGGCACAGGGACTACAGATTTACCCGAAAGTGACTACCTATTGTATGTCTGTAGTTTTCCTTTGTTTTCTTCACACAGTACAGAGGAAACTAGCCCACCACCCTGTGGTTTTAGCTTGTTTACCTATCATAAACCCAACTTAATTGGGGACAAAACTTATTTAATCGTGGAGAGACAGCAAACCAAAAGCAGAGGTGCAACTATAGCATCCTTGAAATTATGAAAAAAAGTAATAGAAGAAATTTAATGTGGATTCACCTGGAGTAAAATAACTTTTTTGTCTGCAATGCAAAGTTTGTTGCATGTGCCCAATATAGCATACGCTGAACCTAACAAAAAGAAAAAATCATCCGGTCAGTGCCAAAACCGTTTGACATGTTGCGAAACTGAACATGTTGCAGCAAGGTGGAACATGTTTGGCATTAATAATGAGCACATGAGAAAGTATGAGTTGGGCACCTTCACTGTTATTAGCTTCTATTTCCCCCTGTTTTTGTATTCAGTTCCTTCAGAGTTTTACACGTGTTCTTACTTTCTATGCTATATTTCTGGGTAGTATATATATTTTGAAACAACAAGGGAGCCCAAAAAAGTCGACTAGGGACCTTGGGAGTTAATTATTCTAGACAAACAGTGGTCCCCTGAAAAGAAAATATTAGGAATAAATATAGGTTCAAACGTTGCTATATTTAAGTGGACATGTCCAGCCGGACAGAGGTCAATTCTTTACTTTTTATGTAATGTAAAAGATAGTACAAAATAATGCATAAGGTGGGGCACAAGCATGTGCCCTACTTAGCCAATCGAGTATAGAAGGGGGAATATTTCGGGGTAGTAACTTACTATAAACATATCAAGTACCTCAAGAGGATTCAGAAAAATAACAGAGGCCTTGGATACGATCTGCATCTCATCACATGGTCACGTCCTTAATTTAAAACTGAAATGCTATATTTATGTTCTTCTCCTCTCCTAGTTTGTATCGTTTATTGACCGTTCGAAGCATTCGTTTCATCATAAACAAAAATAAAAACCTAGAAAAAATAAAAAAGTTAAACAATTTAAAACCAGAATAAATATCTATAAAAGATCAGACAACAATTCCTTAATCAGTTAGAATCACATTAAGAACCGAGCAATGCAGGAGATCATCTGGGGTATGACTTTTATACTGTAGCTCATAATTTGTGTCTGAGTGACCAAGCTATATACATACATTTAGAAACAGCCACTACCATGATCCAGGAGGTGTCACTTTCTCATATTCTGTAGGCTTCTCTTCGATTTAATAACCTAAAGGATATTCACAGTGGAACAATCCCTTTGCTTCTAGGTTAAGCACAAAGTGGGCAAACGAACAGCAAATGCGCCTCACTCTAATATATTTTGATAGTGCAAACGGTAGTCAGATCCCTGATTCGTCTTCCCCCAGTGGATGGTGAAGTTTGCTACTGGAAGTACCCGACACCTTAATTGGAGGTACAGGGACCTAGCATGTGCCGGTCGGATAAAATCCAAGAATTCCTCAGCCTTACTTACAGATTTGTGGGATAGAAAGGCACTTGTTAATCTGCTTAGATAGAATGAGTGACACCTATATCTGGTAGCTTTCTCCTGGATCTATTTTTTTACTTGGGTACATCACCTTGGCAAATAGAATGGTCCTCACTCCAGAATTCTTCTATGCCCCGTTCAGTCCAGGCCGTTTTGATTTGTCCTAGCCATCTGACTTTCCCCACCCTGTTGGCCAAGGTGACTTACTGCAAGCCTTCCCTAAGATGGTGCAGTTCATTAGTGCTCCAGATACAGATCCATACCAATAGGGAAAGATTTAGGTAGTAGTGTTCCCAAGGGAAACATCCGCACAATTCATCAATTGAAGTTGTATTATATACACAGTATAAAGTGTGACAAGTTCAGTACAATACAAGATATATACGAATCGGGTGCTGAATCTGCCCCAAGCACCTACTACCTCAAGGTGCTGTAGGTACACATGAATGTGAAAACCAAACTAAATATACAAAATTGAGGCTACCCAAAGCACACCTAATAGTTTTCTTTTTTAAGCACTAGCTAAATGATTGCTACTTTAAGATCAGTATATCCTCTATTGGACAATGAAGCAAAGTACAACAAACATCAGTTCCAAGAACGAAGATCCAGGCATTTCAGAGTAAGTTCAATTTCAATCTTCTTGTAATTTCATCAGTTCTTTATTATTATTCAAAAAATCATATAAGATTTGCTAACACGTGTTTCGTCTTGCACTAAGACTTTCTCAAGGCATACGTGTTGGTGGTGAATATCCAAATATCAGCTTGCAGAAAGAGGGATCGCGAATTTATCTCAGCACGGTGAACCAAGTTCAAAGAATTTATTCTCCTAGGGTCCCAAACTGAATTCTAGGCATAAGCAAACATGGAGGTGAATGTTGTCCTCACAAAGTCCTAATGTCGGACTGGACGGGTGTCGCACTGTTCCATACAGAGCCGGCCCCAAGATATTCTATCAAATGGTCAAAAATGAATTGTAGTGGCTTCAGTTGGATAAGGGTTCGCGATGAAGTCTTGTGTGTATGGCGAATGATTGTATATCTCTGACCCAAGAGACCTGAATAAAGATCCCCAGGTATCAAAATTTGAGAAACAAAGTAAAATGCACGGTCGCTGGATATCAAGCAAGTAGTAAAAACATCTCGGAAAGCATAACCATGGTATATTTGCAAACCGGACAGTCGAAGTTCATATCAGAAACGCGCTCCGTCACCTCCAAGTGCGAAACACGTGTTGGCAATGGAGGATATACTGATCCTTAAAGTAGCAATCATTTAGCTGGGACTTAAAAAAGAAAACGATAAGGTGTGCTTTGGGTAGCCTCAATTTTGTATATCCTTAACAATAGGGTCTTGACGCTATCAGTGATTATATCTCATGGATACCTAGCGCAGTGGAACCAATGGCGTACCCTTTCCTAGACCAAGGAGGCCTCAGAAGAAACTATTTTCTGTTTCACTCAGAGAGCTGGTGGAACAATAGCCTCATAATTCTGCCTCCGTGGGGAGCAGCAGCTCTAGCTTGGGCATTATAAATTTCAACTGTTGGGTATTTAGAAGGCAGTATGCTTTCTTGGCAAATGTTTATATGGCTTCAGCTCTGTGCTTGACCATTAGGGTCCTCTTTGAAATCTGCGAACCTCTGATCCTGTTCATTCTAAAATAATATCCAAATAATCATACTCCCAGACTCTTTCCAAGCTTTCAGATCCCACCTTGATGTCCCGCTCATCCTACCGCTCTTGGTATAGGTCATGTATTTTGTCTTGGAGGTATTAATTTCGAAACCAAAGTTTCTGCAAAACTGTTTAAAGCTAGCCATCAGATTTTGCAGGCTCCTCCTAGTTTTGGACAACAACAATGTTTCGACTGCAAAGAGGAGGAGCAGTGTTTTTTCCTTGGACAGGTTAGGGGAATTGTTGACACAATTAAATAAGTAGGCAATACAGTTGTTTACTAATAAGCGAAAGAGGGTTGGAATAAGGATCCAACCCTGTCCAATACCTTGTTCTATGGGGAAGGCCTCAATTAGTTCTCCATTCACTCAACACCTAACTTTTGCAAAATTTCCCTGTCAAATGCGGCATGAAGTTCGATAAATTCCAAATAGAGCTTGCCTTTGACCAGATCCACTATCTTCCATTTAACCAAGAGGAACCGGAAGGCTTGGTCAAAAGTGCAAAGCTTGTGGCTGAATCCTGCTTGCAGACCCGAAAGGATGCGATTTTCCACGCACCAGTCCAACAACCGCTCGAAGACTTGCTTGCAAAAGATCTTGTGCGGATTATCTTTTAAACTAACAGGGGGGTAGTTGGAGGAAACGCTAGAATCCCCCTTTTTAAAAATTGGTGTGATTTCTGCTGCCCTCCACGATGGTTGGATTACTCCTTTCATCGAGATGGCATTTCAAACCTCATTGATGTAGGGAACCCACACCATACAATCTGATTTTAAAACGACTGCATAGATTTTGTCAAGCCCCAGAGCTTTCCCAGGCTTCATCGAGACTGCAGCTCGCTCAGTTTCCAGTAGGGCAAAAACAATTGGGGGAGAAGTCTGGATCATTACACTAAGGGGCCCCCACACCCTGAGCTAACTTCGGTGGGAGTACCAGACAGGATTTCGTATAGGGCCCGACTCCCTCGGGCAAGGAGCCCACTGCTTCACATTTCCCATTTCTCCTGTTTGTAGCTACAAGCTAGGCATACTCTGCGTCTACCTGGTGTGGGAGGGTCATTGATTCTTTCAGCTTAAGTGATGGAGGATTGTGATCTCTCTCCTCTTGATACCACCATATCAACTAGCTTGCTCCATAATCTTGCGTCCAGGAGCATATAAACAATTGCACTATGGTATGTACCTCATCTAAATGTCAGTGCAAGTGATTTGTTGGAGTGGGATTGGCCGTTGCATGCCCAAATTCCATGCATTAAGGTAAAGTCCACAACCAGGAGCGCTGCTCCAGAGAGGCGCTTCCTAGTACGAAAAGGAAGATCCGGGACAACCCAAATTGAGTTCTCATTGCTAGACACATCATGGGCCAAACCATTTGGCTTGAATATTAGATTAAAATCTCCTGCAACATGGAAATAGTGGGTGCTTGAGTAGTCAACTAGGGCTGTATCCAGAAATTGTAAAGTTTTTGATTCCTGGTTATGGCTACAGCTCCTATTGTAGATGTTGATTATCATAAGGGTTTGCGAGTTTGGACAGGAAAAGATTAACCCTTTAACATCAGGGGAGCCCATGTGAGAGTCATAACTTAAAAGGAGTGGATTGAACCAAGGCTAGTAAGACACCAGAGGGGCGCCCAACACTAGTTTTAGTGGCTCGGATACTATAACTTTTGTAACCACTCCTGTTCACAGGGTCTATTGCCCATGTCTCCTGAAATAAACAACTATCATAACCATCAACAAAAGTACCTCAGTTGGGGTCCCTTAACGTAGCCCTGATTTATGTGCCATTCCAGCTCAAGAGGGACAAGTGTGGCAGTAGATGACGAGAATGCTGCAGGAGAATATCAATAACACCCGACAAAGGGCACTCTACTGTATTAGAGGGCAAAGTAGAATTGTCTAGACATTGGTTGGCCAGTAGAACTGGAGTGCCGGGGTGAATCCTTGCTCATGGTCTTGAGGCACAGGACTATTACTGGCTAGGCTAGAGCTAGAACTTTCGCTGCCTAAACACAAAGTCCCATTTCTGTTGCCGCCCATCGGGTTAATATCAAGTCAATCAACCTCTGTTAATGGAGAGTGGATTTCTTTTAAGACCGGAGTGTTCCACTTACCAAAATGTGCTCCCTGAATCCAAGTTTGCTGGCCTGCGAAGAAGGGCTGGAGGACAGGCCTGCACCTATATGCAGTCCAATAGTAGGAGGGAGATATTAGATCCTGTCAGATTATGATGTGTGTGACTGTTGAGAAGGTTGTGGGCAATGGATCGGTCTCTGAGATTTACAACAATACCATCGCCCCTCTAAGACTTTGGCAAAGGCCCTACCCAATCCACCTTCTTACCATCAATATGTGCAGTGCATCCGAATAGGAAAGGCCAGCAAATGTACAGAGCCAGTACAGGGTTTTATTTTTTTGTTGTAAAAAGGATTCTCAGACTCCTTCGCTAAGCAGGGCACATTGAATTTGCCACCAGATGCTTGCACCCTATTTTGCCATATTGTTCAATCAAGTACGTTTATGACCTTGTGCTGAGTCTCTGTTTGAAAGAGACGCCCCTCCCACTCTTCAACCACCCCTCTGTAGCATATCATTAACCCCAGTGGGTGGCATTGCATTCCTCCTGGTTCACCAAGGGCGGGGACTATCTCTACTGATCAGAGCTTCAACTATGGGCTGCAGCTGCTGACACACCGCACTCCCCCTGGAGGACAAGTCGAGGGTAGCAACATTGTTGACAGAGGACAATGGACGAGGATCAGCCACTGCATACTTGGAGGTTTACTGGATCATTCAGTTTCCTAATCTCAGACTTTATCACACCCAAGCGCTGAAAAATAGGCTCTTATTTAGCGATGTTCCCTTTTCTGCAGAAAATGTCTCTGGCCTCAACTAATGATAATGGAATCATGAAGAGTGATTCTTTACCATGTCAAAAATTAGCAGAATGATTCACAGAAATTGCAGGAATGGGAATTCGAGCAGAGGAAGGTAATCCCATCCCTAGAATGACAGGACATTTAAAAAGGCAAAAAAAGTGCTTCTGGCTGCTCTTCTTGATAACAAAAGGGATTGTATAGCAGAAACCAGGAATATTAAAAGTCCTAAGAGATCATATTAAAAGTCGTAAAAAGAATAAAGAAACATGGGGGAAGAAGCATTACTTGATTTTGGTATATTGTATCCCATGGAAGCAACCCCTTCATTCAAACACTGTAGGTACATATAAAGCCCGAGAAATTAATAGAATATTTTACAATGTTAAATGATTTAGGAATTGCCTGCTGTGTAAGTTGATAATAATGATTTTGTTCTAGTGCCTAAAGATGTTCTTGAAGTTACCCCAGTTATTTACTTATTTTTTTGCCCACATGATGTGCATGAATGAAGCGGTCCTTGACCCTGCTTCAATAGAAACTGTAGATTCCAAACTGCCAGGCAAGGTACTCCTTGAACTAGAACACAAGCAAACCAAGGCCAGTTTCACCCTGATTGGGGCTCATCAGTCAGGTGCAGCTTGCTTCCACTGGAACTGTGAGCATGGTACCCACATCTGGGCATATCTGTCACGCTTATGGCAACGTACTAAAGTTTGCAAAAAAAATGATGAATGGAATGATTGAATTAATTCAGCCACTGGTAATCTCTCAGGGCCACAACCCAAGATGTCCATGAAGTTACCCAAGTGATTTTTGTTTTTTTGTCTGCGTGATATACATGAATGAAGCTGTCCTTGCCCATAAAAAAGGTGATGGCTATAGTTCTTGAATTATTCACAGCCACAGGTAATTACTCGGGCCACATACCATTCTACTTTTATTTTGCACACCATGCCACGTCAGTTTGGACCCAGCCATATGCAAATCATTCTTCACTGTGTTCCAATGGGAACAGTCCAGCCTATATGGCAGGCCAGGGTTCTTTCTGAACCGGACACAAGCAACCCAAGGCTGGTTTCGTCCTGATTGGGGCTCATCAGTAGGGTGCAGCTTGGTTCCAGGAAATGAGCGACAATTTAGCCAACAAATGGTAAGCAATGGATGGGCTCCAAGCTTCTTTTATTAAACAAAATGACTTGCAAGCGACAGTGCATTTGCTTTCTCAGGCGAGAACTAAAAAGGGCAGTCACTCTGTTACAAGGAGCTATATACTTAGAACCCAGATAAAAAAATTAACTAAAAAATATTCTCTAAAATGATATTGGTTAAATTAAAAGATTGAATCAACGATGCAAGCATGCTTTAATGTTATTAAGTGGGCTTGAGAAAGAATGTGAGAATTATCAATCAGACATGCATAATTGTGTTGCTTATATGGCTGAACTTGTCTTTAAAAAAATATATATTTTTATATGGGGCCTCGTCAAATTAAAATGGCATTCGATATTTTATTCCGACACACCTTAGGAAAGTGCTCAACCGTATGGGAATCCAGGCAAATCTCCTAAGTTTAAGTGTGCCAAAGGAAAATGCTTAAATATCGTCACTTATTTCGATCAGAAAGGGTGTGCATATTGGTACCGACTCTATTTACTCTTTATATTAATTGTGTCATTACCTATCTTATGGAATGTGGTCATGAAGCACCAGACATAGCTGGAGAAAAATTTACATTGCTTTTTGAGGATGGCATTTTATTTTCTGTCTCTGAACTTCAAGACCAGTTTGTTTGACTATGGGGTCGAAATTCATGATGGGAAGAGAACGCTTATGATATTTAATTTATTCAAGTGTTTTAAATGTAGCATGCAGCTAGACAGTTCTACCCATAAAGAAGTATTCAGTTTGCTTACTTGGTGATCAGATTGGCTGCTAATAGGAGGTTTCCCAAACAGGTCTTGATGATTATTGTATCTCTGAAACATCAAGCTAAGGCAATCCTAGTGCTTGCAAGAAGGTTTGGTTCATATGCCACCGTGCCTCTGTTTGGTCCTGGAATTTGGGGATAGCCAATATTGATAAGTTGGAGGCAGTGGAAAATTGCTTCCTTAAAAATTTATTTCTTTTACCGCTGAATATCCCTCTGTTCCATTAGCTAGCCTTATGTAGATTGGGAATATTTGGCAAAGCGTAGGCTGCTTATGTATTGGCTTAGTTCTGGTTGAATGCTACCTTATGACAATCTAGATAATTATTAATAATGAACAAAACCTATCCTGGTTGCTGCATATTCATTCATCCTCGAATAAAGTAGGGTTCCTCGAAAATTGGAATACTGCTAACCTTACAACACTAGCCAAGGCTCGAGCGTTTTGAAAAAGTGGGAAATGTGGATAGTGATATACTGTTGGAAACTTCTCTTGACAGCCTTACAGAAAACATACTAGCACTCTACCACGTTTCTCAGTTTGAACCTTATCTAGATGAAATGTAGCCTCTTATTGCTGAATCATTGTACCTGAAGCTTTGGCTAGGTACTTTGCTGACATCTTATTGGTCCTTCTATAAAACCCCTGAGACATAAACCAATTTCCTACTGATTTGGCCATTGTAATAGAAGCCTAGGTAAATGGTTCTTATGTGTACAATAAAATGATCAGCCTGGATCATAATGGCCAGTGATGTAGCAAGGCTCTGTAGCCGTGCAGTGAAGGTGAGTAAATGCCATAGAAGAACTTTATTTCAAAAGATCTTGGAATGCCTCAGAGGGTAACCTGTAATTACTGTATACACAGCACTTTTAAGCTGCAATTTAGTAATATGGCTTGTTGCATCTTCATGGACTAATTGATATGGGACAGCTCTTCTGATATGTCGGAGGAGCATTCCCACCTCCCCGGGGGCGGGTCCAGGGGAAGACTGTTTCTCATAGGGAGTGGTGCGCACGGTTATCAGTGCACATGATGGTTTGGCCGGCCGTCTTAGACCGGCCAAACAGTCATGCACACTGATGCGGTCTTCAACCCAGCTGCGTTGCTGGGTTGGAGACAGCAGGCACAGGCTTCCAGTATCCCTGTGAGGGCAGATCGAAGGCGCTCAGGTCAATCCTGGCGCTGCTCTCATGCTGTGAGTGAAGCATCAGGCTTGGCTGCAGGGCAGTCTGGGGCCTGTGCCTTCAATGGTACCATAAGAGCGGCGATGCTGTGATGCGGCAAGATTCAGGTACTTTTTTTTTTTTTTATAGGTCTGTGGGTGACACCAATATAGGCATGTTGTACGTAATTGAGGTGCAGGGTAAGATGCTGGAATAGTAGGTCTAGGCATGATGCTTGAATTGCTCTGTTTAAAGAAAGCATGGACTGCAGTTGAAGCGTTTCCCTCTCTCTCTCCTGATAATATCGGAGCCAAACTTCTATATGCGTGTCTACATAGATTTTTTTATATAGTGACACTTCTTCCTTTTTATTCAAAGGACAGCGCTTACTCTTACTAATATATATATATATATATATATATATATATATATATATATATATATATATATATATATATATATATATATATTACCTACTGGCGGTCGCCAGTAGGTATATATAGTTAGGATTTTTTCTCTATGGGTTTTTTGAAAATTCTATGTCTAATAACTTTGGCGTTTGTGGACGGAATTGGCTGAAATTTTCAGGAAAATGGCACATTTTGTTTCTGAGCAGCCCTTGAAAATTTGGGGGGGGTTCGTCAAGGGGGGGCCGAGAAAAAAGGGGGGTCCCAAAACGTGTTTTTAACATTGTTTTCCATAGGGCGGTTGGCCTCACTTTTAGCCCGAACGGCTGAATGGATTTGCACGAAACTTGGCAAAATTGTAGGGACTGGTAGCCCGATGTGCCTTTTGTAGGTCTCAATATATGTGCTCCAGTGGATTTTGAGAAATTAACGTTTAAAAAAAGATATATATCTGTAACAGCGGACCAGGCAGCGCTCCGGTTCGCGTACTTTACGCGCAACGGAGCTTTGTGAAGCGAAGCTGATTGGTTCTCCGGCGTCTGTCAACATTCCAAAAAGTCCGTAGTGGCCGCCATCTTGTCTCTCGGTAGGATCGAGAGACAAGAGGAGGTCAAAACAAAGGGGGAAATAACTATAAGGGGGCATAGTAGATCCTCGCTGACCCCCTAGGTTTGATGTGGAGGTTTTAAAAGGGCCCCGCGGGGCAAAAAAAAATAATAATAATAATAATCGAACGGCTGAATGGATTTGCACGAAACTTGGCAAAATATTAGGGACTGGTAGCCCGATGTGCCTTTGCTAGGTCTCAATATATGTGCTCCAGTGGATTTTGAGAAATTAACGTTCAAAAAAAGATATATATCTGTAACAGCGCTCCGCTTCGCGTAACGGAGGTTTGCGAAGCTGATTGGTCATTCTGTCACTGGGCTATAGTTGGGCTACATCTGGCTGATATTTGGGCTACATTTGTTTTTTTGTGTGTCTGGCGGCCATCTTTGGGCTACATTGGGCTACATTGGGCTTCATTGGGCTACATTGGGCTACATTTGGGCTCCAACATATATATAGGCCAATGTAGCCCAATATATATTTTTCAAAGTTAATTTTCGTAAAAACCACTGGAGCATATATCTTGAGACATAGCAAAGGCACATCGGGCTACCAGTCCCTACAATTTTGCCAAGTTTCGTGGAAATCCATTCAGCCGTTCGAGCTAAAAGTGAGTCCAACCGCCCTATGGAAATGAAGGAAATGAATGGGTAATTTGTAATTAGCAAATAGCTAATCGCAAACTAGGAATGGTAAAGAATCGCTATTTATTCCTTAAAGTTCGCTATTTAGGAAATGCAAAAAACTTTGATGATACATATGGCGGTTCATCTCTAACAAGATAAGAAGCATAGGGATACATTTATGATGACTGGCGCATCACCAGGGATGTGTTAGTCATTCTGTGCCGCTGTTCCGTCACCTATGGTGTGCTGCATTTACAATGCGGCGCATCATGGGGCAAAAACAGCACAGATGCGTGATGTATCTGTGCCGTAAAGGTGGCGCATTGCTGGAGTTGTATCGCAAGTGTGATGAAGCTCCAGCAAGGGTCGGGGGTGCCCCTGTCGCAGGGTTTCTGTTCTCACACAGAACTGTGGACAGAGGATTGGAACCTCGGCGAATTAGGGTGTCCCAAAACTCACGTTAGTAATCAAAAACTCCTTAGCAAGCTAGGTACAGTGTCACATTGGATATAACAAACTCTCAATGTTTAGACAATCCAGAATATGAACTTATAGTACCTCAGGATACGTGGAACTCATGAACAGTCGGTCGTTATATATTTCTTAGAAACCAGAACATGGAGTTAAGAAGAACACATGTGTATTTGAAATGTTTATTTACTAATGCCGTCTTCTCAGGCGTAGTATCTTAGATAATAGAAGTACACATATTATCAGTAGCAAAATTACCAGCATAGTTACTAGTACATAAAAAGCGAATGGTGACAGTATGTTAACATGCTGTAAATGAATAAGAGTTAGCAACACTTATAAGCAGCCGCGGGCCGTGGAGGGAGTTACGGTGGGGCAGGGAGGCGGGGAGGGGGAGGGGCAAGGTAGAGAGGGCTCCACCCTGCTTCTCCCCCTCCCCGCCTCCCTGCCTCACCGTAACTCCCTCCACGGCCCGCGGCTGCTTATATCTCACCCTCCCTAATACACATATTATATTATTTGCTAAGAAGGTCTCTTTGTGTTGGTTTAGGGCGTGCCCATACTTTAGTGTCTTAGATTTGAAGGAATCACATCAGCATACACCAGCTCTCTCTTCATGTGAACCGCATCAACTGTTGTGTATGTGTGTTCGGCAAAGCAATATAAAACCCGCCTCATGCCCAGAATTGGCAGAAGTTGCACTTATGTTATGAGTATGAAGTCGTGGAGATCAGACCTCATAACAATTCTGTATCGTGTTGTTCTTGAAACTTTAGCACTCGCTGTACAGATATAGTTTAACAAGCAAAGCAGATAGTAGAGCAATAACATATTATTCTCATGTAAACCACGATGAACTACTAGGTGGAAAGCTAAAGCAACAACTAAGTGTCGTGTGCAGAAGTTGCAAAAAAGGAAAAATGGCGTTTAAACCGGTAATGAGCCCATGCTAACTTAACACGGTGTAAAGATATCCAGGACCTAGATGACACCTCCCCATGATCCGGAAACGAACTGAATAAGATAATAGAAGTGCCATCTCATGAGAGCAGATTGCAAGTTTATATGTGGACGGTCCGCAAGGTAAAGCATTAAAAACTAGGAAAATGTAATGCTAAAGAAAAATAAAACAGCCAAGTACTTTATCGAGTCTTAAGCCAATAGGCAAGGTAAATAATAAAAACTTGACAAATAAGTCAATGAATTGTCAATGAAATGCTAGTACTCAGCATATCAAACATGAAAAAGGTCTATGACATAACTGTGTATGCAAAATAAGCTGCAACAGCCTCCAATAGGAAGTCACCGTCTTCATCCGAAAACAGTTCAGCCATCCAATTTAAAAGCGGAAAAGAACATACGTGCTCTCCCAGCACCGGATCCTCTATCACCATCAGAGGACAGCTCGGTGGGTTTTCAAGAAAGCTCTGTTCCAAGAAAGACTGTGCTGCCGACAGTAAATTCCAGGGACCAAGTAGTCCATGCATCAATGCCACAGCCATAATCCTTTCGCCAGGACAAACCAACTCGTGAGTAATGATAGGAGTCATCAGCTGATTAAAGTCGACGTCAGGAGAAACCGGTCCGCAGAGACACAAATCAATGGCCCAATCGAAATCACAGGTCAGGCAGTGAAATACAGGCTGGACACAGGTGAAGTAGGAGAATCGAAAAGATAATCCATATGCCGTGCTTAATATCGCCAACGGCATTGTGCCATAATATTCTAGCATGCGATTGCGGAACAGTGTCAGCAGCTGCAGGGTGGGAGGTTGCATAGGAGGGACATCCATATTTAAAAATGTAAAAAAGCACAAGAGCGTCCGCTGGTAATGCAAGTAAAAATGCCAATCGACGAACCGGAGTGGAGAAAATAGAATGAAAGGAAGCAGGGATGACTCCAAAGATTTTCTCAAATGAAGTCACGAGACCACTGGTAACAACTTTAAAAAAGTGCGCCAGGGTCTTTGTGGAGGATGCGTTAAAGATAGTCGGAACCATCTTGCTGAAATTGAAAGGCAAATCTGAATTAAAAGTATTCCTTTTATCGTAACAGTAAGTGAACGGGTTATTTGCTGCAGAAATGTTCTATTTCCTCCCACACATGAACATAGGGAGTTTTCAATCTGGCCACAAATACCAACCTTGGGACAGATTTCAACGGCATGGCAAGAATAAGAGCTCTTTTGTCTCAGAGAGAGGTGGCCTTGAGTTCGGTCTGTGAAACTTTCGTGCTTCACATAGCGAACACCCGTAATGAGGTGCAGACCCTTTTCAATTAACTCAGAACAATCTTCATTATTGAGCATCAAATAACTACCATTTTCCAACAACTTGAACGTGGGGATGATAGCAGGAACTGGCGTGCCTTGCAACACGCAAGCCATATTTGGTCGGTGTTTGTTGCATGAACCGTGTAACTGTATGTGCCTACACATTAGTGAATGATCTGGCGTCTCAGTGCATTCCTCTCCATTCAGATAAACTTCTTGATCATCTTTGAAACATCTGTATGTGTATGGAAGCGACCAGACCTCATGAAGAAAAGCACTACCTAAAGGTTCATAACGACCTATTGGTATATATTTCATACAATTTGAAAACTTATATAAAGCAAAAGGCAGCGTTATTAAACCGTGGATAAGGCACGTTGCCAAAAAACCCGCAATCCTCTGCTGATGATGTCACTGAGCATGTCATGAATGATGTAATATGTGACATCATCAGCAGTGGATTACGGGTAATAGTATCTCTAGTTTACTCCCCTATAGCTGTCTTTCTTTTAACATAAGTGTCTGTTTCCTTCCCTTATACTTACTGTTTTTGGTTCGCTTCTAGTTCGCGTACCGGCGAGCGAACTGGGAAGCGAACTAAGAGAAATAGAGGTTGGCACAGTTCCAAATATTGTACCAATTTTTTAATAACGGGGAGGTAGTTCTGAAAAGAACTTTTTTTTTATTGTTTTTGTTGTTTTATATTTTTTTTATTATTTTTCGGAACATTTTTTTACTTTTTTTGAATTTTTCTGAAGTTTTATATTTTTTTGGGTTTTTCTTGGAGGGGGCAATGAAAACGATTCATTGTAAAGGGCTCAACAGGAGCAACAAAACAAAAAAAGAAGTATTTATTATTTTGGGCGTTTCGTACAAACTTGCATATGATAGTCAATAGCTCTGTTGATCAGAGTGATGCTTTTTTCTCCGTAGGAAATGAATCCATCGCAAAATACGCAGGTGTGTTTTACTTCACCAAATTTCATTTGTATATTTGGCACCATCTCCCTGCCCTCTGGTCCCGTTACTTCCGGTACAACAGATCTTCTGGCCATAATAGGGAGATTATCTAGGTCGTTCCGAAACTGTGCAGCACTGTAGTTGTTAGGATGCCACCTAGTCATATGGCGATGCATTGTGTAGTTTCCGAAACTGTATTTTTTCTCGGTTCCTCTGGACAGTCTATCTTGACATATAAGGCAAGTTACGTATCTTGCATTTACTTTTTTCTGACCTTTGGGAATTTAAAAAAATTGCCAAATGAAGTTTTCTTTCCGGTGAGACGTCCTGGGCTGCTCAGGCAAAAACTGCCTCTCTTCGTGCTCGTCGTCCTGTTCCTCTTCTTCTTCTTCTTGTTGAATTATAACTTGAGCAGGTGGTCCACTCTTCCTTGGATGTGGTGGAGGTGGTGGGGAAGCACCAGCTGAAGCTACTAAAGAAGCCATTGCTCAGTGATCACAAAGGGTCTTTCTCTCACAATGATGAAAGTCAGAGTGAGGAAAGAAGGAGGGATTTTCATCATTTGGGAAAAACAAGAGTTCTCAACCAATCAAAAGTGTTCATTTTAGATTATATGACCTAGTCTTACATCATTAGGAAACCAAAAGTGAAATGAACCAATGAAAAGTGTTATTACCAAGTCACATGACTTGCTGTGTTTACGTTAAGCGCTTTGCAGGGCCACCCGGTTTGCTTCCAGAAACCTGCGCTTTGCGACTCGCTTTGCATACCAGTTCGCTAACGTAGCACGTCATATGACGTATCACGCGACAACGTGAAACGTCATGCGGACGGGAGGCGTCACGATGTTGTTTTCTAACGCGGCACTTGCGGTAAAGAAACGTTTACCGGCTCGCGGTCTATTTCGCGGCATCAAGGTCAGCTAACGGGAAGCTTCCCGATTCGCGAAGCGGGAACGAAGAAAAAAAAATATTAAAAAAAATAATTATTCATAAACATATAAAATATATTTTTGGATTTAAAGAAGAATACATTTTACAGCTACAGATATTAGCTGTTAAAAAAACCAATGAAATTCACAGAAAAAAACATAGGTTATAGACCATATATAGTTAGGAATTAGCATTTACAAAACCTTGAAAATTCACTGAAAAAACCACAGGTTATAGACCATATATAGTTAGGAATTAGCATTTAGAAAACCTTATTTTACTCACACAAAACCATTGAAATTCCATATATAGTTAGTTGCACTAACTATATATCGTGCACCCGCAATCCACTGCTGATGATGTCACATATTACATCATTCATGACATGGTCAGTGACATCACTGATGACATCACTGATGACATCTCAAATGACATCACTGATGACATCACTGATGACATCTCATTTGACATCAATGACCACATCACTGATGATATCATTCATGTGACAATACAATGCATCTCCTCACATTTTAATATAACCTCTGTTTCACCCAGTGTTAAAAAGAGAGTATAATTTTTGAAACCATTGACACACCAATACTAGTTACTACATACGCACTCACTGATTGCTACGTCTACACACACCTTCACTCATTCACCCATACAATCATTCATACATACAATCACTCATCTTTACAACACTATCATATGCACTCATACACTTATACAGACACTCACAGTCTGCCACTCATCCATGGAGTTACTCACACACCTAGTCAGTCCTGTAAAGAATCAATGACACTTCCATTTTCTTGTCTATACAGTTAAACATAGAGCACCTTACATTTTCAAACATATACTAACACATACTTACCTTCTTATACAATCATTGATACAAGTACAGATTGATCTGCACAGAGTCACACACCTCCCAGCTAGCCACACACACACACTCAGTCTCCCATACAAATACTTGGGCAATCAATCAATAACCCATATAGTTACTCATATAGCTACTGATCAACACATGCAGCAGTTTACAGAACAACAGACATAATGATGCACAAATTAAGACAGTTTAGTCACTAACCCATGCAGTCAGTGAGACACATTTAATCACTCACTCATACAGTCAGTCATGCACCTACTAAATCCTTCGTCCAGACACTTACACATCCACTCATTCTTCAATATGTAAGACATATTTAAACTTTATAGAAACAAAAAATCACTGGATGTTGTTATCAGTGATGTCATTTGAGATGTCATCAGTGATGTCATCAGTGATGTCACTGACCATGTCATGAATGATGTAATATGTGACATCATCAGCAGTGGATTGCGGGTGCACGATATATAGTTAGTGCAACTAACTATATATGGAATTTCAATGGTTTTGTGTGAGTAAAATAAGGTTTTCTAAATGCTAATTCCTAACTATATATGGTCTATAACCTGTGGTTTTTTCAGTGAATATATATATATATATACAGTCCAAGCCTGAGGTTTTGCTGGTACAAAACAGGCGCTGACTCCGTGGGATCTTACTTCAGGAAAAAGTTTTTCTTTTTATAGAAGAAAAGGTAGACGTATATATATATATTACAAAGAAGGTTGCCCTGGAAGGAATGCCACGCGTATGGCACTTAGGAGAGGAGTGTGACAGGCTGTGAAGCTGCAACAAGATACAGCAAGTACCACAATGCTTTGCCATAGCCTATAGGGGCGGGACTCTACATTTCCAATAAAACACGTGCATGAAATAAAGCAGACTGTTTCCCCGTTTGTGCAGCCAGTGATCAAGGGCGCATCGGCGCTCGAAACGCGTATGGCACTTAGGAGAGGAGTGTGACAGGCTGTGAAGCTGCTGCCAGTGGCACGTGTGTGGAAACCTCTTCGTGTGTGGCATTCCTTCCAGGGCAACCTTCTTTGTAATACAATTGTGGCCAGTCCAGCCACGGGAATGCCCCGCCGCTGCTTCAGGCGGATCTCTGCTGCCTAAGGACCTCGAGCAGTAAGGAGAACGAGGGGGGCCTGAGCCACTGGGGAATATTGGCAACTCAGCAGCGCTGTACATTGTTTTTCAACCCACTTGGGAAAGACATTTTCAAACGGAGTACAGAGGCACCCACTGGGGTTTTTGCACGGAGTCTGGCAACAAGATACAGCAAGTACCACAATGCTTTGCCATAGCCTATAGGGGCGGGACTCTACATTTCCAATAAAACACGTGCATGAAATAAAGCAGACTGTTTCCCCGTTTGTGCAGCCAGTGATCAAGGGCGCATCGGCGCTCGAAACGCGTATGGCACTTAGGAGAGGAGTGTGACAGGCTGTGAAGCTGCTTCCAGTGGCACGTGTGTGGAAACCCCTTCGTGTGTGGCATTCCTTCCAGGGCAACCTTCTTTGTAATATATATATATATATATATATATCTACAGTGAATTAGAAATTGTGTGCGTCTTTCAAGTTTAGCACTTTGGATGATCCAATATGCATAGATGTTTAAATATTACAGGACACCGTGCAAACCACACGTCATGCGTTGTGGACTGCCCACTTTATGAAACCACTCTACTTTGGTTTTCACTTGACATTCCTTTCATGAAACATCACAATGCAGGACATGAATCTCCTCCCCACTGGAGCCCTAGGGCCTTATTTAGAGTCTTAGCAGATATAATACTCGCAATCGTGGAAGAGGTCCAGTCCGCCGTATTGCAAATGCCATAGGTTATAATGCACTTGTAATACGGCAGACGGGACATGTACCACTTTTGTAACTGAGTGTCCCATTCTCCAACCTCAGATTAGCTGGAGTTAAACAGTCAATGATTCTAGAAAATGCAGTATAGAATTAAAGAATCACAGCCATATTGCCGAAAGCTATATTGGAGCACCCACTTTGGCGTTTCTTAAAGAGATAAAAATAGCCAACATGTGTGTTCACTCAAAGTGATTTGCTTTTGTTGATGTGTTTAGTCTGTGAGACGCTTGGGTTGTGCTTCATATCCGGTTTGGATGTTCTGCTTGGTGATCTGGAGTGCTAGAGCATGGGAATGCCACCCACTGTAAGAGTTTGAAAGGAGGTAAGCAGCACCGCCCGTCATTTTTAGAAAGGACATATACTAAATTCACTCACATTCTACCAGGCAGTATTTTCTAAAATCGGGTATTGTACTATACCAGATATTTTCAATCACTTATTATTGAGGACACACTAAACTTGCATATATCCTTTTATAGAGTAGTCAGGATCTGAGAGGACCATGTCTTACAATAATAAGATCATTTTTTGAAGAGCATTGTAACCAGCAGTAACATGCATACATATTTATTGTGTCAGATTAAGTGCAATAGCAAAAGTTTTTTTTTTCTTATAATGGTAGAGGGGTTGTGCCACCCCTTAGGTGGGTGGTCTGTGACCCACCAGAAAATTAGGGTTCTCATTTTGGCACCACTACCCAGCTCTATACGGTTTGGCAGCAAAATACAATATCAAATTGAGCATGAAATGTAAAATGCATTTGCAATGCAAGACAGAGCCAGATTTACTGTTTGCACCCAGTTTGCATCTCGGAAGTGATGCAAACCAGCACAAACTGCGTCGGCGGCTCCTCCACTATGGCGAAGGAGAATTTCCCCCTTTTTCTTTCCTTTCTTTTCCTTTCCTGACGAGTCTTTGGTGGCATGGCCATGGGGGATGCCAAGCTGCAGAAGGAGTGATGGGCACTGTTGCCAGTGCGCATGACGTTTTGGCCCGCTGTCTCAGTCCAGCCAAACCGTCATGCGCACTGAAGCTGCCTCCAACCCGAGCTGCATTGCCGAGTTGAAGACAGCAGGCACAGGCTCCCAGTCTAACAGGGAGTGCAAATTAATTCTGCTGAGGCCAATCCTGATGCTGCTTTCATGCTGCCACCAGCAGCATGAGAGCAGTGTCCGGATTAGCTGCAGTGGTGTCTGGGAGCCTGTGCCTGTGGAGCACAGGAGCAGAACAGTGCGACAAGGCCGGCAGCTGGTAAGTTGTTTTTTAAAATTATCTTTTCAGTTTGACGTCTCACGACTCCTTCCCCCTTCGCCTGCCATTTTTTGTCAACACCACACACTATTGACAAAGTGTAGAACTGAAATTCACTTTCCAGTGCAAAACCTTTGCGTTAGCAAATAACACTAAAATAGCACAACTTAGCTGACTTTACATCAAGGGGCATACCATTGAAACAATGTATAATGGACATTCCAATGTAACCACTCATTTTATTTTGAAGGTTTTATAGAGCGCGAACAAGATCCTTGCGGATATCAGAGCGCTTTACAATGATAAAGCTGATTATACATAATGAATAACATGACACATTATAAATGCAGTAATTTGGCGGAAAGTTGACTTGGACACAAAGCTCTATGTACTAAAAACAAGCCTTGGCAAAGCCAACAGGTCTGGCGTTAGCTGCCAGCCTTCTAGTAATTCTTTTTTTCGTCATGGTCTTTGGAAAACTTTGTTTGGGAGTATGTCGGGCCCTCATGAATCTAAAGAAGAAAACAATTTACTACAGGCAAAAAAAGGTGTCGGGGTCTAAAATCACAGTACCATAGTAATACCTGACACTGAATGGCGATATTTACAAAGTCAATCAGTTTGGCATTGGCTGCATGAAAAGGGAAAAGATGGAAGGAGAGAGAGGAAGAGAGAAAAAAAGAAAATGAAGTGATAAAAAAGAAAACGGGAAAGGAATTAAGAAAGAAAGATAACAAAACAAACAGCTTCAAATGGACACAATCATGTATGCTGTGAAATCGCGATCAGAATAACAAAACACACCAAAAGGAATTAACAAAACCATTGGCAGGTGAGGGGATCTGATAAAGATGGAATGTGCATCAAAAGTGTCCTGCTTTCACCTCGGGCTCTAAACACTAAGGGCCTGATTACAAGTTTGGTGAATGAGATACTCAGTCACAAATGTGACGGATATCCTGGCTGCTGTATTACAAGTTCCATGGGCTAATATGGAATTGTAACCTGGTGGACGGTATATCCGTCACGTGTGCTAGAGTAACCCTGTCTGCCAAACTCTTAATCAGGCCCAAAGAAACACTAAAGTAATTATAACGTGTAGGAAAGCAGGATCTGCTTTCATGGTCTCCTCCACGTTTTGCAGATGTCGTTTTGTTTTACTGGCTATTCTGACTGGGATCCTGCTAATCAGGACCCCAGTCTCTGTGCTTCTTCCCTAAATAGGACATGGTGAGTACCTAGGTACCGTCCAGATTGGCTACTGGGTACCCTTTTAAGTCCCTAGTATATGGCACTAAGATACCCTGGGCAAAGGTACACCAGGGGTCTGTCATGGGCTGCAGCATGCATTATGCCACCCATGAGAGGCCACTCAGTGTGACTACAGGCCTGCCATTGCAGCTTTTGTTGGCTGGTGCTAGCGCCATGTACGACAGATATAGGTTTCCTTATATATACGGTCACTGCACTTAAAACCTATAAGTCACTCCTAAGGCAGGCATTTCAATCCTGAAGGCAGGGTGCTCGGCTCCAAGTGTGAGGATGTCCCTGCATGAGCTGGACACCCCTACAACCTTCAGAGTCCATTATCCCGGGTTGTAAGTGCATCATTCATTAAGATACATAGAGTGGCAATGCATCACTTCGCGATGGCTATCTCTAAACTGGCTGTAACGAACCCTATCATGTTGGGTATCAAACATGTTGGAATAATACCCCCACACTGGTGTGGGCAGGTATGATGCCATGCACTCTAAAGCTGCTCCGGGAGACCCTCAGTGCTCCCGGTACAAGTCTTCTAGACCCAGATAGCAAACTACGGCTGCTGCCAACCAGACATGATTCTGCCTTCCTGCTACTGAGACAAGCGTGAGCAGAGAAATGCAGGACAATAGGTTCCCTGTCACAGGAAGGTGTATTAATCTCCCAGACAGCACTTAGTGTATTGGGACAGGGTGGGGGCTTGCTAGCGCCCCTAGACTGCTTTGAAGGGCACATTTGGTGCCCTCCTTGCATACTCCAGTTGAAGCCAGTTCAGGGAGCCATTGGCTCCTGCTCTGGTGCAAAACTGGACAAAGGACATGGGAGTATCCGCCAGACTGTCCAGCCCCTCCTGTGGGAGGGACACCTGAATCATCCCAAACCTTTCCTTAGGGTACTTAAGTGCTTAACTGTTGGTGGGTCCCTAGATTCGTCGTGGGACAAGATTCAGATCCAAAACCACTTCAACTTCAACTTTCTGGGCACTTTGGACTTGGCTGCACTTCGCTTTTAGAACCGAGACTGCAACTAGGAAGGCTCCTGCTGCTCCTGGTCTCCTCGTCCTGCAAGTCTGCTGCAAAATCTGTGCCCATGCTCCATACAGGTTCTTCACATGGCCTGTATCCAAGATACCTGAAGGAATCTCCCTTGGAGTGAAGGAGTCATTTCCCGACATCTGCATGCACTGCAAAACAGCTGACTGGTCTACTTATCCTGGGCTCCCAAGGACTTCGAAAAGCTCAACAACACAGGTGGTGGTTCTGCAACTCTGTCGAGGCCTGCACTGTCTTCTCACCGAGTTTGAGGACAGTATCCCTCGTAGGAACCACTGAAACAGAACTTCTGTGCACCGCATTGACTTGCCGTTGCCAAAGCTTGTTGACTCTCCTTAAGAGATCTTCAGGCTCCAAGAAGCTCCAGCATCAAGCATCGCCTGCACCCCATCCTTTGCACTGTGGACCTTCTTTCTTGGTGAGCTGCTCAAGGTCCTCTTGCGACTCCTGCGCCTCTAGCCTTTGGGTCCTCTCGAGCATCTTCTTTGGCTCCAGTGGGCTCCTCTGCTTCCTCAGGCCTGCTCTAACTTTCCTGCTCGTGGTGAGTCACTTGGACCTTGCTAGGCCAGACACTGCACCTTTTTCTACAACTACATTGGTTGCCGTTGCCAAGGCTTGTTGGTGCCCCTGCCGTACCCCGACTCCTATTTAAGTATATGATTTGGTCTCCCCATGGAGACCACTGTGCATTAGTGCTACTTACGTTTTCTATTTCTAAAGTACTTGTGTGTCTTATGTTTATATCTCCAGGTAGGAGATATTGCAATATGTGAGTGAGTGTTTATAATAAATACATATTTTTATAACTACACTGTGTGATTCTTTTTCACTTAACCTGCACCATAAGATTAAGTACTGATAAAACTAGCTGCTTGACTCTCCTTCTGGACTAAGCTTGAAGGCTACTCTCCAAAGCTACCACTTAGAGAGCTTTCTAAGATTGTCTATGACCACTAAAATTATCATAAGAGTTGACCAAGATGGCCGCTTGAGCTTGTAGCTCTGTGAGACCGCCGACTATCCCTACATCTATCCTGCAGCTGTAGTTAAATTTCCCCTGCTGGGTGGTGCCTAAAGATCTCCTGGAGCCTTGGGGAGTGGACAGCGGAAAGAGCGACTCGCCTACCTGTCTTGTGGGCGCAGGTACACTCTCCTCGGAGCTGGTAAGATCCTGGCCTGGAGCCCGAGCCTGCTGTGACCTGCGGAGCCTGTCCCGCCTCCTTGGCTGGAGAGGTGCCATCTGTCCTTCGCGGCCGCCCGCTGCGCACCCTGCGGAGCGGCCGCCGTGCCTTTGTAGCGGAGGAGTAATTTGCAGCCTGTGCCTGGAGCTGCTGGACGGCGATTCCGGCACTTGATACTGGCGGCCTGGAGGTGCTGCCTGGCTGCCACGCTCCGGGAGCATTCTCGGCATCTGGGGGTGAGCCTGTGCTGCGCCTCTCTCACTGCCCCAGGCCCTCTGGAGTGTAGGGACTGGAACATTGGTACTGGAGGCCTCGGATCGCGATTGCGGGTCCCCTACTGGGCCCCCCCACATACTTTTGTTGAACAGCGGCCCGGTGAGTGAGATGCTTCTCCCCCCCCCCCCCCTCCTTTGTCCTCATGCCTGGATTTTCACTGTTTGCGGCACCTGGATTGCGATCAGCCCTCTGAGGTGTAATGTCAACTGGAACAAGTCAATTATGTTTCCCCTTACCCCAGCCACGGTGGGGTTCGAACCGGAATATCCTCCTGCAGTGGACCAAAGAGGCGGAGCGATATTTAGGCATACGTCTCCATACTGACTCCGAGGTGGTCCTTAGAGAGATTTATGGAGTCGCTATTTCCAAGCTGGTAAATGACGTGGATCAGTGGATTGGCCTCCCGCTGTCATTGATGGGTAGGGTTTCGTTAATGAAAATGATTGTTGTACCCTGTTTACTTTTCCTCTTTACAAACATCCCCATGGTACTGTCCGAAATATTCTTTCAGCATCTGCACTCACTGATGGTCCGTTTGGCCTGGACCGCAAGCAGCCGCGCATTGCCTGGAAGGTATTGACGCTGCCGTGAGATGGGGGGCCTCAGTGCTCCCAACTTGGAACTATACTATAGGGCAGCCCAATGCTCTCATGCCTATCATTGGATACATGGACCTCCTGACATACCACATATACGGATCGAGACCATAGTGTCTGACCCCAAGCCCCTCCCTGCCTTGTTGTTCTCGCCACGTGACAGACGCACAGGCATATTGTACTCGCTGAACTCAATCTCACATGCCTGGCATTGTGTTCTGGAGGCGCAAGCCGGCAATCTACTGTATGCTCCAGTGGCCCGTCTGGACTGGTGGCACTGGCTCGCACCATGCACAGACAGCGGAGTCATACTTGCATTGCAGACGCTAAACCTACATACTGTGGGAGATCTCTTTGAGGACGGTATTGCCCGGTCCTGGAAGGATGTCGCGGATGGGGAAGACGTCCAGCCACTTCTGGCACAATTCCACTTTCATGAAGTCAGACACGCTCTCAGAAACCTTCTTGGGGATGATATGGCGGAGCCTCCGGAGGTCCCGGCTCTGACAGCGGTGATTAACGCAAAGTCCCCTGTTAAATTAGTATCTAGACTACATCATACTGTGATGTCTAATAGAGATGGTGAATACACCAAACCGCGCCTGGTGTGGCAGCGTGACCTACAAGTGGAAATGACAGATGAGAAATGGTTACACTGTTGCTTGAGCACCAAGCGTATCTTGCTAAACGTACGCCACAGGCTAGTTCACTTTAAATTCCTTAATAGGGTTTATTACACGACGGAACGACTAGATCGATATGGCCTTCTCGATGGTTCACAGTGTGAAAGGTGCGGCGAGCTGGTTGCTGATTTCTTCCGCTTGGCCTGGGCTTGCCCGGGGGTTACTTGCCTCTGGGGGGATGTCTACAATGAGGTTAATCGCGTTACAGATCTGTTGACTAGTGACCCGCTCCTCGCATTGCTCGGTTACTCCGATCCGCTCCCTAAGGCGCATAGACGGCTCGTGGACTCCTGGCGAAGAGGTGCGTGGAGCTTTGCTGGCTTCACGGGCTGCGCCTACCTTGGCGCAATGGGCCAGGGATATGGTGTTTTGCTGTACTCAAACAGAAAATTATAGCGAGTTACTGCCACCCCGCACAGACCCAAAAACCTTTGGTCCTTTTATATGTCCAGGAGACCCATCCACACAACCCCTGACCGTGATGACGCTTCCCCCTTGATTACGACTGCACATGACGCTCAAGATCCTAGGCTGCAAGATAGCCCTCGCTTTTAACATTTACTGTCCCAAATCTACACTTGCCTCTTCTGGGTTAGTCAAGTAAAGCCTGTTGTAGGACTATACGGGACTCTGGGAGGGGAAACACATATGTGTCGGATGCACTAATGGATTGTACCTTCCTCTCATTTTTTTGCTAATGTGTTGTGGTACTTTTGCAACGTCGACTGTGATTGATATTATTTGAAGCATGTCATTGCCTGCATTCTATTGACCTGCTTGGTTTTCTTCTTTTGTGTAAAATTTCAATAAACCTATTAAAAAAAAGTAGTATGCACCATATACTAAGCCAGCCTCCTACATAAAGTAAAAACAAAAACACTGAACAGAACTAGCTTGTGTGCAGATGTGCTCCTTCTGAGAGAGCAAAATACAGGCACAGGTACAGATTATGTACCTTTCCCACAATGGACAATTGGTCTACAGATCTGGTAAATTGTCTGTGTGATGGCAGGCTGCGTCAGAATACTGCACGTGGTTCATTTGTGCAAATTTTACTCTAAATATAGGAAGCTGTATATTTTTCCATTTATAAGGCACTTAAAGTTTAAACTATGGCGTCCTACGTATTTGTACTTGCAGTCGTTACCAACTCTAGAGATCTGCAGCAGTATGTCATCTTTTCTCTGGACAGTTCTTTACGCTAGAAGGAAGATGACAACAGGTACTATATAGAGTATAATAATGGGAATATACAACAATTAACTATGGTTACTAAGGTAACTGGGAATAATAAAATCGTTTTTAACCCAGTTTTTTATGTAGTGAAATTAACTTAATGTGTGTTGCTTTTATCTGTGAAACTGCGTTTATGGATGTTGGTTATGGCACTGAATAAAGTAATATATCAGAGATCAAAATACAGGCACTCAGCGATATTAACCAGTGGCTTAAGTAGACTGTCCTACTGCTCCATTCTTTATGTTGTAGTGGTTGGAGGCAAGACGTGAACGACACCACAACAGACCACTGGATGAAGAGAGGTCACTGAAAGCCCCTATATGTATGTACATTATACATATTTTAGTAAAAATCAAAGGTCGTGGCTAAGGCCCTATCTAAACAGTAGACCAGGCTTGCACCAAAATATTTATACCTCTTAAAGGCAGGTGTAATGTCGGAGAGAACGTTTTCTTTATTCATAAAATGTGCTATATTTTGAGTGTGCACTGTACGTTACAGCACTCGTACAACATTAGAAAAGTTTTTAAAACATTTATAAAAAGAGTATTTTATACTGAATGGGTAACCGTCCTTGTAAAACCTACTCTTGACATCAAACATATACCCTTACACTATGTTGCAAAGGTTTGTGCACTTGCACAAGGCAGCCTACAGTGTGCCAGTGCTAATATTAACAAATTAATAAAATGTATATACATAAAGAAGCACAATGTAAATTGACATTTTTAAAACCTTCTATAAATGTGAAGGATTTTGAAATTGAAGGCTTTAAGGTAAATTGGTATCCTCGGATTAATCTGTCGGAGCAGTGCAAGTGCATCAAATAGAATATAGTATGGACTATGAGTGGCTCTAATGGAATATAGAACAGCTTCAACCTTTCCATTGAAATTAAAAGTTTGTTTCTTTTTATATTTGTGAATTAAATGAACTGTTTCATAATTTGTATATTCTTTTGATGAATTCTTATTTTTGTAATTGTGTGTTGTTTTGCTGTTCAAATCATCAACATTGCTTAGGCTGGGGCCTCCAGATTCCAATAATGACTTGTGGGTTTCCCTGGGTTCCAGTCATAGTTAAGTAGGGGTCCACAGAACTCAAAAGGTTAAGAACCAGTCTTAGGAGATGGGGGGCCTGTTCTGCCGCTCTCCTTTTGTCGCAAAAAGGTGCAACTACTTTGATTGCTGCGCTGCATTGCATTAAGTGTTTTAAATATGCCCTTAATGTTAAAGAAAAACAAAGGTTACATGATTTCCCCATAAAGCCCATTGTGGTTTCATTATTCAGCTGACTGTGGGAGTGTTTCGGTAGAACCCTTCCTGGGTGATTGTTGCATCATTAGCCCCCTTCACTTCCGGCCCGAATGTAGTGACACTGTTTGGGTCAGTATATTTCTAGAGAGTGTACCTTGGTACGCTTTAAAAATGAAGTGTCGAAGAGTTGTCTTAGTAAAAACAGACTTTCGTGCATGAGAATGTGTTCCTCGTTTCCCTTTCCTCTCATTCTGTCTGCCATCAGCATTCGGATACGTTTTCTGTGATCTAGACTTGGGATCACGCCCAGCTCCTAAATACTTTGAGGTTTTATTTAAATTTCCTGTTTTATTTAGCTGTTTCTCCACTTACTTAAATTGATTTGCTATTTACTAAGTGTTATTATGGGCAACCATCCAAAAACGCAAGGCGCATGCAGTGGTGTGTTATTTCACCATGTTCACAGACCTCGCTGCACACCCTTTGACGTCAAAGGAAGGGACATCACACAATGCTTGAACCGGATTATAGACCACGTTGTGTATGTGCGTCTTTTCTTCTGCATTTAAAATGCAAGTCTGTAGCTTGTTACTAAATTACGATTGCTAATAGGTACAGACACTTTGCCACTATGTTGCAGAAGCCTAAGACGCAGTTACAAAAGGCAGGAGAGGTTGGTTACATCACAGGAACATAAAGTTGGCTTTCTCTAAATAAAGGCCTTGAGCGGATTATTAAACGACTGACCAGGTGGCAAGACTATGAATACGAAAAAACATGGGACCATCCTCTAACGCTAACTTTTTATTAAAAAGAAAACGAATTCAGGGACCCAAATGTGCCAACTGCCAAATGCCATGGCTGCTGATTCAAAGTCTGTCGTGTTGAGTCCACCTCATACCTCTTCTTTCACCATCCTACACTTAATGTCTCTTTATCTAACTCTCCCTTTGTCATTGTTTTCCTGACTTTCTCGTTCTACTTCTTTTCCCCTGTTCTACTTTTCTCTCATTCCCCCTAACCCTGGGTCAAAATCTGATGAGGAAAAGTAAATCCCTATCCCCCAAAACGATAGCCAGAGCTTTTGGGAATTATTTGCTTTGCCATTGGTTTTTATCGATGTTGTACAGCTTCCCTGATAATGTGCAACTTGGATAAAGAGGGAAAAGAAATTGCTATGAAGGGGCCAGGGCGTTATTTTGTAGATGTGTGCACTGCACATGCACACTCATACAAAACGATGCAAATGCTTTTTTATGTTTTATTTACTGATCTGAGGTGTATCAGTAATTAAAAAAAAAAAAGTAATAAAACATCTTTATTTTTTTAAGTGGATGGAGGAAGCCACAAGAAGAGCAGGGGAAGCAGCTCGGAGGGCAGAGGTTGAAGCACAGAACATGGGCAAGAGAACAATATGGGTTGCGGGTGAGGGGGAGAGAAGAGAAGCACATAGACGAGAGTAAGAGCGTGTGAAGAAGCATTCGGATGAGAGAGACGAACAAGCGGGGGACAGACACAGGCAAGCGAGAGTAGCACAAGTGCAGATAGAAGGGAGCAAAGTTCACCAAGAAGACAGTTGAAAAACACATGCACTGTGGTGGCATGCTTAAGAAAAAGAATAAGTAGTTCCCTAAACGTGAGCCGTGGAAGGACGCACGTAAAGAGGAAATGTCTACTTTATTGACCGAAAGGGGGAACAAGGGAACCCTACTCACAGCGGAACAAGGGTAGCTAGTTTATAACAGGAAAACAATGGTTCCTGTGGAATAGTGTATAATTATATCAATGCACAATCACGATGAAAGGGTTATAATGATGTCATAGAAGGAGGGACCAGACACGCTAAAGATTTCGTTATACACATATGTTTATATTATTTACACAATATATCAACAATTATCAAACAAAGAAGGTAAAACACAGTGTGAATAAGTGTCCCAAGTGTAGCATGAACCTAACAGTGAGTGACAAGAGGTGACAGTATTTACAAGGTATCAGGTAGTTTTTCACTGAAAACGACCATATTTATAATTTCCTCAAGGTATATACAGCAACTTTACACAATAATAAGGGCTGTGACAATGGTGCGTTTTCACAAAAGTTTCGACTGCGTTTCGACCTTCTCTAGGATGTGTGGTCTCATCAGGTCTTATGGTATTGGGAACATCTGGAAAAGAGAGTGAGTGTGTGAGAAAATTACTGGGACCTTAGGACAAAGCACTATTATTTGTAGGGGTATTTACAAAATTACCGGGATTCTAAACCGCAAAGTGTACAGGGTGAAAAAAACGCGAAGCCAACCGTGAGAAATTGAAGGAGAACATACTTACAGGGAGACCCAGCTGGGTTCTGTAGTATAAGGTAAGGAACGAGTGGTTAGGGATATATATATATAGAGGAAAAATGAGGTATAAATAACCGGCCATACTTCAATTATTAGGGCACTTACCCCTGTGTGAGAAGAAGACTGACGGTCACCATTAGAGAGCGAATTTGTAGGTCAAGGTCTGTGGCGGAATTCTGTGAGAAGGGAGGGGTAATACGCGATTGTGCTTAATGGCAGAATGAGGAGACTAATGATGAAAATCCTGTAATCTTACCAGAGTAGAAGCCACTGAATCGGGACTAATGTGGTGAGCTGGTCAATAATGGCAGGATGGCCGTCTAATTGATCTCCGAGTATTCTGCAATGAGATGAGCCGGTATTATTAACTATAGCATAGGGGCCCTAAAGCGGGAGGAGTGTCCATAATAGCTGGTTAATGTCTTACCGAGGATAAATCTGCAAGACGAGAAGGATACGTGTTGTCGACAAAGTTGCTGTGTCCGTTTGCCGTGGTTCAATGACGTCGAACTGGCGTGCACGTGGAGTCTATGTAAAAAGGAAACTGGGGAAGCTTGCGTAGGCAATTAGAGGATTGCCGCAATAAGGACGATCCGGTAATTGGTGTTGTAAAGGGGAAAGCAGACAGCTGCTGTGATAATGGAAAGAGAAGAGGACATAGTAAATAGTAAAGGTGGCTGGCATTTCAGGTTTTAAGGACAGACTGGGAATACAAGTTGGATCATAAAAACGTGATGGCAGGGGCATAGGTATTATTCAAGAAACAATATTTGGAACGACCAATTCGAACTGCAATGTGCAACAATTGTGACGTGCTCCAAAAGGAGGTTCAGGTATTGATACAATGAAGTTCATATACATAAATGACACACATGTTCAGTCAGTGTTATGGTATACATATTTGGTGATATACTCCTTGTTAATACAAGAGGACACAGTTTAAAACATAGTAAGGAACTTGAACTTATTCATAATCACAGTCGCAAGATTATTGCTGTAGGTCATAGTGGTCATACCTATGCGTCATATATATATATATAAAAAAAACAGTAAAAATCGGGTTTGAGGTGGGTTCTATCAGTTTAGTGGTGCTACAAAACCCCGCCACTCCTCCGCGGAGTTCAGGCCTTGGTTTATAGAATCGATTCTATCTATCCAATGGCACTGTCTACTTTGCACAATTTGTGTAATATCGCCACCTCTCTCAGGGATTTTAGCACTGTCAATCACCTGATATCATCTACTGTATGTTGTTTCTCATTGAAATGTGATACAAGTGGGGCATTGGCAACTGATCTTCTTATACGACTACGATGTTGTCCAATGCAGGCTTTCACTGGTTCCTGAGTTTGCCCGATATATATGGTAGTCCACAGGGACACAGATGCATATACCACACTGCGTGTATTACAATTTGAGAAAAATTCCAGGGTATGTGTGCAGTTACCGTGTTGGAAAGAGTTAGTGTTGTCAGTGTAGGGACAAACCACACAATTGCCACATGTGTATGGCCTTTCAGCTCTGGTAGCCCCCAGGTTGACTGAAGGGTATTCCTTTCTTTTGTTGGTTTCAGTAGAAGATCTAATGAGATGGTCTTATATATTTCTACCCAGCTTGTAGGCGAACATAGGAACCTTAATTTCAGGCTCAATGCTTTGATTAAGTTCCAATTTTTGGTAATCAAATTGCGAACTTTATTGGTATGTACTCCAAAAGTGGTAACACAGACCATTCTGTCAGGTGGTGCTGTTGGTCTAGTGGTGAGAAGCTCTTCCCTTGGGCAGTACCAAGCACGCTTCATGGATTTTTTGATAATTCTATTAGGATACCATCTAGCTACCAGTTCCGCTTTATGTACTTCCGCCTCACGCATATAGTCCTCTTTACGTGAACAGTTCCTGCGAACCCTTAAGAACTGTCCCAATGGTAACCCTTCCCTAGGTGCCTGAGGGTGATGGCTTTTATATGCTAATAGCGTGTTCCTCTCTGTGGGTTTCCTGTGAAGTGATGTATAGAGTTTTTCTTGTGAATGTTGGCTATTGTTTTGTGTAATGTGGAAGTGAAGGTAAGGTATGTCTGGATGCTGTTGAGATACATTACGAAGTCATAGAATTCCATCTCATTACCACACCAGATGAGAAAGATATCATCTAAATATCTGTGCCAGCATTTAATGTTAGCGCGGTGAGGGTTTGTTTTGTTAGTGGCATATGTACGCTCTATGTGATCCATATAGATGTTTGCTAGATTTGGTGCAACACAAGAGGGTCAAGGCAAGTCACTGAATAAAAAGAAAGCAAATAAGAATGACAAAATCAACTAATAATAAGCAATGGGTGGGCTCTGCGCCGAATGTAAGCTGACAGTAGGTCTTTCTCAGAGAGCTTGTGCTCTGGAAGGCGAGACCTCAGAATTAGTGTCGGTACTCAACCCTGCAAGCACCGGCACACTTTTAGTTCTGGACACCACCAAGCACCATAAGTTGTAAGTGCGTTTTAGATATAAAGAATAGAAGATACTCTGCATTTTACTACTGTGTTGCGATCTAACTGTTGCCTGAGGTCTTGATAAATGTTTTGTATCCATCTGTGCTGCTTCCTCTACAGATTGAAAGCATATGAATCTGCACATGCCTTGTTACTTAATCCCGTTGCCCTGCAACCCGTGCCAAAAAGTCTTGAAAACCTTAGAATCTCGTGTTTGACAAAAATTGGCAGGCCCCATATCTGGCACACAAAGCATCTTTTAGCCTTGTGGTTGGGAAAAGTGTTGGCTTGTGCATCTGCAGGAACAGATGAGTGGCTCTGCGTTCACTAATGGAACCCAGGCATGCGACTAAAAATTGGACTTTGAAAAAATGATTTGCTAATCCGAATATCATGCGTTTCACACCTTGACATGAATCACTTGTGAAATCGATGTCACATGCTACATTCTTCTCTGTTTCAGAATCTTTGCCTCAGGCTTTTGGAATGTCACTGTCCCAGGTAATAGCCAATGACAGAGCCCAGAAGCTAAAGCAGGATACTCAGAAGGAGGAGCAAAAAGAAGTGACGGACTTTGTTGCCTCCATTTTACCATTTGGAACGAGGCGGTCGACCAAGGAACTCTCAAGCAGTAACTCATCTCTTAGCTCAACCTCGGAAACCCCCAATGAATCCACCTCGCCTAACACACCAGAGCCAGCTCCACGTGCAAGGAGGCGGGTGAGTGGCCAGCAGTATTCAAAGCGATGTGTGCAAAGAAGGTGCTCTTAAAACGTGGGCCAGAGGTAAAATATGGTGTTGTCTGCTCCCTTTAGTTTCAGTATGTTCTTTTTTTTCCATTTTATGAGCCTGGAGGTAAGTTTCGAAGATTGTGACTTGTTATTGCCCAATATCCAATAAGGCAGTGTTAAATTAATGTTCCGCCTGAGGGGCATATGATGTTTACAGCTGTAGGTACATGGCCAAGCCCCACCTCTTCAAACGTGGCTGTCCATCATTTTCCTCTTCTGTGACCATCTCCCCTTACCCCCTCCCCATCACCCCCCTCCCTGCTGAGATCGGAGAATGCATACTGTTGTGAGCACAGCGTTAATGTCATTGACTGAATACACCTTTGCCTTCTATTGCTCCTGGATATGCTGGTGTGATGAGTATCTGTGTTTCTGGTATTCACAGCCTTTGAATTCTATTTGGCTTTAGAGGCTTTACGTATGAGGAAGTGCACACACATAACTTGTTCCAGAATGTCCTTTGGGGTTTTTAATATAGTGGTCTGTACTGAAACCAGGTCTACTAATGCCAAGCCCAAGTACTCACTTGAAGACACTGAATCCGTTCCCTGAATATCCTTAGGAGCCTAAGTTCACTAATTACGGTCATTGTAGCCCAAGTTATAATGGACACATTTTAATCAGGGTTTTGTTTTAATTCAAAAAACAAATTCCAGTCTCACCTGTCCTAACTGGTATATTCATACACGGTGAATGCAATATTTTTGCTGTCCAAGTAGCTTCCCAAATGCCTTCTGTAATAGGTCATTGTATCCATGACTGCTCTGCCACGACTTCAACTGTAAGGGACATGATCATTGTGACCCCAACCGGGTCCATCTACATGTTGTGTGTAAACAAAACTGAACAGCCTAATCATTTGTATCCTATTTTTTCTCTGTCCATCCCTTCCACGGTACTGCACCTGAAAGCAATTAAGTTATGCTGTTGGTTTGATGATGCAAGACAAACATGAGTAGTAACCTGAGTAGTAGTATTTCTTGGTGGACGCTAGATGAGAAAGTGCAATCTCAGACAAAACAATCGTGTGACTAGTGACCAACCACATGCTTAGCAATCTATAAAGAGCATTAGTCCTTTCATTGTGTTTTTTGCTACTACTTTTGAGGTCTGGATTGACCATCTGTATGACTGTTTGTTGCTTGTACTTTAAAATACACAGTGGGCTAATTTCTCACCTCATGCGATTGGTTGTTGATGTATCATTCAACGTACTCTAGAGTGTTTGCATGGCAATGGTTGAGAAACTATATTGGGTCTCAAAGGAGCACTGAATCATCCCAAATTACATTTCATTATCTTGTGTATGCATACAGAGGCGAGCAATCCTTTAAGGTCTTGTTTTAGAAAAAAAAATCATTTTACTAAAATTGTGTAGATGCAGCCTTCTTCATCCAGTGGTCTGTTGCTGTACCATTCACATTTTAAATCTGCCTACTACTGCGCACCACATGGGGTAGTGGGTCAGCTCGCCTCAGCTATAGACTCACCTCAATGCAAGTGACAACACTCAGCTCTTTCACAAGGGACTCATGCAGGCACTAAGTAGCTCCTTTCAGTCTTAGTGACTAATCTAGCACAATTTGCTGAGCAAACCTCCCTCCATTGCTTTGGCATTTAGATGTTAGGGTCTAAATAGGTCACAGTCCGTTTCATGCTCCAGCAAAAGGAGAGCTGATTGCTCTTTGAGTGAGTCCTTTGTGATGGTCCTTACTGGGCATGAAAATATGAAACCTTCCTCACAGCCTACACATTTTTGCTCCGAATGGAAAGCGGACAACCTGTGAACACTGCCGAATGATTCCTGGCGTCTGGAAATTATACGAGAACAAATGCTGTTCATTGGAGCCAGCCTGTATACCAGATCCAACCCAATCACAGTTGCCGGATCCGCGATCCAGTTGTATCCCCCCTCGTTTCCTGCGCTGCACCCAACTAGGTGGTACTCACTTTATCAATCTCAGTACTATGAAAGGCTGAGTGTATCAGTTGGGATTTGTGACCATGAAGTCAACCTCACATCCCTATATTGGATAATATAGAGGCATCTAGGCATAGATTCCTTACTTTAAAATTTCTCAGGCTGGTTCCGGAAGACTTTTGCTCGAGCGATACCCTTGTACACAGGTAGGTGGTGTCGGTCAGCTCCACGGGACGTTATTGGCATTGTCGTCCGTCCTAGAGGTGACATCTGCGTCACCTCGGCTCACTGATTTCAGTTCTTTTCTTTCTGCAATAGCTAGCACAGATTTGTGAAGAGAGCTACCCTCTTGCACTTTTTGACAGGTTTAAAAAAAAAATTACACATTTTTGGTGTGTAGGTTTTTCCTCAAGGTCAAAGAATGCTTCTGGATTACAACAGTGAGGCACCTGCCATCATGCCATGTCGATGACTGATCCACACTTAAGTTGTCACTAGTGCCTGGAGCACAACTCTGACTCGCAGATGTGCTTCAACTGCCAGGTCATGGCTCCGAAAGCTTTGAGGGAGCGTTCCCTAAAGTTGCTTGTGGCCCGGGGTTCGGCCCCATGCCTTTTGCCCCTGAGGTTTCGTTGCAGATCCTAGGCGAGAGGAAGGTCTGGTCACCGGCTCCGGCAGTCCTAAGACTTAGTCCTCCCATTCGAAGTCATCGGTTGGTCAGGTAAGAGGCATAAGAAACATATGAAGTTGAGGCGTGCATCAACTTCTCCCAATCCGTCGTCCGACGTGACGGAGAAGTCTTGGCGCTCTAGGCCTCATTCTGCGGAACCTGCACCTGGGTTGACTCCATGCTTCCCTGCCTTTCCAGGAGCCGCAGCGACCCCCGCCCTTCTTAAAGAATTTTATAATGCCATGTGCCTCATATTTGGGTGACCTGACCCCTCCCTGTGCGTCTTTTGGCCCGTGGTCTCAGAAGGGGCTACATCGGGTTCCACACCGGCGGCTCCGGCACCAATGCCCCCAGTGGATCCAGAGTTGAATCTGGACCAGTGCCAGTCGTGCCAGTGTGACGATCACCAGCACCTGGACTTTCAACGCCTTGAGCATCCCCGGTGGCTTCAGCCTCATGCTTATCCCTGATGACCAGGAGCTGGATCGGCACCAACCGATGCCGATTCCAGCGCCAAAATCACCTTTGAGTCTTAGGTTGATTCCTTAGCCTTATTTTGGGGTGCTAGGAATGAAGGAAGATTGGGAGGGGTTGATAGACTCTTTACAAGACAAACCCGACCACGAATTGAACTGGTATGAGGTATTGGGTGAGGCCTGTGGACTGGATACTTCTCCAGATTCTGGCCTGCTTTCTCCCCCTACGGTGGCTACAGAGTAGGGACCTTCATATGCTATGGTGGTGAGAAGGCCAGCTGAGGTCCTGGATCTTCAGCTCCCTTCGGTGGAAGTCATGACGAACATCTTTTTAGAGGTCCAGTAGAAGTGAATCTCCTCCTTGGAACCCCTTCTACCTTTCAACAAGGCCTTGCCTGATTTCCTTCTGGAAACCTGGTCCAAGTCCAGCACAGGGGCTCATGTGAATACAACAATCACCCGCCGCCATTGCCCTGCACTGTGCGCCCCAAAATTCCTCACCAACCACCCTACCCCGAGAGCTTGGTGGTCCAAGCCTCTACCTCACAAAGTGCATTCTCTTTCGCGCCCCCGGATAGGAAATCTAAGAGATTGGATAATTGGGGCAAGAAAATATTTTTCCGCCAGCCTTGCATTGCGGGCAGTGAACACTGCGTGCATATTGGGCCGTTACTCCCACTCTTTGTGGGAAACAGTTGCACATGTGCTGCCCCAGGGCATGTAGAAGGTCCAGGCCATTCTCTCCCAAGCAGACGGGAGAGAGAGAGAGAGACATGTGGCCAAGTTCACCATTCGTTGTGGTCTTGATGCAACCGACTCACTGGGCAGAGCAATGTCATTGACGGGGCTGTTTGATTCCATGCCTGGCTGAGAACTTCTGGATTTTCTGGGGCTGTCCAGGCTTCCTTTATGGACGTACCCTTTGATGGCACCCGTCTCTTCAGAGACCAGTCAGTTATGGCCCGGAGCGCTTAAAGGACTCATGGGATATGGCCACGTCCTTGGACCTCTCATTAACTCCATTCTGCTTTTCGCCCCTTTAGGGCTTCCACCCACACCAGCCATATCCCAGCCACATGACTGCGCACGTTCAGCAACATCTGCATGGCCATGGGTGCGGCTCCTTTTGACCCCATGGGTCAGGCAGCCAGAAGTAGTCAGTCCCCTCCTCCCCATGCTGCCTCTAAACCTTCCTAGTCCAGCCCTTCTGAATCATGGGCAGCCAGTTAGTGGCAGGATCAGCCATCACCTCATCAGACTTGTTGGTTCTTCAGGTTGTCCGAAAGGGCTACTCCCTCCCCTTTGAGACTGTCTCCCTTCATTCCTCTGACTTACAATTAGCTGACAGAGAACCATCTGAACTTGCTTCAGGAGGAAGTCAGGACTCTCTTGGCCAAGGGAGCCTTCAAGAGGGTTCTGGCACCAGAAGTAGGCTGTGGTTACTAATTCTGCTGCTCTCTGGTCCTATTCTAGATCTGCAAGCCCTCAACTACTTCCTCAAAAAGGAAAACTTCAAAATGCTCACTCTGGCTCAGGTCTTGTCTGCCCTAGACCCTGGTAAGTGAATGGTGGCGTTGAACTTGCAGGGCGTATATTTTACCATTCACATCCTGCCTGCCCATTGGCACTACCTGCGGTTCACGGTATGTCCGTGAGCACTGTCAGTTCATGGTGCTCCCTTGTGGCCATACCAGTGCCCCTCGGATGTACACCAAGGTGATGGCTGTGGTCGCAGCTCATCTGCACAGTTTGAGGGGTACCTTTCTTCCCCTATCTGGCAGACAAGCCGTTGAAGGGGAGCTTGCCCCTGGCTGACCTCTCCCACCTCCAGACTACGTTAAATCTCCTGCTTTCACAGGGGTTCATTATCAATGTGCCAAAGTCACAGCTGATCCACTCTCAGATGCTCCCTTTGATTGAAGCTGTTCTGGACACAATGCAGTTTTGGGCCTATCTTCCAGAGTGGCATGTCCAGGATGTTCAGGTTATGATACCAAAGTTTCAGCCTCTATCCCTGTATTCGGTGAGACTGACACTGAGTCTGTTGGACCTCATCGCCTCCTGCAACCCTATTGACAAATGCCAAATGGCATATACAGGCTCTGCAGTGGGACCTGAAGTTCCAATGGTTGCAGCATCAGAGCAAACTCTCTGAAATGGTCAAGATCTCAGAGGGAACTGAGGTTCTTTAATTTTGACTCCATCTTACATTTGTCATGAATTTGTGTTGCCTTTACACAGACTGCTCTATTTATGAAGTGTTTCTGCCCTTTGGACTGCAACGTGTAGAAAACCCCCCTCTGTCCTTGCTTTGAAAGCAATCTCAGACACTAGCTGGCCTAACTGCATACAGACACGTTCTGCCATTACTGATTGACCTATAAGTGCTGAAGTTGATTAACTTATGGGTTGGGCAGAAACACGACGTAAGGGGGACATTCTGGTTACATGATGTTTTTCTATTGGCTAATATTTTGCAGATCTTGTATTTCCATATTAGGTATTTTGTATGCTTGCAGAAGCTAGGACTGCCCCTTTCTTGTATGCTGAGTTTGTAAATCCTAAGCATATAAAAGACCTCTGTGTTCTGTATTCTTTAGACTACCTCATTCACTTGCTACGGCTTCTGTGTGACGTGGCCTCACTTATTAAGTTTAATAAAGATGTCTTTTAATATTTCAGCTTCTGTGCCAAGTTCTTTTGTATTAGGGAGACCCCTGAGAATGAAGATTTCAGTTCTTCAAATGGCGCGGCCAACGCGGGCTTCATCAGAGAAGTGACTATCTGTGGGAGTGATCTTGTCGGGAGACAGAAAGCTACTGAGGAGGACAAGACAGGATTCTACTAAGAAGGTACTCTGTGCACAGGGATTCTGGAGATTCTTCGTCTCTGCAGCCCAGTGTATTTCTGCTCTTCCTGATTTTGATCCTCCACATGATGTCACTCCTGACTGAGAACCCTTTTTGGCGTGAGTATTAAAAATAAAACAAAGAGACCGTTAGGTCATTTAGAACTTGACAGTTAGAATTTGGATAACCTTTTGATTAGTAAAAGTAAGAGTTAAGTACAAGTGGGTCGCTCCCACGACTTTGTTCGGTTTCTTGGTTTTGATTTGGTTATTGCAATTACCAAAGCCGAGGGGTTTGGTTTCTTGGTTTTTGATTTGGTTATTGCAAATTACCAAAGCCGAGGGGCTCGTATATTTGCGAGTGTATTGGTAGAGATAACCCCTTGAAGTTTGAAGCTAGATTAGTGAGCTATAAGATGCCTAATCTTAGCAAATTTGGGACTGTAGCTTTGGAACTTTGGAATTTGTGTTGGCCAACTTTTGGATTTGTATAGGTTTGCATACGCGAATTGCAATTTGTGTAGACGGGTAATGAGGAGAATTTTCTCTATTTGGTTTAGTTGAACGGTGCACGTACGAAAAGTACATTAAGCACTATTTTGATTATAATATTGTATATTTTGCAATATATTTGGGCATGCCTGTTTGAAAGCTCACATAAGAAGAATGTGTTGCTTTATTTTGGAAGGTACCATGTTGTGATGTGAAGTAAATTAGCCGGCTTCCCTAGAGGGAATATCTAAATAGGTTTAGATTTAAAAACATATTTCTTCCTTGGTGATTTTGTATCCCCAGGGAATTAAAATATGGACATAATACATACAAGGATCATTTGTTCTGTGCAATATTATGAATGAAGATATGCAGAGCGATTTTTGGTGTTCTGCTAGTCAAAGCTAGTGAATTGAGTGTGTTTTTGCTTCTTGGACATACATCAGTCTGTTGGGCTGTTTTTGCAGTCTTTTGGAACACAATTGAGAAGCGTTTCTTGTAAATATGACTTACAACTAGTATTTACAAATGGTTTGGTTTAAGTACAGTCTGTGGGCTTATTTCTGTCCTGAGTATTGATATGTGGGTTAAATGTGTGTTTAAATGACTATGTGGTTTTCCCATTAGTGCAATTTCTGTAAGTACATAGCGTTGGCGCTATTCACGAAATGCATGGCTAAAAGCGCGCCTTATTGTGTGTCCGGAGTGTTTGACCCCTTTCTGTTTGTCTGAAATGAGCTCAAATGTGTGTTTGTGTTTCTTTTTGATGTTTTCAGTCTATTAAGCAAGATGTCTAAATGTTTAAAAACTAAAATGTAAATTCACATTCACTAGGAATAAAAAGCCCCCAAAAACGAAATTGTGTGTTTTGCAAAAAATAAATCTACAGCATTTTCCTTATATACATTGTGTTAGGTATTAACAGGTAAACAGATCAGCTGAAGTAAATTCCTGCTGAACTCAAAAAAATATAGAACATGCATTGATATGTTTTAGTTTGAAAAAGACTGCCAGCTGCTCATGTAACAAACTCCTAGAGACAAGCTAAAATAAACAGGAATATTTATTCAGCCAGGATTTTCCCCTCAGTTGCACAGGTGAAACTTTGCATTTCAGAATAGTGTTTTAAAAACGTTACTAAAACTAAGGTTCATTATTTTGTATTATAGGAAGACATTTTAATTAAGGGTTTTCCTGTCTTTAAGCATAAGTATATTCTTGGCTCAGTTGCTAAGTAATAATTAACCCATGTAGTGAATAAACAGTTAAAAAGAGGGAAACCGTAATAGATGCTGAAACCAGATAGGGCAAGTCCATGGAAACCAAAAAGTTAACGATGTCTTGAACATTGATTGGCAATCTCAGATAAAGATCAATCAGGGAAATTGGCTTTACAGGTCAGTTTCGGGTGACCAAAGTTAGTTTCTTACAGTTTAATCTGGTTAATGTGTACATAACCTGGGGAGGCCAGGCCACTTTGTTCGTCAGCCTAAGTGACACAAAAAAAATCAAAGAAAATGAAGTCAGATTCAATTACAGAGCCTTAATATGTGGAATTATCAAAACTGATAGGGTTATAAAAATCAGTGCTACAAAATTCGTTTTTTACTATTCATGAAGCTTAATACTTATACTGTGACCTCCTAGCATTATAATTTAATTTAAGTAATTGTATACTGCATAATGAGGAAATTAGCATATAGAATTTCACTTGACGCAGACGTGAAAAACTCATTTTTCTCAGGATTTGCAAGAGATATGTTTAATGTTCAATCTCTGCAATTTGTAAAGAACATTCTGAGGATGATTAATATGTAACATTATTATAGGATATTTATTTTTTAAGTGCCCCAAATGTTAAAGTCGAATTTGGGTAAAATTTGGGCATTTTTGCCATTTACAATAGCTTTAAAAGTGCTTTAGGCTTCAGTAAATGCATACATTTAGGTATAATACAAATTTGCAGGTTATTCCCATTTGGGTTTCCTTTTAAATAGGTCAGTGAGCCAATGTGCCTGGTGCAGAGGATTTGAGTTTAATATCAGGGTGGAAGGTTTTAACTTTTGCTGGACCTAACTGAGACCTTCATCATTTTAAGGTAGATGAAATGAGTACCATTGCAAACAAGCATTTGTTCTAAAAACTGGTATGTGTTATGTTCTGCAAATTAGTCACAGTAACTGTTTTAATAATCTAAGTATAGAAATAAATTGTAGCCCCTAACAGGAGTAATATATATATATCATGTGTTTTTAAATAGGGTTGGTTATTGAAGGTTAGAAAGAGTTGGGAAGGTTTTTTTTTTGTCTTTTTCAGCCTTAGAGTGAGGTGGGAGTTAGGAGTAAGTGTAAACAGATGGAGAAATTATTGCTTGGAAAAGCAGGGCCTCAAAGGGTGTTGGCGCAGGGGACACGCAGAGTGTCTGTGAAAATGTTTTTGGAAAGTTAAAAGGGTTTAGCATGTTTTCAAAAGATGGTTGTTACAGTTGATATTTTGTGTGTTATGTGCAGAAATGTTCGTGCGTTTTACATATTTTTGCATTTTATCCTTTTATGAATTGTTCCTGGTGAGGATTTTAAGCCTGACAAATTAAGCAGGCCTGAATATTCTGTTTTGAGCTGCAGGTTCACAGTGCATAAAAGTGCATGCAATAGTGTTGTGTGTCACCGCTTATTTACATATGCTATTGTTTTGTCTATGCTTTTTGTGCTTGATATACGCAAGTATATCTGATGGCTTGATATGTGCGTTTTGTGTGTGTTTTTTTAATGCATGTTTGTTTCATGTTGCTGCTTTTTGATACTATTACAAGTTTACCACAACAGTTGGGTAGATTTGCTCTGACACTAAATTTCACAGATAGACAACACTTAACCAGTGTATGTCAAATTTGGCTTTAATGGTATTTGAAGGAAAATAAAAGAGATATACAGAATTAAAGTGTGTCACGATACTGTCCTCTTCCTTTAAGGAACAGGCAGCCCTAAAATTATGTATCCTTGATTGGACGTAAGGATAAATTATAGATTTGTGACTCTTGTACATGGTGACCTAATTTCTATATTACATTAGTCCGTTTTGTTCTGCTTCCTAAGTAGTGTATGGCTTTGTACCCTACCAAAGGCTTCATTTTTACCTAGTCCCATTTCCCTTTTCCAAATCCCTTTCACCAGTTTGTGTATTGCTCAGGTTCACACTTCCAGACTGCAGTAATTTACCAGAGACCCCATATTATGTATAATTCCCTTTTGTATGACCAGACTGGTTTTCCACCTCAATAGGAGACACCTTAAGTTTTTTTGAATATGACAAATTCAATGCCTATCCTAATTTGGTTTTTAGTTCCTTTTTTCTGCTGCTTTAATTTTTGATGGACCAGATGTATTTTAAATAATGGAAATACCAGGACTCTAGTTCTTGTCTTTTGTTTCTACATTTTGATCATTAGCTTTTGTATTGCATAGTCCACCTGTTGCACAATTCTTAAAGGGAGGTATCTACATGTCCCTGATAATATGTATGATGTGATCTCTCTTTTGAGGTGCTCTAGATAAGGAATTTAGGGAACACCTATGTGTAATCATTGAGAAAAAAAATGTGCTTGCCCCATTAGACAATGCCACTATGTGTGAGGACATCCATTCAGATAGAATTCCCATGTCGTTATCTACCCTTAGATGGTAGAGGATATGCTCTCATATGGAAACCCAATTGAAGAAATCAGAGGCACTGTTTTGCTTATTACCTTTGTTTTTGTATTCTTTCAGAATAACAGTGTGTTCTAGACCAGAAATGTCGCATGACGTATGGCCACTCCTTTAAAGATTGCAGGCCACTTGCTTGCAGTCCTTTGTTATACAATGAACTGTTTTTGTACTTAAATTGAAGGAAACAACTGTCACATTTTCTACGTCACTAGGTTCTGCGGGATCTTCCAGAGTCAAAGGGAGAATGATACCCTGCAGAACGGTGATAAAGATGAGTTCTAATTCCCATCAGTGTCAGCTACAGATGAGGGCTACATAACTTGGCCCTAAAGTCCCAGCACCCAGACAGCGATCGCCAGCGTGCCATCAGTGATATCTCCAACTATTGTACTTGCTTCATCAGAAGGCGTTGAACATCAGAAAAGGAAGATCTGGTTTTGCCACAGAACCAGAATTTCAGTGCAAAGAGCGAAAGAGAAGGATTCTTGTTGTTTGAGGCTTCAGTTTTCCACCCACCTGGCATGTGCTGGTTAACCTCTGACAGTGTGCAGTCCCTTGAGCCCCTTGGCCTGAGTTTTGGCCACACAACCCCTTTTCCTTTGCTCCAACGGAAGTGCAGTGCACCTGAGGATTTGAGATTGGCAAAAGGCACTACATTATGGTGCCCATGAAAGAGCAGCCCGAGCATCCTCTGACACTGAATAGAGAGTGTTGGAGCCTGAAAGTGTTGCTGAGAGTGACAGTCTGTTGCTCTTCCCCGATTAGTAGTACTTGGGTCTGCATGAGATGATCTGTGTCCTTGATCAATGAAGAGCACATTATCTGTAGTGCCTGCAGCACAGGAAATATTGGTGCACTGCATTGAGACATTGAGACTTTCAAGTGAGCTGTGAGTGTTTGCCAAGAAGGCACTCCAACGGATACTGAGTAACATAATTTCCATGAAAGGCTTGAATGAAGAGGCCCATGCGGAAGAAAACAACAGAAACAGGTTTTGATGGACAATAGAAGCCTGCCAGAAGAGGCTTTGACGGACTCTGGGTATTTCCTGTGCAATTGTATAGAATTGGTGTTTGGAGACTGATTCTTATTGCTTTATTGGCATTGTCAATAGTCACTGAAATACATAATGTTTGCAAAATAATTTTAGGATTTGCCTGTGTAATGGCAAAAGGGAGGTCTGAGGTTCTTTAATTTTGACTCCATCTTAAATTTGTCATGAATTTGTGTTGCCTTTACACAGACTGCTCTATTCATGAAGTGTTTCTGCCCTTTGGACTGCAACGTGTAGAAACCCCCCCTCTGTCCTTGCTTTGAAAGCAATCTCAGACACTAGCTGGCCTAACTGCATACAGACACGTTCTGCCATTACTGATTGACCTATAAGTGCTGAAGTTGATTAACCTATGGGTTGGGCAGAAACACGACGTAAGGGGGACATTCTGGTTACATGATGTTTTTCTATTGGCTAATATTTTGCAGATCTTGTATGTCCATATTAGGTATTTTGTATGCTTGCTGAAGCTAGGACTGCCCCTTTCTTGTATGCTGAGTTTGTAAATCCTAAGCATATAAAAGACCTCTGTGTTCTGTATTCTTTAGACTACCTCATTCACTTGCTACGGCTTCTGTGTGATGTGGCCTCACTTATTAAGTTTAATAAAGATGTCTTTTAATATTTCAGCTTCTGTGCCAAGTTCTTTTGTATTAGTGAGACCCCTGAGAATGAAGATTTCAGTTCTTCAGAACTGCACAGGAACTGCTCTGGTGGTTGACCAACTGCGATTACGTCAGAGGCAGACCCCTCTCCCTTCCCCAACCAGATCACACAGCAGTGACAGATGCATCACTCCTGGGATGGGGAGACCATCTGGGAGAGGTGGAGATAAGAGGTCTCTGGCCTCTGGCAGAATCTAGACTCCACATCACCCTCCTGGAGCTCCGAGCAATTCACTTGGTATTGAAAGCTTTTCCTACTTCCACCAAGGGAAAACTGGTTAAGTTGTTCATGGACAACACCACCGCTATGTGGTACTGCAACAAACAGGGCATGGTGAGGTCCTAGACCCTTTGTCAAGAGGCTCTGCTTCTCTGGACCGGACTGGACTGGAACAGCAGGGCAGATCCCTGGTGGTTCAACACCTGACATGTTACCTGAATGTCCGGGCGGACAAACTCGGCCATTCATGCCTGGCAGATCACCAATGTTGTCTCCATCTGGAGGTTGTTTCAACAAACGGACAGGCCTACTCCCAAGAATCTGGGGCCACTAAACCGTATTCTAGCAACAGTGGTTCAGGGAGAAAAGTTATTGAACAAAAATTCTTCTCACAGCACATATAACAGTAAATTAAAAACTGTGAAATAAAATGTAGTAACGAAGTCCAGATGTGTAGAGGACCTTCAGATGTTTATTTGTAGATAGTTTCAAGTCATGCAGTTGTCAATACAAAACCCCACCAGGAGCAGCCAGCATGCTACTCAGCCCCCCTCAACTGACTGTACACCTAGAAAATACAATACATCTCAGCTGGCCTATAAAGAGTGCCTTGTTAACTAGTAGTAAAAGCAGTAGTGGTAACACTTAAATCACGTGGAAAAATTTCACTGTTGCAGAACGATGCATTACTCATGACATGTGGTCAAAGCCTTTCTCTAAACAAAATGCAGAGTCTCATCCAAGGCACGAATCATTACTCATGACAATCGTGGTCAAAGTCATTCTCCCAAAAATGCAGAGTCTCACCAAAAGACTGTCTCGACTATGACAGTTTCACTTGTAGAACCGGTGAAGGAAAGATTGTGAAGCGTCTCGTCCACAGACTCCTTCAAGCTCAATAAAAACTTTATTTAGACAAAGATGACACAATGATTGCAAAGAACGAAGACAAAGTACCAAGTACTAAGAACTAAGTGTTTGAGCCAACCCTAAGATGGCGGCACGCTGCCGGCGTCACCCCGGGTGGCTCTCGGCATGTAGGTGCTCCAACAATGTCCCAGGAGCAGAACAGAAAGTGAAAGTAGATCCGCAAAGATTGGAGAGATGTGATGCATTCGGGAGACACAGCAGGTAAGATAGTGCGGGCTGTTGATATGTCGCGCGAAATGCATTTGAACAGCAGCACGGCGGTTGGCAAATGCCCACAGACAAGATGTCTCAAAGGGGGCCCAAAACCACGGACACAAAATCGTCTCACCTGATAAATCCTCTATGAAGTACTCGTGCATTGTTCAATTGTAGACGCTGCCAAGACTAACTGTAAATGTCCATGAACGACATGATGGCCGCAGCCCTCCAAAAAAATCAGAGTAATCTTGTTGAACAGCAAAAATATAGTGGCAGGACTTAGAAAAATGTCCAGGTGAAGTTTATCAGAAACACATGACAGTGTGCAGGCATCCATTGAAAGTGCAGATTTCGTACACTTGTGCCAGAGCACTATGAGTTGCACACACAACCAGATACAGGATGCTGTGGCTGGAGCAAACATCATATGACAGTGATGTTTTGGTAGGAGAACTGGTACAGACAAGGGCAAAACAAGACGGACGAAATGCTTCTTTTGCCTTACTTATATATATGCATATTATATGCATAATTCTTGTAGACTGTAACTGACATCTAGATAGCAGTGGTACTTTAGCTGGCGCACACATAATAGCACCTTCTTCCCCAGACAGTGCAGACGTCGATATGTGGCAGATGAACACAAAACATTAGGCTTACCGTCACTGAAGGCGCAGCACTGGAGGACAGCACGTTTGAATGGGGTCTGTCCGATGTATGGACAACTGGTGGAGATACGAGTAGGTGCTGTTGGAGTAAATATTCTCTTGAGTTTCTATTTCTTTTCAAACATCTAGACCTCTGCGAGATTATCTTCTTTGTTGAGCACGTAGCACAAAAGTAGATTACCAGATTGTTGCCAATAAAATGTAGTAAAGAAGTCCAGACGTGTAGAGGATCTTCAGATGTTTATTTGTAGATAGTTACAAGTCATGCAGTTAAGTATAATACAAAACCGCACCAGGAGCAGCCAGTATGCTGCTCAGCCCTTCTCAACTGACACTTCTGACTCCCAACATTCTGTAACACATCATCCATGGAACATTTCACTGGCAGAGCATAAGGTGACATGAATAACATCAAAGCCAGGATACAATACTAAGGTACCCTCAATAATTATACGAACATTTTTTCATAATGGAACAATACACCAATAACACAAAACATATATAAAGCAATCAACTGGTGCTCACAAGGTTACACAAACCATACATAATAGGAAACAAATGACAAAGTAAACAAAAAACAACGAAGGGGCGGTAACTCAAAAAATTCAGTCAAATGACAGAACACAACACAATTTATGCCAATGGAAGTTGTTGCCGGCTTTTTGACCTCTGTATGTTCATTGTGTCATCATCAGGGCAAGGAACATTGGTAGCAACCATATGAATAAATCTACTAAAATTGAAGACAAAGGTACAGAGGTACAACATTTTTCAATGCAATCAATTAACAATGACACAAACTCAACACCAAAGTGTCATGCATGTCCAACGTATTGTGCAAAAATAAATGATAGTAGAAACTATCACAACACTAAATCAATGCAAAAGCCAGTTATTGGAAAGTGCTCCACAGAATCCCAAGGAAGGATAATCATAGAGCTGCCAACTCAAATACAGCATCTCCAGTGCAAATGATTGGGGATTAATGCACTCACTTAAAAATAAATTATACAGATATGTGCACCTACTTCGAAGCACTTAAAATCCATCCAAAGGAAAAAACAATCATAAACAACTGTTCACGGTCCCTACAATATAAGGTCTTTGTTCCTTGAATGCACAAGTATACCCTCAGTTAAAAAAAACAAGTATATTTTAATAGACTCTCTCCAACTAGGAAATAAATCACTAACACCTGGTACAAACCATTGTTCTAAGGGACCTACTCCGGGTTACAGTCAACTTGGAGTGTAAAGCTGTCAAACAAAAGAAAGGAAAAAGAATGCAGTTGAGCTGCCAAAAAGCCATATACGCAAATAGTGGTTTAGCAAAGTGGCAAATCAATTTACCTAGAAACCTCTCTCGGTATGTGACAAGTGCAGCGTGTAAATCAGCCCTGCTCTCCTGATGGATACATTTATCCTGTCTTGTACGCGTCTCTGAATTAGTCAACAGAAATGAAAGCCTAGCAGAATGGAGGCCTATTTGGATACCCTCACCAGTTCTGGGGACAGGAAGCTCTACCACCAATTTAGAGTGGGAAGTCGCCCCATAAAATCGTTCACCAAAAACTGGGGGACTGATTTAGATTTATACTGCCACTCTTGCCCATGTGTGGAAGAAACCTTGTCGCACATCCTTTTTGTTTGCCCCGCTTATAAGGCACCTTGCCAAAAATGGCTTAGGCCAGTTTGTGCCTAAATGGGAACGAGATCTTCTCAACTGGCTCTGCGAATTCTAAGGTCTGACACCAGCGAAGTAATAGTTGTTGCTATGGCAACATTTTGGAGCTGGAGTTGGGCCATAATAAGGATCAGGATGCAGGGCATCATGTAATCATGTATCTATCTCAATACCTCTTTTGCCATTTTGTAAACGGTGTTTGAGATCTGGTGTCTTATTACTTTCCAACCTAAATATGCTACTACGTATCACTACGTTTGTGATTCTTTTCATATAATTAAGGGAGGTTTCACTCTTGCAGTATGATTCTTTTTACCATGATGATAAATGCCCCCTATATGTATTTGAATAAGATATGTAAATGGATTTTATTGACTTTTACCTTTTGATATTTTATGTTTTATTATGACAAACATGGTTTTAATGTTGTTTGTATATGTGTCTTTTATGATTGTTTATAATCGAATAAAGACTAATTGAAATTGACAGCCTAGCAGCGTCTTAGTGCCAATATCGGCAACACTCCCCATCCCCCCCACAGCAATATCCTGGAGAACTAAACAGACAAGACACCTTCTTTGTGGAGAACATTGCTGTAGGTTTATTTGAATAACAAATATGCCAACATGGTGGGTTATCTTACGAGCGTTCCCAGGGCTGGCAGCCCCTCGCCCCCTGCCCACCCGATGAGCCAAAAAACACTGTGGCTATAGCCAATCGGTATTTGCCAGATTTGAGAGAGGGGATAACCCCTCCCACCGGTGGACCGCCAGTCCACCCCATTACTCACACCCCCAGAAGGGGGTGGAGCGTTCCAGGCTACCCCCGGTTGCTCAGGTCCACAACCGCCTGTAGGACTAACGGGGTATACATGGGCATGGAGACCCTTAGGGGGTCGCAAACACTGGGCGGCTGCCTCGTGTGCCATCATGTGGCACTAAGGCAGGCTGCCCTCTTAGGAGGGTCCTCTTCGTGGATCCGAGGCAGCCCATAAAAAGTAGCACTGCTCGCTGTCAAAAAGTAGGACGGACTACGTATAGCCATATGTGTAGTATTGCAGAAATGCCACCGCAATCTCATACATGTCCGTAATGCGGGACACGGACATCATAGAAAGTATCCTCTACTATAATCCACAATTATCTATTTACATAACTATATAATAGTTGGCACAGAACTACAGTGCGAAGCGCATGTGTGGTCCAGAGTACACTGCCATGACACCGTGATTAACAAAATGAGGCATGAAAAACAAAAATTTAAAAATATGGGGTTAATTGTATTAGAAATGTATTATCAAATTCTATCATCACCTATGAGATGCATAGCAAAAATGATTAAAGAAGCAATACTCTGTCAAAATAAAGTAAAGAGTATATGTATAGCCATACGTGTCTTGCTACAAAAGTGTCTCCACAATTTCAAATATGTCTGTAACGCGGGGAGCTAAAACCAGAGGAATTATCCTCTGCTATTCTCACCAATTATTGGCATGGCCAGAGAATGATAAATCGGTTCCTGAGTCACGGCGCAAAGCGCACACACGGGCCAGACTCAAATAACGATGCTGCCGTCGGTGAACAAAATAATAAGGCATGCAAACCAAAGTTTAGGAAAACGAGGGGATTAGAAATGTTGGTAATGCAGGGCTCGACAAATCCACTCGCCCGCTTGCATTTGCGAGAGAGAATTGATGAGGACGAGCTATTTTTAGGTCGTACTCGCCCTTTCTGGCGAGTAGGAAGAAAAACTAACTTTTGTCCACTGTCTTTGAAAACGGAGCAAAAGTGACAAGATAACAAGATTTAAAGGCATTTTAATGCATCACAAAGGTAATGAGCAATAAAGATGCCTTTAAATCTTGTTATCTTGTCACTTTTGCTCCATTTTCAGAGACGGAGGTCAAGTAAGTTGTAATTAGGTCAAGGGGATTTTCCAAGGTACTAGACCTGCAGGACTAGTACAATTTTTGGGATTTTTCGAGCCCTGTAATGTCATTGACCTCATGAGGTACATTACAAAAAACAATCCAGGAATATGACATGTCTAACAGAAAAGCAAATCTTATAAAAAAATTTAAAAGACTGGATAATAATTATCTTATCCAAACCAATTAAGTACACTTTCTTTGTATGAAGTAAACATCTCAGTTGTATCCACAGTGTAAAACATGCAGTTGGTAACACTTGCCTAATATAGAGGATATAAATTGAAATAGTGCAACATTAAATTCAGGAATTGAAAAGGACGCAGATTCACATATATCTACTTCAATGAAACACTCAATTACATTCCTCTAGTGTATTTAAACCTCTACTAATGCGGTCACATTTCAAACTCCAGCAACATTCTGACCTATTCAGCATCATTTGAATGCCCCGACCCCTCAGTGGTTTCCGTATTTGTTCAATGACATGCCATCTAATTCCATTAACAGAATGGTCCTGTTCCACAAAATGTGATACCAAAGGGGTGCTGATGGTTCTTCAACATATGCAACTCCTATGCTGTGATATAAGGGTTTTGATTTTTTTAGTTTTGTACCCTAGATAAATATGGTCACAAGGACACCAAATTGCATAGACATTCTGGGAATTACAGTTGATGTGGTCTCGCTAATTGTGGACAATATTGCCATGTAGGAATTGTTTAGTGTTAGTCGTGGAATCGCACATAATGCAACTCCCACATTTGAAGTGGCCAATGATTTTCTTAAGTCCCCATGAAGAAACCAAATCTAGGGAGCTGGCTTCAGATACAGAAGCCCGGACTAAATGGTACTTTATTTTGTTCCCCCTCTTAAAGGAGAATATAGGTAACTCATCTGAGATAGCTATTGCTTGAATCGGGGGCCAATGTTTTTTTCACCATTTTAGCTACAGCAGTACTCTGTGTGCAAAATGTTGTGTCACACACTACCCTCTCCATGGATTTGTTTAGGATGTGGAATAAACAGAAATTCACGGTGGCTATGCCACCCTCTCTTTAAACATCTTTTAAATAAATGCAACTGGTACCCTCATTCCTCCAGTTTTTTTTGCCAAAATGTTGCTTCACGAAAGTAGTCACTGTGGAATTTACAGTTTCTTTTAATGCGAATAAACTGTCCAAACCAGAGCCCATCCTTCAGCTCCTTTGAATTGTGACTCCTATATTGGAGTAGGGTGTTATGAGCCATTGGTTTAGTATAGAGTTTAGTAGCTAACTTCCCATCACTGGACATGATGGTAAGGTCCAGCAAATCAATTGTTTCATTACAGGAATTGGAGGTAAAGGTCTAATTAGGTGAGCAGGAATTCAACCAGTCAATGAAACCAGATAAAGATCCATCACTACCCCTTCAAATGAAAAATTCTTTGTCAATGTAGCTTCTCCAGTGACACACATTGTTGAAAAATGGATTGCAACACTGTTGTATACATATTTCTTCTCAAAATCATCAACAAACAGTACGGCAAAAATTTGGGCATAAGAAGCCACCATAAATGTCCGCTTTCCCCTTTATCTGTCCATCAAACTCAAAATAATTACGAGTCAGTGAAATTGTTAAAAGGACAATTATAAGTTGAGTAAAGACAATAATGGGACCAGGTCTAGTGTTTAGAGTTTCTTAAGAACTTAATACCCCCCATTTGGGGGATTTTGGTGTACAAGGACTCAATGTCCAAGCACACCAACATCTTCCTTTCCGAATCGAAGTCCATGTCCTCAATTTGTACAGTCATGTTGCTACTGTTGCGAACATAAATATGCGTATTTATAGCAAAATCCTTTATAAACACATCAATATATTTACACTAGGGCTCAAGAGCCGAGCCACAGCCCGATATGTTTGGTCTTCCCAGGGGGCATGATAAATTCATATGCATTTTTTGGCAATGTATGCAAGACGAGAACCATTGGGGCTGTTGGGTAAATTCAAGTTCATGTGTACTTAGAAATCCAAAATTATTTGCCTTAGAAGTAACATCACAAATCGATTTTTGAATCTCTGCTAAAGGATTAGATCTCAGCAAGGAATAGGGATTTTCATTGGACATTTGCTGTTTTATTTCAGCTTTATAGGATGATGTTTGCTGAGCCACAATACCTTCTCCTTTACCAGCCGGCTTGATGGTTAACTCCTTATTTGTTTTCAGTGTTAAAAGAGCTCACCTCTCATTAAGTGTAATGTTATATGGTATATACTCAAAATGAATTTTTACAGTAGTCACCTCATTCATCACCATAGTTTCAAGTGCCAGTAATTCAACAGGTATTTTATTACTTTGAGGATCAAAGGAGGATGGTGGTCTTAGCCTTGAAGGTTTGAACATTTCTGGCAAACTGTTATCTCGAAAAAGGCCCTTAGGCGCAATTTTCAAAAAAACTGCAACACTTCCCTTTGAATTTGAAAAAAATGTGTTGACTCTGTAGGCACAAAACTCAGTCCCTTACTTGGTAATATTATTTCTGCTGATGAAAGGACATGTTCAGATAAATTATAAATAGGAATCATGGCAGAATCAGTAGCTGAATCTATTGTAGTTGTTATTTGGGGTACCCCACTGGTAAAACATCCTGCGGGTCTGTCTCTACCCGACTGGAAATTTGATTGCTGGGGTCTCCCCTTCCCCTGCCTCTCCCTCTGCCTAGCTATCCTAAAAAATGGGAGTATTCAGATGCTTGGGGACCAGTACTTGGCTCTTCACCTTCATCTATTTCCTCAGCCGAACTGGCAGAGGATTCAGAGAAAGTGATCGCTGTTTGTCTATTAAAACGGCCTCAAGGTTGATAATTCTCAAAGTAGTGTTGTTTGGGTTGTGTGTAAAATTTTTGTGCCAAGTATAGATGTGCTTTTTCCTAGCTAAAATTGATAATGTCTTTTTGGGACTTATAGATCTTTTTATTACGTTCAATTTTCTTAAATTTTATTATTTTATTATTATTATTATTATTTTGAGTTTGTGGACTTTATCGATCGCAGCCTTAGCATCAGCTATCACATTTCCCTCATTATTCTTTCTTTCAGCAATGGTTTCCAATTCCTTTTTTCATTGTGTTCAAGAGCTGTTTAATACCCAACACTAACTAATGACTCTAACAAGTGACTCCAATGTGACTGAATCCCTTTCGTAATTTGGAATCATTGGTAAAAATCACAGGAACATTTCGTACCTGTAAACCCACAGGATTTGTATCCTTTTTGAAATATTGAGTCATCATAAGTGAATGTAGTGTAGTGCATACATCTTTTTTCTGACATTTCTCAAATTCATCTAGGAGTGCCTGGGCTTCACTTACAAGTGGTGTAGTATTTGACTTTCCCAGCAGGGACGGTCAACTTTTAATCCTGGAAATGTATTCCACTGACTATACAGGGGTAACACTATCAGTCATACTGATTTAGACTGGATGTGGAGTCGCTAAACCCCCCACTGCAATCTGCTGTACTAAAGTGGTTACAACAAACATGGGCAGCCATACTCCCCAGAACCTTTGACCCCTGAACAGTATTCTAGCAACAGTGGTTCAGAGAAAACATTTGTTGAACAAAAATTTCTTCTTGTTTTTGAAAGAAATGTTCTCCCTGAACCACTGTTGCTAGAATACTCGAACCGGAGGTGGTGCATGGTCTCTTTCAGAAATGGGGAGAGTCTTGGTTAAATTTGTTCTCCTCTTCGGAGAACGCGCATTGTCAGCAGTTTTGCCCGCAGGAGTTTTCAAGGCAGCACTCGCTTGTCAACACCACTTTTTGTCTTCAGTGGAGCTCAGTCCTCCTGTATGCCTTCCCGGCCATACCACTCCTGTCCAGAGTGCTCAAGAAGATCAGGACAGACTGGGCGCAAGTAATTCTTGTGACTCCAGACTGGGCATGGAGAGTCTGGTATCCCAAGTCTCTCCAACTGAGCATCAATCCTCTCATCAGGCTGCCATTTCAGGAGGATCTTCTGTCGCAGCAGCTTGGGAGTGTCCTCTATCCAACACTGTCAATCTTAGGCCTTCTTGAGTGGTGATTGAGCGGTGGCAGTAACAGCATTCGACCTTCCGCCCAAAGTCTGTGATGTGATTTTGGCAGCCAGGCATCCCTCTACCAAGAACGTGTATGTCTGCCGATGGTAGAAATTTGTCAAATATTGTACATAAAGGTCTATTGATCCTTTTACTGATACCCTCTAAGTCCTCCTCTTTAGTTTTACCCTTGCCCAGCAGGGCTCTGCTCTGGGCACTTTTAAGCGTACCTTTTGGCCTTGTTCTTGAGGCTGCCCGGCCAACCCTCTTTATTTAAATCCCCAATTGTAAACCGATTTCTTAAGGGGCATGTACATATGTTCTAACCTTCTCCATTCATCATGCCTCAGTGGGACCTTATTTCGTTCTCACCTTATTGATGTGCACTCTGTTTGAACCTCTGCACAACTGTCCCTTCCGGCTGCTTTCCATCAAAACAGCCTTTTAATGGCAATAACTTCTGCCAGGAGGGTGAGCGAATTGCAGGCTCTGTCATCCAGGCCTACTTAACTGACCATCTTCCCTGATAGGTTGGTGCTGCGCAATAGGGCCTCTTTCTTGCAGATAGTGGTACCACCATTCCACATGGGGCAATCAGTCACCTGGCCCATTTTCTATGCAACTCCACCATCTGGACACAAAGAAAGTGTTGTCATTCTACCTTGATCGCACTAAAGAGTTCCAGATGGACTCCCAACTCTTCGCGGGGTACATTAGACCAAAGTAAGTTTGTGCAGTGCAGAAATGGACTGTATTTCAATGGGTCATCCGGCAGCACAATTGGATATGCTCTGGCCCAGAAAACCCCCCTGAAAGCTTAAGAGGTTATTCCACCAGAGCTAAGGTTGCAACCACAGCATTGCAACATGGTGTTCCAGCCTTTGACATTTATCAGGCAACAATGTGGCTTGGGAGTCGGATGAAAGACCAGAAAGGGTGGGAATGGAGTTCCGGAGCAGAGAAGACCAGGAGGGAAGATCGACTCCCAAGCCAACGCCATTAATACCTGGCTAACTGGAGGCTGTGACTCAGTGGCTCCTCTGCGTCGCATTTCCATCCGGCGACCCAAGGATTCCAACAGGTGGTTTAACGACCACCTAAAAAAGTTAAAACTAGCCGCTCGACAGGCAGAAAGGCAGTGGAGAAGAAGTTACCACCCCTCATTAAAAACCTTCTACCTCACTTCACTCGCCGAATATAAAATCGCAATCCTCTCCGCCAAAACCTCCTATTTTTCAACTAAAATAATGTCAGCCGAGAACAAACCTAGGGAAATTTTCGGTATAGTGAATGACCTGGCTTATTCCGACAGAGCTTCACCCCAAATCCCCCCATCTCAGTCACTATGCGATCAACTCAATATTTACTTCTTGGAGAAGATCGATACCATCAAGGCCAACATCCCCCCTCCTTCGTCTGCCTTTGTGGATCCCTCCCCTCCCACTGTTCAATGTCATCTTACCTCTATCCCCCCCCTCACTGAGGCAGGATTCCGGGAGATACTCCCCAAAGTAAAGTCGGGTTCTCCCGCAGACATCTGTCCGGCACGAATCCTGCAACAAATGTATTCCTCTTGCCCTGAACCCCCTATTACTTTCCTCAACAGCTCCCTTGCGCAGGGAGTAGTGACCCCTGCGCTCAAATCAGCCACTATAGTGCCCATCTTAAAAAAGCCTGGCGCTGACCCGTCCACCTCAGCCAATTATCGCCCCATTTCCCTGCTGCCCTATTTGGGCAAGGTGCTGGAACGCCATGTCACCGCAGTATTCAGCACCCACGTAGAGGTTAATGGGGGACTGGCCTCCGGCCAGGCCGGCTTTCGCCCCAGGCACTCGACCGAATCAGTTGTGGTTGCGGTCCTGGACAACCTCAGGAAGGGTATGATAATAACAAACATCAGGTGCTGGTACTCCTCGATCTCTCCGCCGCCTTTGACACGGTTGACCACACCATTCTACTGTCCCGTGTCAAGGCGGCTGGAATTGAGGGTTCAGCCCTGATTTGGCTTTCCTCCTTCCTGAGGGACCGCACCTAGGCGGTTCGGCTAGGAGACTTCACGACCACTCCACTCCCTGTCACCTGTGGTGTTCCCCAGGGCTCCTCTCTTTCTCCCCTACTTTTCAATCTGTACATCTCTCCTCTTATTTTCGCTCTTCAGCATCTGGAGGTCACCGTGTATAATTACGCCGATGACCTCCAGCTCATCTTTGATCTGTCTTCTTCTCCTCTCTCTGTTCCTAATTTCCAGTCTTCCATGACATTTATCAGGGACTGGATGAACCACAACCATCTCAAATTGAACCCGGATAAAACCGAGTTGGTTCTCACCGGTGGTTCTTCCAGTCCCTGGAATTCTCTCTTCTGGCCCCCCACTCTAGGTCCCCCCCCCCCCACCCCTTCAACCTCGGTCAAAACACTGGGTGTTAAAGTGAACAACCAGCTCACCCTTCATTCACAAATCAGCTCTGTAGTCTCCTCCTGCTTCCTCACCCTCCGAACCATCCGCACTGTCTCCCATTTTTTTTCCCCTCAGGCACTCAAGCTGATCATGGCCGCACTGGTGATATCACGCTGGACTATGCCAATGCCCTTTACAACGGCATCCCGGCATACAGTATGCGGAGGCTCCAGCTGGTCCAGAACCAGGCGGCCCGGCTGGTCTTTGGTCTCCCACGATATCATCACTCTACACCGCTCCTCAGGGAGCTTCATTGGCTTCCTGTCAAGGAACGTTCCCTTTTTAAGACCGGCTGCATGGTCTTCCAGGCCCGCCAAGGCACTGCCCCTGCCTTTATCTCCTCGTTAACAAAAGAATACGTCCCCACCAGAGAGCTTCGCTCTTCTTCCAAATCGCTCCTCCAAATCCCACGTTTCAAACGTAAAAAATGGGGTGGAACCAACTTTTCTACCTTAGCCCCTACGTTTTGGAACTCCCTTCCTGATCACCTTCGTTCTGCTACCCATTATCTTTCTTTTCGGAAAGACCTAAAAACGTTCCTTTTCAAACAGGCCTTCCCCGTGTAATCTCCCTTCTTCTTCTCGACTGGTTAATTTTGCCTCTGTTGTCGACCTCCATACTAGCGCCAAGAAACCGTACGGTGCACGTTGCGCTTTATAAATGTTTTAAATTAGAAATTAGAATGTGGACTACACTGCGCACGTTCACAAGGCACTACTGCCTGGACAGTCAGGTACACAGGGATGGCCTTTTTGGCTGCTGTGTCTTGCAGGACTTTCTGGTCTAAACTTGTCCCCAGTCCCTCCTCTGGGACAGTATTGCTTGGGTATCTATTCTAAGGTAAGGAATCTGCGGCTAGATGTCTCTATTAGATGGACAAGTTACTTACCTGACGTCCGACCAGCCATTGTCCTGAGGAGACCCCCTAGATGCAAGGGTTCTAAACGCGTTCACTTGTGATGGTCAAGGAAGTAGACATCTGGAAATACCAATTCACTTATACCACCTGGTCAACTAATGGAATTTATTAATTCAAGTTGACCATAGCAAGTAATTCAATTGGACTCCCCTTGACCAAATAGAATTAACAGTGGGACTATTGTTCACACACATATTTGAATATTCCATCCCCATGTCCTGCATAATAGGTGGATTGGTGTATATGTATGTTTATATGGGTGTGTGCGTGTGTGTGTTGCACTGCCAAACTCTTCATCCTGTGTTGCCAAATTTACAAAATTATATAAAATGTACTTTTAAAATTAATGCTCCCAGATGTCACTGATTGTAGAAAACTGGAGACTGCCAATGTCCCGGTTTCAGCTCTCTCAAGCTGATGACACATCCGCCACAGTGTGACCTTTGGCAAAATATATCGTATTCCTGCCATGCTAATGATACCAGAGTCATTGTCTTCAAACATCCTGAGGCACTGGGAACGGAAAACTGAAGCTTTACCTGGGGCCAAGTATATGACTGAGAGTAATGTTCTAACTCAAAGCCAAATTACAAGCATGTGCTGTGAAACCCCTCGGGACTACCATACCCATAATGCCTCAAAATAGTCAATAGTGAAGCAGGCAATTATCACCATACGATCGTACTGCTAGGTCAATGTCACTGGTTATGCTGAAATGTTACCTGCCACAGAGTCAATATCGGATTCTCGTGTAGCTGGGGGAGAGGCAAATGTCAATGTATCCGATTGTGACAGACAGCATAAGTAAAATCCAATAAAAATATGGCACAAACTCGGGGTTGAGGGGGACCCATGTACAAAGTAATACTGCCAAAACAACCTCACCACAGGAGCATCTGCTTCTGCAGTGCCCAGTTACCAGGAGGCGCCAGTCTTCCGGGCAAGGCATTTCTTGCTGGAGAGAACCTGTATCCCATGTTGGCAGTTTCAAAAACCGCCCCGCTACGAGACCGTGGTCTCCCACTGCAGTCATCCTCATTCTGCTTCCTGGCTACCCCACTGGGGGCTCCCCCGATAGCACTCCCGTACTCCTCCAAAACTGTCCGGTACATTCACTGAAAAAAACCATAGGCTTCAGGGACATTATAGTTCGAAATTAGCATTTAAAAAAAACCTTAGAAATTCACTGGAAAAAACATAGGTTTTCAGTATATATATGTGTGTTGTGTGTGTGTATATATATATAGATATAGATATATAGATATAGATATATAGATATATAGATATATAGATATAGAGTTATAGAGTTATAGATATATAGATATAGATATATAGATATATAGATATAGATATATAGATTTAGATATAGATATAGATATAGATATATTCACTGAAAAACGATAGGCTTCAGGCACTTTATAGTTAGAAATTGGCATTTAGAAAACCTTAGAAATTCACTGAAAAAAACACAGGTTTCAGGAACGTTCTAGTTAGATGGACATTTCTCTCATACAAAACCATAGAAATTCCCCTGTTATAGTTAGTTCAGCTAACTATAACTCGCGCACCCGGGGGGGCGGAGCTAGCCGGCGTCTATGGCGGACGCGTAAGAGCGGAGCTCCGCGTCGGCGCCAACTAATATCCGACAAAGATCCTTGCTCAGCGAAGAAATCCCTGTGAAATCGGCAGGAATTGTCGGCCCTACTCTTTCCGCAACTCCGCCTGAAGTTTGGGGACGACCCGCGCTCGGACGCGCCATTTTTCAGCGGCTGCGGGGTGGCGAGCAACCAGGCCGCGATCCCCGACCTCGCCTGAGAGCCGAGACCGAGCTACGTGACCCGACGTGCGGCTGCGAGGACGAGCAGACCCGGACCCCTCCGGGTCCCGGTGACGGCGGACCACCCGGACTCAACGCCACTTCCCTGCCACACAGAGTCACCGGCTGGCGGGGGCTCCCGGTGCCGTGGGACCCGGAAAACACCCCTGGGCTGACTGCGGAGGAGGCGGGGATCTACGCGGCGCTGGCCGTGCCCTGACGCGGAGCCATTGCCCGGGCCCAGACTGGACTAGAGGGCGGCCGGGAACCGTCTCAGCCGGCACCCCGGTGGTGCCTAACACGCTTCTACGACCCAGCGGCAAACCCACGCGCTCCACGAGGGCTACGTGAACACCCGCGGCACCCCCCACCGGAGTCTGGGAAACGCGACGATGGTGAAGGGGGACAGGACACAGTCGAAGCTGACGTTCGACCAGCGCCGGCAGAAAGGCCCAGACCCTCCGGCCTCCCAATCGCCAGGAGCGACCGGCGGCCCGGGCTCCTCGCTCTGCGCGGAAATAAAAGGCATGCTCTCGACCATGGAGAAGGGCCTGCAGGAAGGTATGTCGGCCATAGGTAACAAGATCGACGCCCTGGCGTACCGCATGGACCGCATGACCGAGAGGGTGGATAAACATGCGGAACGACTCGACATGGCCGAACGCAGACTAACTGAGGCTGAAGAGGCGCAGATGGAGTGGGGCGCTGACCGAAAGCAGTTTGGCCGCCTGCTGCAGGTGATACAGGAAAAGTCGGAGGACTTGGAGGCGCGCTCAAGGCGATCCAACATACGAATAACGGGTGTGGCCGAGACGACCCAGACGGGTAAGATGGAACTTTTTGTTGAAATGTTGCTTAAGACACTCTTGGGAGACGACATCTTTTCCCCCATGTTCATTGTTGAGCGCGCCCATCGCACCCTTGGACCTAGGCCGCCCCCGGGCGCTAACCCCAGGCCGATAATTGCGAAATTATTGAACTACAGGGACAGGGACACGGCGCTCCGTGTGGCCCGCGAGAAGGGGTCACTGCAACACGAGGGGATGAACATATCGTTGTACCCTGATTTCACCTCCAAAGTGCAGGAAGAACGACGGCGATTTGTCCCGTACAAGCAACAACTGAGGGACCTTGGCCTGGACTACGCCATGTTATACCCGGCGCGGCTGCGCATTAACCGACAGGGACGCTCTCATTTCTTCACGGATCCCAAAGAACTACAAAAATCCCTGAAGGTGTGGATGAGGGAGAACAGAGGGGACCCGGACGCGCATACAGCGGACAAATCGAGAGCGGAGGACCTGGAGGAACAAGACTGAGGAGCGATGGTGCTCCCATGGACACGCCGGCAGGCCGCGGCTTCAGGGGCGCACGTGGCGCCACTCCACTTTGCATGTTATGTTCCCCCCGCTCAGTCAGACCTTTGAGATATTTGGACTCCCTGATAGCCACAGAGCGGGGGAGGCTCGAGTGATCCGACTGGGTGCCCCTGAGCCCCCGCACTTGCGGCACGCGGCCGTCCTAGATGGCTCAACTCCCCTGGATCCGCTCACGGTACAGGTCAGAGGCGGCTGGAGGGACGGGAGGGGGGGGGCTCGGACAGAGAGCCGAAACTTGTTATGCACGCCTTACTTGCTGAGCTGCGCCAATAGGGCGCTGGCGTGAGGGCTACGTATGTACATTGCACGGAGATCCAGGTGGGACACTGGACGTCGGACAGTACGAGTAGGCTACCTCTGCCCCAGCGCTGCCAGCTGTGACGGCTCAGATTGGGCCAGTTTGTGGTGTTGGAGAATGGGATTGCTAGAGGGTGGGGGGGGGGGACACTGGGGATTCGGTCACACCAGGTTGGGGTCGGTTGACTGTGGGAGGTGGGTGGGGGTTCTTGTTCTGGAGTTCGGGATGTTTGGGGGGGGGTCTCTAATGTGCTCTGCTATGTTCTATTCCCTGGAGGAGACCGATGGTGTGGGCGCAAGTGGGAGGGTGGAATGTTTACTGCTGATGCTCATTTTGTGTTACCACTTTTCTAATGGCTGAAGAGATAATAGGGGAGCCACGGCCTGACACTGATACTCTAACTGCGTTGACGTGGAATGTAAGGGGGTTGAACGACTACCGGAAACTCCGCAAGGTGCTGCACTACCTCCAACGACACCATGTGGACCTGGCTCTGTTACAGGAGACGCACCTACCCAACACTAGTAAAATGCTCGCACATAGAGGTCTTCAGGGCAACTCCACTTATGCGGGCTTCACCTCACACGCTAGGGGAGTCCTCACGTGGGTAAATCCTAAATCTAAACTTTCACTCACGCTACTCAGGGCGGACCCGGAGGGCCGATTTGTGTTAAGCAAATGCACGGGTAAGGGACACAATCTTCTGATCATGAATGTGTATGGCCCGAATTATGACTCCCCAGAGTTTTATGCGGCGCTGGCGGGACACTGTGCTGAATGGCCCACAGATAAACTGATTTGGGGGGGGGACTTTAATTTCACCTTTAACCCTGAACTTGATAGATCGGGGGGACCCCCCAGGCGCCCGGCAGCGGCAGCGCATCAAATGCAAGCCGAAATGGTGAGACTGGGGCTGGCGGATGTCTGGAGGGAGCGGCATAGCGCGAGGGGGGGTTACACACACTATTCAGCGTACCACGACCTCCACACTAGGATTGACTACTGGCTCTCCCCTATTACACTACTGACGACGGTAAGGGACTGCAGAGTTCTCCCGCGGACGCTGTCTGACCACTCCCCCATACTGCTGGTCCTGAACACACCGCTACCCAGAATCCCCCCGTTCACGTGGCGCTTCCCACCGTACTCTCTGTTAGATGAGGCCTTCAGGGCAGAACTAGGGGAGGACATAGACACGTTCTTTTCCAGTAACGTAGGAACGGTGGATAGCTTCGGCACGGTTTGGGAAACTTTTAAGGTCTATGTTCGGGGCGTCGTCATGGCCAAGCATTCCAGTGTCCTCAGGGCTATCAGGAGCAGACTGTCACTGCTCGAGGGGCGAATTGCGGATTGTGAACGCCAACGACTGACTGACCCGTCCCCGGCGGGGGAAGAGGAGTTGCGGGGGCTCCTGACAGAGTTCCACGAGGAGGCGGACAGAGAGGTCAGGCACCTGGGGAAATACGCAACGGCCCGCGCATACGGTGAGGGCGACCGGCCGGGTTCTCTGCTAGCCGGGATTATGAAGGGGGCCAGGCGCCGCCAGGGTGTCACTGAATTGCGCTCCACGGACGGGGAAACACTGACGTCGCAGGGAGATATTCTGGCAGAATTCAAAGGGTTCTACCAAGACCTGTACACCAGCAAGATCTCGGAGATGGAGAGCCACATAGACAATTACTTAGACCACATCAAAATGCCGTTCTTAGAGAACTGGCAAAGGGAATTCCTGATGTCCCCTATCCTCCGAGAGGAGATAGCGGACGCTCTAGACGGCATGAGGCCTGGCAGTGCGCCCGGAATCGATGGCTTGACCGTCGCCTTTTATAAGGCGTATAAGGACAAGCTGCTCCCCTATCTCTCCACCCTCTTTGATGAGATCTGCGAGTGTGGTGTGATGCCCACTTCTATGAGAGAAGCACTCATAGTGACGATTTTGAAACCGGGCAAGCCGCCGGACCTCCCGGGGTCCTACCGCCCCTTGTCCCTTATAAACGTTGATGCGAAGCTGTACGCTAAGGTACTGGCAAACAGACTGGCGCTCGTCGCCCCGGAATTGGTAGCCCCAGAACAGGCGGGTTTCATCCCTACCAGAAACCTCACGTATAACATCAGAACGGTTTTGGGTGCCATCCAACACACCAAACAGGACACCAAGGCGATCGCTGTCTTCCTGGATATGGAGAAAGCGTTCGACTCCGTGGAGTGGACGTTCATGCGCAAAGTCCTCAGGAAACTGGGTCTGGGGGATGTTTTCCTCCAACTCCTCGGCGCGCTCTATCACCTACCCACTGCGAGAGTTCGGCTGGGTGATGCCGCTTCGGAGGCGTTCACTGTGAGCCGTGGCACGAGACAGGGCTGCCCCCTCTCGCCGCTGCTGTATGCGCTGGTCGCGGAACCGCTGGCTTGCGCGATGCGGGAATACCACTCCTTCGAAGCCATCAGCTACCCTACCTACAAGATTGGTATCTCCACATATGCGGATGACACGTTGTTGTACGTAAGGGACCCGGTGAACAACCTCTCATCGGTCCTGCGGGAGGTGGTGCAGTTTGGGGCCCTCTCGGGACTGAAGGTGAACTGGCCAAAGTCAGTGGCTTTCCCTCTGACCCCTGTTACTGACCCCTTCGAGATGGACTACCCACTACAATGGTCCACGGACCCGGTCCGGTACCTGGGTATAATGATACACACGGACCCGGACACAGTGTTACGCGCAAACTACGGTGTTGCATATAGTAAACTGGCTGACGACGTGGAGCTCTGGATCAAGCTACCGCTGTCTTTAATGGGCCGCATAGCCCTGATGAAGATGGTGGTCCTCCCTAGATTTTTGTTCCTCTTCACTAACCTCCCGATTGTCCTCTCCAGGGCTTTCTTCACGTCCTTAAACAAACTCCTTATTAGGCTCGCCTGGGCCGGGAAACAACCTAGAATACAATGGAAGGTGCTTCAGCTCCCATACGAGCAAGGGGGGCTGGCCGCCCCAGATCTTGAACGCTACTACAGGATAGCGCAGGCCTCTCATCTCCATACCTGGATACACGGTGACCCGGATATTCCGCATGTGATTCTGGAGCGCCTTTTTGCTGCCCCTACTCCACTCCCGGCGACTATCTGTAGCCCTAGCGACCGCAGAGTGGGTGCATTGGATTCCATCCGTTCCACTAACCACGCTTGGAACTCCATAATACAGAGGCAGGATAAGATACTACTGTACGCTCCTAATTTGCCAATACATTGGGTCCTTTGGCTCCCTACCTTGGCGGAACCTGGTGTACACAAAGCCCTAGCTGATCTAGGGGCGCACACGCTGGGGGACCTTTTCCAACATGGCAAGGTTAAGACGTGGGATCAGCTGGTGCGGGGGCTTGACCGCCCCTCCCTGCTCCACCGCTTCCAGTATCACAGGGTGCGTAGCGCCCTACTGGACTTTTTAGGCCCCGATATGGAGGAACCTCCGGTGATACCAGAGCTAGAGTATGTCATTCGCACAGAGTCCCAGAGGAAGCTTACTTCTAAGCTTTACAGTATGGGGCACGCTCACACAGCACTGCAATACACGAGGGCGCGATTGGCCTGGCAGACTGATTTAGACATGCACATAGACGATGGGATGTGGACGTACTGCTGCGCGGCCACTAGGCGGATCTCGCTGAATGGGAGACACCGCCTTCTTCATTTCAAATTCCTGCAACGAGTATATTATACACCTGTAAGATTGCATCGCTATGGGCTCCGCGACTCTCCCCGATGCGAGAGGTGCCGCGCCCCAGTGGCGGACTTCATGCACGTGGCCTGGCTATGCCCGGGAATCAGTAAGTTCTGGACGTCTATTTTTTCGGAATTGAGCACAATAACGGAACAGGAGTTGGACGCTGACCCGGCACTCGCTCTGCTGGGTTATACGAGGGACGTGCCGGCGCCGGTGCGCAAACTGGTCAGCATGGGCATGCTACTTGCCAAACGGGTCGTGGCCTCCTGTTGGATGAGGGGCCCGCTCCCGACACTCAAGCGGTGGGCTCGCGACATGCTGTACTGTAACACGCAGGCGGAGACATATAGCGAATTGCTCCCTCCCCGTAGCCGCCCCAAAAACTTCTGGGAACTCTATCGCACCTATCTCTACTCCAGGATGGACGACGACGTTTTGGCCTCGGGAGGGGAGGAGGGTCGGGAGGGCGCAGCGAACATAGATCCCCCCCCTGATCCTAACGACAATTCCGCTTGCTAGATAAGCGCTACAGGGTTGGGTAGAAGTTCGGCCACTCCCAGTCAAGCGGGACCACACACGCACTTGGGCGCTCAGCCGGGGCTGCACGACACCACTCCACACACCTCTCCAACAGATTGCACCTTACACCACAGGGAACATGCAGACTAGGGGCCGGTTACTAGAGGGTGGGGGTGGGAGTTGGGCTGTTAGTTGGGAGAAAATGTAAAATTTTATAGATATGTCTACTATGCACGGAGCACGTTGCTATACCACTGACATACCATCCTGGGACCTCGCCGATCGGCTTGTACACTGGACAACTCCAAGCTAGGAGCTTCTTCTTGGTACCCTTGATGTAAACACTACTGTTACGATGTTAAGAAGACTTGGCTTATTGCCGGCCCGAGAAGGGATGTAGGTGAAGGGCCCTGTTTGCAATGTAATGTGCTATTGTTTGATGAATAAATAAATTAAAAAAAAAAAAAAAAAACTATAACTCGCGCACCCGCAATGCACTGCTGATGACGTCACATATTACATCATTCATTGATACCGTTGCTGGCTTGGCCACTCCCAAGCCAGTGACCGTTCCTCCTAGTTTAGAACTCTGTGAGTCTCTAGCTAAATTCTTTCTTAACAAAGTGCAGGCCATCTTCACCACCCTTGAGCCACAGGCCGCCTTGAGTTTATTAGAGGACTCCCACAGGTCTCCTGTGAGTATTCCTCAAGAAGAGAAATTTCTGGCGTTTGAACCAGTACATACCACAGACATTCTCAGACTACTGCAAGCTACCAACTAGGGTTCCGCTTTTGACCCCTGTCCTGTGTCAGTAGCAAAGCTGGCAGCCCGCCCAATAGCAGATACTCTAACTGGGCTGTTTAATCAGATGTTTGAGGTGGGTGACTTTCCTACATGCTGGAAACGGGCCTCCATCCTTCCTTTGCTCAAGAAACCCACACTGGATATTACTGATCCAAACAGCTATAGGCCCATTGCCAGACTGCCGCTCCCTGCCAAACTAATCGAGAAGGCCATGAACCTCCAACTATTTGCCTTCCTGCGCTCAACACAGGGCTTGGACCTAGCCCAACATGGGTTCAGGGAAGGCCACAGTACTGAGACCGCCCTGATCAAATCCACGGAGGAGGTCTGGAAGGCTCTTGATGCAGGAGGCCAAGCTGTTCTGGTCCTTCTCGACTTATCCGCGGCCTTCGCACGGTCCACCACAAGGTGTTGGTGGACCGTTTAGAGGACTGCGGGATTCAGGGGAAGGCACTGAGTATCCTGAAAGCCTTTTTGAGGAACAGGGTTCAGGTGGTGGCAATGGGAGATTTCGAGTCGAAACCTTTCGAACTTCCAGGGGGGTCCCTCAGGGATCCTCCCTAAGCCCCACCCTATTTAACCTTTATGTTTACTCTCTTGCCCCGGTGATCCGATCCTACGGGTTCGAGTTAACATCGTATGCTGATGATACCCAGATTGTGGTATCATTGCTCCCGGGAAAAAATCTAGGCGTTGCTGCCAGGTTTCAAGGTTGTATGAAAGCAGTCAGCATCTGGATGGAAAAAAGCTGCTTAAAATTGAACTCCTCTAAAACTGAGGTGCTACTTTTTGGGCAGAATACCAATCTTTGGGGCCCTGAATGGTGGCCGGAAGATATGGGATCCCCCCCCTCCCCTGCGAAAAAGGTGAAGAATTTAGGAGTAATCATTGATGACCAACTCCCCTGTAAACCCCAAGTAAATGCGCTTTCATCATCCATCCATTGGACCTTGAAAATTATCAGGAAAATCCTTCCCTTTTTACCAGTAGGGAGCAGAAAGACGGTGGTGTCAGCCCTAGTGCTCTCCCGCCTCGATTATTGTAACAGTCTACTACTTGAGGCTCCCCAGGGGCTGCTTAATAAGCTGCAGATACTACAAAACACGGCAGCCCGTCTTATTCTTGGCCTGCCGAAATTCGCTTCCGTTTCCAGGGAGTTGGATAAGCTGCATTGGCTCCCGGTGCGGAAGCGGATCAGGTTCAAGGCCCTATGCATTGTTTACAAAGCGCTCCATGGAATAGGTCCAAAATTCCTCCAGCAGCTCTTCCAATGGTATACGCCGGAAAGACAATTAAGATCGGCTAACTTGGGGCTGATCAAGACTGCCCGCATTAGGAAGGTGCGTTGGGGGGGCCGAAGCTTTGTGAGAGGGGCAGCGATGGCTTGGAATGCTCTTCCTTTAGCTTTAAGGCAAAGCGCCAACCTTTTGGCATTTCGAAAAACACTGAAAACGTGGCTATTCTCGAGTTAGATCAGAGATCATAAACCCAGGGAGCTACCACTTTAGCGCCAGGACACCGGTTGGTATTAGTGCGCTCTATAAATGGTATAAATAAATAAATAAAGGAATAAATAAACCACTCAAAAGTTATTAGCAAATCAAAAAACGCTTTTTTATGGAAACTAGGCTCTAACTATAACTACCTACTGGCTACTGCCAGAAGGTAATATACATACACTATTAGTATAGATCATAAATAAATATTTTGACATTAAAAATGTGTCATTTTTATTCCGTCGCTACTCAATATGCGCGGATCTTTTGAGCACTCACACTGTGAAGGACAAGAGTACACTCTTCTTTCACTAGTTTGTTTTTGTCTGGTTCTGTTATGTAATGTATTTAAGAAGATGTTAACAAATTCAGTATTGAGTAAGAAAAGTACTTAGTTGCTCCTATTCCTATAATACAAAAAATAACATTTGTAACTCAGCACAAACTGTAGTGCTTTATTTTTTTACATGTTTGTTACACATAAATCACTGAATCTGTGAACTGCTTATTTCAGCATACAGAATTCAAGATTTCTCTTTAAGTTGAAACAACATGGAGCAGGGTTATTGTTCTTTGTAGGTTCCAAGATTAAAACAAAAAAAAGCATTTTTTTAAAATATATATTTGTGTGTTTTAATATTTTATATTTGTATCCTAACTTCACCTGAATCACATGGAGTGTTAAAACATTTAATCTGTTATTGTTTACTGTACAACGTTCAGGAGTCCAAGAGTAGTGCTCATAATAATCAAATAATAAGTGTGTCTGCAATTTGTTTTTGGTACCGATTTCACCTTGTTATATATCCTTGATCTGAATTATCCTAAAATAGAACTGCTTCTAATGTCTTTCTTATCTTCACCATACTTAACACATGTTGCAGATATCTTTTATCTTCCTTCTGTGCTGACAGAAATAATACATTCTATATATTGGAAAATATCATTCACACTTCAACTAAAATAATTCTTCTCATGCTACTAAGCTGTGGATATTTCCTTCATTGATATAGAAGAGTCATATGTCTTTCATCCATAGATTAATTGCAGAATGCAAGAATTGAGGTTGGCAGAAGCTTGTTAAAGTTTTTTTGATTTATATTAGGCCAACTAGGCAAAACAATCACGCCCCAGTAATAAAATGTTAACACAGCACATTCTGAAAATATTTTAAACCATAACAAACCTAATACATATAGACAGTTAAAAATGCAATATACAAAAATATCAGCTCCTCAGATCAACAATCTCTACCATAGCACCTGTTTTATACAGAGGACAGAAATACTAAGTTTTCAAACAGTGAAGAAAAGATTTCTGCTAAAGTTCAAAATGCAGATCGATAAAAAAAATGATGTGTAAAGATTTCTCTATAATTTACGTTACGTTAACTGATCTCCTTTAAAATATCAAATCCTTAGATCATCACTCTAATACATATGACCAAGATTAGACCTATATCAAACAGACTAGTCGGTTTGTCACAATATCTAAAAAATTAAAAATTTGATAACAAAGTCTTGTATTATAGCATTCCTGCACTGTTACGTCCTAGACACGACTGATCTGGAAATCTCTGTAAACTTTTTCCTATAGAATTTCAATCGAGTTCAAAATAGAAGCAAAGGCGAATGTGACAATGTTCTGTTTTGGCAGAAAGGACAACACAGTCCGATCTGCATTATTTATTCAATTTTTGAGGTTTATCATCCACCATTTTATAAAAGCTGAAACTTGGCCCAGACTTAACTTAAGCATCCACCTTCGTACACTGCAGGATTTTACGTTTTTAAATACATTTGTAATGCTGATGTGTAACTTGAGGCCAGGAGGTGTTGGAGGTAAGGTCTAGTACCACAGTCCATTGTAAAGGATTCTGCTATAACCAATTTTTTTAACAATTGCTTTTTCTGGTGTACCGATCGATCTCCTAACCATGGTATTGTATCTATCTCATGATTTTATATATATTCGACAGCCACTGACATGGCTTATTTGTCAAAAGATGGTGTTTAATCAACTGCCGTAACAAACCTACCTCTGCACTGGAGATGTTAAACCAGTATTTTGTACTCTTTCCTTGTATTTATAGCTAATATTCATTAGGCCTAGATCTATCCTTAATGCACAGTTCACTGGGCCTCTCTGTAAGTCAAGCATTCTTTTCAAATAATCACTTTTATGGTCTGGAGACATCTGATGCTTTTTGCAGGAAGAATCTCACATACATACAGCAGCAGGTTACGTATTTTTGAATTGTAAGTCTCCTTAAGAACTTCTACTGACTTATGGCCTAATACTGAGTCCATCTTTAAGGATCTTGCAACAATGCTTTCTCCCGGCCCATGTTGATCTACATGGGATTTACAATTTAGGTTGTTTTTAAAAAGCGGATCTAATTTATACTGGTACTCTTTTGCAGTCTCCAGTAATTCTCATTTTAGCCACCATTTCAGCTTTGATTTTGAATTAGTATTTTGTTTTAAAAATCATCATTTCTGTTTTGGAAACATTATTAAGTAAATCATTCAGTGTTCAAAATTCTGTAAAGACGTTTAGTTAACGTTGGAGACCCACTGAAGTTAGGTCAAATAGAACAGTATCATCAGTGTAAAGAATTGACTGTGCTGTCACGTCCCAATTTAGGTGGAAATGAGCATACCAATCTTAGAACGCCTATAACGCGCGTGTGTGTGTATATATATATATATATATATATATATATATATATATATATATATATATATATATATTACCTACTGGCGATAGCCAGTAGGTATATATAGTTAGGATTTTTTTCCTATGGGATTTTTGAAAATTCTATGTCGAATAACTTTGGCGTTTGAGGACAGAATTGGCTGAAATTTTCAGGAAAATGGAACATTTTGTTTCTGAGCAGCCCCTGAAAATTTGGGGGGGTTTCGTCAAGGGGGGGCCGAGAAAAAAGGGGGGTCCCAAAACGTGTTTTTCCCATGCAATTTTCCATAGGGCGGTTGGCCTCACTTTTAGCCTGAACGGCTGAATGGATTTACACCAAACTTGGCAAAATTGTAGGGACTGGTAGCCCGATGTGCCTTTGCTATGTCTCAAGATATAGGCTCCAGTGGTTTTTACGAAAATTAACTTTGAAAAATATATATTGGGCTACATTGGGCTATATATATGTTGGAGCCCAAATGTAGCCCAATGTAGCCCAATGTAGCCCAATGTAGCCCAAAGATGGCCACCAGAGACAAAATAAAAACAAATGTAGCCCAAATATCAGCCAGATGTAGCCCAACTATAGCCCAATGACAGAATGTCCCAGAGTGTTCTAAAGAACAACTAGAGTGCTAACAGTCCTACTTATTACAAAGGTATGGCACACCTGAAGCCATCTTGATTGGAATAAAGTGGTAACTCTTAAAACATTTAATTTAAAAAGGAACAAAATGAGGGGGTTCATTTTGCCATAGAAAGTATGATTAGCGAATATATGACGAAATCCCGCATACCATCAGTCCGCAAAAAAATCCTGCATGTACTATTAGGCCGCAAATTAAAATAACGAAAACTTTTAGAACGAATATGCCTTTAGCATACACTAAACAACTAAACTACCCTAAACCCTAAAACACTACCCCCAGCATGACCCTACACTACACAAACAGTACAACACTACCCTAAACCCTAAAACACTACCCCCAGCATCACCCTACACTACACAAACACTACAAAACTACCCTAAACCCTAAAACATTACCCCCAGCATGACCCTACACTACGCAAACACTACAACACTACCTAAAACCCTAAAACACTACACCCCAGCATGACCCTACACTACGCAAACACTACAACACTACCCTAAACCCTAAAACACTACCCCCAGCATGACCCTACACTACACAAACACTACAACACAACCCTAAACCCTAAAACACTACCCCCAGCATGACCCTACACTACGCAAACACTACAACACAACCCTAAACCCTAAAACACTACCCCCAGCATGACCCTACACTACGCAAACACTACAACACTACCCTAAACCCTAAAACACTACCCCCAGCATGACCCTACACTACGCAAACACTACAACACTACCCAAAACCCTAAAACACTACACCCCAGCATGACCCTACACTACGCAAACACTACAACACTACCCTAAACCCTAAAACACTACCCCCAGCATGACCCTACACTACGCCAACACTACCCAAAACCCTAAAACACTACACCCCATCATGACCCTACACTACGCAAACACTACAACACTACCCTAAACCCTAAAACACTACCCCCAGCATGACCCTACACTACGCAAACACTACAACACTACCCTAAACCCTAAAACACTACCCCCAGCATGACCCTACACTACGCAAACACTACACTACCCTAAACCCTAAAACACTACCCCCAGCATGACCCTACACTACGCAAACACTACAACACTACCCTAAACCCTAAAACACTACCCCCAGCATGACCCTACACTACGCAAACACTACAACACTACCCAAAACCCTAAAACACTACCCCCAGCATGACCCTACACTACGCAAACACTACAACACTACCCAAAACCCTAAAACACTACCCCCCAGCATGACCCTACACTACGCAAACACTACAACACTACCCAAAACCCTAAAACACTACCCCCAGCATGACTCTACACTACGCAAACACTACAACACTACCCAAAACCCTAAAACACTACCCCCAGCATGACCCTACACTACGCAAACACTACAACACTACCCAAAACCCTAAAACACTACACCCCAGCAAACCCTACACTACGCAAACACTACAACACTACCCAAAACCCTAAAACACTACACCCCAGCATGACCCTACACTACGCAAACACTACAACACTACCCAAAACCCTAAAACACTACCCCCAGCATGACCCTACACTACGCAAACACTACAACACTACCCAAAACCCTAAAACACTACCCCCAGCATGACCCTACACTAAACAACCACCACAACTCTACACTACACTAACACAACACTACACTACACAACACTACACTACACTACACAATCACTAACCCACGAATAAATTAACACAAACCCACTTACCTCTCTCGTCATCGTGGTTTTCACAACGCAAATGCATTTACCATACATGCCTTTAAAACGTAATTCTTTGTAAAGGCATGCGCGATAAATGCACATGCGTTTTGAAAAAATGCGGGATAATGGTATGCGAGGTCAATGACCTTGCGGGATAATGGTATGCGGACTGAAAGTCTGCGGGATAAAAAATGCGGGAAAATGGCTGCAAACCATGATTAGCAGCAGACTTCCCTGGTGAGCACTAGCTTTACTACAGTGATCTAATGAGCAACTAGAGTGCTAACATTCAGAATTTATGGCAAATGTGTGACACATCTGAATGCCTTCTTGATAGAACCAAAGTAAACAAGCATTGAAAATGCAATAGATCTCGCCCTCGTTTAAGTTAAAGCCATTCTGTTTGTAATGAGGTGGCTTTTTAGCTTTGCTTTTATTAGTGTTTTTAAAACTTTCATGTAAATAACATGCATATGTATGCATATATGTATATGTATGCATGCATTTATATTTATATAGATATGCAGATTATATATGTTTATATATGTATATTACCTACTGGCGATAGCCAGTGGGTATATATAGTTAGGATTTTTTCTCTATGGGATTTCTGAAAATTCTATGTCTAATAACTTTGGCGTTTGTGGACGGAATTGGCTGAAATATTCAGGAAAATGGCACATTTTGTTTCTGAGCAGCCCCTGAAAATTTGGGGGGTTTCGTCAAGGGGGGGCCGAGAAAAAAGGGGGGTCCCAAAACGCGTTTTTCCCATTCATTTTTCCATAGGGCGGTTGGACTCACTTTTAGCTCGAACGGCTGAATAGATGTACATGAAACTTGGCAAAATTGTAGATATGGTTTGCCCGACGTGCCTTTGCTATGTCTCAATATATGTGCTCCAGTGGATTTTGAGAAATGAACGTTTAAAAAAATATATATATCTGTGACAGCGCTCCGGTTAGCGCCCCGGTTCGCGTACCTGACGCGTAACGGAACTTCGCGAAGCGAAGCTGATTGGCTCTCCGGTGTCTGTCAACATTCTAAACAGTCCGGAGCAGCCGCCATCTTGTCTCTCGGTACGATCGAGAGACAAGATGTGGTGAAAAACAAAGGGGGAAATGAAGGAAAGGGGGCAAGGTAGACCACTCCTGACCCCCTAGGATTGATGAGGGGGATATTAAAGTGCCCCGCGGGGCAAAAAATAAAAAAATTTTTTTTTTTGCGATTTTACGCCGTAGAGGCGCGTCCCGGTACGCGAACCGGGCAGCTCACCGGGCAGCTCACCGGGCAGCTAACCGGGCAGCTAACCGGCAGCGTAGCTGTCAACATTGTAAACAGTCCGGAGCGGCCGCCATCTTGTCTCTCGGTAGGTTCGAGAGACAAGATGTGGTGAAAAAAGAAGGGGGAAATGAAGGAAAGGGGGCAAGGTAAACCCCTCCTGACCCCCTAGGATTGATGAGGGGGATATTAAAGTCCCCCGCGATTTTTCGCGGTAGAGGCGCTTCCCGGTACGCAAACCGGGCAGCTAACCGGCAGCGTAACGGGAGTCCGCCATCTTGTGTTTTTGGAGCGTCCGGTTAGCGTATCGGGTAGCGTCCCGGTAAGCGTAACAAGGGGAAAACCAAGAGAAACAGTAAAAAAAAAATGAAGGGAATAGATTTCCAGCAAACTTGGCAAATTTGTAGGGACTGTTTGTTTGATGTGCCTTTGCAAGGCCTCAAGATATGTGCACGTGTGGATTTTGTCTAATTAAGGTTACGTTACGGGTTTTGTTTGCGCTGCAGAGCCGATACGTCACGGTTATGCTACGCGTCATGAGGCGTCTCACGTGGCTACATGATATGTCACGTAATAAAGAATATATTTTACAGCTATAGATATTAGCTTTTAAAAAACCAATGAAATTCACTGAAAAAACCATAGGTTATAGACCATATATAGTTAGGAATTTGCATTTACAAAACCTTGAAAATTCACTGAAAAAACCATAGGTTAGAGACCATATATAGTTAGCTGGACATTTTATTGACATAAAACCAATGAAATTCCATATATAGTTAGTTGCACTAACTATATATCGCGCACCCGCAATCCACTGCTGATGATGTCACATATTACATCATTCATGACATGGTCAGTGACATCACTGATGACATCACTGATGACATCTCAAATGACATCACTGATGACATCACTGATGACATCTCAAATGACATCACTGATGACATCATGGCACACCAATACCAGTTACTACATACGCACTCACTGATTCCTACATCTACACACACATTCACTCATTCACACATACAATCACTCATACATACAGTCACTCATTATTACAACACTATCATATGCACTCATACACCTATGCAGACACTCACACACTGCCACTCATCCATGGAGTTACTCACACACCTAGTCAGTCCTGTAAAGAATCAATCACACTTCCATTTCCTCATCTATACAGTTAAACACAGAACACCATACTTCAGTGACATCACTGATGACATCACTGATGACATCTCAAATGACATCACTGATGACATCTCAAATGACATCACTGATGACATCATGACACACCAATACCAGTTACTACATACGCACTCACTGATTCCTACGTCTACACACACATTCACTCATTCACCCATACAATCACTCATACATACAGTCACTCATTATTACAACACTATCATATGCACTCATACACCTAGTCAGTCCTGTGAAGAATCAATCACACTTCGATTTCCTCATCTATACAGTTAAACACAGAACACCATACTTTTCACACATATACTAACACATACTTACTCTCTTATACAATCACTGATACAAGTACACATTGATATGCACAGAGTCACACACCTCCCAGCCAGCCACACACACACTCAGTCTTCCATACATCCACTCATTCTTCAATATGTAAAACATATTTAAACTTTACAAAAACACACAGACACTAGATGATGTCATCAGTGATGTCATTTGAGATGTCATCAGTGATGTCATCAGTGATGTCATCAGTGATGTCATTTGAGATGTCATCCGTGATGTCATCAGTGATGTCACTGACCATGTCATGAATGATGTAATATGTGACATCATCAGCAGTGGATTGCGGGTGCGCGATATATAGTTAGTGCAACTAACTATATATGGAATTTCATTGGTTTTATGTCAATAAAATGTCCAGCTAACTATATATGGTCTCTAACCTATGGTTTTTTCAGTGAATTTTCAAGGTTTTGTAAATGCAAATTCCTAACTATATATGGTCTATAACCTATGGTTTTTTCAGTGAATATATATATATATATATATATATATATATATATATATATAACCAAATGCAGTCTCCCACATCACCGCGAATGCAGAGACCACGCAAATCCAGCGTATTTCTTTGGCACAAAGATTTTATTCAAATAGAGCCACTAAATCCGACGCGTTTCGGGCATCCGCCCTTGCTCACAGATCGTCAGTTAATGCTTTTGTCACCATTTAAATACATCTCCAACTTTTTTTCTTTTCCAACCCATTTTTTTCATAGCAATCTTGTTTCATTCCGTTTTAACCCTCCTGTTTTTATGTCAAGATTCTAAAAACTTTATACATAATATAATCTTTGCAAAACATATAAAAGCCTATTTCACATAGAGTTTAATTAACATACCCAAGTAAACTGTATAAATACAGTTTGTTCAAGAGACGGGGTTTATAATTATCATAAAGAATCTTTTGCAACTCCACTAATTTATAAATACCTGCTTAAATGCAATAACCCAAGAAAAATATTGAAACTGGTGAAATTATTATCTGTTTCAAAGAATGATATCAGTTTACAGAGTTTGCCATATGACAAAATATAGTGACATCTGATAAGGTACAGATTGTCCATCACTATGTTGGCACCGTAAAGTGTAAAGTATCACAAATAATATGTGCAAATAGCATGTCTATCTGGATGTGCAAATTACGCAAACAAAAGTGCATTGTATTGATGTGCAAATTACACAATAAAGTGCTAGAGTGTACATAAACAATTCATGTGCAAATAATCGCAATCAAGAAAATGTTGTTTTGTAAACGATACCACTCATATAATTATATTGATACTAACACTGTCTCTGCATCAGATCTCTGCATAAATGCATATTGGGATAACATCTCCAAAAATGAGATGTAGGATATAATTAGGCATGGAATATATATAACATTTAGACAAGAGGGTAACATAGAAACAAGTGGGCAATGTCAGTGCTAAATTGTCTGTGTCCAAAAATAAAAAGTGCACATATAATAGCTACTATCAAAAAGTGGAAAAGGAGAAAAATGAAAATAAAAACAATGAAAATAGGTAAATAGCTAATGTTGTTTTCGGGAATTCAATATCATTGAGGCAGTAGGACAGAAAACTCCATCCTAAAACTGCAAAAAGGGACTAAAATCAAATCAAAGAAAAACGTGCAGATCCTCTGTAGTATTCAACCCGTTGGGGAATTTACTGTCCAACTCTAAAATCATTTGAGACTCAAGTCTCCTAAGCATTTTATCTCTGTCACCACCCCTGCGCAGTTTCAGAACCGAAGCGATGACATAGTAGTGAAAACACTGCAAGTTGTTATTATGTATGGCTTTAAAGTGCCTGGCCACAGGGTACGCCCCATCATTATTAACAATGGCTCGTAGATGCTGGAGAATTCTGACATGCACCTGTAGCTTAGTACTGCCTACATATCTAAGGCCACAGGTGCATGTCAGGACGTAAACTGCATATTCTGTTTTGCAGTTAAATGAGCCCCTGATGTTGGACATATTTGGGTTGAAGGGAGTGGAGTATTGGGTAGTATTTACCCCAAATTTACAGGCTCTGCAACTGGAGCAGCGTGTAAATCCCAGCCGGGATTTTAACCATATTTCTTTTTTACCAAGCTCCGGAAAGTCTCGACTTATCGGAGTTCTAAAAGAGGGTCCCTTCCGATAAGTAATAATAGGGCCATCTGGCAATCTGGGCGACAGAACCAAATAAGTTTTCAAAATGGCCCAACTTTGCTTAATAATGGACCTGATCTTTCTCTCCTGTCGGTTAAAGGTGGTAATTAGCCTAGGAGCTTGGTCATTAAGGTTGGCATCCATTTCCAAAGGGACATTGTCAGTGGGTGCCAAATGTGATTCACAGGATCTAGCATTAGTTTTGTGGACGCCTGTTTGAGTATGGATTCCTTGTATCCCCTTTGTCTAAATCTGTCTAAGGCTTCAGCTGTAGTTGAGGCCAGATCTTTCTCTGTGCTACAGATACGTTTGAGTCTGAGGAGCTCGCCAAAGGGAATATTATTAATCACATACCTGGGATGAGCACTGCTGGCATGAAGAGTGTTATTGCCAGCAGTGCTTTTTCTATGGAGTTTAGTGGCCAAGTGCCCTTCATGGATATATATATATATATATATATGTATATATATATGTGTATACATATATATATATATATATGTATATATATGTATGTATGTAACTCCGTCACTAGAGAGCAAGCACTAACACCCAGGAGCAAAGTCCCCATTGATAATCCAGCTGACACCCATGTAAATTCTAGGGTCATAGTCCCATACTGCCAATAGCACTCCGCCATCAAAAAGATCTTTTCAAGAAATTAAAACCTGATAAGAGGGGACCCTGTAATTGGAAGTGATGTTTCGCTCAGACCGGAGATCACCTTCCGAAAATCCCCCTCTATGGCAAATGCCCTTACCAGCAGCCTTTTGGAGCCTGTTACCTCGGGAACATGGGAAGCTTTAAGCACGGGCTTCAAAAAATGTGCTTTCTGTAAAGCCTGCAAAATCGGGACTAACAAAACCCATTACATCAGCCCGTTCAGGGATAACCCTATTCCCATCACGAAAAGACTCACATGTAAAATGGAGTTCGTCGTCTATGTGCTACAATGCCCATGTGGCTTGAGTTATGTGGGCAGCACTCGCCCAGCAGCACATAAGCGGATTCTCCAACACATTAGGGCTATAGGGAGCAAGGATCAGGCATACCCGGTGGCACGCCACTTTGAGGCTGTGCATAACAGTGACCCGAGTGATCTACAATATTATCTGGTAGACACAGTGATGCCGCTAAAACGGGGGGGTGACAGGGAGGGCAGATTGCGTTTACTCGAGACGAGATATATTCTCGAAATGAATACAAAGAGCCCGAATGGACTTAATGATCGAGAAGATCTTTACACCTGTCTCAAGGCTCCGTAAATGTCTTTTAGAACATCTTTAATAATCCCTATGTCTGCGTGATTTAGTAAATCCGATGCACCCCTGACCTGATCCCCCCCCTTTACATTTGATAGTGGCCTTCTTCGCCATTCCCAGTTGTAGCAGGCTTCATAACATACTAATTAAATATTACTGCATAGATTGGTACTGGAGTACACACGATTAATATGCACTATTATGTGAATCTTCCCCCTGGGTATCCTGCATATATTCCTTCTCTTTACTGTGAAACATCCTGTTTTTACTTTTTTTGACTTTATTCTTATTGTTTATGCAAACACGAGCACTTTATTCAGGGTTTTTTTATATACTTTTGGAGTTCACAGCTGCACGCAAGGGTCGTACACATTACTTAAAAGGGTGGTGCTTTGAAAAAGTTTTTGATTGATATTTGTTCAGTTGTAACGTCATTTGTTTCTCGATGGGAATTAGCAACCTCAATCAAATATTAACACCTTAGGAGCTAGTAAACAAACCTCCCCAGTGCTGCGCTGTCCATTATCCAGTGCTGAACTGGACGTCCAGCGGTCGCACGCAGCACTGGGGAGGTAGTGCCCGTGACGACCGTTGGCCGACGGCAGCACCTAAAGGGTTAATGGCAATATTCTCAACAACATCACATCTCAAACATGAATATGCATGCTTTTATAGATCCTATATGTAATGGGAAATCTGTTTAATGTGTAGATATGTAAAAATTAATGTAGATATATGAATTACAGAATATAGTGATATATATATATTTTGGGATATGTTTTTCAAAGGAGTATTATTACAGAGATAGATTGTATATCATCCAACTTACCACCTGACCAGAAGGACTTACTGGCCATAGCTCCTCTCACAGCACAGGAGGTCTTAGCACCTCGCTTTGGATGGGTGGCCATCGCGCCCCACTTGAACCTGATGTCCCTCGGGACACTACCTGGATCAGTCTCCAGCCTGGAATAGCCTGCGCTGCTCCAGCTACACTATCATTCATCCCCGAGATAACCTTGGACCAGGTCAACTCCCTGATTGGGACCATTAAATCAGGTAGCCCAGTAGATCCTGTACCTGCCCGTGTCATGCACCTTATTGGGAGTGTCCTCAGCCCCTCCATTCTGACGGTGATCAATCGCTCCCTGTCGGAGGGACTGGTCCCCCGGGAGTGGAAGGAGGCCATGGTCAAGCCTATCAGGAAAAACACCGCCATCCCCTGGTCAGATATGACCAATCTGAGGCCAATCTCCCTTCTGCCGTTCATCGGCAAACTGACGGAGAAGCACGTCAATCACCATCTTTCCACCTTCATTGAGCAGACCGGCAGCCTAGACCATTCTCAGTCCGGGTTCAGGCCTAGGCATAGTACCGAGACTGCCCTCCTCTCCGTCACGGATGCCATACGCCTGTCCCTGGACAGAGGGCTGTCAGTGGTGTTGGTGCTGTTGGACTTGTCCGCAGCATTCGACACCATATCCCACGCCATTCTCCTCACCAGATTAAAGGAGATAGGCATTGACAGATCTGCCTTGGCGTGGCTCACCAGCTTTCTCTCAGAGCGTACTCAGAAGGTGAATATGGGCTCCTTTAGCTCCACCTCTGCCAGTATCAGAGGAGTCCCGCAGGGCTCCTGTCTTAGCCCTACGTTGTTTAACGTATATGTCTCCTCTTTGGCCAACATGACGAGGTCCTTCGGGTTTATGCCTATCTCCTACGCTGACGATACGCAGTTGCTGTTCACTTTTAAGACCTTCACCCCGGAGATAAGACAAGCTTTCTCCAACGGCATGACTGCAATCGCCAGCTGGATGGCCAAGAACTTTCTACAGTGTAATGTGGGAAAGTCTGAGGTCATGTTATTCGGGGAGGCAAGAATCCTGTGGACCCCCGACTGGTGACCCTCCAGCTTGGGCCAGGCCCCGCTCCCTAAACAGGTAGTAAAAAACCTGGGGGTTCGTCTAGACCATGACCTTACCCTTTTTCATCATGCCAGCACCACTGCAGGGTCCTGCTTCCACATTATTGGCCTCCTTCGGAAGGTGTTCCCCCTTCTACCAGACAACACTCGGAAGACCCTGGTCCAGGCCCTCGTTCTGAGCCGCCTGGACTATTGTAATGGCCTACTCTTAGCAGCCAATGAAGGAGTGCTCAATAAACTGCAGGTGGTGCAGAACACCGCGGCACGGCTGGTAACTAACACCCCCCCCAGAACGCCGTCCCTCCCCCTCCTCAAGGCCCTTCACTGGCTTCCCATCCGGAAACGGGTGGAATTCAAGATTTGCTGTGTGATACACAAGAGTCTACACAATCTGGGACCCCACTACTTGGCGGATAAATTTGTTTATCACCGTCCATCCCGCATTCTCAGGTCCAGCAACCAACTGTTACTTCAGGTTCCCAGACATTACAAGACCAGACAGGGAGGCCGCGCCCTCTCCATCATGGGCCCACGTCTATGGAACAACCTCCCCCTCTCCCTTAGAGAATGCCCGAGTCACTCAGCTTTCAGGAAATGCCTAAAGACAGCACTATTCTAGGAGGAGTCTTCTCGACCTGTTCACCTCACAGCTCCGCGCGGAGATACACCTTCGGGTGTGATGCCGGCGCGTTACAAGCCCATAAATAAATAAATAAATAAATATATAATCGGTGTAAAATAGTTGCTTGTACATAGTAATATATATATATATTTTTTTATAAACCCATTACCTTCTTCTCTTCAATTAACTGTGGTTTGAGATGAAATGCTTCTCTGTATGTATACATTATGCCGTTACATAGAAATGACTGAAATATGACGATATTGGGCACTTGCCCTCAATCTTGTGTAAAACGGAACTTTGAAAGTCCAATTATGCACCTACCACTTTAAGCACGAAGCCGCTCCCATGTATGGATGTATTTAAGACCCTTGTTTGTTTCAATCCACGTCATGTGATCAAGCCTCGTTGGAGGTGAAACGCGTTATGGCGGATGCCTGGTGGAATATTTAAATAAATCACCGAAAATATTACCACTAAATCTGGGCTCACTCTCGTTATTCTGTTCGACTGTGGAAAAGAATGGCGTTTCGTTCATATATATATATATATTCACTGAAAAAACCATAGGTTATAGACCATATATAGTTAGGAATTTGCATTTACAAAACCTTGAAAATTCACTGAAAAAACCATAGGTTAGAGACCATATATAGTTAGCTGGACATTTTATTGACATAAAACCAATGAAATTCCATATATAGTTAGTTGCACTAACTATATATCGCGCACCCGCAATCCACAGCTGATGATGTCACACATTACATCATTCATGACATGGTCATTGACATCACTGATGACATCACTGATGACATCTCAAATGACATCACTGATGACATCACTGATGACATCTCAAATGACATCACTGATGACATCATCTAGTGTCTGTGTGTTTTTGTAAAGTTTAAATATGTTTTACATATTGAAGAATGAGTGGATGTATGGAAGACTGAGTGTGTGTGTGGCTGGCTGGGAGGTGTGTGACTCTGTGCATATCAATGTGTACTTGTATCAGTGATTGTATAAGAGAGTAAGTATGTGTTAGTATATGTGTGAAAAGTATGGTGTTCTGTGTTTAACTGTATAGATGAGGAAATCGAAGTGTGATTGATTCTTCACAGGACTGACTAGGTGTATGAGTGCATATGATAGTGTTGTAATAATGAGTGACTGTATGTATGAGTGATTGTATGGGTGAATGAGTGAATGTGTGTGTAGACGTAGGAATCAGTGAGTGCGTATGTAGTAACTGGTATTGGTGTGTCATGATGTCATCAGTGATGTCATTTGAGATGTCATCAGTGATGTCATTTGAGATGTCATCAGTGATGTCATCAGTGATGTCACTGAAGTATGGTGTTCTGTGTTTAACTGTATAGATGAGGAAATGGAAGTGTGATTGATTCTTTACAGGACTGACTAGGTGTGTGAGTAACTCCATGGATGAGTGGCAGTGTGTAAGTGTCTGCATAGGTGTATGAGTGCATATGATAGTGTTGAAATAATGAGTGACTGTATGTATGAGTGATTGTATGGGTGAATGAGTGAATGTGTGTGTAGACGTAGGAATCAGTGAGTGCGTATGTAGTAACTGGTATTGGTGTGTCATGATGTCATCAGTGATGTCATTTGAGATGTCATCAGTGATGTCATCAGTGATGTCATTTGAGATGTCATCAGTGATGTCATCAGTGATGTCACTGACCATGTCATGAATGATGTAATATGTGACATCATCAGCAGTGGATTGCGGGTGCGCGATATATAGTTAGTGCAACTAACTATATATGGAATTTCATTGGTTTTATGTCAATAAAATGTCCAGCTAACTATATATGGTCTCTAACCTATGGTTTTTTCAGTGAATTTTCAAGGTTTTGTAAATGCAAATTCCTAACTATATATGGTCTATAACCTATGGTTTTTTCAGTGAATTTCATTGGTTTTTTAAAAGCTAATATCTATAGCTGTAAAATATATTCTTTATTACGTGACGTATCACGTAGCCACGTGAGACGCCTCATGACGCGTCGCATAACCGTGACGTATCGGCTCTGCAGCGCAAACAAAACCCGTAACGTAAGCGTAACGGAGCACGCTTACAGATATATATATATTTTTTTAACCTTAATTAGACAAAATCCACACGTGCACATATCTTGAGGCCTTGCAAAGGCACATCAAACAAACAGTCCCTACAATTTTGGCAAGTTTGCTGGAAATCTATTCCCTTAATTTTTTTTTTACTGTTTCTCTTGGTTTTCCCCTTGTTACGCTTACCGGGACGCTAACCGGTACGCGAACCGGACGCTCCAAAAACACAAGATGGCGGACTCCCGTTACGCTGCCGGTTAGCTGCCCGGTTCGCGTACCGGGAAGCGCCTCTACCGCGAAAAATCGCGGGGGACTTTAATATCCCCCTCATCAATCCTAGGGGGTCAGGAGGGGTTTACCTTGCCCCCTTTCCTTCATTTCCCCCTTCTTTTTTCACCACATCTTGTCTCTCGAACCTACCGAGAGACAAGATGGCGGCCGCTCCGGACTGTTTAGAATGTTGACAGACACCGGAGAGCCAATCAGCTTCGCTTCGCGAAGTTCCGTTACGCGTCAGGTACGCGAACCGGGGCGCTAACCGGAGCGCTGTCACAGATATATATATTTTTTTAAACGTTCATTTCTCAAAATCCACTGGAGCACATATATTGAGACATAGCAAAGGAACGTCGGGCAAACCATATCTACAATTTTGCCAAGTTTCATGTAAATCTATTCAGCCGTTCGAGCTAAAAGTGAGTCCAACCGCCCTATGGAAAAATGAATGGGAAAAATGCGTTTTGGGACCCCCCTTTTTTCTCGGCCCCCCTTGACGAAACCCTCCCAAATTTTCAGGGGCTGCTCAGAAACAAAATGTGCTATTTTCCTGAAAATTACAGCCAATTCCGTCTACAAACGCCAAAGTTATTAGACATAGAATTTTCAGAAATCCCATAGAGAAAAAATCCTAACTATATATACCCACTGGCTATCGCCAGTAGGTAATATACATATATAAACATATATCATCTGCATATCTATATAAATATAAATGCATGCATACATATACATATATGCCTACATATGCATGTTATTTACATGAAAGTTTTAAAAACACTAATAAAAGCAAAGCTAAAAAGCCACCTCATTACAAACAGAATGGCTTTAACTTAAACGAGGGCGCGATCTATTGCATTTTCAATGCTTGTTTGCTTTGGTTCTATCAAGAAGGCATTCAGATGTGTCACACATTTGCCATAAATTCTGAATGTTAGCACTCTAGTTGCTCATTAGATCACTGTAGTAAAGCTAGTGCTCACCAGGGAAGTCTGCTGCTAATCATGGTTTGCAGCCATTTTCCCGCATTTTTTATCCCGCAGACTTTCAGTCCGCATACCATTATCCCGCAAGGTCATTGACCTCGCATACCATTATCCCGCATTTTTTCAAAACGCATGTGCATTTATCGCGCATGCCTTTACAAAGAATTACGTTTTAAAGGCATGTATGGTAAATGCATTTGCGTTGTGAAAACCACGATGACGAGAGAGGTAAGTGGGTTTGTGTTAATTTTTTCGTGGGTTAGTGATTGTGTAGTGTAGTGTAGTGTTGTGTAGTGTAGTGTAGTGTTGTGTTAGTGTAGTGTAGAGTTGTGGTGGTTGTTTAGTGTAGGGTCATGCTGGGGGTAGTGTTTTAGGGTTTAGGGTTGTGTTGTAGTGTTTGCGTAGTGTAGGGTCATGCTGGGGGTAGTGTTTTAGGGTTTAGGGTAGTGTTGTAGTGTTTGCGTAGTGTAGGGTCATGCTGGGGGTAGTGTTTTAGGGTTTAGGGTTGTGTTGTAGTGTTTGCGTAGTGTAGGGTCATGCTGGGGCTAGTGTTTTAGGGTTTAGGGTAGTGTTGTAGTGTTTGCGTAGTGTAGGGTCATGCTGGGCGTAGTGTTTTAGGGTTTAGGATAGTGTTGTAGTGTTTGCGTAGTGTAGGGTCATGCTGGGGGTAGTGTTTTAGGGTTTTGGGTAGTGTAGTGTTTGCGTAGTGTAGGGTCATGCTGGGGTGTAGTATTTTAGGGTTTAGGGTAGTGTTGTAGTGTAGGGTCATGCTGGGGGTAGTGTTTTGGGTAGTGTTGTAGTGTTTGCGTAGTGTAGGGTCATGCTGGGGGTAGTGTTTTAGGGTTTTGGGTAGTGTAGTGTTTGCGTAGTGTAGGGTCATGCTGGGGTGTAGTGTTTTAGGGTTTTGGGTAGTGTTGTAGTGTTTGCGTAGTGTAGGGTCATGCTGGGGTGTAGTGTTTTAGGGTTTTGGGTAGTGTTGTAGTGTTTGCGTAGTGTAGGGTCATGCTGGGGGTAGTGTTTTAGGGTTTTGGGTAGTGTTGTAGTGTTTGCGTAGTGTAGGGTCATGCTGGGGGGTAGTGTTTTAGGGTTTTGGGTAGTGTTGTAGTGTTTGCGTAGTGTAGGGTCATGCTGGGGGTAGTGTTTTAGGGTTTTGGGTAGTGTTGTAGTGTTTGCGTAGTGTAGGGTCATGCTGGGGGTAGTGTTTTAGGGTTTAGGGTAGTGTTGTAGTGTTTGCGTAGTGTAGGGTCATGCTGGGGGTAGTGTTTTAGGGTTTAGGGTAGTGTTGTAGTGTTTGCGTAGTGTAGGGTCATGCTGGGGTTTTAGTGTTTTAGGGTTTTGGGTAGTGTTGTAGTGTTTGCGTAGTGTAGGGTCATGCTGGGGGTAGTGTTTTAGGGTTTTGGGTAGTGTTGTAGTGTTTGCGTAGTGTAGGGTCATGCTGGGGGTAGTGTTTTAGGGTTTTGGGTAGTGTTGTAGTGTTTGCGTAGTGTAGGGTCATGCTGGGGGGTAGTGTTTTAGGGTTTTGGGTAGTGTTGTAGTGTTTGCGTAGTGTAGGGTCATGCTGGGGGTAGTGTTTTAGGGTTTTGGGTAGTGTTGTAGTGTTTGCGTAGTGTAGGGTCATGCTGGGGGTAGTGTTTTAGGGTTTTGGGTAGTGTTGTAGTGTTTGCGTAGTGTAGGGTCATGCTGGGGGTAGTGTTTTAGGGTTTAGGGTAGTGTTGTAGTGTTTGCGTAGTGTAGGGTCATGCTGGGGGTAGTGTTTTAGGGTTTAGGGTAGTGTTGTAGTGTTTGCGTAGTGTAGGGTCATGCTGGGGGTAGTGTTTTAGGGTTTAGGGTAGTGTTGTAGTGTTTGCGTAGTGTAGGGTCATGCTGGGGGTAGTGTTTTAGGGTTTAGGGTAGTGTTGTAGTGTTTGCATAGTGTAGGGTCATGCTGGGGTGTAGTGTTTTAGGGTTTTGGGTAGTATTGTAGTGTTTGCGTAGTGTAGGGTCATGCTGGGGGTAGTGTTTTAGGGTTTAGGGTAGTGTTGTAGTGTTTGTGTAGTGTAGGGTCATGCTGGGGGTAGTGTTTTAGGGTTTAGGGTAGTGTTGTACTGTTTGTGTAGTGTAGGGTCATGCTGGGGGTAGTGTTTTAGGGTTTAGGGTAGTTTAGTTGTTTAGTGTATGCTAAAGGCATATTCGTTCTAAAAGTTTTCGTTATTTTAATTTGCGGCCTAATAGTACATGCGGGATTTTTTTTGCGGACTGATGGTATGCGGGATTTCGTCATATATTCGCTAATCATACTTTCTATGGCAAAATGAACCCCCTCATTTTGTTCCTTTTTAAATTAAATGTTTTAAGAATTACCACTTTATTCCAATCAAGATGGCTTCAGGTGTGCCATACCTTTGCAATAAGTAGGACTGTTAGCACTCTAGTTGTTCTTTAGAACACTCTGGGACATTCTGTCATTGGGCTATAGTTGGGCTACATCTGGCTGATATTTGGGCTACATTTGTTTTTTTTTGTCTCTGGTGGCCATCTTTGGGCTACATTGGGCTACATTGGGCTACATTGGGCTACATTTGGGCTCCAACATATATATAGCCCAATGTAGCCCAATATATATTTTTCAAAGTTAATTTTCGTAAAAATCACTGGAGCCTATATCTTGAGACATAGCAAAGGCACATCGGGCTACCAGTCCCTACAATTTTGCCACGTTTGGTGTAAATCCATTCAGCCGTTCAGGCTAAAAGTGAGGCCAACCGCCCTATGGAAAATTGCATGGGAAAAACACGTTTTGGGACCCCCCTTTTTTCTCGGCCCCCCCTTGACGAAACCCCCCCAAATTTTTAGGGGCTGCTCAGAAACAAAATGTTCCATTTTCCTGAAAATTTCAGCCAATTCTGTCCTCAAACGCCAAAGTTATTCGACATAGAATTTTCAAAAATCCCCTAGGAAAAAAATCCTAACTATATATACCTACTGGCTATCGCCAGTAGGTAATATATGTGTATGTATGTATATGTATATATATATATATATGTATGTATATATATATATATATATATATATATATATATATATATATATATATATATTACATTACCTACTGGCGGTCGCCAGTAGGTAGTTATAGTTAGGATCGTTTTCCATAGGAAATCCGCAACATTCTATTGGGAATCACTTTGGCGCCGAATGAGGGATCTGCCTGTAATTTTCCTTAACTTTGCCTCGCTGCGCTCCGCTCCTTCCCTGAAAGTTTCGGGGGGATCCGTCAAGCGGGGGCGAGATAAAAGGGGGGTCCCAAAACGTGTTTTCCCCATGTTAATTTCCATAGGGCGGTTGGACTCACTTTTAGCCCGAACGGCTGAATGGATTTCCACCAAACTTGCCAAAATTGTAGGGACTGGTACCCCGATGTGCCTTTGCTATGTCTCAAGATATATACTCCAGTGGTTTTTACGAAAATTAACTTTGTAAAAATATATATTGGGCTACATTGGGCTATATATATGTTAGAGCCCAAATGTAGCCCAATGTAGCCCAATGTAGCCCAATGTAGCCCAAAGATGGCCACCAGAGACAAAAAAAAACAAATGTAGCCCAAATATCAGCCAGATGTAGCCCAAGTATAGCCCAATGACAGAATGTCCCAGAGTGTTCTAAAGAACAACTAGAGCGCTAACTGTCTTACTTATGACAAAAGTATGGCACACCTGAAGTCATCTTGATTGGAATAAAGTGTTAACACTTAATACATTTAATTTGAAAAGGAACAAAATGAGGGGTTTCATTTTGCCATTGAAATTATGATTAGTGCTGAAGAAAGAAAAATTAGGGCACAACATTTTGAGTGACTTCTCAAATCCTCTTATATTTCATTAAAAAAATTCTGATATGCAGTCTCCCAAGATGGCCACCAGAGACAAAAGAGCCCAATTGTAGCCCAAATATCAGCCAGATGTAGCCCAACTATAGCCCAATGACAGAATGTCCCAGAGTGTTCTAAAGAACAACTAGAACGCTAACAGTCTTACTTATGACAAAAGTATGGCACACCTGAAGTCATCTTGATTGGAATAAAGTGGTAACACTTAATACATTTAATTTGAAAAGGAACAAAATGAGGGGTTTCATTTTGCCATAGAAATGTTATATATATAAACTCAATAACGATTTATTAATCATGACAGCGTTTCACAATATAATTTGATTTTTGTTTTACTGTTCTAAGATGGCGCTTATGATTTTGGACTTGTAGTCCTACCTTTGTTTTCTTAATTTTGCCATTATTTATGTTTACCTTACCGACGCCAGTTTGAAACTGACGAAGGCAAGAGCCGACACGCGTTTTTCCTTATTGTGCAAAATAAACCAAATGGTTTAAACTCACTGCGAGTTGCTGGGTTTCTGACTTTGTCAGGGGAGCAGTTATATAGAAACGGCACGCCGCCGTTCGTACCCGGCACCCGCTCGGATCGAGTGCGGATTCCTATTTGGCGACTTTGGAGCAACGAAAATTCGAAACAAGAAACCGCACCGCCACGAAGAGCCGGCGAAACCTTCTCTGTCCCGAGGAGTACGTGCTCCAGAGGAGGAGCTCGGAAGACAGTGAAGGGCAGTAGAAGGTAGGAGATATCCGACATCTTTGCAATATAACGGCACGAGCGAAGTGAGAGGCACATCTGTTAATCAGCAATAATTATTATATCTGCCAAATGTTTAGCGATTCAGCGCGTCGAGAGGTGGCAATTGGCATTTTCAAGGGGCGCCCTAGTACTTCAACACAGGGTGCTACACAGGTACCAGACGCAGCACAAAGTAACCTGAAGAGCAAATACCAGCAGCTCGAAAGACTCTATGAACGTGAAACTAGGAAGTGGTGGGAAGCCACTTCCTTGCAACATTACGTGGATGTAAACCGTGTCCCTCGTGGTCTCCGAATATACACGGTTCCTGCGTACGAAAATCCGGACCCGGATTTACTAACTGAATGGGCGGAATATACAGCACATTCATGTGCAGGAATGCTAAGATTGTTAATTAAATTCGCTTGGAAAGATCGCGAGAAAGCTCTAAAGGACATTGAGAATTTGGAGTTAAGCATTCTTGAGCTGGTGAAGCAAGAAGAGCTTGATAAAGAGAAGGAATCTATGAAAGAGCGTCTCGCAATATATGAAAAAAGAATTCATCAAAGGAAACAACAGAAGTTTGAACGAGATGCCCGCGACTACGAGCTTGGAAGGGTATTAACCTTCGCTCGGAAGTACGACGCGCCACGCAGGGACCTGAGGGCAAAAAATCTTAAACAACAAGGAAAACAGTCCACAACAATAGAAACTTCCGAATCTGAAGTAACAAGTGCAGAACACTCAGAAGAGGAGAACTTGACCGATACACGACCAAAGGAAAAGGCAAGATGCCAGCCTTCTTTTCACGAGGAGTTCAACCTCATCCGCCAGAATTGGCTGAGGGATGGGAAAAAGCGCCCACCAGAACAACAACAAACCACAAACAGAGGCGCATCACGAGGAGAGGAGGGAGTAAACATAGAAAATACAACTCGACAGTTGAGGAATCGGCAACCCAGGAACAAGAGGAAGTGACAGAAGATCTAAATATTATCAATCTGTCGTCAAGAGTCCTCACGCAGAATGAAGAGAAGGTATTGAAGCTAGGATTGACATTCTGCCCTACCAACTGTTATGAGTATACGCAGACGCGTATTGATTTATTTCTCTTTATCCGCAAGATGAAACTGTGGAAGTTCTTCAAACAGAAGGCCCTCAGAGAAAATGAACAAAGAACAACTCTGGAGGGACAAACTGACCCAGGTGATCCCTCTGACATCAACATCAGGGATCTAGAAAATATGGCAGTTCTGGAAGAATTATTGGAGGAAAGTGACCCCCTCCCACCACCTCGAACGACAGTAGCCGAGAGAGGCACAAGTATCGGCATTGTCCAGATTGGGGAAAACAGCAATTTGAAGCCACCCTCACGTTTCCTACCGCAGACACCTATAGACGCCATAGACATCTTCTCAGAAACGGTAAATAGAGAATTGCAGAAATTGTCCAAAGAAGAGTCAAACAATAAGAACAATATAAGATGGAATTTGACATCTAATGAAAGGGCTGCGATTTCTAACTTAGAGAAAGACGACTCCATTGTTATTAAGCCCTCAGACAAGGGCGGCAATATTGTGATTCAAAGCCGCATGAACTACTGCAAAGAAGCTCTTAATCAGCTCCAAGACCATACTAACTATTCACCGACTACAGAAAAAGAATACCTTACCAGCATACGTGAATACCATTTATTAATTGATTACTGGCACAACAAGGGGATCCTAGCTAAGGAAGAACATATTTACCTACAAAATCAACAACCTTGTTTCTACCACCTGCCTAAGGTACACAAAGACCCTACTAGACCACCTGGGAGACCCATTGTTTCAGCCATTGGAGGACTGACTGAGAAGATGTCCAAATTTATCGATCTTTTCCTAGCACCATGGGTCATGCAATTAAGTTCCTATACTAGGGACACTAAAGATTTTTTGCGGCAGATACAAGACATTGAGTGGGAAGATGACATGATTATGATAACCATGGACATCTCCAGCTTGTACACCAGCATTGGACACGTGGATGGAATAAGAGCAGTAAAAACATTTTTAAACTTACGCTCTGCGAGATATTTGGAACATAGCAAGATGATTTTAGAGTTCATTTCATTTTGTTTAAACAACAACATCTTTGTCTTCCAGGAACAAAGGTATAGACAGACAAGAGGGACGGCGATGGGTACCTGCTTCGACCCCAGCTACGCGAATTTATTCGTAGGCTGGTGGGAGAAGCAGGTAGCCTGGGCCGATGATAAGGCAGTGTGGGTGGATCATTTGATTTGCTGGAGGAGGTATATAGATGACCTCTTCCTCATTTGGAAGGGACCTAAATCCTCGGCTGAGGAATATATCAGGGCCCTTAACATAAATGATTTAAATCTTAGATTTACCTATGAGATGAGTAAGGAAGAGGTCAGTTTTCTTGATCTAAAAGTCTTCGTAGAGTCAGGCATGATCCAAACAGCTCTCTACAGGAAGGAGACCGCGGGGAATTCTGTCCTCCATGGACATAGCAACCATCCAAGATCTCTCATCAGTAGTATCCCCTATGGAGAGCTCTTAAGGATTAAACGTAATATCTCCCTTGAGAGAGACTTCACAATTGCAGCAGAGGGCAGCATTAGTCGCTTTGAATCGCGCGGCTACTCCAAGAAAGTCCTCGCAAAGGCAAAAGGAAGAGTAGTACAAATCGAAAGGGAATCTCTTTTGAAAGAGAAACAAAGCAAGGACAGTAAAAGTGGTAATGGCATAATACGACTAATCACCAACTATTCGGGGGCAGCGAATAAGATTAGATCTATTATGCTTAGGAACTGGAACATCTTAAAATCAGATAGTTATTGGCAGTGAGTTGTCGGACCATCCTATGATAACTTTTAGAAAATCTAAGTCCTTGAGAGACAAGTTAGTACGAAGCCACTTGCCTAAAATGAAATCTAAAAAAGAGCTGCAGTCTATGCATGGATCTTTCCCATGTGGGAAATGCAAAGCCTGCAGTTCAAGCAAGAGAGTGTTGTCGTACAAAGTTCCCCACAAAGAAGAAAAGATTAGAATTTCTAAATTCATGACATGTTCAACACCCTTTGTTGTCTACTGCTTACAGTGTCCCTGTGGACACCGCTATGTAGGGAGCACTACTAAGGCAGTCAAGCTGAGGATATTAGAACACCACCGTGCCATCATGAATAAAGATGACAATTATCCGATGGCCCGTCACTTCGCGACACACCATGGAAGTGACAGAAACCTTCTAAGTTTCTTTAGTCTAGACTGCATTACAGAGGATTTGAGAGGAGGGAATTATAAATGCCAACTGAGACGCTTGGAGTCTAGATACATTATAGAGCTCCAAACGAAGTCCCCAGGGGGTATGATTTCTGGAGAAGAACTGCTGTCACACCTGTAGTAACAGCGAGCAAAATTACTAATGGACTGAAGTATCTAGCTGCGTGAGAACCTGTGTTCACTATGTCTGTGTTTCAATATAAATACATGTATAGGGTAGAAGTTGGAAGAGTGCTGTCCTAAAATCTTTAAATACACAAACAGAAATGATACAATTAATGATCAATGATAAATTACCAACTGTATAAGAATTATCTATCAGAGGTGTCCGAAGTTCGTGAAATAGAAAAAGGAAAATATGTTCTTCCACTAATCGATGAAATTACTAAGAAATGTGGACAAATTGGTCATGATGATTGTTTAAAGAATTCAATAATTTGAAAAGTTATGAATGCCCATCCAGGGCCAGATGAACTCAATAACGATTTATTAATCATGACAGCGTTTCACAATATAATTTGATTTTTGTTTTACTGTTCTAAGATGGCGCTTATGATTTTGGACTTGTAGTCCTACCTTTATGTTTTCTTAATTTTGCCATTATTTATGTTTACCTTACCGACGCCAGTTTGAAACTGACGAAGGCAAGAGCCGACACGCGTTTTTCCTTATTGTGAAAAATAAACCCAAATGGTTTAAACTCACTGCGAGTTGCTGGGTTTCTGACTTTGTCAGGGGAGCAGTTATATATATACATATATATATATTCACTGAAAAAAACCATAGGTTTCACACCAGTTATAGTTAGTAATTAGCATTTAAAAAACCTATTAAATTCACTGAAAAAACCATAGGTTTCACACCAGTTATATTGAAATTCCCACGTTATTGTTAGTTGGACTCACTATAACTTGCGCGTGCAATGCACTGCTGATGACGTCACATATTACATCACTCATGACATGGTCAGTGACATCACTCATGACATCACTGATGACATCTCAAATGACATCACTGATGACATCATCCAGTGAATGTGTATCTTTCTGAAAAATAAATATTTTTTATATATGTATATCTAAAGGTTGATGCAAGAATAAATGGGTAAATAAATGTCTAAATGGATGTTTTTTGTGTAAAATTGATTGGTTAACTGACTTATTAAATGTATCTTAGTGAATACATATATTAGCGAGTAATGTTTAAATATTTAAATATCTGTCTCACTTTGTGTATAAGTGGCTGCATGGGTTGGTGAGTAGTTACATGAGTGTGTATATGGGTTATTAGTTGTTTTTTTGAGTATCAGTATCAGTGTCTGTATGGTTCGGTGGGGGATATTACTTAGAGCACAGATGCATGAATGAGTGACTCACTATTTGTATGTATTTTGAAGACCGCATGTGTGCAAGACTGTATGGGTGGATGATTGTGTGTATGGGTGGGTTAGTGAGTATGTGTTTTTATAATTGATTGTTTAAGAGAGTAAATATGTTTCCGTTTCTGGAGAAGTATGTGTAGTGGTGTGTATATAGCAGTATAATCAAGTAAATGTTTTTTTGATAGTTTATTTGCATGTGTGAATTTGTGTGTGAGTAACTATATGGATGAGTATTAGTGTGTAACAGGATGTATAGGTGTATGAGTACATATGATGAGTAAGTACATGAATGAGTGACTATATAGAACTGTTGGTGAATGAGTGGATGTGTATGTAGATGTTGGAATTACCTAATAAGTTGTTGTAATTGGTATTGGTTTCTCCTTTTTTAAGAAAATGTTAGTTTCTATTTTTGAATGTGTGTGTCAAAGGTTATTTTATGCTGATAGGAGGTCTGCCACATTGTCACATGGATGTTGTCATCAGTGATGTCATTTGAGATGTCATGAGTGATGTCACTGACCATGTCATGAGTGATGTAATGTGTGACGTCATCAGCAGTGCATTGCACGCGCAAGTTATAGTGAGTCCAACTAACTATAACGTGGGAATTTCAATATACTGGTGTGAAACCTATGGTTTTTTCAGTGAATATATATATGTATATTACCTACTGGCGGTCGCCAGTAGGTATTTATAGTTAGGACCTATTTTCCATAGGAAATCCGCAACATACTATTTGGAATTACTTTTGCGCCGGTTGATTAATCTAAGCAAAATTTTCCAAACTAATTATCAGCTCTGGTCCCCTCCTATCCTGAATGTTTCGGGATGATTTGTGTAGCCGGGGCCGAGAAAAAAGGGGGGTCCCAAAACGTGTTTTCACCATGCAATTTTCCATAGGACCTTTTGTCATAGCTACAGCCCGAACTGCTGAACAGATTTACACCAAATTTGGCAAAGAGGTAGTCCTCAGTTCAGACTCGTGCCTTTTGCTTAAATGGTGTCAATCTGTTCAGTAGTTCCTGATAAAATGACAGTTAAAATCATTTATATATCTATGGCCGCAGTGGTTTCGCACACCCTGAGCGCACCATAAGTGCACCTTTCCGATCATGCTAATTGGCTGTCAAGTGGTTATCAACATTCGAAACCAGGAAGTGTTGGCAGCCATTTTGTGCCTCGGTAGAAGCGAGGATCTGGAAATTAGTGGAACAAGTGTTCAAAATGTATGACGTGGGCAGGTAAGAAATATTTTGTCCCTCTAGACATGCTTAGGGGGTCCCACAAGGACCTCAATTTTATTATTTTATTTATTAATGGATAAATGTGCGCTGGGTGCTTGGATTCTCCGTAAAAAAATAAAACCGAAGCGCACGCTCCTGTGCTTGTTTAAAAATTAGCTGTCTGGGAAGGACAAATCCCGTGGTCTACAATATTGCATTTGAAGCGGGGGCAGAGCAAAAAGGGGGGTCCCAAAACGTGTTTTCCCCATGCAATTTTCCATAGGAACCGTTCATTGCGGCTACAGCCCGAACGGCTGAACGGAATTACACCAAATTTGGCAAAGAGGTAGTCCTCGGTTCAGACTCGTACCTTTTGCTTAAATGGTATACATTCTTTCAGTTGTTTCTGAGGAAATTACACAAGTAAAAGTACATATATATCTACGGCCTTGGTGGATGCGCGCATCTTGTGCGGACTATAAGCGCACCGTCCCGATCACGCGCTGAATGCTAATTGGCTGTCAAGTGGTTGTCAACATTCGAAACCAGGAAGTGTTGGTAGCCATTTTGTGCGTCGGTAGAAGCGAGGTTGAAGAAGTCAGTGGAAAATATAATAAAAATAATAGCGGGGGCTCGCTGGGGCCTCCGCAGTCCCGGGGCTTTAGTTATGTTGAGGGGGGTACAGTAGGCTGTGGAAATAGGTCTTGGGGGTATTTGTTAAAAAAATAATAGCGGGGGTTCGCTGGGGCCCCCACAGTCCCGGGGCTTCACTCATGTTGGAAGGGGGGTGCAGTAGGCTGTGGGAATTATATCGGGGAAAACAACAGTGCAGCGTATTGCGGCTTTTCTTTAATGTGGAATAATGTTTATTTATTAGGCAGTGTTCACTTTTGTTACGGATAGTCACTATGTTACAGGAAATTTATTAATACGTGGGAGGGCGTATTCTGTATGTGTGCGTGGAACGAAATTAACATTTAATTGGCTGAGGTGTTCCAACAACAAGCTTAATGTTCATTGGGTGCGAACTATCAAAAGTAGAAGTGTTTTCTGCAATTCACTTCTGCTCCAGAGAGTAGCAAGGACATCTAATTGGCTTACATGTTGTAAGGAGGACCTTCCTGAGCTTTATGGTGGTTGGTTGCGAACTATTGAAAGTAGAAGTGTTGCCAGCCATTCACTTCCGCTCTGCGGAGTAGGAGGGACATCTGATTTGCTGACGTGTTCCATGGAGGACTTTCCCAAGCTTAATGTTGATTGGCTGTAAACTGTTCTAAGTAGAAGTGTTGTCGGCGATTCCTTCCCTCTTCGCGGAGTATTAGGGACTTCTCATTGGGTAATGTGTTCCAAGCGGGACCTTGCGAAGCTTAATGTTCATTGGCTGTGAAGCATTGAAAGGAGAAGTGTTGGCAGTCATTCCTTCCTCCTCTGCGGAACAATATGGACATTTTATTGGCGAAAGTGTTTAGAGCACAAGTTTTCTCCTTATTGGGTGGAAACGGTTCACTGTTGTCAGTGATTTTGTGACGCACTTACAAAGGAGTATGGGAAAAGAAAGTAGTAGAGGGGAGGTTAGGAACACTATTAACTCTGTACAGTGGTCACAAGGTGGTGGACAGGGATTGTGAAGGTAAAAATTGTTTTTATATGTTTTAAGGGCCATTTATATAATTGCCGTGGGGTGTACAAATCACGGCGGAAAAATGACAGTGTCTTGCGGTGTTTTTTTAATCAAGTTTGCAGGTGGGATACTTCCCAGGAGCACTATTTACTTATAATGTGGTGTTTACTTTTCTGATGTGGAGGTGTGGTTGCTCAGGAAAAATTTCAGTCTAGGTTTGAAACAGTTTTTATTTAGCAAATACAAATAAACTTTCTTCAGAAACTGACGCTGTATATATGAAAGGGGTGACGAATAAAAATGGATTTTCATAAAATATCAGTTAAGCGTGGCCATACCCTCCTTTCTTCTGCTATAGTTTGTAAAAGTGTTGCCCCATATTCTTGATAATGTAAGAGGGCATCAGTTACTTTTAGATAAAGTAGAATAGAGGTGCTACAACAAACACTCCCGCACTACATTATCTGAGGTCAGGAGGACAAGTAAAAAACAGTTAAATACAAGTGACTTCTTATTACAAAGAAATGTATGCATTATTATTTTTCAAATTTGTATTTTGTAGAATTCAGGAACGTTCTGTCATAGTGCTTAGAGGTCGCACACTGTTCCAATAACAAATCGCAATCTCACTGTGGAATAAATAGGATAGTACTATTATAATATACAGAACTGGTCCTATATATTCTATAGGGAGAAGGTGAATAGGAACCACAACTGAAAAGAATAGAAATTAGAAAATAACATTCAGAAATGTAGGGTTTATCAAACATTTAAAGTAACAAAGTATGTATGAAAGCTATATTTTTTAGTCTGCAATTTCGTAAAATATGCTCACTGAAAAAAATCTGATCAAGTACGTTCTAATGTTTCGTAAGCTGTTACAGATGGCGCAGAAAAATCCCCTATTCCTCTTCTGTAACAATAGGACAATCTATTACAATATAACGAATGATACAATTGTTACAGTAAAAAGAAAAGGAAAATAAAGTTGTCTATAGAACAGAAGATCCATAACTTAATACTTTTGAGCGGTAATTATTTTCTGAGCTTCTTTTCTCCGAGATGTCAAAGTCTGAGCTTGGTGGCGGCGGGTCATAAACACCTCTGAGATCATTATGACTGTGAACATTATAATATACATATTCACAATATATGATCAAAAGGGGGGAAAAGACTAAAAACCAGAAGCTGGTGACGTTGCTTATATATCTTTACTCTTTGTGCCGATGGGTCATGAACTCCACTGAGATCAGCATAACTGTTAATATTATAATATACATATTAACAGTATATGATCCCTAGGGGAAAACACACTAACAACTGGAAGATGGTGACGTTAATTGTAAATGTTTAGGGTTTGCACCAACGGGTTACCAACACCTCTGAAGCGAAGTACAGTGTCAATATTATAATATAGAAAGTCACAATATATAAGCTGAAAGGAGCCAGAAAAGGAGCAATGTTTGTTGTAATCTATCTGTTTCTGAAAACAAGCTGCTGACGTTACAGAGAAAAAGGGAAAAACATGCAATAACACTTTTTTCTAGATATAAATGTTTAAATATTGACAAATAGCCACAAATTATAACTATCTACTATGCCATTATGAAACAACTTACAACTCCGGAATATGTTTTGTTGACGCAAAACAAGAATCAGATGCTAGAAAAGGGATCATGCATCACAGATTGGCGACGCAGAAATAACTCGCAAAAACTAAACTAATCGCACAATGGGTGTGGTTAATATAGTTTTTGGTTGTTTAGTAGTCTATGGAAGGAAGATGTGGCTCCGCCGATGTATATGTCTTGTTTTAGAGTTTACACGTGCCCAAGTTTTAACTGTTTTACTTGTACACGTGTTGGGAAAAGTTACATACTGTGAAGCTGTAAAGGTTTAGATTTCCATAGTAACACGTATAAGGTCCTTATTATCTACATACGTTGGAGAGTTTAAAAAGTGTTACCCGGTAAACTGTGTCCTTTGCGTTCTCATGATTAAAAACATCTAAATAGAAGACATAAAAAAAATATATCGTTTACAATAGAAGAAAAAAAACGTATTAATATTTGTCATTACAATGCTGTTAAATTGAAAAAATGCCAGCATTTGTAAAGCGTAAAGTTTAAAAAGTGTTACCCGGTAAACTGTGTCCTTTGCGTTCTCATGATTAAAAACATCTAAATAGAAGACATAAAAAAAATATATCGTTTACAATAGAAGAAAAAAAACGTATTAATATTTGTCATTACAATGCTGTTAAATTGAAAAAATGCCAGCATTTGTAAAGCGTAAAGTTTAAAAAGTGTTACCCGGTAAACTGTGTCCTTTGCGTTCTCATGATTAAAAACATCTAAATAGAAGACATAAAAACAAATATATCGTTTACAATAGAAGAAAAAAAGTATTAATATTTGTCATTACAATGCTGTTAAATTGAAAAAATGCCAGCATTTGTAAAGCGTAAAGCTACCCCCGGAAAGGTGTGCTGGCGCTTGGGGCGTTGGGAAGATTAAGCAAGGTGTTACCTACAGCGAGATAGTGGTGGGCGAACATGCTGATGGACTTTGGAATCGAACTGTGAACGCTGGTGTTCGAAGTCAGGTTTTATATGTGCTGCATCATATTTTTACCACATTTATATGTTAATTACTGCTAATTAAGTTGGAAACATTCTTAAATTATAAGAGGAGCTCCTTGTTTTATGTTTTAATACAGACAGAAAAGTATTTATTTTCCTCTCTGTATTTATTTTAAAGTGTGGATAAATACGGAAATTGGTTTATTTTTTGAGCGATTGTAAATGCTGTCAATGATGAGTACTTGGCCAATAGGTCTGTGGTTCTAAAAGTAAAAGGGTAAAAACAATAAAAGACTTTTAGTAAAGAGCCTTAAAGAGCAATATATATGCTCGTATAAGAAAACTTGCACATTTTAAAGTGAAGGTTGTGTATAGTTTATCATCTAAGAGTGTTTACATGAGTGAAAACGGTCAGTCTTTCAGCCATGAGTGCCTATTTATCAGTAAAAGAAATGTGGAAATATACTAATTTTAGATTCATTTTTTTACAAAACCTGAAATATATATGGGTGAATACAGATACAATTATTTTTAAAAAAATATGGTTAAATACAGATGGAAATGTCAAAAAAATAAATACCACAAAACCAGGAGGTATAATTATAAGTTATAAAACACTACTGTTAAGTTTGTTTTTACTATAAAAAGTATACACGTTTTTTTAAAATTTACTTAAAAAACACTATAGGTTATAGGGATATTGTAGTTAGAAACTGACATTTAAAAAACCTTTGAAATTCACTGAAAAAACCATAGGTTTCAGGGGTGTTATAGTTAGCTGGACATTTCGCTCATACAAAACCATTGAAATTCCTCCGTTATACTTCGTTGTACTAACTGTAACTCTCGTGTCTGCAATCCACTGGTGGTGATGTCACATATTACATCATTCATGACATGGTCAGTTACGTCAATGACATCACTGATGACATCTCAAATGAAACCTGTGGTTTTTTTCAGTGAATTTCTAAGGTTTTTTAAAATAATTCCTAACTATAACGTGCCTGAAACCTATGGTTTTTTTCAGTGAATATATATATATATATATATATATATATATATATATATATATATATATAACGCTCCAAAGGTTCACCGCCAGGGCAATCTGCGCACTCTTGTGGACGGGTGCAGCTAGTATGGCGGTGACCATACTTAAAATCAAAGCTCCTGTTTCAAAAGAAACGCCTCTCGCGGGACACCATCAGAAGTGCATTTATTTACAAGGAACGCGTTTTCGGCGTGCTGCCTTCATCAGCTGTTACAAATGTTCGCACACTCTAACATGGTGACTCACTCTACGCTTCCCAGCCGAGTGGTCGCTCCCTTTGGCTCCGGTATCGTTTCTGAACGCTTTGTGCTGCTAACTGTGCTGATTGAATTGCCTGCTGTGCACTTTGTATGCCGCTTTGCATATTTAGTAATTTTACATTGCCAGCGCGACTTTGCTGATCTTTTTGCATATTCCCCCAAGCGCCCTCCATTTTGTTGTTGTTGTCCTGATACCTAGCCCGCCCCGCCTCCCAGCTGAGACGCCCTCGCCCCTCCCCCTCCACTATCCATATATGACAGTTGTTCCCGCGCGCAGCGACCGCGCCCAATCCGCGCCGAAGGTGCGCCAAAGGTAAGCCCGTCTACGCCCGTCCGCGCCTGGCCCGCGCCCAGCGCCAGACCCCCTGCCCCTCGCGCTACCCAGCCCTCCCGCATTACCTACGATGCCACCACCCTCCTAGCCCTTAACCCCGGTCGCGCCCCCAACTGCGTCCAAGCCGCTCCTGGACACACCCATGGACCTTTCTCCTGCTACTCCTGCAAAGTCAGCGGAACCAACAACATCTCTGCTACGACCACACCACGGACTCCCGACCCCAACCACCTACAATGCATCCTTCTCAACACCCGATCAGTCCACAGGCACGCCATTGACCTATGGAATCTACTAGACACCATTTCTCCTGACATCGCCTTCCTAACAGAAACATGGATGAATGCTTCCTCCGCACCAGACATCACCATTGCCATCCCAGAAGACTATAAGATCACTCGCAAAGACCGCACCAGCCACACAGGAGGAGGCATCGCTATCGTCCATAAGAAATCAATCCGCATCTCAACCAGCTCTGACGCCAAGCTCGCTAACTCCGAACACCTTCACTTCCAGATCCACATCGACCCCAAAACAACACTCAGAGGCACCCTCCTCTACAGACCACCAGGACCCCGCGCAAAATTCAGTGAAGACATCACGGACTTCATCACCCCACACGCGCTCCCCTCCAAAGACTACATCCTTCTGGGAGACCTCAACTTTCACCTTGAAAAGATCAACGACCGCAACACCGCCACCCTCTTGGACAACCTCGCCAACCTCGGACTTAAACAACTAGTCACTTCCCCCACCCACATCGCAGGCCACACGCTCGACCCCATCTTCACATCCAGCAATAATGTCTCCTTCAGCCACACTACGGATCTCCTCTGGACTGACCACAGCTGCGTTCACTTCACCTACAACAAACCAAAACCCACCATCCACCTCCATCCTACCCTGCAAAGAAACTGGAACAAAATCACCACGGACCAGATCTCCGCATCTCTCCTTCGAAATACCACAGCCCTCTCTTCTAACGCTAACGAAGCCGCCGCCAACCTCACCCTATGGTTATCCAACACCGCCGACACCTTAGCACCACTGAAAAAATGTCAAAGCAAACCTGGCAGCAAGAAGGCCTCATGGTTCAACGATGATCTTAAGAAATCCAAGAAACTCTGCCGCTCCCTTGAAAAGGCCTGGAAAAAAGACCCAACCACTAGCACCAAGGACGCCTTCAAAAACGCCACCCGCACACACCACCACCTAATCCGAAAAGCCAAGAAAACAGCATTCAAGGATCGACTCGACAACAACGCCCACAACAGCAAAGAACTTTTCAACATCGTCAAGGAATTTTCCAATCCCTCGGCCAACTCCAACGACATCACCCCCTCTCAAGCCCTCTGCGACTCCCTAGCCTCATTTTTCCATAACAAGATTGCAGACATCCACAACAGCTTTGACAACCAACCCGGAAACCAACACACCCTACCATTTGCTGGACATTCTCCCCCCGTGAACACCCTTAACGACTGGAACCCAATCTCCACTGAGGACACCATCCGCCTGATGAACTCCATCCACTCAGGATCCCCCACAGACCCGTGTCCTCACCACATCTTCAACAAAGCAGACTCCGTCATAGCACCGCACCTCCGAGACGTCATCAACTGCTCCTTCAACTCCGCCACCTTCCCGGAAAGCTGGAAACACGCTGAACTCACCGCCCTTCTGAAAAAACCCACAGCGGACCCCACTGAACTCAAAAATTACCGCCCCATCTCGCTTCTTCCATTCCCGGCCAAAGTCATCGAGAAAGCTGTCAACAACCAGCTCGCCGCCTTCCTCGAAGCCAACAAATCCCTCGACCCCTCACAATCTGGCTTCCGAGCAAAACACAGCACTGAGACCGCCCTCATCGCAGCAACAGACGACATTCGAACTCTACTGGACAATGGAGACACAGTCGCCCTCATCCTCCTTGACCTCTCTGCAGCATTCGACACAGTCTGCCACAGCACCCTTTTACAACGCCTCAATAACATCGGAATCCAAGGAAAAGCACTTGATTGGATCACCTCGTTCCTCACCGGAAGAACCCAGAGAGTCCGCCTCCCACCATTCAAGTCCGATGCCACCGAAGTCATCTGTGGCGTACCACAAGGTTCCTCACTCAGCCCCACCCTCTTCAACGTATACATGAGCCCCCTCGCAGCCATCGCCCGCCAACACAACCTCAACATCATCTCCTACGCGGATGACACTCAACTAATCCTTTCTCTCACCAGTGACCCCAGCACCGCCAAAACTAACCTACACGAAGGAATGAAAGAAGTTGCCGAATGGATGAAACAAAGCCGTCTGAAACTGAACTCAGACAAAACAGAAGTCCTCATCTTAGGTACATCCCCCTCCGCATGGGACGACTCCTGGTGGCCGGAAGCCCTCGGAAAAGCACCCATCCCGACAGACCACGCACGGAACTTAGGCGTCATCCTGGATTCCTCACTCTCAATGAACAGACAAGTCAGCGCCGTATCCTCTTCCTGCTTCAACATTCTTCGCATGCTCAGAAAAACATTTCGCTGGATCCCCTCCGAAACAAGGAAAACAGTCACCCACGCTCTGATCACGAGCCGACTGGACTACGGAAACACCCTCTACGCAGGCACTACCGCTAAACTCCAGAAGAAACTCCAACGAATCCAAAACGCCTCAGCCAGGATCATATTAGACATCCCACGCAACGAACACATCTCTGGTCACCTTAAAGACCTCCACTGGCTACCCGTCAATAAGAGGATCACTTTCCGACTGCTTACCCACGCTCACAAATCACTCTACGACATCGGACCAGAATGCCTCAACTCACGACTGTCCTTCTACACCCCCTCCCGCCAACTACGCTCTTCCAACCAAGCCCTCGCCATTGTACCTCGCATCAACAAGACCACCATGGGTGGCAGATCCTTCTCATACCTGGCTGCTAAAACATGGAACTCACTCCCCGCTTACCTTCGCCTTACCCAGAACCACCTTGCATTCAGAAAGCAACTTAAAACGTGGATATTTGACAAGTAATCCTCCTCCCCTTCCTAAGCACCTTGAAACCCTCTGGGTATGTAGTGCGCTATATAAATTCTTTGACTTGACTTGACTTGACATGGTGTTAGTTTTAAACAGGTGAGTCTTTCGTGATTGGGTGTGGCAATGAAAGAGGACGGCTCCCTCGAGACCGATGTCCAATCCCCCTGATGCATTCTGGGATTTGAGGTTTAGTGAAGCGCTTGAGGGAAATGTATCCCGCCTGTATGGCATTATATTCAAAGTCCTCTGTATGAGCATTTCCCTTCCATGCGCGCTTTACTTGCATGAATATGCGCTGTCCTCTTAGAGCTCACCCCAACCTGTGTGCCAGATGTTCACTTCCTTACGGTGTCCCTCGTCCAACCACCGGACCCTCCTGCATACGCCCCTGGAGCCGGTCGCATGGCCACATCTCCAACAGTGTGGATCATTGTCAACGTCAGTCAGCGGCGGTACATTCTTTCCTGCTTGGCGGTGCAATTGCCGATATGAATAACGCTCCAAAGGTTCACCGCCAGGGCAATCTGCGCACTCTTGTGGACGGGTGCAGCTAGTATGGCGGTGACCATACTTAAAATCAAAGCTCCTGTTTCAAAAGAAACGCCTCACTCGCGGGACACCATCAGAAGTGCATTTATTTACAAGGAGCGCGTTTTCGGCATGCTGCCTTCATCAGCTTGTTACAAATGTTCGCACACTCTAACATGGTGTTAGTTTTAAACAGGTGAGTCTTTCGTGATTGGGTGTGGCAATGAAAGAGGACTGCTCCCTCGAGACCGATGTCCAATCCCCCTGATGCATTCTGGGATTTGAGGCAACTGCATATATATATATATGCAGCAAGAAGTCGTCAAACCAAGAATCCACAGGACGACAGCGGACCCAGAAGTTTAAAGGTGCTATATTTTTATTGTGCTTTTCACCGCACCTCCGCCATGACGCATTTCAAGCCTAACGGCCCTTGATCACATGACACTCTATGGAGGGATGTCCGGCTATTTAAAGTGGCAGTGCAAACATAATTACAACAAAGTCATCATAGACATAATATAAATACATCCGAAGGAGTTCGTTTGACCTTTTAAAACCATACCGTTCTAAAATCACATAAATCCGTTTACAAACATTGAATCGTTGTTGTAAACTTAAATTCACCGCTAAATGCGTTTGAAATTAGTTCTGAAATAGAGCTAAATGCAATTGCTCGTCGGGTCTTTTGGACCACAATTACCACAATTGACTAATTTGGTGCATAATTGTAAAATACAATCATTACATATGAACCCAATATATGCTGGCTTATTCACACCAATGTTTTATGTACAAGCGAATTCCATAATTATATTGAATCCAATTGGACAGTCTCATGATAACCATTGTTAAATAATCAATGTGCCCAAACGTGCAAATTAATGAAATAGTGCAACCTATAGGTTAAAACAAAACATATAGTGAGTGATGTGCAACAATTGCTAAAAGAATTGAGTTCATTTCATTTTCACATATTTAAAAAAAGCGACATGTGCTAAAGAATCAACTTGCTAGTATATGGTTCATAAATCGAACCTATTTCAGCGTAAGACCTGTATGTAAACTTAAGCATAGAGTATGCATGCATTTTGGGAAATCATTTCTATTGTTGACCTAAAGGCTACAGACACGTAAAAAAATCCTCGCTAGCATTTAAACCTGTAGGTTGTTTACTATCTAGGTTCAAAATATAGTGTGTTTCCAATCTGCGAAGGATCCCTTCTCTGTTGCCCCCCCTCCTGAGAAGCATAACTGCATCAATTGCATAATATTTCAAAAGATTCAAATCTCTCTTGTGGCAGTCATTGAAGTGTCTGGCGACTGGGTAAGTTTTGTCGCAGTTAGTAATTGCCCTCATATGTTGGAGCACCCTTTTATGCACCGGGAGCTTCGTGCTCCCCACATATCTTAGTGTGCAAGGGCACTCCAAAACATAAACAGCAAACTCTGTTTTGCAGGTCAAATATTTTGAAATTGGAGTTTTACGATCTAAAAAGGGTGTTGCGTACGATGTCATATTAACGCCGCATCTACAAGCTTTACAGGAAGCGCATTTAAAAAACCCTGTACGTGAGCTGAGCCAGTTAGTCTTAGCCAAGACTTCCGGACTGCTGCTCACCAGACAGTTTTCCATAGATAAAGCCTTTCTGTAAGTGATTGTGGGAGAGGGAAAAGATCCCATGTTAAGACTGGGATCATTGTTGATTAGAGCCCAATGTTTTCCCATGATTTTACGAATTATGTGATGTTGTTTGCTGAAAGTTGTGATTAAACAAATTGGTTCAGATTTGGGAGTGGAGCTACTTATTTCCTTCATCACTTTTGTTGTAAGTGCCTCCTCTCTAGTTAAAGCCGCCGTTTTCACTATTGCTGCCTTGATAACTCTGTCTGAGTAACTTCTAGCCAAAAAGCGTAATCGACAGGCCTCCTGAGCTTCCCTCACATCTTTCTGTCTGCTACAGATACGCTTAATGCGTAGCATCTCACCGTAGGGGATGCTGTGAATAAGGTGTTTGGGATGATGGCTAGAGGCGTGTGCAGTAGGATGTTTCCTGCACTGGCTTTGCGATGTAACTTAGTTTGAATGGTATTCTTTTCTATGTAAACTTCCACATCTAAGAAGATAACTGAGGAGGCACTTAGATGAGAGGTGAAATGCATGTTCAAGGCATTGTCATTCAGTTCCTCTATAAATGAAACTGCCAAACTTTCTTCCCCCTTCCAGATAATAAATAAATCATCTATATACCTGAAGAGGCACACTACTTGGTCACGAAGTGTTCCTGAATGTTTGACCCCAAGGACCTGCTTCTCCCATAGCCCCATGTGTAAACATGCGTAACTAGGGGAGAAGCAGGATCCCATTGCCACCCCTCTAGTTTGTTGTAAACAAATCTGCTGAAACATAAAGAAATTGTTCCGTAAGCATATCTCTATCATGCTTACAAGCATTTTGTTATGTGTGAAACAATGTAGAGGTCTTTTGTCCAGGAAGTATTGTATGGCTTTGAGACCATCAAGATGATTGATGCTCGTATAGAGCGAGGTCACGTCAAGCGTGATCAGAATAAAATCATCTTGCCATTTAATGCCTTGTAATTTTCGCAGAAAATCTCCTGTATCCTGCACATAGGAAGGCAAATTGTTGACATGATCCTGTAAGAAAAAATCTATGTACTTTCAGGTATTTTCAAGAAGGCTATTGTAGGCTGAAATGATTGGCCTACCCCGTGGATGTGTGGAAGATTTGTGTATTTTAGGTATAAAATAAATACACGGAATAACCGGGTTATCATTTTTTAAGAACTTAAACTCGTCAGTACTTAATAGTCCTAGCCCCTTCCAGGCCACCAATTTAGAATAAAAGGTGTTCCATGTTGATTTGACCAAAGGCAAATCTACCCTCTTATAACACAATTTATCATTCAGATGACACCAAACTTCTTCAAGATACATATCCCTAGGCCAGATGACAATATTGCCACCTTTATCTGATTGACGGATAATCACAGATTTTTCATTGTGCAATTTTTTAATCAATTCATGATATCGTTTATCTTGTTGGGAAAATGTTGTCTTACATCGTGATACACTGTGATGTAACTTTTTTATGTCTGCAGTAACCAGTTTGTGATAGTAGTCAATATTATCTTTGACCATAATGGGGCAAAATGTCGATTTTGCTTTGAACTGTGTTAATGCCGTTGGAGTTATCAAATCGGCAACATCGCTCTCTTCCTGCGACATATGAGCACTTTCGCCTTGTAGCCCAATTAGATCCATTCGCAACTGCATATCACCTGCAGTCAAATTTTCTGTAATACTTGTTGGATTTGTATTACTTCTAGAGAAAAACTTCTTTAATTTTAATTTGCGAATGTATTGAAAGACATCTACCCTTGTTTGAGCGTAGCGAAAGTTACTTTCTGGACTGAACGAAAGTCTCAAAGACAAAATCTGTGTTTCCGCCGCCGTAGGTTCAATTGTCAACAAATTTACTACAGAGTTACTGCTTGATGCTCCAGTTACTGAGGCACTGGTTTGCGTTTCCATGTGTAATTCCTGGTTTTCCTCTTGGCCCTTCCTCGTCCTGCTACATTTCCTCCGTTGGTGGCGTTTATAGTTTTTGAGGCGTCTGGTTTCATCTGTCTGGGCCGCAGTGTGTCTAAGCGGTCCCGTCTCATGCACTCCATTTCCTGTGCCAAGGAATATCGTTGAAACCCCAAATCTCCACTGGGGCCAGCCTGCTCATTTTCTGATCCGCTATCAGGTACCGAGCTGTAGTCAGAAAGGGAAGTCATTGAGCTTGCAGCTAAGGGAGGATTGCCAGGTACTGTGTTATGAGAGCATGATATCACCGGTTTAGTTATGTTTTTCTTGACGGCATTGTAGCGCTTGGCAAATGTAAAAACGTGCCCCTTCTCATAGTCTAATTTATCGCGCTGGAATTTAAACGCCTTGTGTTTCCTGATGGTTTCTTCCTCTTTTACGATGCGTGCCAGCATGTCCTCCCTCATTTGTTTATTTGCGGCATTTTGTTCGCATTTAGCCAGCTCTAATTCCAATGCAGTTATTTGTTGTTCATAGGCTGCCCGATCTATCTTTGCATATTTGACCAAAATAGTCATCAAGTTTATCGAAGACTGGAGATTACATTGTGCCCATTCGGTCAGAAGATTAGGGTTTGGTGCTTCATATGTTGGGGCCAACCTGATTCGAAGCCCCCGAGGTACTCTTCCCACCTCCAAGTAACGGGACAGGGACCGGTGTTCCCACCACTTTGCTTGCTCTCCCTTTTTAAGTTTCTCCAATTTTTTGATATTATCACGATAGGTCACGCTTGCCACATCCAATGTGGAAGTTAGCTGTTAATTTAGCATCACGTTCGAAGGTTCGTCATTAAACATGTCAGCTGCTGCCTCTTCCCGGCTCCGTAGCGCGCCTGCGGCCATGGTGCAATTAAGGGGAAATTATTGGTTCGCACAGTGCAACTCAAATAGACAAATGTCCAAGTTGGCTTACCAGCACACTCCTTCACTGAATAGTTCAAAAGCCACCGACTCCCACTCGGTTGGTCTGCTTTTCCCGGGTCAGACGACTCCGCTATCAGCTACCACTCCTCAGTCGGTGAATTTCCGTTTATTCAGGGGCCAGAACGATAACGATTCCCATGCAGGAAAAAGAAACTGTCTCGGAAGGAAACTTGGCTTACAGGTCGTTCCGCCCAACTTGAAGGAGGGGTTCCGCTCCACCGAGAAAGCCACTCGTAAATTATGCAGCAAGAAGTCGTCAAACCAAGAATCCAAAGGACGACAGCGGACCCAGAAGTTTAAAGGTGCTATATTTTTATTGTGCTTTTCCCCGCACCTCCGCCATGACGCATTTCAAGCCTAACGGCCCTTGATCACTTGACACGCTATGGAGAGATGTCCGGCTATTTAAAGTGGCAGTGCAAACATAATTACAACAATGTCATCATAGACATAATATAAATACATCCGAAGGAGTTCGTTTGACTTTTTAAATCCATGCCGTTCTAAAATCACATAAATCCGTTTACAAACATTGAATCGTTGTTGTTGTAAACTTAAATTCACCGCTAAATGCGTTTGAAATTAGTTCTGAAATGGAGCTAAATGCAATTGCTGGTCGGGTCTTTTGGACCACAATTACCACAATTGACTAATTCGGTGCATAATTATATATATATATATATATATATATATATATATATATATATATATATATATGCATGGAGAGGCACTAAAATACACCTTTGACTTAACTCATTTAACGTAGGGATTTTACAAGACAAAGATCAATTATTTCCAAGTTTGAAACTGAGTTATGTACAACCTTAGTTTAGCATTATGGAGTTTCCCTTCGTGAGAATGGAATTTTATCTTACTTTGCCTAAGCTGTCTTTAATAATGTGTACTTGCATTTGCCAAAAATAAATTGCCTGGATTATATTCATATATGCTATACTCGGGTCACTACTGATTTATGCGGAATTGATTTGATTTGAGATTGTAACTTTACTAATTTGTTAATAAACCTTCATGGTTTGCAAACTTATTCCTCTCTGTCATTGCTGTGGGACAAATTCTGCTTCACCATCATGGTTATATTGCGGAGGTCATGATTTTAACCTCAGATCATGATAGCATAGATGTGGATATAGCCGAGATTCAAGTTTGTTTAATCAGTGGTGAGCATCTGAGGTTACATGTTACAAATTTAAAAGTGAACTTCCATAAGATACACATACATTTAAGGTACTTTAAGTCCATAAAATTGTTTGGTATAGCTGAAACCATCAAAGTTGTTTTAAAATAACTGACAAATTATTTTATTTATCTGCTCTGTTAAGATTTAGTTATAAGTTCACGGCAGTAATTGAATACTTTGTTGAATATCTCCTCTTTGCTATTAAACTTTAACCGTGCAATTACCCATAATCACTGACTCTCTTTTTGAGAAGATACATTGGAGAAGCATTTGAATTTCTGATGCACGTGTACTCAGTACTGTACAGTGAAGTACAAAACAATTCTACAGCATAAAATAAAACTGAATCTAAAGAAACATGTACAACATAGCAATAGATGCTGTCAACGTTTGACACAGGAAGAGAAAAAATGGAAGTCACAATTCTTTGGGCATAAACATATATTATTTGTGATTGCTGGATATCGATTGATTTTACCCTTCCTTTCATGCTGTTTTTTCTGTGACACAACATTTAATCAACATGGTACATTATCCAGGTACGTTCAAATACATTTTAAAGTAGTAGACTTTTAGTTTGGTCTGTAAAATGGCCCTTTTCAATTGCATTATTGAAACCCCAATTTCAAATGTTCATCAACAGAAATTCGGATGAAACTTGTTATATCTTGAGCTCCTGTAGCTGTTAATTGCACATGTTGACCTTGTTTCAGTTTTGGCTTAGTCACATAACCTAGTGCTGCACTATCTCAATAATCCCAGCAAGTGCTATCTCAATAATCCCAGCATATTCTTAATCGCTTTTAGTTTTTTAGACAGCTTTCAAAACATGTTGAATATACTTTGTGGGCTCACAGCCCACCCATTCCTATTCATTTGTCTCCTTCATTGTACTTTCAAAAACCTTGCTTCCGAGTGGTTAATCTTTCATATTTGTCTCTCCTTTTCATTGGTTATTCACTCCCTTGGAGCAGTGCCCCATTACTTGAAGGCTTTCACTTGTTCCATTTTAGCATCTGTTTAGGGACTAATTTTTCCTTTCTCTAAGAGCATTTCACATGAGCGCTCCATATTTACAGTGGCTCTGAGCTCTGAAAGCAAGGCTGTAATTCTTTTACGTATCTCCTCACATAGAATGTCAGATGTGCATTCGTTTGTAGTCCTACAATTATGTCTATTGGCTAAAAAGGCAGTCATTCTTTTTACCACAACGTCGTATCGTCTTTGTTCTGCTGCTTGGCACGCTGTCTACGCAGCACAGCAAGGTCATTGCATGAGGAGCAGAGGCAGCGCAGGGTCATTTGTATGTTAGGAGGTGAGCGGGCGTAATTTTACTTTGCCTACATCACCTGGAATATTTAGATTGGTCTGGCTACGCTTTTTGGGTATTATGGCGTGCGTTCTGGTGGCAGATTTTTCAGGAAATGGAATTGCTTAATCTTCGCACTTAGGTTTGGTCCAATTTCCTGATTTCCGCCTCTCCTCCTCCTTTTGTGTCCCCCATTCTATTTTGGTACCCTGCCCCCACCCCGGCAGTGGTTGGGCTTGCCTCTACTCTTCAGCTGTAGAGTGGCACATTGTACGGTTGATCCACTTCTGTTGGGCAGGAGTTGGGCTGGGTTACATTTTGTATGGCTTATAAATGGGGTCTCCATAGCGTACAGAGCCCAGTCGAGTCAGATGGATCTGGCCCAATATTAGCGTGCCTGTGGTGTTTTCCTCCATTCAATGAAATGTCTGGAAGCTACGGGCACCCATGTTTCGTTAGGATGCTTAACGGAGACACCATCTTAATTAAGTTTGTAGTGTAAGGTTGGTGGCCATCTACAATTGTATAGGGTGTGGGGAATGCATTTGCCTAGTAAAAAGTACGGCCAGTCATCTTCTGCACTGGAGTGGACATAAGGACTGTTGTATGGAAAATTGTGCAAATATTCTAAGCGTTTTAGGTTCTCCTTAACTTATCGAACGTGAAGAATTTTCTTGGCTATTGGTCGTGAAAAGACGATAATTCCCTAGTTTAAGTGCGGACGCCTTCCCATGCGATTTTACTTCAGGATTTCCCATACACCTCATTGCCCTGATGTTTCTCATTTACAGTGATTCAGCGCCTCCATAAGCATGCCTGGGAGTCTGATTAATTTAGGCTATAGGCACAGTCAGCGGATGCAGTTTGACTTTCAATGAACAAGGTTTGAGATAATGCGTAGGCGCTCGCTTTTTGGGACCTATACCATGAGGACTATGTTGTTTGGAGTACGTTTATCATTATTCCTTTGCTTACAATCTTTGTTACTTGGGCAAAAAGGTTTGTGCTGCTACTGTCACGGATCGCACTATAGAGTTTTCATTATAGGGCAGTGAATGTTGCTACGTGGACGGTGCAGCGAATGGTCGCATGTTAATGCTAAGGCTCTCAACCAGAATCACTCCTTTCTTGTCCTGTTCATAATGCATAGCCTATGTGATTTTGGGAGGAAGAAGAGGGTGAGGGGGGTTATTGCTTGGGCATGTTGTCACAGCACCTTTAGGGATTGGCTTTAAAGTACTTATTTAATTGTAAACTGACATCCTATTTTAGATTGCTATTAAAGATTGCTGTTACTTTAATAACGGTTCTTAAGTTCTGACGATAAAATGCAGCTGAATGCATTTTTTTACAGAGCATTTCTTTTAAAGCTATGGTGATATGATGTACGACAAATATTTGTGGCAGCTTTGATGGTGAAGTGGGGCATGTTTTGGGAAATAGTGCAGAACTTCAACAGTTCTAAACCAGATACTGCCAGTGTCACATTTCTTTTATAATTTTAAGGCCCGTTTGCATTTAGCCACAGGGGTTGGCAAACACATCGTAACATTTTATCTAATGTAAGTGTTGTGTTCTCGGCAGTCAAAGCGGTGTTCTATATGTCTGAACATCCGCCGCTACTGACCGCTGTACTTCGGGGAATGCACGCCGTAATAATTGAGGGTGGAACCAAACGTGTGTTTTTCGGTCTCCGCGTGTGCCGACTATGAGAGCTACCCACGCTTACAGACGTTTATTAACTTCGCCCACGCTACGCGGGCTAAACCAAACAGTAACTATACATGGGGGGGAGACGCAGCTATCCCCCGAATGTCATAGCATAATGGGCACAACCACATATCATGGTGCGCGATATAACATTCCTCCCCAAAATAAGTAATGACACAATAAAGAAGATAAGCAGGTGTTCATGAACACTAACACGTTATGACATTTCACAAGAACATGTACCAGTACAAAACAAGTACGACATATCTGTCCACTCAGCAGCAATGTTCTCTCAATCTGCTGGAAGGCTCAGGGTTCTTCCTGAGATTATATTGAGTACATGTCTCACGACAGTCTTGCCTCCCTGGAGTAGTCACGAAAGTTTCAGATGACTCAGGGTTTACTACTGTAGAGGGGGAACACGGCTGATCACTCCTACCTCGAGATGGTGCGGACTCATCTTCGGACCAGTCCTCCTCATCATAGTCACCAGACCTTCCATTGAGGTCTTCCAGCTCCTCTGCAAAACACCCATGATACATTTTGAAAGCTGATACATTTTGGGTGACCAATTCTAGACCTCTTTTTACAGGGACTTGGGTACCACAAATTTTCACAATGCGTCAGGGATCTTTTTCAAAAGGAAGCCGCAAATTGCTGCCTGGATGTCAGTCTTGAATTTGAACTAGATCATTCACTTGTAGCCGGAACGCTTTGGCTCTGCGTCGCTTGCTAACCTTGGCATTTGACTTTTTCCTCCGACAATCAACATCATGATCATTTATCTCATCAGGAACCTATCTGGGATGGCGCGGGATAGTCACTCACTACTCTCCCCATTGACAGATGTCCCGGAGCATGACCAGTAGAGGAATGAGGTGTTTGTCTGTAGTCCCTCAGAAAAAGAGTATATTGACTGCTCCACATAGTCTCCATTGGCCACAGCTATACCAATCACTTTGTTCAGAGTTCGCATTAAAGCGTTCCGCTTCTCCATTTGCCTGTGGCCACTTTGGCGTTATCTTCTTATGCATGATTCCCAAAGAGGCAAGGTATGATGCAGATTCCTGACCCTGAAAAGGAGGACCATTATTTGTTTTGATCTCTCTGACTAGTCCGTGAGTGGCCATGACTTTTTCTAACTTTGGAATAACTTCAGTGATGACAACACTTCCACCTCAGGGTACTTTGAGTAATCATCAATTACTACCATGGAGTGTTTCCCATCCGGTAGACTCCCAAAGTCCATGCTAACACTCTTCCAGGAGTCATCATGCTGCTTTTCAATGGCAATTGGTGCAGGAGGATTTGTGCTTCCCGGTAGCCTGGCATCAAGGGCATGACCTCACCACCTCCTTGACCTTGTCGTCCATGAGTGGGAACCAAACCTTGGTTCTGAGTCGTGTTTTTGTTTTTACCATCCCTTGATGGCCTGCATGGGCTAATCCAACTACTCTGTCCACTAGGGTCGAGGGGATCACCAGTCTGTGACCTTGCATCAGGCATCCATTTGGATCTGCACTCAGTTCATGTCTCATGTGGTAGAGGTTCTCCACCACTTTCTTTACCTCAGGAGTGAATGTTACCCCTTGACCTTTAAGGATCTGCCCCTTCTTGGTTTTCACCGCCTCCAACACATTTGAAGACAGTCATCCAGGGCCGTTTCTTGAAACAACTCTTCCAGCGATATGGGCAGCGGACGGAAGCGATCTGCTACATAACCGACGTATTCCTCCATTTCTTCAGCGTCCTCTACCTCACTCATAGTGGCTTCCCTGAGATGATGAGACAGATAGTAAGCCGGATTGCTCGTCCCTGGATGGTATTCAGTCTTGCAGTCATACTCCTGTAGCTGCAGCATCCACTTTTCTATTTGAGATGGAGGCTTAGAGGCAGTTCCGGTAAATAAACGGGAGAAGTGGCTTGTGGTCTGTGGTTACCAGGAATGGCTTTCCATATACATATAAATGGAAATGCTGGTACCCCCAATGTACTGCAATTGCCTCCTTTTCTATTTGGGAGTACCTCTGTTCGGTGGCCGTCAAAGATCTGCTCGAGAATGCCACTGGAGCCCATTCATCTTCGTCCTTAGGCCTTTGCAGAAGAACGGCTCCCAAACCTTTTGGCCCAGCATCAACAGCAACTTGGGACTACTGTTTCAAATCGAAGTATCTTAGAGTGGTGTTACTTGACAGAGCATCCTTTGTGGCCTGGAATGCAGTTTCTTGATCCGGACCTCATACCCAAGGGACAGGTCTTGGCCAGTTCTCGCAAAGGTGTGGTCAGGGATGAGAGGTCCGGATGAACCTACCACAGTAGTTCACCATCCCTAGGAAACTGCACACCTCCGTTACATTGGTGGCAGCTGGGGAGTCTTTAATGTTCTTTACCTTTTTGGGATCTGGAGCGACTCCTTCAGCAGAATAGATGTACCCAAAAAACTGCAATTGTTTTAAGAATTCACATTTCTCTCTGTGGAGCGTGAGCCCTGAGTCCTGTGTCCATTGTAGCACCTGCCTTAGTCGACTGTTAAGTTCAGGTACTGACTTGGCATAGACCAGAATGTCATCACTGACGTTGACTAAGCCAGTTAGGTCAGCAAGGAGCTCCCTGATGGTATTTTGGAATACCTCAGTCGCTCTTGATATCCAGAAACTCAACCTTCTGTACCTTCGTAATCCAACATGCATTGAGAACGTCGTAATATACCTTAATTGTGCAACTAAGACCCACTGGGGATAACCTGCTTGGAGGTCAAGTTTAGAGAACCAGCTAGCTCGGTTTAATTCCCCAATGAGGTCATCTTTGGTGGGAGTCAGATGCCTTTCTCGCTTGGTAGCCGTGTTAGGAATGCGCATATTCACACAGATTCTTACTTCTCGGGCTGTTTTGGTTTTCTGGCCACAACAAATGGCTATTCCAGCTTCTTCAAGCTTGCACAGTTCTTTTTCAACCAGGGTTCTCAAATGAAAAGCCACTCGCCTGTGTCCAAGAGTGACTGGTTGCACCAACGTATCTATATAAAGGTGTATCTGTTTGTCCTTAAAGCACCCGATGCCACTGAAAACTTTAGGAAACTCTTCCAGAATTTGACATACTCCTTCTTTTTGTATCCCAAAAGCAAATATGACAATGCCCTGCGCTTCTGCTGACCTACACCCCAGCAGCATTCCATGTCCTCCTTCCAGGGCATGACATGGGCTCCCTCAACCAGCCTGGACAGCACTGTGGTTCTCCTTCCTACCTGTTTACAGACTGCGGGTAAATGGGAAGTGGGTTACTCCTGCAGCATGAGTACCACACACGTGGACCAACGTGCGCGGCTGACGCTCAACACCACGTGGCCTCTGGACCACCCTCGTCATCAAAATGTTGTGTTCTCGGTAGTCAAAGATGTGTTCCTTATGTCGGAACACTCGCCTCTACCGACAACTGTACTTCGGATAATGTACACCATAGTAATTGAGAGAAGACCCAAACGTGTGTTTCTCGGTCTCCCCTTGTGTTGGCTCTGAAAGCTGCCCATGCGTACAGATGTTAACTTCGCCCACGCTACGTGGGCTAAAGCAAACAGCAACTATACGTTGGGGAAGACGCAGCTATCCTCTGCACGTCATAGCATAATCGACCCACCCACAACAACCACATATCGCGGTGCGCGATATAACAGCAAGGACCAGACATTCTTACCATATGAAATCCGGGCGGGTATTGCTGCAGTCCAAACCGAACCGCACACACTGGTTTTAAATGTGTTGCCTCTCTAATTATATGCTAGGACTGTCGAAATTTATATGCTTGAACATTTAATTTAAAACTTGGTGTTATCCAATGGGGCATTTTTAGGCAGTCTACGGCTATTTTATTTATACAGTGTTAAACTGTTTATTCTACGTGCATTGTTATACAAGTACACATTATCTCACTTACAAATTAAGCGCACTTTAATTCTTGCATGTTTAACCTTTCTTTCTACTCATTAGGACCAAAAAATGCTGTCATAATTGTCTTGCATAGTGCCTGAGTCTTTTGTTCTCCTTTTTGTAGTTGCCCTCATACCAGCAATATGTAAAAGTATAAAGGAGATGTGGCCTAGGGACTCGAGCTGCTGACCTTGACACCAGAGTCCCAGGCTCGGATCCCGGCCTCGACGCTGGAATGTTGATTAAGGAGGAACAACTTAAACTCCCTCTGTAAAAAAATATTTTTATATTCAGGGCCCAAGCACAAAAGCCCACTGTCGTATCTATTGTCTTGATGACATCTGTGCAGCCACTGAGCTTACCATCTTGAAACTACCTGAGGAAGGCGGTAGCTGAAACGTAGTGTAAACATATTTTTGTTCTTTGGTGAATCTATCTGTTTGAGTCACTTCTTTCTTGGATATATATACATACATAAATACATACTGTGGCTGTCGGTCAGCACTCTTCATTTATTGTTTATTTGGGTGTCATTCACATTCTACTACCTCCCACTATAGTATTTAGCACTAGGCAAAGGGTCAGCTCAGTTCAGCCACTGGTCCTCTTCACTTTAAATGATGGCATTTTGCTTAGACACAAGTACATATCTGCCAAAAATGTAGTCCACTTCCTTACAAATCTCTCCTTTCATGTCATTGTTTTTTTCCATTTATTTTTGTGATTAGTCATTTTTAGGGCTCGGCCTACGTCACCCCTGCGTCAGCAGGGGGGCGGAGCTCCGAGCTCCTTTTGTTAGGGGGTTCTGGATAGTGCAGGAAAAATTCCTCAGTGCGCGAGATTTTTCAGTAGTTTGTTTTGCCTGGTGCATGGTAATTGGTCCGCGCAGTGCCCTGTTTCTAGTAGCCTTCACGCAATAGTCAATATGTTTTTCTGCTTCAGCACTTCCGCCATATCCTGTGTGGTTATGCGCACGGCAGTGCAATAAATGAACAATTATAGCTGTCAGGGTGCTGCGGTAATGGAATCCAGATGGTCGGGCGCGTTCACCAGTCTGCCGTGAGTTTTGCGTGCGCGCGTCCCTTTGCCTCCTTTGATGTTTAAGTGTTGGCCTTTCGCCAGATGCCGGCTCGCAGAGGCCTCTGATATTGCCTCTCCCCGCCTGCTCCTTACTGCAGCCCCCACCACTGGAAACGACAGGCTGGGAGCTCACAGAAGCCTCTATATCGCCTCTCCCAGCCTGCTCGTCCTTTCAGCCCCCCCCTGGAATTGATATTCAAAGCATGCTTTTGATATACATAGATATGCTCTGTTGCAGTGAGTGGTAGATGGCGTTGTGTAGCAGGTGTAGTGTTATCAGTGTTACTTAGCTATGATAGTGCAGCAGGTGCAGTGGCACCAGTGCGGCGTAGCTATCATTGATGCAGCATGTGCAGTGGTACCGGTGAGTGGTAGCTACCATTGGTGGAGCAGGTGCAGTGGCACCAGTGTGTGGTAGATGGCGTTGTGTAGCAGGTGTAGTGTTATCAGTGTTACTTAGCTATGATTGTGCAGCAGGTGCAGTGGCACCAGTGTGGTGTAAGTATCTTTGGTGGAGCAGGTGCAGTTTTACCAGTGTGGCGTAGGCGTAGCTACCATTGGTGGAGCAGGTGATGTGGTACCAGTTTAGTGCAGCAGGTGCAGTGGTACCAGTGTGTGGTAGCTACCATAGGTGGAGCAGTTGCAGTGGTAGTGTTGCTTAGCTATGATTGTGCAGCAGGTGCAGTGGCACCAGTGTGGTGTAGCTATCATTGGTGCAGCATGTGCAGTGTTACCGGTGAGTGGTAGCTACCATTGGTGGAGCAGGTGCAGTGGTAGTGTTGCTTAGCTATGATTGTGCAGCAGGTGCAGTGGCACCAGTGTGTGGTAGATGGCGTTGTGTAGAAGGTGTAGTGTTATCAGTGTTACTTAGCTATGATTGTGCAGCAGGTGCAGTGGCACCAGTGTGGCGTAGCTATCATTGGTGCAGCATGTGCAGTGGTACCGGTGTGGTGTAAGTATATTTGGTGGAGCAGGTGCAGTGTTACCAGTGTGGCGTAGGCGTAGCTACCATTGGTGGAGCAGGTGATGTGGTACCAGTTTAGTGCAGCAGGTGCAGTGGTACCAGTGTGTGGTAGCTACCATAGGTGGAGCAGTTGCAGTGGTAGTGTTGCTTAGCTATGATTGTGCAGCAGGTGCAGTGGCACCAGTGTGGTGTAGCTATCATTGGTGCAGCATGTGCAGTGTTACCGGTGAGTGGTAGCTACCATTGGTGGAGCAGGTGCAGTGGTAGTGTTGCTTAGCTATGATTGTGCAGCAGGTGCAGTGGCACCAGTGTGTGGCGTAGTTACCATTCGTGGAGCAGGTGAGGTGTTATCAATGTTACTTAGCTATGATTGTGTAGCAGGTGCAGTGGCACCAGTGTGTGGTAGATGGCGTTGTGTAGCAGGTGTAGTGTTATCAGTGTTACTTAGCTATGATTGTGCAGCAGGTGCAGTGGCACCAGTGTGGCGTAGCTATCATTGGTGCAGCATGTGCAGTGGTACCAGTGTGTGGTAGCTACCATAGGTGGAGCAGTTGCAGTGATAGTGTTGATTAGCTATGATTGTGCAGCAGGTGCAGTGGCACCAGTGTGTGGTAGATGGCGTTGTGTAGCAGGTGTAGTGTTATCAGTGTTACTTAGCTATGATTGTGCAGCAGGTGCAGTGGAATCAAGGTGTCATAGATGGCATTGTGTAGCAGGTGTAGTGTTATCAGTGTTACTTAGCTATGATTGTGCAGCAGGTGCAGTGGCATCAGTGTGGCGTAGCTATCATTGGTGCGGCATGTGCAGTGGCACCGGTGTGGTGTAAGTATATTTGGTGGAGCAGGTGCAGTGTTACCAGTGTGGCGTAGGCGTAGCTACCATTGGTGGGGCAGGTGCTGTGGTACCAGTTTAGTGCAGCAGGTGCAGTGGTACCAGTGTGTGGTAGCTACCATAGGTGGAGCAGTTGCAGTGGTAGGGTTGCTTAGCTATGATTGTGCAGCAGGTGCAGTGGCACCAGTGTGTGGTAGATGGCGTTGTGTAGCAGGTGTAGTGTTATCAGTGTTACTTAGCTATGATTGTGCAGCAGGTGCAGTGGCACCAGTGTGGCGTAGCTATCATTGGTGCAGCATGTGCAGTGGTACCGGTGAGTGGTAGCTACCATTGGTGGAGCATGTGCAGTGGTAGTGTTGCTTAGCTATGATTGTGCAGCAGGTGCAGTGGCACCAGTGTGGCGTAGGTACCATTGCTGCAGCAGGTGCAGTGGCACCAGTGCACCACATTGGTGTAACACACTCACCACCACACACTCACCACTACACACACAACCACACACACAACAACACACCACCAGCCGTCTGTGCACGCTTTCACCAGGGCCAAACACCACCAGCCATCAATGCACGCTTTCACGAACCACAAACACCACCAGGCGTACAACACCAGCCGTCAGTGCATTCTTTTACAAGGCACACTCACCAGCAACCGTCAGTGCACGCTTTCACCAAACACACACACCATCAGCCATCTGTGCTCGCTTTTACCAACCACACACCCACCAGCCGTCAGTGCACCCTTCCACCAGGCACACACACCTCCAGGCAGCAGTGCAGTCTTTTACCAAGCACACACACCACCAGCCATCAGTGCACAATTTCTACAGGCAGTAACACACACCACCAGCCATCAGTGCATGCATCAATTGTTAACGCATCCACAATTAACTATTGTAGCAATCTCAGTATGGTACACTTTACTTTTAAACATATTCATGTAAAGCACAGCATGCCACCATTGCTACAATTCCAATCTAACTCACATAATTCCACTACACACCACATGCACACACTCCATAACACATGGCGAAAAGACATTGCCATTTACAATGCCATTAGCTCAAACTCAAATCCGAGCCCGATTGCATTTCCAATGCTTGTATACTTTTTTATTTTCAAACATAGGCACACCTTTAGATGCTGTTATTTTTAGTTTTCATTACTTTTAAACTTATGCCGATTGCCTGTTTGCAAAAAACAAAATAAATAAAAATGTAAGTCTTGAAAGGTCAAACCAATTGACTTTGCAATTGCTTATTTTTTTGTTCATTTTTTTTTTTATCATAGGTATACAGCAGCCTTCGCAGAGTTACTAGATTTTAGGCTTTGCCCCAAAAAGTGAAAGTTTACATTTTTGAAGCCATTTATGCTGCAGGTATCGTTAAATGTCCCTTACAAAATGGTACGCACACCATATACTTAGTAAAAAAGAATCCCCTGCTGTGCAATGTCAATGTATACAAACACCTCTGGGGAGAAACATCTGCATACATTTTACAGCTTGGCTTAATTTGGTTAGATTGATAATTATTTTGCAGTATGGGAACATTTTTTTTTAAATATTGAGTGGCACCGTGAGGTGCAGCTGCTCACGGACTTGGCCTCATGCTTACAATTACATTGCTATTTATAGCTGTGTGTGTGAGAGAAAGAAAATAAAATGGAGTACATTTCTCTCAATGACGACTGCAAGTAGACATAGCATCATGGTCCACCGGACAACCGGCGGGACTAGGTGTCATGCTGGCTGTGAGTGGATGGTACCAACTGGTAAAAAAAAAAACGCACAAAATGATGTATAATTTGTTGCTGTGTTGGCTGGGACTTATTGTGTGTGGATTATAGCATCATAGCTTGTGTGCGTCTGTGTACAGGTGCCCATCTACATGTGTGAGAAAGGTGCGTGTGTGTGTTTTTGCTACTCCCACTGGCAAAGTAAATGTAGGCAGTCTCTGTGACCTATCCTGTACGATAGTGCCCCCCCCACCCCTATTGTATCTGGTGCCCCCACACCAAATCCATTTCTGGTTTGCCGAAGTCCACCTGGGTGTAATGGTTAATCATTACCATATTTTGGGTATTGATATCATGGTGCCCACCTCGTCTATATTTCAGACAGCTGTTGACAGATCTTTTTTTTTTTATTTGAATCACAAGTGATTCAAACTGCTATCGAAATCGAATTTTTTATATCCATTTTTAGAGATTCATGTTTATCTGCAATCAGGAAACTTCTTTTAAAGCCTATTTAAAGGGATTTGTTTAAATGATAAGTGATCTACAGTATTTCTTTACGGTATTAAAATGTCAGTTGGCAATGTTTAAATGGGTTAAGGTATAGAACACATTCTGTTTAGGAGATATTTTTTCAAAATAACTTGTAATTTGTTTTGTGTAGGTTTGGATAAAACTGGCATTTCAAATCCTCTATCCTATTCAGTAGTTTTAGGATCGTTATTTTGTCTTTTGATTTATGAAGTGTATTAATAGGAATTGCTGATATATATTCCGTGATGCATAAGAAGTCCCCCTTAGTGTCTCAATATTCGTATAATGGAAATTTCTGACCTATCTTCGGCTTCGATGGCATGATGATCCCTATTCCAGGCATAATGCTTAATTCGAATCATATTGTTGGCATCGTTGATATGATGGTGCTCACTCCGAATTATTTGTGGTGGAAATAATTGTCATCTGATGGGCAGCCCTAGCACGTGATCGTGTGCCATGGACACATAAGGCATTTTAATTTGACAACATGTTTTGAAAAAGATGCACTGATGTTGAAGGACTAAATATATATTTAACCGAAAATGAACAGCGTGTGTTTCTGCACTACAAACTGCTGGTTTCTCATAAAAATAAATTAAACAAAGAAATAAGGGTGCATTTATCCAAAATGAAACTGACACGCTGAAGTTTGGGAAGATAATGATTGCATTTCCAAAATATATTTCTGAATGTATAAGATTTATAGCGCGTGTGCATAACTACAAAGCAAAAGTTCTGTATGTGAACAGTACATTAATGGACATAACAATAAGATTGGTTATTAGGGTTCATAAATGAAACGGGGTTTTTGCCACTGAGTGGTGATGTAGAGAGAGTTAAGAAGGTTCCTCTCCAGAGTGGGAGAGGTGGTGTTGCAACAAGCATGGAATGGGATATTCTTGGTTCTGAGGCAGTGCGTGCAGGGCTAAAGCTGGTTGCAGGGGGGTTGTTGTGCAGTGGTGGCTGGCTTGTACCAAAGTTGGTGAGGCAGGGACACAAAAAATAAATACATTGACTCACTTTAACTTGCAGCGCGACGTCCTCCTCCCTAGGTTGTCTGCTGGAAGCTCTGGATGCAGGAAACTGCTCTATCCAATCCTTGCGATGCTTTTATAGCTTGAGCAGCACCAGGATTGGAGGAAACTGCCTCACTCAGTGCTCTTAGGAGCCCTGGAGGCCTTCGCTTTCTCTAACCCAGCTGTCTGAGACAGCTAAGTTAGAGAACTTTAAAATGCGCATGTCTGGCTGACCGTCCCAAGACGGCCAGCCAAAGAGACATGCGCATTTAAAAGCACACAGCTTCCTGCTGCCGCCACTCTGCACACTGCCCCACCCCGTCCTGAGACATAGTTTGGGATGGGTTGCTGAAAAATAAAATGGTAGTCAATGAACTTTATTACCATTTTATTTTTCAGCTCTGGGGCTTGTGGGGCTGCACCGTTCAAATGGAGGAGCCGCCCCTGTTATTGCGTATAAGGAGGGGAAAAATTAAGGTGGGACTAGGGAGGGGCTGATAACTCTGAAAACACTTGCATCCTGTTTGGAAGCTGTAAACAGGAAGAAATGCTGTTCATGCAGTATGCTGGCATTGAAGGTGAATGCAGATTTGCTGAACACATGAGTAACTGGAGTGAAAGTGAAATTAAAAGGTGGAATGATGAAATGGAAGACTACTGGTCTGAAATAGTTGGCAGCTTACATGTGGGCCTGGGCTGGCCCGGGTTGGAGGAAAGAAATACATTGGGGGAATTAAAGGTTTTTTGTGTTTCTAATTAACACTAATTGCCTTGTTCTCCTTTATAAAAAAAAAAAAACTTTAAAAAACTGGAGTCTAAAAAAACTTACTCTCCCAGTTAATTAATGTGTTGTAGCCCTAGCACAAGTACTAGCTTGGTAAAACTAAAAGAGGTTGATGCGTACTAAGACTATCCGAAAAGAGTTTAGAGACAAATTAACTCCTAATGTTTGCAGTCATGATACTCCTTGAAGATAAAAATTACTGCAACTCCTTAGGAAATGTCTAATGACTCCACCTCTGGCACCCAGCATCCATGTACAATCAGTGACATCATAATTTGTAGGTTGCTGCCTACCATACAGCGCTACTGTCTGTTTTGCTAAAGACACGTCAGGGACATCCAGTAAGTTGACCTAGGAATGCATTCCGCCTGTTGCTTACTATTGGCTTTGTAGTTTGCAACTCACATTTTCTAGCTTTCTATTTGCTGGCATTATTTGCTTTAGGCTACCCTGCTCGAGTTCGTCCCTCCTGTTGCCCAAACTTTGTCTACTGTATTCTTCCACTAACTCGCTTTCTGTAGACAGGCCTTTAAATCTTTCTGTTATCTTGTCACATTTGCTGTGCATTCAAAGATGGAGGTCAATTGCCAGGTTGTGTCTTCCAGGGAGCTTTGTGTTTATTTTTATTTTTCTGTCTTCAAAGTGAGAGGTTTATGTGGGTCTGCTTCAGGAAGGCTGTATGATATTGTTTTTTCTAGTGCACAGCATCATTTAAATGTCTGTAAATGAACTGTGCTAATGATCTAATCAATACATTGGGTGAGGACATTCCACATATCATAGTTTGTGCAATGTATACTTTTATAAGTAAAACTGTAGGTGAGTGCAAATGTATTAGTCATATCGATTGATGTGTTATCTGTGATGGCAGTATGCTACCATACCTTGCATACTCCATGTTACCCCACTCCATTCTACTTTGCTCTACCCCACACCTCTACACTCTACTTTGCACAACTCCACACTATGCCACTCCACTCCACATTGCGTCACTGCACTCTTCTCTGAACCCCTTCACTCAATGCCTCTCTACTGAACACCACTCCACTCTATGCCACTCCACTTTACCCCACACTACTCTACTATGCACCACTGCACTCTACACCTCTCAACTCTGCACCACTCCATGCCACCCTACCCTGCAACACTGCTGTCTACGGTGCTGCACTCAATGCCAATCCAATCTACTCTACATCACTTCACTGTATGCCAGTTCACTCTGATAATTTCCTCTATGCCACTCTAATCTAGTCTGCACCACTGCACTCTAGTCTGATACCATCTACTCTATGCCAGTGCACTTGGCACCACTGCACCCCGTGCATTCCTCTCTGCACCACTCTATGCCGTTTAACTCAGTCTCTGCACCACTGTACTCTACGCCACTCTCATCTGCACCATTGCACTCAATGCTACTCTCCTCTGCACCACTGCACTCTACGACAGTATACTGTGCAACACTGCACTCTCTGCCACTCTACTTTATGCCACTCTACACCATAGCACTCTAGGTCACTTCACCCTATGCCACTCTATTCTGCTCTGCACTACGGTACTCTGTGACCCTGCTCTGCTCTTCGACCCTGCACCGCTCTACGACCCTGCACTCTGACACTTTACTCTGCATGACTGCACTCTATGCCTCACACTACGCCACTGCATTCTACTCAACACTACTTCACTCTATCCTGCACTATTCCACTCTATTCCACTCTATTCCACTCTATTCCACTCTATTCCACTCTATTCCACTCTATTCCACTCTATTCCACTCTATTCCACTCTATTCCACTCTATGCCCCTCTACGCCCCTCTACACCTTTGCACTCTATTCTGCACCACCCCACTCTATTCCATTTTACTATATGCCACTCCACTGCATTCTACGCCATTGCACTCGAAGGCATTCCTCTGTATGCCATTGCACTCTGCGCCACTGCAATCTACTCTGCCCTGTTTACTCTATGCAACTTCACTCTAAGCTTCTCTACATCATTGTACTCTATGCCAATGCACTCTACATAACTTTTCTCAAAACCAATGCACTCTGTGCCATTCTACTCTGCACCACTGTACCTTATGCCACTTCATTCTAGACCACTCTACTCCACTCTACTCCACTCTACTCCACTTTCTGCCATTCTATGACACAACGCCACTCTAAGCAACTTCCTCTGTGCTACTTCATGCCACTCTTTTATCCACTCTAATCTATTCTATGACATAGTGTCATAGAATAGAGTGGCACTGTACTCCACTCCACTCTGTGCTACTCTACTCTGGCAGTATACTCTGCCCTTACACCACTCTACAACACTCTATGCAACACCCTCTATGCCACTCAATTCTGCTGTACACCACTCCACGACATTCTATGCCACTCCACTCTACGTAACTTTGACACTGTACTCCCCGCCACTCAACTCTGTCATTCCACTCTACGACACACTACTCCCTCAATGATACTCCACAACACTGTACGCTACTCCATGACACTCCACTTCACTCCAAACCACTCAGTTCTACTGTATACGCACCACTCTTCACCACTCCATAACATTCACCTCTACTCCGCTTTACAACATTTCACTCGATGTCACTCTCCTTTACCCCTACTAACTTTAACCATGTTGAACGGCAGCCACTCTGGTGTACAACATTGCTAAAACATATTGGCAACGCCAATAGCTCTTGCATAGACGTGACTTATTGGCTTTGCCATTGCTTGTTTTCACCGGTGTATGCTGCCACCAAATTTTGTAGAATCAAGGGGCGAGAGGTAGGGAACAAATGTATATAAAAAGCTTTTTTGTTTTAAAAGGCAGTCACTGAAGAACGTGGCATGTTGAGTCTAGTCTTATGCTGATATATTAGATTGAAAAGGAATGTATATTCCCAAAAGTGGTGGCGGCAACACTTCGTTCCCTTTCCCCCAACCAATTTCCCCAGTGTTTAAAGATTTAAAGAATACCGATAGGCGCTTGCCTTGGTCAGAGATTTTGTTTTACGTTTTGCATTTTGGACTCTGTTTTCAAGGTGAGCCTAGACAACAGTTCATGGGAATTCAATGGAAAGATTGCAAGTAATGTTCTTTAGAATTTCTTTCACTGTAATCTACAGTTCTCCCCCTCAGTTCCAGTGGTGCATAACGCATAACAGAGTTAAAAAAACATAGAGACTAACATTATTCAGATAGCATGAATGACAGAAGAGATTGTTTCCTTATGATGAACTTCACATGGTGAAATATTTTGAATAAAAAGTTTGTCTCTGGTGCCCACTTCCTTTGCTTGCTTTCTGCGTGTTCATAGTTTCCACTTCTCTCTCTTTGGCAGGGTGCAATGTCTGTGGACTCCATAACGGACCTTGATGACAATCAGTCTCGGCTACTAGAAGCTCTGCAGCTCTCATTACCAGCAGAGGCTCAGAGCAAGAAGGAAAAAGAGAGAGATAAGAAGTTAAGTCTGAATCCTATTTATAGACAGGTTCCCAGGCTGGTGGATAGCTGCTGTTTACATCTGGAGAAAAATGGTAAGTGGAAAGATTACGGATTCCCTGGTTATTGAGAGATTTGCTGCAGTGTTAGATCCTAGGTTTGTATGGCCAATCACACCCTTGCATTAGAGATATATTCGTTGTTGGTCTGTGGAGTAAAGGACTAGAGTGCATTATCCAAAATCATCATATAAAAAGATTGGTTAATTGCATGTTGAGCTAGCTGCAGAGATGATTGTCTGTCAGTCATCTGTAATCTTTGTACTCTATTCTCCCAAATTTTATCTGAGGAAACCTCCGATTTCCTCATGGATCAGTGTTTTCTTTGGCATTTCCCTCACCCCAGGTAACATCTTTGCCCTTTTTACAAACCTTTATTCAAATTTTAAAATGAATATTAGATTGTGTTACAGGCAGACTGCAAACCATTATTGCCAATGCAAACCGAGTTCTATGATTATCATAATTCAGTAAATCAGATTATTTACTTCGTGTGGTGCTTGAGAACTTCTTGTATTGAATAGTAGTCATGATGCATATCACCTGAATGCATAATTTGTTGCTGGGAATTCCCTCAGTTCTTCCATGTATCAACAGCAATAACAAAGCAGTTGTAAATGAGGGCAGACAAGAAAATAGACGCTGTGCAATGCCAATGTGATCATAAAAACCTTGCTGATGGTAACTTATTTGAAGTATCTACTGCCCTGTGTGTTTGATGTTGCAAAACTTCTTATCCAAGATCAGAAGGGCATGAGATATGAAGTTGTCTGCTTTGTCTGACCTTGAGTACTGGTCAGACAGATGCTGAAAATGCAGCTGTTCTTGGAAACAGGAATCAGACACTGCTGCAAGCACACCGGTTTACCAAGTAATACCTCTTTAGAGTTTTACTTTCAGGTGGTAGCATAGGTGCACGCCCCGGCATACTCTTGGTAGGGGATGATGGGGTAGTGTTTTTTGTTGAGATTGTGCAGATAGCACACATATTGTTCACAATAAATATAGTGTCCAAGCAGTGTTATTCTTTATTGTAATAAATATATATTACATTATAACATGACAATATGCTATGCTCAGTAATTGTACAGGGTTGTATGCCATTGGCATCTCTATTACTCTGTAGTTTCTCTTTGTCTTAGGGTAACACCGTTATCCTGGTATACAGGGGTAGGGTTAATGCAAACACTAGAGCTATATGTGCATTGTCTAATTTTTTTCATTCTTGTCATCATAGCTCAATGCCTAACAGATTTCTGTTTAGTCTCATACATTCCTTCACAATGCCACATTACCTGGCCTGGGTGGCATTGGTTGCTCAAGTTCAGACTGTTGTCTGAAGGATGCAAAAGCGGTAGTCACCGTTCAGAGAGGGAACTGGGTAGTAGTCGCAGGTACAGACACACAGGCAGTTGCCCCGGGTGTCTGCCCAGTAGAAGCTCAACGTGACATAACGAAGTGAGGCACACAGGCTTCATGTTAGCATCCGCATTGCTGGAGAAGGGGATAACCGCAAGAGCATTGTGGAATGCATGTGATATAACCATCATTGAGAAGATCGCGGAAACTGGTTTTAGTCATTTTACTCTGATTTCGTAGTAAATTGCAGGCTACAGGAAGAAGCACTTTGTACAGCTTCTCTTCCCATCTGTGCTGCCCCTGAAGCTGTGTTGCTTAATCAAGATGTGCAGACAAAGACGAGAGAGAACTTGACTCAGGGCAGAACAATATCCAAACATGCTAGGAAGAGGTGGTTATAGCCATGCTGGATACTTATCTGCACCACTCAGTCAGGTGTGCAGGGTTGCAGCTAGTCAAACAGGCCAGAGTACTTGGCATACTGAGAAACGGCAAGGATCTATTTGGCAAGGTGGTCTACAACATCCTGCACACAGTAAAATAGAGACCAGGTGGGGCCATCAGAGCTTCTTCATCTAGACGTCTAGCATTCTGTTGTGGATCTATGGACCGCCTAGAAATGAGCACTGGGTCAAGCTTGATCAGTACTCTATCTGCAGTGTCAGTCCTTTGTAGTGGGCCGCCGTAAGCAGATCACCCAGGCAAGGCAGTGGTTGATGACACTTTACCACACAACCTGAGACTTATGCTCGGTGACATAATAAACATTGCATGTTGTGCTTAAGAGTAACAGGACATATTGTCACTTTTTTATTGACAATTTTAACAAAGCCATATCTGCTTATCAATATAAAAATATTGCATAGTTCATATCAACATACTTTTGACTTTTAAAACCTTTTAAACGTTGAGCAGTATTAATTTCATCAAAATCACTGATATTCGTTACTGTATTAACAAATTGTTTTCCTAATTCCATTTTGTATGATGCAAATATGGTCCAATCTCATCCACCTTCAATTATGAAAACATGCAGTAAAGGGAAATATATTTTATGGTTTCACTACTCTGACTGAAAAATCGACAGAGGCCAAGAAACATAGAAGAGAGATTTAGATCTCTACTGATTTAACATGCCCTACCTGAATTCCATTAAACCTTTCCTAATTGATATATTCTTTAAATGTTACCACTATAAATGTCATCCTTTCACGAAGGCACCTCACTTTGACCGTTACCATCCTATTGCCTTCCATACCGCTCATGCTAGCTTTAATTTGAAGATTGATAGCGCCTTGATCTTGTTTCAACTCGCTGAGAACCAAAGCCTTAAGTTACAATCAACATTAGAAGGTAATGTCCAAGCAATTGCCACAGCTTCGTTTTCCTTTTCCTCAAACACTTAGAACCTATCTGGGCAGCCTAATTAGCGAACAAATCCAAACTAATTTCAGTGTTTATGTCCCAGCGACTAGCATACTGGTACTCATAACATACAAATAGATTCATTTTAAAATTGGGCCCCATTAATTGCTTTATCCAATTAGGCAGGAGAAGCCTTGTTAAACCTCAGGAGATAACTGGCTAGATTAAGTAGGGTCACTCTTGAGGCTTCACAGTTGCATCCAATCAAATGCAATACACAAGTCCTTGAAGGATTGAGTTACCCACTGTCTTAATTAACCCTTTCCCTACAAATGAAGTTCCAGAGGACATAGTTTGGGTTTTCCTTCTTTGGATGGTCACACTGTTATTAGCTGAAAACGCTGATGCAGACACTCAGGACTCAGGGCTGACCTGTGTCTGTGTCTTGAAAGATAGTGACGTTGTCTACATAGTGCAGTACCACGGGTTCAGTGTTTAGATTGAATCAATGAGGTTTAGCGAATGCTACTACCAAATAAGTCTGCCATTGACACCCTGTAAACCAGAAAATGGTCAGATGGTAATAGTGACACAAAAGACTGTCTTTTAAATAAAATAATTCAATTTATTTAAAGAGCGGTATTAGTGAGCGAGGGAGGTGGTGGGGGCTCTGGTGCCGTTTAGTCATATTTGGGACATGGACACTGTGTGTTATTATGCAGTTCTTACATTTAATAAGAAGTGGTCTCTACCTGTTTCAGTTGGCACCACTTGTACATTGTGCTGTTATTGTTTTGCGCACTGTGTCAGCTGTGATTGAGTTATTTGTTGCATGGGTTAAAATAAATAAATGTTTATTACTGTTAGATTTCTCATATGAATAAATATTAGGTAGTGCATATTGAAGTTAACGCTATTTGCAAGAGAGTTTGATGCATAATATGTCCGAATGTTTCTGTTCTAGGTCTATTTAATGTGACGATACTATACGCAGTCTTTACTTGAAAAAGTTCTCTTATTTTTCTCTATTATTGCTCAGAGACCGGAATTGTGGCCATTTTACAATGTTTGTTATTGCTTTGTCCAGTGTTGCATACAAATCTTAATGATTACTAGTCCTCTTTTAACGCAGCCACCTAACTAGTACTCCCCACCCTTAACTGAAACATTGCCTCCTACCCGTCATTGATGGCCATCTCCCCTTGCTGCCCCATTCCAGGATGTGAGAGAGCCGTGTCTGAAGCATCAGAGACGTAGAGTGCCAACAAAGTCCAACTCTTTTATGGTATCCATCGATGTGTAAAAGGATTGCACTCTGCACTGTGGATTGCTGGGATATTTGATAGTGTCACGTGATCAGAGTTGTGCTGCCAGCATCCTCCCCACTTTCTCTCCAGGCTCATAGTGTCCCCATTTAAGTTGAAACAAGGCACATTCAGGTTTTGAAATGTATTTTTTATATTTATTTTTCCAGGTTTTACACTGAAACTACTAGTCAAATACCCATATTTTTTAATGAAAAGAATAAGTTATGTTCCCCCCCACGTTACATAATATTGATAACATTAAAAAACTGTAATCATCGCATGATATCACTTTCTCTTTAACAATGCTCAGCAGCATAGTCTTACACTTATATCGCATACTAGGAATGCAGATATTGTCCTGCTGCGGAGGCCTCCCCGCCCACGTGTGCCTGCATCATCTTCTACCACACCTAAATGCCCTCCTCTACTTTGTCATCCTCTCTAGTTGTCGTGATGTAAATAGTATCAAGTTCTAAACAACAAGGGAACCCAGCGGGTAGCAAAGGACCATGGGTAGTAGTTACTTTAAAGGAGACATAGGTCCTGAGCATAACTTAAATATTAGTACAATGAAGCATAGACCACAATAAGGACTCTCTATAACACTTTTCCTTGTCCAGCCGGACAGGAAACTTTAATCATAGATTTGATAACAGTTTAATATACAGTATGAACACACAGCAACGAATCGTTACAGTATAGCACACTCCTGTGCCGTACCATGGGGAAACAGAAGAGAAAATAAGAGAATAGGAAAGGGTGTATCAGGCAAAGAGAACAGACAGGTCACTATTTTGAATAAATGCAATTTGTTAGTGTAACCTGAAGCGGCGCATACAACATTAACTTAACAATGCAACAATTGTATGCCCACTCAGAGGAGTCGACGTTTCGATCCCGCAAACAAAATAACAAGGGATCATCTTCAGGACTTAATTGAATATTTGCCTGTTTGGAACTTTATCAATAGCCTGTTAGGAGTAAAACAGGGAGAGAGAAAAAAAATAAAAATACAAAGGAGAAGTTAACAACGTGTGCCTGGGGAGAGAAGTCATTGCCAACAGCCTGCTGCACTTTACAACACTCGGATTCGCAGTGGGTGAGAGGTGCTCGTGAGTGTGAGCATGGATTCAAAATAGATTCAAAATAGAACACTCATGGAGACAGGCATATTAGTTGCTTTACAGTTTCATCATTCGAAATCGAAGTGATAGGAATGTGGTCGATTGGAGAGGAAGCTCAAACCCAGTGTGTGAGCAGGCATGGGTAGAGCTGCATGCATTTAAGTCTAAGCCGGAAAGAGAATGGACATGGGCGTCATACCTTTGGAAAAAGTGGACCAAAGAGGGATGAACACACGGCAATGTACAAAAAATGGTCCCAATGGTAACAGCAGGGCTCGGCATGCGAGGTGCTGCCAAGGGGCAGAGGAGAAAAGGGAGGCGGTTAAACCAACCTAATGCGACGGGCAGAACGTGCAAATGCGGCGGTGGTCGGAAAACATACCTAGTAAATTAAAGTAGGACTCCTAAACTTAGTCTCGATGGAGTGACAGCGCGTGTGCCGGCTGTGCCGTACGTGAGGCTGGTGGGGCGGTGCCTTCCGTATCTAGGGGTAAAGTTGGTTATTAACTTGGTCACACCAAGATGGTGAACATATGCGGGGAAAAGGGAACGCAAGCTTACCCTTTAGGAGTATGAGCGGCCCTTGGATGAGGGTTAAGTGATTTGGGGGGAACCAGCGAGGCTTGATGGCCACAATCAACAACGGTCATGAAATCTAATGATCCGCTAGGGAAGGAAAGAAAAACCTTTAGTCCCAGATATGGGTGGGCTGAGGCGTTCGGTGGCCAAGCGGGGAGAAGTCCGAGCTTACCTTAAGCGGACAGTGCCGCCACGTACAGCGATGTAACCGTCTGCTCGTTGGGAAGGCTTGCCGGTACTAGACGAGCAGCGCCGAGTCACGTGGGAGTGTGTCCTACGGTCGCCATCTTAGGTAGGGGAGGGAATTGCAGTACAGGTGAACGACGGCTACTATCTCATATTGCATCTACGGCTGCCATCTTGGAACGGTGTCCAAGTGCCGAGGTTGGTTTGTGAAGGGATGTGCCTGGGGGTGGAAGTGAATTGCGCGGAAAGCATGCGGGGCTTCATGCAAGGAATTACATGCGGAGAGCACTAGTAGTACGCTGGTACATGAAAATTGCTGCATGCATGTAACCAAGGAATACATGGAGTGAGTTAAGTTAAATGTTAGAAAACCTAAGCTGAATTAAGCGTGAGGTACATTAAAAGCATGATGTCAGACAACAGTTCGAGAGATTTAGAGGAGATTGGTCCAATCCTCACTCCTGTTGAGTCCTGTGTGTAGGGTGTTGAATTGAATTATAGATTTCAGCTCCTCTCGATTCAATAGTTGGTTGAGATTACCCCCTCTCTGTGGTAATTTGACTGCTTTCAAAATTGTCCATTTGAGATCCTCCGCAGTATGTTTCAGTTCTGCAAAATGTTCAACCAGAGGAGCATTTGGAGTCCCGCATCTAATGCGACTTCTGTGTTGGCTTATTCGTGTCCTTGCCTTCTGGGTGGTTTGGCCAACATACATTTTTGGGCAAGGGCATAAAATGGCATAGATAACATTATTGCTATTGCAGTTGGTAAAGCTTTTCAAATCGACAGTAATGTTCTTATGGCTAAATTTACATGTTTCAATTGTGTACTCACATACAGAACATTGTCCACATTTCACATGCCCTTGCATAGGTGGGAGGCCCCACATTGAGTCAATGGTTGTATTTGAGGTAGGGGCTGGTAGTGCTGCTCTAACCAAATGGTCCCTCAGGTTCCTGCTTTTTTTTAATGCAAAGATTGGCCTCTCTAGGTTTATATTGCCCGCATTTATGGTGGGCCAATGTTTCAGAATACATTTGCGGATTTTGTTAGAGGCGGGGGAAAAGGTCGTGACACACGCAATCCTTTCTTGCCTGTCTCTGATTTTTGGTGAAGTAACACCTCTCGTGGGCAGTACCATGCTCTCTTGGAGGCGTTTTTTACTAGCCTCCTAGGATAGCTGCGTGCTTTTAGTTTGCTGGTTAAGTTTAGGGCCTCCCTGAAGTAATCAGCTTTTGTAGAGCAATTGCGTCTGATTCTCAGAAATTGTGAGTAGGGCAACGAATCCTTCAGTGCCCTGGGATGGTTGCTCTCGTACCTCAGTAGGGTGTTACGCTCGGTGGGCTTCCTATACAGGCGTGTCAGTAGTTCACCTGCTTCATGATAGATAGTTAAATCTAAGAATGGTATTCCCGTTTTGTCATGTGAAAGGGTAAAATTAAGGTCTGCACAATTGTTATTTAGCCAATGGAGAAAGGAATGTAGAGTAGAGATATCAGAATTCCAAACCAGGAAAATGTCGTCAATGTAGCGACGCCATATACCAATCCCTGAGTAGAATGGGTTATAGTCAGTAAGGATTGATCCGGTTTCTAGGTCGTCCATAAACAGTATGGCTAGGTGTGGAGCAAAAATAGCCCCCATTGAGGTGCCCTTGATTTGCTGGTAAAATGTATTGTCGAACAGAAAGAAATTCCTGGAAAGGCATAGCTCTAGTAGTTGCATTATGAATAGGGTTGGAACCCTATGGGGCCGGGGACGAGTGTCTAATACTTTCTGGATCACTCTAAGAGCCGCTGTTTGGGGGATATTTGTGTAGAGTGATTCGACATCCAACGTACAGAGTGTATTCAGCTCAGGATCATATGGATAATGCTCTACCAAATTTATCATTTCCATGCTGTCGCGTACATAGCAACAGGTGGATGGAACAAAGTCCTTGATGAAATAATCAACGTACTTTCCAAGTGGTTCCAGAATAGAACCACAAGCAGAGACAATTGGTCTGCCCGGGGGGGAGTCAATGCTCTTATGAATCTTCGGGAGAGTGTAAATCACCGGAAGCCGTGGGAATCCATCCAAAGAAATCCAAGAAACTATACTTAAGCTTACCAATGATGCTAGGTCACAAGGGTATTTGAGTAAGAAAGAACATGCGTTTCTCAACGTAAAAAACCCACGGCTTCCGGTGATTTACACTCTCCCGAAGATTCATAAGAGCATTGACCCCCCCCCGGGCAGACCAATTGTCTCTGCTTGTGGTTCTATTCTGGAACCACTTGGAAAGTACGTTGATTATTTCATCAAGGACTTTGTTCCATCCACCTGTTGCTATGTACGCGACAGCATGGAAATTATAAATTTGGTAGAGCATTATCCGTATGATCCTGAGCTGAATACACTCTGTACGTTGGATGTAGAATCACTCTACACAAATATCCCCCAAACAGCGGCTCTTAGAGTGATCCAGAAAGTATTAGACACTCGTCCCCGGCCCCATAGGGTTCCAACCCTATTCATAATGCAACTACTAGAGCTATGCCTTTCCAGGAATTTCTTTCTGTTCGACAATACATTTTACCAGCAAATCAAGGGCACCTCAATGGGGGCTATTTTTGCTCCACACCTAGCCATACTGTTTATGGACGACCTAGAAACCGGATCAATCCTTACTGACTATAACCTATTCTACTCAGGGATTGGCATATGGTGTCGCTACATTGACGACATTTTCCTGGTTTGGAATTCTGATATCTCTACTCTACATTCCTTTCTCCATTGGCTAAATAACAATTGTGCAGACCTTAATTTTACCCTTTCACATGACAAAACGGAAATACCATTCTTAGATTTAACTATCTATCATGAAGCAGGTGAACTACTGACACGCCTGTATGGGAAGCCCACCGAGCGTAACACCCTACTGAGGTACGAGAGCAACCATCCCAGGGCACTGAAGGATTCGTTGCCCTACTCACAATTTCTGAGAATCAGACGCAATTGCTCTACAAAAGCTGATTACTTCAGGGAGGCCCTAAACTTAACCAGCAAACTAAAAGCACGCGGCTATCCTAGGAGGCTAGTAAAAAACGCCTCCAAGAGAGCATGGTACTGCCCGCGAGAGGTGTTACTTTCACCAAAAATCAGAGACAGGCAAGAAAGGATTGCGTGTGTCACAACCTTTTCCCCCGCCTCTAACAAAATCCGCAAATGTATTCTGAAACATTGGCCCACCATAAATGCGGGCAATATAAACCTAGAGAGGCCAATCTTTGCATTAAAAAAAAGCAGGAACCTGAGGGACCATTTGGTTAGAGCAGCACTACCAGCCCCTACCTCAAATACAACCATTGACTCAATATGGGGCCTCCCACCTATGCAAGGGCATGTGAAATGTGGTCAATGTTCTGTATGTGAGTACACAATTGAAACATGTAAATTTAGCCATAAGAACATTACTGTCGATTTGAAAAGCTTTACCAACTGCAATAGCAATAATGTTATCTATGCCATTTTATGCCCTTGCCCAAAAATGTATGTTGGCCAAACCACCCAGAAGGCAAGGACACGAATAAGCCAACACAGAGGTCGCATTAGATGCGGGACTCCAAATGCTCCTCTGGTTGAACATTTTGCAGAACTGAAACATACTGCGGAGGATCTCAAATGGACAATTTTGAAAGCAGTCAAATTACCACAGAGAGGGGGTAATCTCAACCAACTATTGAATCGAGAGGAGCTGAAATCTATAATTCAATTCAACACCCTACACACAGGACTCAACAGGAGTGGGGATTGGACCAATCTCCTCTAAATCTCTCGAACTGTTGTCTGACATCATGCTTTTAATGTACCTCACGCTTAATTCAGCTTAGGTTTTCTAACATTTAACTTAACTCACTCCATGTATTCCTTGGTTACATGCATGCAGCAATTTTCATGTACCAGCGTACTACTAGTGCTCTCCGCATGTAATTCCTTGCATGAAGCCCCGCATGCTTTCCGCGCAATTCACTTCCACCCCCAGGCACATCCCTTCACAAACCAACCTCGGCACTTGGACACCGTTCCAAGATGGCAGCCGTAGATGCAATATGAGATAGTAGCCGTCGTTCACCTGTACTGCAATTCCCTCCCCTACCTAAGATGGCGACCGTAGGACACACTCCCACGTGACTCGGCGCTGCTCGTCTAGTACCGGCAAGCCTTCCCAACGAGCAGACGGTTACATCGCTGTACGTGGCGGCACTGTCCGCTTAAGGTAAGCTTGGACTTCTCCCCGCTTGGCCACCGAACGCCCCAGCCCACCCATATCTGGGACTAAAGGTTTTTCTTTCCTTCCCTAGCGGATCATTAGATTTCATGACCGTTGTTGATTGTGGCCATCAAGCATCGCTGTTTCCCCCCAAATCACTTAACCCTCATCCAAGGGCCGCTCATACTCCTAAAGGGTAAGCTTGCGTTCCCTTTTCCCCGCATATGTTCACCATCTTGGTGTGACCAAGTTAATAACCAACTTTACCCCTAGATACGGAAGGCACCGCCCCACCAGCCTCACGTACGGCACAGCCGGCACACGCGCTGTCACTCCATCGAGACTAAGTTTAGGAGTCCTACTTTAATTTACTAGGTATGTTTTCCGACCACCGCCGCATTTGCACGTTCTGCCCGTCGCATTAGGTTGGTTTAACCGCCTCCCTTTTCTCCTGTGCCCTTTCGCAGCACCTCGCATGCCGAGCCCTGCTGTTACCATTGGGACAATTTTTTGTACATTGCCGTGTGTTCAACCCTCTTTGGTCCACTTTTTCCAAAGGTATGACGCCCATGTCCATTCTCTTTCCGGCTTAGACTTAAATGCATGCAGCTCTACCCATGCCTGCTCACACACTGGGTTTGAGCTTCCTCTCCAATCGACCACATTCCTATCACTTCGATTTCGAATGATGAAACTGTAAAGCAACTAATATGCCTGTCTCCATGAGTGTTCTATTTTGAATCTATTTTGAATCCATGCTCACACTCACGAGCACCTCTCACCCACTGCGAATCCGAGTGTTGTAAAGTGCAGCAGGCTGTTGGCAATGACTTCTCTCCCCAGGCACACGTTGTTAACTTCTCCTTTGTATTTTTTATTTTTTTTCTCTCTCCCTGTTTTACTCCTAACAGGCTATTGATAAAGTTCCAAACAGGCAAATATTCAATTAAGTCCTGAAGATGATCCCTTGTTATTTTGTTTGCGGGATCGAAACGTCGACTCCTCTGAGTGGGCATACAACTGTTGCATTGTTAAGTTAATGTTGTATGCGCCGCTTCAGGTTACACTAACAAATTGCATTTATTCAAAATAGTGACCTGTCTGTTCTCTTTGCCCGATACACCCTTTCCTATTCTCTTATTTTCTCTTCTGTTTCCCCATGGTACGGCACAGGAGTGTGCTATACTGTAACGATTCGTTGCTGTGTGTTCATACTGTATATTAAACTGTTATCAAATCTATGATTAAAGTTTCCTGTCCGGCTGGACAAGGAAAAGTGTTATATAGAGCCTATTGTGGTCTATGCTTCATTGTACTAATATTTAAGTTATGCTTAGGACCTATGTCTCCTTTAAAGTAAATAGTATCAAGGACAAACTTAATCTTAACCAGAAAGAGAGACAGGGAGGCAGAGTGTTTGCATCCTTCCTTCTCGGCATGCAGTGTCTGTCTTCAAGGAACTTCTGATGCAAGATTTACTTGCCACCTAAATTGTCTAAGCAGTCATGAGTGAGACGTCATTATTAGTGATTTAGACAATGTTCGTTTGAAGCAGTTGTTTTTTTCTTTGGAAGCTTGTACCAAGAACTTTTCATGTACTAATGTTTCACTGTTGAGGACTTGAGTTCCAAATCATGGAGGAGCCATGGACTGAGATATCTTACAGTGTTTGAGTACAGACCTGGAAAAAGTTAATGCAGGTATAGGTACCATACACACTGCAAAGAGAAGCTCATTTGGTGTGTTTTAGTTGAGGCATCCGCTAAGGATCTAATGAGGCAAAGTCTTGCATCAAGTTTCTGGGAATTCCATTTCCCTGCTGCCAGCAATCTCAGCTGCCAGACAAATCAGTCACCTTGTCAAGTGTCTTGTTCCAGTTGCCGCTGATCATAAATATGGTTTTGCCAAAATCATTGAGTACCCTTGGTATGTTGGCAAGAAATTTAGACCTGGCGCCTTTGAGAGCTTAAACTGATCTGACAGCTGTTGAATCCCTGTATGTTTCATTAAGGCATGTTCGATCCTGGTGTTAACTAGCTGAAGGGATATGGATTTCGAGAACAGAATGCCAAAAACTCCCTTATCGTAACCAGACTAAGTTGTAGGGCATGAGATGGTGGAGGACTTATTATTTACAAAGACAACTCTCCCAGCATACACTCTTTTCAGGTGTTCACGTTAATTTAGTGAGAGCTGGGTCTTCCGAAGTAGGGAGATTTCCGGCAGTTTAGAGTCCAGGTAAACCAGAATCTTTTTCCATTTGATATAATGTGACTGGCAAATGATGAGATGTTCTTGCTCTGGTTTAGTTAACTCGCATTAGCAGAAATTAAAGAAACACCCAAGAATAGGGGAGCAAGTTTGGGAGATATACAAACAGAAATGGGAGCAAAGCAGCTCCATCTGTACTGCTGTGTCACAGCAGAAGAAACCATATATAAGGCAGGAGTTTGCCTGAGGAAATATGAAAAGATCGGTAACCCCTGGTGGGAACAATCCAATATGGTCGAAGGAACATACAATGTATGCAGACTTGATTTGAGTTCTAGTAGGGGGTAAGGTCTTCTCGGTAGGTGCTGAGTGGATATGGTAATTACATTTACATATCTGAAGTGAGTGGATATGGTAATTACATTTACATATCTGAAGTGTCTGCTGCATTTGGATATACTGTTGTAATCTTTAAACTTGATAAAAAAGATTAAAAAAATATCAGAATAAATATGTAACCGAAGGACCCCTCAAAAAAATTCAAATATTAGTGCTTTGTTTCTTTATGACATTTTTATAGGCCGAGGGGGCAATCATGTTAACTGGAACACTTAGAGCACTTGGCTGAGCATAACTGCTGCATTGATGGAGAACTAACAACAAAAATTAGTGGTTGGCTTTTTGGTAATTAGAATTGCAATATAAGCTCTTTGTGGTCACTGATTGTACATCTTGCTCGAGGGTACTCAAAGGACCTCGGTGATTTCTGCATAGTTTACCTAATACAAATGATGGCATGGCATTATAAAAAGTATTTTATGATTTTGTACATGGATTAAGGGCAATCCACTTTTGATGGGGTGCTTAATCACTTGATAAATAGTGTTGGCATTTCAGGAGGAGAGGTTACCCTTGGGAAACAATGGGGCGCATTGTTGCTTTTTTCTTCACAGTTGAGTTCATCCATCCGATCATGTTGTGGTTTGATGTCTCTTCCAACAGAGTTTTAACCAATTAAACAGGCTGTTGATGTGCTTCCCTTGCAGGTCTGCAGACAGTGGGCATCTTCAGGGTCGGGAGTTCGAAAAAGCGAGTAAGACAGGTACGAATAATCAAATGACGAGTTCAAGCTGTACGACATAAGCTGCAATGAGATGGTTTCCTGTCAATATTTATCTGTAAAAATCAGTAAAGATGGTAAACTGGGAGCCTTATATTAGAACATTACGCATACCTCCTATCACAATGATGAAATGGTCGCTTCATGGAGACGTAAACATAATACAATACACAAAACATACCCTGGATTCCTGCTGTCTGCCATAATCGTTGTGGCAGTGAATAGTAAACCTAGATATATGCAAATGTACACAGCCACTGTAGATGGAGGTTGGTTAACAGTCCTAGTCCATTTAACTTGTGTTCACCACCTCCCTCTTTCCTGTATAGATAAAGACTTCGGCGTCGACTGCCGCAGTTTCACTGCCATGCACTCATCTGTAAATATATGTGATAACCATACAGCAAAAAGCTGAGTCTTTGCTTCACCATTCAAACCTCATTTGCTGACACGCCATCCATTGTAATCACAATGACTTGGTACTATACAGTACTTATTATGACAATTTTGCCACCTCTAAATACTACAAACTGTATTTAGGTTGGTACTCAGTTTACCGACTTCAGAAGAATGAAATGCTGAACTGGCATGTGGCTGTGCTTCAGACTTATGACCTACTGGTCGGACAAGCAGCAAGTACCTGACGCGCTGAGCCATTTTGCTGGATACTGGTGTGATGTCTTTTGTAGCTATCAACTTGATGCTAAGTACAGTACTTGTTTTGGAAAGGACGGCCTTATCGTAGAACAAATACAAAATAAAACCCAACTACTGTAGTACAAAGTGTCTTTTTTTTTTTTAACAATTAAAAAATACCAAGGGTGCAGTGGTTGAGAAACTCATTGAGGTGAGAAGACAGGCATTAGAAAACATACACGTGTCATTCAACGAAGATAATTATGATTTAGCATAATTCTGTACTCGCTGTTTTCTATTTCTTGATAAGCTCTGGGCTACACTAAACAATGGGATTGTGGTGATTGTCAGGGTACTGGAGAGGTTTTTGTATTTTGTTCAACAAAGCACGAGTATCTTGAACTGCTATAATGAAATTGTTTATCAAAGTGGATAGTTGGGGATTTCAGGTACTTTGGAAAAACAACGTCAAATTCTGCTCCGAAAATCCAATTTCTAAAGACTATCATGCTTTACATTTTGCGTATTGCATTTTACAAGTATTGCCTGAATTCTTTTGTTTCTGGAGAATTGGCTGCCATATCATGCGTTTCTTACAGTTTGGATGGCACATATAGTCATAAAGTGTGAGCCAGATACCTACGAACACCTTTTTTTCCCCAGTGGTTTCCATGATGCATAGGTCTTTGAATTCCACCAGAAGCTAATTCAAAACTATTCAAGTGGGTTTTGTGTGGTCCCACATTTTGCAACTTCTTGTGTCCTAACAGAGCTCTTTTAATTTGACTTTGTTGGTGGGTCTGCACGAGTGAGAGGACTTTTTTAAGCATATTAAGTGGGAAGCGAGTGTGTTTGGCCTCTTTCGCCCCCAGAAGAAAAAGAAGTGTTTAAATATATATAAAAGAAAAAGGTCACCCAGGCCTTGATCGCATCCCGCATTGACTATACCAATGCGCTGTATGTTTGTCTGTCTTGTGATCTTTCGAATAAACTCCAGGTCGTTCAGAATGCTGCAGCTAGACTACTACTGAACCTCTTAAAGAGGGTACGCGTTATGAAACACCTCCGTGGCCTACATTGTTTGCCTGTGAAAGAGAGGGTGAATTTTAAATCTGTGTACAGGGGATGCCGGGGCCGAAGAAATGGATTCGGAAGCTTTAAGTAGAGATTTCAAAGAGGGCTTTATTTTTATATAGGATCTCCTTTTTCTGCTGGTGATTCGTTCCTGAGCCAAGGCTGCCGGGTCTGTTGCGGGCTTCCGTAAAGGATCCAGGATGTCTTTCGACGAGTGGAACAGTCCTCCGTCAGGCACGGCCACCAGGAGAGAAAGAAAAGAAATAGGGTCGGGTTAGGAAAGGTTCGGGCTCTGGAGACTTCGGGGCCGGGAGTGAGGGAAACCAAGTGCTTTCAACCCTCGGTATATGTGATTCGCTAGTGCTCGTGATGAGGGAGGGGGTTTACGAGACTATACAAGGGGCTTTACAACATGTACAGGTTACTCCGAAGGTTGGACACGCATCCCACCCAACCCGCTACTTTGCCCCGTACCTGTTGGAGCCTAGCTCCTCCCGCGGGAGCGTGGCGGGGCAACTCGTGAAGTCGGTGGCCTCCTGGCTTCTCCAGGTCCCCTCTGGGTTTCCACTTCGGGTCCGTCTCGTACTTCTCCGCTTCCTCGCTCGATCCTCTCCAACTCTTCTCTCCGCAATGTAGCACTCTCTCCTCCTGGGAAACGCTGTCCGTTGCTTCCGGGGTTGACGTGGTTCGGGTAGTGACGCGGGCTAGGGGCGGGTCCTCTCCTTAAGCATCCTCCCAGTTAAAGGCACCCGGTTCCAATTCCTCAGGTTGCCAATGGGTAGCGTCATCTTCTTCTGGCCAATCCTCCCGGAGATATGGATCGGGCTGCTGCAGAGAAGGAATAGAAGCAGGTAAAAGCGGGGCCGCTGTCCACCAGTCCGACTCTGGGGATTGTCCCTCGGTCGTTCGAACCGCCCCGTCACACTCTGGTAACTGTTCATGCCACTCTCTAAGGATATGGCCCGACATACCTGAGAGCAAGACTCCGGTTTTATGTTCCGGCTAGGCAGTTATGCTCATCCACCAAGCTTATGGATGTGTCCCCAGGTTTCGTAAGCAGAGGATTGATGGCAGCTCCCGCTCTCGGATGGGTGCCGTAGTCTGGAACCAACCCCCTGTGGAGTTATGTGTTCTGAGTGACCTTAAGGTGTTAAGGAGGAGATTGAAGACCTTCTCGTCTAATTACTTGCTGGGCACATGCAGAAACACTCTTTGGAGTAACTGTGGGCAATACAAGTACTGTCTAACATAACATATCCAATAAATGGAACCTCTGAAATTGGCATAATTTTGCTTCATTGTTGCCCTGCATCATGATTTTTATTTGCCGGCAAACAGTAGTTTTATTTAATCAAGAATCAACTTTGTGCAAGCAGCGCAACAGGTGTCCCAGTTTCCTATCTTCACTCTTCGTTTGCCGTTCTGTGTTTAACTGGTGAGCCTGGTAGCCTAGAGATGTGGTTCAGTGGAGGAGAACAAGCTGTGAGTGTAGCAAGGCACAGAGTGTTGAGGGCAGCAGTGAAGTTTGCAGATGTGCTTCCAGATACTGGAGCGGTAGACAGAAAGCTCTGGGAGGTGCCCAAGGCAGTGGCGGATGTCACAACAGGAAGGTGGGAGAGGGCGGGGGACAAACGGGCGAGTGGGGGAGGTGGCGGGGGAACGGGGAAGAGAAAATAATCATTTTTAAAAACATACCTTTCGCCGCAGTCTCATAGCTCTCCCAGCAGTCTCTGTTAAAGGTAGAGGCTGCTCAGCCGATCCTATCGCTGCTCTCCTGCTGGGAGAACAGTGCCAGGATAGGTCTGAGTAGCCTGCTCTGCAGCCCAGACACTGTTGTGTACCCTTTGGCTTTTCTGCAACCCAGCTGTGAACATAGCTAGGTTGGAGAAATGGAAGTGTGCATGTATGTTTGGCCAGCCTAAGACGGCCTGCCAAACATACTTGCAAACTTCTAAGTGTCCACCACCTATCTGTACTGGCCTCCCCCCGCCCAGATGTAGCATCCCGAAGGCTGAAGTGTAGACACCAGCATTCCCGTGAGTACAGTTACCACACCGGCAGAACTGAGGAAGAAGCTTCCTACTCTTCCTCTTGGGATGAAGCCACCGCCCTCCCTTATGGAATTTTGAAAAGTTACGGGTGGAACTGCGATACACGTGCAGTCACCGCATTGAACAATTGATGCGAAGGACAAGACCCTCACAAATGGGATCAAGAAGCAGCCACGGATGGATACGTGTGGTCTGCCTAAACCTATGAGATACCTGGGAGTTTACCGAAGATGCCCTGCATTCTCTTGATGTACCAAAAGTGTCAAAAAAAGTAATTGACTTTCCAAATGATTACGCAATTTGGTGGAATAAAATGTGTTGTTTCCCCGAAATGGTCAGTCTGGGTTGTTGCATTTTTAGTTTAATAACTATATTGAATACTGTGAGTAAGGAAAGGAAGCTCAAAATAGGAAATCAAAATTGTAAGCTTGATCTGCTCTATCATAAATCTAGGTCCATTGTCTTTGATACCAGATGTCCGAGCCAGTCACAGAAAAATTAAATGATATTGTTTCATTATCATTTTATTTTTCTATTACTCAATCTGGCGAGTGGGGCGATGCTCCATTACATATTAGCTGCCCCTGCCCCAAGGTGAAGCATGGTGGTAAGTAGTAGGCTGCAGGCGTCTCGTGCAGCACAGAGAAAGCCGGCATTAGGCTGGTGCGGCTTGTGCTAGCCAGAAGAACCTGCATGCCTGCCGACGGTCTTACACCTTTGTGCTTTCCACTTTGGATTCTCCCATAGTGGAGGGCAGCTGATCCTGCTTCCCTGCCCAGCACCAATCTTTCTTCTTTCTCTGTTTCTCTGTCCCCTGCCCTCTGCCCAACCTCTAGTTCTTTGTCTATTACGTCAAGAATGTGATCGTGCTGGGCCACATCACCAGACCCTTCTTCGGCTGGAGGTGGGTTCTGACATACTCTGCCCCACGACCTCCCTAGTTTTTGGCATCTCCTCAGAATGTGGCCCTAAAGCTGTTCGGAGGTAGGAAGGAGATTTTAGGGGTTGAAAGGAAGCAGGGGATGGCAACTTTAACCTTTGCCTCACTATCCGGGAGGAGCACTTTTTGTGGCCAGGTGGCACCATTGACAAGAGCCTCGAAGTTCCCAAAGCACTAGTAAATACCTCCGGCCTCCTCCTCTTCGAGTGACTGCAAAAGACTTGAGGTCAGGGAGGCAAATCTTCACCAGAAATTGCCAGAAAACTAAATCAAAACCTCTAGAAATACATCTAATCACATTGGAGCTTTAAAATGGCTCTCCTCTATTCCTTCTTATTTTATTAAACTTTCTGGGTCTAATACCAGGGTAGAGTCTAAAAGAAATGGTACTCCAAGTTATACTGGACTCTTGGAATCTACACTCCTCTTTCCAGAAAACATTTTAAGGAATATGATTTGGCAAGGAAGTCATCGACTCGTTTGTCGCATCTGCTCCCTAGTCCTGATTACACCTTGCCTGAGAATATGCCTCCAGCTTTGCCCCTTTGGACTGTCGTATGCCCACAGTTTCTATAACTCCGACTACCGTGGTAGCCCCAGTTAATAAAATAGCAATGTCTTTATTTTTCATCTCTCCTAGTAGACTCAAGTTCAGTACCGAATTTCTCTAGATCTCCAGAACTTAATTTGAATGTCTCTACTTCTCTCCCTGGGGACTATATTCAATATTCCTTAGCATTGCGCTGTCAGGAACAAATGGTGTCCTTCATTTTGAGTTTGTTTGAAAAACCAACATATAACTCAGGCCATATACTTGACATTTTATCTGTGATTCTTAAAGACTTCCCCACTAAAGAAGAAGGTTTTGCCGGCTGGGAAAAGATCTGAAGCGCGTACAGGGGACTTTAAGGAAACTGGCATTCAAGTAGGTTGCCCGGTATCTAAGTTTTACAGTAAGATTTGCTTTCCCCAAGTAAATACTTTTGAAACTGACGCAGACTCTCCTATTTTTTTAGAGGAGTTATTTAAACACTCTGATGATTTTTATGGGATGTCCAGTGGTAATTCTCGAATGACCCGCCAAGCTTCTTTTCTAACCATGAAAAAGCAGGCCATCTGTAATATTAAAACCACAAATGTCTCTATTTCGACAATAAGCGCTATGAAGAAAAGTGTCAGGAGGAAGTGTTACAGGATTTGTAAAAAAACAATCAAGTAAAGTAAGATTTGATCTTGAGGCACTTTTCTAGATTGATCACTTAGATGGCCCTGCAGAGCCTGCAAGTCCTATTAGTCAATCTCACTCTCCTCTACCAACGGTGACTGCTCTTCATACCTTTACCACCGGACAGTGGTGTTCAAGCGCCTGAGCATAAACAGGTCACTGAAGCCTTGCATCAATCTCAATCTCTTTCACTATCGGTGACCGCTCTCCACACTTCACCACTGGACAGTGGGTTTGGTCACCTGTGTGAAAACAGATCACTAAGGCCTTAATTAGATGGTTGATGCTTTCAGTCGGAACATGTCCCTTTGCCATTTTAGCAACTAGATTTCCTCATACTACCGTATGCTATTTTCGAAATGAATGATCCACCTATGGCCCTTGATTTTGTTGTATTGTTTTATGATGACATTTCTTACTTGAATCACTCTGTTATTAAAGTGTTTATCAGAAATAAGCTTTTTAAGGACGATAAGGAGTAATGTTATTTCCTCAGTTAATTTATTGAATTCTGTAAATGAGAAGAGATCTAGGGTTACTTTTAATTGCAAGGATATTGTAAATTTGAGTTCAGAAAATTCCAACTGGCTTTTTAGTAAAGGCATAGACTTCTTTCCCTTCTACCCAGATAGGAGCCTGACAGATTCAACATTATTATGGGCAATCATAATGGTGCTCTTCTGAAAATGGTAAGGCCCAAAAAGGGGAATTATTAGATGATGCTAAATTAACGCAAAGTCACATTTGGGCCAAAAGGGAGAATTGTTACTTTCCAGGGATCTGGTAATGTTGCCCCTGGCGACTGTGTTAAGGATGAGTTGTCTAAGTGGAACTGGATAGCTAGGACTCACAGTTCCAACTATATGAATAACCTCATAGATGAAGTTGTTTTAGTAGGCGTTTTGTGTATCTGTCCTGGAATTTAGCTTGATGCTCCATCAGATCTCAGAAGCTTAGCTCTTTGGCTCTTCTTTGTGCTGATATTATTTTTCTTCAAAAGACCTCGTGAGAGATTCCTTTTGACTGTGAAAATTATTTTGTTGTTAGCTGGCCTGCTTAAAAAGGAAAGGCTATGCTAATGGAGGAATTGCTACTCTCCTCAGCTCAGATTATATCTGGTTATATAAATCCTTTAGTCATGCTTCAAACCTTTAACAATGTTTACTATTTAGTTGCTGGGGCATGGAGGGTACGACATTTCATCAGTTCGCACTTGTTGATATTTATCGGTCTCCTGGCCGAAATTTTGAATCCCTCATTAGCTCTTTCATTCTTTTTCCCCCCAAATTGGAGAAAGAGAGAATATTGTTAAATTGATAATTGTGGGGAATTTTAACAAAAGAACTCCAATATGCTGTCAGCCTGTTTGAAGATATGGAACAGGAGGAAGCTTTAAACATACCAAGTCCTCTTCTCCCTCCATCCTGTAGAGCAGATAAGAGAGGCAAGCTTCTCTTAGGTGCATGTAGGGATAATGGTTATATCGTTGTAAATGGAGATTGTCCAGTGATATCCCTGACCAATTCAAATATAAGAATGAGAAGAACAACTCATTAATCGACTACATTCTTATTTCGTTCCCCATGTTCAATTTACTAACTAATCTTGAGATATTGGAATCTTTGCGGAGTGATCACAAAATCATTTCTCTTAACATTGTTGACTCCGTAGGAGCCCTCGACTTGTAACTTCAAAGATGAATTCACGTCAATGTAGGAAATGGGAATGTGCACTGAAATATTTCAAATGAAGGATAGCTAAAAAACATGTTGAACACTTTACAACTTAACATGCATAGGTCTTTAATCGCTGTGGATACTTCTGAGAAGAATGTGCAGGTCTTGACAGTAACCAACTCTCTCCCTCAAAGAGAAATCGACCATAAGGAATTTAGCCATAATAAATTAATAAATTACAAAGGCAGCAATATTTAGCTTTCTGCAGGGGGGGGGGAGGAAAATGATGAAGGGTCTTTAAGTCTGGATGGAGAGCTACTTGATAGGCAGGCGAGAGGTCTAGCACGCTAAAGTTGCTTGCACCAACTTTTATGTGCATTCTAAGCATTTTTTACCCCAGACTTGCATTGTTACAAGCAAAAACTACAGGCACCAGAATGCATCATGCTGATGGCCAGGAATGGCTTTGTGGTTCCACTTGGCAGTAGAGTCTACTGTGAGAGCCTAGGGGAAAAAATGTTTTGTTGCTCTGGAGGATAAAAAAGCAACATTTGTCAGATAGTGAGGCTTCCTGAACGAGTAATGCCAGAGCAGAAATCAATTCCTCGCCTTCCCAGGTTTTCTCTTAATATCTTTTTTTTTTCTCGAAAGAGCCATCCAGTGAGTGATATAACAATACACCTGATAGCTCAAGTGGACTTTACCACATGAAACAACATCCTAGAATGTCTGTTGTTGGTGATTGTTAGCGATGCGTGACCGAGCAGAGTTTATTTACGTTGGATGGCCCCTTTAATGAGTGAATCTATATGTGCCTCACTGCATGCTTTGCTTAAGCTCGCCTGGCAGATTATCTATGATGTAGATATTTATTGCCCTTAATAATCACCATTTTGAAGTATGTCTATTTTTGATAGTGCCAGCACTGCGAGGAGGACAAATATGCATGAATGAAGTGACGGCGTGCATGATTTGTTACAGTGTCGCATAGCTTTTAAAGGTCAGCGAGTGTTCGTGCCTCACATGGATGCTGCTGTTGGACAGTGCGGGATAAACACTGGAGGGAAAGAAGAGCCTGCTGGAGGTCTGGGTAATGTGTCATAGAAACACCGAGCAGAAGTCATTATTCATCTGCAGCTGGGTTTGAAGGGTGACAATGATTTGTAAACTACCAGTACATTTTCCATTCTTTTTAAATGCAGTTTTTCATCACCACCATAACATTTTACGACTTGTGCTCTTAATGCAGTCTCTTGATTTAGATGTTTAGATAGAGATGTTCCCTATTTGTTATTAAAGTTTGTATAGGGCTAGTGGGCACCATGAAGGCATCCAACGTGGCACATTCTATCTGGCCACCCTGTTATGGGAATTTGTGAAGCTGGACAATCGAACTGGATGAATGTAATATGCTTGGTAATCAGTTATTGTTGTCTGATGTTTGGTGATTAGCAGTGTGTAACTAGTAGAGTTTGTTTCGAAATGATTTTTGTAGTGGAAGATTTTATGTGTTTAATATGTCTGATTGGGTGTGTATAAAAACTACGTTTTTCACAATTTGGGAACGGAAGATCGGTATTAATCGTTAGATGCTCGCCCCGAACATACTTCTTTTTATATATGCACCAATACAAGGGTTGGAGCATTGTGATGCTATCTTGGTCATCTTATTATGTATAAGGTGTATGCTATTTTTTTCTGCATGTTTCATCTACTTGTTTCTATGGTGCCAGGGGGCATGCCCATACATGATTCGACATGGCTTAGCCAATTGTGATTTGTTCCCTGTGTTGTGTGCATGATGGTGTCAGGTTTCAGTCTAGTGTGAGCAGCTGAAGCATGATTGTAGTATTGGTGAATGTAGAATGTAGAATCAGAATGGTTGTATATTCTTGGTATTTAAGTAAGTGTATAGATTGTTGGGGTCAGATGATGCTGTGCCTTTCTTATGCCTGAACCGGTTTACCATGCTGTCCAGCGTTGTTCAATAAAGATCAGCATTGGCATAGCCAATAGGTCTTGCCTTTGGGACCTTATAAGTGTTTAGCTATGCAACAGTTGATGTTGTTGCACCAAGGATATTGTGCTGCATAATTAAATACTTACAAGGTCCCAAAAGCGAAACCTATTAGCTATACTAATGCTTGTTTTCTGATTCAGAGCGGCCAGCGACTCAAGGCTCTTCTCCCCCCGCCCCACCCCCTTTCTTTAGTTACATTTTTTTTTTCTCCCTTCCTTCTCCCTCTCCACTGGGCTCTCACTTCCACATTGTTTACTATTGTGTGGCTGTGGCTTAAGTGATTCAGGTGACTGATGGGGAAATGTGTTCCCTGGGCCATCACTGCTGTGATATTATCAGCTTGACATCACTGACCCGTGAACAAAAACGGGCCCCCAAAGATCACAGCAGAAGCGAGGTAAAACAGGAGGACAGTGATGAGGAAAATGGCAACAAAGGCTGAAGAAAGTAGACCTTGCCTAATTCTCCGTCTAGTTCTGCGTGATAGCCAGGGAAGAGGTGAGTGTTCTTAGCCCAGTGATGAGCGTAATGGCATCAGCAGTTAGGATAGCAACAGCTAATGATCTCCTGGCAGTAGCCCCAACCCGCTGTTGCCGTTGGCTATGGGGGGGGGAGTTTGCTCATTCCCCCGTGGAGGTTTCTGGGGGAGAAGCTCTAACCTTGACCCCGGTTGAGGTCCCTAGCATTGTCTCTGACCCTCTTACGAGTGATTGTGTGCCGGGTCTGGAGGGAGCTGGTGGTGAAGCGCTGAAGGTGCTTAGTTGGAACATAGCAGGCCTTGCACGGAATATTGACATACCCGAATGGAATTCATTTGTTGAATCCTTCGGGCTTTGCCTATTCCAGGAAACCTCGTGCTTGGAACCACGCCACAAGGTGGGCTTCACCTCCTACTTTGTGCCTGCGTTACAACCGCCTGGAGGGAAGGGCCGCCCCTCCGGCGGCCTATTAATTTGGGCAAGTATTTCTCTGGGTCTCTCTATCAGACATATAGCTACTAAATCGCCTGATCTGCAGAGAATCTTCGTTAGAGGGCCATGTGGGGGGAGGAAGCTTGAAATTTTTAACATCTATGTCAAGAGGAACAAGGGGCGGGTCCTCCACACTTTCTCTTACGGGCATTGAGGAGTGCCTTAGTTCTTGTGGTTCTGACTCCCTTGTCATACTAGCCGGGGACTTCAATTGCACTTTTGAACCCCTGGCTAGGGAGGACATACTGGGCACTAGGGAGGATGATGCCAGGAGAGGCATCCCCTCTCTCACGTTGGCCCCTATCAGAAGCTGGTCACAAAATGCTATTGACATTAATGCTCTCTGCTTGGAACATGGCCTTAGGGCAACCAACGGTAGATCGAAGTCAGATCCCACAGGAGCACATACGTTTAATAGAGTAGGTCATTCTTCGCGAATTGACTTCATTCTATTAAACTACAGTCTTTGGGCCCACCTGATAGATATGAAGGTCTTACAGTCTTCTGCTAGTGATCATAACCCTCTATTCCTGTCCCTGTCCTCTCTGTGGATGGGCGTGACTCCAGTCCAAACCCCACATGTGTGGAAGTCAACGCATGAAGTAATTCCCACTGATTGTGGCAGGCGTCTAAAATGGAATACCATTGCGGTAAACGAGGAAAAGATCCTGGGTGTCAAATCTATAATGTCTATCACCGCGTTGCGTTTAGACTCCTTTGGAGCTAGCATGCTTGAGGTTCCAAATTTGTTTGCCGAAACAATAAACGCGTTCGGCGAATTGTTTAAGGCTCACTCTATAGGTTCAAGGGGCAACGCAAGAGTTAGACCCATGGGCAATGCGGGCTGGTTTTCCCCTGCCTGCCGTGTTGCCAAAAGGGAACTAATTAAGGCAGTGAAAACAAAGGTTGGGGCCCAGATTAGCCTTGCTAGGCGCAACTACAGGAAGACTATATCGAAGGCAAGGGCCGAGCATGAGATTCAGTTTTGGCACGATTTGAAGGCGGCCAGCGCAAGGAAGGACTCCAAAGGTTTTTGGGACCTAATAAGAACTAGGGACAAACCCGTGGACTCTCTCATAACATGCAACATAACTGAGGGAGTGTGGTTTGATCATTTTTCCAAACTTTATGCTATGGTTGCGGGCCCCGAGGCTACTCCGTTGGAACAGTACCCCCAGGTTCGCATAGAGCCCAGTGAGGAATTCCTTTTTACACCTAAGGAAGTAGAAGGGGCGATTAAGTGCCTTGCCCCTAACAAGGCAGCGGGCCCTGATGGCCTTCCGGGAGACTTGCTCCGTCTCAACCCAGTTGAGTGGGGGAGACTTATTGCCTCCACAATGAATGCTGGCCTGGCTGGTGCGGCTCTATCGAATTCATGGAAGGGCGCAGAGGTCGTCCCGATCTTCAAGAAAGGGAGTCGGGATGACCCTGCTAATTATCGTCCTATAAGCCTCCTAGATTCGCGCAGAAGGTGGCAGGCAAAGTGGTTCTAGGAAGGGTCTTGCAGTGGGTCGAGCAGAACCATATCCTTTCAGACTTTCAGGCCGGCTTTAGAACTGGCATGGGGACGATCGAGCAAGCATTTCGGTTGATGATGCTTTTTTGGAAAGTGGTTGTACTGGGCAAAGGCAGTTTGTACCTTGCATTTATAGATCTAAGGACTGCCTTTGACCTGGTCCCACGTAACCACCTTTGGAGTGTGCTCGATGCGTTAGGTATTCCCCCATATTTACTGGACATGCTGATAAGGTTCCATGCAGACAATTTTGCACAGATCAGGTGGGGTAAGCAGGGACAAAAAACATCACGTATACCTGTAAATAGAGGTGTCCGCCAAGGTTGTGTGCTAGCCCCCACTCTGTTCTCATTGTATGTCAACGGAGTGGTGGAGCACCTGCTGCAACATCCTGCAGATGCACCATCCCTGGCTGGCAGGAGAATACCTACCCTATTATTTGCAGACGATACCCTCCTGATCTCTAAGTCACCAGTGGGTCTGCAGAGTCTCCTAAGTAGCTTTAAGACCTTCTGCGACTCAAGGGGATTAGTCATAAATACAGGGAAGACTAAGTTCCTGGTCTTAAACCCCCCGAAGAAGTCAGTTAAACCACCTACCCTAGACTCAGTTCCATTTGAGAGGGTCAGGGAGTTCGATTATCTTGGCATCCGTCTCTGTGACTCCATGAGCTGGAAATCCCATCACCAAAAGATGCTGCTGACCCATAAGAGGGTGGTGGGGGCCCTCCTTAAGGAACAACGCGCCTCTTCCCTCAAACCAATTGCACCGGTTCTTGATATCTATAGGGCACGAGATGTCAGTGCATCTCTCTATGGGGCAGAACTATGGGGTGTGCAGAACGCGGACCAGCTGACCCGCTCCGAAAACAAATTCCATAAGGACCTAATGGGCCTCCCTCATAGCACTCCAACTCTCCCTCTTCTTCTAGATATGGGCACCCGCCCCATTAGTGATCAGGCGAGGCTACGCCCACTCCTTTTGTGGGCACATATTTGGAGAGTCCCTGAAATGTCAAGCTATGCAGATGGTCTAAAAGAGATCCTCCTAATGCCCGGCTGGGCAAAGATTCAGTGGCTAATGGAAGTCAAGCGCCTTCTTATAGACCTGGGCCTTGAAGATGCTTGGACTACTAGATCTGCCCCGCCTAAGTCAACTCTGAAGAAACTATTCTGGAGCTGGGTGATCGATGGCAGGAATAGTAATGCCAAATTGTGCAGGTCAACGGTGGAATTTCTTTTGGTTAAGGAGGTACACTTCTGCGAGCCGTACCTGGATACTATTCTAGCAACCTGGGACAGGGACCTATATTTCAAATTTAGGGTAGGCCTACTTCCAGTGGGAAAATTGACTGCCAGTTGGAAGGTCCCGGCGCAGACAACCCCTTTCTGCCCTTGCTGTTTGGACAGATTGGGGTCAGTCTCGCACTTATTATTCGAATGCCCGGCCTATGCAGTCCCTCGCCGCAGATGGTTGAAGCCTCTCTGTAGAGAACTTGGGACTAGATCCCACAAGGAGGCCTTAAGAATTCTAAAAACGGACCCTCTGCCCCTGTTTGCTATTGGACTGGCTAAATTTTTAGGCTGGGCATGGCGTATTAGATCCAATAGACTTTCGTACCTTGCTTGAGATGTATTTTAGATTGCTTTTACGTAATTTCTTATGTAAATTGCTGTTAAATCGTATGTTTTTACTTGTGCACTGGATTTTACTGTTTTTTAATGTACATGTATTGCTTTTTATGATATGAATCATATCGAAATAAAGCTATTTACTACTGCTAATGTTGAAGTCATGATGATCAGTCATCACATATCAGACACAGCAGTGTCTGGCAGAAAAGAGTAGTGCAGCAGCTGTTCTACTTTCTATTAAGTAATATGAGCTATACCGCACTTGGTATGAAGGCTAGGTGGGGTCAGAGGGAAGGGATCACAAACGCTGCCGCAAATGGTTTTGCCCACGGCGCTATCCAAACAAAGGTCGGCACTGCACAGAAGGCACATTTATTCAGTTAGAAATGTGTGTTCTCGTAGAACAGGTGTGACTGTGTGTCAATCAAATCAGCTGTGTAATATACTTTTCCGTTGGTCTGTCACAGAACAGAAAAGTATTCTGTCAAAATCCCACTTAGGCTAGAAGACTGTGAGCTGTCTTAATGATTAGATGAGTTGAGGGGTCCTCCGCCCATCCACCACAAGAACATCCCTCACTTGTAGCAGTTTTCACAGTAGGCACCTACACAACTGCTGCTGCGGAGTAACAATGCTCCTGGGCACTGTCGTATCCTGAAGATTTTGGAACTGTAGAAAAGTTTATCTTCAGAACCAAGAAGAAAAGTGTATTGTTTTATATTTTTTGTATTGGCTGTAGTTCAATGATTGAGTTGACAACAGTTGATCTGGGGATTTAGGTTCTAATCCCAGGCACACTTCATCGCACTGTGTGATCTTGGGCAAGTTACTTCCATTCCCTGAACATTCATTTTCATGTGCTCCACAATAGTGAGCACTTGGAAACAGATGTACATTCTTGCATGTATTGCAGCCTAAAAATAAATTCATAGCCACTAGAATTAATGGATTGTGCTGCAATTCACTCACAAGAGAAAAGTGACATCAGTGGACCTGAAGAGGGAGAAGTAAAGCACTCTAAGTCAATGAGAAAACAATGGTTCCGTTTCCGTTTTTTAGCAATGTCTGGCTAACTCGTTATCGTTGCCTTATGCTGCCACCTGCTGGCAAAAGTTGGGCACAGCAATGCCATTGTTTCGCTTTATGAGTAACTGCTGTTTACCCGCACGTGCTGGAACCCTGTAGCTCGACCATGAGGAAAAAAGCCTGTGTGCGCGAGAGCGAGCACCAGGCCATACTTTTTGAATTATCGCGCCCTTTGTGTGGGCACGATAAGTCAAAACATATGGCGCCTGTCCGAAATCGCAAGCAATAGGCCACACATGCACGAGCGTGTGGTGAGCTTTTTGAAGCTCCCTTACAATAAGTCTTGCAGAGCAGCGCATGCGTTCTGCGTTAGGCTCGACCTAAAAAAGTAGCATAATTTCCCGGACCCCACAGATGTAGTTAGAGAGATTTTGGGATGATTTGAGCATGTTGCTGTGTGGATTGGCGCATACGCTGTTGGTGAACTTGGGAATTTTTGGGGAATTATATTTCAGTAGTCCTGTTCGCCCCAGATGGTCTACTTTCCTGTTGGGCTATTCTCTGAACAGAGTTCAGGTTTGGGCTTGCTTGGCAAGGTCAGCTGTGACAGTTGAGGATTGCGCTACTTGGGTCCATTTTGTAAGTTGCAGTGGCCGTGTGGGGAGTAACATGCCTGATTTGTAGATGCCGTGCACCGTGTGAAGATTTCTTGCAGCGAAAAGCATTCTTCAAGGATTTGGTCTCAATCGGAGCCAAAATTAAAGTATGTTCAGCGGAAAACAGTTGGCACCCCCCTTGCACACAGGCTCCCACAAGATTACAAGCACACAGGGGTGTGCGCGCACATCCCTGCATCTCCTTGACAATGATGATACTCTGCGCGTTAGTTTACGTCCGGGTCCTGGACATTCTAGCATGGCATGCTGAGGCACACTTCACACAGCGGAAAGAGTAATTCCTTAACTATATAGTCAATTTAGAAGACTGCAGTGGAGCTTTTTCGACAAAGAGGAAAAATGATTTTAGTGCATCTGCTTTGAATAAACTTGTGATTACATATAGATTTGGAACCCCACAGGGTGAATTGGTGAAGGATCAAATTATTATGTATGCAAAGAACAAATCAATTTAGGATAGACTATGGGTTGAAGGGGAGTCTAGCCATAACGACATCATGGAAATTGTGAAAAAGAATGAATTATCTGAAAGATGTGCAAAGGTTACCCTAGCACAAGATAAAGATGGGGGAGACGCAATAAATAAAATATCGGCTGGGAAAAATAAATACGCAGAAAATCCAGGGCAACACAACTCGAAGAAGGACGAGGAAAAACGGAAAAACTATTGTTCTTCTACTACAAAGAACATTAATTATGCTTGCAATCATTGTGGTAGCCGCGCACATTCTGCTAGATTTCCTAAGTGTCCAGCGAAATCAACCAAATGTATGGAGTTTGATTTAGTGGTACATTTCGGAAGAGTGGGCAAACGCAAAGAGAAAAATAAATATGATAGTAAAGTTGTATGTGTGAAAGAAAGTGACGAGCAAGCTTCTACATCAGGTGTGGATGGTGCTAATTCCAAGGTTGATTACAAAAAGAAGGTGGTTATGAAAATTTCAGGTGATGGGATAACCAACCCCTCTGGGTCTCGTTAGGTGGTGTATTGCTACAAGTGGCAGCTGATTCTAGACCACCATACACAATTATCGCAGAGTGTGTTTGGCAGAGGCATTTTATTGCAGTAATTGGAGACCATTTGGAACCATCAAATATTAATCCTGAAAGTTATACTGGGGAGAAAATTGAAATGGTTGGTCTGAGGCAATTTGTAATCAGAATAAAAAATGGACATGCTCTATGCAAATTGTACGCTGCTAAAGAGGGACAGTCAGTGCTGGGATAGAAAGATCAAAGGAAACTTAATATAATTTTAGATCCAAGCAGTCCTGAACAAATGCTATTTGCTTGTGAGGGAGAAGACAACGGAAAGAGGGGGTTTTAAGAATTCCCAACATCGTTAAGTGAGAAAATTGGTAAATTTAAGGGGTTGTGCTCATCATATCAGGCTAAAGCAAATGCTAATCCAAAAATTCATAAGGAATGCAATTTTCCATTTATTGTCAGGGAAGAGGTGAAGTTGGAGCTGGATAAACTAATAGAAGCCTGTATTATTGAACCAGTTGTGGTATCTGAATGGACTTCTACATTGACTGTAGCTAGACGTGCGAACGGCAAGGTACATTTGTGTGTTGATTTAAGAGGGCTTAATAACATAATTGTAGACCAAATCCCTTTGCCACGGATTGATGAAATGTTGTTGCTAACCAGAGAGGCTAAGTGGTTCTCAGCATTAGATCTTTTTGCCGCATATCACCAGGTGGTTTTTGACCCTTGGAGCAAACATCTTACTGTGTTTTGCATGCCATTTGGCTGCTACCAATTTTGACGCATACTGTTTGGCCTTGCGTCAGCGGCTGCAGTTTTCCAAAGGCTCATGATGCAATTGTTTGGAAATATTATATAAATGAACTCTGCAAGAAACTGCAACCAGATGTGAAGGTCATCCCTGATAGCTTTGGTAATTCGCACTCTGTGGTGAGGGATATAGGCACCGGAAATGGACATGCCCAAACGCCTACAAAAGCTTCTGCCTGCCCTGCCCTGACCACTTTACATGCAAAGTTCAGATAACCCAATAATCTCTGCACCCTTCTGAGCTCCAGTTTCTTTTCATTAATCATCGACAACAAGAAAGACATTTTCTTCTGAACTTTCACAGCTGGTAGCCTGGCTACCAAATCCATTGTGTCTATTTCAATTCCCCAAAAAGTACATTTTGTGCCTGGACCTTGTGTTTTATCTGGTGCCAGAGGTAAACCAAAATTCCAGAGCCATAACCGCAAAAATGTGCAAAGCCTTTTGGCATTGGTCAGTGTTCTTTACACCAATTAGAGGAAAAATATACTTACCTGCTAGAAGCCGCTACGCCACCACCGCCAGGAGTCATTACAAAAGCACACAGGCACCTGGAAGAAAAGTCATTTTCTACCTGACTACACGCGCCGCCGCTCCGGGACTTCAATTCCCGGCAGCCTACGCGGCGGCGCGCTTTCCAACGACGTGAGGGCGCCAGCAGGCGCACAAAAGCGCACCAGAAACCGGCGGAGCGGGGGAGAGGAAAAATACACTTACCTGCTAGACGCCGCTACGCCGCCACCGGCAGGAGTCATTACAAAGGCACACAGGCACCTGGAAGCACGCCGCCACCGCTAAGAGTCATTTTCTACCTGACTACACGCGCCGCCGCTCCGGGACTTCAATTCCCGGCAGCCTACGCGGCGGCGCGCTTTCCAATGACGTGAGGGCGCCAGCAGGTGCACAAAAGCGCACCAGAAACCGGCGGAGCGGGGGAGAGGAAAAATACACTTACCTGCTAGACGCCGCTACGCCGCCACCGCCAGGAGTCATTACAAAGGCACACAGGCACCTGGAAGCACGCCGCCACCGCCAAGAGTCATTTTCTACCTGACTACACGCGCCGCTGCTCCGGGACTTCAATTCCCAGCAGCCTACGCGGCGGCGCGCTTTCCAACGACGTGAGGGCGCCAGCAGGCGCTCAAAAGCGCACCAGAAACCCGCTACGCGGGACGCCCGGAGCTAAGCCCGGGCAAAGGGCGGGCCCTCTACGGCCCTCATCGGCAGGAGGAGGCTGGGCTGGGCCATAAACGCTGCAGAAAAATTGAAAAAGACGCCTCTCCAAGTAAGACTTGCTCTCTAGTTGCTTCTTTGTTTAGTTAACATACCGGTCTTGTGTGGAAATCGCTAATTATGCCTAAGAAACAAGCGGAAGTTCAGTCTAACACCATTAACAATTACTTGGTGCAGACCATTAAAAAGATAAACACGCAAAGAAGAGAGTCCCTGGGACTGAGCCAGTCCCCTGATATGCGATGTTTATCCCCCTCTGCATCTATCCTGATTGATGACACTATTCTGCAAGAAGCTCACTGCGTGGATATTAGTAGCGGTTCTATTCCCCAAGGCTCTATTGACATATCTGTTAATGCGATTCCAGCACTTGAAGGATTAAACGAAGAGGCTGAGGGAAACACAGACACAGACACAGACACTGAACTTGAACTAGAAAAACAGATCTGTGCCTCAGCGGATGAGCAGTCCCCCACAAGACAAAATGTTAGGCCAAAACGACAATGTACTAAAAACCCACCAAAGCGGGTGGGGCTACGTTCAGGGGCAAAACGGAAGAGGGTTACTACTCCAAAAGCTAAGTTAGTGATTTGTGATGAGGACTCACCCAAATTATCTCTTGAGGATGCCTTTTTCGAAAAAATTAGTGAATTCCTTGAGACAAAGATTAATACCATCATTAAACCTCTAATATCAAAAATTGATAAATTGCAAGCAGAGGTAAAAAAGTTGGGCGGACTTCATACTTTGGTTGCTGATGGGGTAGAAAATATAACTACAATTGTTACACACTTAAATAACAACACAGGGGGAAAAGCTACTGGAGATGCTGTAACTGAAAAAGTAGGTAATCAATTGCCAGAGGAGATTCCATCATCTTATCCACCAACATTGTTTGATAACAGTGAGGGTTCTCTGTTAGTCAACATTCCCACAGATATAACCCCTCTGGCAAATAACCCCTCAGCACAAATGTACACACCAGACCCCCTACAATTCTTAGTAGAAGCTACACCTGTGGTCTTGGTCTTAGCAAATGTCCCTCCATTAGAAGAGGGAATAGTGGAAAGCCCTACTTCCCTTAGTAGTAAGGCTCTACACTGGCTGACTAGTAATACGCGGTTTGCACCAGGGGGGAAGCATCACCTGGCTAGGGTTATTAAGTCAGTAACTAGGGTCCCCTGGTTGGGAAACCGTCCGAAAAAATTCAAAGGGGATTGCGTGGCAGTGAGTTTCTCAGCAAATGAAGTCCTCCCCAATATTCTTGCTAATATATTCCCTCCCCAACGCAGACGGGGCAATGTTGTTCCCTTGACTCTAAAGTTTTTTTATGGCGAGCAGCAGAAAGTCACTTACCCAAGGACCCCAGCCCCAGGGTGGGACAGTAATTGGGATTCGACTTTTAGATGGGATCAGGAATGAAGGCATAACATAGCAGCTTACCACCACCATCCAGCACAGTTTAACCCGATTGCACATCCCCTTCAACTGTCCAACCGCTATGCTCCACTGTCTTTTTTGGACCAAAACGATTGACTCTCTCCAAGACAGGAAAATGGAGGCGAGGACCTTCAGCCTGCATTTAGTCCACCAGTACGGAGTCTTGCAGGCATTGGGGCCTGCAAAATTATGAGCTGGAACATCGCTGGTCTTAGAGCCAAAATTAATGACAAGAATTGGCTTGACATAATTAGATCCTACGATGTTCTTGCCTTTCAAGAAACGTGGGAAACGTCAGACAGCTTGGTTCTGGACGGCTTTTCCCATTTTTCTGTACCTGCAGATCCCAGTAATGCAGGAAGGGCAAAGGGGGGCTTGGCCATATATATTTCATTAGACCTTCAAGGAAAGCCAAGATACATTAAATCTAGCTCAATAAATTGCTTAGCGGTTGAACTATCCATACCAAATTCCTCTCCCATATTATTAGTTAACTTTTATAATTCCCCTGTCAGTCAAACTCTTAACGAGCATTTGGCAACTTTAGAGGAATTCCTGTCTACCCACAGTGAGAACAGTACCTATGGGTACGAAGTGATCCTCATGGGAGATTTTAACATCCATCCTTGCCATGCGGATTGCCATGTGGAACATGAGGAATTTTCCTTCTCTTCCTCTCCACCACATTTTGAACATACACCACGTGGGCAGATGTTGGAATCGCTTCTAGCCACTTTTAACCTTTATGAATCATCTAGTCCCCCTATAGGCCCGAGGTTATCGACATACGTGGGCAATAATACAGGCACAATTATAGATTATATTTTTTTATCTTCTAGCCTTCTACCTGAAGTTACCATCTATAAGGTAGAAACAACAGTTTTTAGTGATCACAATCCTGTGATTTTAGAGACTATATCTCAGGGAGTCTTGGGAAAAAGAAAGGTTGATATTCTATGTGCTACAAAATTAGTCTTAAAAGATCAGAATCGGAGACTGAAGTGGGATCAAGTGACCCCTATTGCCTTTTTGCAGGAAACCCTGGCAAAAGTAGAGGGTGAGGTTGCAATCTGTCTGGACAATAAGAATTCTGGTCCCAACATGATTGAGGCCTTTGATGCCATTTGCCGACAGGTCAACTTAGATCTGACCGTCAAGACAAAGGCAAAAGCAGATGGGCTCAGGGGCCCCGGATGGTTCGATTCAAACTGCTCCAAGGCTCATACTATTCTCTTAAAGGCTTTAAAAAATAAACCTAGAGACAAAGTACAGATAGCGTTATTAAGGAAGCAATACAACCACGCTATCAGAGTGAGGAAACTCGAGATAAAAAATGAGGCCTGGAGTGAATTATTATTGCCCGAAACACAACGAGATAGTGCCAAATTTTGGGCAATCATATATCACCCATATTTCGTAGGACAAAATAATCAGAGAGCAGATTGTGTTATACCAGACGTTAAATGGGTGACACATTTTAGCAACATCTACAGTCGCTCTGACATCCCCTCAGATTGCGAGACGCTACTTTCGCAAACAAAAACCATAATCCCAGCCTTTACTCCAGAGGAGGTTAAGAAAGCAATTAACGACACACTCTGCAAAAAGGCACCGGGGCCCGATGGGGTCCCTTCAGATTTTTTCAAAAGTGCTCCTGAATTTAGTACCAAGATTCTTACAAATATTTTTAATGTTACTAGGGACCATATTTTTCCTATCAGCTGGACAAAGTCTACAATAGTACCTATTTTTAAAAAAGGACAAAGGACAGACCCAGCCTGTTATAGGCCAATCTCCCTTATAGATTCAAGTTTTAAAATCTTGGGGAGAGTCCTTTTAGGTAGACTGACCCAGCTCATAGAAGGGAAGGACATTTTATCAAATGCACAATACGGCTTTAGGGCCAAAAGAGGTACCATAGACCAATGCCTAAACCTATAACTAATCTTCAATAAATATGTGATCGCCAAGGGGGACTCTCTGTACATGCCCTTTATGGACCTCTCATCAGCTTTTGACCTGGTTAACAGGGCTAAGCTGTGGAGGATCCTTTTGGTCATGGGCATTGACCCCCCTTTGGTTGAATATCTAGCTGAATTACACATGGACCTAAAGACCTCAGTTAGAGTGACTAGGGAAGGAAGATGCACTTGTCACTTTAACTCGGAGAGGGGGGTTAGGCAAGGGTGTATCCTTGCCCCCCTACTTTTCACTCTTTACATAAACGACCTGGAGAAAGTTATGGCTGCATCTCATATTGATATTCCGCGTGCAGGTGAGACAAAGTTACCTGTCCTCCTGTACGCGGACGATGCAGTCTTACTAGCACGCTCTGGAGTGGCACTGAATAAACTCCTCTCATCCTTTGGAGATTTCATGACTTTGCTAGACATGAAAACTAATACAGAGAAATCCCATGTGATGATCGCAGGAGTCGCAGGTAGGAAAAGAAAGACTAAAACATTTTTCTGCACAGGGAAAGAGGTTAGGAGAGTCCCATCTTTCCCATATTTAGGGGTGACCTTTGATGAAAGGGGTACTTGGGGCCCCCAGCACTCTGTTAAAAGCAACGCTGTTGCTAGAGCGGCAGCGGGGTTGCTTGGATTTGCTAAGAAATTAGGTGCCCGCCCCATGGAAAGCATTATCAAAGTCTACAAAGCAAAATGTGTGTCCATTGCCCAGTACGGCTCTGCCATTTGGGGGTATACTAGTCACGATAAAATCCAGAAAGTAGAAAATAAATTTCTGAAATCTCTGCTTTCAGTCCCCCAATCGACTCCCACTTACGTATTACATGCAGAGCTAGGTTTGGGCTATATAACGGACACCCTAAAATTAGCCCCAGTTATTGGATGGATGAAAACTTGGCTTAACCAGGAGCTCACATTAAATCATATTATTTTAAAAGATTGTTTAGCCCTGGATAGAGCCTTACATATTCCGTGGGTAAAATTTGTACAAATGCAGCTGACTCTTGCCGGACGTCCGGAGCTTTTTTCTTCTCCAGACTTGATAAGTCAGGATGATCTTAAAACAGTAAAAAATACCCTGACTAAGTTATATGTTCTGGAGAGGGAAGCTATAGAGCTTAGAAAACCCACGGTAAGGAAACATTGTATGTTGACATCTGTCCCAGGAATGGAACCATACCTTGTCCTGGTAACTAAATCATACCATCGTTTCCTCCTAACGAGATTTCGTTTTGATTTGATCCATCTTCTTTTGGGCAATTTTAAAAATTGTAGTAGACCTGATGATGCTGAACCATGTGATTGTGACCACTTTTCTACTCAGGACACGACACATTTTATCATGTTTTGTGGACATTATATCGATATCAGAAAAAGATATTTGTTTCCAATCCTGCGTAACCAAGGTTTTATTCAGGTCAAACCAGCTTTGATGTTTTTGCAACTCCTTCCAAGTGTTAAAGTAGCTTTCCATGTCGCTAGTTTTTTAGTTGCAGGAGTACGGATAAATAAGAACCGTACTAGTTAGGCACCTTACTGAATATTGAACATTGACTTCCCTTTTATCTTTTTAAATTTTGTTTACCGGAGGGTCTCTTTTTAAACTTTAAACTTTTTTAATATTTCTTAATATTTTTACATGTTCTATTTGTATATTGTGATTTTAAAATGTTCTTAAAGATTGATTATTTGCTGAATTATGTATTAACTTGTGCCTTGATGAATTGCTATGTAATTATGCTCGTTCTTTTATGATTTTTAATAATCGAATAAAGATAATTGACTGACTGACTGACTACACGAATTAACATAAAGTCATCCAGGTAGTGACAACCAAGATTATGACCACTAAGCTGGGTAAAACACCATAGTAAGAAAGTGCTAAATGTCTCAAATAGAGCACAAGATATTGAACAGCCCATAGGGAGCACTTTGTCTACATAGAATGTGCAGTTGAAATGCATGCCTAATAGTTCAAAGTCTGACGGATGAATTGGCAAAAGACGAAAGGCTGACTGTATCACTTTTATCCAAATCTGCAGTTCAACAGCTGATCTGACCAATTTCAATGCATCGTCCACTGATGCGTAAGACACACTAGAGTCGATTTGTGAAATAAAGTAATTGACTGACGAGCCCTCCAGTCACGATAAGTGGTGTATTAAACAAAACTCCCCCACAGTTTTCTTAGACACAACACCCAGAGGAGAAACGATTAAGTTGTCTATGGGGCAATGTAAGAAAGGACCTGTTACTCTGCCTGCCGACACTTTTGAATTTAGCTTTTGCTGAACAACCTGGGGAAACTCCTTAGCAGATTTTAAAATATCTGACCAACGTTTCTGCCTAGGTCCTTGGTAACTAATCTTAAATCCCTCTTTGAATCCCCAAAATAACTTGGATGCTGCCTCTGAATCTGGATAAAAGCATAACCAGCGCCACAAAACCTCCAACTTAATTGGCGTATGGGCCCTTTGCTGCATATTGAAATGGCTGGTCTCTTCCCCTCTGACCTCTCCCTTGGTCGTTAAACCTCTGGCCCGCAAAACATTGGGTAAGTGGCTGTTTCCCCCCACATTGCGAGCACTCATGCTTGTAACGGAAGAATTGTCTATTGCAGAAACCTCTATTAAAGTTCCAGCATGCCCCTGAAACCTGTGGTTGTCCCTGGGACGATACTGAAAGGGCCGGTAAGTTAACTACTTGCTGTGTGTGTTGTAGCTGGTGGATGCGAAGAAGCCATCATTGTAACCACAACTGAGTCAACATCAACCCATTGTCTGTCGTTAAAAATACTCATCCTGTCTCTAAAATCTTCATCATAACTTATCCAGGCTGAACCACCAAAATACATTTGTGCCTTTCTAATTATGTCCATGTACTTAAACATAGCCACTACTCTATCCTGGTGCTTTTCACAATAAATGCTTGCATAAATAAGAAAAGCAGATGTCTAATTCTCAATTGTTTTGAGCACTCTAGATCTTTTAGCTAATTCCTACTCTTCCTCTTTAGAGCCCTCCTTGGCTTGGATATCTCTGTGTAAGAGTTTGAAGACATCAACAAAATTATGTCTCAAAAATCTATTTTTTGTCTTTTCCGATGGATGAGAACCCAAGGGCATACCAATACCCATGAAAGGAGGTTTCTTATGAATATTTGTATCCTCCTCCTCTTAGTCTTGATTATCGTTTTCATTCTCATTTGCCTCCTTTTTGTGTTTACTACTGACCTTCTCAACTAGCACCGACCCTTTTGATTTGTTCCTAAGCACAACCTCAGATTGCAAGTCCTTTTGTTTACTCGTGTCTAAATCCTTACCCAAAACCCTCTCCCCCCAACACGAATAAATCTTGTCACTTTCTGCAGTTTTTCCTATTGTTGCCATGCTGCCCACCATTCTGCCTTACCTTTTAGCAATTGTGACGATTGTTTGCGAAAATCCTGAGGACCGACTTGGTGTTGTCCATCGCTTGATGTGTCATGCTCCATTGCTCGGTCCACTCTTGACTTCTGCAACAGACTAAGAACACTGGTTTGCCTCGACCCCGACAAACCCCTTTGATCCCCCATGTTATGCATAGAAATTCCCCCGTCTTCCCCACAATCCCCATCCCTCAATTCACCTTCTTCCAGATCATCGCTTTCCATTGCACCATCCAAATGTTCGTTATCTCTGCCCAAAACAGCCCTGTTCCCACCCGGAATCTCCCCATCACACACCCCGCCAGCATAAAATCTCTTGGAAAGTTCCGGCTAGGAGGAAGCTGTAGAGGTGTGGACAAGAGCTATGAAAAAAGAAAAAACAATATATTCAATAAAACCTTATTGAATTGCTAGGTAAGGAGATAAATGAGAAATATTACAGGCTGAGATGAGAGCAAAATAAATTTCATGAAATCTTAAGTTATTTCAAGGAGAGAATTCCAGAATGATGGAGCAGCGCTAGAAAACAGTTTGGTAACAACAGAGGGAGATTAATATCTTTGCATTCCAGTCGAAGGTTTTTTGTTTCCATTTCTTTTTATACCACTGGATATTTTAACCTAATTATGGAGATGTGCTGGTTGTTAAATGATTTGAAGATGAGACACTAAAGCTTTATCCTAAGTTTACCCACCGAGTACAGTAGAGCACTTGGGGGTGTGAGGGAAGTTTTATGAGCACAGAGGATAGATCATTGGCCTTTTCAATTTTGAGTATTTCAGTGGCTTAGATTACAGGATAGAAATCGATTTTGGAAGTTTTTTAAGGAGAAAAGAGCAGTTCTGTCAGGGCTGGCAGCGTGCTCAATGTATGCCTTCTTTAGAGGTTAGAGTCCATCCAGAAGTTAACAGATTAAACATCTTCAGCAAGTGTTAGAGAAAAATATTTCATTTGTATTTTCATTAGCAATTGTTTAACTATTGGCGTTTATGTTGCGGTTTGATAGGTTTTCCTTTCAAATATTTTTAGACCTTGCGGAGAGGGAGGAATTCGGCAAAGGAGGTGATCATAATTGCGTGTCATCTCCATATTGGATGATGGACATGCATGATTCCTCCTTCAAGGCTTTTTTTGTATTTCATTTCTTCATTAATTTTGCTGAAACCGGTTAAAAAATACAACACAGATTTTGAGTTTTGGCCATTAAATAAGCAATACATTGACAACAACAAAAATGAAATCATCATTTCAAAAAGCATACCATGATACCCCACAGGGGTAGACAGTGATGAGAAGTAGATCAATATGCAACTAGGAATAAACTTCAGACAACAAAAACAGAAAATCGTTGAATATCAAATGAATGTGAAAGAGAAAACTGTAAGGGAAGTGGGAGCATCCCTCCCAGTGGGAAACCAGGGTAAGGAAAGTCCCACCTCTGGACTCAAGTTGCGAAGCATGCAGTGGTGGTCCTGCCAGCAAATGTTGACACCCTATGGGCCTTTCCACTAAAGCCCTCTTTGTGGGGAAATGGAGCAGGGGACACCTGTCCACTGGGGCCAAACAGTGTTGCAAGATGGTATCTAGGGAGTAAATTGGGTAGCAAGAATAGAAAGTTGGAGATTTCTAAGGTATCAGGGGTTGGGCGGTGCATTTTGTGTACCCCTGGTGTGGGTAGATTTATAGGTTTTGTCAGCCCTTGAGGAGCAAGCCCCAGACTTCTTGAGAGGTCTGTAACTTGTCATGTGCATATAGATTATCCTCTCAAAGAGCACCATGTCATATATACTGTCCAACCAGTCACCGTCCAGGAATTTAGTTGAGATGTGTTTCCCACCAAGTGCGTAATGCTCTTGATTGCCAATGGAGAAACAGTGTAGCATATAATCCTGCATTAACCCCTCTGAAGTCTGCCTATCTATCTATCTATCTATCTATCTATCTATCTATCTATCTATCTATCTATCTATCTATATATGTGTAAATATATATATGTATATGTCAAAATTATAGGAAGTGCCATACGTAAGTGACCACCATGAGCCTCTTGGCTGATACTAACCAACTGGCTTGCTGCATCATTTGCAATTTCCTAAAGTAGCAGGAGGACCAAACAAAAATGAATATCTGGTAGTGCTTAGCGTATATGACCTGCTCAATTTCTCCCAAAATATCACCCTCCTGCATCCGTCAATCTCAAGGTCCTCAAAAAAAAGATACTTGCTTCTTCCCACAAAAACCTTTTAATATTTGTCTGAAGAGCCAGAGAGGAACAGTGAAGATTGTATTTACTACATCATACATACTTTATTTTATGCCCAGACTAATGATTAAAGACATTACAACATGTTTAGACCAAAATGTTGCTGACAGGGATGGATGTATTGGGTAACAGGGGAATTGGGTAGGTCGAGATGCGTTTTCTACAGAATATGGGACAGGGCATGCAACAGTTGAGTATCTCTCTGTGGAAATGTGCTTTTTAATGGATACACCGGTGCAGGGTTCACCCTCATCTTGTCCACGGGTCCATAGACCAACAAAATAGAGATTGGCACTGAAGCTGGAATTCAAAATAACAAGTGTATTCACTCATAAGTGGGACTACGCCCATACAACACCCTCAAGTGTTCCAGAAGGTAGTACATTAAAGTCACAGAACACATGCCTTATATACAGCTTTTTCTGCACTGGTAAGCATGTGGGTACAAATAGAAGGTACAGGCCTACACCGGAATCGTTACTGACAAACATGGGCAGATGGGAGCGTCTTTATGGAACCATTTGAAACCAGGTGATCGATATGACAAATACCATGTTCAATCTAAATAGACCAGTGGCTTTCTCCCCCACCCCCATCGTGATAGGGACATTGCGCCACAATGGCGCTTTGGAAAATGAATAGTTAAGTGCATCCAGACTTATGCTAAGGCCAAGTTAACACTCCCAATGACATATAGAGCCCACTGTCCATGCTAGAATGTGGCCACCTTAGCTTTTTTGGGTAATATTCTTTTAACAGATATCTGCAAAGTTGCTACTTGGTCAGTGCCTCACACCTTTACCAAGTACTATTGTGTAGATATTCTAACACATCTGCAAGTGTTATTTGGCCAAGTTGTCCTAAAACCACTCTTTCAAAATCACCTGCCACCACGTTCGAGATGACTGCTTTATAATCTATTCAGAACATGTGCATTAACAGCCACATGTGTACAAAGCTATTTGTTTGAATACAGATTTCCAAACTGGGCCACACAAACCTGTGGCACTATATAGAAAACTCAGCTTTAGATATACCGTGTAGACTACAGTGGGCAACAATGTGCTACAATGCTTTTTCATTGCCTGAGTGGGCATCTGTAGTTACAACCTGCCACAGCTTCCTGTCCTACTCTGTTTTTGCCTTCTCTTGGGCCATTTTATTATTCTTCCTTGCTCTTTTTATGTCAGTAGGGTCCTTATTTTTAAATAAATTTGAGAAGTGAGTTTTGCCTCCCTGCATTTATTATACCACTTTTAGCTATGAACTTGCCTACTACCCTTGCTAGCTTCCCTAGTAATTAAAGCTACCAGATCATAAAATAGAACCTCATGAACAGCTGTTATTTTGCTGAGAGAGTTATGGCCACTGTATTAGCATTTAGTCAACGTGCATGATCCCTATGCATTTTGTTTTGAATTAAGTTCTATCCTGGCGGTGTTGTATTTGTTACCATTTAAGCATAAGTTTATTATTTGACCAGCTGATAATGTGTGTCTGAATAGGAGGAGAAGCATTAGAAGTAAGTGTGGGGAAACCCTGCATCATAAGGTGTAATGCATTATGACCACTGTCTGAGCATTCAATGATCATTATGTCTTTCATAAAGGACCAAACAAAATATAATCTATTCTGCTATAACTGTTGATACGACTGTATGCTGTTTTACAAGCTAGTTCTGACATGATTGCACATTGCATGCCCTAGGTCTAAATTAATGGTTATCCCATTAGCTGGATAGATTGCTTAGACCATTTTTTGATTGGTGGCAAGGCAAGCCTCAGGATTCCCCATTTTATATCCTCCTTTTCTGTAATGGTATGCTCTGAGTGGTACAGGACTTTGAATGTTATATTGAGGGACTCGAACAGTGATAGTGTTGCAGAATCTATATTTTCCCCTGTGCTTTGATTGTATATGTATAAATACGCACTGTATGCCCCCTAGGGTATAGCGTTCCAGAGCCAAGATGTCCGAAGAATTAGAATTGGTTACAAACTATTTATTGAAACTTTAACCCATATCATCAAACGCCCTGAAGGTCCACCTCGTCCATTAGCAACAGCATTAACATAATAGTTGGCAAAACCTGATCTAATCTATTAACTGGATTCCATGTTTCTTGAAATAAGGATACATCATAGGAGTCAATAAATAATTCCCAGTCCGGATCCATCAATTTTGACTGGAGACCTGCTACATTACAGTATAAAAAATGTCATACTCCCATTGGTTTAATTATAGTGGTGAAAGTATTCTTCGCAGGCCTTCGGCAAAAGTCAGGCTTTCCTTTCCAAACTCAAGAGAGCCCTCCTAGACCATACTGGTGTATTGGTAGCCAGTGGGCCGTTTCTCAGTTCTCAAGGGTTTAGGGGGTTATATTTAAGAAGAATCAATAGTCCATGGGCAGGACTAGAACAAAGTTCCAAAACAACCAAATAATCACACAGGATCTTAAAGATTAATGACATTTTAATATAACCAAATTTCTCATCAGAAGATTTCCAGCGCCTGGCCTTCATAATATCCGATCGTATTACCACACAGCAGTTACGTGTTTTACGAATCCAATAAATGATATTAGTGATGAATAGTACTTCGTCCTCTTCCGCACCGGGGCATCATTTTTTCTACAAAATGCATTTATATTCTGTAATTTACTGTGGTTGATATGTTCAAATTGGTGGTATTTTAACCACGGGTGTCAGTGGTATTGAGCGTTCCCCATTACTCAATTTCCTATGTTGCATTGGGACTACGTCAGGCTTGTGTTCCCATGGCTGTAACACATGTACTGGTGGCAAGGCATTTCTATTGTGTTGACTAATGGTGGAAATCGAAGGCTCGCAGTGTGGCAGTGTCTATGCTAGCTTTATCTGGATGGCCTGCTTTATTCTTATTACTGTGCCTGGCCAGATTTCTTTGTTAATTCATTCACCACAGTCTTTATTGCAATAGACTCCATCACACGCCAGAGCTAGCCCCATATTGATTAGCATTAGAAGAACTCCAATATCGTAATAACTACCAGGCCATTTCTTGGCTTGTTACATAGAAAATGTCTTGCTCCGATTAGGGTTGGGAGAGCTTTGGGCAACACTGTACTCTGGTTTTCTACATAGGATAGCTCAGCCTGCCGAAGTAGAAAATAGCCTTTGGGTGCTAGTTACTAACATGACAAGTTCACATTAAAGTTCTACATGTCCTACTACTTTTAAATACCATGCATCCTGCTTAAACTGCCACCAGGCTTCAGTGACAGGCCTGAAGCTATGTTTTTACTGTCACTGTAGTGGATGGCACAATAGGTGCTGCAGCCCACTAGTGACGTTTATCTTACTGGCTCTCTGTACATTTTGTATCATATACAAATAGGAAAAAGCCAATTGGATCATGTTTAAATGGGCAGCACAGGCAGTTTACCACTGGTTAACAGGGTTAAAGTGCACAGAGATCTAATACAACAAAATTATAAGGTCCGGTAAAAGGCAAAAGAATATGCAGTGGCCACGCCTAAAAGGCAGAGTTCCTACAAGAATGTAGTGCCGCAGGATCAATTCCTTCTGAAGTAATACATTATCTGCCATGCTTCAGTTTACAGTGGTTTATTCATGGACAAATAACTGAACTGATTGATGACAAAGCACAGTCATCTTTGAACATCTTCTCATGAGATTTCTGTGTTCACAAGGGTAATCCTCAAGACTCTTTCACCTCTCAACTAAATGTAATCGTCCAAAATAATGACATAGCTCAACTCTACACTGGTGAAAGGGTCTACTATTAACTTCTACTAGCAAAGGGTCCTTCACAGCAGAACTGCCATGATTGAGCAGATTTCCAGACCATCACTCATACCCTTCTTCTTCACAAAATTCGAAACACAGATGAATGACAATTAAAAAAAAAAAGCCAAACAAATGTATCGAGAAAATTGAATATTTTGACATACCAACACTATCATGATATGTCTCAGCAAGACTGAAAGCACATGATATAGAGCTTAAAGTGGCAGATCTGACTGCGACAAAATCATGATGAATTAATTTGAAGAAGCAACCCAGTTGAAACTAAAAAGGCAGAAAATTAGGTTCAATTGAATTCTAAAGAGCTTAATGAACAATGAAAACACACAGCGATGGCAAAGTATGGCAGCAAAATGCATCAACAAAAATCCTTTTTTCTGCAACCAGAAAGTAAAAAAACAATAAAGAGAACCTCTTTGAAGCAAAGTATTCCTCCTTTAGAGACAACTTAGATCAAACAATAAAACGTAAAAAAAAAAGTTTGACATGAAAAAGCAGCACACAAAATCTCTTACTCAATAGATATAAATAACCCAAAAGAAATGTCAAATTCTCCAGATTTTCCTTTGAGATGTTTTATAAGCTAGTGTTCTCATTATTTTCTCAAGGATATGGCCATTCTCCCTATACTCCATAAAAGGGTGATCTCAAACGTCTACAGAGCAAATTGGCAAGCAGTTACTGAAATGATTTCAGATTATGAGAACATATGGCTTTTGATGATAACTAACCAGCCCTCAGCCACATCAGTCAAGTCAAGTGCCCCGATACCCAAGCGGTGTCTTGGTGTAATCATAGGACCCCTCCTTCTATTGCGTCTGAAACCAACATACCGCTCCACCTTAAAAAAATCAGCCCATATCTTATTTGCATTCACCCCATCAGGTTTACCCTCAGTATCCATACAGCAATCCCAGTGTACAGCTTTGAGCCAGTATGTTTCACTAGGGAAAGATGGATCAGTCCAATGCTTGCAGATCTACCTTCAAACCAGGACCATTAGATAGAACAAAAGGTCGATCTGCGCTCAACTCAAGAGACTGCATGAGGCCAAATCCACCCCCATTAGGGCCTACACAAGACTTAACATGATATTGATGCACAAGATATCCTTTACGAAGTTCTCAACGTCCTGCCAAAAACCCTTAGTCCCAGAACAGGTGAAGAAAACATGCCAGTCATTGGCTCTTAAAAAGCCACACCTTCTACATCTGGGGGTTGGCTCCTGTGAGAACTTTGCAATCTTTAGAGGAGTCCAATATAATGTGTTGATGGTAAAGATTGATTTCGCTTGAGGTTGGCTGGTTTAACTCAGAGTACAATAACTTCAAGGTGGTTTGCCACATAGTTTGAAGTTCCATTTCCTGGATAGTTCCTTCCCATCTTCATTTTGCTAACCACAGCATCCAAATCTTTCAATACCAATTGGTAATCTCCTTACTTTTAGGTCTCATCCTGTAGTGCAGACTCAATTTTCCAGGCACTCCCCATCGCCTGCATAGTGCTTGCAAACCAAGAAGACAGCTGCCGATATTTAAACCTTGACAGGGAGCCACCAGTTTTGGCACTTAAAACTTCACAGGGTAATAACCCCTGCACTGCTGGCAATTCCCACCAGGTAGGTATCCTAACCCTCCTTAGTGGAATACTCAACCCATCCCTCAAACACTCTGGGGTACCCGGGGAATCATTGGTGCAAAATCAGAATAGTAGCAAATATTCAAGATCCTTATGACTCTAAGCCATAGCTCAGTGAGGCCTTCAGGACATTTAGCTGTTCTTTAAAAAAAAAAAAAAAAAAAAGCTTTGAGGCATCAAACTTGTATAGGAACCCAGTGGATCCTAGCCCCTTAATCATCTCTACCAGTAACACCCCACAAGTTGAGCCATCCGGCTTACCCAAAAGCATCCTGCAGTTTTTGAACTGAAAAGCCATGCAATACAAATTCAAGACCAGTAGAGCTAGATCACCCTTCTCTAGCCTATGCCTCAACATTATCCACGCTAGCCCCACCTGAGGCCCATATAAAACTTATTTTCCCCTGGATCTTGTCAAGAACCAATTTTGGAAATGTGAGAGGGATACAGTTAAAAAGGTATGTCAATTTTGGGAAAATCTTCACCTTAATCAAGTTAACTCGTCAAAAGATTGTCAAATGTAAATTCTTCCTTCTTGCAAGTAAAGCATCCACCTCCTTCGCTACCCTCCCCAAATTATGTTGCGTTATCGCCTCCAGATAACGATGCCCAGGTACTTAATCTCTGCCCATGCCTCCCCCTTCCAATCGGCTGTATTCCAAAACATCAACTCCGGCCAGGAATTATTCACTAGATATCCCGATTAGGCCACTAATTCTTCACCAAGCTTTCCCCACTACGGATAATATGGACGGGATCTGATGTATAGATGATCAGGTCATCCTCATATAGCACGATCTAAATATTGAAATGGGTTGAGTACCATTGAGTACCCTAAAAAATCCCTTATAATTAGCTGGGCGAACGGCTCCATATAAATATCGAACAATAGAGGAGACAAGGGGCACCCCTGTCAAGTGCCTCTATAAATACTGAAGCTCCTGGTCACTGACCCATTAAGCAAATGTCTGACCATCGAATTTTCATATAACCTCTAGTCTAAATAAAGCAGGAACTGAAGCGCAATACCGTTAATAGCTCCCACAAATAAGCCCAACAGACTCAGTCAAATGCCTTGGCTGCATCTATTGTGACCACTGCCAAAGGAATCAATTGAACCGTGGCTAGATCTATAGATCCAATCAGATGCTGAGTAAGCTCTTGAGTTTGCCACTTTAGGACAAAGCCCTTCTGTTCTGGATGTATTAACTGGGGGCTAGTTTGGCCAGTCTCCCAGTAAAATGCTTGTAAAAGCCTTATAATCCACATTCAATATGGAGAGCTGTCAATAATAATCAGCCTTCCTAGGATCCTTTTCAGGTTTGAAAACCAATGCTATTGTGGCTTCCTTCCATGAGTCCAGAAGCAGCACCATCCCCAGATATACTGAATTAAACAGTGTCTCCCACATTCATACAATGTCCTCTTTTAAAAGCTTATAAAGCTCCTAGGTGATGGCATCGAGACCACCCACTTTTCCATTCTGAATGCTCCACAGGTGCTCCCTGATTTCCTCTTGAGTAATATGTGCTTCCAAACACGTACCCTCCTCTGTGAGTCCAGGGAGATCAGTGTCCCCCAACAACTCTCTGTGCCTGTTGGCTCCGGGAAGACCTCTTCCCTGTACAATGTAGAAAATAGAGAAACCAGATGTCCCTGCATATCCTCAACTTTGAGACATCTCCATGGGGATTGACAACCAGTTCCATAATGATATTCCTGGATCTCTCAACCCCCGCCTTCCATGCCAGTAACGCCCCAGCTCGCTCACCATACTCCAACTGTCTCACACATCCAGTATGCCTCGGCACCCTGCACTTAATCAGACTGCTATAAAAATAGGACATTTCGCCCCACTCCTATAACAAAATAATAATGAATATATCATAAAAAATGTATTAAAACGTGTGCTGAGCCAAAGGATTTAAATAGTTTCCACCCAACTAACTCGGAAGCTGTGGACCTACTCAACTGTGACAGTTTGTTGATAATTATGACCTGTTTGCTGATCTTCATATTCTGTAAATAGTTCCTGTGTCAAGCCTTTTTGTCATTTGTGACTCATGTTTTCTCAGCCTCCCTAATTTGTTTCCAGTCTTTGATATGGTCTCCTACAACACTCTAATAACACCCTTCAAAACAGCATGGGTTAATACTCTTAACTGGAAAAACTGCTCCACATAAGTAAATCTAATTGAGAATTAGTCAGATCCAAAAGAGGGTGTGCCTCAAAGGTCAATTCTCTCTCCAACCATCTTTAGTTTGTACATTGAACTTGTCACTAACCTGCTAAAAAATATATATTGTCTCTATAACAGTGATACACAACTAGATTAAAAGTTGCCAACCATGACAACATAACCCTGTTAAGGTCAAACATTAGAGAACATTCACTCCTGGATGGCTTTTCAACAGCTAAACCTAAACCCTCTAAAAACTAAGTTGCTACTTGTCTTTCATCTGCAGATTTTGATCCTACCCCAATCATCCCTTTAATGACTTCACTTAATGGCTTGAAACCTTATATCATTGATTGTTTGAATTCTTGGATAAACACTAGATTAAAACGTTATCCTTCAGGCAGACACTTAAACCAGCAGAAGAGAGGGTCGGACTGGACTATAGGGAGTCGGGCATTGCCCAATGTGCTGGACTGGTTATTCAGTTCGTGGGCTGTGTTTTTATGTTGTGCCTGTTTAAAGATCTGATGGGCCATTGTTACTGTTGATTTACTTAAAGTGAATGTTGCAGCATTCTTGCTGGTGTGAAAAAAAGCTGAATGACATTGCAACAAAGTTTAAATATGTATAAATCAACAATTTTTTTTCTTTGTCCTTCATAAAGCAATAGTTAGAAAATGGAGGTGTCAGGTGCCCACTTTACTTAGAACTTCCGACCTTCTGGGATTTCTCCTGGGTAAGGGCAACCTATGTGTGAAGAATTCTTGTTTTCCCTATTTCTTAAGTAAGTACAAGCTCCTTTTGTTTCCATTCCATGTTGGTACAGGTTCTGGGGTGAGCTAGTCACTTTGAATACTCCTTCAAGTTGCCTCTTGAAGTGTTCCTATTGCATTGCTTTAAATCATTGGACAATTGCAATGTTATGTATGTAACTAGTTGTTGTTTATATAGTTCTCCCAAATTGTCCAAAATGTATTCACTCTACCCCTATTCCCGCTCCTGTCCAACTTATTTATTCTTTGGACAGAAGTCATCCATTCCTTAAGCATTGGGGGTAAGTTCTTTACCCAGTTAATACAGATCTCCCTTCTCGCTAACAATATAAACACAAACAAGATTTTGTCTTTATTTTTACTTAATTTGGTTACCTGGGCCAGCTTTCAACTTCTCCCAAAGATAATTAAATCCATAGTCACGTCCACCTGTACTCCCAATACCTTGGACACGATTTTACTTATCTCTCTCCAGAATTCTTCCAGATGGGTGCATTGGCAAAACATGTGGATATCGTCTGCGCACCATTCCCCACATTTGGGGAAGCTCCTCTCTCCTTGCCCTTTGAACTTTGACAGCCTCTTTGGGGTCTAGTAAACTCTATGTGCTGTTAAGATGTTTTTTGTCAAAGGTGCTGATTTTAATGTCTCCCAGCAAGTGTTCATTGAGGTCTGTCATTCTTTCGTTACGTCAAGCTCTGGAAATGATTCTCCCCAGATCTTTTTGGGAATATCATAATACTCTTCTCCTTCCTCAATCAGCGCCCAATACCAACATGCTACTTCTTTTTTTGTATTTTTTAATTCCTGCATCGTTTCTTCTGCTGTTCCGTAGCCTTCTTTTATATCGTTAAATTTTTAGAAAAACTACTTATTTGGTAATACTTGGATCTTGAGATTTTTCCATTTGTTTTCCCACTCAGTATTTCCCAGTCTATTGCAGAATTTAGAATTATTAGCTCACCTCATTTGTTAATGTTGCTTTCTTTCAAGACACTTGCTAATTTATCCTGTAGACATTCGAGTGTTCCAGGCGAGTCCCATATAGGTGTGTATCTACTGTAGAATGGTATTTTAAGTGTTCTTCTCAACTGGTATCAGAGCAATGCTGCCTCCTTCAGAGTTTTTAGTCTTATTTTTTTGAAATACTTGGGGTGGCCGCACTTATGTAATGCCGCTTTTAGGTGATCGGGGTACTGATCATAGTGGCCTAGTAGTATTCTTACGTTTCTGAATTGGAAAGCTCTGCAGTAGTTGAGGATATCGGGGCTGGCTATCCCTCCGTGTAGCTTTGTTCTTCTTATTTCTTTCCAGGCTACTCTAGCCCCTTTTGCTGCCCATATGAAGCGGATTAGTTCTTGTAGTTTTTTTATGTGGTTGAGGTTGAACTCCAGAGGGATAGTGCTGAACAGGTATGTGAATTTCGGCAGTATGGCCATCTTTATTATATTGGACCTTCCAATCAATGATAGTGGGAGACCTTCCCACACTTTCAGCAATTTTTTTACTTGACTATGAATTCTGTCAAAATTGTGGGTCGGGATATCCTTTAAATTTGCTAAGATATCGATGCCCAAGTATTTTATTTTAGTCTGGGGTCTTGATATTGGTTATTCCACTGTAGGATTTCGGTTTTAGTTCGATTTGCTAGGTAGCCTGATACTGCTCCATATATTCCTCAATTATTCTTTCTATCTTGGGTAGAGAAGTTTCCAGATTACTTGTAAATATCATTAAATCGTCTGCAAATAGCGCAACCTTCTTCCATTCTTGGTATTTGAAAGGGATAATTCCTGCTTCCATCCTTATTTTTTCTGCCAGAGGTTCGATATATAAATCGAATAGCAGGGGAGATAAGGGACATCCCTGCCTTGTCCCCCTTCTTATTTTTATGCTATCGGTTAATATTCCGTTTACTAGCACTTTAGCTGTTGGATTTTTATATATCTGCTTTATTGCTTCTTGGAATGTCTCACCTAGGCCGAACTTCGCTAAGGTGGCTGTTAAGAAGGACCAGCTTACCCTATCGAATTCTTTGGCAGCATCTAGGGTCAGGACGGCCAATGGTGTATCGTAGTGGGTTGCAATGTCGATTGCTAAGACAAGTTCCTGTGTCAATTCTTGAATGTGCCGTCCTTTAATAAAGCCTTTTTGGTCTACGTGAACCACTGAGCCAACAGTCTCCCCAAGTCTTTTGGCTAGAATTTGTGTGTACACCTTGTAGTCAGTATTTAGGAGGGATATTGGCCTGTAGGATTCAGTTCTTGTTGGATCTTTCCCGGGCTTGAGTATTCGATTGATTGTTGCCTCGTTCCAAGAGGCTGGCAGTGGTTGTTTTGCTAGAAATATGTCATTGAATAGTTTGGTCATTGGAATTACTAGCTCCTCACACAAATGTCTGTACAACTCATTTGGGAGTGAAACTGGGCCTACTGCTTTACCTTTCTTTAAGTTCTTTAGTACTCCTAGGACTTCTTCTTTGGTTATTTCTTTGTTTTTCCTATCTCTCTGTTCTTGTGAGAGATTTTTACGAGGGCTATGTTTTCCAGCATGTGTTGTATCTTTTCTTCTGACGGTGGGTCTTCCTCGGTGTATAGGTTACCAAAAAATGCTACAAATTCCTTTCTGATTTCCTCCTCTTCTGTTTTGTATTTTTTGACTCCCACCTGGATCTTATCTATTCTGTTTCTTGTTTCATCTGTTTTGATCTTCCATGCCAATAACTTTCCACATCCTTCTCCATACTCTTAGTGGGCTATTTTGCTTGCGTCCCATTTGTCTTTTATGATTATTTCAAGGAAGTCAGCCAGCTCCAACTTTTTCTTATCTCTTTCCGCCTTGAGATTTGTTTCTGTACCCTGGCTCGCAGATATGCCAATCTCAAGCTCTAAGGTAGCTATTCCTGTCTCTAATTCTTGGATCCTATTTCTTCTGGATTTGTTTCTGTAGGTTGCAAGACTGATTAATTTACCCCTAATATAGGCTTTGTAGGTCTCCCACTCAGTTTGCCCCAAGGTTTCTTCATTATTGAATTGAAAGAATTCTTTGGTTTCTGTTGCCAGGTTTTCTAAGCAGCCAGCCTCTAGGAAGATCCCCCTGTCTACTGTATATCTTCGTGTTTGGATTGTTTTGTTACAGCTAAGATATAAGATCACCGCTGAGTGATCCGATAGATGAGCTGGTATATGTTCGACTTTTTGTGTTGCTTCCGTTAATTCCTTGTCTATTAAGAAATAATCTATCCTTGATGCATGCCCCAACTTTTATTTTTCAACGTGTGTTTGTTTAGGTTTCCTCCTTTCTCCCTCCATATATCAACCATACCCAGATCTTTAATGTAGTAGTTTACCCACTCTCTCATTTTCGGTAAGTTCGGACCATGTTTGGGTGGGAATCGATCTTTTTTAGGTCCAAGATTATGTTAAAATACCCTCCCATTATTATTGGGGCTTGTGCAGTTAGTAGTTTTGAGTACAGTTTTTGCAGAGGCTCTGGGTCGTCTTGGTTGGGGCCGTAATATCCAACCACTGTATATCTATTGCTACGTATTTTTAGTTTCACCACTACCCATCTGCCCTTTTTGTCTACTTCTCACTATTCAATCTGAGCTCCAATTGATTTTTTTGATTAAAACTGTAACTCCTTTTACAGTACAGTTCTGGTTTGTACAAATCCAGTTAGCTATCCACTTTTGATTTTTAAGGAACTTTCCCCATTCTTCTTTAAGCAAATGGGTTTCTTGCAGTATTATGTCACAATCTACTAGTTTCAGATACTCTAATATTTTAACCCTTGTTTTTTTCAATCTAAGGCCGTTCACGTTCCATGATATTATTTTAACTGACATTTCTATCCCCTTTTATTTTATTTTGACCTTCCCTTGTCATGTCTGTAGTATCCCTGTTATTTTTACTGCTGTTTTTACGTTTTGTTTGGGTTCTTTCCACCTCATATTGCTTTCTTTGGACAAGATTTCTTTTCATTTTTCCCCATTTTCCTCCCCACCTTGTGCACATTTTTTTATTTTTAATTCTATATTTTCTAGTGTTCCCTTCTCTCCTTCCCTCCCTGGAAAATCCTGCCTTGACTCCTTTTGGGGCGTTTCTCTTGTCAGCCCCTCTTTGAGTTACTCACCCTTTTTTTACCTACTTCCACCGAATGCTACACTGATCCTACTTTTGTGTTTTAATTTGTTCTATAAAGTTTTCTACCTCTTTTGGGTCTCTAATGTTATGCATTTTGTTTTGCCACATTATTCTTAATGCTGTTGGAAAACGCATCTGAACTGTCGCTCCTAATGTCTTTAGCTGCTGCATGTACTAGCCTAATTGCCATTGTTTGTCTTGCGTTGTCTTGGATATATCTGACTTTATCCTGGAAGCCCAGTCTTTAATTTGAAACGAGCCAGCTTTCAGGCCCTCGCTCAAAATTCTTTCCTTTAGGGTATAACTCTTGAAATTTATGAGGATTTTTCTTGGGTTTTTTCTAATCTTGTTCCTGCCAAATGGGTCTCGATGGATTCTCTGAATATCCTCAGCCAAGTCGATGAATTTTTTCCATACTAATGTGTCTTCTAGTAGCTTGATCACAAATGCTTTAATATCTTCACTCTCTAGGCCTTCAGGTACATTTAGAAATCTTAGATTATTTCTTCTTGCTTGGTTTTCCATTGCTTCCAACCTGTCATAGACCACTTTGTCTATTTTTTCAGTGCACTTGAGCTGATCTATCTTTTTTATTTTCTTCGACATTTTTGCTCATAGCCTCTACTTCCTGCTCGACTGAAGCTACTCTCTCCATAAGGCTATTTATCTTTTGGTCCATCTCCTCGCACACTTCCTGGATTTTTGTTTGGTTCCTTTCTAATTTCTCAAAATTCGATCTCATCTCCCCCATCATAGTCGTCATCATGCTTTCCAGACAGCTCTTGTTACTTTGAGGCATTGTAAGCTCTTCTGGTTTTCCTGTATTTGCGGGAACCTGGGCATCTGTTTCTATTTCCTGGTGATTTGGTGTTTCTAAAATAGTATGCATGTTGCTGGTACTTACTTTTGACATATTTACCGCTGTTCCCTCTTTCTATGCCTCTTTCTGATTGTCAGACCGGGTCCTATTCTGGTGTCCTCCCTCTTCCAGGTTATCTCTCAAGCTTTCTTATACTTTAAAGAAGGACTTTAGTGAGGGGGTTATCTTTTGTTTTGTCAGACCGGGTGTTTTTAGTTTGGCCTGACGTGCTCTAGATGCAGGGTATTGCAGCTTTCAGGCTGCCTTCGGTTTTCTCTTCTTTGTAGTGCTTTTTGGGACAATCGATGGTGATATGCCTAACACTTTTACTTCGTCTGGGTTTTGCTCTCGGTGTCTGTCAGTTGACAAGGTGTTTCTACTCCTTAAGGAATAATTTATACCTTCTCTTGATGGTCTTTTTGTATCCGACCACCCTTGGGGGGGGGGGGGGGAGAGTAGTTATCACTTTTAGAATAGGGCTCCCTTTATCATTTCTCACCCTCACCTCATCTGCTCCTTCTGCCTCTTGTTTATCCAGCTCTGCGTTTTGCTCTTCCCCCTGCGCCCCCTGCACCCTCTCCTGGACTTCACCTCGCGTCCAGGTTTGATCCTTGCTTTTTACAAAGACTACTATAAGACTGTGTTTGTTTTGCCCTAGTTTAGGAAACCCCTTTTTGGGATAGCTTAGCACCTTATCTTCACTTACCCCAATAACTTGAGTGTGTCCCGAGGGCCAGTTCTTCCTGGAGTAGCGGGCTGCCAAAAGGCTCTCACCTTCTCTTCCAATCGTCCAGTAATAGTCCTGCTCTTCTGGGTTGCTTTCGCTGCTTCGCACTACACCTGGAAAGCGCGGTCGCGCTGGACCTGCTGTACCTCCACTTTTTTTCCCTGCTCCTCAATGCTGCCACTCAGCTCTGGAAAGTGTTCTGGGACTTCACCTCTCTCTTAACAGCTCCAGAAACCAGTATCAGAAGCTGTCTCTCAGTTGTTGAGAAGGAAACAGAATGTAGAAAACGCAGCACTCGCTGCTTCAGACATCGCTGTTTGACCTGCCTCCGATTACCGCTGCTGTTGATACTGCCGGTGCCCCGCTCCGGTAAACGCGGGGAAAGGGAGTGTAGGGAATGCAACACCTGGCTCTTTTCAATGCCGTTGCGATACTGCCGGCGTTCTGCTTCTGGACGTGCGGGGGAAATTAATGTTGAAGACGCAGTAAACACTGCTGCTAGCTGCTGCTACTTGCCGCTGATTCTTCCCTCTTTGACCCGAAAGAACAGGGCACTTACTCCCGAGCTTCTTTGTCTCACCCCCGCTCCTTCGCTTTCGCTTCCCTTGGGTGTCGGCGTCGGGGTGACCTGTAAGCGCTGTTCCCTTCTTCTGCGCTGTGTTCGGACCCAGAGGTAAGATTATTCTTAAATCAATTTAACAGGTTTTCACCGTCAAATTTGATGTAGGATCAGAGTTTCATCTCCCGTCTTCTCTGCACAAGTCATGGTTTATTCTGCTTTCAGCTTGAGTGAGTGAGGAGCTCGCGACCGAGCCTCCTAGCCAGCCGCCATCTTTTCCCTCGAGATCACATTTAGTATAAATCAACTATACAAATATTTCAAAATATGTCGGCACTTAGGAAAGCACAAATGAAGTCTTTTTGAGGAAAATCAGAAAGTGTTATGGAAACACAGATTTGAGAAGGTTCAGAACAAATGAAATCACTTTACTTGATGTCCAAATGACAAATATTTGTTGGAATCCGATTTCCACGCATTATTGTTTGTGGCTATATATCAGTGAACACTGGCTGCCAAGCTACATACCGCACTCTTACCTCTCTGTTGCTGAATGGGCGTTGTTCATTTGATACACTTGTTCTTTGTGCAAAACTTGTACTTTTCACAGTCCTTATGAGTTCAATGAAGTAATATTGATGGCAGCAACCCCTCTGTGAAAATTGTTCCTGCGCCGCTGCTTCAGCAATATCCAACAGATGCAGCCTTCAATGTATTGCAAAACACTTATACAGCGTGTCTTTGAAAGTGCAGAACTGTACAGATCTGCAAACATGGGCCACTTTTGAAACTTCCTAATTCACTAATGAGGGCCACTTTTTATTTTGTTGCCCTAGCCCTTTTTCTACCCCAGTCTGACACTTGCAGCAGAGCTCAAAATGGTGGTGCAATCCAGAGCTTAATGAGAGAAATGCCCTCCTTACAGATATTCCTAAACTACACCTTGCTCCTCTGAAACAAGCTCTCCATGCAGCAGCCAGACTTGTTATAGGAGTGAAACTTTAAGAACACATGCTGCCAGGTTAGCTCTTACGACTCATTATAGCTGGCTCTCCCAAGAAGGCAGAGGCTTTTCCCAAAATTGCCTGCATAGCTCACAGAACCATGCGTCGTGGTTCCCTGTAATAATCAGAAAAAAAACTCACCCTCTTGGTGCATATTGTAATGCACACACCTCATGTAAAGCACCGATTTAGGAACGTGCTATATAGAGCTGTATAAATAAATACAACAAACATATTGCATTACATGAGATATCTTCTGACATTAACCTTAGGCAAAGTAGGTGCCATAAATACTTCCCTTTAGGCCCTTGTGGCCTACTGTTGTTCTACTCCAAACTAAACATAACTCAGCTTTCCATTGTGAAGCAGACATGAAGGCAGATTCTGTGCATGTTCATTTTTCCATTTAAAACGCTATCATTCCTCTATAAACATGAAGGTCGTGTCCTTTACCAGTCACACTGACTTTTTCCATATTATGCATTTGCAAAAATGTTTTCACTCAGTGGGAGACCTGGAAGGAAATGTGTTGAGATGTGCACCACGTCTCGTCTTTCTTTCCATTCTCAATTTTCTTCCTTTTCCTGTCCCATCCACACTGTCTCTGCCTCGCCCTTGGTCCACTCCTTCTCTCTCGCTCTCTCACACTCACACACACACACATTAATTTCTTTCCCTGTCTCTTTCTCCCTCTGCATGCCAATGGCACAGGTAAGGAGGGTCTTACTTTCCACTTCGTCTTCTGTGTAACAAATACAGATCAGCTTTCTCTCCTCACACCTCTTATTTCTGACTCTTCTTCGCTGTTATACATTCATCAGATTTTCCATTTTTCCCCCCTCAAATACAGATGAACTTTCCTTCTGTTCCTTCTTTGTACATCGAAAAGAACACCGGGTTCCTTCCAGCATTACACAATCGGTGCATCTGCTTTATTTAAATGCAGAGGTGAGGCTGCTGTTGTGTTTACGTGCTTGTCTCCTGCTCTGCACAGCAGTAAGGTGCTCCAATCATCATTGACTGACCCCTGGCATACTTAACGTAGTTCATCTTCAATGAAGCAGCGACAATCCAGCAGTAAACTGTTCTCAAACATCAGGGTGATGTTGCAAACTCACATCTCAATAGCAGATCCTACCAGCAGCTGGATTGGTGTACGAGTTTGGGATGAATTAAAATCTGGGCAGGGGCTGTGAATTTTTTGGAGCTCCATTCAGGCCCTCCCATCTAGTGTGACATTTGGCACCCAGACTATACGCTGGGTGGGGAGAGAAGACTGAAATAATAGGATCGGCCTTCCTGGAGTCTGATTCAGTTCAGCTTCAGACTAAAGAAAACATGTCTTGGGCATGAAATTGAACAGTTTAGTTGATACTCAAAGGACAGTGTTTATATTCTGTCCTGCACACTGAGATCATTCCCGGGCACTAACTTTGTTTGGTGCTCACAAAAGGCGTAGAACCTGTGGCTTCCCATCAGAAGCTCAGCTCTGTATTTAGGGCAACAGTTTAACAGTCTATCAGTGAATATTGACACTTTAAGGTGGGATCAGTATCTTCTACTCTGGAGAGCACTTATGCTCTCAGGGGTGGTAATATATTGCAAAACAATCTAGGGTACTCAAGTGGAGAAGTGTGGCTCAATGGTTAGAGCGGCAGACCCTGATGCAGAGGTCTGGCCCTGGACCAGGGTTCAATTCCCGCCTCGGCGGGTCTTGGGCTCAATTTCCTCGGACCTGCTAATTCTCGCCTCGGGGCCTATTCTAATCATGGGTCCCACTCTGCAACTCTGAGCAATAGCTTGCTTAATCTCCACAACGGCCCCAACAGCGCTGGGATGCCTGGCTTCACCTTGGGGGTGCGAAGGAGTGGACATTTCACAGGGAAAAGCCAGGAAGGGTTCCACAGCGGTATGCGTTACAGCGCTAGGACACCCCAGTTGGGTTATTAGTGCGCTTTACAAGTACAAAATACATTTACAAGTCTGTTTGAGACACTTTTTAGGCAAGAAGGCAAGTGGACACATTTGGAAGCTAAACAGACTATTATTGGATTTTTTTTTCATGAAGAAGCAAATGGAGATATTGCATATTTAGGTCAAAATGCTATATTGCTATGATTTCCCTATTAACCATTTCTAGACTTGTCCCTCCTTTAAATCATCCAAACCTCATTTTACTACAATGCTCTCCCAAATAACACTCTCTAGACTCTTCCCTCTTCTAGCCCTCCTTGGACTCATCCCAAACCTCATTTTACCACTGTGATCTGCCAAATACCACTTTTTAGACTCTTCCTTTCTTTATCCTTCCTATATGATTATTCAATCCAACTAACAGAGATTCACATATCCACCGCTCAAATTAACAACTTATTTTTCCCTACACTTATCCACCACTAATCAACTTTGGGTTCCAGAGTAGCTTGCTACTCGTCGAAAAGCGCTTAGTCTCTTCAGGGGTAATAAGCACTGTATAATTACAATATAGGATAGCCACTCATTATAGGGAGAGAGAAAGTCTGTGTAGAGCACTTGCTGAATGAATAAGGTCGCAGTGCAGAAAATCATGGAAAATATGGATGACATTATGGAAGAAACTGCAAAGCCTCTTAGGAGTACTCCTGGCATCTTCAAAGTCTGAAGTACGCCTAGCATCTTCAAAGTCTGAACCAAATACTACTCTTGGTGCATCGCAGTCCTATTACCTAGACAGATTTACAAATGTATTCCTGGTAAACCAAGAACAAGAATCCGTAATGTGTCCTATTACAATTATTGGAATTAAGGATTCTAGTAAATACAAGGAGGGGGTTAGATACCAGCAACTGATGGCGTGATGAAATGTTACAAATATTTCAATGAAATGGTATCCCTACACCATCCTGGCTGTGTTTGAGTTGTCACAAGGGTTGTGGAGTCTACCTTCAAGTTTAGAGATGTAATTTACATTGTGTGCCTTAAATTGGGTAAGATAGCTTCCTCATGCTAATCATACTAACCACGTCTCCTCATGAATACTTAGATAAAAATATGAGTGAAAATTAAAGATATCTAGGAGGCTCTTAGAACATATCAGGCCTGGTGCTTCCGGATCAGGCTGGATTTATACCAATCTGCCTCACATCCTGCATCCTTTAGTCAATCTATAGGTTGGTTATCCCTGTTGCATATGATCCCCCACAGCAGACACGTGATTTAAGGTTTACACATGATTATATAGCACACTGCCTATGGATACTCAACAGGGATACAGTCAGCGACACCTAAGATATTTGATATTTGATATTTATTGACACTTGTAAAGCGCGACTATCGCTCCGGAAGGAGCATCTTGGCGCTGAGCGATCAAAGAACCGACATGGCGAGGAGTGGATCAGATGGCTGCAAGAACTGCTGAGTCGGGCTGGAGGAAAATCCAGGTCTTCAAGAGTTTCCTGAACTGGCTTTCTGTGGGGGCGTGCCTAAGGTTAAAGGGGAGACCGTTCCATACCTTTGACGCCAGGAATGAAAAGGTTTTACCACCTTTTGTTTTTAGCTTTATTCTAAGTATTACAATCAAATTAGCTTCAGATGACCTTAGGCAGCGCGATGGAATGTAGCGCTGGAAGCGCTTGGCTAGATAGAGAGGGCCAGTGTTCCTAGTGGCCTTAAAGACCGTGATAAGGAGTTTAAAAAGAACTCTCTTGTGGAGGGGAAGCCAATGCAGAGTGTTGAGGGCTGCAGAGGCAGAGGACCTTCTTGGAAGTTTAAGAACAAGTCTGGCTGCTGCGTGTTGAACACTTTGCAATTTCTTTAGAGAAGACTTCTTTATCCCTGCCAGGAGGCCGTTGCAATAGTCCAGCCGGGAAAGGACTAAGGCCACCGCGACTGTTTTCCTGGCAGAGATAGGGAGGAAGTCGAAGAATTTCTTCAGCTGTCGGATGAGGTTGAAGCAGCACCCAGCTGTGATGCGCACATGGTCATCAAAACTCAAGGAGGAGTCAAATTGGACACCTAAGTTGCGGGCCGAGGAAACCGCACAAGGCGGTGCTTCAGAGTTTTGAGGCCACCAGTCCTTTGGTGAGAAAAGGGTGTCTTTACCTAGTGGTATAATTTCAGTTTTTGCGCTGTTACACTTAAGATGGTTAAGGTTAAGCCAGGAAAAAACTTGGGAGAGGCAATTCTGGAATCTAAGGGCGGGGTCAGGGTATTTTTTATCAATGGTGACGACGAGCTGGGTATCGTCAGCATATGATGTGACGAGGATACCGTGGGATTCAATCAATGTTAGGAGGGGGGCCATATATATATTAAAGAAGAGGGGGCTGAGTATGGACCCCTGGGGCACACCGGATGTAACAGGTTTTTCGCCGGAGAGAAAAGGGCCAAGTGAGACTGTTTGTGTTCTATTGGATAAAAATGATGCAATCCATATTAAAGCAGTACCCGACACCCCAATCTCGCGCATTCTATTAATAAGGATGGCGTGCGAGATGGTGTCGAATGCTGCGGTTAAGTCGAGTAGGATGAGTACGGCATGTCTCCCTTCATCCTGCAGGAACTTAATGGTGTCCGATAGCTCAATCAATGCAGTTTCTGTAGAGTGGCCAGGGCGGAAACCTGATTGCTGTGGATGCAGAATGTGATTGTTTTCCACAAAGGCTTTTAATTCCTCGTGGACCAGCCGCTCGGTGATTTTGCCTAGTACCGGGAGTAGGGAAATGGGGCGCATATTAGATAAGTCTGTAGGGGATTTGTTTTGCTTTTTCATAAGGGGCTTGACTATGGCCTTCTTCCATTCAGCGGGAACAATGCCAGAGCTGAGGGAGTCATTAACAATGGCATTGATGAAGGGGTTGACGGCCTCGATGAGGTGGTGAAGAATAATCGGAGGGCAGGAGTCCGTAGGGGCTCCCGATCTGCAGGTCATGATGGCCTTCTGTGTTTGTAGCAGGGGAACTGCAGTAAAATTGTCTAGTGAAGGTAATGTAGTAACGGCATCTTGTGTATGAATTGAGGGAGGGGGAAAGTCTTTGTGAATGGTATTTATTTTGTCAGTAAAAAAATCAGCTATTTGATCGCAAAGGGCTTGAGATGGAGGAATAACAAGTGTCAGGGTGTGGAAAAGTAAATTCTGCCATGTTCTGTGTCCCTACGTGTCATCCATCATATGTTATGTGTGCATGATTAAATATGCATATGTATTCCCTATGTTCGATTCAAGACGCAATTATAGTTGTGTCCACCTCTAGTATGTCAGTTTCCAGTCCTCGTGAATACTACGAATATCAGGCCTATGTAAAGCTACGTTGCCACGTCTCTCAGTGTGCACGTTATTCCATTATAAAGTCCCCGTTTCTAGGCCTCAAAAGGGCCTGGACACCAGATTCAGCTCCTGTCTCCTGAAACCTCGCTGAGGAGCGATACAGCCCCCACCTGTATCCTCGACCCTTCACTTACTTCCTGCCTCGCAGTGCCCGGCTCACCCTGGCTCTGCCTCTGAGTCTGCCAAGAATATGTTATGATTCCAGTTATCAGTTCAGTCCTCCTTCTCTGCATTCCTAAGCTACTGAACTGCATCAATAGTTTCCGTCATTGTCTAGCCTTTCCGGCTCCATGTAAGAGAAATACTGTATTTAATGGTCATTTCGTATTCTTCATCACGCACTACATGTAGAATAATGCATGGTCCAGTCTTAGAATCAAGTTAGCCTTTCCCCTCCTGACTTCTAGTTTATATCAACATGTTCTCTAAACATCAGATACTAGATACTGCTTAGGTACATGTCGCCCTGACTCTCCAGACTTCAGTCTCTGCTCCTAGCACAGAGTTCATAGCCCCCAGCTTCTCCTAGTGATACGTCATTGCCAGCTTGCGCGCACCACCAGGTTAGAGGTCCCGGCTCCTCAGGTAGCCCCCTCCATGGTTTCCGCCCCATTCATGACATATTCTGTTACGTTTGCATCACATGTCTATGTATACGCCCTGTTACACCCACTTTCACCCTTATCTTTCGCGACTGCTACGCGTCACACCCTTTGCTCCACCCACTGTTCCGCCTATCATATGTACTGTAATGCAACTGTTTTACTATATATGCTTGTGTATTGTTATTAAATGCTAGCGCGCTCATCCCAGATCCAGCCCCGGCGGCTGCTGGGCCCTGCCATCCTATTCCTATGCAGTTTGTCCTGTTCCTGTCCTTTATGCTGTAATAAACCTGCGAAACTCCTACTACCTCGAATCTTGACTCTTATTTATTGAGCTATCTGTTATTCATTTATACATTCAAAAATAGGGTATTATTTATTTATTTACCACATAATGGCGCCCGAATAGGGACTTGCCCTTTCCCCACGCGCCGGTGAAGCCACGCCGGCCCCCTGACCCTCTGCAGCCGTGACGGAACCATACCGTGCACGTGCAGATATTTCTGCTTCAAGTATCCCTCAGGCCCACGGAGGAGACGGAGGAGGCGGTCCAGCATCCAGACGAGGCGGTGGAGGAATGCGGCGAGTCCCGACCAGAGCCCAAGCCAAGAGTCCAAGGTCCGAGGTATCCGGAGGTCCACCCGTAACTTAAGTCCGAAGTTCGTTGTCCGTCGTCGAAGCAGTCCAGTCCAGTCCAAGGCCTTCCGTTCTTGCTGCCCGGTGAGTACCATTACTGGGGTAGTATCTAGACAGGGTCAATCTAATTGACTCTGGTCCGTGGGTTGGTGGTACCCAGACACACAAACGAAGTGTCCACTTCGGTGGATGCGGGTCCTGACGTGTCTCTTTATGAGACCGGTAAGTTTCGTACTGTTTCAGCAGTGCATCTAGTTTCTGTTCCAGTCAGTTCTGTTCTCGAGAAAATTCATATAAAGTCATATATTCTGTGTTCCGTATTCCAGGTGGTATTCTGTTCGAACTGTTATTCATAATGTTCTTCATGTATCTTGATGTTGTGGTATGAGTGAGAAGTGATTTTCGTGTTTATTGTGTATTGTATTGTGTCCAGATTATAGTTCAGTCGTGCCGCTGTTTTCAAAGTTACGTCAGTTAAAAACTAGAAAGGGTTTGTTAGAGGAAGCAGTTCCTGTCCCGCCTAGGGACAGTCCAGGTCATTTTATGTATCAGAAGCATGGCATAAGTGCCATACTATATCTAGATTTATGGGTAAAGTATACAAAACAGTTAGAAGAAAAGTATAGATGGCCCGTATCGGGTACATGGGATGCCGAGTGCATCATGCGAGTAGAAGAGGCATTATGGAAAAAGAAAGCCAGACAATCACAGAAAGATGCCATCGAGCTATGGCGTAAAGAAGCTCATAAAAGAACCGAAAAAGAAATCAGAAAGTCAGAATTAAGTAGAGAATCCTCGGAACGAGCACAAGAAAAAGAACTAATCGAGATAGGTGAACAAGTCAAAGCCGAACAGTCAGACAGACAGAGGAATGCCCTCATTAAGGGTATGTATCCTCTTCTTGCCGAGGGCTTGCCAAAAGCGACCCCGGAGGCATCCAGTAATTTTCCGCCACCACTAGTTCCGATCAAGTTACGTCACAAACCAACCGCAGCTGATATTTTCATCTCGTCCTATTTGGACGACACAGTCCCAGAATATGCAAATCCTGTTCCCGCTCCACCAGTCCCTGTAAATCAGGCACTTCCCGTTCCTCCAGACACCGGGGCACCCTTTGCAGCACCTGCTACGGTCCCCCCGGTCCAGCCCGCCATACAAGTCCAGCCCGCATTCCAATTTCCCACCCTGCCAGGACGAAAAGCATCAGTTGATGATTCTAGTCTAGAGGCCGCAGGAGGAGGTCCTCCTCGAACCCCGCCGCCACATAAGCGTTTAACGGCAGCCGAATTACATATGCAAGCGTCACAACGTACGCCCAGACTGTCTGTTGCAGAAATAAGAAAATCCCTTGCCGAATGCTGCTATGACCCAGTCCCAGGCGAAGATGATATGGTTTTATATTCATTACGCGTAAGAAATGTGGCCGAGTATCTAGTCACCCTACCAGATATGAAGGAAGATCTAGACAGAATATATCGTTTCATCCGTACAGGGGAAGATCCAGAAAGTATTAGTGATGTCATGTCCCAAAGGAAAGCTGAGACCCAGCTCATGATATTAAAGTTTCTGATTAATTGTCTAATAAGAGAACAAGATTACCCGTCCAAAAATCAGGCCGAAATGAAAGCCCTGATGAAGTGGAGTAATAGTATAGCCGAGGGTAAGCACAAGACTATCGGTGCTATGGAGAGTATGTACAAGAAAATCCGTAAAGAAATAATAAAGTTACACGAACAACGTAAAGCAGCACAAGTAAACGAGAAAGAAAGTAACTCTGATACTGAAGAGTTAGACGACGAGAATTCCGCCAGAATAGCGTATGTAGGACAACCTAGATTTCCAGATCGCCATTTACGTCTAGAACCCAAGTCTACGTTCCATCATCCAGTACCAGACCAAGGTTCTCTAGAACAAGTGTTTCAAGCTACCGATCACATTCTGAAATCACGAATCGGTTACAGTGAGTTAAGTACTATGCATGAACAAGAACTAGCCCGATCAGCAGTCCGATGGATTACTGATTCTACCACTTTTCCAGACGAAATAGTGGCACAAATGTTTCTGAAAATGCCCCCAGCCGAGCAACGACTGGTGGGTATGTATATGATTCAGCACCTCATTACTCTGTATGAGGGTCAACATTCTGATCCAGGTCCGTTACATGATATCCTGAACGAGTTACTCCAGTATAGATGGAGAGGTCTAGGTACCGATTTAATTAGTGTCATTCTAGAACAGCGCCACAAATATAGAACGTTTCTGAACCCGCATTTTGTTCATGTCTCACCCCCAGAAAGTAAACCATTTTACATAGACAGACAGAATCCGTTACGAGAAGTCCACCCAGTTAGAGGAACGGGTGGCGAAATGCAGCGAGTGTTTGTATACACTCCGATCACAAAGATGGAACTTCTGGAGATGAAGAAATTAATTCCCTGTCATGATAAAGATCCAGCAGGGTTCCATAGAGAATTAAAAGACATGCTCCGTATGGGAGAATACACGTATCCAGATATAATTAAAATGTTAAAGGTTCTGTTGCCCGCAGGGGTGTATGAAAAGCTCAAGGAAAAAGACTGGGAGGTGGGAGAGAAAAAGATCGATTGGGCAGTCCTAGAAGCTGAAGATAAGATAAGATACGAGTACCAGGTACCGGTCTCGGAGATAAATGTAAAGAATTACCTGAATTATTGATTCAAGTTTTACCCAGATTATTAACAACTAAAAAGGAAGACTGGGATGCAATCTCAGCCTGTAAACAGAAACAAGACGAAGATATTAGTGATTTTTATTCTAGATTTGAGAAATGTTTTAGCATCAACAGTGGCCTCAAGACAAGTAGTGAGTCATACCCTCACCTTTTTGTTACTAAATTAGTCGAGAATTCAAGTTCACCAATTAAAAATCGAGTTCTGAAAGTCGAAAGTACCTGGCAAGCTAATACCCCGTCCCAGATGTTGCAGATGCTCCAATACCACCAGAATAGAATCAGAGAAGAGCAAGAACATGAAAGAAAACGTATGAAAGACACGAAAATGAAAGTACTAGTTGCACAATCTGTTCCTCAAGACAGTCAGAAGAGGGGTCCGAATCAAGCCAGTCATCCTGCAGCTCCCGTTAAAGGGAATTGCAATTATTGTAAACAGCCAGGTCATTTTATAAACGAGTGTGCAGTTCTGAAACACAACATAGCTACTGGTAAGACTAAAGAAAGACCACGTCCGCCTAGACAAGAACAAGTTTCACAGACTCCTCAGTTACAGAATGCACCACAGTCAGTTACAGCACCGCAGCCTATCGCTGCAACACAGCATGTCACACAGCAGATGTACCAGTATGCACAGTCTGAGTATCCAGAGTACCAACAGTATTCATGAAACAGCCTAGAGAGGGAGGTAGGCTTGCCTCTCATCGAGATACCTGTAGATCAAGAAGGTCCCTATGTTCATAGTCAAGTATTAGGGAAAGACAGAAAGTTTTTGATTGATACAGGGGCAAGTAGGACCACAATTAGTCACGCCGAAGTTCCAGGGGCTCCGCTCTCAGGCTCAAGAAATGTTTCCCTTGGATTTTCAGGAAAGCCTATCGTAAATGAGATCTCAAAGCCAGTTTCTCTAGAAGTAGGTCCATTGTCCCGCACTACTGATCTGTTACTTACTAAGTCATGTCCAGAAAATCTATTAGGCATTAAGACACTGAAAGAGTTAGGTGCAGTTATATGCTGTTCCCCAGAGGGAATACGATTGTTCCTACGTGACTTTAAGGGTCACTATGTATTACGAGATTTTGATTCAAGACTGTCTAATGTTCCACAGCACTTATGGGCGCAAGGTCCAACTGATGTAGGTTACATGCAAATCACACCCTATCGTGTGACTCTCAAGCCAGGTGTAGTGTTACCACGAAGCAGACAGTACAGATTGCCACCTGAGGCTGTAGCAGCCTTATCCAAAATTATTGATGAGCTTATTGCTCAAGGAGTGGTTGTAGAAACTGACTCCAATGTATGTAATTCTCCGATCATTCCAGTCATGAAACGTACTGATCCAAATGCACCCCCAGTATATCGATTAGTGATTGACCTACGAGAGCTTAATAAGTGTATTATTCCTCAGTACCCAGTTGTCCCAGACATCTCTTCCCTATTAACAGCCATTGATTCCGAAGCCACGTTCTTTACTGTAATCGACCTCAAGAACGCGTTTTTTAGTGTTCCCATTCATCCAGACAGCCAGTTCCTTTTCGGATTTTGTTTAAATGGAAGGAGCTATAAATTCACACGAGCTCCTCAAGGTTTCACAGAAAGTCCTAGTATTTACAGTCAAGCACTTAAGAGACAACTAGACAACATTCACATGCCAACTGACACTGCCCTGCTCCAGTATGTCGATGATCTACTGATCACAGCCCGTTCTGAACGTGCTTGCGAGCAAGCATCCCTTACAGTCTTGTATTTCCTAGCCGAGATGGGGCACAAGGTGTCCCCTTCTAAGCTTCAATTCTGTGTCCAGCAAGTGGTATACTTAGGACACTTACTGTCCAAGAGGGGTAGGCAGTTGACACCAGACCGTATCCAGTTAATAGCGAGTCTTCCTCAGCCCAAGACCCAGAAGGAGGTACGTGCTTTTATTGGCCTTACTTCTTATTGCAGACAATGGATTCCTCAGTATGCATTTCTAGCCAAACCACTGATACAGTTAACGACACAGGAGGCAGCCGTATCGACTGTTCTCCCTTGGACATCTGAACATACACTTAGTTTCAATGAGTTAAAGAAAGCTTTATGCCAAGCTCCAGTTCTAGCGACACCGAACTACAGTAAGCCTTTTACACTTTTCGTTACTGAACGCGAAGGTACAGCATTATCTGTTCTCACACAAGATCAAGCAGGACAATACAAGCCATGTGCTTATTTTTCGAGCACATTAGATCCTGTAGCCCAGGCTCTGCCTGCGTGCCTCAAGTCAGTTGCAGCCACAGCACTAGCTATCAGGCAAAGTGATTCTATAGTCTTAGGACATACCTTGACAGTACAGGTTCCACACTCTGTGGAAGTTCTTTTGAACCGAACACAAACTCAGCACTTGACAATTGCACGTTTAACAGGTTATGAATTGACATTATTCCAGCCACACATAGAAATCAGACGCTGCAACATCCTTAATCCTGCTACACTGTTACCATCAGTTAATTCAAATCCAGCCACACATGATTGCGTGGAAGTAGTTAACATTACGACAAAGCCAAGACAAGATCTGACAGATACTCCGTTACCAGACCCCGACCTGACACTTTATGTGGATGGTTCATGTATGAGAACAAGTACAGGAGAACTAGTCGCCGCGTATGCAGTGACTACTGACACCGAAGTTATTGAAACACACCGTATTGACACCCTGTCCGCTCAAGCAGCAGAGCTAGTTGCTCTGACACAAGCCTGCATACACGCCAAGAACTTGAAAGTTAATGTCTACACGGATTCACGTTACGCATTTGGAGTTGTACACGACTTCGGAGTGCTCTGGCAGGAGAGAGGTTTCATGACTTCTCATGGAACCAAGATTCAGCATGGTCTCCTTATTCAAGCTCTGTTAGATGCCATACACTTACCGACATCTATCGCTATCATGAAATGCAAAGCACATACGAAAGTCACTGACATTATTTCCCAAGGTAATGATCTAGCAGATCGCACAGCCAAGCTTACAGCACAGACTCCAGACATTCCAGTTAATCAGACACATACTCCAGATCCGACTACATGTATGACAGTTAAGGACCCTACACAAGATGTCGTAGATATCCAGTTACATGCTACTCCCGAAGAAATTAAGAAATGGTCCGAACAAGGAGGGGTCCAGACAGATCAAGGATGGTTAACGAAGGGTAGAGCAACATGGTTTCTCCCCGACTCTATGGTTCAAGTCATTATTAATACCGCACATAGTCCAGCACATTTAGGAGAAAAAGCTATGTTAGACAGTATCCAGAATATTTGGTTCAACAAACATTTACGAGCTGCAGCCAAGCAGAAAGTCCGTACCTGTATGATATGTTGTCAGTTTAATCCAGGTAAAAGTGTCCCGGTGGAACAAGGTGGATTCCAGCCCCCTGACCACCCTTTTGAAGTCCTCCAGATGGATTATATTCAGATGGAGCGATGTCGAGGCTTCAAGTATGTCCTTGTAGTTGTATGCGCTTTGTCCAGGTGGACAGAAGCATATCCAGTCCCAGATTACACAGCCGCGACCACTGCCAAGCAGTTGGTTCGTGAGTTCTTCCCCCGTTATGGACTCCCTAGAGTCGTATATTCTGATAACGGTCAGCCATTCTCATCTGAACTCATGAAGCACGTTTCCCTGTTGTTAGGGTACCAGTGGAAGTTTCATTGTGTACGCCATCCTGAAGCAGCCGGTCTCGTAGAGAGACATAATCAGACTCTGAAAATCCGTATCGCCAAAGTATGCAAAGAAAAAGGTGTGGACTGGCTGGTAGCTCTACCAGTTGCTTTATTTTATATGCGCATGGTCGCACATTCCAGATCAGGTCTGTCCCCGTATGAGGTCGTATTCGGCCGCCCCCCAAATATGTGGGGTACTCCTAGACCCCGAAGTATTACCGATGTTTCAAGTAATATGCTGACAGATTACCTAGCTTCCTTGATGTCTGCCCTCAACTCATGTCGTTCACAGGTTGCCGCCGCATTTCCAGACAATACCGAGGTGGCACCGCATGAAATCGTTCCAGGATCCATGGTGTTGGTGAGGAATTTTGACAGATCAAGTCCGCTGGAGCCTCGCTGGAAGGAGCCCCGACAGGTCCTCCTCACCACCCGTACAGCCGTGAAGTTGGAAGGTCGCAAAGGCTGGGTGCACCTTTCTCATATAAAAAAGTTTTATGGACTGAAACCCGTCTCAAAGAACATTTCCCAGGATTTGAAGGATTGCCAAAATATTGTTCTCAAGGACTGTCCCGCAAAAGACAATGTTACTACACCCCCCCTGTTAGAGAAAACTCCGCAACAGGAGTATAAGTTAAAACTCCGGTCTAGTAAAATAAGTCAGTCAGTTTGATTGTCTAAGTCCTCCCCTAGGTGAAACGGTTAGACTGTTTCTGACATGTATAAAATAGACCCCCATAGTGAGAGAGTCAGTCAAAACTCAATCCGATGTATCGTTTTTCTAAGTTTCATATTATTTCTCAGCATTATGATTTCCTGCACCAGTTATGCATTTTACCTGTATCTTCCAGTTCCTCATGTAAATATGTCTTCTAATGCTACTGTAGAGCACATGTTTAGTGACCTACCTCCCCATGAACTCTCTTACCGCCTCGCTATGAAAAATAATTCTTTTATCCGCATGTTACATTACTCACACCAGACCAGCAATGCCACTAATTGTTGGGTGTGTGGTCGACTCCCCCCTTTCCAGATGCCGAAGGGAGTTCTGCCACTTTTTCCTTATCCATTTTCACATAATGGTTCGTGTGGAGCATGGTCCACGTTAACGTCATCCTCAACAGATATGTCTTTTCTTAACAGTACATGTTTCCCAGACAAGCAAGGTCTCCCCCACAGAACAGGTTTAGATCTAGAAAATGAAGTGTATAATTTAGGTAACTATTCTTCGAATTTCATGGTCCTGAATGTTCAGTCTGATACTACTCCAGACTTACCTGCTATTTCAGTATTACCAGTCAAAGGCGAATTATGTGTCCGAAATTATGATTCTGTACATGTAGGACATAGTGATTGTACTACTATTGTCAAGTATAGTGACAGTGGGAAATCTATTTTCAAAGCTTCACGTCATTCTTATTTTATTTGTGGTCAAACTGCATATGTTCGTCTGCCCCTCGATTGGGAGGGAACCTGCTACATTGCCTTCCTACTGCCACCTGTTTTCCTAGCCCCATCTGATTATCACAGAAACACACATCTAGTACACATTAGACATAGAAGGGAGTCCCCAATTGTCGATTATACTGAAACTGCTCTAGAACAATATACAGATTTCAACAGAGGTTTCTTCTTCTTTATAGGACCTATCCAGAATAGTAAACTGATCCGTAGGTTAACAAGAACCCTCGAAGCTGTAGTAAATGAGACTGCCTCTGCTCTAGGTAACTTAACCGAAGAGCAATCTGCTATGAGATTTGTCGTTTTACAGAATCGTCTCGTCCTTGACGTCATACTGGCCGATAGGGGCGGGGCCTGTAGAGTCATCGGATCTAGTTGCTGCATTTTCATTCCAAATAACGCACCGTCTGTTTATTCAGCTATAACCAGACTCCATAAAATTGCCCATCTGATACACCAAGATCCAGGCACCTGGACATGGTCCGGTTGGTTCTGGAATATAATTTCCGCATGGGGATGGAAAATATTGTCCTTCCTAGGTATTGCAGTAGCGATCATATTCAGCTGCTGTCTCTGTATACAATGTGGCCCTGCGATTTGCGGCATTTGTGCTACCTCTTGTATTCCTAGTCCCAAGCCCCGTTCTAAATCCCGTTCCAGGATAATTCGAGACGAGCAAATGATACTGTATGAAATGATAGATGGTATCATGAATATTGATGTTTCCTGATGGAAACGTAGTGACAAGGAGGGAATGTGGAAAAGTAAATTCTGCCATGTTCTGTGTCCCTACGTGTCATCCATCATATGTTATGTGTGCATGATTAAATATGCATATGTATTCCCTATGTTCGATTCAAGACGCAATTATAGTTGTGTCCACCTCTAGTATGTCAGTTTCCAGTCCTCGTGAATACTACGAATATCAGGCCTATGTAAAGCTACGTTGCCACGTCTCTCAGTGTGCACGTTATTCCATTATAAAGTCCCCGTTTCTAGGCCTCAAAAGGGCCTGGACACCAGATTCAGCTCCTGTCTCCTGAAACCTCGCTGAGGAGCGATACAGCCCCCACCTGTATCCTCGACCCTTCACTTACTTCCTGCCTCGCAGTGCCCGGCTCACCCTGGCTCTGCCTCTGAGTCTGCCAAGAATATGTTATGATTCCAGTTATCAGTTCAGTCCTCCTTCTCTGCATTCCTAAGCTACTGAACTGCATCAATAGTTTCCGTCATTGTCTAGCCTTTCCGGCTCCATGTAAGAGAAATACTGTATTTAATGGTCATTTCGTATTCTTCATCATGCACTACATGTAGAATAATGCATGGTCCAGTCTTAGAATCAAGTTAGCCTTTCCCCTCCTGACTTCTAGTTTATATCAACATGTTCTCTAAACATCAGATACTAGATACTGCTTAGGTACATGTCGCCCTGACTCTCCAGACTTCAGTCTCTGCTCCTAGCACAGAGTTCATAGCCCCCAGCTTCTCCTAGTGATACGTCATTGCCAGCTTGCGCGCACCACCAGGTTAGAGGTCCCGGCTCCTCAGGTAGCCCCCTCCATGGTTTCCGCCCCATTCATGACATATTCTGTTACGTTTGCATCACATGTCTATGTATACGCCCTGTTACACCCACTTTCACCCTTATCTTTCGCGACTGCTACGCGTCACACCCTTTGCTCCACCCACTGTTCCGCCTATCATATGTACTGTAATGCAACTGTTTTACTATATATGCTTGTGTATTGTTATTAAATGCTAGCGCGCTCATCCCAGATCCAGCCCCGGCGGCTGCTGGGCCCTGCCATCCTATTCCTATGCAGGTTGTCCTGTTCCTGTCCTTTATGCTGTAATAAACCTGCAAAACTCCTACTACCTCGAATCTTGACTCTTATTTATTGAGCTATCTGTTATTCATTTATACATTCAAAAATAGGGTATTATTTATTTATTTACCACAAGGGCCTTGGGATGGGTGAAGGACTTGACTATATTAAAAATGGTCTGTTGTTTCTGTTTAGCTTCCTCTATAGCTGAAGTAAAAAACTCCTTTTTGGCTTTTTTTTATATTGGAGAGGTATTGTTTCCTCTGTGAGATGTAGAGGGATCTGGAAGTATCATCATAAGTTTTCCTCCATTCTCTTTCAAGGACCCTGCATTTAATGTGGCATTCGGTGAGGGCCTGGGTATACCAGGGGGCATTGGGTTTTCTCTTGCGGTGAACTGATTTTAGGATGGTTGGGTTGGAGAAGGACGTAACCGTTCTGTCAATCCAGGAGTGGAGATTTTTGGAGTCTTGAGATACATCTCCGACAATAGTAGGAAGGGGAGCAAGGGGCCGGGGATTTAACATAATACGATCAGCGACTTTCTTCCAATTGGTCGGAAAGGGAGCGGGAGAGTACATAGTATTGGGTTGCGGTAAGGGTTTTACCTTGATCGAAAAAGGAATAAGACAGTGGTCAGTCCATATTTGTGGAATCGGGGGAAATATAGCTAGGGCAGCAGAGTTAGTACAGATGCCATCTAGCGTGTGGCCGGCCCGATGCGTTGGGGTGGAAACCAGTTGAGAGAGGCCAAAAATGTCCAATGAATGTTGAAAATTCCGAGTGTGGGGGTCTGAAAGGGATTCCAAATGGAGATTAAAATCACCAAGAAGAGTGAAGGTGGGGTAGTGAGTCAAGAGTGAAGCAAGGGTCTCGTCCAGGGAATCCAAAAACAGAGTGGCGTTCCCAGGGGGGCGATAGACGATAGAAGATAGGTGCCGACTCCCTGGGCACAACCAATGTGAACATACCTCCCAACATTCTGTAAAAATTTCAATCAATTTAAATCCACAAGAAAATGAATTCCATCATCCCTGATTTATTTAATGTTTCTCCACATGAAGTTATTCATTAATGTTCATTCAATGATAAACCATTTGGCATAATTATCAATCCAACGATGTATGCATAAGCGTCAGTGTGAGTTCATCACCCAATGCATTTCGGACCAATGAGGTCCTTCATCAGGGGCAATCTGAAAACAATGTCAACAAAAAATATATGTGGGGCCCTGTCAGTGTAAATCTACACAAAAACATCAGTCATTAATCATGTGCATGCATGCCATGCTAGTTATCCATAGATGAGCGTGCTCAGAAAGTTCAACCAAAAAAGGATGAAAGTGAATCAACAATAAATCAAGAAAATAGTGAACAAAATGTTAAGACAAAGGGTTGACCCCAAAGGTGAACGTGCATGAGAAAGCGTGGCACAAATGAAAAGTAGAAAGTAGTCGGATCTGCTGCGCATATAACAAACGCCGAGCTAGCGCGTGTATGAAAGATCGTGAAATATAAGTACCCATGAACCACCAGCGTCAGACGCCGTGCGGTCGAGTGTAGACCAATATAGAAAGATGTCAATACCCAGTGCTAGCTTAGTTTAAAATAGTGAAGCGCAATAGCGTCTCTTGCTGAATGAAACTGACTTACTTAAAAACAGCGAGATGCTGAGTTTCAAAAACACGCGTCCATTACCGTGCCGCAGTGTGTTAGTTTGTACGGAAGTGACGGGGGTTAATGTCCAGACTCAAAAGTATAAACATAAAAAGAGGACAATTGTAACGGCGGCTATCTTGTAGTGATTGTCCATGAAAATAACATGAAACGGGTAAAACAAACCAATGACAGTTCAGACGAAGCCTAAAATTGACAGTAATAAACAGAATGTGAGGATAAAGAATAGTGTCTGTGTGATAAAGATCTAATAAACAAAAAACAAGAAACAAAGTATGTAAGAAATTAAAATGAAGAATGAAACTAAGAAAAGGGGTAAAGAGTGTAAAAGAATAACGGTAAGGATGCAACACAATAGAGCAAAATGCGAATTATGTATTCCAGATAACACAAGAATTCCATGCGATCATTAAGACCATATAGCTTGGAAGATTGCAAGTACTTAATCCAATGATTTTCCCGTTGCAGAAGGAAATTATTATTGTCTCTGTCTTCATGCTTGGACACTACTTTGACAGCAGCAAATCGTAGTTGGCTAACATTGTGTCGGTGTTCCTTGAAATGAGCTGCTACCGTAGATTTCAAATTCCCAGTCCTGATATTACTTTTGTGCTCATTAATTCTGGTTTTATAGCTTACGTGATGTCTTCCCAGTGCAAACCAATCCGCACGGGCATTAAAATTTTATTTATATTGTGAAATGCCCGTGCGGATTGGTTTACACTGGGAAGACATCACGTAAGCTCAAAACCAGAATTAATGAGCACAAAAGTAATATCAAGACTGGGAATTTGAAATCTACGGTAGCAGCTCATTTCAAGGAACACCGACACAATGTTAGCCAACTACGATTTGCTGCTGTCGATGTAGTGTCCAAGCGTGAAGACAGAGACAATAATAATTTCCTTCTGCAACGGGAAAATCATTGGATTAAGTACTTGCAATCTTCCAAGCCATATGGTCTTAATGATCGCATGGAATTCTTGTGTTATTTGTAATACATCATTCGCATTTTACTCTATTGTGTTTCATCCTTACCTTTATTCTTTTACACTCTTCACCCCTTTTCTTAGTTTCATTCTTCATTTTAATTTCTTATATACTTTGTTTCTTGTTTTTTGTTTATTAGATCTTTATCACACAGACACTATTCTTTATCCTCACATTCTGTTTATTACTGTCAATTTTAGGCTTCGTCTGAACTGTCATTGGTTTGTTTTACCCGTTTCATGTTATTTTCATGGACAATCACTACAAGATAGCCGCCGTTACAATTGTCCTCTTTTTATGTTTATACTTTTGAGTCTGGACATTAACCCCCGTCACTTCCGTACTAACAAACACACTGCGGCACGGTAATGGACGCTTGTTTTTGAAACTCAGCATCTCGCTGTTTATAAGTAAGTCAGTTTCATTCAGCAAGAGACGCTATTGCGCTTCACTATTTTAAACGAAGCTATCACTGGGTATTGACATCTTTCTATATTGGTCTACACTCGACCGCACGGCGTCTGACGCTGGTGGTTCATGGGTACTTATATTTCACGATCTTTCATACACGCGCTAGCTCGGCGTTTGTTATATGCGCAGCAGATTCGGCTACTTTCTACTTTTCATTTGTGCCACGCTTTCTCATGCAGTTCACCTTTGGGGTCAACCATTTGTCTTAACATTTCGTTCACTATTTTCTTGATTTATTATTGTTTCACTTTCATCGTTTTTTGGTTGAACTTTCTGAGCACACTCATCTATGGATAACTAGCATGGCACGCATGCACATGATTAATGACTGATGTTTTTGTGTAGATTTACACTGACAGCGCCCTACATATATTTTATGTTGACATTGTTTTCAGATTGCCCCTGATGAAGGACCTCATTGGTCCGAAATGCATTGGTTGATGAACTCACACTGACGCTTATGCATACATCGTTGGATTGATAATTATGCCAAATGGATTATCATTGAATGAACATTAATGAATAACTTCATGTGGAGAAACATGAAATAAATCATGATGATGGAATTCATTTTCTTGTGGATTTAAATTGATTGACATTTTTACAGAACGTTGGGAGATACGTTCACATTGGTTGTGCCCAGGGAGTCGGCACCTATCTTAGGTGTCGCTGACTGTGTTCTGATTTCCACACCTTTGTCAGGGAGTGATATCCCAGGTGCACACCACAACTGGTTTACGTTGTCACCAGCGGAGTGCTTTACCTTAAACCTTTTTTTTACTCAACAGGGATGCCACCTCTTCTCGTTATTTACTAGTTGCCAATGAACCCTTGGCCTATGCACTATAGGAGGATTGTGTGAAAAGGGGCCTGAGATTTACATAATTTGTTATTGCTTTATGCAGTTGACATTCTGTTACATGTGAGACATACAGAAAATAATCTTTAACCCTTTAAGAAGTAGATCCTTTGATTTGGTTATACTCTGGGCTATACACCAAATGGAATTAATCAGAGATGTTCACATTTACCTCTGCTATGGCCAGACCTGACCTTGAATTTCCTCTACAATGATGTCAAATCTTCAGGGAACGATGAGAGATGTATTACTCTGCCCCTCTCTATCCAAGGGAGAATGGTCTCCAAACGAATGTTGTGACCAGTTTCTATGTCTCTGTATTAACAGAACATTTCATCTGACTCGGACTTTCTTCAAAATCTGCCCTTCAGCTAATCAACTTAGTATGGATGGACAGACCGCCTGTCCGAGCTGGGGCATTGAGACCCTGCTTTGTAATACCGGTGGTTTTGTGATCCCTAGCCTGAAACAATTCTTTGAAGGTCAGGCCTTTTTTGCACACTGTTATTATCCTGCAGTACCCACTTTTCTTTTATTGCAATTAAGAGGTAGCTGGACCTCCCCATTGCCATTTACTAAAGTGCTTGCTTAGCCCGTACCTGTCCTAGATTCCCACATCAGTTTGGTGGACTGTTCTGTGTGGGCTGGGAATACATTGGCCATATTCACCGGGAGAGACCTACTTTGCTCAATACAATTTCCACTGATTATTTTGTATCTCGCTGTTGTCACAAATTAAAGCATGTATCTGGTTGGGAGAACTGGAGTGAACACAAGGGGGGTGTATATCTGGATAACATAATCCTATCATTGTTCCAATTTAAAATGCTGGAGCATACAACCTCTCTGTTCCCACCTACACACTGTAAATGCTACCTACTCAGTCCATCCATTCACTCTTCATTGTGCCATCCATCCCATCCAATGTCCACAAGTTCACGCCACCCACTCTCGTCTGAGTCATGCTAGCCATCTTTTTCATCTACTTGTCTGTCCCCACCCTTACTCTATTTGACGCCATCAGGGACCCTCAGTAATCACAGGGACTTAGTTCTCCAACTTAGAACGAAACAGGGGATGCATTTGCAGAGTCCTGCAGTGAGGTGGCAGGGCCTCTGGCGAGTTGCTGGTTACTTTCTTTTATTTTATGGGAGGGGGCTGCTTGGCCCCCCTTCCATGGGCCAATTATGGCCCAGGGGACCCCATCCCCCGGAGCCGGCCTTTCCGTTTAAAAAAAAAAAGAATAATTTAAAGGAGAGGGCTGCCAAGTGACTCCTCTCCCCTGGGCCACTTCTGGTCCCCCCATCCCCTGGGGCCTGACCTCTTTAAAAAAAAAATAATAATAATTAATTAGGGGTGGGGTCGCGTGGCGCCCCTCCCCTGTGCCACTATTAGCCCCCAGCTCCCCTCCCCTGGGCCACTATTATCCCCGGGGACCCCATTCCCCGGGGCCGGTCTTTCCGTTTAAAAAAAAAAAATGAATAATTTAAAGGGGAGGGGGCCCAAGTGACCCCTCTCCCCTGGGCCAATTCTGGCCCCCCATCCCCCAGGGCCTGACCTCTTCTTTTTTTTTTTCTCTCTTTTAAATTAATTAGGGGAGGGGTTGCGTGGCCCCCCTCCCCTAGACCACTTCTGGCCCCGGGGACTCCATCCCTTGGGGCTGGCCCTGGGGGGTGGCAGTCCCCAGGGCCATCAAGGACTCCAGGAGAGGGGCCTTACTATTGAAAGCCCCGGGGAAGTGGCGGTCCTCGGGGGGCCGTATCGGACACCCATATTAGCATATTAAATGCCCCGGGGAGGTGGTGGTCCCCAGGGCAGTGTGTGAAGGGGCAGGACCCCTCCACACTTTTTGATTATATTTAAGCCCTGGTGAGGTGGAGGTCTCCGGGGCTTGGTGGGGCCATGAGGCAACTCGTTTATAATTATTAAAACCCCCTGGGAGGTGGTGGTCCCCGGGTCAGCTTGGGGGGGGTTGGGACCCCCCCACCATGGGACGGCCCATGCATTTATACATCAAGCCCCGGGAGGTGGCGGTCCGCAGGGCTGCGGGAGGCTCCCCTTGCTCAAAAGCAATTTTGCTTTGCTTTGTTGAAGCGAGAGCAGGTTTTCCCTGCCATAGCAAACAGCAATGTCCCGGGGGTGGGCACCCCAGGATATTGCAGGAGCCGGCCCTGGGGGGTTGCGGTCCCCAGGGCCATCAAGGGCTCCAGGAGGGGGGCCTTACGGTTCAAAGAGCGACCTCTGACCCTGCTCGCAGGCAGTTGCCCCCCACGCCACCACAGGGCCGCCAGCTGCCTCGGGCCTGCTCCCTGCCGCCCGCCTGTTTTGCCGCCGTTTCCTGCTCCTACCTGCTGCTGTGTCCCTGCGGCCCCGCACCCCTGCTCCCCATTGGACACCCCGCTCCCGCCTCCCAGCTGCTCCTCCCTCCCTATTCCCCCTTATGCAGGCCAAAGGCAAGCCCGTCTGCACCCGTCCGCGCCTGGATAGTGCCCAGCGCCAGAACCCCTGGATCCCGCGAACGCCACAACACCAGACTCCGCTACGACGCCAGCACCCTCCACGCACTCAACGCCGGCCAAAACCACACCTGCTTCCAAGCCGCCCCGAAACGGACTCACCGACCTTTCTCCTGCCACACCTGCAGCTTCACCTGCGACAGAACCACCAAACCTCCAAGGACTGAACCCAACAACCTCCGCTGCATACTCCTCAACACTCGCTCCGCACGCAAACACGCCGTCGAGCTCTGGGATCTGCTCGACACCTCCGCCCCGGACGTGGCCTTCCTGACCGAGACCTGGTGGAACGACTCCTCAGCGCCCGACATCGCCATAGCCATCCCGGAGGGCTACAAGATCACCCGCAGGGATCGCGCCAAGGGAACCGGAGGAGGAATAGCCATAGTCCACAAGTCCACCCTCAAGGTTGCCACCCACGCAGACGACACCCTCAACACCGCCAAACACCTGCACTTCTGGATCCACACCGACCCCAACACCACCCTCAGAGGAACACTCCTCTACAGACCCCTCGGACCCCAAGCTCAATTCAGCGACTCCATCGCCGACCTCGCCAGCACCCACGCACTCGCCTCCATGGACTACATCCTCCTCGGGGACCTGAATTTCCACCTCATGAACAACAAAGTCGCCAACTCTGCCACCCTGATCGACAACCTCGCCAACCTCGGTCTCAGACAACTCGTCACCGCACCCACCCACGCTGCTGGCCACACGCTGGACCCCGTTTTCTCCACAGGAACCCACGTCTCCTTCGACCACACCACCGAACTCCATTGGACCGACCACCGCTGCATCCATTTCACCTTCAATTACCCAACCACGCACCACCGCACCCAACATCTACCTCGCCGCTGCTGGAGCAAAGTCACCAAAGACCAGCTGATCACCAGCCTCGGCCAAAACCCACCCACCAACCCCACCAACCCAGACACCGCAGCCCGCAACCTCAGACAGTGGATCGATGACTGCGCCAACACCCTCGCCCCGCTCAAGAAACCCTCCAACAACCACGCCAGCAAGAGAGCCATCTGGTTCACCGACGAGCTCCAGGCCTCCAAACGCACTTGCCGGAAACTGGAGAAGATATGACTCCGCGATCGCACTCTGGACAACCACGCAGCTCACAAGGACGCCACCCGCAGACATCACCACCTCATCAGATTAGCCAAGTGATCCTCCTTCAAAGACCGCCTGGATAACAACACACACTACAGCAAAGAGCTCTTCAGAATCGTAAAGGATCTCTCCAAACCCAGCGCCAACACCAATGACATACCGCCCTCACAAGAACTGTGTAACTCACTAGCCCTCTTCTTCCACCGCAAAATCGCTGACATCCATGACCGCTTCAACACCATGACCGCCCCGACTACGCCGACCCCACCTCCCCTGTGAACACCACCAGCGCCAACCGCCTGACCTCCTGGTCCAACATCAACGACGACGAGACACGCAAGGTCATGAACTCCATCCACTCAGGCTCTCCATCAGACCCGTGCCCATGTGATGTATTCCTATAGGTACTGTATCGATTCCCCTATTCCTGACCCTGGTTTGGTTAATAATTAACTAGCAGCCATCCAACGGTGCAAGAACCGTTATCTGATTAAGCCACACCACGGCACAGAAGCGCGTTATCTGATTAGGTTATAACGCATGCCATCTAATTAGACAAGCGATATTCCTCCAGCCCCTGATAAGGCATACGGAGTTCTCAAAACAAATCAAACCTACAGTGACCTGGGAAATTCCCATAACCATTGTTTTGATTTCACCGAGAACTTCAGCAAAAGAATGTGCGAACGAGCCCGTTCATATGACATCCTTATTGACGTATATATGTCCATCCTTACGTCAATCTCGGCACCTTTCAGGTATAAATATTACCGACATTGCCTTAAGCAAACACATGCGGTGGTGACGAGATCGGAGCAGCGAGACGTGCTGAGGAGCCCAGCAGAGAGCGAAGCCCACAGGCGCTGCCCCGCCTTCCTGACGCGCTGAGAACGAGACGCTGTCTTTCTCCTGCCGGGAAATCCAGCTCCGGCGCTTCCATGCAGCCCTCGCAGGCAGCTGGAATATCAAGACCTGGGATAAGAGATACCAGCCCTCCATCATTCTAGATCTCAGGTACAGAACTGAATAACCCCTTGCAGAGAATTCTCGAATCAGTCCCTTGGCAAAACAAACTTAACTTAAACTGCTACTTATCTACTCCCGCCCACGTATTAGGCTTAGGTCAGGTACATTGGGGTAGGCGTGGTTAGAAGCACCAGTTGAGTACGATTAGTCAAATGTATATATGTATGTATCTATTTTATCCATTTTAAAGTATCATATGGCTCAGAAACCATATCAATGCTTTTACAGTATTATTTTATAATTCTGTCTCTACTGTATGCACTTTACTTGACTACAAGTATTGCAATAATATCGATCCATTTCTCTTGTATGAGAAAAGAGACTGATCAATAAATAACATCTTTTATTGAACCACGCCCATCTCTTATTTCTCTACAAACTGGTGAAACTAAGAATGCACGTACTGACTGAGTAAAATAAGTTGTCTATTGTTTTCACACGACTCTAGAGATACACTCTTGATTAGGGGAGAGCAAAGTTGTCACGTTCTATGGTTGTCAGAAACTAAATCCCTTCTTGTCTATCCAGGGAGGTTAAAATCCTCCTTGTCTATTTGAGAAAGTTTCTAGTGAACTCTGAGCTAGCTGGCAAACACAAACCTTTAAGTCTAATATCGTCGGTAGAAGACCTAGTTAACCTCTGCCCTAGGTTTATACTATTGAAGATATTATTCCAATGCGCAGAGCCTATTGGGATAATAGGAACTACACTACACCCACACCACGTATTCAACAAAGCAGACGCTGCCATCGCGCCCCAACTACGGAAGGTCATCAACATCTCCTTCGAAACAGCGACATTCCCGGAAAGCTGGAAACACGCCAAAATCTAGGCCCTCCTCAAGAAGCCCAAGATGGACCCCAAGGACCTCAAGAACTTCCGGCCCATCTCCCTGCTCCCGTTCCCGGCGAAGGTTATCGAGAAAATCGTCAACATGAAACTGGCCCGTCACCTGGAAGACATGAAACTGGCCCGCCACCTGGAAGACAACAACATCCTGGACCCGTCCCAGTCCGGGTTCAGATGAAACCACAGCACTGAGGCAGCCCCCTTCGTCGCCACAGATGACATCAGGCGCCAACTGGACAACGGCGAAACATCAGCCCTCATCCTCCTAGACTTGTCAGCCACCTCTGACACGGTCTGCCATCGCACTCTAAAGACACGCCTCATAGAAGCCGGAATCCAAGAGAAGGCCCTTGACTGGACCACGTCCTTCCTCTCCGGCAGAACCCAGAGCGTCCGCCTCCCACCCTTCCGATCCAAGTCCACCGACATCATCTGCGGCATCCCCCAGGGCTCATCCCTCAGCCCGACGCTGTTCAACGTCTACATGGCCCCCCTCGCACAAGTGGCCCGCCAACACGACCTCAACATCAGTGGCGGCTAGTAATGTCAACGAGTAGTGGGGCGGGCACACACAAGCACACTCCCTCCTTCCCATCCCAAGCACCCACACACACATACTCACTCCCACCCATCTACATGTGCACTCATACCCATCCATTCACAAGCGCGCACACATACACCCATCATTCGCTAGCACATACCCATGCATTCACCCATTCAAAGCACACAGCACTAATTCACATACATTCTATCTCTGCACCACGAGCGCCTAGATAAATTATGAATTGGAAAGATTTACAGAGGCTGCGTGCGATACGTTTTCAGTGGCGCTGTGGTGTCTTTCTGACTAGCCGTGACATATTTGCCAGTTACCTTGTTCCTTATTCTGCATACTTCGATCTGGGGATGCTGCAGCACTCTCGCTGCTTCCAATTGACGTTTATTTTTTGTAACTATATAAATAACCATGTAACTATCTTAACACACTTGCAGTCGTATAATTATGTTAAAATCTTGAACAAATAAGTTGAAATTCAATCGCTTTGAAAATTGCAGTTTATTTGTTGTGAAATAAGTCCCTAAATTCTACTTTCGCCAATCTGTAAAGGGGTGAGGATTCCGTAACAGATCGAGAGCGCCCACAAGAGCTTTAAATGACGGCCAGGGTACTGTTGTTGTACAAAATATATTAGAAGGTACTTCAACTCTTATTAGTGCTGCCTTGTTTCTGCGTTACCTGTTTGAAATAAAACGATGTAAACAACTTCCTTCTGAGTGAAGTGGGGACTCCGACTGATTCATACATGGCGTGGGCAGGTAGCGCTACCGGCTTGCTACAGATGGAGAGACGGTCGTATAGAAATACGGTCTATCAATGTGACAGAATTCGGGAGAAGTGGCGCGTTTTGCATAGGGTATAGGGACTTACGCCTTACATATATATTTTATTTTTTGTAACCAAAGTTTGCTTCTTATTCTGGCGGTTGGCCACAAACAGGACCAGCCTAGCACGTGAGGATCTAGCTGTGTTGGGGGCGGGATGCCTTGGGCCGGAGGAGATTAACACCCCCCACCCGCTCCCGGTGGAATCTCATCTGAGAGCTGAATCTGTTGCCTGAAACGCCCCGGATGCCTCGCCACGCTCGGAGACACACACCCGCCTTGCGCAGCACTTGCTGCCTCTCACAATATTGCCAATAATGTGATATTGGGATGAATGCCACTTTGCTGCCCTTCTAGGGAACTAGTTTTACTGATTTTCATTCGAAAAGTCAATTTATAAACTTAACTTACCTATACCTTCCCCGCTTCCCGCCTTCAAGTTCCGACTCGGACTCCACTCCAGACTCCCGCCGTCCTGTTAATTCCCATGGTGCTCGACGTCGTCACGCAGGAAGGCTGCAGGCAGCCTCCCTCCCCTCCCCTCCACCACAGCGCAGCGCTGTGATTGGTTCAGCCGGCTGCCCCAACACCACGTCATTTCTCTGTATGCTGCAGCATTCAGAGAGCAGGGAGAGTGGGAGGGGTTACTCAAGGGCAGGGGGGAGCGGCTTGCCCACTGTTACTAATATAGTTAATACTGTCTGTTTGGACAGCCTCTCAGGCTGCCCAAACAGACAGTATTAACAACAGTGGGAAAGCCACTCCCCCCTCCCCCCTGCCTTCGAGTAACCCCTCCCACTCTCTCAAGCAGGAACTTCTGCTTTCTTGCCGTGCGAGAAGGCAGAAACAAATGGTAGTTCTCTACTATTTGTCTCTGCCTTCTCGCACGGCGAGAAAGCAGTGGGGTGGCACCCAAATGCCCCCATGGAGGATCCGCCTTTGCTCAACATCATCCCCTACGCCGACGACACCCAGCTCATCCGCTCCCTCACCAAGGACCCGCACACCACCAAAACCAACCTCCACGAGGGAATGAAGGCCGTAGCCGACTGGATGAGGAACAGCTGTCTGGAGCTGAACTAGGACAAGACGGAGGTACTCATCCTCTGATCCACCCCCTCAGCCTGGCACGACTCCTGGTGGCTGACCACACTGGGAACAGCACCGACACCCACCGACCATGCACGCAACCTAGGTTTCATCCTCCACTCCTCCCTCTCCATGTCTAAACAGGTCAACCCCGTCACCTCCTCCTGCTACAACACCCTCCACATGCTCTGCAGGATCTACAAGTGGATCCCGACTGAAACAAGAAGAACGGTGACACAGACCCTCGTCAGCAGCAGACTGGACTACGGCAACGCACTCTATTCAGGAATCCCAGCCAAACACCTACAACGCATCCAAAACGCCTCCGCCCGACTGATCCTCAGCGCCATGAGACCCTCACGGGTAAGTAGCACACTTTACAAGTACTCTGATTGATTAAAAGCCCCGGGGAAATGGGGGTCCCCGGGGCCGGGGGGGGCCGTAAAGGACCCCCATATTAGCATATTAAATGACCCAGGGAGTTGGTGGTCCCCGGGGCAGTGTGTGGAGGGGCAGGAGCCCCCCCCCACACTTTTTAATTATATTTAAGCCCTGGGGAGGTGGAGGTCCCCGGGGCTTGGGGGGCATGAGGCCCCCACTTATAAATATTAAAAGCCCCGGGGAGGTGGTGGTCCCCGGGGCAGCTTGGGGGGTTGGGACCCCCTGCATGGGACCCCCCACGCATTTATACATCAATCCCCGGGGAGGTGGCGGTCCGCAGGGATGCAGGGGGCTATGTGCCCCCCTGCATTCAATTAACTAAGCCCCGGGGAGGTGGAGGTCCCCAGGGCCGTGTTGCCACCCCGCAGGACCCCGCATATTAATTGGTGATTGCCCCGGGACATGGCCAACCCGGGGGCTTATAAAAAAAGAAGCGCAGGAGCCCACGCTTAATTTGTATTTATTTTTTCTTGACAGTATTCGCGCAAGCAGTGCAAATTCTGCCGATTTTTTTTTTAAGTGCTTTTTTTGTGCCCCTTTTCTTGTTTTTCAACCTTTTTTCATTCTTTTTCTTGTGAATCGGTTACAAAGTCACAAGATGGCTGCCAACACTTCCTGGTTTGGAGTGTTGGCAGCCAATCAGAGCGAAGCTCGTTCTCGGGAGGAGTCGCGACTCCTACTCGGTGTTCAGATATCGAAAGTTTTATTTTTTTAATTTCTCAGGAACTACTGAACGCATTTACACCATTTTAAAAAAAGTTGCTTTCTGAACCAAGGGCTAACTTCTTGACAAATTTTGTGTAATTCTGTTCAGCAGTTAGGGCTATAGGTTGTTCCAATTTTTCCTATGGAAATTAACATGGGGAAACGCATTTTTGGTCCCCCCTTTTTTCTCGGCCCCATGTTGACGAATCACCCCGAAAATTTCAAGACAGGAGCTGACCAGAGCGGGCCATTAGTTTTAAAAATTTTGCGAAGATTCGTCAAATAACGCCAAAGTAATTGGCAAAACAAAAAACTTTTTGATTAGAAACAAGGTCCTAAGTATAACTACCTACTGGCGACTGCCAGTAGGTAATATATATGTGTGTATGTATAGCTATCATATATATATATATATATATATATATATATATATATATATATATATATATATATATATATATATATATATATATATATATATATATATTTTTTTTTTTTTTTTATATAAATAATGAAGAATCATTGTGAAAAAACTATGCCAGCATTCCAGGCTCATGAAAAAACATAAAGACATTAGGGGCACAGTTCTTTAAGAAAGTCTGAAAAGTGCCTCTTCCAGTACATGACCCTTTGTTGGTGCGGAGTTACGACTTTAATGAATTCGCAAAAGTTTACAGAAGTAGGTCTGGGAGCCGTGAATTCCGTTTTCGCATATATGTGCTAATGTGAAAATCTGCTGACCAATTAAAAATTTACTTTTCATACCACCCCATTTTTTTTTTTTTACGCCATTGTGCAAATGTTTTACTCCTGCCCATGTCAGAAGAGAATAACCTTAAATATGTACATTTTTGGCTGCTCATACTCGCAGGGCATTCCAACCATAGAACTACTGCTTCCTGCCTAATTACAGTCCCCACTTGTAGATTTGCCAAAAGGTGGCAAAATGAGTACCTTGTTAGAATACAAACCCTGATATAATATGAGCCCTTGCATAATCAGAACGACTGTTATCGATAAGAACGCTGCCAGAATTTGTCACACCAGTCAGGCTGCCACTTCCTGTTAGAAAGTAGTTGCCCACAAACGTGTCTTTATTTCCTGTCCTGTCTATCTCGAGGGTCCGTTCAGCAGTTCCCCCAGGCTTCTTCCCTCACTTTGTTCTCTCGCTGTGGAACTTTGACTGATTCAGACCTTGACTGTTTTCTATTATTTACAGTGCTGAAGTGCCTGGCGGGTTCATGTGTCGTTACGAGGTGACTGGGAGGGGACCACTGCAAGACCAAAACTCCTTTGCAAGCACATTTTGTGTCCTTTAGAGAGCAGATAACACCAACGCACAAACTGAAGGGTCGTAAACCAGCAGGAAGTGGAGGCCTTTAATGTATTTGATTTTAGATGACGTTAATGCTCAGTTCGGACAGCAAAGTAGGAATACACTGTAAGTGCCTGTCCATCACTTTAAAACTGTGCGTTTTGCTGCTCTTTCCTCGTAATGCAGCTGTTTAAACTGGTGCTACCTGCCATTTGTTCCTCTTTCTGTGGAAGAGGTTGTGTAGAGAAGGTGCTGGGTTCAGGAAGACATACCGTTTGTGCCACTCAGGGATCAAACACGCCCAAGCTCAACCTTATGAGTGAATGTGGACCCCGCCCGTGTCACACACAATAAAAAAAAAAAAGTGAAAAGTCATGTCCTTGGATATCTAAAATTTGGGAGGGAGGGGTGAGGGGGGTGAAGCAGACCACGACAAGGAATATGTGGAAAAGGCTACTTTTATTGGAACAGGTGCGCATCACATATTAAATCAACCTTGGCAAAAAGCCTTCCAAAACTAAACCTCACTAAATAAGTCACATCCCTAACCCCGCCCCGCCCCTAAAAGTTCATGACCCCGCCCCCACCCATACAATACATTTCACATTACAAAATATTACTTCACCATATCAACCATTATAACCTATAAATACAAGCCCTCTGTTAACCAACTCCCATGCCTGCCCCTTCACATCTGTCAATTCCCCAAAACGTGTAATCCGAACTAAAAACGACCAACCTATCCTTTCCCTGTCGATAACACAACTTACCCATTAATCAACAAACCTCTGCCAAAACTGCCCAAAAACAAGTAGACCCCGCACGGCACCTGCTCCAAGCGACAGAATACAGCAAACAACCAAGATAATAACTTACAAAAAATATACAAAAATGAAAGAAAGTAGGCCTAAAAACAGAAAAAAGAAGAAAAAAAGGTAACAGTAAATGGGAGGGGGGGGGGGGGGGAATTCCTGCCTAAGCTCCTAGCCACCAGGTCATCAAACCTAAAATGGTGGCTGGGAGCAGGAGCCCAAAGCATTTATGTTTGGGCTCCTTTTGGGCTACCAACTAGAACAAGCCCAAACCCTGAAATGGCCGATGCTCCTGCCTATAACCCCCCCCCCCACAGCCCCTCCCAAATCGCCCGGGGGGGACCTCCCTGCGTTCGGCTGCCCCCACCCAAGCCTCCCTTGGGAGGTAGGGGTGAGGATGGGTGTAGCAGACCACGACAAGGAATATGTGGAAAAGGCCGCTTTTATTGGAACAGGTGCGCATCACATATTAAATCAACCTTGGCAAAAAGCCTTCCAAAACTAAACCTCACTAAATAAGTCACATCCCTAACCCCGACCCCGCCCCTAAAAGTTCATGACCCCGCCCCACCCATACAATACATTTCACATTACCAAACATGAGTATGTGTGAACAAATCAATGCGCACATCCCAGTATTTGGGCACTCCCTCTGGTTCAAAGATATAGACTCCGATGAATTTCAAAAATTTATTTAAATTGGATTGATTTTCATGTTTTCATAAACCTTTTCATTAATGGATTATTTGCATCCAGTTAATTAGGCTCTACACAAAATCAACGTTGCTCCAATGCATTTCGGGTCGATTACCCTTTTTCAAGGAGCTCTGTAAGAAATGAGAACGATCTACATTTGTATCAGCGTAGCATTAACAAATAATTGTGTACAAAACAAACAATTCCCAATGGTGAATATGAACAAACAGAAGTCTGTGCGCAAAAGATGCAGAGGTAACCGTCACACATAAAATATACTGTCAAGATGGCTCAAATGTGCAAGAAAACAGTAGGCGCACCCAGAAGGGAGAAATAAAGTCTGTGAGCGGGTAGCGAGTGGCAACAATAGGGAAAACAAGTGAAAAAATGCTCACGTGTATGTCGGGCTGAAATGCGATGCTGGACGGATCAAAAAGTGAAAAGAAAATAGTTAGGGAAACGCTCGAGGAGCGGGTACAAGTAAGTTTAAGGCTCACTGCCAAACGCTATCGGGGCTTACCAAAGCGGGATTCTGTGGGGGGACTGTCAAAGTCTCCGGGTCAGTAAGTTGCAACGTGAAGTCGCCGGGTTGAAGTGAAGAGTCTCTGATGAAGCTGACTCTATGTAAACACGGGGCGAGGAGGGTAGTCGTGAAAATCAAGGAAGGACTAACGTGTGGTGACTGTGGGCGCCATGTTGGAACGGGTAATGAAGCGTGAGTGTAAAGTGGGTGGGGAAATGTGAGAGAAGCTAACAGACTTTTCAGAAAGAATAAGAGGTGTAATGTCATAGAGGGGTGAAAGAAACATATCAAGGAACAGGTAAAATAGCAATGTAAATAATAGATGCATGAACATCTCAGTGAACTCGCACAATTATGAATGTGTCCTTATATACCCGGCCGGGTATTTATAGAAAGCAGCTTAGTTCGATACGGTCATTAAGACCAAAAGGTTTATAAGATTGTAAGCGATAAATCCATGAGGTTTCTCTTTGGAGGAGGAACTTGTTATTGTCTCTTCCTTCTTTTTTATCCACAGTTTCAAGGACCATGAATTTGAGCTGTGCCACAGTATGATGATTTTCCATAAAATGTGCAGCCACACTTGATTTCGTTTGTTTTGTCCTGATATTAGATTTATGTTCATTCAATCTGACTTTGATTTTTCGCTCAGTTTTTCCTATATAGATCTTTCCACTAGGACATTTGAGGAGATAAATCAGGTTGGATGAATCGCACGTTGCATTAACTTTCAACTTGATTTCTGTGCCTCTCATTGGGTGATTGATTTTATTGCCAATAATGATGTTGTTGCAGTTGTTGCAATTAAGGCACGGTTTTGTGCCTCTGTGGGTGGGTTGAACAGGTGTTTCTTTCGACAGGATCTCCTTGAGGTTGTTTGCTCGAGTGTATGCGAAGATCGGCGGGTTTTTGAACATTTCTTTAAAATCTGGTTCCAATGCCAGAATTCTCCAATGTTGTAGGATAATCTTCTTGTATCTTCCACTCAATGTGGAATATTTAGAAACGACTACCATCCGATTTGTCTCTTTTTTGGTTGTCTTCTTTAGAGCAGTTTCGCGTTCAATCCCAGATACTTTTCTCCTTGCTTCCTCTGTGGTTTTTTCTGGGTAACCTCTGGCAAGGAATCTTAGGCTCATTTCATCGATCCTTTGAACATATGTATCCGGATTGGATACTATGCGTTTTAATCGCAGCATTTGGCTGTATGGGAGATGGCGCTTCAGTGAATGTTGGTGGAAACTTGCAAAGTGCAACGTGTTGTTGCGGTCGGTTGGTTTCCTGTAGAGATCTGTAATTAGACCAGTGTCAGATCTGGTGATAAGTACATCCAGGAAATTAATTTGAGAATCATCAAGATTCCATGTCATTTGTATTCGGTGGTCTTTGGTATTTAAGTTGTTGAGTTCATCTTCCAACGTGGTTCTAGTGCCTTTCCACACAAAGAATAAATCGTCGATGTAACGGACGTACATCAATAAATTGTCGGTCCAAGCTGGGTTTTCATAGATATACTGCTGTTCGAAATCAGACATATAAATATTAGCATACGCCGGTGCAGCGCAGTTGCCCATGGACATCCCAGATGATTGTTGGAACCAGTGGTTGTTGTGGCAGAAGTAGCTATGGTAGAGAGTGTAAATCATAAGCTCCATGAGGAATACTTTCAAGGCTTCTGAAATGTTACTGTGTGCTAGAATCTTTTCAATGGCTTCAATTCCACCTCCATGTGGAATCGAGGTGTACAAACTGTTCACGTCCGCAGTACAAAAGATGAGGTTGTCGTTTTGGTTTATTTTAATTTCCGACAATTTGAGTATGAATTCCGTTGTGTCTTTCACATAACTTTTCAGTTCTTTAACAAATGGTTGAAGATACCGATCAAGGAATTTACCCACGGGCTCGTGGAGGGATCCCTTGGTGGACACAATTGGCCGCATTGGTGGGTCCTTCAGGTTTTTGTGGATTTTGGGTAATAGAGTTATGGTGGGACTTCTTGGGAAATCACCCAATAAGAATTTTTTGGTACGCTCATCAATGGTTCCTTCATCGTGAGCTTTGTTGATGATCGATACTAGTGCGGCTTTTTACAGGTTCGTGGGATTAGATTCTAGTGGAATGTAGGTGTCGGATTTCCCGATGTGCTCATTCATTTTGGCATTGTACATACTAGAATTCATGATGAGAGCCCCGCCTTTGTCAGCCTTTATGCATTTGATCGATTTATTGTTGGCGATTTTTCTCAATGTGTCATTGTCTTTCTGTGTCAGATTTCTGGTCATGGTTTTTTTCTTGAAGTTTATTTTTCCCAGATCCTGTTTAACTAGGGTCTCAAAAGTGTCTATGCTTTTGTGACTAACCGGTGGTATGTATGAACTTGGAGGGCGTAGTCCACAAAAACCTGAAGGACCCACCAATGCGGCCAATTGTGTCCACCAAGGGATCCCTCCACGAGCCCGTGGGTAAATTCCTTGATCGGTATCTTCAACCATTTGTTAAAGAACTGAAAAGTTATGTGAAAGACACAACGGAATTCATACTCAAATTGTCGGAAATTAAAATAAACCAAAACGACAACCTCATCTTTTGTACTGTGGACGTGAACAGTTTGTACACCTCGATTCCACATGGAGGTGGAATTGAAGCCATTGAAAAGATTCTAGCACACAGTAACATTTCAGAAGCCTTGAAAGTATTCCTCATGGAGCTTATGATTTACACTCTCTACCATAGCTACTTCTGCCACAACAACCACTGGTTCCAACAATCATCTGGGATGTCCATGGGCAACTGCGCTGCACCGGCGTATGCTAATATTTATATGTCTGATTTCGAACAGCAGTATATCTATGAAAACCCAGCTTGGACCGACAATTTATTGATGTACGTCCGTTACATCGACGATTTATTCTTTGTGTGGAAAGGCACTAGAACCACGTTGGAAGATGAACTCAACAACTTAAATACCAAAGACCACCGAATACAAATGACATGGAATCTTGATGATTCTCAAATTAATTTCCTGGATGTACTTATCACCAGATCTGACACTGGTCTAATTACAGATCTCTACAGGAAACCAACCGACCGCAACAACACGTTGCACTTTGCAAGTTTCCACCAACATTCACTGAAGCGCCATCTCCCATACAGCCAAATGCTGCGATTAAAACGCATAGTATCCAATCCGGATACATATGTTCAAAGGATCGATGAAATGAGCCTAAGATTCCTTGCCAGAGGTTACCCAGAAAAAACCACAGAGGAAGCAAGGAGAAAAGTATCTGGGATTGAACGCGAAATTGCTCTAAAGAAGACAACCAAAAAAGAGACAAATCGGATGGTAGTCGTTTCTAAATATTCCACATTGAGTGGAAGATACAAGAAGATTATCCTACAACATTGGAGAATTCTGGCATTGGAACCAGATTTTAAAGAAATGTTCAAAAACCCGCCGATCTTCGCATACACTCGAGCAAACAACCTCAAGGAGATCCTGTCGAAAGAAACACCTGTTCAACCCACCCACAGAGGCACAAAACCGTGCCTTAATTGCAACAACTGCAACAACATCATTATTGGCAATAAAATCAATCACCCAATGAGAGGCACAGAAATCAAGTTGAAAGTTAATGCAACGTGCGATTCATCCAACCTGATTTATCTCCTCAAATGTCCTTGTGGAAAGATCTATATAGGAAAAACTGAGCGAAAAATCAAAGTCAGATTGAATGAACATAAATCTAATATCAGGACAAAACAAACGAAATCAAGTGTGGCTGCACATTTTATGGAAAATCATCATACTGTGGCACAGCTCAAATTCATGGTCCTTGAAACTGTGGATAAAAAAGAAGGAAGAGACAATAACAAGTTCCTCCTCCAAAGAGAAACCTCATGGATTTATCGCTTACAATCTTATAAACCTTTTGGTCTTAATGACCGTATCGAACTAAGCTGCTTTCTATAAATACCCGGCCGGGTATATAAGGACACATTCATAATTGTGCGAGTTCACTGAGATGTTCATGCATCTATTGTTTACATTGCTATTTTACCTGTTCCTTGATATGTTTCTTTCACCCCTCTATGACATTACACCTCTTATTCTTTCTGAAAAGTCTGTTAGCTTCTCTCACATTTCCCCACCCACTTTACACTCACGCTTCATTACCCGTTCCAACATGGCGCCCACAGTCACCACACGTTAGTCCTTCCTTGATTTTCACGACTACCCTCCTCGCCCCGTGTTTACATAGAGTCAGCTTCATCAGAGACTCTTCACTTCAACCCGGCGACTTCACGTTGCAACTTACTGACCCGGAGACTTTGACAGTCCCCCCACAGAATCCCGCTTTGGTAAGCCCCGATAGCGTTTGGCAGTGAGCCTTAAACTTACTTGTACCCGCTCCTCGAGCGTTTCCCTAACTATTTTCTTTTCACTTTTTGATCCGTCCAGCATCGCATTTCAGCCCGACATACACGTGAGCATTTTTTCACTTGTTTTCCCTATTGTTGCCACTCGCTACCCGCTCACAGACTTTATTTCTCCCTTCTGGGTGCGCCTACTGTTTTCTTGCACATTTGAGCCATCTTGACAGTATATTTTATGTGTGACGGTTACCTCTGCATCTTTTGCGCACAGACTTCTGTTTGTTCATATTCACCATTGGGAATTGTTTGTTTTGTACACAATTATTTGTTAATGCTACGCTGATACAAATGTAGATCGTTCTCATTTCTTACAGAGCTCCTTGAAAAAGGGTAATCGACCCGAAATGCATTGGAGCAACGTTGATTTTGTGTAGAGCCTAATTAACTGGATGCAAATAATCCATTAATGAAAAGGTTTATGAAAACATGAAAATCAATCCAATTTAAATAAATTTTTGAAATTCATCGGAGTCTATATCTTTGAACCAGAGGGAGTGCCCAAATACTGGGATGTGCGCATTGATTTGTTCACACATACTCATAGCTTATATTTTGGCGTAAACGGACGGTTACGCCACCAGTTGGAGCACCTTTAAAAAACAAGTACTTGTCGTGAACACATTCAAAATACTTTCACGTAACAACGCAGTGCATTGCCCACCTTGTTTTTTTGAATCTAACATTACCAAACATTACATCACCATATCAACCATTATAACCTATAAATACAAGCCATCTGTTAACCAACTCCCATACCTGCCCCTTCACATCTGTCAATCCCCCAAAACGTGTAATCCGAACTAAAAACGACCAACCTATCCTTTCCCTGTCGATAACACAACTTACCCATCAATCAACAAACCTCTGCCAAAACTGCCCAAAAACAACTAAACCCCGCCACCCAGAAAGGCGGGGGAGGAAACTACCCCCCTTTCTGCCCCCCAGTAGGAAATATTCTAAAAAAACTCACTGCTGAACATGCAGGCATCTGAACCAAACTCCCTGAACTCCAGCAAGTAAAGAACCATACCAAGCCGGGATAAATGTACACCATCAACACGGAAGAACTCAACTGAGTTAAAACTGATATCCCTGTGTGGCATTCTCCCGAAACCCCATTAACGGCAAAACCTAGAAATCTCTAAGTGCACCTCCTTCCAGGCCCTGTCAATCTCTCTGGGGTTCACCGCCCCTCCCCCTACCCTGCTATGCACTAATTCAGTCCATAGCACATGGCAACCAGACTATTGTTCCTTAAGTAAAGTCAAGTCCCTCTCCATAGACCGCAGCAGGACCACACCTTGTTCTCCGCAAAGATCGTTCTCTCCCAAGTGTATCAGTAAAATGTCCGGACATAGGACCTTTCACCAACGCCTTATTCAACATGGAATGAGTTCCTTCCAAAGCATACCCCCTTTTCCCTTCCACAATATTAAACATTTGGTCATTAAAAAACCCAACATTTTCCGAAAATAACTTTGGGCTGCCTGAACTTGGGCCCATTTGATGCACGAATGCCCCATTATCCAAACCGACACTTCTTAGACTGGGGCCCAGCCACAGAACCTGTAAAGAGAAAAAGACAATGAATCTCAAAGCAAAGAGGATGACGCATGAGCCTCCCCCGCGTTGCCCTGCACATAACCCTGAAAACCATTGGATGACCAGCGCCCTAACCGCATGATTTCCCCTTGAGACCAACCCCGATTATGCGTGTCAGTAGCTGCTCCAATTCTAAAAGAATGAATTCCATACTGCTCCCTGTCCAACCCAATCTTCTGCAAAGCCTTTCGCAACACCATGCGTAATTGGTATGCTATTACTGGCGAGCCATAATGTACTGAAAAACAGGATCACACTCTGACCCCTCCGACGATACCTTCCAGCAACGAGCCAAACGCAATGGACACGTAACCTTAGGAGTCCTTGCTGCTAACCAAACCCCTTTCCCCATCCTGTTCTGATCAATTTTAGAACTAGAAAGCCAAAAGTGCACACCTTCTTCTGAGAAAAACACTTCTTGCCAAAAAATTCCCTTTTTGCTTGGGTACCTAATAACTCCGGGACTCGAAAAGATGCCATCAGAGCAGGAAACAAACAAGCTTCAAAGTCATCCCTGCAAACCAAGGGTAAAAATTTTCCAACAAACGAGCCAAAATCTGACACGAGAGGGGAGAACGAGACAACTGAACACATCCACGCTCCCTGGCCCAACCTGCAAGCGTTCTCTTTTCGACCTCGCCAGCTGAAGGAGAATAGCCCCAAAAGAATTTCCCCAGAAAAGATATACCTGCTAGCTTCCCCGAAATGGTCACCCGAGACAGGCCTCTCTCTATAAGATCCAAAATGAACTGTACTACATCTTCAGAAAGACGCCAGGCTTCATCTCGCCTGCATGCCCCAGTCGCTAAAAATACCTTGCCATGCCATGGAAATTGCAGCTCGCATAGACGTAGCCAAAGAACCTACCACCAGTTGTAATACCCTATGTTGCCTACATACCACAGGTGTTCCGGCATTGGGGTCGCTGTCCTGTCCGCCTCCTTAGCCAGCCCACGGAATCCCCCCACTCTTCTGCACACCACCTGCCTCGCCAATAAAGGCCAAAATCATCACTGCCCGCTGCATCTGAAAAAATGTGCACAACCCACTGCAAATCGTCCTCCCTGACCAAGGGCACACCATTACTGAAATAAGAAAAAAGGACCACAGACGTCAATCCTCTTACACTCCTGCTGACAAGCAGACACGGTGGTGAGGCAAATGCTGACCAGCCAAAGCTCTGCCTAATCTCCTACAAAAAGATCTCCCCGCTCTGACCACCCTGCAAGCGAAGATAAGATGTCCCCACAACACATGAATCTCCTTCACCTTCACCTTCTGTTTTGACAGCAGACTGCCCAGCAATTGTAGCATTTTCAACTTTTTTGTCATCCGGCAAGCGAACCCGCATTGCTACGCCAATCACTTTCAGTACCCAAAAAGGATAAAAGCTGTAACAGGTCCCATTGTTGTTTCAGGAGCCAAGGGCACACCCATATCCTCCATGAGCTCATGAAAAGTGTCCAGAGCTGTCTGGCACTCCGCGGAGCCCGGGGAACCAACAAAGAAAAAGTTATCCAAATTGTGTGTTACCAAGGTATGACCTGTTTGGTGCGTGAAATACCACTGCAAAAAGGTGCTGAAACTTTCCAATAGAGCACATGACATGGAGCAACCCATCGGTAATGCTTCGTCCACGTACCATTTACCCTCGAAATGGATACACAGTAGATCCCAATCATCTGGATGGACTGGAAGCAACCGAAACGCAGACTTAATATCACATTTTGCCATCTCTGCAGTTGCGCCCGCGGTCACCCCCAGTGACATGGCCACGTTACCTGACAAATATGAAACCGAGGCAGCCTCCTCATCAATGAAATCATTCACCGAAGACCCCTCAGGCCACGACAAGTGCTGAATTAGCCTGTATTGCCCTTTCTCTTTTGGGCACCACTCCAATAGGTGATATTATCAAGTTCTGGATCGGCCAGTCATCAAAAGGGCCTGCCATCCTTCCTTCATGCACTTCCTTGCTCAGTTTTTCTCGCACCACCCCGCTATGTTCAGATGCTGACTTCAAGTTATCAGCCCCCTTTTCTGCCTTGGTCCCAGATAACCTAAAAGAAAACCATATTGAAAACCTTCCAAAAGCTTCTGTTTCACTCCTACATCCTCATACCCCCGAAGTGCCTGTTCTAGCTTTGACAGCCTAACTGGCGTCGGAGCCCTTTGGACCAGAGCCCTGCGCCCCTGTACCTCCCCGACCCCCTTGAAACTGCTGTGGGGCGCCATATGTACCTGCTTCTGACTGATTCCCTCGCTGACTACCTTGCGGTTTTGGCCCCCCAACATTTAACGAGGGGATGGTGCCTACCAAAGCTGGAGCATTTGTGTCTGTACTTACAATACTCCCTAGTGCATAATCCTTTATTGAAATCCCAGCACGCTCCAATTCCAGATTATGTAGTTGCTCCGCTTCCCACCCCACCCCGGGTGGGCTTCCCCTGAAAGGGCCAGTAAATTATCGGCAAACCGCTAGCTGTAAAAATGGTCTTGCCGCCTGCAGCCGCTCCCATAGTATGCAGCCAAAAATCTGTATCTAACTCCCCCCACTTTGCTTCTGGGTCCCATGCCATCCGAGCCCTAAACTCCTCATCGTATTAGGCCCATGCATAACCTCCTCCAGTAATCTGCGCTTTCTGAATCACATCCATGTATTTAAAGATAGACACGCTCCGCTTAGGGAATTTCCCACAATAAACGCTTTCGTATATTAAGAACACTGCTGTCCAATTTTCAATAGTCAATGGCACCTTAGGGCGTTAAGCCAATTCATACTCCTCTTCTGTAGAACCTTTTTTAGACCTGACCTCTCTGTGAAGGATTTTCAATATCTCAACATACTCACCTTTCTATATACGCTCCTTGGTTGCCAACATTAAATGAGCACCCAACGGCTTAGTTACCCCAATGTAAGGCAGCTTTTTAATTGTCATTCTTTACTATCAAGTGGCTCTTTAACCCCCTTTCCTTTATCCATATTAGTATGGCTCTCCACCTTATTGTCCCAGGCCACATTTCAATCCTCCGTGCCCACTCCTGTGCCCTTGACATATTTACCTTTAAGCAATCTACTCTCCAATTTCCCCCCGACCCCCTCCTCCCCAGTCCCCACAGACACCATTTTCGGTTTGGCCTGTGTATGAGTTTTTTTATTGGCTCCAAATAGGCTGGTCTAGCCGACTCCGACTGCCGTGCTGATAATTCCACTCTTTCCCGTATCTGAGGAGCCCTCACCAAGGGGCCGCTCTCTCGTCTGATCCTTGGCTGCTGTACCACTCCTGAAACCTGTAAAACACTGAGATATGTGAGAGGGCCCTCCCCCCTCCATATCCTGCAATTCCCCTTCCTCGGGGCTGTCTTCATCATAATCAAGCAAAATTGGCTCCACCACCTGAAGCCCATCATTATCCAATTCAACCTCACGGGTCCTACCAGACCCCGTATTACCAGCACTGGCCCTCATGGCCTCTGAACGTCCTCCTGGCGGGGGAGCCGACTGTACCCGCCGGTACTCCCCATGCGCTGACTCTGTAGCTCCATAGCCGTCGGTAAGGTAGACCACCTAGTCCGGCCAGTCGTTGGGGCCAGCGAGGTCGCGCTGCACCTTCGTGTGCTGACCGCGACGGGCTCCCTCGGTGGTACGGAAAGTGCCGCGCTAGGCTCTACCCTCACTTCACCTCGGCGAGAATGGGCCGTACAACGCCCTACCGAGTCCGGGCCGTCGCGCCGCCTGAAAAGAAAAAGTTTGGACTGGTGTACTGGGATCCCTAAAAACCAAGTCTTCGTCAGACATCTGCCATCTGGGCACCACAGAACCTGCCGACCGCCTCCTACCCGATCAGACTGCAAGAAACCCTCCCTTAACCTACTACGAGTGAATAACCAACTACCTCCTCATCCTCACTCCCATCTAACATAGCCGCCACCATCGCCGAAGCTGGGCCCGACTCTGTCTTTTTCGCAACTCCCTTCTCTACTTGATGCCTCCCTAATACACCCCTGATATCCTTCAAACTCCCTGTGCCCATAAGGCGAGAAGACCGTTCAACTGACCCACGGCCCGCAATCCTTCTGACCAAGAGGCAAAGGTATCCAAACCTTCCCATGCCTGAACACTAACTGCCGGCTCCAAATCCTTCTGAAACAGTGAAAATGAACTGGGAACAAAACCACCATCACTCACCCTTGGTGACACGGCCCACGCCCCAGAAGGTGTGGTTCTAAATGATGCCAACCTCTCCACCGCCCCACACCAAAAATTTGAAAATCGTTCCTGCCCACACTCCCATCTCTCACTTTCACCCTCGCCTTTGGAGCTCCCAGCAACTGACCATGCATCCCCTTTTACAATTGCTGGAGGATTAAACAATAAGGGGGCTGCCCAAGTTCCCCTCATCATCCAGGTCAATGCCAACTGCCACAGTAACAAGAGGTACACATTCCCCTATAAGCAATGTGTGGGCAAAAACATCCCTAACAACACTGCCCGGTCTAGTATCATGACCATCTATATTGCCCTCTATATAAACAGCCTCGGTATCCTCACGTGCAATGGCAGGCGAGTAAAGCTTTGTTTCCCTCCTGCCTCCCCCTCACTCCACCCCCTCACTCCATCCCCTCGCCCCCCCTTCACTTCACCCCCCCCAGTCAACTGAAATACTCCGCGCGCTCCCTTGCGCATACACCGCTACCTGGGAAGACACACGTGGGGCAGCCGAGAGCAAAGCAGAACGCTTCCTGCTCCCCCGCCGACCTCCTCGCCTGTTAATACTCAATGAAAGGCGCCCGCCCCTTCTTCCTGCTCACGGGGACGGGCTGCCTCACCAACTCCCGGGCCAGACAACGGGCGCGCCGACGAAACCTCAGCCTCACCTCAAACGAGCCTGCGCAACTCACCAGCAGCGTCCCCGCCTCCTCTATGCCCCGTAAATGACAGGGCCGGTTTCCTGGTGCGGGACCGACCCTTCTCAATTACCGGTGACGCCCGATGCCGTTTTGGTGTGGTAAACGCTGCCACCGCAGCAGCGACGCCCGCCGAGGCCTGGTGCGTAGGGCGCGCCGGCCCCCCGCCAGTCACGTGGTCCATCCTGCCGGCCTCAGACAACAGCCGCATCGCTTCCAGCACTCTAACTTCTTCCATGTTAAAGGCAAGTCAAAATTCTCGTAACAGTCTAAATCGCTAATTAAGCTAAAGAACAATTACCAAAATACAATCAATTGAAAAAATTCCTGCCTAAGCTCCCAGCCACCAGGTCACCAAACCTAAAATGGTGGCTGGGAGCAGGAGCCCAAAGCATTTATGTTTGGGCTCCTTTTGGGCTACCAACTAGAACAAGCCCAAACCCTGAACTGGCCGATGTTCCTGCCTATAACCCCCCCCACAGCCCCTCCCAAATCGCCCGGGGGGGGACCTCCCTGCGGTCGGCTGCCCCCCCCCCCAAGCCCCCCATCTGTGACTTTCCTTTCTACCAAGGCATGTGATTAGTTGCATAGACATTGACAGCTGAAAATGCGTTGGCCTCCAGGGGCCGAATTATGTCTATGGCGCATTTGCTTTGATTGCACCGGGCACACCTTTTGAAAGGTGCGCCCGGAGCAATCAAGGAAAATGCGCCATATTTAAATGAATACACTGCCGGCAGGGCAGCTGCGAACTCACACCCTGGGGCAGCACATTCTGGTGAAAAACGGAGCAGCTTCTTTGAAGCAGCTCCATATATTCCCAAGTGCAGGCGGCAACCTGCCTGCACTTTTAAGGCGATGTCTGGGGGGGCCCAAGGGACCCCTTCACCCCCTCCAGAGGGCTGCCATCAGGGGGCACACTGACAGTGTGCTCCCTGACAGTGTGCCCCAAGACAGCTTCTTGGCCTCTGCGCCCGCCTCTGTAGTGCGGCACGGGCGCAGAGGCAAAGGTATTACCTCATTTGCATGGGGCACGCACCCATGCAAATGAGGGAACGGCAATCGAAGACAGCTCTGGCGCTTTATGTGCACCAGCACTATTGGTATTACAGAAGGGGCCACACAAGCATCTGCAGGCCCTTCTGTAATACCAAAGTGCCCCGGGGCACGCAAAGCAGGTGCAAACGCCCGCTGCACCCACCTTGTGTAATACGGCCCCAAGTCAATATTTGCCTAAACTGTGTTGTACTGTTGTGATATAAGAAAACTAGGCATCTGTCTGTGGTGCCATACGCCTAGAAATATCTTTGTTCCTGCACTCTGATCTGTGTCCCTCTTCACAACAGGAGGATGCCACAGATGGGATTGTGGCACTTTCTGCTTAAGCACGGCTCCACCCCATGCCAAGGGAGCGCTATTGACTAATATCACTCAGATGAAAGGAAATAGGTTTATAATATCAGACCTGAAAATGCAGTTCAAAGGCCAGGGGCCACAGTTATTTTGATTATTAACAACTAATTTGTGATAGTCCGGAATGAACATTAGTAAAATATTGCTATTATAAAGAACAGGGATCTTTGAACAGCACAGCTAGCATGGTTGTCCAACATAGGTCCAGAAGGGGCAAGAGCAGTTGAATTAGAGGTAAGATCTCAGTTAAGGAATGGAACACTGATATGCTCTGCTGTGAATTACTGTACTGTTCCCTGGAAGCTGGCAAGCTCCCTGCACCTTCTGAGTACAGTGATAAGTAGTGTCAGTGGTACCCCAAATGTGAGTCAACACATGTTCCATCTTTGTTGAGGGTCCCCGTCTTTGTGTGCCCCACAGGTTCCACCTTGCATGCTAAACTAGTACACCCATGCTAGGATAAACTAAATGCTTATGCACATTGAGGTTGCTAGGGAGTGGTGAGCTCTACATTTAAAGAATCAGTAGGCATTCAGAGTTTCAAACTCTTCTCCTTTGAGCTGTGGAAACTGCCCTCACACTGAGCTCTTTCCCAGCTTCTGAGAGATGAATCCAAGGTCACCAGACATCAGAATGCCGATTCTTGTGAAAAGCATGCTGCATACATTTAAATCAAAAAAGAACGTTCATAGCCCTGTGGGGGTTGCAGGAGGCAGTAGAAGGATAACTGGTGAGCATCGTGAAGGCCTCAGTTGGCACGCCTCAGCAGACACACACCCTCAGACTCAACCCTGAGTCTCTACTTCTCCAGTTATTATACTTTTTTAGTAGAAGGCAAACGGCCGGGAGGCTTCCAGGGCAGCTGTCAACCCAGGGACATGAGTGCAGCCTGATTGGCTCTGTGTCTGCAAGGCGTGTGTGGCAGCTCGGGTGAGACTGCTTCCCGTGCACACTCACAGCAGCACCCGAGTACTTTGCAGGTCTTTAAAAGATCATTTGCTTCTTAATGAGGCTTTGTTGTTTTTCACCCCTTCTTAGAGCCCCTGCAGCTCCACTCTGCCTATTTCTGGAAGAATCTGCCACCTCCCTGCCCTCCCCAGAAAAAGTGTCTTAGCTCCAGGGCACTCGAACAGCTGGCCCACAGCCCCCTTTCTACAAATGAGTCAAACTCAATACATTTGTTAAATAGGCAGAGTGCGCCCTATATATAGACACCCCAGGCCAAGAGGAGAGTACAGATGCCATCCACATGTAAAACAAACACACACATCTATTTACAATAGGCAGCAACACAAGCACACAAATGACGGCAGGCGCTCCGATCGAATCAGCGAGTAGTGTGAGCCATAAGTCTATTAACGTTATAAATTAGACATGGATTAAAAAATGTGGGCCTATTACTAAATGGTTGGGAAATGTCATCACAGAAAGATGCAGATAAATTAAAAGGAAGGAATTAATTAATCACGTATGCACACATCGGTGGCTGCATTGCAGCACTGCTCTCTCACTTACTTCTCTGAGTTGCTGTAACTCGAGCTCGAGCCATCGCAGGAATTACCGATTGCCGCGTGCCTCCTCAGAGAGTCCTGCATTGAGATGTTGCCGGAAAAAATAAGGCCGGTCTTCCACCTCGTTAAGTAAATGGTCTTTTTAAAGTACTCGGTTGCGGCCGCGGTTAGACAGACGCAGACCACAACAGCTCCTCTCCCCCTACGTGAGCCAGGCAGGGGGTCTGGTGTTGCTCTGGCCCTTGGGCCATTCACACCTCAGCTCGCCATGAGAAGCAGTGTTTTTCCCTGACACCTCCGTGCCAGGCCACCACATGCAGGCCAACGTTTGTAATTCTTTGGCTCCATCAAGTGGCCAAAAGGCGCAAAAACTATGAAAATCAGTGACACTCGGTTAACCGGGTCAGCTGATTTTCATCCAGTAGGGTACTGTCGGATACAGTCGGTTTAAACCGATTTCCGGACAGCCTATCTATATGGTATGTGGGAAGGAGGAGTTGAAGTTTACTGCTCAGTGCAGCTTTAGAAATAGTTTTATATTTTGAGATGCTTGTAAGGAGGTATGTGCATTAAAATTACAGCAACTTTCTAGCCACAAGGGCCCAACCATCATTTAGCAGGTGACTGACCCCGAAATCTTTAGTGCAGTGTGGCCCATCTGGCATTTCCCAGATTTTTGTTGATGGCCAATCACCTGTGTGTGACCCTTCCCCTCTTTACCATATCAACATCCACATTTGGGCAGGGGAGTCCACCGTCATAATAGCACTTTGTAAAACTGCTTCATCATCCCCCAAATGAATGCAGCAACCTGTACTATTTTGGAGCTTGGCTCCTTGGAAGGTTAGGCCAGTTAGGAGTATTTGTTTGCTGCCTGTGAGAACACTGTTGAGAGTTATGGTGCAGGCAGGGGCTACTGGGCCCATCCATGGCGGTTGAGGCCTTTCACTCCTGACTTCCTGGGTCCTGACCTACTATGGGTCTTGAGCAGCTGTGCGAAGTATGCCTTCAGCACTAGACTCTCTGTGATAGCACAGGTCAAGCAGTCCAATGTTTCTCAATGGATTGAGGGGGTGAGTAAACACAGGGTGGCGAATACAGGTTCACAACATAAAATACATGCAGCAGCAGCAATAAAGTCTAGTCAAATACTTTTATGAAAAAATAAGTCTTTATATACGATCGCAAAGTCAAATATGACATTCACAAACAATATGCAAAGTACCCTGAGGTTAAGATTCTGGTGTTTTATACGTGGATCCCCAAGTCCCACTCCTCTCAAGCAAGCAGTGGTGGTTATTTCTTATTCACTGTAGGTAGGGCAACTGACATTATGCAGTAGGAAAGGGGCAAATCATGGGTAGGGTTGACTAAAGTATACGACACAAAAAGGCAAATTATGCTGCATATTGCAAAATGTTTTGTGATCGTATTACTTCCTTATACTCACATTGTTACACTTGTTAACACTTACTGGGAATAGGTGCACCTCATTAGTAGTAGTGTAACACTCAAATTTAGCAAGAATCCGCAGAAAGGTGACCAGTCAACCTTTGCAAAGGGTCTTCCCCTGCTCTGCATCATGTGTCAATGGATTTTAGTAACAGCCACTTGAGCTAGAAACAATTTTTTTATTTTAAAATCAGCAGATGACTGATAATGTGGCATATATGGCAATATATATAATCGTGCAAAAAACGTTGCAGCTGCACAAGCACATAATTCAAAGGCCCTGACTATAGGCGGCATCCAAGTTGAGCTCCACTAGTAGGCCGAGACTCAGGAATCCCACTATAAGTCTTAATTAAAGTCATCAGTGATCCAGTGCTGCAGCGCTATCTGGCAAGCAAGTTCCCCCAGGCTGTTCGCCCTGAAATCAGTCTTACCCACACCAGCAAGGTCAGAGTAACCAGAGTCTCTGAGCTAGCCCCATTCATGAGCACTGAAACAGCTGTCTGGTAAGCCTCTCATTTGCAGCCCAGGTAGGCTACCGTTGGCTGTCCTGGAGGTTCTCGGACGCGGTTGGGTAATGGAGCGGACCAGGGGAAGTGGAGGGGGGGAATAGGCTGTGTCGATGCTGGGTATGTTATTAGGGTCCTCCTACAGAAAGAGGGGTGAGGGGATGGGGCTGCAGCGATCTTGGTACTGGACCTCAGTCATGGCTCAGGCCCCATATGGGTCACCACTGCAGCCTCATTCTTCCATTGATGGTTTTGACAAGACCACACTTCTTGCTTGTTCTCTGTGGCCCCCTCTGGCATATAGGATTTCCGATCTCATCTGCACACAGATTCTGGCTAGATTGACATGATGGCAGTCTTCACAGCAGCCTCACATGGCATATGGAGTCGCTAACTTAACACTGCACACTGGCAATGACCCATTTAGTACAGCAGCGGTCTCCTCACACCTTGCTTCTGGGATCCACTTGCCAGGATTCCTCCCACTGGGCTTTGCTCCCTGCAACACGCTCTCCTCTTCTTCACAGGGCACACTGATCTTGGCAGGCAGGCAATGTTGCTCCAGTCTCCAGGGCAGGGGGCTTGGATTCCCTGGTGATGTCCCTTCTCCCAGCTGGGAGACTAGCAAGCCTTGGCTCTCAGTCCTAGTCACAGGCAGAAGTCTTGCAGAGCTTCTCCTCCCAGCTGACTTCTTGACAGCTGACAATTTTTGAGGTCTCAAGCTCCCCTTCTTCTAGCTCTTTTCCAGAAACCAAATGTGATTTAGAGTCTGAGTCTTTGAAGTCTGTTGGGAGTCTGCTTCCTTTTGAAGTGTTCTCTCCTGTGTTCTGTCTTCCTCCAGAAAGTAATCTGTCAGAGCAGGAGTGACTCCAACAGAAGCCATTGGAGTGACAGGAGGTCCACACCTGGATATCAGCCACAGTGATGTGCATCAAACGTTCACCTCTGGGTCCCTGCCCTACTCCATATGGTTCTTTTAGCAGCCCCATCTCCTTACTGAGATGTGCAAAGGCACCTTCCTAGTGACCTTTCTCTGAATCAAAGAGCACCTTTTTGAAGTGTATCAGAGAGCCTTGCTCTCACTTCCTGTAGTGTCCCACCCAGCTATCAGGAATGCAGCAGTATACATATCTGTCAGGGGGAGCCTTTACCTCCTCTCATGTTTCTCCAGTCCACTCTAGGTCTCCCAAAATGGAATCCAGAATCTATATATAGAGCCCTTCACAGGCACAAATACACCAAGGACATGCATATAGCATGCATGCGCTGCGCTGCACAGCACTACATCCTACATATATTTACCATCCACAGGCATACATATTTCCAGCATATTTATACACTATACATGCACTGCCCAGTATTGCATCATACCCGTATTATCCATTCACAGGTACACATACATCCAGCACATGTATACTGCACACGCACTGTGCAGCACAACACACAAAACTGATGTAGACCAAGGGTGAGTTAAGCATGTAGCACCAGAACTTTTAATGAGTGAGTTTGTCGGCCTCACTCCAATCACACAGGTAAAAAGGATCTGTTAACCCATACTGATCACTACACAGTTTGCTGCCACTTCGGCGCTCGTGCAGCTTATCTCCTCCCAAAGGCAGTAGCCTTTCACCACTGGGTAGCGCCTTGGGAGCCCCTTCTGGTGCAAAAGGACCGCAATCTGTAAGATAGGACTATGTCATGGTGCATGTGTTAGCCCATGACAACAAAAATCGGCATTAGGGATCCAGACATCATATTACTTGGGGCAGTCAGGGCAGGGGTGTACGTCCATCACCATGCATAAAACATTTCCATCCCAATACTACTCAAAATGTGTGAGGTGTACCTCTGCAGGGAATGTGTGAAACTACACAGTCTGCATATGTGTGTGTCAAAAGTGTCTCTTCAGAGCGTGTGTGTGTTTTGCCTGCCATGATGACAGGATAATAGATAAACCTGATGACTGATTCTTTTAGCTAACCAGTGACTCGGTTGAAGAAAATAAATGTATGGAATCGTTGTTTCCCGTGCTAAATCAAGATGTGCTCCATCCAGTAAGCACACTTCAGTGGTTGATTAGTCATGTACTGCTAATGAATGTTTGCCCCGTTTAAAGACACAATACCATGCCTATTAGTCACCATCCCCAAATAAATTCTCTTTATGTACGCATAACGTGTGCTACTGTATCATACAGCTAGGAGCCACTTTGCATTAGTTTGGGCAATATATTAATTACAGTACATGGGAATTTTGCCTGGCAGTGATTTTTAACAGGGACAAACATGAAACTCCAGCACTAAATGATGACCATTGGAAACTAAGGCTGGCATAGTACTTTGAATTATTTGGGTAGCACTCCTGCTGTGATTTGAAGCGGTGTCTCTGACCAGATGATAGCTGAGCCTCGAATAGTGTGCAACATCTTGATATCCGCATGTATCCTCCACTAGTTGACAATACTGCATTATCTGATGACAGACAGCACCTCTCCAACTGCACAGAATTTCTGATCTTTACAGTTTGGACTGCAAAATGGATGGACATGCACATAGAATGCCACCTTCTTTGTGGAGAAGGATATCCAGAAGGCAGTACCGTCCGTTATTAAAGAGCATTTACTGTCTCATTTCAGTACTTTTTGGGTGACTATGAAGGATTTCACTTTTCTCAGTAATAAAATCAAGTTTTGCTTAAAGCAGTTTTGCAAAGCATTGCTGTAGTTGGTCAGTTTTATTTAAACAAAATCTATTATGTTTCTGTGTCAGCCCATCTAAGTAAAGTAAGGACTAGGTGGGACAAGGGGGCTTTTTTGCTAGACATGTCGCTATTCATTGTATTTTGTACATACAACAAGTAGATTATTTATTACCTTCCACATCACTGAAAAGGGACAAGTGAATTTTTCAAATACAAGACAGATTGGTTACCTTGACAAGTAGATATTTTATAAAATTCCACACCTCTGAGTGGGACCTTCAAAAGACGTTTGTCTCATTCTGTTTTTAGGTGAAAAACAACCTCACTGTTAATGACCTCTCTTGTGTTTTTCTTACCTTGACCTTTGAAGTAATTAGGATTCCACTTTTCGGAATTTATCATTTTCAAATGATAGATGTGTGGTAGTATGTTGCCATTGTTTATAAATGTGCACCCAGTAAAGTGAATTTCAATGTGGTGTGTCCTTTGTGTTTTACAGCTGCGTGAGGAGTTTGACCATGGTGTAGACGTGGTGCTTGATGAAGAGCACAGTGTTCATGATGTTGCTGCTTTGTTAAAGGAGTTTTTAAGAGACATGCCTGATCCTCTCCTGACCAGGGAACTGTATACAGCCTTCATCAACACCCTTCGTGAGTATTGCAGTTGTAGGATGCCCATTGCAACCGCTTTTAAAAAATATATATATACGTTGAAGTTTATTTAGGCTAATAAGCTACTGAAAAAAATACATTTAAAATATACATTAAAATATATTCAGCAGTTCTAAGAAAACTACGATTTTGTGTGCCTTTTACAACACGTAGTGAACTTTGAGTTTCTGATGGAAACATAACATTGCTTCTGCATATTCTATTGTTTCTCCATGTGAGTTGACTCTTCCGTGTTAGTATCACTGAAATATATTTGGGTAGGGGGAGTTGCAGTTCAAAATGAGTGTTTGCGTAAACCTGTCAAAAATAAGTTAATAGTGCATGTGTTTTGACCACACTTTGTCTAACTTCACCATCAACAGGCGTGGCTGCTTTACAGCCAGTGCAATTTGGGGGTTTATGTCTTTAAGAACATTACATTTTTTTTTAAATAATCTAAAATATGTTTTAAAATAATTACACAAAACACAGTAGAGGGAGGGACGGAGAGCTTTGAGAAAAAACAGGTCCAGTTACCTGGCTCCCAAGAGTAATGCAATAATCACAAAGAGACCTTCGTTATCACTATTTTTGTCTTTCCCACTTGGACTCCTGAATAAAGGTTCTCTAGGGTACCAGTGTGGTAATTTTAATCACTCACTTTTCCTCCCACACACCCGCATTCACAACTGTGGCGTTACTCCTGAAAAGAACTCAAAGAGCCCTCTTGCAGGGCCCGTGGGAGACTGCAGCGCCACCCCCACAAGGAGCAACGCCCAATGATGAAACATGACACCCGCATGGGTGTGTGAGGGCACTTCTCCAAAAAGGAGGAATTCCCCTTACCTCCACCCTGTTCTATTTTCTACCTACCCTGTGAGTCAGGTGCTCACAGCGACCAAACTAGGCAGGCTCGCCACTTCTTTAGGAACTGTTACCCCTTTGTGAATATTAAAATAATTACATCCAGTGTTTAAGGCAAATGCAGGTTGACCAGTTTACACTTAAGTAGTCATTTTGTACTGACCAAGAAATAGAGAGGCGGAGGAGGAGCTTGGCGGGCATCCGAGATGGCCGCTTGAGCACAGCGCTCTCCGGACCCTCGCCGCTCCCGGCATTTTATCCTGGCTGAATCCTGATTTCTTGCAAGAATTCGTGTAGGGGACGTTTGGCTGATTACCCTGGCACTTTTCAGAAATCGATTTGGATCTCGTATTCCTGAGATATGGTGCTCTGAACTTTTGGGCTCCGCCCTTGAGGTGCGCCCGGGACGGGGTGCGGTACTGTAGCCGTCCTGCAATTGAACAACAACGGCAGGAGATCTGGCCTTGTGGGTCCCCCCTTCCTAAGTTTCGGTTTCGATTCCGTTCCGACTTGGGCCACGGATGTGGATGTCGTGTTGCGACTGAGACTTGGAGGCAGATCGGCTGTTGGGCTTTCATGTGACCTATTTGCTGGCTTGGCGACCTCTACCCGAGTTGTGCCCCCTTTTTATGTACTTTTGATCCTGTACTTTGGGTGTCGGGCCCGTCGAACCTGGTGGCTTGTCCTGTGACGCATCTTCAAAATGGCGGGCAGAGGGGACAGAGAGACGCGCAAGACGAAAACACCTCTGCGCGGAGCTCCAGTTCAATCAAATGTCATGGACCGTTATACCCATACTAAGGGGTCCCCCGGAGCTGCCCTGCCTGGTTCTAGTATAGCGTCCGAACGAATTTTGGAAGAGTCGGCGGAGCCCTCCCTACAGGATATCATGGGCGCCATCTCGGGTGTGAGGGAATCCATCGGCCTACAGTACGAGGCCTTGGCCCACAAACTTGACACCGTGGCTATTGAGGTGAATCTGATTCGTGCTGATCTCGGCAAGACGAATGAGAGGGTACAATCACTGGATATTAAATCCTCTAGCCTTACGAATGACGTCTCGGAGCTCCAAACAGAGATTGGAAATCTCCGTCGGGGGAACGACTTCATGACCCCTCGCCTGGAGGACTTTGAAAATAGGGCGCGTCGCTGCAATGTTCGCCTGGTTGGTGTACCGGAAAACCCTGAACCCCACTCGGTGGATCTCCTGGTTGAGGATCTGGTCTTGAACCATCTGGCCCCTTCTGGTCTCACAAAATTTTTCACGGTGGAACGCGCACATCGTGTTCCAGGGGGCAAAGTCAAGCCGGGAGCCCCGCCGAGACCCATTGTAGCGAAGCTTTTTCATTATAGAGACCGGGACGCTATCCTGCAGGCCTCGCGGGTGAAGGGCCCGGTGGCCTTTGAGAATGCTACGGTGAACTTTTACCCGGACTTTTCCCAACAGGTTCAGAGACAACGTATGGAGTTTCGTGGTGCCAAGAAACGTCTCCGGGATCGGGGCCTACGTTACGCCATGCTCTTTCCCACCAGACTCCGGGTCGAATACAATGAGCGTACCCTTTTCTTTGATCGGCCAGATGCTGTTAATGACTGGCTGGACTCATTGCCTGACCGTCCTCCTGAGACGGACTCCGCCGCTCACCCTGGTGGTGCCGAAGGTGGTGTGGAGATCTAACTGTTCGGCTCTTATGTCTTATTTTGAATACATTCTCAGGAGTGTTGGCCGGCGTCCCTCTACATTGTGATCATTCTGTCTTTCGTTTGTTATTTTTGTTCTTGCTGAGGTCGGGGGGTGGATGGAACGGAGACCTTTCCTCCTCCGGGGTCTTTGTGTAGAATAGGGGTTCTTGGGCGACAGGCACACTGCAGGTTGGGGTGGCTCTTTAGCTTTTTGCAGGGGTGCAGGGTGGGGGGTGTTTCTCTTCAGTTTGGGGGAGGGGGGTTGGGAAGTTTTTTCTTTTCTGTGTGTTGTTTTCAAGGCGAGTTGCTCCTGTGTTTGCTGCTGTTTCTGATGTCTAGCTCATGGACGAGGGGTCTTGGCTCGGGCGGTTGGGATGGGGGGTAGAGGGTTGAAATTTCTTTCCTGGAACGTTAATGGCCTGGGAGATCGTATTAAGCGCAGTGTGGTCTTAAAATGTATACGATGTTTGTCACCGGACATTGTTTTCATGCAAGAAACCCATTTGATTGGTAATGTTTGTTATGCAATGAATAGATGGGGCTACCGCCTTGTGGCGCACTCGGGGTTTACCTCCGGATCTAGGGGTGTGGGTATTCTTGTTCGAACCTCCCTCCCCCTGGCGATCGATGAGGTGATTCATGATGACCGTGGGAGATATACTGTCCTGGTGGGTAGGTATGAAGGCCGCACCCTATCTCTCTTCAATGTTTATGTTCCCCCGGGTTTGCAGGCCTCTACTTTTACTGACTTGGGCCGTGTTTTGTTAGATCTCCCTGATAGCACTCTCTTTCTGGCCGGTGATTTTAATTCGGTGCTTTCCGGCCTTCACGATCGCCATCCCCCTAGAGATACCCCGCAGGCTCAGCAGTGGTTGGGTGGGTTTTTAGATACCTTTGGCCTTGTGGACTGCTGGCGACTGTTGCATCCTACTCAGCTCCAATACACCTTCCATTCTGGGGCCCATGGCAGTCTGTCTCGGCTGGATTATTTCCTGATGCCCGCAGCCCAATCATCGGCGGTTCGCGAGATTTTACATTTGCCGAGGGGTATTTCTGATCACTCGCCCCTCTGGCTTCGTTTCGAGGTTGGGGTAGAGGCGGCGGGCCGAGTGGCTCCCATTAACCCTTGGTATCTTTCCTCCCCTGAGACTCGTACCCTCTTGCTCAAGTCCATGGATGCATATTTCCTGGAAAACGAGGGGTCGGTCTCTTCGGCTGTGTCCCTGTGGGAAGCCTTTAAAACTGTGATTCGTGGACAGGCCCTTTCCTTGATTGTTGAAGCTAAGAGGGCAGGGAGGAAGGAGGTGGTGGACCTTGAGGGGGAGATCTCTGCTTTGGAGGACGAGTTGGAATCTGGTGTCACGCCTGAGAAACTCCATGCCCTGGGTCTAAAACAGTTTGCATATAAATCTCTGGTCACTGACGCTGCAAAGGTGATGTTTCGTGAGCAGCAGGGCAGATTGTACGATGTGGGTGACAAGGCGGGCAAACTCCTAGCGTGGTTGGACAAGAAAGAAAGAGTTAATCGTGTGGTGCCCGTGATTCAGTCTGCGAGTGGTGAGAATGTGATTGATCCGACCGCCATTGTTGATCGTTTTGCGGAATATTTCCGTGTGGTATATGCTCCCGTGTCTGTGAGGGATGTTGCCGACTCCCGCCTTCTTCTGCGTGATATCACTTTGCCCTGTGTCACCGACTTGGACCGTATAGCTTTGGACTCCCCTTTTACGAATGATGAGATAGCCAATGCAGTTCGATCGCTCCGTTCGGGCAAAGCACTGGGCCCGAACGGTTTGCCTATTGAGTTGTACAAATTACGCCCCGATAAGGTGGCGCCGTATCTCCGCGCCATGTTTCTAGAATCTCGTGAGCGGAACATACTTCCTTATGATCAGCGTCTGGCGACAATCGTCGTCATTCCCAAAGAGGGTAAACCGCGTGACCTCTGTTCCTCGTATAGGCCCATATCCCTATTAAATGTTGAACCTAAGGTGTTGGCTAAACTTTTGGCGACCCGTCTCCTTTCGGTTCTTGGGGAGTTGGTCCATCCGGATCAATCTGGCTTTATCCCGCATCGCAACACTGCTCTGAATTTACGTCGCCTCCACGGCGCGCTGGCGAGGGCGGGGCTTTTGACTGAACCGGCCATTTTGGCGTCCCTGGATGCCTCCATGGCCTTTGATACTGTGGAGTGGCCCTATTTATGGGCGACACTTGAGAAATTTGGATTCGGGTGCGAGTTTATTAGCTGGGTTAGGCTGTTGTACGCGGAACCTCTGGCGCAAGTTGTAGTGAACGGTAGAGTGTCGGCCCCCTTCTCCTTGGGCAGGGGTACCCGTCAGGGTTGCCCCTTGTCCCCTCTGTTGTTCGCGCTCGCTCTTGAACCGTTGGCGGCCTGGCTCCGTTGGGAACCGTCCCTTAAAGGTATTCGTTGGGCCCCGGATTTCGAAGACCGCGTCTCGCTTTATGCGGACGACATCCTCTTGTATCTTACTTCTCCTCGCAAGTCTTTATCTGTTTTATTTGACGTTCTTGCGTCCTTTGGCGCTAACTCAGGCCTCGTCATCAACTGGTCTAAATCCTGTGTATACGTTTTATCTGGTATCTTGCCTCCGTTGCCGAGTAGACTTCCTCTTCAGGTGGTCCGGGATGGTTTCAAATACTTGGGGGTTTTTGTTACCTTGGATCCGTCCCTTCGTTTTGATCGTAATCTCCTTCCCCCGTTGCTTAGGCTCCGTTTGGACGTTGCCCGCTGGCGCAAACTTCCCCTGTCTCCACTGGGTCGGGCGGCCCTGTTTAAGATGATGTCACTACCGCGGTTTCTCTACGCTCTCCAGAATTATTATGATCCTATCCCCAAGACCTATTTTCGGGAGATTGAGAGCCTTCAGAGGCAACTTATTTGGGATGGGCGACCGCGCATTGCTCTCGCGAAACTTTCCATCCCATGGTACGATGGGGGCATGGCGCTCCCCGATATTAAGAGATACTACTGGGCTTCCCATCTGTCCGCTATTAATCACGCTATGTTCTCTCCGGGTCGTAATCCGGCGTTTGAGATGGATAAACTTCAGCTTCCGGGAGGTGACTTTAATAGAGTGCTCTATTCTCGCTCCGCTGGGCGCCATCTTGTGGGACCTACTTTGACTGCTTTGACGGTGTGGCGTGCTGCGAATGTGAGCCTGGGCTGGGAGGATCGCTTGACGTTGGCGACGCCGCTTTATGCTTCAGAACGTCTGGGCGGTCTTTGGTCTTCCAAGGGTTTTGACCGTTGGGACTTGATTGGGATCTCTAAAGTGGGGGATGTATATTCTAAGAGTTCTGTGCGGCCGTTTCAGGCCCTCCAGGCTGACTACGGCCTGAGTAGTCGGGAATTCTTTCGTTATTTACAGATCAGGCACGCTTTGGTTTCGGTGTTTGCTCCTGGTGAGATTCCGCCTGACTCTTCCCCACTTGAAGACCGTATCCTTGACGAACATCTTCCTGATAGCACTATCTCCCTGATCTATAAAAAGTTGATTAACAATCGGACTGACTTATTGGCCCGACTTCGGGAACAGTGGATGGGAGATGGGTTGGAACTTGATGATGAGGATTGGCAATCGGCCCTCTCCTCTCCGAAGGAGGTGGCTATACCGGCTCGACTCCGTCTGGTCCAATTGAAGATCCTTCATCGGGTGTACGTGACGGGACCGCGACTGATGGTGATGGGCTTTTCCTCCGATGGACTGTGTAAGCGTGGATGTGGTTTGCGTGCTACTTTCCTGCATATTCTTTGGGAGTGCCCGATGGTGGCTGCTTATTGGGTGGCTGTGCTTGATCTGATGACTGTGGTGACAGGGATATCCTTGCGTCCGGAACCTCGTCGCTGTCTTTTGAATGTTTGGGAGCCCACGGACTATTCGGTGGCACAGACTAGATGGGCCACCCTGGGCTATATGATTGCGAAGCGAGATATTGCGCAACTCTGGGGGGCCTCCAGGCCCCCTGCCCTCTCGCAATGGGAGGATAACATGGATTGGTCCATGTTCCGTGAGAAAACTGTCTATGTGGCCAGGGGCAGACCCAGGGCATGGGTGAAGGTGTGGGGTCAATGGAACGAATACCGTGGCGACATTTGTACTCCTCCCCTTGTGGACACTATCGAGATTACCCTATCTCCTTAGGCTAGCGTTCCCGGAATCTTCATATAGGGACTGAGCTGGTGTCTCCGGCTCTCCCCCCTTCTTCTTCCTGATCTCTGCCCCCCTCCCCCCCCCCCCCCCCACTCCGCACTCCTTAGTGCTTAGGATATTGCTACTGCACTTCCGCTGCTGTCCCCCCCTTGCGTCCCTTGGGCTGACCTTCAGTGATACACTCTCGCCTTTCTGTATGTTTGTTCTTTCATATATATAAAACCTGTTTTTGTCCTGTATATAATGTGGAGTATTGCATTGTTGATTGACGGTTACCTCTGCGGGCATATATGATATGTGTCTACTCCTTTTTAGCGGCTGGCCCGTGTGGTTGTAGGCCCATCCTTGTACCTTTTTGCTTGCTCAAATAAAGGTTTTAAAAAAAAAAAAAAAAAAAGAAATAGAGAGGCAATACACGCTTCTCTCTCAGCGATCAGTCACGTGAACAAGTCCTGACAATTGTTAATTAAAACTGATTTTGCTAATTCAGCCCTGCGGCTTTGGTACCTTTTTCGGTTTTATGTATTTGTGGGAAAAGTCCCCTTTTGAGTAGAGGTCCAGAAGAACAAGGGCTGAGAAAGTCCCTTGGGACCTGTAGAGTTCACCGGTGCGGTAGTTCCATGCTGCACTTATATGCATCCCTACTTAACTGCTGTCCTTTCCCGCAGGACTCCCTACCACATTGCGTTGTTTGGGACCCTTTGTTATCATAGTTGCCTTTAGTTTCCTGCATTCTCCATACCAGGCCAGTGCAGCCTAGGTGTAGCAGTGCTTGTATTCTCCAGAGTAGTAGAGACATCTTTGCAGGTAGAACTTGGCAGGAAGACTTGTTACTTCTCATCTGGCCATGAATTAAAGCTTGACCAATTTCAGCTCTAGGCTTTGAGGCAGCACTTTGAAGAGAGTACAAAGTGACCTAAATCACCATAGGGTCAACAGCCTTTTTTCTCTGGCCATACCCATTGTGTTTGTAGCTCAATTTATGACAATTGAGAATGCTTTGCCATTGGGTATTACACACACAATCTAGTCAGGTTAACTTATGGCTAAGTTTTCTGCACTGAGCACAAGGACACTCAAATACTGAGAGGCTAGAGAGCAGATCCGAAAGTGCTTGGCAATGAGAGTAAGCAATCTCCCCTGGTGCACATCATAGCTGTGTTGTCATTTGATTCAGTGCAGATCCTTGTGGGATTATTTCCTTTTTGGCTCCTTAGTTTTTGTTGGGCAAATTCTGACTGGCAGTCTTGCTTACAGCGCATTTAACATTGCAGGTGTCGATGTTCATGTCATCTTGGGAATCAGAATAATTCCACTCTCAACAGTACAGTACAAGTATGTGGTATCTATGGTTTGGAGTTTTAGGCTATCTTTATTCTCTACTTGTCTCTATTGTTTAGAATGCCTCTTAGGGTTCTATGCTTGATGTTCTATCTGTTGTCAGTTACTGCCTGACTCCTGTTACTAGCTGACGTGCTTCGTGTTTGCTGTGAAGGATCTACATTAAAGAACCTACATTCTTCACCAGTCTTCTCTCCGCCTTTCATTGAAGACAGGACATAACATTTGGCGACGAGGATGGGATTTATTCCTTCACATTTCCAGCATTCGCTAAAGCACTGGGAGACCTCCTCAACGACCCGAGTGCGCTTGAACTTTTCCTTGAAGAAGCGCTCATTCTACACACAAGGTCGTATGAAAATTTTTATTTTCTGACAGTTCCTACCTGTCCAGCGCCACTTAAACCTCGTTGCGCATTTCAATTTATTGAGCGAGCTTCCGCTCGAGCGCCACAAAGACTCCACGTTCCTGCCGCTCGAGCGATTCACGGCTTGAGCATTCTATCGAACGTACCCTGAGTCTTTTCTCCCTGCCATCCTCGTCTCTTCCTCCCAGTCAGCTGATGTCGTCATAATCCTCCGTCCAGTCCATGACGGAGTGACGTCCCTCACGTTTGCTTCACGCTACGTGCCTCCATCTTGGTGCAGTTCACGCAACTTTCTCCAAACTATTTGACATGCGCAGTCAGTTTCATGCGCTCGTTTTCTCAAGATCTTTCTCGTCGCATGAGGACTAATTACCTTTGACAACGTTTTCTTTGTCATTTTCACAACGTTTTTCATTTTACAACGTTTTACATTTTTACATTATTTTTCACTGCGCTGTTCTGGATTCCAAGCATTTTGGTCGTCTTCAGGTTTGGATTCTGTTTGATTTATTCGCTTTGGTTCTGCATCTCCCACGGCACATCTTTTAGGAATTCTACTCGATGATGTGCACATCTTACAAAGTACTTTAATATTCTTCAGGAAAGTTAATTGAGTGACAATTTATATTGTGTTTTTTCTTACATTTAACTTTCATTATATTCATTATTCACACATTATACTAATATGTCACAAAATATTGTCACTCCTCCCTATTTTCTTCCTGATCCAGGTGTACCTAAAACTAAATGGAAACAATGGTTCAAAGGTTTTGGTAGTTATATTATTGCCTTAGATGGTCAGAAATTTGAACCAGACAGGAAGTTAGCCTTACTTTATAACAGTCTTGGAGCTGAAGGCCAACGCATTTTTGATCATTTACCTGTTTCTCCCCAACCTCATGAAACTGATTGGGATGTTTTTCAAGAAGCTGTTTCCAGACTAGCTAAGTATTTTATTGATGAAACCAGTGTAGTTGTTGAACGTCACAAATTTTATACCAGACATCAGTATGAGTTTGAGTCAATTGACACTTTCTTAACTGAACTTAGAGTTTTGATCGCAACGTGCGAATTTGATGGCAACATGGATTCTTACCTCAGAGATCAAATAATAGTTAATTGTTATAATAAAAAGGTCCAAGAGAGATTGCTATGTTGCAGGGATCCATCTCTCAAAGAAACTCTTGAACTTGCTAGAGGAATTGAGAGATCTGTCTCTTCTCAAAGAGTTTTGAACAAAAATAAAAGTGAAATATTGGCTGAAACTGTCAATGCTTTAAGCATTAAACCAAAATCTTTCCAATTTAAAAACAAAGATTCCAAAGAGCCTAGGAAAAATTTTGCGTGTTTCAGATGTGGTTCCTCATCACATCTAGCCAATTCCAAAAGTTGTCCAGCTCTCAGTAAAACTTGTCTTAATTGTAAACGAACTGGTCACTTCACCAGGGTGTGTAACAGAAACCCTATAAAAGTTAATACGATTGAAAATGTTGATTTTTCTGAACCTGAAAATGTATGTACAGTTGTTCCCTCTAATAAGATAGTTTTGTACATTGATGCTGAGTTGGATGATGGTGGTCCTATCTGTGACATCACCATTGGTGATATTGTGATTCAGGTGACGGTGGATTCTGGATCTCCAATCACTTTTGTCACTGACATCTTATTTAATTTACACTGGAAATCTTCCCAACTATTTCCTCCTGATATACACACCGTTTCATTTGGTGGTCATTCCATTGACATGTTGGGATTTTTCAATGACACCATTAAGTTTGAGGACAGGTGCATTGCTACTAAAATATACGTAGCTAAAAATGGATACAACATATTAGGATGGAAAGATCAGGGCAAATTCGGCATGGTTTTAAGACCAGGCACTTCTTGTCCGATCTCCTTGGTTGATGTTTGTTCTTCCACTAATCTTGCCTTACACCAACTTCTTGCCAAACATAGTGCTCTTTTCAAGGACAAGCTGGGTCTTGTTCATGACTTTGAGCATCGCATTATCCTCAAAAAGGATGCCATTCCTGTTGTCCATAAACTAAGGAATGTCCCTCTATCTGTTAGGTCTCAACTCAAGCTACACTTAGAGCAGCTTTGCCTTGACAAAGTAATTGAGCCTATAAATTCATCAGAATGGGTTGCCCCCATTGTTATCGCGAAGAAAAAGGGTAGCAAAGACATAAGATTATGCATTGATTTGAGATCATTAAATAAAAATATTTTAATTGATTGCTTTCCCCTTCCCAAGATCCAAGACATGTTAGCCCAACTTGGTGATTCTAAAGTTTTTTTGTGTCTGGACTTAAGATCTGCCTATCACCAAGTTGAACTCTGTGAAGACTCCCGTGATTTGACATCTTTTAATACACCTTTTGGCCCCTATAGATTCCTACGCATGCCTTTTGGGCTTGCGTCTGCTGCCTCTGTCTTCCAGAAGCTCATGTACAAAATGTTTGGTAATTGTAGCAATGTGTTAGCTTACCAAGATGACATTCTGATTTATTCCAAATGTGATGATGATCATATAAAGAAACTTTCTGAAGTATTGAACATTCTTGAAACCAATGGTTTCACTGTAAAAAAAGAGAAGTGTAAGTTTATGGTTGACAGCATCGATTACCTTGGTCATCACATTTCCAGCAGTGGCATCTCTCCCAAACAAGATCTTATTAAAGCCATTGTAGATAGTCCCAGTCCGGAGAACAAAGATCAACTTAGGTCTTTCCTCGGTCTTTGTGAATATTACTCAAGATTTGTGGATTGTTTTGCTTTGCAAACTGAACCTTTAAGGAAATTGCTCAGGAAAGGTGAAAAGTTTATTTGGGATGATTCTCTCAACAAAACTTTTGTGCATTTAAAGAAACTCATTGTACAGGCCCCCTCTCTTCATTCTTTTAGAGATGACATCCAATCAGTTGTTACGGTGGATGCGAGCGGCATTGGGTTAGGGGCTGTTTTGTCTCAGTTAATTGATGGTGTGGAACAGACTGTTGGTTTTGCTTCCAGGTCCCTTTCTCCTGCAGAACGCAGGTACAGCACTATTGAGAGGGAAGCTCTGGCTTGTCTTTGGGCTACCAAACATTTCGAAACTTACCTTTGGGGTCGAAGATTTATCTTGGTGACTGACCATAAGCCCTTAGTTTTCCTTTTGTCGAACAAAGATCACAATAGTCTCAGTCCTCGCTTAGTTAGGTTGCTCTCAAGGATGTATGAATTTAACTTCTCTATTACACATATCCCTGGAGGTAAAAATACTCGTGCTGACTTCCTTTCTAGATGTCCCCTTAAGGATTCTGATGGTTCTTTTTCTCTTTGTGAGGATTCTGAGTGCGTTGTGGGTATGGTTGATGGTTTGTTGTTTTCTGAGAGTATCATCAGTAAGGATGAGTGGTTAGATTGTGTTAAATTGGACAAGGTCCAAGACATAGTCAAGGGTCACATAATCAAGGGCTGGCCCGATGATAGGAATCTTGATCCTGGGTTACGATTGTTTTCTAAAGTCAAAGACGAACTTACTGTTGAGGATGATTTTTTGATGAGGGGCTCCTTGTTAATTCCTCCTAATAAACTCAAAGTGAAATTGTTGAATTTGGCTCACCTTGGTCATTTGGGGATCACCGGTACCAAGAAAAGGTTAAGACTCTACTACTGGTGGCCAAATTTAGATGTTGATGTGGAACATTTTGTTGGTAGGTGTTCTTGTTGTTTTGAAGCAGACAAATCCCTCAAGCTGCGGAATACCCCTCTTATTCCTGTTCCTTATCCTCAGGGCCCCTGGGAGAAACTGGGCATTGACTTTATCGGTCCCATGTATAATTTAAAGCCTCACTTAAGATTTGCTTTAGTCCTTGTGGATTATTTTTCTAAGTGGGTGGAGTGCAGGTTCATGTCTGATCCCTCCACTGTCGGTGTTATTGATTTTTTGGATGACCTTTTTCATAGAGAAGGGATTCCTAAATATCTAGTTTCTGATAATGGTGTCCAGTTCAAGTCCCATGTCACTCAAAAGTTTTTATCTAATCTTGACATCAAACACTTGACTGTTGCCCTGTACAGCCCACAAGGAAATGGCATGGTTGAAAGGGTTAACAAGATGTTAAAAGACACCATCCAGCTAGCCTGCATGCAAAATTTGGATGTTTCTAAAGCTGTCAAAGAAAGGTTGTGGAGTTATCATAATACGCCTCATTCCACAACTGGTGTTACCCCTTTTGTCTTGTTAAAGAAACGTTTTGGTTCTTCCAAACTTAGTCCTCTCTGGGTCCTTGATAAGACAAAAGTTGATGGGAAATTGCCCAATGTTGATCACGTTCGTGACAAAGTTGTTTCTATGCAAAACAAAATGAAAGTTGCTTATGATAACAAGTTTAAAACCAAAATTGTCCCCTTCAAGGTGGGTGACTCCGTCAAAGTCAAAAGACCTGTGAAAAACAGTAGTCAGACATCTAAGTTCTATCCTGCTTCAAAAGTTATCGGAATTTCTAAGAATGCTGTGTTACTTTCAAATGGGAAATGGTGGAGTAAAAGAAATGTAGTGGTTGTCAATCCTCCTGTTTTCAAAGACTGTAAAGCCTTGAAGGACAGCAACTTCTCAGTCTGCTTATCTCCGGATTTGCAGCTCTCCACGTCTTCTTCTCAAGAAGATTCTTCCTTTATTTCTGGAGCTGATGATTTGGAACGTCCTGGTCCTTCTTCCTTGCTGTTGGACCAATGTTCGCCTCCTGATGTCACTGATGATGTTTGTACCTTTAACGTTTTACCTGATTGTTCTGACTCTGCTTCAAATGTCATTTCTGATTGTTCTGCCTCTGCTCCAAATGTCATTTCTGCTCAAGTTGACCTTCCACCTGTTCTCAGACGGAGTACTCGCAACACCTGTATTCCTGCTTATCTCAAAGACTTTTATCTTTAATTTTGTTTTTATTTTTTGTTTTGGGGAAGGGAGATGTGTGGTATCTATGGTTTGGAGTTTTAGGCTATCTTTATTCTCTACTTGTCTCTATTGTTTAGAATGCCTGTTAGGGTTCTATGCTTGATGTTCTATCTGTTGTCAGTTACTGCCTGACTCCTGTTACTAGCTGACGTGCTTCGTGTTTGCTGTGAAGGATCTACATTAAAGAACCTACATTCTTCACCAGTCTTCTCTCCGCCTTTCATTGAAGACAGGACATAACAAAGTAATACTAAAAAGAATCACTCAAGTGGAGACATTATAAAACTAAGTTCTAATAGCGTATACTGGCATCTCGTACTCTTCACTTCCCCACAATACTTAAGGGAAAAGTTAAATCACATTGTATCCATGTTCCTGGTCCCAGCAGATAAAGTACCACTAGCCTTTCACTGTTCCTCCTCCAATCAAAACATTGCACATGGCGGCATTCATTTCAAGGTGAGCTTCATCAGGTCTTATGCAATCTTCACAGGTTTCTCTTCCTATCTGGCTCCAGAAGGAGAGCCTGTGGAGGGTCAAATAAGACCTGCAGTCTTACACCAGACTAATGACCAGCATTTGTAAGTGTGAGAATGCTAGATGCCAGGCCATCTCCTGAGGTGTCCTGAGAGTGGGGAATGACATTCAAGTGAAAATCCACCAAGTTCACTCCTTCCTGCACTTGTGCAAAGAATTGAAGAACCTCTCTTAAATATACACTTTATTGCTACCCTAACATTGTCGTAGAATACCCCCACCACCGCCCATAATCCAATCCAGCTTGGCCATCTTGTCTACACCTCTCCCACAAACCTTGCTCACACAACTTTCCTCTCTGCACAGTTTGGCAACAGGGCCCTTCGACCTTATCGACCCCTGCACCAGCCACTAACCCCTCTGCTTTGCATCCTCCTCTATGATGTACAGCTCTCCATCACTTTGTAAATAGACTCGTACTAATAAAATACCACAACTGCCTGAAAAATAAATTAGTGGATATAGCAACGTAGATGAAAGAGTACCTTGCTCCAAGGGCATAGTTAAACCTATAACGCACATGCAATAAAAAACTAAAGTTGACGAGTCCTTTCAGAGGCCCGTACGCCTTTCAAGAAAGAGATCAGAGGTTAATCATGGAACTCTACTAGGCAATGGCTTCCCCAGCCCGGACTACTAATTCACGCCACTTTGTGGCACCAAACCTCAGTTTCAAAGATCTGTGAACAAATCTTCTTTCTTATGTTTTCCATTTACCTGGAATTCAGTTTTTTTATTTCAATGTTAATGTGTAGGTAAGTAGGTAGACACTCGATTTTAACACCTTCAAGTCTCATGACGAGCTCAGCTCTTCGTGAGCCGTGGTGCTCGTGTTCTACCGTTAGAACGCTCGCATGCTGGGCAAATTCCCCTGCTGTGCGAGCGTTCTAAAGGAAGGGGTGTGGTCACGACGAGCTCAGCTCGTCATGCGCACACGACCACCGTGGCTCATGACGAGCTCAGCTTGTCATGAGCACGGGGGCGCTGTGCGCGCCCCCCAGCACAGCAGGGCAATTTACCCAGCTGCGAAGGGGTTAACTTTCTATCATAATGTGTTAGACATGTTATGGCCTTCTGGGTTCAAATGACACTCTTACGCCTCTGCCAGGAGATTCTGTCCGAGTTACGCGGCCTGATTTCAGTTCCCAGCTAGGCAGCGCACAGAGGACGTCTGACGGTCCTCTGCAGACCTTCTGTCGCGGTGTTCTTTAACTGTACCATAGGTAAAGGCAGAATGACCACAAGCATGCGTGTTAGGAGAACTCTTTCACATCTGCAGAGGTAAGTAGACTGGAAACTGTCCCACAAGTGGGATGAATGTATTCACATGCTGGCGGCTGACCACTACAACCCCAACAACCCAAGTGCCCATGACTTTGTACATACACACATACATACATGGTCAGGTCCATATTTTGGTTGAATGCCATAAGGCACTGGCAGAACAAACTCTGTTGAACGCAGGTGTTTAAATCCCTGCCACATTAAGCTGTGTGAATTATGTACCAAATGCCAAGCCCATACCGTTGAGTGCCCATTACTGACCGCTACAGTACCTGGTGAAGCAGGGTGGCTCTGTGCAAAACAGGACTGCGACTTGCCACTTTGTGCTGCCTTGTGTGTTGCTTACAAACCTGATGGGAGATGTTTATGTGAATGCTAATTTGAAACCCATTTAAAAGAATGAAAGAGAAGCCTGTTATTGACCAATCTATAGCATTCAATAGTTAATTGCTACATACATATAAAACGTTTCCGGCATGTATTCCAGTAACCTCAATGAGCAGATGATACGTCAGACTATCCATCATGCTTCCTTGTAAAACGATATATCAATCCTATTAATTACTGATGAGTAATCTAATCTGTTTTAAAGATCATACAACTAGTCTCTCCTTTCACCCTTTCGAGCTATAGCTCACCATTCAGACGCCCACAGCCGTATACAGACTCAAATACAACTATAAATACATTAATACCAAGCTGTAACCTTCTGAAAAAGCAGCATGAAATAATCGGAGTGAACTTCTTTTAACAACTCCTGATGCACAACTAAATTTGCGGTTTCATTTTTTATAGCACTGCTGTACCCATAGGGCGATAGTTGATGCAGGTCACATTTACAATAAAATATCATAAACGCATTGATGTGCTGGGTTTCTCTAATGAAGAGTTTCAAAAACCAATTTGAATTGATGTGATTAAAGAAATAGATATGGAGGAAGGTTGAATAAAAGCGCAATTATTTAAAAGAAAGCAGAATATTCATTTTTTTTAACCGTTTCCTAAAGGAGAGGTTGTGTGGTTGTGCCCTAAGTAGGGGTGAAAAAGAGTTCTGTGGCCTGTCACAGCACCACAGAAGGATTGCTGTAGTACCAGATCCATGTTGACTTTAACAGTTTCCTATTCCAGAGTGTGTTTGCTATTTGTTCTACCCAATCCTTGGAAAGAGGGCTCAGGGATATATTAGAATAAGACCGAGAACTCAAATGCAGATGTTATATTGATTCTGACCTGGGCTGGGATCCAGTGTAGCTCTTTTAACATAGATGATGCTTAGTTACATTTTCAAGTTGGCTGTACTATTAAAAAGGTCTTGAAGGGGCCCAGCAAAGACTGGGGAGCACTGAAACAATGACATTAGCCAGGTTTAATGGAGAAATGACCAGCACTTGGGCAATAGTTGTTTAGTTGAGAGGGTATCAGGCGGCGCTTAATATTTTTCAGTGAATGTACGAAATGGTTTTAGCAATGAACTAACTCATTTATTTGAGACGACAACGATAAAATGTTGGCGATGCTAAAAATTTGATAGAGGAGAGATGGGCGAAACTGATCCGGTCTGAGTTAGTTCAGAAGAGCTCGATCAAACCCATTCTACATTCTAAAAGATTAAGGAGCCTGTGATCATCAACAGTGTAAAATGTCTCTGAAAGATCAGGGTGAGTGTACAGTGGTGACCGTCATCCATTATGGGGCATATGTCAATAAGTACCTTTAAAGATGGCTATCTCTGCCTGATTTGTAATCTTCGAGAAGACGATTGCTTAGCATGGCTTCACTTAGCCAAGGTAAGTTAATAACACGTTTGAAAATTTTTTGGGTCCAGAGTTGACCTTTTTAAAAGGGGGTTGATGTGGCCCATTTGTATGGTGCGGAGAAAGATATTTGAGCAATAAAGATCATAGAATATAAGGATATACATGGGTATGATACATATGTTTATTAGAAATAAATATCCATTTTGCTATTTATCTTACACTTATGGCTAGAATATATGCCAAATCCTAGACTTCTAATTGGTGAATTTATAATATTTGTCTAACTACTTTGTCTTCCTTCTTAGTGTATGAAACAGATGAACAGCTTGCTGCGTTGCAGCTTCTAATATACCTTCTACCTCCTTGTAACTGCGACACTCTACACCGGCTCTTACTGTTCCTGTCCACAGTTGCTAGCCATGCAGAGGACACCATACACAAGGATGGTCAGGAGGTAGGTTGATAATCGTTTACCTTTTTTTCTGGTCTTCCAATGGGTGAAAACGTTTTTGACCACAATATATGCACCGTCAAGATGTTATGGTCACAGTTAAATGGAGTTTTTCATCAGCATCCTAAAACACAACTATGAAAGACAGTGATGTGAAACCTCCGTTAAGATCATGGGTACGTCATCATGATTTTCTATAGTGATTGTCAATACATTAATATAATAAATGCGAGCCTGCAATCTATGAATAAGGGCAAGTCTCCAATGTTCTTATTACAGTAGATCTGCATAGCTGCCAAGGTTTCAGATTGCTATGTGTGACATTTTCATAATATCAGAGAAATTATGAGTGACATTTTAACGACTATGAGTGAGACATTCTTGCCAGGAAAATCACACTATGAAGACTAGGGAAACATAAATATCAGAAATTACACCTATTTCAGCCTCCTCCAGTAAGAAATTATTACTAAATGGCTTCCAGTTATGAGACTCGTGGCTAAGTGAATATAATTAGAATTGTACAAATATCACAAAGCTCCTTTGCAGCATATTAAATGAATGCTCAGGAACTATTTTTTTGCAGTTGTGTGTTTTTTTAGGCTTGAACTTCCGTGTGGTTAATGCTACAAGCCTGCACAAGACACCCAGCTATGGAAAGCCACGCCATTTGGCGGTGAGATTGTGCAGAACTTCTTCTTGCCCATCAGTGTCTTTATTCCCTGCCTGAAAATGAGTTCAGCTGCCCAGCCCCGCACTCGCAGAGAGCGGCACCAGCGAACACACCAGAAGGCTGTCACAGACCTAGTGCTGCCTCTCTGATGATGTGTGTGTGTCCACGCTTTCATTTGTTTCACCAGACTAGAACCACCACTGTGACAGCACGCTGCGGCTAGTACAAAAAAACACATTAAATGGCACAAGCAGGCACTCGCTTTTCTTGTTGAGCGTCAATAATGTAGTGATAGAGCCACCTGGCCCATTCACGTATGCTCGACACGCACCCTGAGGGCGGGCTCGCCCGAGGGTTTAAATAAAGGGGCTCAAGACCGCTCGGGGTCTTGGCCCAGTGAGCAAATACAGAGTGCGTGTCTCATTTATTAGTCCGGCCCAAGTCTGTGGCCCAGTTCATGCCCGATAGTGTCCCACTACTCACGGACATGACACCGGCAACAAGGCGGGTCTCTCCCACGCCTCGCCGTGTCCACACCTGAAGTACCCAGTACCTGCGGTTCCTAACCGGTGCCTGCCGCTGTGGTCCCGGTGCCTGCCACTGTGGTCCCGGTGCCTGCCGCTGTGGTCCCGGTGCCTGCCGCTGTGGCCCCGGTGCCTGCCCGGTCCGCGCACCCGACGCTGTTCGTGCTGGAGGCAGGTGCCCACCCCACGTGAGTTTGCCTGCCCGGAGTGGAGCTACGTTGGTGTGTGTCTCCTCGGCAGGTGCACCCCCGCCTCTGTCATCGTTGCTGGTTGGTGTCGTCGGCGCGCAGAGTGGCGCCAGAGGTGAGGCCTGCCTGATAGCGTGTGCATGCGTACGCCAACCAGGCCCACTGCCTATACACTAACACCGATGCCCTGCAGCATCACGGCCTGGCCTCGCTCTCACGGTTACATGGTCGAATCGGCGGGTGAAGCTACGCGCTAATCACAGCGTGTCCCATTACTGGATGCGTGACCACGCTGCTGGGGGCTCGCTCCTTGCTCACAGAGGCCCTCAGTTCAGCACCTCCTACCGTTCAGACAGTCAACTGCCCAGCAATACCCTCAGGAATATACCTGCACGGAGATACCACAGAGGAAAAAATAAAAGAAGTGGGGATCATCACTAACTCAGTAGTTTCCTCAAAGGAAACAGACACCCTCACGTCACCCTGCGCTTTAGTGCCTGGAGAAGGGACTTACCCCAGTGGACACACACATCTAGGCCACCAAGAAAAGCCCGCAGACGCTCAGGGCTCCCCGGTTCCACACTGCCGGCCAGATTGCAGCTTCACAGCGTGCGCACCAAAGCCACACCCATGTGTGCCTGCCTCACATGCCACAGACCAGCAAGGGACCCTCTCCCACATGCACCCTGCACTGACCGGCGTCACTAGTCAATTGTGCCTCAACGCCCTACGTAGCGGGCCCGCAGTAGAAGATGAGTGCTCAAGGCGCCGATGGCGGGCCCGCTCCCCAGGTGGTACCACCCCCTCAGCCTGCAGACCCACCCGCCCACGCTCTGCCTGGTCAGGCCACGGCTGCCCCATTACCACCTTTCAGTGAACTCTCAGACCCGTCCACAGGCGCGGCGCGCTGGAAGTCCTGGATTGGCCGCCTGGACCATTACTTCATTGGCATGCGGGAGACGGATGGGAGGGTGAAGAGGTCACTCCTCATGTGCTACGGAGGAGGCGAGCTGTACGACCTTTTTGAGACCTTGCCAGATAGAGGGGCAGATGACGACTTCAATGGGGCTGTCGCGGCCCTAAACCGCCACCTCGATCCTCTAACCGTGATTTTGAACGTTTCAAGCTCTGGCAGGGCGAGGCCGAGACCATAGACATCTTCTACACCCGCCTAGGGAAGCTTGCAAGCTCATGCATGCTGCTGGACCAGAGGGAGGATATGTGGGCGCAGCTAATCCAGGGATGTCTGTCAGTCATGCTGCAAAGCCTAATACTACGATAACCCGGTATCAGTCTAGACGAAATCCTTGAACTCGCTAGGTCCCACGAGCTGTCCATCGCTCGCGCGGATGAAATGGAAGCAGCCCTTAACCGGCCCTCTTCACAGCCCGCGCCACAGCGGACGCCCATGATCAAAGAGGAAAGACTGGATGTGATTCAAAGAAGACCGTCTCAGTCAAAAGGATCCACAAGACCTCAGAAGAGCGCGTGCGAAAACTGTGGCCTAGACCACCCTCCAGGGGGAGGTGCTTCGCAAGAGGGAAACGTGTTCACAATGCGGAAAACTCAACCATTTCGCAAATGTCTCCTGGATTGGAAGAGGACGGAGTAATGCCTGAGCACACGTGGGCTCTTGACGGCGGTGAGGCAACTAACGATGGAGAACTCAATGGACCAAGTAGACAACACCCCACCAGGGTTTGGCCTAGGAACAGAAGACGACAACGTGTTCTTTGTGTGATTTGTCGGCTGGAAAGGAACAAAGCGCCGACCACCGCCCATGTGGATCATCACCGTAGCAGGGTCCCCCTGTAAGTGCCCTCATAGACACTGGAGCATCAGTCAACATGATGGACAGCGACCAGTATGAGAAACTGTCGCCACGCCCGTCACTTCTGCCATCCAAGGTCAGGATTTACAGGTATGACAGTGATGAGCCGCTTCCTCTAAGAGGAGTCATGGAGGTCAGAGTTACCAGCGAATGCCGTAGTCTGAGCACGAAATTCCATGTCACAGCAGGAAGACGGGGCACCCTCCTCAGTTGCCACATGGCGGAGGACCTGGAGCTTGTGTTCTTTGCGAACCAGGTGTTCGATCTGCATGCTTGAGAAATGCTCAGAGACTTTCCCATGCTGTTTGAAGGCCTTGGATGCTTAAAGGGAAAGATATTTAAGCTGCACGTTGATCCGACAGTCCGGCCCATGGCCCTGAGGCACCGGAGGGTGCCATTTCACTTGTGACCGCAAGTGGAAGAGGAGCTGAAGAAACTGGAGGACTTAGGGGTGATAGAGAAAGTGTTGGGCCCCACGCCGTGGGTGTCTCCTCTCATCGTAGCCCCGAAGCCAAAGCAGCTGGGAGCCATTCTACTCTGCGTCGACATGCACCTACCAAACGGGGCCGTAAAGAGGGAACGCCATCTCACACCCATGATGGACGACATCGTGGCTGACCTGAACGGCATGAAATGGATCACCAAACTCGACCTCAATGCAGGGTATCACCAGCTGGAACTCGCCCCCAACAGTAGGAACATCACGACGTTCTCCACTCATGTAGGACTACGTTGCTACAAGAGGCTGAGCTTTGGCATCTCTTTGGCCACGGAGGTGTTCCAAAACGCAATAAGAGAAACCCTCACAGGACTGCAAGGCATATTAAATTTAAGCTATGACATCCTTGTGTTCTCCAAGATGCTGGAGGAGCACCATAAACACCTCCGGGCCACCCTTCAACGACTTGCGGACAACTGACTCACCCTGCACAGAGCCAAGTGTTCGTTCTACCAGGAGTCGGTAGACTTCTTCGGGTACATCTTCTCCAGGGAAGGACTGCATGTAGACCCGAAGAAAGCGGAGACCATATGATCTGCCCCGAGACCCACGTCAGCCTCCGGAGTTTCCTTGAAATTGCCACGTACTGTGGCCGGTTCATCCCCAACCTGGTTTCCCTATCAGAGCCACTCCGTGCCCTCACGAAGTCCGGCCAGTCATGGGTCTTGTCCGCAAAGGAAGATCTGGTGTTTCATGCAGTCAAAGAGGCCCTCATCGATGACCGAGTCATGGCATACTTTCGCCCGCATTAGCGCACTGAGGTCGTGGTGGATGCCAGCCCCGTGGGACCAGGGGCAGTCTTGATGCAAGAGACAGTCTAAAGAATCTGTCCCCACCGTTTATGCCAGCCGGGCCCCCGACTGCCACAGAGATGCGGTACGCACAGATAGAGCGCGAAACTCTGGCCATTAAATGGGCGTGCCAGCACTTCCATCGGTACCTGTATGGGCATGAATTTTTAGTGATCACCGATCACAAGCCTCTCGTCCCACTCTTTGCCGGCACATCTCGACTTGCTCCTCCCCGGATCGAGAGGTGGGCAGTGCAGCTGCAAACATACCACTTTGAGGTGATCTTCCAGCCGGGGGCCAGCAGCCCGGCCGTCTTCCTGTTGCGGCACATTGGCCTGATCTGGCCACTCCATGCACCGGCAGATGAGGACTACACCGAGGAGTTTGTCCGGATGGTCTCTATCGAAGCGTGTCCCGTTGCCCTCACGCTTGAAGTCATTGGGAAAGCAACAGAATCATCCAGGTCAAAGCCACGTTAGCCAATCGGAACTGGCGCCACTTTCTGGACGGTGTCAGCTCCATCACTGCACAGGGACATCCATTCAGACAACAAGTGTGGAGGGTGCAAAATGAGCTCAGTGAAGGCCTCCATGGAGAGGTTTTGCGGGGGACGAAACTCGTGATCCCGTGGAGCCTGCAGAAGGAAGTGGTCCGCCTAGCGCACCAAGGACGTCAAGGTGTCTCAAAAACCATGGCCAGACTCGGGAGCAAAGTCTGGTTCCCGGGAATAGACGCCATGGTTGAGGAAGCGTACCTGTAACTCCTGCAACATCACGGGCGGTGACCCTGCACCCCATCCAGTGATCACTGAAGATCCGTGTCTGGAGCCGTGGTCCAAAGTAAGCATCGACTTTGGTTTGTTCCCGGATGGGCGGAACATGCTGGTGCTTGTTGACTCTCACTCGAAGTTCCCGGTGGTGGAGGTAGTGTCGTCGACAGCGTTCCATCACGTCAAGAAAGCTCTGGAGCGCACTTTTGCCATGATAGGACTGCCGGAAGAGATCTAATCTGACAATGGGCCGCCGTTCCAAGGGAGAGACTTCCAAGACTACCTGGCCTCTAGAGGCATCCGACACAGGAGGATCACACCATAGTGGCCTCAGGCGAATGGAGAGGTGGAGCAGTTCATGCGTACAGGCGTAGAGGGTAGATGATCCACTGCGGTCTCCCCACTGGACACAACACCTAATTTGGAGGAGTCCATTTGACTCCCCGTACCAGCTTAGGCGAATATCCCACAATCGAGAGGTTTTCAAAGAGTACTACTGGAGCGACTTGAAGTAGTGTTTTTCCTATGGTAGATAGCAATTAGCTGCACCATTTTGTGCATATATTTTCACTTTTCACATAATAGGTCCTGAAGAATTGCCACAGTATTTAGCAACCAGCAGGCAAGAAACATGTCGACCCTAAGACATGAGCATAGTTACAACTGACCCCCCTCCATAGGGAAATTGCCACTCTACACATTTTTAACTAGGTTAATTACCAACCAGAATAAAACATTTGGAATATTCAACCTCTTTAAACGCACTCACTGCACCGCACCATATCTACACCTTCACGGGCCACACACCCCCACTTCATCATACGGCAAAGGAACAAAAGATCTCCGACAAAGAGCCCCTTCGCAGGTGCCCGTTTGGTATTGCAGCGCCAACCCAACGAGGAGCAGGTCCAGATGATGAAGCATGACACCTAGTTTGCTGGGTGTGTGAGGACCCTAGTTCCACAAAAGCGGGATCCCCATATCCCTCTTCCTCCTAGTATTACCCCTCCTCCACCACTTATTTGTTGGCGGTTGGTTCTCGTACCGAAGTTAACTAGGCGCCACCGGTAGAGGAACAGCTTCCATTCCTGCTTAAAGGATCTGACAGGGCATGTATGCTGGACCTCTTTAAAAAGCCCCACTGTCCCCCTTTTTTGATAGGGGACGAGTATCTTTTTGCAACAAATTCCTAAATGGTTTTTGTTTGTTCAATTTCACACTACAGATTCTACCTTTATTCTTGGTGTCTGCAGTCATACGGTCTCTCAAGACACCAAGGATGTATAATTTTTTAGATAGGTGATGGTGTGACCAAGTATTTATAAGGAATAAAATTCCCTCTCCTGTACATTAAAAGGATGCTAAAAGCCACCATGACTTTGTAAAGGCACTCGGCCTTTTGCCTAGTTCCTCTCTCTACATGGCCATTGAACTCCTGGGTGACTTGAAATATCCTTATAATGTGGTATGGTGGTATTTTATCTATTAGGTAAAATGTATCTATGCCTGTGATAGACTACTCAACTTTTAATGTTTTGTTACACAGTATTGATCAGATAATATCTGCAACATGTAATGTATCTGGGATTCTGTCCATGCCACGCATTTTTTTTCATGTTGCACATTAGTTCAAAATAGAATGTTACATATGGACAGTGCTTCATATGTACAATAGAGCCTTAAAAAATAGAATTAATGCTTTTGGTCACTGTTCAGTAACACTGGTGGAACTCTTGAAGTAGAACAAAACATATTTCCTTTAGATTTACACTTTTTCCTTCTCATTACGATTGCTGCCAATAACATAACATGACATATAAAGCTATTAGATCTGTTTTTTATGTGCGATTGCATGCAGTGTTAGCCCATTAGAGTAAGATACACGAGCGAGAGCCAGAAGAGAGGGCAGGGAGGGCTAAAGTTGTAAAGTAATCCTTCATGCATTAAATGCAAACACTCAATTGGAGTCAGAAGGTTGTATCCAAGCAGCAAATCACATTTGGCGAAAGTCTATTCTCCATTGGGCTGAGGCAAGACCTGATGGTCTCAATCCTTGGTTGAAAGAGGCTGGCTGAAAAAAAGCCAGTAGTTGAAGTGAGTGACTCCAAAGCCCACTCTCTGTATATTGCTATCAATCGGTTTGCTTGACTGCTATGTTGTTAAAGCAAAGAGCTAGTACTTAAATGGATGGAATAGCTCTACCATCTTATTACTATTAATACATATGAATATATGAAACACAGATTCCACCTGAGCTACCTGAGAAACCTAAATCCCTTCCTCGATGCGTCCGACCTTAAAATGGCAACTCAGGCCCTAGTCATTTCCAGACTTTAATATGGATGCTCTACAGGGCTACCCAGCAACTCCCTTATCCCATTGAAAGCCTGCCTTAACACCACCGCCAGACTCCTAACGGGCTAAAAAAAATGTGACCATATCTCTCCCCACCTCAAAGCTCTGAACTGGCTTCCCCATAAAGGCCAGAATACAATTTAAACTAGCCTACATTACTCGCAAAGCTCTATACTCTAATTACCCTACATTTCTCACACAAAAACTCGTGATATCCGGAGCCAGAAACTCCTGATCTGCCAAAGACCTGCTGCTGCAACCAGCACGCTTCCGGAAGAAAAAACCCTACAATCTGTGGGGCCGCACCAAGAATCTGGAACTCTGTTCCAACCTCCATCAGAAGACCTCCGTCCCTTACACACTTTAGGAAGGAGATCAAAACATTCTTAATGGGAAATTACCTCATCTAATGAATACTTTTCAATCACCTTATCGACTTGTTCCACCCTCCTCCTCGGCATTATCCACGACCTCCACGGGTGATACATTTTTCTGCACTCCGGGGCATCTCCCCAAGAGCTGAGACTGCGTGTATATTATACCTACCTGCTTTAATTTGTAACTGCTTTAATTTTTATCCCACGTGTAGCTTGGACCTTTAATGGCGTGCACCTCCTGTATAATGCAACCCCCTTGTATTTTTTATCTTCCTGCTTTAATTTTATCCCGTATGTAGCTTGAACTTAAGACTGCGGGCTCCTCTCGTACAATGTATCCCTAGCTTTCCCAATGTGATCCCTCCCATCTTTACGCTTTGTATTTCTCCCCCTCAATTCTGTAAAGCGCCCTGATACCCTCACTGGTCTGGTTCGCGCTCTATAAAACTATAAAATAAAAAAATATAATACAGTTGATATTATATAGCTTGTTGACCAATACGGCTGCCTGTAGTGAGAAAGGTCCGATTCTAAAGGAGTCCAATGCAAAGCTGCTAGCACCTTCAGCAGGATTATTGATACAGTGAGACCTGGTAACAAAGATAAACTGAAGTCTTTACAGAATATTTAAAAAGCGCAAAAACTAAATCTGGAACTGAAAAGTAGTCGGTACCACCTATAGAACATATGGTGAGTTGGGAACAGAGATAGGAAGCGCCAATAATAGAGATACGTGAGCTAATGGTCTGCAAATGGCTTGTCCTGTAAATGTGAAGTTTCCATGCAAAGTTTAGCTGAAGGTGGGTACATCACTGAGGTGGTAGATGGTGTTGGGAATTTTTGCTTTTATCTGGATCAGCCGACATGGAGAGCTGTTCGAGGAATACACACAATACTGTGGTAATTCCACAGCATGGGATTACCAAACCCTGGCATTTAGGGTGTGATATTATCGATGCAAAATCCCCACATTTGTTTTTTTTTAAAAAAAGGATTTGGTGTGAAGAAATTAAAATTACTTGCCTCATTACTTCCACATAATTCATTCTTTGACACCACAAATAACTTATGCTGCGATATTATGCGTGTTCTCCATTGCTTGGATGGCAGCTTTTTGCTTCATTAAACACGTGGCAGTACCTCCTCACTGCATAATCCAAGTTTAAAGGCATGGAATTTGAATACTTGAGATTGTTATCAAGGGACTCGCTTTGAGAAAAATCCCAGCTCATTGGGAACTGGCGTGTATCCCGCACACAGCCATCTTTCTGTGATGTAGTTTGTTTTTCCTCGGCAAAAACGTTCCGCAGTCACTTTTTCGATGAGAGAAAGTGGAACTCGTTTTAACAAAAGCAACAAAAGGGAGGGAGGCTCAGCTCTGGCTGCTCTTTCGGTGTTCCCGCTCAACTGTTTTTCTGGGAAGGCAGCACATCTGGCAGCAGTTAAAGTAAGCATGACTCAAGCCTGACCATGTCAACTCCAGGCCAGCGCTTCTGGCTCGAAGAAAGGATTATAGTTTACTTTTGTGCTGCAAAAACGTAATTTTCAGAAAGATTGAAGAAAACCGGTGCTTGAAATTAAAATATGGAAGTGTAGGTGCTCACTATGTTAGAGTAACTCAGTGGTGCTGAAAAGTGATGGCACTCTCCTTTAACAAGCCTTTGCAATTCAATTGGTCTAGCATTTGTGAAAGTTAGAGCTGTTGACGTTGAAAATGATAACTTTTTTACTTTTGTTTCTTTGTATACAGTGGAATGATGATATTTGCATTGCGCTTTTGCCAATCGTATGACCTTGCAGCGCAGGAGAATCAAAAAATGGGAAATAGGTTATGAGGGAGAAGAGACCAGAATAATATGCTGGCTTAAAAAAAATCCACATTAAACCATTCTAATTCCCTGAAAGTTTTCAAAAATACCTCTGTTGTACTGCCACATACTTCACCATTATTTACCATGGGATACAAAAAATGACTAACTTACCGGTTGCAAAATTCATGGATTTTCGTTCAGTTGGTACTCACACCAAGGCCATAGAGAGCCAAGAGAGCCTTACCGCCCTGGTGGACCTTAAGAAGTTTGACCATAAAGTCTTGAAAATTTTTTACATTCAAGAAAATAATTTACTCTTTAAAGAAATTGTGATGTATGTCCATATGGTCATATCATCCCATCAGCAGCTGCAAAACCTATTGAAAAGCTTTGAAAGCCATCACCTGATATTAGTGAGTCTTTTACAATAAACTTAACACCCTTTTATACTTTGCAGAACCTCATATTACAGGTGGCCCATTGACTTCCTGAACATTTTAATGGAAGCAATGACTTTTTGAATAATGACGGCTAAACGTTTTGGAAAAGGTAAAGCTGCGAGTTGTTTACTGTGGCACTATTCAAGCTATAGGAAGTAGATGTCATCTTGATTGTTACAGCATGCTATGTGCAATCTATTTGTGAAGTGTAGGTGCTAGGCAGTTCTAATATCTCTCTTGCTCGTAATTGTGTTATAGTTCTAGCTAAGAAGCATTATATTAAAGAAGTATCTTTTTCATATGTTATACCTTGAATCATGCACCACACTAACTCCCAAAGCTGTGCCTTAACTTCTTGACCACAGCAACCACTCTAGATTCAGGGAACCTAAGCGAATTTTGGCTACTCACCTTAGTCCTAATATTAAAACAAGTAGCTGCAAGTACAGAACGTACACAGTGCGCACCAAAATAACTTCATTCCTCAAACACAACTAGTTGACATTAATATAGACTCACATTATTCAAACACACAACACAACTAACTCAAAATAAATCTCAAGGTGTTTATCAAACAACGATCAGTGCACAAGTACACTAAAATAACTTCACATTCATTGAGCATCCACCTCACTCAATATGGCTGCCGCACAGGGAAAATGACTTTAAACTCAGTCATATCCCAACTGCAGTGAATCCACTCCCAAATAAAGTCACATACCTCAAACTTGCAACAAAAACAATGCACTCCACTCAGTTTCAGTAGCAAACCCCCATCACAGACATACATGCATCAGACACTTCTCAGTCAGTATGCACTAAATAGTCAGAATAAAGCACAGTGAATGCACATCAAAATAAAGTTTCCAATCAAATTCCCAATATCTGCATGCATTCAGCCAATGCACACTAAGATAGTGACACATGCCTCTAACTCACAATAAAGTTGAAGTATCCACCCTTGCTAAAAAAAGACACTCACCAAAATACCTACAAACTCATTTTATACTCAATTCAGTGAATCCATAAAAATGAATTTGCACTCCTCATACTATCCAACATAGATAATTTATGTAATAGTAAACCCACAGGCTCATCGGAGAGATTGCATTGAAAAATAACCTCACGCTTATCAAACACTCATCTTCCTCAACAACCCCTATACAATCCAAAATTACCACATGCTCTTCAGTCTACCAACATAGCCAAAGAACATAAATCCTTCATCGTACACTGACTACATAACCAACCAGCAAAGGGCATACATACGATCTGCAGAGTGAAAACGCTAACTTGAATTAGGACATAACTACCTCGTAAAATGGATAAAGCATCGTGCAATAACCACACTCACGCAGTTACTTGAAGAGTAAAAGGCCATTTTATTAGGACAAGGTTGTAACATAACATTATTAACCAAAAACATCAATACAAGTCTAACACTTTTCCGTCATCATACCCCTCATTCTCCCCAACTATCCTCACACCACCAAACCTGTTTCATCCCCCCCCATTCACTCTTCGACGTCATCTATCTCCCCATTCTCCGCTTCACTTTCCCTCCGCCATCCTCCCTTGAATTTCCTCCATTGCTCTTTGCATCCCGCACCCCCCCAATCAGTCACCTATCCCCCCCCCCCCCCCAGGGGTGGATCTGCCCGAATGTGGCTCACCACCCCTCCAAAGTACAGTTTCCCCATTCACCCACAACCTTTCCTAAACTGGTGTGAGAAGTTGGCCTGATGTATGATGATCACTATTCTAGTGAGCACCCTGTATCAGTCCAAACAACCCTTATGGTGATTGGTTGTAAGTCAACCTTATAGACCAGCTATCCTAGGGGTAGCATGGACAAAAGCAGTTTTAGGCTAAACTCAAGAGGGCATGTGAAGCCAGCTGTTTAACCATATGCAATCCTGTAATACCAAATGAAAGGACACCACACAAGTTATATATTATAAAATATATGTATTTATTACTAGAACAATCCTCTGTACTCTTTATGAGGCCAGAAGCACAAGCGTTAAACAAAGAACTTCATATAACATACAAAAGTTGCACAATTATGGATAAGCCCGGTGGCCACTAAAACCATATACTAAAATAGTGGTATAAGAACCACGTCACGAACAATGGTAAGGCCTAGGGCCTTGGGAATCGCAGGGGCTACACTGGACTAACAGCAGTTAGGACGTGGGAGGCCCACAGGATGCGGGTGCAGTGTCTAATGCACACGCGTGCACCAATAGAAGTCAATGGTGCGTAAAAGTTGCAAAGTTACTGTTTTGGAAGTCTTCTGACTGGACTAGAACTTAACCACTTTAAACTAGGACACTAGAGGTGTAAGCCACTACAGGAGCACCGGAGTACTCTCGTTACCTCACCCACAGGAAGCGGGTGCATAGGTGTCAAAGTGCGTCGGGTTTCGTCGTGGAGTTCTATGGAGCCTGGAGGTAAAGATGCTGCAGGCGACCAGGATGGAAGAGTCCGGTTGGATCCAAGGGTGGATCGAGGATGTAGAGTACCTGAAAGCAGAAAGGACAGAGTCTGGGTCACTAGCCAGTGACCAGGAAGGAACCAGGCGATGTCGGGCGCAATCAGGTGGTTGTTGAGAAGCTTGTCTCCGCTGCCACGTAGACCCGGAGGTATCGACGATGACCAGGAGTCGTACACGGACTGTCCCACAAAGGCTCTTGCTGTCGGCGGTGTCGGCTTCCGGATTGGAGTCAACAGGCCTTGGCAAATGCAACCCACGCAGGAATCGAAGATTGCTTCTGGATCAGACCAGCAAGGTCTGATGGGCTGCTCCTTTTCAGGGGAGCAAGGGCCAGTCTGGAGCAACCAGACCAGTGGTGTAAATTCGAAGGTTCGTCATCACAGAGGCCACTAGCCAAAGGGCAAGTGACCGGACAGACGCGTCGAGCAGGAAAATGCAGAAGGGCCCCACGCAGCACTCGGTGAGTGTGGAGAGGTGATCTTCGGTGCAAAAGCTACTCAGAGCTGTGGCTTCTCAATCCCCAATGCACAGCTTCGATGGTGCCTCGGGAGCTGCACGGGAAGCACTTCGCCGGCTTTCCAAGATGGCCGGTCCCACGTCTCACGTCGCCTCCACGGGTCTCAGCTCTGCTGTGGCTGTGGATCGGGCTGTTGGATGTCTAGGAATCTGGTTCTTGTTGATCTTTGTCGCTCGATCTCTGGCGGGAGCTGCAACAAAGCAAACCGTTGAGCGCTTGATGGTGCCTGCTTGCACAGGGTGGTCACTCTTTGACCACAAGGGAGATTCTTCAGTCTTCTACGTCGAGTAGGATGTCGAAGGGTCCAGAGTTATGTATCAAAGTTTCAGTCAGGATTATCTAAAGTCTGTGGACACAGCTCCTACCTTTATTCCAAATCAAGGGGCTGGATTACCTGCTAGGTCCCTCCTATGGGTGGTACCCAGGAAGGGGGTGGTTACACCCCTTTCCCTTTGTCCAGTTTCGCGCCAGAGCTGGGGCTGGAGTGCCCCAGCACCGGTTTGAACTGGGCTATGCATGGGACACCTTGTGTGCCCCAGGCAGTGTCTAGTTTCACTCGCCCTCCCTGCCTCAATCCACTATCTCCTGTCTGGGGTGGTGTAACACCTCCCTGTGACAGGAAACCTTTTGTCCAGGCCTCACCTGCCGGAGTTTCGGTCAGCAGCAGGAGGTCAGACTTGTGTCTGTGGCAGCAGCATCCATTTTGTGATGCTGAGGCTCTGGTTAGTTTTAACCGCGTTTACTGTTACCAACATGTCTTATCCCTCTAGAAGGGTGGAATGCTACCCCCGTCGCCAGAACTGGCGAGGGGGTAGTATTCCAAAGTGTATGACACCTTACACAACATGTTTTGATAAAGCCAAACCAAAGTTGGCAATAACTGCGAGGATTATAATGCACTTAAGAGTATATGGTATGGCAATATCCCAGAACAGCTATAAGGACATGGTTCCGAAAGCTGCAGACAGGCTCAGCTCATGCTAGAGCACCATCTCACATAAAACCAAGCACTCTGCCTCCAGGATTGTTAAGGCCTGCCATAGGAGTGACTTATAGGTGTATATGTGTCCAGATATAGGTTTAGACATAGGTATACTATATCTAAGCAAGGGGTGATTACACGACCTTGCCCCAGCTGAGTGATCAGCCAGTTGTGTCAGTTTGGATGGCCAGCCAGGGGTGGCAAAAGATATGCTACAGCTCCTGGTAGGCCTTGGATGCACCTATGCCCTGGGTACCTATAGTACACTGTACAGGGGCTCATAAGGTGACCCAATATCCAATTAGTTATGTACCTAGAGTACATGGAGTCCATTTTACAGAGAGAGTAGATAGCCTGGGGCCCTGATTAGCAGGATCCCAGGCCAACTAAGTCGAAAACCAGCTAAACACAAGGCAAAAATCTGGGGTAACCATAGTCTGATATCCATCCTCCTACAACTGGCATGCTGAAATCACCGGCAACCCTTCTCTTACAAATTGTAGGGTGGGTGGGTGGACTAACTTTAACTGTCCCTCCCGGTGGTGCCAGGTGTCGGGAAGAGGATGAGCCATCCTCTACTGCACCTTTATATCCCCACCCTAATCTCTCCTTTACCCAGCCCCTTGACCCCCTCCCCGTCCTTCTGGCCCTGCAAGAAGATCCCGGGGGAAGACTGGTCTGCGACCTTACTTCCCCCGGGACCGACAAATCAGTACAGGGGCAGGCCCACCTAGAGACAGAACTGAACCAAACACAAAAAGTGCTGTACAAGGAGAGAACCATTTCTTACATGGACAGAACTGCCCTGAGACCGGAACGTACCACCATCAAGGAAAGAAAGGTTCCGTTTGGAACCTGGGAACAATTGATTCTCACATAAAACACCTGTGCCACTCAAGGAAAAAGCTGTCTTTCACTTGAAAAGGGACTTATCTCTGTGGGGAAGAATTGCCCAGAACCTCCTTGCAGATGGATTGAACCAGCACGCACAGATTCAGAATTACCTCACGCAAGGGAAACCACAGTGTGCCTCAGAGATTAACAGAACAGCGCGGGCCGTGGTAGAACTACCCAGCTCGGGAAAGAAATGCACACAACAAGAAGAGACCAATATCCAGCAAACTCTGAAAACTGGCTGTTTCACACAAGGAAAGCACTGCGTTGCACAGAAAAGGGCTTGTAGTTGATGGCATTAAGACTGCCCCGTTGTGTGGAAGAACTGCCCAGCACAGGGACAGAGACATAACTGAACCACACAGAACAAAACCTGCGCTTGGCCGGGCCAGCCTGCACAGGCAAAACAATATATCAACATGCGGCTAACTGACAGCTCTGGGAAAGCGCAGACAAGCACACCGACCGAACCGGGTGGATCTGAAGACTGGAAACCAAAGTTAACCACGTGACAGATGCTGCAGTAACTTAATAAGAGATCTCGAGTCCAGTAGTTTTATCTGTAGCCTCATTTCTTCTGCCCATTAATCCAACAGCAGTGACAATTCTGCAGAGTTCCTGAGGGGCTGGAGCCATGCGGTGGTGGCTAATAGCCCTCCAGTGGGGCAGGGCGATACATGCGCGCACAGAAATGGGGTGTAATGTCGCACCGGTTGAAGCTGAGCAGATATCGGGCGGGGTTGGGCGATGCTTGGGTACACAGGATGGGTTGCACTGTAGGCCAGGGTCCCTTCATTTTAGTCGCATTGTTTTCTTTGTAGACTTTGATTTCGTTGCTCTGTACACTCGTCTGCACCCACAGTTCCTCTGTCCCCAGGCCTTGCCTGCTGGCAGTCACGCTATTAAAAAGTAAAGAAATAGAAAGAAAACTATTTTTTGCTATTTCTTTATTTCTGAACCAATTCAGACAGCTCCGCTTTAGCTTAAGATGTTTAAAGCTAAAGCGCATTGTTGGAATTGGCCCTTTTTGTATGGTCATCCCGAACTTTTTGCCTTGCTCCTAGTCTTTTTTCTGACCTGGTGTTGGTGGTTTTAGGACTCTGTGCACTTTAGCACTGCTGTCCAGTGTAAAGTGCATGTGCTCTCTGTGGTAAACATGGTAAGATTGGTTTACACCTGTTTGGCGCATTTAATTTACCTGTCGGTCCCTTGTCAAGTGGTATCTCAGATACCTATGGCCAGTAAATCAAATGCTACTGGTGGGCTTGCATCGCTGATTGCGCCACCCACAAAAGTAGCCTTTCAAACCTGTCTCAGGCCCATTTCAAGGCCTGTGCGTGCAGTTTACTGCCGCTGTGACGTGGCACCTATAGTGTGTGCGGTGTCAGTGACCCCCCCCCCCCCTTTACTGCATGATAGTCACCCCTAAGGTAGGCCCTAGCAAGCCCTATGGGCAGGGTGCGTTGTAGGTAAAAGGTAGGACATGTGCCTTAAGTGCATGACATGTCCTGGTAGTAACAAACAGCCATTTTGTTTCTCACTGCTGTGAGGCTGCCCTCTAATAGTAATACATTGGGGATTCCCAATTCCTGATATGAGAGGAGCAGCATGGTCAAGTTTGGAATGTTTGGAATAGTGATAATAAATGCTGCGTAATTGTGTGCACAGTTTTATGTTTACTATTTTAGAAATGCCACTTTTAGAAGTTGGCATTTCTGTGTGCTATGTGACTCTGCCTGCCTGATGTGTATTGCCTGTCTGGCTCTGGAGCGACAGGGGCTGGTGAGGTGTGTGGCTCCAGAGGGGCTGGGTGAGTCAGCGCTAGGCTGAATGGGCAGATCTGCATTTGGAGTAGTGGCAGGAGTAGTCCCTGACCCTGAATAGGTCTGTGGTGTCTGAGGACCGAGACCCTACCTGACAAAGGATAGTAGAAGCACTGTAAACAAAGTGCTTCAGTACCCCCCGGAATCAGTTGGAACTGGTTCCCCACGCCCTGTGCCAGGGCAGAACAAAGAAAACACAGAATAAATATTTGGGCTGTGATCCCATGTATGGTGTGCTGTTGTGGGAGCTTACTTGTGACTGCTGGTGGCCTTGGTCTATGTGGCCTGATGAGCGCACTTGGCGCAAGGAATGCACCAGGGATCTTGAGGCCGGCAGCGCTGTGCTGCAGAAGCATTTCCAGGGGATCCCAGCGTAGGGATCCCCCGTGCTGCAGAAATGGAGCAGGAGCCCACCCTGCATTTGTTTGCATTTTTCAAGAGGCCCCCGCACCACGAGCAACGACCCGGAAGTCAGGTAAATTGCCTGGTTGTAGGCGGGGCTTCTGTGGCCAGAGAGAGCCCTGCATGTTGCCAAGTCTGTTTGTGAGCCGCCCAAATGCGACAGCGTGAGGAGCGATGGCAGTAGCCCACCCTGCATCCTTATGCCTGAGGAAAGTGGGCCCTTCTATGCATGGCAGGAGCAGCTGTGTCGCACCCGAAGGAAGTCAGTCAGGAGTGAAGCCTGACTGTGGGCGGGCCCGGCCGGAAGCAGCACGGCCGGGGAGAGAAAGGCAGGCAACACGGTGCCTGATGCGAGGTGGGGGCTCTCGTATCGGTGAGGGAATACCCACGTGCCACACGAAGGAAGATGGAGACTGGTGACAGCTCACCACTGCTATGCACAGCCGAGGAGAGGCGGCTGGAGGAGGGGCTCGACCGGAGTCTTGCGGGCTCCCTCGGTGACTGCCTCCCTTCAACAACCGGCGTCTGCACCAAAGGGGAGGCCCCAGTGAGTGGGGCTCCGATTGGGCAGTGTTCGTGCCAGGGCTGTTTTCCTAGCAGCACCGCAAGCGCGCGGGCAGCTGCACCGAAGGGGCACTGTTGTTGTAAGAGTCCCGGAGTGGGGCTCAAGAGGCACTGTGGTGCCAAGGCTCATTTCTCCAGCTGCACCACGAGAGCGCGGGCAGCTGCAACGAGGGGGCACTTTGTTGTGATGATGAGGAAGGGGTGAGATGCATCCCCCGGGCCCCAGTGCATTGCACACGTTGTTGTAGCTGCCGAGGCATCTAGAGGCACTGTTGGTGCTGATTGCTTTCACAGCTGCACTGCAAGAGCGTGGGCAGCTGCTACGTGAGGGGCCATTGTTTTGGGTCTCTGGAGAGACCAGGGTGGGGGGCACCCTCGCCCCATTTAGCGCCCTGACTTTTGGACAGAGGGCATTGTGGGGAAGTCCCAGATCGGCCCCCCGAGGAAGGCCAGTTGGCCGATGAGTACTTGCGGTACTGGTAGGGCGCCAAGCTCTAAAGTGTTGCATAATGTGTTTATGCCAAATGTTATGCTATGATGTTTGACTAATGTGATGCAGACATAATGTGTTTATGTTGCTTGTGATGATGCTAAGTACAGTATTTTGCCAGTAGTTACTGGTTGTTTTATTACCTGTTCTAAGGGTTCTGACAATGGCCCGATTGGCCCGGTCATGTATATAATCCTCTGTAAAGTATTGCCTAGTGCCAGGTGGCACAGTGTATGTGTGGTTATGATCTAAAGTGTTTTTGATAATACAAAGGCTATTTTTTATATAACTTTGTTTGAGTTTCTTTTGTGGTGTGCCTAGTGTGTTGTTGCTGTGTGTGTGTGTGTTGCGCAAACGCTTTACACATTGGCTCTGGGATAAACCTGACTGTTCATGCCAAGTTACCAAGATGGGTGAGCAGGGGTTATCTTCAGCGTGTAACTCCCTTGCCCTGACTAGAGTGGTGGTTTCTGCCTGGCTTAGGCGCAAGTCCTAGCCAACCAGAAATCCCATTTCTAACACACAGGTGCCAGTATTGTAACGAAAGTAAACCAATAGGAGAAAATAAAATGGCGGCCAAGTGCTTTTTTTCCCTCCTACTTATTTACTTTTGATACAATGTCAGCACCCGCGCATTAGCATTAAACATCTTAAGCTAAAGCACAGGTGCCGGTAGTGTTTCAAAAGTAAAGAAATAGAAAGAAAAAAAATGTATTTTCTATTTCGTTACTTTTGAAGCAATTGTGGCACCCGCACTTTAGTTTAAGATGTTAAAACCTAAAGATTGGGTGCTTACATTGTAACAAAAGTTTATAAATAGAAAAAAAAACATGTCTATGTTCGGCGCTGCAAATTAACGAAAGGCGCTGCCCCATTATATGGCCTGAGGCATGCTGCGCTATTAAAAATAAAAATAAAGCGTTGGTTTGAAAAGTTAATAAATAGAAAAAAAATAACCTGCACCCGTGTTAAGCGCAGCAAATAAATGAAAGGCAGGCCAGCCATTATGAGTTAAGGCTGTCCTGCTATGAAAAAAAAAGAAAACCTTGTGGAGAGCATGTCCTACCAGCAACAGGCAGACAGGAGAAAGAAATTTAACAAAATAGTGCTCCAAGGGTGTAATTAAATCTTACTGAGAAACAACACATGTAACGGGGTGTCCTCATGGGCAGTTATAAGAAGAGGAAAGGCAGTACTAAGGAGGGACTACTAAGCCTATTGACCAATGAAAAAACACAGTTTACAAGGGACAGTGACAGGAGCCAATTCTGCTTCCGGTCGCCGACTCGACACGAGGATGACGTCACACTCGAGGTGTCGCTTCCCCAGCTTGACTTACAGCCTAGACAACAATCTTTCTTTTCCCTCTTTGGGACCGACTCTGTTAATGAGCATTGCCAGAGTGAGGAGCTTGTTCAGCTCTACCAAGATGACAATTGGTGTACTTACAGGAGGTTACTGGCCTTGATACCTATCAGTAGACAGGTCTGTTTCACCACCTGGTTTAGCAGCAGAAGAATCTGCCTCCTATGCCATGGTAATTCGTAGGGCGGCAGAAGTACTTGACATCCAGCCCCCGACCTTGGAGGTGAAACCTAATGTCTTGAAAGAAGTACCCCCATCAGGCAAATGTCTTCCGAGTACCTTCTTGCCTTTAACGAGGCATTGGTAGATATTGTATTGGGGGCTCGGGCCAAACCTTGCTCTGGCCCCCAGGCAATAGAACAATTGCCAGATGCCACTGCCCTACTCCTGGTGACCCAGTTTCTCTTTTGCAACACCCCTCACCAGAAAGCCTGGTGGTGCAGGCTTCCATCAGCCGGTCTAATCCCAACACATTTCCAACTACTCCCCCTGATACAGAATCTAAGCAAGAGGAAATGTTTGGAAAACTTGTGTTTTCTTCTACCAGCTTGGCCCTCTAATCTGTTAATGCCAGCTGTTTGTTGAGATGATACTCAAATTCCTTTTAGGATTCGCTGACACAAGTCCTCCCTGGTGTGCCAAAGACCTCCGCCCTGTACTTTCTCAGGCTATCAAAGATAGTTATGAACTGCCAAGCTCATGATTCATTGTGACTTGCACACCACTAATTCCATTGGGCGAGACTTAGACACCCGTGTTGCCTTTGACCACCATGCGTGGGAGTGATTGACTGGGTTCTTAGGAGATATTCAGTCCTCCTTGATGGATAATGTCCCTTAATGGCTCTCCCCTGTTAAGGGCGTAAGGGAGAAAGCAGATTTCGCTCTCATGCTCTTTAAGGAGAGCATGACTTCTGCTTGCTCTCTGGGCCCTTCTGCCCATCTCACCAACTGCAACAGTTCCATCATTCCTTTCATGGATGTGGCTGATGCATCCATTACCACCAACCCATCCAACCTTCTCTCAGAACCGAACATTTTTGCAGTAGGGGCTATGATGAACACTGCCCCGTGGCCAAGATCAGCGTGCCACCCAGCCTATAGCCTCCCCGCGCCACACCTGGTGGGCTGGATCATGCTCTGTGTTAAGATATGCAATGTACTTGCGAGGAAGCAACCTCCTGAAGGATAGCCCACTATTTCTACCAGGTTCAGAGCTGCCACCACTGTGTTGGCAATACAGTCCTTGTCCTAAACATTGGCAAGGTTGCTTGCATGGTCGTCTCTCCATACGCTCAAGAAGCATAATTGCTGAGACAGTCAAGTTCTCCAGGAGGGGCATTTTACCAGCGCAGTCCTGCTGGACTTTTTGGTTTGAGCCCATCCACTGTACCCCATCCGGAGAGGTATTGCTTTGGTATCTATTCAAAAAGTGAGGAATTGCTGGCTAGAAGTCTCTTTCGGAAGAACAAGTTACTCCCATTCGGTTATGCTTTTTCTGGTAGAGACTCTAGCCTGAGATTCCTCACTGACCCTCATCCTCCCTGTTTTGTGGTTGAGCTCTACCATTTAGTAAGATCCAAAATCTATGAATCTTCAAACTGTCTATCAATTTGCCATTGGGACTCAGCTTCTGGGGGCACAGACAGTCTCAAAAACAGCTGACATCTGCCAGAACGGTGTCTGTGTGGAGCCACAAGGCACCACCTTCCGACAATCTGGAGGTACTTCTGAAAAATGTCCGATCCAGACTGATGCCTGGGAAATATTCAAAAGGTGAAGAATCTGCGGCTAGATAGACTTTACCAGAAAGAAAGTTACAGAAGGTAAGTAACTTATTCTTTCAGGATTTTGTAGCCGGCTCTATTTTAGCCTTTAACAGTGGTTCTGTTCTTTTCTGCCACTGAAAGCCCTATTATTGTAGGCAAACTCGTCAGAACTGATAATTTGATAGATATGCTGGAACACACTCAATTTATGTTTTGCCTGACTGGGCGATGGTGTACTATGGAACTTTAATTATTACTTTTGACTCCCTACCTTACATTTTTTCAGGAAGATCGGGATATAATCTTCTTTCTAGATGCTACATATCTTGAGGGTATTTCCCTTTACCTCTATCCAGCATGTATCCAGATTCCAGTGCAGCATGTAGACCTATGATTCATTATTTGTGACTTCGTCTGGATTGTCAAGTCCCAAAGCTGACATTGGCCCCTGGAAAAAAGCATCAAGCGGAGGATTGTTATAGCATGTCGAAGATCCAGGCATGTTGTTCTAATGCAGGCTGTTTCATACAGGAGCAGCTCCTCCGTAAAAGCAGAGGAGCGTTACCTCACTGCCAGCAGATGACAAATAAAATGATAAAACAATTTTATTATCATTGTATTTATCACTGCCAGAGCCAAGGAGTCTTGGGCGGGGTCGGGCCATGGCACGGAGGAGGAGTAGTGGGCACTTATAAGTGCGCATGTCAGTTTGGCCGGCTGTCTTAGGCCGGCCAAACAGACATGCACACTTCTATTTCTACAACCCAGCTGTGTTGCACAGCCGGGTTGGAGAAAAGCCATATACTCCCTGTGTTTGAGTGAGAATCAGACCAGCCTGCTCAGGCGAATCCAGGCGCTTCTCTCATGCTTGTTATAGCATGAGAGCAGCGTCTGGATTGGGTGGGGAGCCTGTGCTGGGGTCCATGGACTGCCGGGAGGAAAGCTGGAGAAGAGCACAGAGGCGACCTGCAGCGGCAGGTAAGTCCTTTTTTTTTTTTTAAAGTATTAATATTCCCCTAACCCACCAAAATCCCCCATCCTGTCCACTTTCGATTGGCGGCGGCTGCCACTGGTTCCATATGAGTGTTTGTAGCATCCCTGTGTCAAGTGGGATATACAGCAACTTGGTGTCACACCAATGCTTTTTTATGGCATTCCACACTAAGATTAAAAGATTCCACAATGAAACTTTTGATTTTGCTGTTTTGGGGGATTGGGTGTAGAAGATTTGTTTGTGGTGTAGCAGTTGTTACACAAGGACAATCCTGCTTAGTTTATCCTCAATACTAGGTAATCAGGGAGAGAACAGGGGCGACGATCATTGACCTCTTGTTAAGCCGGCTTTGCATCACCAAGCGGTTGGCTTTGTGACAGTGAAGCCCTATGTCTATTTCTGCAGCAAAGCATATTACCATAGTACGGTGTGACTTCTGGTGATTGTAGCCTTTGGGGTTTGGGACTGTGTTTCATAGAGACATCTCCTCAAATGGCTGTACCTTGTCGGGATGTTTTGTCATGTAGGTGAAGTGGACACATGGTTATGCTCTTACTTGAAGACATTCTTTTATTGTAGATTACTGGGAACAAAATGACGTCGCTGAACCTGGCCACGATATTTGGACCGAACCTGTTACATAAGCAGAAGTCTTCTGATAAGGAGTTCTCTGTCCAGAGCACGGCCCGGGCTGAGGAGAGCACGATCATCATAGCAGTTGTGCAAAAGATGATCGAGAACTACGAATCGCTATTTATGGTAGGTGAATCCATCTCTAGAATAATATTTCATATGGTCGTTTTTGCACATTTTCTTCAGTATTCTAGTTTTTAATGTGTTCATTTTGTCTTGTTTATATAGTGGATGCTTGTGAGAAGTGTTTATTTAGCAATAATAATCCAGTGTACATTTTGATTACAGTACTGTAGACACCATTTCAGTGGATTTAAATGAATGCAGTACATGTCACAAGCTCATTATACTTACGATGGAAGGATGAATACTTGGGTAACCTGACGAGCCTATTTTAAATGTTTAACCCCTTCGCTGCGGCGGCAATTCCGCCGCAGCGCTAAGGGGGTGGGGCGGCAGCATGGCGCTCGCATAGTCGTGACGGAACCGCTCCGTCACGAGACGCGGTTGCGCTGTGCTTATGACGGAGCGGTTCCGTCACGGCCCCGCCTGCTCTTAAGAACGTTCAGCGCAGGCGCGGAATCGCTGCCGCGCAGGCGCTCCGAGCGGGCCGTGACGGAACCGCTCCGTCATCAGCACAGCGCGGCCACGTCTGATGACGGAGCGGTTCCGTCACCAGCAGGGGAGGGGTTAAACTACAGTTGAAACGGATCTGGGGTGTAAACAAGAGATGCCTTTCTGGTAGTAGGAGCGCAAGACATAAAAACACTCAAAACTTCACATTCACGCACCTGTCTTACTGTTCACCTTGCCCCAGGCTCCTATGAATGGGCAGGGTGTGTCTGTGTCAGGGGTGTAGCTAGGAGCAGGCACCCTCTGCCAGCGTGGCCAGGACTCCTGGCATGAAGGAGCTGAACTCCGACTGGAGCTTAGCTGCTAAGAGGAGTGGCTGTGAATTTGGGTGGGCTGTAATCATTCAGTAGTCGTTGCTGCGCATTCTTGTCCCCTGCCTCTAACAGTCCCTTCATATCTCCTGCCACCCAGCAGACCCTGACTTGTCCCGTATCGCCCTGGTCTGCCAGGGTGTGTATGCTCACGTCTTAGTGTTTCCACCCCTAGCCCTTCTGTCATCTGACGTGTCTACGTGCATATTTTTGTGACAAAATACAATTGCATCATCAACAAAATAGACCACACACTTTTTTGTGGAAAAACTGTTGAAAGTTTATTCATATTCTGCTCTGCAGTACACAGGTAGGGTTTACCTATGGGTGATCATACGAGTGCAGCACCGTTCAGGACTAACCGCTGACACCCATCCTGAAACAGTAGTCAGCCACCGGGCATTCTATTGTCATCTCATCATTCATCCGGTGCTGTATATTTCGCATTGTGGCTCCAGCCCAATGATTTTAATGGTTGCTGCCCCTGTGCCACCACGGAGTGAGATAAGGTCAACCCCCAGCTGTCAGGATACGGACCGGCCCCTATAGGATGAAGGGGTCGCCGTCGCGTTCTACTCATGGCCCCCTATGGCCTGAGGTTCTCATATTTAGCGGCCCCATCTCCACCTGATGGGTATTCATTGCGTTTTGCATTAGGATCACCCTGTAACTCCGCTTGCGACACTGTACAGTGATTGGCTACTCTTCTTAGTTCTCATGTTCTTGGTGGGTGGGTGGCAAATACCTCTGCTGCGGGCCACCGAAAGAGGAATATCCAGGTGTGGCACCCACCTAAATACCCTGTTGCCCTCCCGGAAGTTACATCATGCAGGGGTCATGGGGAAGGCGAGAACTCACACTCACCATGGCCTGCTTCAAAGCCAGGGACACAGAAAATATTCTACCATGGGCAGTGAGGAAACACTAAGGGGTTGTCCCTGCGGGAGACATGGCCATCCACCATCTTCCGTGTACAACTCTTGCACCCCGGGAGAAGGATTAGCCCCACACTAGCTCGCTTGGTTTCAAGGGGGCTCAGCAGGCTTCTATGCCACCCCTTGCTAGCCTGGGACCAACTAACCCTTGGTGGTGCTTTTGTGACTAGAGAATGCAGGGTATGTCAAAGTCTCTATGTGTGTGAATTGGGTGCTTATGTGCTTGTATAAGTGTTTCTGTCCACAGTCTTTGCATGTGTCTCTTAATGCATGGTGCGAGTTTGCTTACAGGTCTGTAATATTTGCCTGCCCTTGCCTATTGTGGACATTTTGGCCATTCTGTGATCTTTTGGCATTGTTGTGGTGGTGAGCCTCAGCAAGGCCTACCAGTGCACGGGGTTCGCCCTTCTCTTCACAAGTCCTTAGACCAATAGGATAGAAGTTGGCACAGAAACTGGAATAGAAAACAAAGTATTTCTTAACCTCATGAGGTGGAACTACATTCACACAGCACCCTTCGGTAATGTATGAAGTAGCACACTGAATGGAAGGAGCTTGGTCCTTTTATACCCACACTGGGGCTCAAAAGAAGGCGGTACAAGAAGAAGGTTTTAGGTACATATAAGGCCATACAGAAAATGCACAGTCAACAAGTGGGAGGAGCTAACAGTTGCTAATTCTGGTGAATACATCCTGACAGTTACAGACTAGGGACAGCTGCAAGCTCAACTGAGCATGTGCGAAGCAGAAGAAGCTAAATATAACCTGTCTCTAGGCAGATTTAAAGGGCAGGCAACAGCAAAGTAGGACAGAGCACATGGCACGGACGTGGTAGCACATGGCAAACAAGATGGCTGCCAGAAATACAAAAGGGATTCCACAAAACGGACAAGATAACCTCTAAATACAGGATGGCTTCTGCTAATGCTAACCTAATTGCTGCCAAATTACAACAGAGTGACAGCTACCTCTACCATAGTTGATGGCACATGTACGTTGTGGGCATTCTTAGAATATTGATGTCTGCCTGCTGGCCAGCCCTGACCTATTGGTGTCCTTGGCACACCATGGCCATCCCTGGTTAGCAGTGGTTATCCCAGGCATAATTGTGCCATCCCAGGCATGGTGGTCACGGTTCTCGGCGCAGTATAAGCAGTGGCATAATGATGGCATCCCCTGCCATATTATGACCCTCCTTGGCTTCTGATTTGCATCGCTGGTATCCCTTCACTTACTGCAGGTATTCTTGGCATGTAATGGTGACACATGGGTTGTTGAGACCGAATCTATCTGTGACAGTAAGAAGTATTTGTGAATACTTGAGGAATAAAATCATACTGCTGTTTAAACCCTAAACACATTTACTAAAACAGTAAAACTGATATTTGGAGGAAACAGTCTGTGGCAAGCTTTTGATTGAGAAAGCAAGTTTCTTGCCCAAAATTAAAAACTGATGTATGGGAGTAAAATGTTTGTATTTCCAGAAAATGTCAAGCTTTTTGTACTCAGTGAAACATGTATTTATTTAGCAAAACTGAAAACCTAGTATTTGAGGTGAAAATGTATATTTTTTAAGGCAATGGCCAGATGATGCTAATGATTAAAGATCTTTCCAAAATATATTTAAACCGGTTTTAAAGTTTTGTATTCAAGCGGAGTAGGCAGCCTTTATTGCTGATGCTGTTTTCCTGATGTCCGAGGCATTTGCTGCTAATGCTGTTATTTCTGACCCAAAGTGTGGTATCTTCATTTTTGGCAGAGCATGTATATGTTCCTATTTATTATCAATACTGAGGACTGAACCTGTGATTGGTGTTATAGAGTTATGTATACTATCTTAAGTTCTATGGTGCCTGTAAGCTGAACAAGTAGTAGCTCTTGTGTCTAAATCAGTGAGATCTGTCTAACATGAAGGTATTTCTGTGTTTGACTTAAGAATGTGAATGTATTTAACTTCTAATTTACTCGCATGATCAGTTCCAACTAGAACTGCATTCATAATATTTGATGGAGGATCTAATTGTAAAGAGCAAGAAGTTAACATTAAAGAAACAGTAAGGTGTATGTGCATATGCCAAACGCATCGGCAAAAATATCATGCCAAGCTGCTTGTAAAACCTGATACACTGCTTTGCTGCCTTGATATCAAACATTTTTATGGGTATTGGCTTTCTACCCAATCCCCTCAATTTGGGTTTAAATCGGTTTTATTGATACCTTACATACAGCCGCGTGTTTCTGCTCTAAACTCCTGCCCCTACATCTATTCACATCTATCACACGCACTACAGAAATAATTTTCTCAGTGACTATCCTGATTTAGACATTTAAAAGGCGCTCCAAGCCAAATTTTCACAGTGAACATAATTCTTATGTTAGTCTATAGAGCAAATTAGGAGATATTACCATATCAATGTGTACAGATCAAAGTATTTGAATTAATTTTGACATCTGGGGAGCTAAAAAGGAATTGTAACTTATACCTCTACTCACAAGTCGAGTGACCTGTACCCAAGATTTTTTTTTAGCACATTTGATAAAATGTCTAAATATGAAGACAAATATTTTTCTAAAAAAAGTTATCGATTATTTCGGTTATCGTACCAACAAAAAGATGTATAGTTGCAAAATCTGTTTCGTTTGATGTTTCGAAATAAAGACCGATTTGGGTTAAAAGATACATTTCTCGCAAATAAATTGTATTTTGTCGAAGCTTATCCGTGTGTCTGTTTTGTTTATGGGACGCACATGCTTACAATTCAGTCCTGGCCGCTTTGAATACGTGTGGAAAGACGGAAAGCTAGCTACTTATAAATCCGTACGAACATTCTTTAGGGAGGGCTTCCGTTTCTATCTGTTAAAAAAAGATTATTCCTCATAAAGTACACAGCATAAAAAAGGAAAAAAAACACGTTAAAATATCTGCAACTGACAATTATTCTTTCAAAAACTGCTTGAGAAAGTATTCTGTCTGTTTTCCTGTTTCTTTTGATTACATGGACATGTGATTAGCTTACTTTCTTTATATAAATGCATCGCATGGCGCCTACATGCTGGCTATACGTTGCATTTTTGTTTCACAATTGGCAACCTTCATTTATCTTGCCAAAACACTAACATTTTTGCTCTTAATGAACCTAGAGCGTTCTTGAAAAGTAGGCAAGCTTTTGAATTTGGGTATGGGTCACTCTCTTGCAATCCACCCACACGAAATAGCCCCTATTGCATTTATCTTTAAGGCAGTTTGGCGGAAAGAGAAGTCTGTCAGCGGTTAACGCGGAAATGCCAACAAGGAATTTCTGTGTTCCCACACTCTTGAGTGCGTGCATTTTTGCAAGTCCCATAATGCTGTTTCCTGCTCAAAGCAGTTCCACCCATAAGGGAGGCCTTGCAGCACCACACTTTTCTATGAATTCCTCTTTCAGCAGTACACAAGGAGGAATGGTATTCTCTACAGGTAGTCTTCCAGGAGATTGTTTATTTTATTTTATTTAATGCGACTTTATATAGCACGAACATTACCCGAAGGTGTCAGAGCCCTTTCCAAAAAAAAAACAGTTGCGTTACATAAGGACTTTGGATTACATGAGTTACATAAGAGATACAAACAGAGAAAAAAATCCAAATGTACAAGTGGAGTGAAAGGAGGGAAACATTGCAAATGTACAAGTTGTAAAGTCACTCAAGGAAGAGATAATAACAGATAAACTCTCAAATCACATAGGAATGGTAGTAAGTACAAAGGTCTACTACATATACTAGTGGTTATATATATATATATATATATATATATATATATATATATATATATAGCAAATTACATTTTAACAGCGATTAGGCTTGGACAATATATATTACATATTTACAGAGCAGGAAATTCTTTAAAAAAAAAATTTTTTTAATTAATTTTCCAGCATAGAAAAACAAACAATAAGCATGTCAATATCGAGCCACACTTCCACATTCCCAATGTCGACTCCCCTCCCGAATTCCAGGACACAGTTTCTGAAGTCCATTAGTTCATCTGGGATTGTCTTCCAGGCCCTCAACAGTAACAGCGCTGGGCCCCAGTGCCCCGCCCCCTCCATGAACATCGTAAATTCAAACCTCCATGTCTCTTTAAAGCCCTCCATCCAAACCATGATAGCGACGCCATTTGCCCCACACCCTACCAAACTTCTTTGGGCACCCCCTTGCTTTATATGTGATCCTTTCGGCCGCCATATACATATCTAGACCCCTACTCCACTCCTCCAACTGGGGCATATCAGACACCCCCCATCTCCGGGCCACATCTCTTTTGGCCACTACCAAGGCGAGCACCAGGAAGATCAGCAATGGGCGGGCCAGGTCTACATCATTAGTCCTTCCCAGGAGTACCAACTTCGGGTCCGCCGGAATAGCCGTTTCCAACACCTCCCCTAGTTCAGAAAGGACCGCCCTCCAATATGTTTGAATGTTCGGACAGGACCAGAGCGTGTGTAGGAAATACCCCTTTCATGCCCACAACGTAAGCAGCAGGGATCAGGCACTCTTCCCATCTTATGCAGGCGCATCCTATCAAAATATGTCCTATGGAGTATCTTAAATTGGACCAGTCTGAGGCGCGATTTAATTGCTACTTTCCTAGGATGCATCAGGACTACCCCCCGATCTACTTCGTTCATGTCCCCCACCTCCCGCTCGCACTTGTCCCTAAGGCCCCGGAGTTTATCAGGTCTATTATTCATTATCGTTTTATATGTCAGAGACACTGCCTTCCCAGAGATCCGTTCCTGTAAAAGGCGGCCCTCTAGCGGAGCATACTCTGGGAGTGCCTCCATCAATGTTCCCTCTGCCCTCCATGCATGTCGTAATTGTAAGTATTTGAAATATTGGGAGCGGTGGAGCCCATATTCCTGTTGTAGGGAGGGGCAGGACTGCAGCGCCCCCGCTTAATCACATCTCCCAGTGTAGAGATGCCAATTGCGTCCCAGCGCTGAAACCCTCTCAACTTCCTTAGTTCGCTCATCCAGGTGCATTTCCATAACGGGGTTTGTTTTGTAGGTTTGTGTTCCCACCCAATTGTCCTAGTTGCCCTTTTCCACGCCCCCAGCGCAATTTTCGTAGCGGGTAGTAGTCTGGCCTGTCCCCTGCTCCCGTACAGGAAGTGTATACATGTGCGTGTGCCCATGGAGTGCCTTTCTAGCGCATAGGTCGGGTGTGTCGCCGATGCATGTATCCACTCATTAACGGGTGCCAGATGTTCCGCCCAGTAGTAGGCCTCTAGGTCAGGCAGGGAAATCCCCCCATCATATTGGTGTCTCTGTAAGGTGGATAGCGCTACCCTAGGTTGTTTTCCCAGCCATAGGAAAGACCGCAATGCCACATGGATGTCGCGGAACAGCCCTCTCCGCATGGGGAAATATTCATTCTGAAAGGCATATAGAAATCTCGGTAGTGTGATCATTTTAAACATCGCTGCCCTTCCCAGCAGCGTCAGTGGGAGCAGTTGCCATCTAGCTATGTCCTCAACAAAGTTCCGTAGTATACGGCTAATATTCCGTTCGTAGGACAGAGTCACATCAGTTGTTATGAACATCCGAGGTATAGGAATCCCTCTCTAGTTGTCCGCAGACTCGCAGGGAGCGCTCGCCATCCGTCCCCTCCCTGTGGGTCGTATAGCGTTGATTTATGCCAATTGATCTGGTACCCAGACTTGGCCCCATAACGGTCCAGTTCCAAAAACAGCGCTGGTATAGTATATATCTGGCTTTATATATCTGGCTGGGTGATATAAAGAAGCACGTCATCTGCGTACAGCGACAGTTTTTCTTCGGTGTCGTCAGCTTGCCCTATCCGGAAGTCAGTAATCTCCACATTCTGTCTGACTGCGCATGCCATTATTTCAATAGTGAGGGTGAACAGCAGGGGGGACAGGGGGCATCCCTGCCTAGTGCCTCTTCTCACAGGGAAGTCCCTTGACAGCGTCCCATTGACCCGAACTCTCGCTCTAGGGTCCGTGTAGAGCAAGTTGATTTTACGTCTATATTTGGGTCCGAAGCCAAGACGCTCCAGCACCCCCTCCATGAAGGGCCAGTGAACTGCGTCAAATGCTTTTTCAGCATCTAGTGAGAGGAACCAATGGGGATCCTTTCTGCTGCACACTTCTATTAACCAATTATGGGGTCGTCGCATGTTGTATCTGGTTGCCCTTTCCGGGAGGAACCCCGTTTGGTCTAGGTGGACAAGCCCCGAGATGACTCCTCGTAGGCGGAGGGCCAAAATCGTGGCATAGAGCTTCGCCTCCACATTAAGGAGGGAGATGGGTCGGTAGGACGAACAATCGTCCGGCGGCTTACCTTGTTTGTGAATTGGGACAATCGTGGCCTGCCGGAGGTCCTCTAGGAATTGCCCTTCAGCTTCGGCATCCACAAAAAGGCCCAGTAGGTGATGGGTCAGGAGATCCGCCGTGTTCTTGAAAAATTCCGCTGGAAAGCCATTAGGGCCTGGGGCCTTCCCAGTGCGGAGTTTAGTCAGTGCCTCTCTAACTTCCTCTTCTGTGATATCCGCCTCTAAGCTCTGTTGGTCTATCTCCTCAAGCCTTGGAAGGTTAATGTGCTCCATGTAGTGCAACGCGTCCTCCCTTGTCCCTAGCTCTCGTGCTTCGTAGAAGGCTTCATAGTGCCCTGCAAAAGTATCTGCAATTCTAGCATCCGTTCGGGCCCATCCCCCCTTGAGGTCCCTCACCTTTTCCACCCATCTGTCGTCTCTCTTCTTCCTGCTTAACCAGGCTAGCGTCCTCCCAGATTTATCCCCCATATCGCAAATACGATGAAGGGTCGCCAGGGCCTGTGTCTTAGCTTCGCCCGTCACCAAGTGTTTGTATTGGATCTGTAAGTCGGAGAGGCGTCTAAGCGTCCCCGTGTCTCTGGTGGCCTGGTGTTCTTTCTCTAGCTCTAGTATTCGGCGTTCCATGTCTTGCACCTCACCTTGGACTTTTCTCCTATCTTATGCGAGTCTACATTGTGCCCTATCTCGGAGTACCGTTTTGAGTGCCTCCCACAACATTCCGCGAGATTCCACCGACCCCACATTTTCGACCATGTAGACCTTCACGTCAGCCCGTAAGCCTCTCATAATCTCCGTGTTTTGCAGGTCCCATGCCGACAGTCTGAGTGTCCCGGGCCCCCTTCTCTCTCTACCCCCAATCGTTAATAGCAGGGGTGAGTGGTTGGATATGCCTCTTGCGCAGTACTCTGCGGTGTCTGAAACCTGGAGCGTCTGTCGCGTCATTAATATATAATCCAAGCGAGAGTACACCCTATGCACTCCGGAGAAGGAGTACTCCCTAGACTCCTGGTGGAGCCATCTCCGACATCAAGCAAGCCCAGCGTAGTCATTGACTTGGCTAACGATGTAGGAATGTGGGGTCTGGCACAGTCGCCCGTCCTGTCCATCACTGGGTTCATGACGTCGTTAAAGTCAACCCCTAGAATTTGGATCGTGTCTGCTGTGTTAATAATGATCTCCGAGACCCCCCTAAGTGTGCCTGCCTGTATCCTGGGGGGGCATAGGCCAAGACAATCGTATACTCCTTCCTCCCCCACCATCCTCTCACCCCCACATATGTCCCCTGCGGGTCCGTCCAAGTCTGCGTTATTTTCATAGATGGATGCTTTTTGATCAGGATTGCCACCCCTCTATAGCCTTTCGAAAACCCTGCATGTGCCAGGACTCTATATTGCCCCCTAGCAAGAAAGCCACATTTAGGACCCTGTAGGTGTGTTTCTTGGAGAAGTATCACATCCGCTCCCATTCTCTTCACATAATTGTTGACCAATCCGCGCTTAATCTTGCAGCCCAGGCCGTTTACGTTCCAGGTCAGAACCTTAAGGCCCCCCCGGGACCTACTATCCCCTTCCGGGCAACTCATCATCCTATCATGGGATGGTATTGATCCGTGTCCTGCACTGGGTGTCATCAGGACATGTGTGTGTATGTACCACCTGACATGCTAGAACAAACCTCCCCCCCCCCACATTAGCCCCACCCCCTCCCCCAAGAACGTAACCCAACATCCCGCATAGATCCCCAACCATGCAACTGTGAAATCCCCCTTCGCCTCCCCCCACCCCCCCTCCAGCCCCCTCTTCGTTTCCAACATCTTTAGGGGCTATTAGGCAGAGAAGGTCTATCGCCCACCCCTGCAGAAACCCTAGTGCTCCAGCTCTCGGTCAGTAGATTGAGAGCTCACAAAACTCCCTTCCACCTGAGTTACGTGTAGGAAAACAATATACATCAAATAACGTGACATATGAAAGTTTGTATAAGACTTTTCAACTTGCGTGAACCCCCGCCGAGCCTTTTACATCTTGTCCACAAAAGGGCCCTTATCACGAATGGGAGCCCTGGACAGCGTCCTGTGAGACCGCGTTCTCCCCGGTGGCATCCTGCTCCATTTCACGGGTCACTTCCTCTAGCGGATGCAGAGACTGCGTTTCAGTGTCCTCTTCCACGGATTCGGTACCGGTCCTGGCGTCCACTTCCTCCGAGTGTGCGGCCTTTTCGAGGCAGCGAAACCTGGATCCCGCGTCGCCCCTGTCCTCCGGGGAGGCCGACCGCCTCTGTCAGGCTGTGATCTGGGTCGACTTTGGATAAGGGGTCGTCGTCAATCTCTTGCGCGCCCTCTGTCCTCTTGACCTCTGAGTTTTCGGAAATTCCCAGGAGGCCTCCATGGACCGTGTTCCATCCCGTGGGTCACGTCTCTCTCCCCCAGTTCCGGATCTCGGAGGTCTCTCCTCTAGCCAATGCCATGCATCATCAGGGTGTGTGAAAAAATGTGTCTTGTCGCGGAAGATGACCTTTAGCTTTGCCGGAAAGAGTAGCATATATTGTATTTTTAAGTCCCTCAGTTTTGCCTTTACTGAGTCAAAGGAACGTCTGTTTCTGGACTTCTTGGCTGTAATCCGGGAAGATCATGATGACCGCATTTTCAAAACGGATTTCACCCATTTTTCATGCTACCCTCAGGTTAGGTTACGGTCCGCAAAGTTCAGAAAATGGGCGATTATTGGTCGGGGCCTAGCCCCTTCCGGGGGTTTCGCAAGCAGGGCCCTGTGAGCCCTCTCCACAATGAAGCAGTTGGAGAAGTGTGCCCTCTGGAAGGTCTTCTGCAGCCATGTGTGGAGAAAGACCGCCACTTTGGTCTCCTCAACTCCTTCCCTAAAGCCTACGAATCGCCGGTTGTTCCATTGGAGGAGTTCATGGGACGCCTGAAGTTCCGCCACGTCTTTCCTCAGGGTGGTGAGCATATCTTCTGCTTCACCAAGCCTGGTCTCCGCTGTGGTCACCCTCTCCGTCAGATTGCGGAAATCTTGCCTTAGCAGCATAACCTCTGATCCCACTTCGCCAATTTTCACCTCAAGCGCGGCTCTGGAGGCTTTTTTGTCGTCTCTTGACGCCTGAATGGCATCCTTCAGGAGCACCGTGTCCGAGCGCGGACCCTGAGCCTCTGACTCCGTGGCTGGAGGGGCCGTCGCAAAACGGTCTGTGGTGCCCTGTTTTTGTGCCCTCGTGGCCATCTCTTTCTTCCCCATGCCGCGTTCCGCCGTCTGACGTGCAATCCAGGTATATCTTAGTGCACCACCAGCTATGTCCACCACCTATCCTCACAACCGGAGGGCCAGTCTCGGCAGCAGAGCAGTGCGTGTCCGCCCGGTCCGGCCCTGCCCGGGCAGACGGACCCGTTCCTGTGCCTCTCCTGTCTATGCGGCAGGGGAGCGCAGACGCCGCCGTCCCCCCCTCAGTGGGTCAAGAATGTCCCTGTTGTTGCTAGTCCGCGTCTGAGGCCTCCGGACTCACCACCGGTCAGATCCAGCCTCGTCGGCTGTCATCAGCCATCCCCCCCCCCCCCCCGTCTCCTGGGCTCCGGTGAGTTGAAGGGGAGCGCAGGCATCGTCACGTGGTCCCTGGGGGGGGGGGGTCCCCCCGACTCTTGGTCTCTACAGTGCCAGATTGATAAGGGGCTTAATGATGGTCAGCCCCTCTGTGACCGGCTGCCCAGCATGCGTTCTGTCCCACTGCAGAGGGGCGACTCACCGGCCTCTCAGCGGAAGCGCTCCGTCTAGGGCCTCGTCCCACCAGTCTTCTCCCTCTCCGTCTCCCAAGGGACGGACCGGTGGGCCCCTGCGCCGCTCAGCCCCTCAGGTGGCAGCACTCTCGCTCCGATCCTCCGTTGCGTTCCGCCGCACATGGGACCTGTCCACCGCAGCGGTCCGCGCCGCAATCACGGCGGCCGCGCCCGCCCAAGCGCGGGTTCAGTGATGGCGTCCCGGGGCGGGGGGGGACCCGGCACCGGTCGCCCAGTGCAGGTCTCCGTAGGATCGCGGCCCCTCCTCGGCGACCTCGCCTGCCTCTCAATGCCGCTCAATGCCGCCGGGCCGCTCTATTCCCTCCGGGCTTCAGGGCTCCGCCATCTTGCTGGGCAGGCCTCGCTCTCCCCCGTACATGGCGGCTCATCGTTTTCTGCCCTTCTCTGCCTCCGTTAGTCGTCCGGTGGTTCACGCGGCCCCTCGGGACTTATTGCCTGTCCCTGATCACCTTTACGGGGTCTGTGGACCGGATTTAAATCGTCGGATTAAGGCGAGCTCGGTGGAGCTCACTCGAGGCACAACCTGTCTAGCCATGTTGCTGTTCAGGTGGTGATGCACTCAAAGGGTGGTGGTCTTGGGTCTAGAGCGATCCCAGAGTTGGAGATGCCCATAGTGGTAGAAGTCAATCAAGTTGAGGAATTGCGAGGTTGATCGAAGAATGTCCAAAGAGGACTGGATATATTCATTTGAGCTACTTGCTCCTGCAGGGTAAGTCCAGTCTACCAGCTGGTTCCACCTGGATCCGTGTGCTTCTATGTCTAGTTATGCTGCTCGCGCTTCAATGGCAAAAGAGAGACGCCATCTTGAGGCCAAACATTTGAGTCAGGCAGTTAGGAGAGTTGTTGGTGCGATGGGAAAGGATTGCGAGCTACATGAGAGTGGATACAAGAGTAGGTGCTTACTTTGTCCTTCTGGTTAATCGGTTCAACGCCGGCTGATCAAGTCCACCTGCCATACCTCTGGATTGCGCCCATTCTGTGTTGACAACCGCCATCTCAGAAACCGGCATCAAGGTCAGGCACGTCGGAGAAATTCAGCAAGGTGGATCAGCAAAGGCCAAAAGAAAACCGCAGGCATCCTCTTGCTCCACTTGCTGCTGCAAGGCAAGTCAGGTCCGCCGACCAGAGCTGTGTGCAAACAATCGCTCTGCACACATCGGGCCTTGCAGGTAGAAGTCTGTCCCGGGCGATCCGACCTTCAACTGCTGTCCCGACTTCCTGCTTCCCTGTGTGTTGTCTCGTGCCTGTGAGCCTGTTCTTCGGAGGGCACGAGTAGACTCGCTTATAATGTATAAACATCAAGGAAACCACTTGAATTAAACCACTTTTAGCAATCAACAAGTTACAGTCAAACCAGACAAACAGAAAAGTAACTTTACTTCAGTCACACAAAATAGTAATGCATTTAAATATGAGGGCAAGATAAAGTGACCAGAGTTTGAGAACCAAAAACGAGACATGCCAGAAAATAAAGTAGGACTAAAGCCTGTACCGGTGTTTGTGTGTGTGTGTGTGTGTGTGTATATATATATATTTATATTTATATTCAGGCAATCTTCTAAATCCAGGGGCATAACATTCGGTGAGTAGACTACCACAACAAGAAAAATTAGGTCAATTCACAGAACTGCAGTGCTTGTTTTTATTTTGTAATGTGGCTGCCAGCCCTCTGTCCTTCAATCCTTACTCGTTTCGGCACCACTGCCTTAATCATAGGAAGGAGGTAACAGGACACAGGTGCATTTAATCCCTGTCCCCACATGACAAAGTTCATTCAAGTCGCACAATGCAGTATTCTCAACATTGTAAAACTCGTAATTGTGGTGTTATTTTCAATAACGTGATAGCGTTTGATATATATATATATATATATATATATATATATATATATATAAAAATATAACACGTGCACATACACATACACATACATTTACTTAACCTTATCGATGGCACGACCTCCACCCTCTGCCCCCTGACCTTCTCCCCACCCCGTGTCCCCTCTACTGCTTCTGGGAGCATGCAGCCCACTCAACTGCTCTTGTGCTGCCAGACACAGAATAAATTGCTTATTTTTCATTCTTCTGAAGTGACATCTATTCAAAATAAAGAAATGTGTTGGGACACCGGGACAGTCCACCAAAAACCGGGACTATCCGTGGAAAACCTAGACATCTGGTCACCCTAGGGCAAGAGAAACTCAGTACTGGTATTAATAATACATGGAAAGTGTGTGGAAACCAGTGATTACTGGCAAATTCTTTTCCCAGTGCTAAGGCAGTATACACTGGGGCTCCACCCCTTTCTGTAGTGGGAGCTACTTCTGATCATTGAGTCATTGTGAGCTACTGAAGGCCAAGCATCTTGCTCATAGTAACCAGACACACCCACGCCCAGATTAATTGAATTTAAACCTAATGTACATGGAGCGCGATATTATAGTTTGAATAACATACTTTGACTAGGGTACTATGTCAGGGTTGCCATTTGTGTCAGTGAGAGTATGGTCTTTGGGTAAGTAGGAACATGTACAAGTATGAATGGGATACATGAGTATGGGTAACTGAGAGCCTGTGACATATGTGTACTTGTGACACAAGGCAACCTTTCGCCATAAGGTATGTTAAATAAATGTACAACGCACTCGGCTACCCGGAGGTGTCCCGGCACTAGCTCAATACACAGCAGACAATCTGAGAGCAGGCCCTAGATGTTAAGTAGCCATGTTTTCAGTTCCTTTCTGAAGGTGAGTATATTGGGGGAAGATCTGATTTGGAAAGGCAGTGATTTCCATGCCTTTGCTGTACCCATGATGAAGCTTCTGCCTCCCCAGTTAGTTTTTTTGAATCTGGGAACCACTACGGTTTAAGCTTACATGGAATGAAGTGTTCTATTTGGTATGTACCATTTAGGGCTCTGCCTAAGATGGTAAGGGTCAATACTGTGAAGGACTTTAAAGGCTGTACAAAAAGCTTTAAACTTAATGGGATACTTCACTGGGAGCCTGTGTAGTTTCCTAATTTCACCTGATATTGACTTAAATTTGTGCAATCCAAATAACAGTCTAGCCTCTGTGTTTCGCATCGTTTGAAGTTTTTTATGGTGTTGTTGATGTATATTTAGAGAAAGTCCAATGCAGTCATACAATTTTGACACAACCAGTGAAGTCACATCTGTTTTTGCACCTCAAATGGAATACATCGATGAGTGTGTTGTCCATTTGGACACCCAGCTGTTTGCCTTTTTTCACAGGCACTGGCAGAGGGCCTAATCTGGCCACCACAAAGGCGACCAGAAGGTTTTATTTCCGTATGTGGCAACCTTTTTTTTAAATGTAAGAAATTTAAAAAGTAGAAAAATGTTCTTCAAAAAAAGTTCGTAATAAGGAACATTTTTATGCACTTTAAATTTATCGCACTAAAAATAATGGTTGTATTTTTCAGTGATAAATATGGCACTATCTCTAGCCACTGAGAGATAAATGCCAGCTCAGTGTAAAGGCAGCGCTTTGGAATGGGGAAAAATTCAACTGAAGATTTAACTTTGTTTTTATGGATTTCATAAAACTCATCATTTACATTTTCTCGTATTTCCAACTGTCATATTTACAAACAGCATGCATCTTGCTCCCGGAGGTCTGGAGACCTAGTGCCTTGTTTATAACGTAAAAATAAAAGAGAAATTTAAAGTGAAGAAGCATGCGTCATAAAACATTAAGACGTAATTGGCTAAATTGAAAGTGGAGAAAAACATCACAACTTCGGGGCCTGATTTTGGCGGATGGGTTACTCCATCACAACGGTGATGGATATCCCATCCTCCGAAATATAAATCCCTTAATATCCTATGGTAAGTAAGTTTATTTGCATGATTAATTAAAACCGTTGCAGCAACATGCATGATAAAAAGTAAGTCAAACAAGGTTAAAAATAGAAAAGTAAACAGTGGCCTTTTAAAACATGTTTCCCAGCATGCATTGCTTGCTAATAATGAAAGGTTACATGTTTTTATTAATCAGTGGACAGTGTATGTAAACTGCCATATGGTTCCCATGTGCATAATTAGGGACTTCACCCAATGTTTTAAAAAGTAGTAACATTGAATAGCTTTCTAGCTGAGTTAGTCTCTTGGCCTCTTATCAACTGAATTCAACAACAATGTGCAAATTCTGCAACAATGGGCAAAGTAGGAAATAGTTAGATTTGTAAGTAAAATATGTCTGTGTAAATTAGGCAGTTTATATGCTAATTGGGCCATTAGAAGAGGTAAGCAACCATTCGAATTATAAGTTACATTATATCTGCGCAAATTAAGCAGTTTATATGCTAACTGGGCGACAATAAAAATTGTAAATTACATTAAGCCTATGATAAAACTATTTCCCCGGCACCAAAGATTTAGTACCAATACTTATCATGGGGCTGCTGAAATGTTTTTACTTTTAGGTAGTACTGACTGATTCCACCTGGAGATGAATTTTACCAAGCTGCAGCCTAATTGTATGTCCTTGCCTGAAAAGCATACTTTTACCGCCTGCCTGCATGTCTGTATTCTTTTAAGGTTGAAGCGTGGTCTCAGCATTGCTCTGCATTCGCTCAAAAGATCTTTGGATATGCATAGCAATTGGAGAATATCATCTCTCTCCTCCCCACACAGCGACATCCGAAGGGTGACACGGGGCTCTTCCATGGTGGTAGGTGGAGTACAGAGGGTAAAATGCCTCGAAAAATACCATAGAAATGTATTTTTAGAGGTTTTGGTAAAGCAAGTGCCTAGATAGTTTTATGGGGCTGCCTTTGTGTAACTGTGTAAGATGAACCGTACATGTGCCCTTGCCACTAGCGCTGCTTTTTCCTCCAGCAAGGAGGCTCTTTTGACAGTCTTGTTGACAAGTTTTTTAATGCTGTTGGGAGTCCCAGAGGTTTCCCATACGCCCTGCAGGTGAAGCTGCTCTATAGAGTCGTCCAGGTAGGCCCTTGTGGTGCCATTCTCTTAGTTGATAGTTTGGACCATAGATGGGTATTTAGAGACCTCGGATCCCCTTGTCTGATCTTATGCCAACATTTGATGTACGCTCCTTTACAAGCCAGCCTCTGCATTCCGAATTCTAATCTTATTTGGACTTGTGACATGTATTTGGGTAGATTGAATTTCATCTGAAGAGCTCTTGTTACTATACCATTTAATGTGACTGCTTCTCTCCCTCTCATTGCCTCGCTTCCTTAAGTGATTGTCGGTAAAAGTTTTGCCTGTATCACTTGGACCAATGAAGAATAGCGTTTGCAGCAATTTTGTTCTTTAGGTTTTTAGTTGCCACTGCTATTGCAATGCCTTTCCTCTTTATTGCTTCCTTTTGAGCAGCGAAGGTTCCTTTGCTGTCTATAATAACTCTCAGATATTTATATTGTTGGACAATTTCCAACTGCCATGGGCCAGCTGTAGGCTCCCTTAGTCCTGCGTTGGTTCAATTGCATGACTTTTGATTTGTCCAGATTTATGCTCCGGCCATTATCGTCTCAGTATCTTTGTGTTGCGTCTAGTAGGTGTTTGGGGCCGAATCAAGTTCAACTGATTAGTGCCAGATCATCTGTGTATAAAAGGTTTAAAAGTACATGACCCCCCCCATCTTTGGGATGTGGGAATTACACCTGTATAGTCTAGTTGACAGGTCTGCCATGAAGAGGTTGAACAGGGTAGGAGCTAGTACGCAGCCCTGTTTCAGCCCAATTGTAGTTGAGATCATTCTTGTCAGATGGTCCCCGGCCCCTAGATTTACTTGAACCCATGTATTTGAATGCAGGAGTATTACTTGTCATATGGGATTTATATTTCGGCAGACATGATATCCATTACATTTGTGACGTAGTGACCCATCCGCCAAGATATAAATCAGGCCCTTAACCCCTTCCATGCTCATGACGAGCTTAGCTCGTCATGCAGCACAGTGCTCCTGTGCTCATGACGAGCTGAGCTCGTCATGACCACACCCGTTTTTATTGCTGTCCAGCACAGCAGGGGAATCTCTGTAGCAGCGATGCGGTTAATGTTCCATAGAAATATTTTTCTTAACTTAAAATTTCTTCCATTTAAAAAAAAAAAACTATTTGTGAGTTAGAAATATGGCAAAATGTCTACTGGCTACTGGGAGCAAGAGGCCTGATGTTTGTAAGTGCAACACTTTAAAACAGGAGAAAATTAAAATGGAGAGTTAACAAAATCATTAAGGTAACTTTTTATTATCATTTTCTACCACTTAAAAGCATTCAGAAACAGTATTTTGTTCTCACACTCCAATATTGAGTTGACAAGGACTTTTATTTAAGAATTATAGACATCAGAGCTTGAGTTCTTCACCTCTGAGCCGCAGCCTGGGTTATAAATATGAATAAGCACTGCCTATTATCAAGCCCTGCCATCTGCAGCCTGATGATAATAATGTAAAATAAACACAGCCTTCCCTTAACTTTACAAGGAAAATGTGACCTTGTGTTTATTTAACAATGAACTCAAGGTGAGCTACTCTGAAGGTGTCTTGTACTTCATGATGGACTTCAGTGCCACCCCACTGACCTGTTGAAAACTGGTGGGTACAGGTTTCTAGCCCCCTTTATTTGGTTCCGTCTCTAACCCGTTCCACAGGAAAGTGTTTGCTTTTGGTAGGACCTGTCAATCTTCAAAGTCTCAGTTACAATATTACCATTCTCTCATATTATACCGTAGTTTCTTTTTCCCGAGTTGATTGGTCCTCTCCTTGTGGTTGCAGGAACTCCTGCACAAACAATTTATAGTGGAAAAATAAGGAGCTCAATTGGATTTGGTTATCAACAAAACCATAAATTATCACTAGATATTTGTTTTACTCACTTTTAAATCATTAACAAAATTATCCATTCCATTCCAACAAACTTTATTTCGGTCACATGAAAAGCAGATGATTCAAGTACAAATAAACCTTAAAATTGGTCAAAGATAAAATGTCATCAACAGCAGGATTGGTCTAAAAACAGAAAGCTTATTCACTACCTTAAACAGCTACCATAGCAATTATCCTAGTTAGGAACACAAACATCAAAAAAAGAAAAAAGTGGCCACATTTTAGGTTGATCGAATATTAATTCATCAATTTTTTAAGTTTTTGGAGGGTAAAAAAATAAAAGAAGACTAGTTATAAATGAGTTAAAAAGTTAAAAATAGGGGGGCGTGGCCAAGATGGCGGTGTGAGCGGACGCTTCCTCCCGTAGCTCCTCCGGCCCGGCCCAGCTCGCGCCCCGATTCCTGCGCTTCTCTCCCCCCGCAGCTGCTCTGCGGGCGAGGGTGCTGTGCCGGAATTCCTGGGGCACATTTTGATGCTACTCTGTCTCCTATCGCCCTGGTGGAAGTGCCCTGAAAGTCTCTTCGTAGATCGGCCCACGGAGAGGAACTTGGAGCGGGCCACGGAGAGGTGCCTGAGGGCGGAGCGTGTTGCGGAGCTGTCCGGGCGCCTCGGCTGGGCCGAGTGCTGAGTGCGGGTGTTCCCGAGGGATCGGACCCGATGGGCTCTGCAGAGTGCGGGTCCCGCCGGCCGGGGCCTACGTGACCAGAGTCGCCGAGGAACAGTGGACCCTGGATCCTCGCTGGTGCGTTCTCCTTTCACCGCTGCAGTCGGTGTGTGCTGCACCGCAGATCCCGAACCTGGAGGCGAGAGACGGCGGAGTTTGAGCTGCAGCTGATCTGAGCATACCCCCCGGTACAATTGTGGGACATTGGCTTTGATCTTTCCTGGCCCATTGCAACCCGGGGGTCTCCGGCGGTCTTGCCGGCCTGGGCCGCCCTCCCGGATTTCGCTCTTCCGCCATCTTGTCACTGGGGAGCTGGAGCAGGCGACCCTCCCCGCGCCCTTGTCGAACGCGTGCCTCCTTTCGCCCTGGCTCCCGCACTACCTTCCTTGAGGGTGACCCGCTGAAGGACCCTGACTTTGGCCCTGCTTTCGCTCTCGACGGCACTGTGCTCGTCTCGCCCTGGCCTGAACCGCCATCTTGTCGCCTGTGACGCATCACCCTTGTCCTCGGCGGGGCCTTTACATCTGGTGCCCCCGAGTGGCTGGACGCATCTGCGGCGGCCGGCCCTGAGCCTTGCCCATTGCGGAGACCAGGATGACTGGGAGAGGAGGCGCGAAAAGAGGGGAACGCACCCTGCCAGACATGCTCAGCAGGGCCCAGCAGCAGCGGGACAGGACGCTACCATCCCCGGGGCCCTCTCGGGCCTCGGCAGACGCCACTGGAGGCGAACCACCGGTCACGAGGTCCTTCATGGAAGACTTATTCAGCTCCCTCAGGGAGGACTTCCAGACGCTCAAGAGCGAGGTAGCCAGCGAAGTCCGTGAGGTGCGCAGAGAGGTTGAGGGCCTTGGCGAACGTGTGGACTCGGTGGAAACGGCGGCCCAGCGCCGCGATGAGGAGATAGTCCATCTCCAACAGGACGTTCTCCGCCTACGGGAGCAATGTGTCGAGCTCCAGGCCCACTCTGAAGACCTCGAGAACAGGTCCAGGCGGAACAATATCCGGGTGCGGGGTGTTTCATCCACAGATGAGGGATCGGATCTGGTGGCCTATTTGCAGGACCTGTTCCGGGAGATTTTGGGTGAAGACACGGACTTCCCAATTCGCATAGACAGAGCGCACAGAGTGGGCCGCCAGCGCCAATCATCGGCGCCCCCCCCTGATATTCTGGCGTTCCTGCCGGACTTCCCTTTGAAGGAGCGCATCATGACAGAAGCCCGCAGGAAGCAGCCTTTAACCTTCAGAGAGCGGCCCGTGGCGCTCTACCAGGACTTGTCCGCCATCACGCTGCAGAAGCGTAGGTCCTTCCGGATTGCTACGGACTTTCTGCGGGAACATGAGACGCCCTACTCTTGGGGTCACCCCTTCCGTCTCATCTTCCGATGGAATGGAGTGTTACACCAGCTGCGCTCCCTCCAAGACATCTGAGGGGTGTTGGGACTTACGGCCACGGACGAGGACGGAGCGACGCCCGCATGGAGACGTCCCGAGAGACGGGGCCGGCGGGGATCGAGGAGACGACATTCGCCGGCGACTGCGAGTCGCCCTGATTCCCCTACTATCAGAGCAGACATGGAGGAGGCCCTGAGAGCGGCGGCCGGGACCTTGCCTGAATCCGACGGTGTGGCCTTGACGGCCTAATTTCACTCCGGGGGGAGAGATTCTTAGCCTCTACGATGCTGGGTTGGGACTGGGGGGGTGGGGGGGGGATAGTTGGAGGTGAGTGGCTGAACGTCCACTAGATTGTCTTCTGCAGACTTGCCCGTTCGGGCTGGACTGAGACTATGGGGTGTTTTTCTTTGTTTCTGGTTTTGGCTAGTTGCCGTGGGTTGGTTCCGGGAGGGTTTGGGAGTTGGTTTGTTGTAGCTGGGGTCCCGTCTGATATTGCCCATGCGCACGCGAGGCCGGTTCTGGCCTTCCCTGCACACCTGCCCCGCGCGCCCTCTCCGCTGTTCCCTCACTTGCTGCTTAGCGCTTCGATCCCCTGGGAGCGATGCCGTCCTTGAAGGTGGTGACCCTTAATGTTAAGGGTCTGAACAACCCTGTGAAGCGTAGGGCGATCCTTTCCCTGCTGGAGGGGACGCAGGCGGACATTTGCCTTTTGCAGGAAACCCATTTACTATCCAATGATTGTCATAGGTTGCGCTCTGCTAAGTTCCCCACCCAATTCTTCTCTTCGGCGGCGACCAAGACTGCGGGTGTGGCCATTCTTTTAGCTAGCTCCTTCAGGGGAGAGGTGTTGTATAAATATGCCGAGCAGAAGGGGAGGCTCCTAGTGTATCGCATGCGGCTTGGAGGTATCGCCTTCACGGTCGGCTCCGTTTACAGCCCGAATGACCACCAAGATCGTTTCCTGGCATCAGTGTTGGTGGATGTCACTGCCTCGCCCGATCGCCATGTTGTCCTGGGGGGAGACCTCAATGTGGTCTTCGACTCGGCTTTGGATAGGTCTGCCCAACGCTTTCCGCAGACGGGGGAGCTTTCTCGAGTGGTGCGAGACCAGGTTGCTGAGATGGATCTGCATGATCTCTGGCGCACACTGCACCCCACCGATAGGGACTATTCGTACTTCTCCCATGCGCACCGTACTTATTCGCGGTTGGACTATCTCTTGGTGAGCGGCCCGCTTCGCTTGGCCGCCACAGCGGCAGACATAGGGGTCTTGTCCCTGTCCGATCATGCGCCGGTTTCCGGAGTTTTTGCTTGGCCGGCAACCCCCCCCTCTAGAGGGATGTGGCGGCTTCGGGATACGCTCCTACATAGGAAGTCGGTGGTGACGCGAGTGGGGGAGGTCATTCAGGAGTACCTGGTCCATAATAGCAATTCCGACACGTCTCTAGCGACGCAGTGGGCAGCCTTGAAGGCGGTCCTCAGGGGGGAATTTATTTCCATTTCCTCGGCGGAGAACAGAGAGCGGCAAATTAAGAGAGACGAATTGACGGCGCAAGTTAGAGAACTTGAGCAGGTTCACCGCCGCACGGGGGCTCCCCGGGTCTGGAGGCAGCTGAAGGCGGCGAGGAAACTCCTCTCTGCGCTAGATCTAGATCGGGCGGAATATGCGGCGTTGCGTCTGAAGCATGCCTTTTATACGGGCGGAGACAGATGCGGTAAGCTTCTGGCCCATCGGCTCAGGGCTGCGCGACAACGCAATGTGGTGAAGGAGATAGTGGGCATGGATGGGGTCCCGGTTTCCGGTGACGCGGATGTGGCGGATTCTTTCCGTAGCTTTTACGAGGCGCTATATGCCGCGGAGCCCTCCCCACCGGGAGAAGCTGCGGCCTATCTGGAGTCTGTGACCCTCCCGTCTCTGGAGCCCGCCCAGGCGGACCATCTGGAGAGGAACATCCATGTGGAGGAAGTCATCTCCGCTATCGCACGATTGAAGCACGGCAAGGCCCCGGGCCCGGATGGCTACACGGCCTTGTTTTACAAGACCTTCTGCTCCACTGTGGCGCCTATACTGACTCGCCTGTTCAACTCCTTCTCTGAGCCGGGGGCCATTCCGCCGGACCTTCTTTCCGCGACGGTGTCGGTTATTCCGAAGCCTGGGAAGGATCGGACCCTGTGTGGTTCATATCGGCCTATTTCGCTTCTGAATGTGGACCTTAAGCTCTACACGGGGATCCTGGCGGCCAGACTTGGACTGCACTTGCCGGGCCTGGTGGAGGCGGACCAGGCTGGCTTTGTGCCCGGTAGGCAGACGGTCGACAACACCAAGAGGGTGACGCATGTGTTAGAAAAGGCCTCGCGCGTCCCGGGGGAACGGATGTTGCTGTCGGTCGATGCGGAGAAGGCCTTTGATAGGGTTCATTGGCCGTACCTTGAGCTGGTTCTCGGGAAACTGGGGATCGGCGAGAAGTTCCGCTCCATGGTCTTCAATTGCTATAGGAGACCGTCAGCGTCGGTGCGGGTCAACGGGCACAGCTCTAGTAGTTTTGCCATTGAGCGTGGTACGAGACAGGGATGCCCCCTCTCGCCGCTTTTGTTCGCCCTCTATATGGAGCCGTTCGCTCAGAGGATTCGCGACAATCCGGATGCTGTTGGGGTTAGGATGGGTCAGTATACCCACACGGTTAGCCTGTATGCGGATGATGTCCTGCTGACCCTGGATGACCCCAGGCGATCACTCCCTGCCTGCGTCCGGGAACTGAACGCCTTTGCACGTGTGGCCGGCTTTAAAATGAACATGTCTAAATCGGCGGCCCTGGATGTGTCGCTTTCCGCGGACACCAGGCGTGACCTCCAGCGTCTTTTCCCTATGCAGTGGTCCTCTTCCACGGTGCCGTACCTGGGGATCCTGCTTGCTCCTTCGCTGCCCGTGATGGTCGAAGCCAACTATTCTTCTCTTGGCAAGAAGATTAAGGAGGAACTCGGCCGATGGGGCAAGGGCCTGCTCTCGTGGCTGGGCCGTATCGCAGCGGTGAAGATGACGGTACTGCCCCAGATCTTGTATCTTTTTCGCGCCCTGCCTCTCCAGCCCCCTGTGGGTTGGATACAGCAAGCGCAAGCTGACATTTCCCGTTTCGTGTGGCAAGGCCGCAAGCCCCGGATGAAGAGGGTTCTTTCCACGCTGGCACCGGAGGCGGGGGGTCTCGGTATTCCGGACCTCCGGAAGTATTTTCAAGCGGCGCAACTCCGGTATTTGGTGGAATGGAGCAGGTGGGATTCGGACAAACACTGGCTCTTTCAAGATCAGGCGGTTGCGGGTCGCACCCTTCAAGAGATCCCATTCCTGCGGCGCGCACACCGCCCGGCTAATCTCTACGCCTCCTTTGTCACCCGGGTTCCGCTACGGGTGTGGGATGCGGTTTGTGAGCTCCGCGAGCTGACTACTTTCCCGTCACCGTTCATGCCCATAGTTGGTAACCCAGACTTTACTCCGGGCTTGGAACCGGGGGCTTTCTCTCGCTGGGTGAGTGCGGGTTGCAGGGCGCTCTTTCAGATTTACGGGCCGGAGGGGGTGCTCCCTTTCCAACAACTCCGGCGGGATTTTGGTCTGCCGGAGACGGACAGACTGCGTTATATGCAGGTCCGTCACTGGGCTCTCCAACCCCAAGTGCGCGACGTCGCAGCCCGTCAAATCACGCCTTACGAGCGGTGGCTGGTGACCCGGACCTCGGATGCCAAGCTTATCACTGATCTCTATAAATTTCTCCAACCCCCGCCGTTTCATTACCACAACCCGGGCAGAGAGCGCTGGCACAGAGAGTTGGGCAGAACCCTGAGCCACAAAGAGTGGGACGGGATCGCATATCGGGCGAGGCACTCTGCGTACCACACTGGGCTGACGGAGACTTTTACCAAGGTGTCCACCTATTGGTATTACACCCCGGAGAGGCTTTACGAGATGCACAAACTAACAGACAAGGGTTGCTGGCGAGGTTGCGGCCAGGAGGGTACTCTATCGCACATTCTCTGGGGATGCCCGATATTGTCTGCTTATTGGAAAGAGGTCTTAGATGAGGTGGACAGGCACTTTGAGGTTGAACTCCCGCGCTTCCCGGCTTATGTCCTGCTAGGCCTTCCCAACGACTTGATGTACCCGCTGAAGTCCCGCAGGGGTAGGCAGATTGCTATTGCGCTGGGCTCAGCGGTTCAAAATATCCTTGTGCATTGGCGCACCCCCACTGCCCCCTCTGTCACTGGCTGGTTACATAGACTCTGGCAGGTACTGGGTATGGAGAAGATGTCGCTCACAGTGGCGGGCAGGGGGGACCAGTTCGAGGAGCTCTGGCACCCTTTCTTGGCACTGTTGTCCACGGAATTTCACGAGATCACATGTCCGAGGTACCTACGCCTTCTTAGGCTGACGCCGCCGGCGGCTCCAGCGGTTTAGGAGGGATGGGATCGAGGGGACTGGGGCCTGGGGGTGGGTGGTTGGGGTGCATGGTTTATAATGGGCTACTGGACGGGGATGTTGGGGTATTGTTTTTCTTCTTTTTCCTCTTTTGGGGGTGGGGGACTCGGAGGGACTGTGTTGCTTACGATGTGTTGCGGGACGCTGCTCAGCTTAGCTTTGCTTGGGAGGTTGGGGACTATTGGAGGGTTATTCGCACGGCCTTCTTGCCTTACAGCATTTGCCCTTTTTCCCCCTCGGGGACTGCCGACCTCCCCATTTCTCTCTAGAATTACTGCAACTTACTTCTTTTTGTACTGTATGTAACCTTGACCTCCTACTTCCCTTCCCGTGTTTTTTATGCTTTAATAAAATGCTTTAAACCTAAAAAGTTAAAAATAATTAAAATGCAACAGAGTGTACAAGGAGAGATGTTTATACTTGCAATGGTAAGTTTATCAGGATCCTACTACTATGCCACATGGAATTCAGGATTCGGGACAAAGCGAAGACTGTGGGTGGGTGGAGATCGGTTCTCAATATTCTATATGCCTCTAAATACTGCCTGCACCCCAAGTTTCTGCAAAGTGGTACAAGCAACACCGTCTGGCTGTTTTATAGCCAGGGCTAAAAAAGAGAACATTAATGTCGGACTCATCTGTACAATTGCAAGCCAGGCACCCAGGGGAAGGAGCTTTTAGCCATTTATTCGTGAATACAGGAAGCAGCAAAGTCCCTAATCTGAACTGAATGTTTAGCTTCCTTGCACTGGTACGTTGTATATCATCCAAAAAAGGCTCAAAGTGATAGTCTTCTTTAATGTTGAGGATGTCAGCGGTTAGGTGACCAAATTTAGTGTTCCCCTGGGTGTCGGCTAGTTTGAGCAATCTATAGGCACTTACTAGTTCCAAACGTGAGATTGACAGACACACCACCTCGGGATTGGTCCATAGGTTTGGAATGCCTAACTTGAGGAAAACATCTCTTATATGAGTAAACCATGGGAGTTTGCCCACCCCCGAAAGTCCTAAAATCCCCTTTAGTTCAGACTGGTAGACTGCTAATTCCGGGGTCGTCCACAGTCTACACCAAAAGGTTAATGGTCTGAGTCCAGACTCTTCTGCAATAGGTCTAATACCTAGATCCAGGCGAAGGGGAATGAGGGGGGTATTTGGCAGTAGACCCAACAGCTCTCTCATAAATTTGTTCTCTATTTTGGTCAGTCTGCCTGTGGGACAATGTCCCCAAAGTTCGGCCTCCTGCACCAACAATGTACAGTGGAAAAATGAGCTCAATTGGATTTGTTTATCAATAATGACACCATAAATTATCACTAGATATTTGTTTTACTAATTTTTAAATCATTAACAAAATTATCACATACAGACCCTGTAATGCTATAACCATCATCATCTCAAATATGTTAATGCTAACATTTTTGGTCAATCAATGATACATAAAACAATTATAAGAACAAAGGCCAAATCATTTTGTGTTTCATTACTTCCTTTTAGCTTCCTATATTTTCAGTAAGTTTAAAGTGATTGTCTCAGGCCTTCCATTGTTAAGGTCCCCTGAAGGAAGTCCTTGTCCAACTGGGAAACCGAGGCCCTGGGCCTGCTGATCCTCCTATATCTAACCTAATCTTTTTTTTTAAACAACTTTATTGGCATTTTTCAAAGTCACATGGAGATCATATCAGGAGTTGTACAATCCGAGTTATTTCAACAGTGTATATATTGACAATCATTACTCCTGCGTACTTCTATACATTCGGAGTTTACACACGGTCCACATTCCACGTTTTGTATGCTATACCCACAATCTCAACACCTTACTTTTCCTCTTTGTTCGTTTTTATTCTTTGCCTGCTATACATTTAATTGATCTCATGTCAACGTTATCCCTCAACTCACCCCTCGTGAAAGTCTTTTACATGACTTTCTGTCTTTGTCGTGTTCGCTCTCGCCTTCTAAAGGAATAAACAGTGGTCTTGTAACCTTTCCTATACCCACCTTTTCTCAGCTTAGTTCACTTAAAACCGTATTCAGGGGGGGGGCCTTAGATCAGTGATCATTACCATCTAGGCTCTGATGTCTTCCTCTACTTTTTCATCTTTACGGACCTGTTTCTTTCGGACTTTCTCAGCCGTTGCCCATTCACATATATCCTTTAACCACATGTCACAACTCGGAGGTGTTGGGTTTAGCCATGCTATCTAAATGCGTCTTTTTGCTACTATTAGACCTAGAATTTTCCATGCAGCTTCCACTTCCTAGGCGTGGGCAGAAGTCTCAATAATACTGTCTTGATCTCCCTGGGAACCTCCCATCCCGTGGCTGCCTTGAGTTTCTGTAAAACTTCCGCCCAGAATGGGGCTATAAGGTCCATACCATATGCAGAAAGTCAGCCTCCACCCGCCCCCCCCCAAATACCGAGGGCAAGTACTGGACCTGTCTGGGTATATTTTGCTCATTACCCTGGGGTGAGGTAAGCCTGATGTACAAAATTATATTGGACTAGTTTAAATTGAGCGTTAGAGCTCACCAATTTAACACATTCATGTATCCTGACCCATTTCTTTGTTGTCATAGGTTCTCCCACTGTCTCGTCCCACCTCACCTGTATGGGTAATATCCTCTCGCATTGCCCGGTATATGTGAGTAATCAGATGCCGACCCTGAACCATATCTAGCATTACTTGCAGTGTTTTTGTTATGGGGGGGCTTGTTAGGTAAGGACTGCCAAAGCTCTTTAGCCACCTGGGAGATTTGTGCGTATTGCAGAAATTGTCCCTTGCTCAAATTAAAGGAAGCCTCTGCACCTTCTCTCATAACAAATTGACCATTATTATATAAATCCCCCAGCGTTATACATCCCAGTCCCTCCATTTTCATATTGACATGGAGTTGGCGAACGGCGGTATCACTCATATAGGCATGTCCAGGACGTATGGTTCTTGTCCCACCGCTTTTCTCACTGTGATCTCTCATATCGCGGCTACATGATGGAAAATGTAAGGGCAATTCCTAGGGACACCCTTGCTGCGCAGCAATAATTCCGGCAAGGAGACTCCCCCGTGCGTCCCTGCTAGAAATCGTTTTTCCCAGTTATCCTGATCGTCTGACCAATGAGTGGCTCTCTATTTGTGCAGCCATAAAGTAAAATTCTATACATGGGACCTCTACCCCGCCATTCAGCCATGGTCTCTGTAGTGTAGATAGGGAGTAGTTATATCCAATGACTTAACGTTCCATAACTCAAATAAGCATTCACGCGTTTCGGTTTGGCACTTGATTTTAAAGCCAACAACTTCTATATACAGTGTATCTGAAACAAAATATATATATACTATAAGAAATACAGTACAGAGATAAAACAAATCATTATATACAACAATGCTCCTATGTCTATTACAACAAACTCACACATTACAATCATCCATTGATTTTTACATTACAATGTATATAAAAACCTATTTCTCTGTAAAAATAGTGACACAAGAATGTCTACCTCTAGGGCACCATAAATATTCTCTTTATCTTTATCTTATTTTCCTGGTCTAAGGTATATATATACCATAAGCGCTATAAACATTTTCATTGGCATCATGATAAATCAATACAGACCGGTCAAAGTCAGGGATAGTCAATTCACTGCATGTTAAACCAGATATGTATACAGACAGCTATCCATGCAGAATATCGGGAATTTGAAGCCTCATTACACGTTTAGTTATTATTATTATTATTATTATTATTATTATTTATTAATCTTATAGAGCGCGACAGCTACCCGTGAGGGTTTCCCGGCGCTAATTGACAATGAGCGACATAATTAATCCTGAGGAAAAGAAATTATTGGGCAAAAAAACAGGTCTTTAAGGTTTTTCGGAAGCGAAAATGGCACTGCTCCATTCGTAGGTCCAGGGGAAGAGAATTCCAGAGTTTGGGTCCCAGTACAGCAAAGGAACGGCCACCTACTCTTGAAAGCTTGAACTTAGGCACGCAGAACAGGTGTTGGGAAGAAGATCGAAGAGAGCGTGTGGATATATAAGGTTTGACAAGTGATTGAAGATAACTGGGAGCTGCTTCAATCTTAATCTTATGCATAAAGCATAGTGCCTTAAATTTTACCCGATTGTCAAGATTAAGCCAATGGAGTTGCTTGATGCGTTCTGTAATTGGATCATATTTCCGGCATCCACATAGAAGCCGAGCAGCGGCATTCTGGACTAGTTGGAGACGACGCATGACCGCCTTGGTAGCCCCAAGATAGAGCACATTGCTGTAGTCCAATCTTGAGGTCACCAGGGCCGTCATGACAGATCTTTGGGTGTCGGATGGCAAAATCCAGAAGATTTTCCTCAGCCATCTTAAGATAGTAAAACAAGTGGCTGTAACTTTATTAACCTGGTCTTTCATCGATAGATCCCTATCGATAAGAACCCCTAGATTTCTTGCTCGTTCCGATGGAATGGGTAAGTCGCCCATGGTTGGCGGCCAGTGTCTCGAACTCCAAAGATCAGGCTTGTTACCAAAGATGAGCACCTCCGTCTTATCGCTGTTGAGCTTAAGAAAATTTCGGCTCATCCAGCGAGAAATGTTACTAAGACCAGACTGCAGAGAAGAAGGTGAAGAAGGGTCAACTTGAGATAAAGAAAACACAATCTGAGAATCATCAGCGTAAGTAAAGAGATTAAGACCAGAGTGATGTGCGACATGTGCTAGCGGAACAACATAGAGATTAAAGAGGAGAGGGCTAAGGATGGAACCCTGGGGGACACCATGAGGAGAAAGATAGGTGTTGGAAGTGGAGGTATTAGAAAAGATTTGAAAAGTCCTATCAGTGAGAAAAGACGAGAACCAGAGCAAGGCTTTGTCACAAATGCCAAAGGAGGCGAGGCTACTGAGAAGGATACTGTGAGAAATAGTATCGAAGGCTGCACTGAGATCGAGCAATATCAGTGCAGCCGTTTCACCTGCTAGTTCTGTTATTTACCTCGTCAAGGGTCACAAACGGGCCTCAAAACTTTTCAACGCTGTTCGTAGAAGGTCATCTTTATATACCGATCTAAAAAATATATATGCGCATTAGCTGATGTTACACCAGTCATTCTTTCAAGTTCCTATTTACCGTATCGTTCGAATTCATTTACGCACCTAGCAAATATACTTCGTTTCCACCGGTTTAATTAGATGGTTCCAAGTGGTTAGGATCAATATCCGTGCGAAATCCACACCTCTCTGAAATGGAGAGAGGGATATTGTGTATATCTTTCAAAAAGATACCAAACAGAGGGGATAGGATTAACGTCAACAATGTGATTCTAAATGATATATATTAGTCCGGTCAGAGTGGTGACCTATCCCCAAATAGAGGGTATCACCTATCCGTTTAACTTTAAAACAACAACACTTGCATAATCTGTACTCATTTATGGCAATCGTGCAGGTGAAATATTATTCTATCCCTTTTATATATAGGTGGGACACAGGAGACGATAGAAGTTACCTGTTCATATCTCCTAGAATCGCATATAGATATGCTGCATAGGAAAGTAACGAGTGTTTCTTTGACTCAGCACAGACTGGGATACTTCATTAATTTAAGTCCCTCTGCACAGCTAGACCGCCAGCAGTCTAGAAACCACCAACAAGAGGGGAAAATAGTCAGGATTTAGTATTAACTCAAAACTCCCTCTTTTTAACTTCGTCTAAACTAGAAGACGTCTCATACCTGCTTGCAAATGCTCGGAGTGGTGTACGGGGCACGAAGCCCCGCAGAAAAAGTGCATTCTAGGGCAATACCTTAACTTTCCGTTTATATACCCTCAATTGCGCGCGCTTGTATGCGTGACATTTGTCACGTTTTCTAACAACTTCCGGATCATTTCTGATTCATTCTGGTGCAACCCTACCTATGTCAACGGAGGTAGAAACAGGACTTACTGGCTATCACTTCAGTATGCCAGTTTAAGAAATGTATTATATATTCAAAAACATACCATCAATATTGTTTCCATCTGCTAAAAGGAATGATATACAGTAATCATATAGAATACAAAAACGATTCAGAAAAATCGATTCAGAAAAATCGATGATAATCACCTTTAGTCCGCAAAGTTACTTTACATCATAATGGTAATTCAGGGCTAATCATCAATGCACTTCTACATGTTTCCTAAATTACAAAACATAACAATCCTCACCGATTGCTCTTTGTATGTATCACGATGTTTAAGTACAATATACCGTTTTAAGATGGCGTCCATTCTTGATTACAAAACAGTTATATGTCTAACTAACACAAGATTAAAATACAACCCCGAAAGCATAATATATTGGGTGTTGCTGACACAAACATATTGAGTTTTATAATACATCAGACATTTCCCAAAAAAACGACAGTCAATGAGGTATACATATGCTAATATTTGTTGTTATATAATCTGCTCTACAGGTTTTTGATATGCCAATACAGATGAGTAAAGATATGATACATTAAATTGACTCTATTTGTATATCCAAGGCATGAGACCATTTCGCACTCACATCGGTCTGATAAGAAGTTCCCATTCCTCCCTAGAGTTCAGGCCATTTCTCACAGTATTAAGGAGGGAAATGTACCACTGTTCACGGGCCTTACGTTTGGATATTATATTACCGCCTCTTTTCCCAATTTTTATTTTCTCTAAGATGAACCATGTGAAGTCATTCTCACTGTGAGTAGCCTCGAGAAAATGTTCAACTAGAGGTGCCGTGATTTTTTTCGTTTTTATGGCTGATCTATGTTCTTGAAATCTGGTCCTTGCTTCTCTCCCTGTCTCGCCAACGTAGCCAAGGCCACAAGGACAAAGAAGAAAGCATACAATGTTACTACTTCTGCAATTATTGAGGCTTTTGTATTTTAAAATTTGATTATTATGTTTTATTTCATCTGTCTGTAGGCACTGTGGGCAGATATTGCATGTTCCACATCTAAAATTCCCTAGCACTACCCTATTGTCAAGCGCTCTTTGAGTCATCTGTGTTTCCTCCCTGTGTGTATGCACCAAAAGATCCCGTAGGTTTTTATTCTTTTTGAATGCAAAACGGGGTTTTTCAAGTTTTAGAGGTTCATCGTGATTAAGGATATGCCAGTTTCTGTTAACGGCATTTCTGATCTGGTTGCTTACAGTCGAAAACTGGCTCACAAAGACAACCTTCTTCAGGGGCTCTTTGTGTTTTTCTTCTTTATTTAAAAGGCCTTCACGGTAAATCTAGCCCTTTTCATAGAGTGGGATAGGAGTTTCTTGGGATAGCCCCTATCCTTAAACTTCTTTCTTAGAATTTCAGAATGCTTCTAGAAATCTTCCAATTCCGAACAATTCCTCCTAAGTCAGAGGAACTGGCTGAAGGGAATACTCTCTCTCTGGGTCTTAGGGTGAAAACTTGAGAAATGGAGGAGGGTGTTTTTGGCAGTTGGTTTGGTAAATAATCCCACTTCAAGGACACCATTAACCTCTTTAATAGTGATGTCCAAGAAATCCACCTTCGAGGTACTGTAAGAGGACGTGAATCTTAGATTTGGATCACCCAGATTAAACCATAGTATAAACTCATCCAAAAGATCTGTGGAACCTTCCCAAATAAAAAAGATATCGTCAATGTAGTGGTACCAGCCCGCAACATTTTCGAAAAATGGGGCTAGTTCGTTGTAGATGTGTTTAGCTTCAAATTCGCCTACATAAAGGCAGGCCAGACTGGGGGCACAAGTGGCCCCCATACTGGTCCCGTTCAGCTGTTTGAAATATTCATCTCTAAATAAGAAGACATTATTCATTAGGATAAGTCCTATACATCTCACAATACATTCTCTACTAGCTCCACCAAGGTCATGGGATTCTAAGATACTATTGATCACATTGACCGTGTCCCGTTGGGGAATATTTGTGTAGAGAGACTCCATGTCTATTGTCACCAGACACTGAGTCTCTCCACAGAAATCTTTTCCCTCAATAAGCGAGACCATATGCGCAGAGTCTCTGACATAGGATCGCAGACCACAAACAATTGGTCGTAGAAAGTGATCAACATATTTACTAATAGGTTCCAACAAGGAGTCAATGCTACTCACTATTGGTCTCCAGGGGGGATCTTCTAAGTTCTTGTGGACCTTAGGAAGGCCATAGATAGCAAGGGGTCCTTGATTCCATGTTATTGAGGAATTTAAATTTCTCTTCACATATCCAGTTCTTTTCTTTTGCTTCAATAAGAAGATCTGAGCAATCTTTCGATATTCTAGAAATACTGCTCACTTGAACACGTGAGTAATGTTCCTTCACTTCAAGGAGATTATACATTCTCCTGTTATAATCTTCAGTGTTAAAGACGACGACCCGCCCCCTGTGTCGGCAGGCTTAATTGTAAGGGATTTATCATTTTTCATAGTTAAGAGCCAATGTTTCATCCTTACTAATATTCTGAGTACTTGATCTATTTGATCTGCCTAAGATGTTATGGATATCACTTTCTACAGCAGTTTCAAATGCTTCAGTGTTCTTACCAACCATAGAGAGTGTCGGGGTAAAACAAGATTTTGTCTTAAGTCCTAAGATATTTACTCATTCACTGGGCTCTTTGTTTTCGAAGAATCTTCTTAGTCTTACTTTTCTAAAAAAGGAACGCATGTCCTTTTCCAGCTGAAACTGATCTATATGGGTAGAAGGAACAAAGCTAAGACCCCTACTTAATACATTCATCTCAACATCAGTAAGGGTCCTCTCAGACAAATTAATTACTGGTATTCTGTTGGTCTCCAATAGCTTTTGTTCCTTGTGCTCATATAATCTTGCAGTTGTGGAGGGCCCCGATTGAATTGGCCCCTCCCTGCGTTCCCATTGTACCGTTGCCCTCTCTTCGGGCGTGACCCTAAAAAAGATCCTTGGTCCTTAGGGTAGTTTCTACTGGACTGGTCCTCTCTTTGTGGACCCTCTTCCTCACTACTTGATCCAGATGTTTCAGAGAAAGTGATTTGTTTACTCCCTCCTCTGTTATACATTTGTTTATTTTGGGGTCTATCCCAACTTGGGTCATTTCTCTGTTGGTAGTAGTTTTCTTTTAGGAAGGGGTATACTTTTTCTTATGAAAATCGTTCTATGTCCTTTTTTAGTTTATTGGTCTTTTTATTAATGAGATATTCATAATACCCTTCGGCATCCCTATTAATGTCCTCTAATTTCTTTTTGGCCTCTTCAAGGGCGGGACAGTTTTTCAGTTCTATTTCCAATTTATCTATTGCCTCTTTTTCTATTATAATCAAGTCCTGGGCAGTCTCAATAATTAGAAGGATCCAATCTCGGCTGCATCTATTGGAAATCATAGTCCAGGTTTCCAAGAACTTCCTATTTTCAGAAAAAAGGCCAGGTTCGTTGCGCACCTGTAGACCAATAGGGATAGTGCCTGATTTAATGTATTCAACTAAAAAATCGGCGTGGGCTTCAGTACGGATCAATTTCTTTTTAAGATTAAGAAGTTTCCCCCAGTTTTCCCCCTTGCTTGTAAGCACTGTGATTTTATTTCCATATTTGGTGTTAATAATTCTATTTAGTTGGTCGTCACTGAACCCAAAGGTCCTAAACTGATCCATTTGTAATTCTCCAGGAAAATATATTCCTCTATGACTCTCCAGCCACAAGGGCTGTGCACAGGATCTCTAACAAAAGAGAGGGACCCAATATCCAAAGGGGTAGGGTTCCAAAAGACAAAATGTCAAACAAGTATCCCCTTTGGGTGAACTTACAACATAGCAAAAGCTATTTACCACAGCCTTCCAAACCTATACAGAAAAACTTTATCAGCACAAGACCAGGAGCAAAAGAAATAGAAATGATATGTTCATACAAAAATGTACATTATATTTTAATACATATAAAAACAATGTAAGGTATAACAACAATAAAAACTAATATTTATACACATCAAGTTATTACAGACAGTGGGAAAAAATATAAAAGGAAAATGATTCCAATTAAAAATGAGATGAAAGCACGCTAGTCGGAAGGGATTTGATCAGACTCCAATTTGTAAATCTTTTGTGATTGGAGTAGTTATATCCAATGACTTAACGTTCCATAACTCAAATAAGCATCGCCACGTTTCGGTTTGGCACTTGATTTTAAAGCCAACACCTTCTTTAGGATTTAAAAATAGTTTCCCACAACATATACAGTGTATCTGAAACAAAATATATATATACTATAAGAAATACAGTACAGAGATAAAACAAATCATTATATACAACAATGCTCCTATGTCTATTACAACAAACTCACACATTACAATCATCCATTGATTTATATACCACTTTACATTACAATGTATATAAAAACCTTGTGCTGATAAAGTTTTTCTGTATATGTTTGGAAGGGTGTGGTAAATAGCTTTTGCTATGTTGTAAGTTCACCCAAAGGGGATACTTGTTTGACATTATGCCTCCAAAATAAGACAGGCCTTCAACTACTTAAAACCAAACGGTATCCACAAAACCCGTGACATATTGCGCAGTGCCACTCATGCACACCATAGTGACCAACACCAAAAAAGCAAGAAAACCAATTCCTTACTCTATACACTATTCCTCTCTTCTCCTTGTCAAACAAATTGCTGTGCAGAGATAACATTTCTCAATTATGCACACATTAATTCACTATGTATTTAAGAAACAGGAAAATGATTTAAAAAAGTATGATTCTTACCAATAAGGTTTTCAATCTGTGGCACTCCCTTCTATCAAATTTCTTAACTGCGGGGAGAAAGGGGATAGCATTGCTGACTGATACTGACAGCCTTCGGAGTCTATACTTTCAAGCTACTTTCCTCAGTTTACTTACATGGTACAGGGAATCAATCTTCCAACACACGGCTCGTTTTCTCATTCGAGGTTCGTACGTGAGCGCACACAGCGCGTGAACCTTAAACCCCTTCCACGTTAGATGACGTCATGACGTGACCGCCATCTTGAGAGTAATGAACGTCTAGTGCGGGAAATCCACAGAACGTTCAATGGTCCTGATCTATTCGCTTACTTCACTCGTAATAGAGTACAATTCTCCCATAGTACCCAGTTATACAAAGGCCATTATTCAACCTTGTTTTATAGAATTATCAATATTCTCAACCACCCACATTGCTAGATATACTCCAATTGCAGAATGTTTCAAGAGTATATACAACATCAGTCAAAATATACTGAAATTTACACAAGCCATTTCTAGACATCAGACAAATATCATTAGCAAGTCTAGTATCAGTGTCAGTTTGTCCAAAGACATTCAGATACTTCAATCCAACAGGACCTTTACTCAAAACAATATTTCATGCATATGATTCGATATGGCAGCTAACCATACAATGTTGCCAAAGTGTGCCATTCCACAAGAGTTCAGTCCTTTCTCTACGGTCTTGGCAGACCAGATCCATCTGTTTTCCTTAAATGTGAGCAGATGATCAACATTACGACACCGTCTAGAACCCTTCACCATCTCTAATACAAACCATTGCATATCTGTTAGCGTATGAGCTTTTAGAAAACAATGTTCCACCAAGGGTGCTGTTGTTATTTTGCATCGTATTCTTGATTGATGTTGTGTTATCAGTTTTTTCACTTACTGTATCGTTTTTCCAATATATAACAGTAAGCTTGGGCATTGTATACAATTAAAGTAATCCTCCCTTCTGGTCCATTCCGCTTAATTCTTAGAAACTGTCCAAAAGGGAGATCATCATGTAAATTCTGTGGATGGCAGCTCGTATACTTTAGGGGTGTATTTCTTGATGTTGACTTAGTATATAAGCTCATTGCAAGATTGCCTTCATTATTCCAGACCTTGAGATCTAAAAAGTTTATACTATCTTGATTGTATTCCATAGTAAATTTTAAGTTGTCATTTTGTGAATTTAGCCTCCCATGGTAATCCAAAAGAGTGGATACCGGACCATTCCAGATCAGGCATACATCATCTATGTACCGCAAATACTTTTTGATGTTGCGCATATGGATTGTTGTTATAAATTACCTCACCTTTAAAGGCAGCAACATAAAGATTAGCTATGTCCGGGGCAAAAATTGCCCCCATAGCCACACCCTTTACCTGACCAAAAAACTTGTGATTAAAAATGAAATAGTTGTGTTCGAATCCAATCCTAGCACAATCCGCTATAAAATCCGTGGGCACTCTGTGTGGACAAGTCCTTAATTCCTATGTGTTTTTTATTATCATTAAAGCCTCATTTTGGGGGATGCTGGTATATAAACTTTCGATGTCCATAGTGACCAAAACGTCAGTCTGGGCATCAAAAGACAATCCCTCCAGCTGTGCAATTACATCCATCCTGTCCCTCAAATAGGATCGTGTACAAGGTACAAATGGCTTGATGAAGAAGTCAGTGTGTTCCACTAGTGGTTGTAGAATCGATTGACAACTTGCAACTTTCGGTCTGCCGGACGGATGATTGTCATCTTTATGAATTTTAGGCAGCGTGTAGAATGCTGGAATAGAGTACTCCTTTTTTCTTAAAATAGTCTGATTCTTTTTGGCTGAGCCATTGTCCATTCAATCCTATAGCTGACAATTCTAGAATCTCTTTTCTGATATAGTCAGTAGGGTCTTTCGGTAGACTTACATAGTGTAATGGATCTTGTAGTTGTCTTAATACTTCAGCATCATAATCTGTTTTGCTTTGCACAATGATACTCCTCCCCCCCCCCTTTATCAGCGGGCTTGATCGTTAAATCACTGCGGCTTGCAAGGGCCCTCGGAGTATGTTGTTGATCCTTAGAGAAATGAAACCTCCTGTATTTATGCTCTTTAAACAATTGTTCCACCTCAATGAGAATTATATTCTCAAAGGTGAGCAACTCCCTAGGCATATAATTAGTAGCAGGACAAAAAGTAGAAGGACAACGTAGGCCTGTAGTATCATGTTGTGTCCCCACTGGACTTTTATTGAAGAAATACTTCAAACGCAGGCTTCAAAAAAATTTGTATAGTTCTATCTGCGTTATGAATGGATAATTTCTACAAGTGGGAACGAAGGACAATCCATTACACAGAAGTGCAATTTCTTTTTAGCTCAATTCATTGGAAAATAGATTAAAACTAGGCACTACTTGCATATTTAGATTGCCCATTATGGTATTTGGGTCTACCACTCGTAGTATTGATTGCGAGTTTGGCGGAACCCTGGGGTGTATTGGTTACTGTACCAACCTCTCCTGATGTTCCAAACTCGTCCCCTTTGATGTGGTTGGCCTCTCCGTAAAAAAAAAGACTGATTTGGACCTGGGACAAAGTCAAAATTCCGTGCACCCCCTCTGCTAGATTCCCCCTCTGACCTTGAAGATGCACTGTCAGAAAAAGTAGTGTATTTCTGTGGTCCAGAACTCTGACCTTGGTGCTGTTGGAAAAAATCTATTCTTAAGTAAGGATAGGTCCGATCTCTACTATATTTCCTGATATCTTTTTGTAATTTGTCAGTCTTTTTTTATATATTTGTCCTCTGAAATTCTGCCACTATAGTTTCTAGATTCTTCAAAAAAACTCTAGCATCTGTCACTGCGGGGTCCTCTAGAAGTTTTTTTCTCTAGTTCTGCAATTTCTGCTTTAATTTTGTCAATGTGCTTCAATGCGGTTTCAATGCTAAGACCCATACAGCTTTGTGAGTATTTGTTTGACACAAAGCTGAAGCCTGTTTTAAAGTCCTTGTCATCCACAAAAATAATAGGAATATTACACACCTGTAATCCTACAGGAATAATGTTGGCATTCAAACAATCTGTGGGAAACTTCGCGTGTAATTCAGTGCGTATCTGCATCTTATGTAGTCTCTCTAAGTTCCCACATATTGAATCCTGTTTTATATTTACCCCAACATTCCTATGTTGTGGTCCTAATAATGATGGTCCGCTAGCTATTCTAGCAATGTATTCCTCCGTATAAGTTAATGTTTCCTGTTCTGACATTAGTGCTTAAATATGTAAAGAATAAGTATAATTACAACCTATTGTGCAAATCAGTTAGATAACGGTGTGATCACTGGACATAATAATCAAAAGTGCAGACCTATATACAAAGTGAAACATATATCACAAAACCAATTATAAACATAAGGGTCCTTGCAGACAGTTGCCTGCGCTTATATTTTCAACAACCAAAAGGACCACCCAATATACCTCGAGGGACTGGGTACAATCAATAATCTCTAAACAAATGTTCCTCAAGGAATTAGTTTCAATAGTTATCTAAATATGTCATTCAGTCACAAAATGAGTGAACAGTAAAATTATTGCAACAGGGATATATTCAAGAAAGTTGTATTTTATAACAAGAAGTAAATTCAATTCTGGTTCATAGCAACACTGTCACTACTAACATTTCACAATTTCATAGTAGTATAACACCCTTTTGTCAAATAATAGGATTCCTAAATTCATGAATGTTCCTCATCAAACAAATACAAAACGGGTGTAAATTAGTTGACGTTTCGGTCTCTCATTGGTCACACAGATCCATACGATCATCCTCAGGACACAGTTGCTCGGTATCCAGATATTCCTATACAAAGTAAAAACAATACATACAACAATGAATAACCCCTGGGTTCTCCAAATATGTCTGTATATCGTCGGCCCACACCGCAGTCCAACATCAGTGACTGGCCTACCAGGCATGCCTAATAAATAAGACAGGCCTTCAACTACTTAAAACCAAACACCAAACGTTGTCCACAAAACCAGTGACATATCACCGACACAGTAAGTGAAAAAACGGATAACACAACATCAATCAAGAATACGATGTAAAATAACAACAACATCCTTGGTGGATCATTTTTACTAGAAGCTCATGCGCCAACAGATATGCAATGGTTGGTATTCGAGATGGTCAAGGGTTCTAGACGGTGTCGTAAAGTAGATCGTCTGCTCACATTTAAGGAAAACAGATCGATCTGGTCTTCCAAGACTGTAGAAAAAGGACTGAACTCTTTTGTGGAATGGCACACTTTGGCAGTATCGTATCGTTAGTTACCATATCGAATCATATGCATGAAATATGGTTTTGAGTAAAGGTCCTGTTGGATTTAAGCATCTGAATGTCTTTGGACAAACTGACACTGATTCTAGACTTGCTAATGATATTTGTCTGATGTCTAGAAATGGCTTGTGTAAATTTCAGTAGATTTTAACTGATGTCGTATATACTCTTGAAACATTCCGCAATTGGAGTATATCTAGTCCTTAGCAATGTGGCTGGTTTAGAATATTGATAATTCTATAAAACGAGGTCGAATAATTTTTGAGTCCTGTATTGTTATGCATTTTCTCAATTGTTTGACAAATTAGTACTCACCCAAGTGTGACTTGATTCTGGTTCTTACCTTTTTGATGGGGACTCTTTGAGCTCCTTCAGAGTGTCACTATAAGACTGCTTACCTTCAAAACTGTGCTTTTAGTTGCTATCTCTTCTGCTTGAAGGGTTAGTGAGTTGCAGGCCTTAGCTGCCGCTGCCCCTTCAGCTCTTTTGTATCCTGATAAGTTGATCTTGCACACCAGGGATGCTTTCTTTACCAGGGTTGTGACTGCTTTCCATCTTGTTCAATCCGTTACCCTTCTCACCATCCTACCAAAGAGAAAGAACGGTTCCATCAGTTGGATCCTAGGTGGGTGGTTAATTACTACCTGGATGCACCCAGGATTTGCAATTGGATGATGAGCTCTTTGTTTGGTGCTGTGGTGCCAAAAAAAAGGAATGGTGGTACAAAAGAGGACTCTCACAATGGGTTTCAGCTTCTGCACTTGCCTGAGGAGTCCAGTTGTGGAAATCTGTAAGGCATCCACGTGGGTATTCTTGCACACTTGCAAAGCACTACTGCCTGGATTCAGAGGTTGCAGGGATGCTTTGCCAGGCCCGTACTGCAAGATTTTCTCTTCTAACCACCCTTCAACCCACCTCCCGGGTAGGGCATTGTTATGAAATCTACTCTGTAGGTGAGGAATCTGCAGGTAGATGCATCCATCAGAAGAAACAGTGTATTACCTGTGGTAACAGTCTACTTGGTTGATATTTTATCTACCAGCAGATTGCTCACTGAACACCTTCCTCCCATTTAATGTGGGAGTTGTAGGGAAAGTTAATAAGATCCCAAAGTATATCAATACTGCAAATCTACATCAATATCAGTCCATGCTCTCACCTCGAAGGCTTTTAAACAACAGAGGGAAACTGACATAGTTGTGCCTTATGGCCTTGGTGACACTGACTGACAGCACGTCTGATGTCAACAAAGTCCAGCACCCTCTACCAGTGATGAGAGCTTTTCAAGTTTTTGGGGTCCAGTCTGATGTCTGGGATTGTTCTATGATTGAGAAGTCTGCTGGTAGATTGAGTATCTACCAGAATAATCATTACCGCAGGTAAGTAACTTTTTCATTTGGTGGGTCAAGCTTTCACTGACAGATATGTACAGGGAAGGTTCTCGTCATTCTGAGGGACTAAAATGGCAGCGATGAGGCTGCACAACTTCAGGCCCATAAAATGATAAAATTCAAGGTGATGCACCACCCAAACATGAGTGAGATGCCTTTAAAATTATTGTTTATAATTAAAAGGCGAAAACATAATTTCTGTTTCAACATTTGGGAATTCCAAAATACATTTGTACATTATAAAATGTTTTTATCTGGTCTGTGCCATTGCAGAGGTGAACTTGTATATAAATCAGCCTCTAAGCTGGGCCAGTAGGAACAATCCAGACCAAATTGCTAGGCCATTTGCTTTCTGTACAAGGACACAAGCAAGTTCAGACCGGTTCGGCCTTTTTGGGACTCAACAGTGAGGTGCAGACTGTCACCACTTGAGGTTTTAATGCCTTCCTGAGTTAATGCAGCTTTGTCTCTTCAACCTTGTGAAAAGATATTAGAAAATAATGTAGTTAGTATTTGTGTTTTATTAAGTCTATTTTAAAAAAAATGGCTCTTGAACTAAAATGCTACTTTCTTTGTGTTTTTGCAGGTCCCACCAAATTTGCAGAATGACGTGCTAATTAGCCTTTTGGATACTGATCCAGATGTTGTAGACTATTTGTTGAGGAGGAAGGCTTCACAGTCATCGTAAGTTGGCCTGTTTTAATTCCCCTATGGGTTTGGGTGGATTTTTTCAGCTTTCCAGTAGAAGTGGTCAAAATCATCAATGTTTCTGTAAATCAATGTATTCGTCTTTTTTTTCGGAGAGTAAACGGGTAGATTCAAAACCATTGTTAAATCTGTATTTTTCTTAGTGTGGTTCTGGTGATATGTGCAAAATAAAACTATAGACATTATTTTTAGAAGGGGCCATTGCTTTATTGCTCGTAAGAAAAGACAAAGCCCTCTAGTAATTCACAGTGCATGCAGACCAAATATAGCAAACACAAGGAGATGATTGATGGAGCGCTGAAACTTTTCAGACACTCACCCCATTCACAGATCTGGGTTGATGCTATTATCATTCTTTAGCTCACTTCGCCACCCCAGATCAGACCCAGCCCATATGCAAAGCAGTCTTGACTGTGTTCCTCATGGGAACAGTCCAGCCCGAACTGCCAGGCTAGGTCTTCCCTGGACCAGAAACAAGCATCCTGGGACCTGTTTTGGTGTAACACCCCTCTTCAGCCAGTCTAGCTTGAATCCAGTGAGAAAGTGATCAAGGGAACCACGTCTGGGCACACACTGTTCATCAATGTATTAGTCTATTTTTTGGACAGTAAACGGTTACATTTGATAACCGTTGTTAAATCTGTATTTGTCTTAGTGTGGTTCTGATGCTTTGTGCACAAAAGCAATTGCCAGTATTTATTTTTAGAAGGGTCCATTGTTTTACTGCTCCGAAGAAAAGACAAAGCCCTCTGCATTAGTAATTCACCGTGCATGCAGACCAAATATGACCTCACCTAGGTTCATTTTTCTTTTGAAATGTTAAATTGCTGTGTTCACAGTTGTATAATACACTGCGGAAGTGTGCAGTTGATCAGCCAGAATGTTTTCAACAGGATCCACTGTTAAATGTGTTCGGTCATGCCTGTGCTTTGCCCTACAACACCAGCGCTGCTGATAAATTAGGCACAGTGCAATTAACACTATCCTCAGGGCCAGTGAAATAGTTTACGACCAAAATAGGCATCAAGAAGAGGCAAATTACGAGGAACTGCATATAATAAAAGGCAAATTATGCCGCATCTGTATTGGAATTGTTATCTAACTGTTATGCCATTTTTACAACACATTTATTGATTTGTGTGCCCCGGTAGTTTAAAATGTATAGGTTCTTTAAAAAAATAAAACTATGTCTTCAGCAAAAATAAATCAACATTTTATTCACCAACAATTTAATGATTGGAGTACAACTTGAGTAACTACCCGGGTTGAGAATATTTCACGCATTCCGCCCATTAGTTTTTGCTTTTCTAAGTAAGGTACCCCATGCAGTGGGTATGCCGCTGAACCCTTCCGGGGTTGCTTGTTTTATTGTCTAGAGGGGACCTGGCTTGGTAGTTTGGGCTGGACTATTCCATTGGAGCCGTACCAGGTCTAATTTCCATATGGCTGGTCTCTTTCTGACAAGGCATAATGGTCAAAAATGGACTGGTAATTACCAGGGTTGGAGATGAATTCAATTCTTCTGTCCATTAAATTTGGATTTCTAATGTGCATCAAGCACACACACGTTATTTTGTCATTAATTTTCATCTCTGCCTCCTAGAGTGATTTACATTGTGAAAAAATACTGTGTTTTAGTTAGCAGAGCCAAAATGTACATGTTCACGCTCTTCGTAAGGTAAAGGGTACCTCTTTTGTTCTGCCCATCCATGCTGTGATAAGAAACTTTCTTAGGGAGTGCAGTATTGGATTTGTTCTGTGTTCACACCTTGAAGTTGATTAAAGAACTCCTTTCAATCAAGAAACGAACTCTGAGCATAATTTCTACATTACATTGTTTATTATGGAAGTGTGATTCTCAGAGTTACCTTATTTTTCAAGACATCAGAAGTTAGACAGGGATGCAAAAAAGTCTGACCCGATTAAATTCGGAGGACCCTATTGAAAAACTGTTTTAGGAACAAAAGCATGATTTGGCATCAACTGTCTATAAACATAACATTTTTCCATTCCCTTTGAAGTATATTTAAAGATGTAGGTTTTTGTTTATTTCTTTGTAGAAAGACACTTCTTTAGCACATTTGGTATTAACACCCTCTGGGCACAATTCTCACATTTCCACTACCCGAACAAAGCAATTAGCATGTGAAAACTGACTGGTTAATATTTGTCTGTTAGTAACCTAATCCTTATATCACTTTGCTATGGTTCTCTTTGGCCCTTGGCAGTTGTCCAAAGAAGCTCTAATTTTCTGCTAATGGTATTTGACTCCCTCCCGGTCACTTGGTCGGATCACTTTTTAATTCAATTTTCTTGATCCATTCAGCCTTCTACTGCCGCTATGAACACTCCTGTGGTTAGACCTCCTCTTCGTATTGAGCCAGCTGCTTTTGATGGGGTCCTGGCTGATACTCGTCCAGATATGTCAGGGGATTTATTAGAAGCAGTTGGCAGACTTAAGATTTGGTTGGCCGGTGCAGTTGAGAATTTCTCTGGTCCTCTAGGTCACAAAAGAGCAAGAAAGTCCCTGCCCAAACCTGGTTTTCTAAGGAGTTAAAAGAACATACATTTGCATGTAAAAAGCACGGGATTGGAGACAGGCCTACAACCCTGTAGCTAAAGCAGCCCTTAGGAAAGCGCAGAACAACTATTACTCTATGGTGAAGGTTGCCAAAGGCCATTTTTTTTGCAGAGCGTATTGCCCAATCAAAAAATAATTCAAAAGAAATATTTTCTATTGTTCAAAGCTTCCTTGATCCCCGGGCGGAACAGAGGACTTCTCCTGGATCTAATGATTGGTGTGAACAGCTTTAAGTTTTTTTTTTTACTGATACAATTAAAGCCATACAGGATAGGTTTGTACAGAGCTAAGCAGCTGGGTCTTCGAAGACTGCACTACCGAAGCTAGTCACAATATTAATGCAGTATATTGCCCACCTCAAGTGGTCTGCTGCTCGTAGACCACGGAAAAAATTCACAAACTAGGTAGATGAGAGGCAACATATAAGTACAAAACAACGTGTGAACATTCAATGAGATGACATATTCTAGTGCTGTTATTTGTCTTTTATTTCCAGCTGTGCAATGTATGCAAGTGATGAATACATTGCACAGCTGGAAATAAAAGACAAATAACAGTGCTAGAATATGTCGTCACATACAGGATAGCTTTGGGTTCATCAACCAGTCTCAGGAGATCCAGCTCGATCCTAAAACTGTAAGGCCGGGTTTAGTGTGCCCTTCTTTGGCTACATTTTCTACTCCTCTGCTGTCCGACACCCTGATTATTCTTAAATCGCTCAAACCAGGCTCTCCTACTGACCCCTGTCGAGCAAGGCTACTGGCGGCAGTTGCGGATATAGTCAACCCGGAAGTTAACAACATTGTTAATATGTCCCTTCAGACTGCTTTGATCCCACCTGAGTGGAAACAGGCAAAACTTCTCCCCTTGCTGAAAAAACCCTCACTTAATCCCACAATCCCGGATAGCTACCGTTCTATCTCACTTCTCCTGGCTGTGGCGAAGGTGTGTGAGAAAGCTGTTCATAAACAGCTCTCTGAGTTTGTTGAGACCTCGGGCGCCCTCCAACCTGCCCAGTCGGGCTTCAGGGCACCTCACAGTACTGAGACGGCCTTGGTTGAGATGGCGGAGGCTATTAGAGAGTGTCTTGATGCTGGCGGCAGAGCAGCATTAGTGCTTTTAGATCTCTCTGCCCTATTCGACACCGTGCCTCACCAAAAACTTCTGCCACGGTTGTCTCACATCTGCATCTCTGGGCTTGTACGGAAGTGGACTGAATCCTTCCTAGCCAATAGATCACAGCAAGTATGGTTGCCTCCTTTTTCTTCTACTTCTAGAAGTCTGAATACGGGCGCCCCCCAGGGCTCTACACTGAGCCCTCTTTTGTTCAATGTTTACATGACGACCCTGGTCTACTTGGCAGAGGAGCTGGGCGCTAAGATCATAGCCTACACTGACGATACCCAACTCCGCTTCACATGGAACAAAACTTACTCCTCTCCGACCATTGCTAAGAATTGTCTTGCTGAGGTCTTTAAATGGCTAGCAAAGGCCCAACTGACGTGCAATGAGGAGAAATCGGAAGTGCTCCTCTATGGTTCTTTCCCCCCGCATTTCAGAGAGGATATTTGGCCTGTGGGCTATCCTCGGTCTAGCTCGTCCAGGTGTCCTGCTAAAAATCTAGGGGTCTGGTTCGGTGAGGATTTGAGATTTCTGCCTCAGATTAACAAATTAACGGGCGTGTGCTTTGGCACACTGAAACGCCTAAAAAAGTTTCTGCCTCTTTTACCTAAAAGGGCTAAGTAAATGGTGACCTGCGCGCTCATCCTGTCAAGGTTAGATTATGCCAACGCCCTGTACATTGGTCTCCCGGCATATCAGCTAAAAAAGCTACAGATTGTCCAGAACGTGACGGCTAGAGCCTTGTTGGGTATGGCAGGGAGATCCAGTGCTATTCAGAACCTTCGAGACCTGCATTGGTTCCCGGTTGAGCAGCGGGTACGGTTCAAGGCTCTTACATTAGTCCATGACGCCCTCCATAAGGTAGGGCCGCAATACCTTAGGAGACGGTTCTCGTTCTATGAGCCATCTCAACGTCTTCGTTCCACAGGCCATGCCTTGCTGTGGTTCCTAGGTTCCGCCAGACTAGATTAGGCGGTAGCTCTCTTTCCGTTAAAGTAGCCATGGCTTGGAATGCCCTGCCCTTTGAATTAAGAAATATTGAGAGCCTCAGGGTGTTTAAAAAACAGTTAAAAACCCTGTTATTTAAGTAATCTTTTGTTGGGCCATTTCTTTTCCCTTCTCTACCATTTGGCTTTCGCGCCAGGACAGTTCCGAGTAGCCGTGCGCGTTTTAAATGGAGGCTAACATAACATAACATAACAAGTTGAAGGATAGGAACTATACAGTTTGTAAAATAAAACTTTGGAGAGGCACTGTTTTTATGCGGGTTAACTCCAAGATCTCTTTGTGCCTTATTGCTTTGCAGACAGCAGGACAGAAATACCTTGCTTCTACTGCCCAGTAACATTTTCTTGTACAAGACACCTAAGAGAATCATCACATTTAAGGAAATTCCACACAGAAGCAATGAAAGTGTTTTTTTGTTCAGCCAAGTAGAGAAACAAAGTGAACCACCAGCCAGTACTTACCTTCTGTTTTGAAAATGGTAATTTCCTTTAAGGTATCTCTGTCACCCAATCCATAGGCGTTCTCCCTCTAACCAATAGAAATTAACTAAAACAAGTATTGCTTTGTTACATCAAGAGAGAGGAGCTCTAAATTATTGGGTCAGAATTCTGAAATCACTTGCTTGCCCTGCATACGTGTTTGTGCTTGTAGAGAACAAATTCCTATGAAAACCTATAAATGGGCACTCAACAAGCTGTGTAGTGCCTGGAGTTGTGAAATAAACCAATTCAATGATAATGAAGAGTGTGGTACTACAGGGTCTGAAGTCCCTTAAGTTTCAGCCAGAGGAAGCTCTAGCACCATTGATTAATTTTTTGGTGTCCAGCTGTATTGGGAAACGAAGTTGATAATAGAGTGTCAGAACCCCCCATTAGCATAGTATTTGATGTATATTATCTTGACAAACCTACTCCGGGTGTCAGTCCTCTTGATGAAACAACACAGGATGGATGTTTAAGACTACATTGGAGCAGCTAGCCCTGGACTTGTTTTTGGAGGATGTAATTGTATCCTCCCTACCCTATATTTTTAGGTTTAGGTAACCAGGCTGAACCAACTGAAACACTAGTAGTGCACAAAATATTACAGAGAACCTTCTTAAAACCTTAACAATGCCTAGGAGCTAGCATATTTCTATTAGAGCAGACAAATGGTTGACCGGAATTGTAGCATTGCCAATAGTTTCCTTCAGAAACTTCTGAAATGCTTTCCTTGAGATCCTTCTGTAGTGTCTACATGGAGAGCTGCTTACACAAATGCCATCAAAGAAAGGAACGAGAACGCATGGGACGATTTGGTTCTAGCATGCATGTAGAAGGATGTTGCGGCCTTCTCGAAAGCAGTGACCCTTAATATTTTTCATTTCAAATTCAGGTCTTGTATGAACATCATGGTCATATCCCCGGTGATATTTGGATCATAATATTATGCAGCTATTAATGAATAAAAGGCCACGATTAATAGTTGTATAGTTTTGCCGACTGGCAAAACACAACTCCATTTTAGCTTTCAGGAGGTCTCAGAAGACATCAAGACAAGTCCCACATGAAAAATGCCATGGCCTGATGGTACTTATGTGAACTTGTATAAGAACAATGTTAATTTGTGAGGTTTTATTTTAACCAATATGCTAATAGCCACTTGTCATATTGTCATACTCTAAACCTCTGTTTCTTATTGATTCAGTTGTTAAAGTCATAGGTAGGATCATGTTCACTAAAATGTATACATTGGCATAGTCTCATACATTGGGACAGAGTGTCAGTATTGATTTAGAGCAGAATTAGGCACTAGGCAATTAAATTTGACTCTTTACTCTTAGTTGGCAATTTCAGCTTTCATTTTGGTGAAGCTGCATATCCAGTTATTGCCAAACTGAAGGATGATTTGTTGGCACTGAATGTAATTAAAAAAGTCAAAAACCACTGCATGTTGCAGCCATATTCTGGACCAAGTTTTGTACCAATATGAAATCTTTGAAAGCTGATCACTTTTCACCATTACTCTGGTTGGATCATTAGTTGTTAGACTTTCCATTTATATTGGAGTGGATGCCTTTTCCTAATAAAAGTCAGCACCTCTAAGTGCAGGGCTTGGAAAAGCATTTTTATTGAGAACCTTACAAAACAACTTCAGTTTCCCAATCTTGGTTCCAAAATAAATGCCAACATAGCGACTGCTTGGCTCCCCTTCGGCGCACCTCGATTATACACCCTAAAGACGCCAATCGGTGGTTCAGCAAAGAACTGAAAGAGCAGAAGCTCACGGTTCGACAGGCAGAACGCAGATGGAGACTGGACTACTCTTCCATCTTCAAGTCCCGTTACGTCCTTCTCTTTGGGACTTACAAAAAAAACATCATAGAGACCAAGAAAGCCTACTTCTTGGCTAAAATTCTGGCGGCCGAGAATCAACCTAAGGAGATTTTCGCCATCACCCACGACCTGGCTTTTTCTGACAGGACCTCATTAAAGCCCCCTCCCTCTCAGAAACTCTGCGACTCGTTGAATTCCTACTTTGTAGAAAAAATCGCGACAATCAAATCAAACATCCCCCCCTCCCCTCTCTTTGTTGACCCCCAGCCTCTTTCAATTCTTTTCCCCCTCTCTCTGAGGAACTCTTCCTCTCTCTTCTCCCCAAAATTAAATCCGGTTCCCCCTCGGACATCTGCCCGGCACACATCTTACGGCAGATTTATTCTGTCTGTACCCTGCCCCCTCTCAGTTTCCTTAATGACTCGTTGGCTCAAGGGGTTGTGACTCCATCACTAAAATCCGCATCTATCGTTCCCTTTTTAAAAAAACCAGGAGCCGACCCTTCGGTGCTGGCTAACTATCGTCCCATCTCCCTGCTACCCTTTTTAGGTAAGGTGCTTGAGCGACATGTCACCTCTGCGCTCAGCTCCTTTGTCGAGGAGAATGGGATGCTGGCCCCCTGCCAGGCTGGGTTTCGACCTAAGCACTCGACAGAGTCAGTGGTGGTGTCAGTGCTCGACACCCTCAGAGAAGGTATGGACGTAGGTCAACCTCAGGCGCTGGTCCTCCTTGATTTGTCCGCCGCTTTTGACACGGTGGACCATTCCATCTTACTCTCCCGTGTCAGGGCGGCGGGCATCGGAGGCTCAGCCCTCACCTGGCTCTCCTCCTTCCTGAGGGACCGGACCCAGGCGGTCCGTCTTGGGGAGTTTTCAGCTACCCCCTGCCAGGTCCAGTGCGGAGTACCCCAGGGCTCTTCTCTGTCTCCCTTATTGTTTAATCTTTACATCTCTCCTCTTATCTTTGCTCTCCAGCAGCTGGAGGTCACGGTATATAACTATGCCGATGACCTCCAGCTCATCTTTAATCTGTCCTCTTCCTCTGACTCTATTTCCAACTTTCAATCTACTCTTTCCTTTATCAGGGACTGGATGAACTTCAACCACCTGAAGCTCAATCCCGAGAAGACGGAACTTCTGGTTACGGGTGGTTGCTCCTGTCCCTGGAACTCTCTATTTTGGCCCCCTTCTTTTGGTCCTCCCCCCACCCCAGTCCCTTCTGTTAAGACCCTTGGCATCAAGCTAAATGACAAACTCACTATTCACTCCCAGATAGGTTCGGTGGTTTCTTCTTGTTTTCTCACTCTTCGTACTATCCGCTCTATTTCCCGCTTTTTTCCTTTCCCTGCACTCAAATTAATCATGTCCGCACTGGTCCTGTCCCGCCTGGACTACGGGAACATTCTGTTCAATGGTATCCCTCAGTACAGCCTGTGCAAATTACAACTGGTGCAGAACCAGGCGGCCCGCCTTGCCTTCGGTCTCCCCAAATTCCATCATACCTCTCCCCTCCTGAAAACCCTCCACTGGCTCCCCGTCCGGGAACGCGCCTTGTTCAAACTAGGCTGCATGGCTTTCCAGGCCAGGACTGGCCTGGCCCCTCTCTTCATATCTTCAGCCATCAAATCTTACGTCTCCGGCAGAGACCTCCGTTCCTCGGCCCAACATCTTTTAGCAGTCCCTCGGTACAGGAAAAAAAAACAGGGCGGCTCCAAATTTTCTACCCTCGCCCCCGTGTTCTGGAATTCCCTTCCCTTCCACCTTAGGTCTCTCACCCAGTATTCCATCTTCCGTAAATCCTTGAAAACATTTTTATTCACTCAGGCCTTTCTGTCTTAAACCTCTTGTCCCCTTCCTCAGCTTATGCCTTAGCGAATGACTCCGCCTAGTAGGCTGTTTGCTATCTCAGCGCCAAGAAACCGTACAGGTGTATGTTGCGCTTTACAAATATTTTTAAACTTAAACTTAAACATAGCAGCTGCCCTATTCAACTCCATCATGGGAAAATATATTGGTATCCTAGCCCATTGAAGAACAAGCAAATTACCTAGATGATCTACCATGACAAATTGGTACTCTTCAAAGATACGTCAGAATGCAAAAGGTTATAAAGAAGATGGTGAAAAACAAAAAAAAGTAATGGGCAGAAATACTTTCAAAGCTAAACACAACAGCTATCATAACATAATACAACAGGCTTGCAGAGACTACTTTATGCTCTGGATGAAGGAGAATAAGAATTCTTCTAGTGCAGTATTTAAAGTGGTTGAGGAATTTAAACACCCGTAGGCTTGTGAGCAAGCCATCTTGATGTCTTGGACTCACTGCTCTAATATAGCGGATTTATTTGAGGAACAAAATCATAAAGATTTATTCAGCTTGTTGTTCAGCCTAGTCCTAACTCTTATCTGGAGGTCTGATCTTTACTGCATCCTGCATCTATGGCAGTCCTGATTTTCCTCTCTGCCTTAGCAATATCTGCTAGAGGGCAGTCCCGATGTTGCTCTGTCATGTTTATTGGGCCTTCTATAGATCGAGTCCTGTTCACCTCAGCAATAAAATTATACATTTTCAGCCAACTGGGCTTTAGGCTCTTCGAATCCTGCCCTCATTTTACGCTTACGGATCCACAGAGCCAGAACAGTGGAGTGATCATTCTTCTTTTTAGCAACAAGACACTGGAATAGTCTATCACTTAGGATACGACTTACCCCTAAGCTTCTTCTTTCAGGAAAGCCCTAACATCCTAGCTTTTTACATTTTTTAAGCTACCTAACTGTTTAATTTTTAAATCTCCGCTCTTTCTGGAGGCTGTTTTCTCCCCTGATCACACTAGACTGCACAAGGTTAGCCCTTCGAAGATGAGTTTTGCACATTTACAAATCAGATTAACATATCATAACTGTAGACCGATTTCTCAACTTAATTTTCTTAATTAGTAAATATGTATATGCAAAACAAGATTTCCTATCTCTAGTATGCATAGACCTAAACTCAGTTTTGATTGGGTCAGTAGAGCCAATTGACAGTCCAGATTCCACGGGGTTTGCAATGCTGTATTTTTTATTTCTTAATTAATGTGCCTCATAAGATCTCTGAAAGATTAAGATTCCAGGCCGGTGGTGAATGCTCAGATGTTTTTTCTTTAGCATGAGGTTTGCACCATGGCTCTGTATGGGTCTCCCTCCTTTTAACTCTTTGCACAAATCGCATGGAGGCTACTTTGAAAGCGAAGGAGCCAGACACCGCTAGAATGGCCAATACCATTATTTCTGTTCTGCTGTGTGCCGGCAATGTACAGGATAGTTAAAGCCTAACAAATCGATTGGTTCTTGCGTCTCTTCTATGGACGGCCTCAATCTGACTCCTTATAGCTTCAAAACCTTAATTCTCACTAGGCCAGGTAACACAAAACCCATTGGCTCCCCTAAACCAATCACAACTCTGCAATGCAGCATTGTGATTGGTCCGAGCACCGTGGTTCGGCCCTTCGACAGGCAGTAGGAGCAAGTGTATGTTCTCCACCCAGAGTGAACTACATCCTGGGTGGAGGACATGCAAAGTGTGCATGAATGTTTGCCCGGCCCTAGATGGCTGGCCAAACATTCAAGCGCACTTACAGAATGTGGTAACCACTCCTCCCCCTGCTCTGAGAGCAGTGCAGCTCGCCCCGCAAAGCTGCCACAGCATGTCAAAGTAAAATGATAACATCAAGTAATCATTTTATTTTTCCTTTACTACATTGCTCCCAAGCAGTGGGGTGACGCTTCTCCGCTTTAGCGGAGGAGCTGACACTGGTGGGTCATTTTCTGAATAAGACTGTTAGTGAGATCTACTGTGATAGACCAATAGGTATATTTTTTGCGGTGTTGCACAATTGTTTTATTCTATATTCATGTGGTATATCTTACTGAAATAAAAACATTTTTATAATGTAAAGGTCTAGTAGTGCCCATCTAGTAGATTGACTGCATACCTTTTACAATATATTGCCAACAATTTTAAAACCACTTTTTTCCTCAATGTCACTTGACCAGCATATGCAGTGGCAAGAAGACCATGGCAAAACAGAAGAATCCTCAGGGTGCACAGAATATGAAAGCATTGGGTTTTGGATTGCTGGGCGTCAGTCATTTTAGGGTTAATACGTCACCAACTATTAACTCCCCAAATGTGCCATTCTGCTACAATCTCATCTGAAGTTGCTCACCTTCATTGTGTCTGGTTGAGCATTTGTGGTGACCACATGCCTGGTTTGCCTCCGATTCAGAAAGCAATTTTTGTGGCCTACATTTCTCTCACCTGCTTGAAGGAGATAAAAAAAGTAGAAGTGATATTACACTTATTTTATAATTTAATGGCAAATTATATAAGGTACCATTTCACAAATCTGCCATGTGAACTGAACATTACAAAATACCCAGTGGGTCTTCCCCAGTCCACTTATAATTTGTGAATTTTATATTGGTGACCCTGCAGACCTCGGTCCCCATGAAAACTGTATTTAGATTTGCCAGTTTACGGACATTTCCCTACTAATGTTCTATAATTTGTGTTTCTGAGAAAAAGTAAGTGATTTTGTGTATCTTTAAAAGAAACAAAAACTCATTTATATTTGCATCCTCAATATTCACAAACGTACATGGGCTGCTCGGTAAATAGCCGTTAAGGTGCTGAAAAAAGGGGGATAGCTACTCTTGTTTGAACTACCTCATAGCAACATTTTAAAAGTAGCCATTTAGCTCAGGAATGTGCAAACTGCTTGACAATGAAATGGGCTAAGGGTATCTTTCCTGAGATAAAAAACACTGAAGATGGTAAAAGTGCTTCAGATTCCGTGGTCCGTCAAGTCGAATACCAGGCTTTGCTCTGAGGAATGCCTTCCCGAGGGCTTGACGTTTTTCCCAGGCTTCAACTGCAAGTGTTCAAAATGAATTCATTGAATGTTCTGAAGGAATTCATTGGAAGTTCTGATAGAACGCAGCCTTTGAGCTTCTGGGGTTGAGGTATTTAAAACCTAATAAGATATTATCTATTAATAATTTGAGGATACATTGATGCAATTCCAGGACGGTAAAACGGAAACGATGCATAAAACTTAGTTCAGAGAAAGGTTAAGGAGTGCAGTATACTGAGGACATTTAGTGAGTTGGCAAGAAGTTATGCTGCTTTAGAGGGCATCCTTTTTGTCTAGAACGCCAAGAAGAAATGATTTTTTTCTGTTCATGTATTGTAGAATAGTCTTAATTGAGTTTTTTGTCCCGAGCTGTGCGGGTGATTTTTGGGTCAGATCTAAAACTTATTTTTCCTATGCCAGCCTAACTGTACACTTCCCCGAATACTTGTAATCAGCACGACTCCCCCGAAATTAGAAATATATTTAGTCTGTTTAGCTTTGCCTAAAGCATGCATTATATATATATATATATATATATATATATATATATATATATATATATATGAGTTATTTAAAAAAAAAAAAAAGGAATCTACAACCAGGAGGCATGTAGTTCATGTACTTGTGCGTTCCCAACAGCTGCAGGTCCGCACTTGCACAGTGCAGCTTGTTGCACTCTGCCTTTTGGTACACTTGTTGCAGCTCATTCCCTTGTTCCTCCTTCCTCAATCTGCAGATAGTGGGCCTTTGGCCTGCCCTTGTTTCTTTTGCAGTCTTCAAATGCCTAGGGGGCGTGGCTTGGACGGCAGAGCTTATGGCTGCCTGATCCTGTCGCTCCGCCGTATCGGAGAATCGAACTAAAAATCCACAGCGAACACACGGAATAGAGGCTGCAGAGATCGATGACCTGTACGTCGGAACTGCCTGAGCACACGCAGGTTATAGTGTGAACCCCCGGCGACCTGCCTCTGCGGAGAAAATCACTGCTGAAACCGAAGAGACACAGTAAGGAGATGGATATCAAGATGGTGGCCCGAAATACCAATGCTGTGCAGAGCCTGAGGAGCTGCATCGAGTACGAATAAGGGAAGCTGGACTTGGCAATAGCACCGGAACACTAAGTAAGCTCACTGCCAACTTGCTGCTGGCCCCTCCCAGCCAAACACCCTGCCCAACTCCTGGGGGTATCAGCAATCCCGGGGGGGGGGAGCCTGGGCAAGAAGCACAATGAGCCACAAGCGCATGAGGAATTAACGCCTACAAAGCAGCGCGTGCTGTGGGAAGTAGCGGACACACAAACTCTAGCTAAGATGCCGCTGGTAGCAGACGGGAGGAGCCGCGGTGAGTTTACGGAGCGGGCGGATAAAGAACAAAATCAGGGACAAAACAAAACCGAAAACGGTTAACAAAATAGCGCCCTCCGCAACAATGGAGTAGGTGCGGCCGTGAACACAAGGGAATCCACAAAGAGGGTAGAGCAGTGCGAGAGCGGAAAGTAGCTTGAGGAGCAAAAGCGGAAAACACAAGATCTACCCAAGATGTTGCAGGTAGCAGAAGGGAAGAGCTGCGGCGACCTTACGGACCGGGCGGACTAAGAACAAAACCAGGGACAAAACGAAACCAAAACGGTACACAAAATGGTGCCCGCCGCAAAAAAGGAGTAGGTGCGGCCGCGAACACAAGTGACCCCACAAAGAGGGTGAGAGAGGTGCGAAAGCTGCAAGTAGCCAGGGGAGCGAAGCGAGGCAATAAAGAGGACCGAGCTGCCGGGAGTACAAAGCACCGACAAACTGCCCCAACATGCCACTAGAAAAGACCCACGGAGAGGGTACTCTGCAGTACCCAACGGAGGGGGGAGCCGCACACAGCTGCACTCAGCGCAAAGAGGCGCCCGAAAGCACTCCATTAAGGCTCACCGGTAAGGAAGGGAAGAGAGTAAGGCAGTGCAAGCGTAACAAATCTGCGATAGAAACACCAATGGAAAACAAAAACAAAATAGCGCCCGCTACAAGGATCGACAAGCGACCTCAATAGTGCTTTCTCACCGCACTAACTGTCACTAATGGTCATTCACTGTTAAAAACTGCCCTCCATTTACTACTTCTGCTTAGCTTCGTAAGGGGAGAAGTCACTTAGTCCACTCACTGCATGTAAGGGCGTGGGGAAAGTCTCAGCGGCAGCGCAACCAAGGATAACCGAGCAAGCGCTCCCAACCAGACTCACAAAGCTGTCACTGAGCACCACAGCCTAAGCGCAGCCTAAGAGCAACCGCAGGGGTGGCAATCAACAAAGAGCAACCATCAGCCGAGGGTAAAGAGTCCTTCCCTGTGAGCAATTGTACCCGACCCTGACAACCAAGACACCCGAGACACCAGTCCTATAAGGCACTGAGCGGTTAACAGCTCTAAACCTAATAAGCCCGTCAAACCCACGCGACACCAAAAGAACAACCAAGATAGCATAAAACGAACACGGCTGGACAAGCAACATGGCAGACAGAGAATTGAGGCAACAACAACTGAAGAAGAGCAAAAGTGAACCAGCGACATCGGATTCACCGATCAAACAAAAACCGGACATAATCAGCACCCTATAAATGATATTAAAGAAACTAGCGGAGGTGCATGACCTGGCGAAAACAACAAAACTCACCACAGACACAATCCAACTGGAGATTGTGGCGGTCAGAGCTGACCTAAACTCAGTGAACATCAGACTGGCAGCGGCGGAACAAAGGATCAGTGACGTGGAAGACTCAACCCAAAATGTGAGCTAAGAGATGAAAGCAATATCAGCGGCAACAGGGGCACTCCAAAAGCAGACAGCAGAGATGGAAGACAGAGGAACCGCAGAGGGAACATACGCATACTCTGGATCCCTGAAGGGGCAGAGGACGCGGCGGGATCCGGCACCACATTCCCTGAAGACCTAATCCCCAAGCTCACCAACCTAAAGTTCACCCGACAATTCCAGCTAGACAAAGCCTACAGAATTTCCGCTTTCAAACCAACAACGTCCAAATCCGCTCGGCCTATCATATGCAAGCCCTTGAGATCTCAACACACCGAAGACATTTTTAACTTTTCACACAAAAACAGCCAGATCAACTGGAAGGGCCATAAGATCATCCTCACACAGGACTATTCAAAACCCACAGTAGATACCAGGAAAGGATTTCTAGCCCTACGCCAAACCCTCAAGAACAAAAACATTCCATTCTCGTTCGTAGCTCCCGCAAAGTTCAAGATAACAGACAAGGGGAAAATCCACTTCTTTACAGACCCAAAAGACCTGAACCGCTACATAGACGGCCCACCAAACCAAACTATGGACACCTCGCAACATGGCACAGCGAAGAGAGGCCCCTCGACAGAACCAACCACCGGGGGGCAGGCTCCTGAAAGGTACAGAAAAGACAAGGGACGTCAAGGCATATACAATATTTCTACTTCAATGAGGCCAGGTCTTACCTCAAGAACAATACTCGCCTGCAACGATACAACAACTACCTCACGCCTAAGGGCGACACTAACCAACCAACTCGCCTAAACGCCAAAACAGAGCAGAAGATCACAGCAGACAAAAAGATAACTCAGGGACGACAATGTATCCTTTTGCTACGGTTACCTCGAGCGTAACACCGAGCACTCAAACGTCAGAGCTAATGTACAAAACAGTAGAGTTTAAAAAACTAACTTACACGACAACAACTCTCCAGGAAACGGAATGGCGATCCTGCCATTGCACAGCCCACAGATGAGTGAAGAGGGGGGGGAGGAGCAGGGGGGGGAGCCGCACCAGTATTTCTCAGATGTCTGTCCTGTCTACTTTCTAATCTTTTCTTCCTTCCACACCTTGTATGTCACTGCACATATCCGTTATCTCAAAAGGCTCACAATGCAATAATGGAAAGGGCACACATACTGAGCCCAAGATACAGAGAACAGCACAGAACCCTGAGTGTTGGGCACACAGATCTACTGCACCACACTACACCAGATGACTAATAACAAAACCCTCACCCTAGCCGCAGACCTTAACATAACATCCTTCAACGTCAAGGGCCTAAACCACCCCATTAAACGCAGGAAAATAATGGACTACCTAGCAAAGACCAAAAGCGACCTAGTATTATTACAAGACAAGGAGGGCAGACTTCTTATAACAAACCTCTCAAGAGGGGAGGAGCGATTACACGTGGCGAACATATATGGCTCTAATACAGACGATCCTACATTCTGGGCTGAATTGTCTGGCACCCTAGACAGAATATCGCTGGACGAACTCACAATTGTAGCAGGGGACTTTAACATCCCACTAGATCACATAATAGATAGACAGTCCTCTTGCCAATACCACCCCATCAACTCACACGCAGCACTTCAAAACATTTGCACCAAATTCAACCTCAAAGATGCATGGAGACTACAACTCCCTGACACTAGAGACTACACCTTCTACTCCAACCCACATAACTCGTACACAAGGATAGATTACATCTTAATTTCAGGGGGGCACTCACACTTGATAGAAGACTCCAAGATTGCACCAAGACTAGTCTTGGACCACTCAGCCATTAACCTAAAACTAAGTGGCTGCGACAACTAAGCGATCCCAAGAAGATAGCGCTTTAACAATGAAACTATCTCAGACCCAGGTTATAAAAAAGAAATTGAGGAAGCCATAACTGAATACCTAACCCACAATGATTCGCCAGAGACTAGCGTTAGCACAATGTGGGAGGCCTTAAAAGTAACGATCAGAGGTAAACTAATTGGAATTAAGGCAAAAATAAACAAAAAGACGAACCTGAGAATAAACCAACTCGAGGAAGAAATAAAAAAACTAGAACTCGACCACATAAAGGCCACAAATGACAACACACTCCTAACCACTCTAACGCAGCACAAGTGCGAGTACTATAAAATCCTGAGCAAAAGGGCAGGTCTGTGATTTAACAAATGCAAAGCAGTTAACCTTGTCGAATTCTACAGAGCGGGAAAACTACTGGCATCATACCTGAAACACAAACGCAACCAAGTAGCAATCTCATCAATTACAGACTCAAACAATAAAACGCACACAAGACACAAAGAAATCCTCAGTACATTCCAAGGGTTCTACTCAGAACTATACCAAACAGAACAGACACTTAACGCAGAAGAATGCACAAAATTCCTACACAGACTAGGACTCTCAAAACTAGACGCTGCAGACCCAGGAAGGCTAGGTCAGGAAATCAACTGCACTGAAATTAAAATGGCTATCAAGGCACTAAAAAAAAATAAAGCACCTGGGCCAGATGGCTATACTGCCGATTTCTAGAAGACCTTCCGAACACAACTAGCCCCAACCTTGAAAAGGGTCTTTAATCATACGGCATCCACAGGGGTAGTACCACAGTCCATGACAGAGGCGACTATAATAGTCCTCCCAAAGGAGGGCAAAGGCCACCAACTGCCAAAAAACTGTAGACCCATATCCCTCATCAATGTGGACTGTAAAACCTACGCCAAAATTCTGGCGGTCAGGCTAAACACGGTCCTACCCAAATTAATAAGTAACCCCCAAGTCGGTTTCATGCGAAATCGTATGTCTAGCGACAATACATGACTTTTCTGCAACATACTACAACAAACCTCCACGAAAACAGAGCAGGCAGTAGCTATTGCACTGGACGCAGAGAAGGCCTTCGATAAGGTCTCCTAGAGCAGCGCATGCAGACCTTTAACGTAGGGGAGGACTATATCCGGATGATCATGGCCCTGTACCAAACCCCCTCAGCCCGTATTATGGTAAAAGGCTCACTTTCAGACCCCTTCAAACTCCAGCAAGGCACCAGACAAGGATGCCCGCTCTCACCAAAACTCTTCCTTCTGGCACTCGAGCCCCTCATCCTGGACAGAAAGCTAAACGACGCCATAACAGGGGTCGATATCAAAGGGACCGTAGTAAAACTTGCCGCATACGAGGGTGACATTCTGATAATTACAGAACAACCAAAGACCTCGATTAAGGAACTAATGTCCACAACAGCGGAATACTCCAAACTATCAGGGTATAAACTAAATAATGAAAAGTCAGAACGTAAGCCACTAAACATCTACTGCGCGAGAGACACGCTGGGGGAATCGGGCTTGACATGGCAGACAGGACACATCAACACATCAAATACATAGGAATATCATTTGGTACCGTCCTGATAAGCACCCTACATCACATTGAAAAGTTCCTACTAGAAAAAGTTAAAAACCAACTAGAAGCCTGGTCACTGAAGTTTATAACATGGTGGGGGCGAATTGAAACCTTAAAAATGATGATCACGCCACTGATAAACTATCTGATAAGTATGCTTCCAATCCTCCTCACAGACTACTTCCACCGGAAAATTGATAAAATGTTCACCAAATACCTGTGGCGCGGAAAGAAGGCTAGGATTAGTATTAAGAAACTGAGCATAACGAAAACACAGGGAGGGGTGAACCTAGCAGACTTCAGGGTTTTCCAAACGGCTTTCCTAGCTAAACAAAGAACGCAATGGGTGGCCCCGACTCCCAATTACACACATGTATGGTTACAGGTAGAGAAAGCCATTCTGAATAACCTGAGCCCACTAGCCCTCCGAACTGCAAACCCACACACACCTAAACCGATTTTTAAAAACACTAAAATAGCACTCCTAAAGGTCGACAAGATAATGAAGATCAGCATTAAAGGGTCCAAATCAGAATCCTTGTGGGCTAACAGCAAGATCAAGTATAAGGGGAAAAACCTCAACTACGAGACATGGATAGAAAACGGTATATCTTACCCACACCAACTCGAGAAGGGGACATCCCCCATTACATTCGCTGACCTGAAAGCAACCCACCAGCTGGAAGACATAGACCTATATAGATTTCTAAAGATAAAAACAGCCCTGTCAAAGACAAGCCTAGCCAGAAACCAACCCTCGATCTTCCGCTACATAGCAAACATCTACAAACTAGGCTATCAAGTCTCACAATTTTACAAAATACTACGCCCAAAAAACACCAAACTCAACACCAAAATAACCGAATACTGGGATAAACATTTCCACCCCCCGCTAAACGACCAGGAATGGAAAACTCTGTGGGCCTCGGCCACGCGAAATAAGATCACCCCAGTCTTAGAACAAACAAAACTCTGGCTACTCCACAAAACCTTCTGGACCCCACACCGCTTACACACTAGGCCTCAAGGAAGACTCCCTCTGCTGGAATTGTAACACAAAAAAGGGAGACTTAGCGCACCTCATTTTCCACTGCCCAACACTCAAGGTGTTCTGGAGAAGGGTATTTGATTTCATAGACAATGTGTTTAAATGCAATCTAACAAGAGACTTTGCCTCCCTCACCACGGCCTTTATACGTACTGATCTCTCCTCAGAGAGAGAGAGGGAACTAATGGACCTACTTCTGACAGCTGCGGTCAAACTAGTACTAACCAACTGGAAAGACACTAGCAAAACTAGCTACAAAGGTTGGATCAACTGGGCCACTCGCCTCAGAGGAGCGTACCGCTTGGCGCTGCAGCACCCCCCCTGGAAAGCGTCAATAAGGGGGCTGTGGGAAACGCTGGACGAACCTCCATAGGAAAACAACCAGAACACCTACTGCAACGATCCATGACCCAAGGCAATGCAAAAATACGAACCGGGTGGACTCTGAAATTAGCCTGAATATCTCGAGTTGAGATTAAATGAACTACAGTTGACATACCGGACGCTAATGTTTAAGCCAAGAACGTATGCCTCTATATTTGCCTGTGCTATCCTCTTTCTCATTTCTAACCTTTCTATCCTTTCCTCATGCAACTACTTCTCTAGCAAAAATCTAGCCGTAAGGTGGTAACCACATGAAAAGTAATGTACTAATGTTCTCGACCAGTCATGGTTAACCATGCAACAGCATTTGTGATTGTATACAATTTATAAAAAAAAAAACAATACAAAAAAAAGCCTAGCTGCAAAAATTGTGCAGCAGAAATTGTGATTCTTAGATAAATATGAATTAGCAATTCGTGCACATGCCTGGCTGATTTTAAACAACTATGAGAAGGCAGGCTCGCAACCGATCCTGAGTTTGTATGTTAAAAAAATCAAACAGAAGTTCATCTAGCACAGGCTAAGCAACCTGCCCACCAGTACTCTCTGCAGGCTGTGTTACACCTATAGAAAAACAATCATAAACATAGTCTTCACTTATCTGGCCCTACTGACCGAGAGGAATATACTGTTAAAACCTCAGTTCAGGCTATTAGGTATACTCTCCTGCAGATCTGCTGTAGTGGCCTGCTTCAAAGCAGAGCAGTCTGCTTTGACTGCAAGATTTGTGAAATGTGTGCAGTCTGCTCAAAAACTATTGAGTGCCACCAGCTCCCACGAAAGATCATAATATTAATGACCACACTTGGCAGTTGTAGTTTGCCTTTATACAATGACCAATGATCTGTCATAATGGGAAAACCCTTGCACTATGTAACTCATTATCATCTTACAATTTATGGATATACCCAGTGACTATATTGAGTAATATTTCAGAAGGAATGTCACATTTTGATGGACTTTTAGTGACGATTGCTTATTTTCTAATGCATGTTTTTAAAGTAATTTAGGACTTTAATAAGTTGTTGGTATGGTTATCAGGAGATGTATTTTTATGTCAGTTGATGAATGTGACTTGTGCACTCCTTCATTCTATATGTATGGTTTTAATTAACATATGAATAAAATAATGAATTAATGAATTGTATGTATTTGAGCTAATAATCTGTGAATTTGCTGGAGCCTTACATAGTTTAGGTGTGTCAACTATTTCAGTTGCAGCTGAATAATCCATTTAACAAACATAGATTTTTCCATTTCACTTTAATACACACCATGCATTATGTGGCATGGTTGTTATGGATTTGGGGGTCTTTTGGCAGACCACCAAAGGTGTCAGGGTCACCCTATAGTCCACTGGGGTCCGGAATACAAACTGAGACCAACGCTGGAGCCAGAGAGAAAGGATATTTATTACAATCTCATGAGAAGGAGCGGTTCCTCAACAACAGACACCCATAGCTGTCTGAGGAGGCAGTCTGTTAGAATGGTCTTACTTCACATGTTATATACTCTTTATCCTGCCCCAGGCATGTAAGGGAGTGGTATCATTTAACTTTTATTCCATTCCTAAACAAATAGTCAATCTGGAGAATCAGCAGGTGAGTAGCCTTTGGGGCTTTTTGCAGGATATGGGCAAAACATTATAATTACATAGTACACATAGGTCACTCTGGTTAATTGGTACTGCAGGGCATGGCATGATTACATGTCAAACAAAAGGTTAATCTGATAAGCACAGGTAATGGTGAGGACCCTGCAGGGTGTAGGCAAAAAGCATGTTTATACAATTGAGTCCATATATATTTGTCGTTTGGACTACTGCAGGGCAAAGGTGAGAGGTATGATTACACAGCAAACAGAGATAAGTCTGATTAGGCCTGTTGAAGGACACCTGCGGGGCGTAGTGTGCAGGGTGAGGACGATAAACATCTGGGAAACTCCCTTTCCGACTGGTTAAGCATGGGCTGGTCAGTTAGTGGCAGGCCAAAGCATGAACAGAGTGTCCGTGCAGGAATGCAACAGGTCAAAGAGTGGAGCTCCAGAGTGTTCATGACACAGAGAGAAAGTCAGTCATGAAGGTTAAAGCACAGCATGGTGGAGTGAATGGCAAGATAGCAGACCCACTTTTCCACAATGTTCATTATACTGTCTAAAACCTATTTGAATAAGCAGAACAATACTGTGTATTTGATCAGTGGGTAAACGTTACAGCAACAGTACATATGAAAAGATGGCTGCAGCCACTATGGTGTCCTTATGAAGGATGAACAGGAAGAATTTTGTTGCTTATTAGAGACATTGGGCCCATTTTAACAAAGAAGTTAATTTTTGCCAGTACTACCTAGTGTGATTCAGCAAGACAAATATATATTTTTTAAGGCCTGGTTACTGCTCATTGAGGTTATGCCAAGGACATATAGGCAATGTAGGACTTCTATTTAGGATCCAATCTATATTGGAGGTAACATGGGACTAGAGTTCACCAGCAAGGAGATTTCAAAACCCAGCAGCTATCAGTGGCCTTCTGTCAGGTCAAAAGAACAATAGGTTGGATGCTGTATGCAAAAAGGGCGAGACAGACCAACCACCCCAAGACTCATGCCCAATTCCACAGCTCCACTAAGTCAATATATCACAGGTTTGGGAGGAAATTGAGGAGGCATTGAAACATCACTCTGAGGTACATGGAGTACATGGAAAGAAATAGGCCATTGTTCAGGAGGGCAAAACAATTGATAACATAGTCCTAAAGCCAGCCTGAGCTGCAGAAGACCCTGCTAGCAACCAGCTTAGGATGGGTTTGGTAGTCAGATTACATAAATGCATCAGAATTTCATTTATTAAAACTACAGTATAGGCCAACAGCTCAATAAATGGGGAGAATTTGATTGTCCAGTGGATGAAAGACTCAAGCAAATGAAAGGTAAAGAGGCAGCTATGGCGATGAGTGCTTTGTAGAGCAGAGGCACCTAATTCAAGTTGCACCAGCATTCTAAAGTTGGCAAGAATCCAAACGCATCTTGGCAACAGACGTCAAGTTCAGGAATTCAGACCTTTTATGGCAGGGGAATGGGACAGATTCCAAAATGAACCACCAAATATAGAATGTCCAAGATCTTTGAAGCCCTTACCATCCCATCCTGTTCAGGGGACATCTGAGGAGTTACCCAGAAGCCTGCAAAATATAACGTCCGGCTGTTAAGTCCTTGCAATAATCAAGCAATCATACTATGTATCACCAACTTGAAAACCTTCAAACCAATATTTCAAGAAGACATTGAGATTCAAGATGACTGTCTTGCAGGACATCATCTCATTGTTGAAGATGAAGAATACCCAGCAACAACTGACCTTATGAATCCGTGTTTTCATAGCCCGAATGCATCCTATATAATAATCAAGCCTAAAATGTGTGATGTGAGAGACATCAGTTCAGAGTTGCATTTTAACATAAAATCTGCTATGAGTGTGTTCACAAAATATTTAGTGGTGGTGACTGCACATCTATGCTGGAAAATTATAAATGTATAATTGTATATGGGTAATTGCCTGGCTAAGGGAGAATTTGTCTGACCAGTACCAAAACACTATACACATTGATCTAGGTAGGTTTTTTGTAGCTTAGATTCACAGTCTACTTTCAAAAGTTATTTACAATGCCAAGAAAGTGAGGCCCTTTCATGATTGAGGATATGGGCACTGTGAGAGCAATAGTAGTAATCTTTCTGATTGTAGAGCTAATACTTCACAACAGCGTTCTCATTTTTAAGATTAATCCATGTTGAACAGTGAGAACTGTGATGGAATTGATAGTTATGATGGCCTACTGTATCCATATCGTATCCATATCATATCCACAGGCATAAAAGAGCAGTCCAAAGATGGCTATTAAATCATTGGGTATATTCAGCGAGGGACCAGGAGAATTTAGTAGTTCTCACAGGGTGGTAATTGAGTTACAATGGTGGGCTGAGAAGATGATGGTGGGCAGATCTTTAAGAGAGACCGTCCTTAGTGTGTCAATTACCACAGATATCTCACACACTTGTTGGGGAGCACAAATAAGGCACTGTAAGAAATCTGTGAAACACATTGCTGCTTCGAGCTAAGGACCATCTTTTTATATTTAGATGTTTCCAACAATTATGAGGATCACCGGTGCAGGTCTTAATGGGCAATACAACAGCATTATTTTACTTCAATAAGGAGGGACAAAATCAAAGCATATTTCAAATCTATAACAAGAGATTAGCAATGGACAAATATGCTCACGATTCACCTGGGGGGATTTTACTTAACAGAAGAAAAGAATGTTATCTGAGTGACTCAAAGCAGGTCTGCATCGGCATTTCTCAAATGGTATTCACATCAACCATTCGTAGAGCATATATTTTGACAATTGAGGAGAATCAGTTATAGATCTGTTCTGAAGAAGTACAAACGCAAAATGCTAATGCTTTGTGTTCAGGTACCCAAACCCACACTCCTTTCGAAATGAACTGTCCAGGAATTGTTCTGTGATCTTTGCATACCAGTTTCCTCTAATGCAATAAGTGGCCAACATCTGCACGTCACATATGACTGTAATTGTGATAGCATGAGCACTGGCTTGACAGCCATGGTCATTCACATCTAATGAAGATTTTCCTGGTACAACAAACGAAGATGCCACCAATTCATATTTATTCACAGTACAGGATGCGAATTCAGACATTGGGACACGACACTTTGTTGAACTTGGCAGCATGTTTCCTGAAGTCCTAGAATTTGCCACTTAAACATTTCCTCAAGATGAATAGATATCTTGAGAGACAGGTAGACCCAGAAAATGTATGTATTATGCGACAAAGTGGAAATGTTTTGCTTCTAGAATCACACCTTTAACTGACATAACTAATCATAACTAATCATTTGTTATACCTCACTCAAGGTTAATGTTTAACTCTATAGGCACCCATCAGGGGACAGACCAGTGAACAGTATACCAGTCAATCAATCCTACACATTGGATTTCACTCCTACTTTGCATTTAAATATGATTCTATAAAGGTTAAAACCTTTTTTAGCAATGCAAAAAAGCAATTTTAAAGCATCTCACACTGAAGACAACTTTCTTGGTAGTCATCACCTCTTTAAGGGAGGTTAGTGAAATTCATGCACTTAAATTCAAACCTTATTTAAAAATATGTATATATTTGGTAGCAATGACAAAACATCCAAAATGTATTTCAAGCGTTTAGGCTTTACTTGTTAACCAAACTTGTCACTGCTAGCCTTTTTCCAGAATCCAGCTTTTTGCGCAGAGTGTGTTACATACCATTAGCTCTCAGAAGGGCAAAAGTGTACTAAGTAAATGGAAAATGATTGATCAGTCACACCAACAATATTTTTCTCCAAGACTTATCTCACATTTAGTGGGAAAATCTGCGATTGAGGCAATAATTGCTTGGTAGTTTGAGCAATGTAATCAATGATGCTATTCATTGGCTGGAAATAGATTACACACAAGACCACCAGCACTCACGACAAGAAGAAGAGTGGTACAGGACTATCTATGCACACGTTCACTAAACACTACCGAGTTCAGTCAACACAGGAAGCATGCTAAGGAAGGGACTATTAAAACATTTGTTTGCAAAGATTGACACTTCACATCCACCTCTTTTAGGGAGTAGCACTCCTGTCCTCATGTGAATCTAGAATAATGTCATATTGTAAAAAACAGGTTGCTTACCTGTGACAGTAAAGCCCAAATCTGTTCCAATTCCTGAAGCGACCCACCATGAATAAAAGTAATGCAAAACAGAAATATTAAAATGTATACATTAAATGTTAGTACATAGTCTTCACGGCTCACTGTTGCAATACAACTGGAATCTGAAGATGGTGGACATACACTTGTCTTGGGCTGTATAGGCTCTCAGTCAACATCGGGAGTCACACTGGCTCCAGCTATGGGCAATGCCCACGTGTAAAATTTGATATAAAACTCAGGACTAAACCTTTTGCCCAGACCAGAAATCAGGGAAACACACAATAGTAATGTGCAGCAGTTTTGTGGGGTTTCTTTACACGGGTAGCGTGCATTGTTCCAACATTAATATTTTAATTACACAATTTGAACAACTGCATAGAAATGTACACTCGTCCCTTTAGGGGAACATATTCAGCCCATCAGTTCGTTTTTAAATTCCTTATACCATTTAAGAACAATCAATGTCAAAACCAATAGTTTTGATGATAATGTTTTTCGTTAATGTGCTAGCACATGCAAATACAGGCATGCGCAAACTGCATGTGCTGGTATATTAAAGTCTGGCCTGTTGTCTGTGTTAATGGTAGGTTTTCCAAGAGTGACCAGGATTTTCAAGGTTCCAATGTTCTAAGCAAAATTACATTTTTCAAGTTTTTTCACCAGCAAAAAGGCCTTTTAGCTGATTTGTTGCCAGTCTTACACGTTTGTTGTGACCACTGTGGGCACCAACCTATAATGTCCTAAATAGATCACGAGCTTGGAGGGCTCTGTGGCGATGATGACAGTGAGGCACATTCCTGGTTGCTGCATTTTTTGTTTTTATTCAACTTTACAACATTGTACTTTTGTGAGGAAACCTCCTGTGTGTGTATCTGTGTTCTTAAGTTCCATTGCTGTTGCCTCTGCTGTGGGAGTGTTGTACTTGTCTGTAGGAAGTGTGCACCTGTGCTGCGCGCTAAATACTCTTGATGTCCAATGAAGTGAAAAAAACTAAATTATTGCTTTCAGTATGCAAAGCCTATACTGTAGTGTAGTTCCTATATTCCCAATATGCTCTGCGCATTGGAATAATATATCCTATAGATTTAACGTAGGACTTAGGTCGACTAGGTCTCTATCGAATATATTAAACTTAATTGTGAGTGCCAGCTAGTTCAGAGGACACTAGAAACTTTCTCGAATAAACAAGAAGGGATTAGTTTCTGACAACCGCATAAACATGACAACTTGTTTCCCAAGATAAAACGTATCTCTAGAGTCGTGGAAACAATAGATAGATTTTTCACTCAGTCAACCGTGCATGCTTCGTTTCACCAGAGGTGCAGAGAAATAGAGAGACGGGCGTTTTCAATAAAAGATATTTATTGAACAGTCTTCTTTCTCATGCAGAAGAAATTAACTGCTACAATCGTAATACTGGCTGCAAAGTATAATGCGTACAGTACGAAGAGTATTATGAAATATTACTGTAAAAGCATGGTATGGTTTCTAAGCCATATAAAATAACATACATAAATAACAATGACTAAAAAGTACTCCACTGGTGCTTCTAAAATACGCCTACCCCGATGTACCTAACCTAGGTCTAGCATGAGGGAAGAAGTAAGTGAGGTGTAGCTTAGTTTTAGTATTCTTTGCCAAGAATCTATCCAAGATTTCTCTACGGGTCTAACCAGCTCCATACCTTGGTTTAGAATGAAGGTCTGGTATCTCTCTCTCTCAGGACTCGATTTCCCAACACCCCGCAAGGGGAGCTTGGAAACACTGGAGCTGGTTTCTCTGCAAGAGAAAAGACAGCGTCTCTCTCAGTGCGTCTGCTGGAGGGTCAGCTTCCTTCGGCACTTGCTGCTATGAGTTGTGTCGGGCAAGTAGATAGTCGAACTGCTCCAAACCACTGTGTGTTTGCTTGGGCAAGTGTGGGCATATTTATACCATGAAGGTGCTGAGTTTGACGTAAGGTTGTACATAATAACGTCATCAAAGAGTCTCAGTTCTTTGAAAACTCCTTGAGTTCTTGGATAAATCGATATTCAAGCGAGGGGAAGTCTCTGACTGCTGAAGGCTAGTTTTCCAAGAAATCGTTGTGGATTTTCGGAACTAGTGGAAGTAGCCATGCCGTATTTGGACTGCATGAGCTATGTCTAAATATGGTTATGATTTCTATGCCTATATTAGGATATGGTGTTTTATACCTAATATAAGGGCATGAATCAGGAAAATTACACTAGGGTCCTAAAATGCTACACAACAATATGTGATAAAAAAGTCATATGTGGTAATCCAGAGTGTCCTCGCTTTGCAATGCTAGCATTTCAAATCATGCAAGAGAGAGGGCTAATGCTGCGGTGGCAGTCTAAACCGACTCGCTGTATAGTGTCAATCCAGACCTAAAAAATGAAAATAATATGCAGGAACTGAAACTGGTTATGTACACATAGAAATATATATATCCCTTTTTATTGAAGTAGTATGACTCGCTACTTTTAGTCTACATGGATTGCCCCCTCCCTCAACCAGTGAAACATTGAGGGTCCCGGGTTATGATTGGTGCTGGATAGTGTAGTTCCTCAGTTGTATTGGGTTCAATCCTAGGTTGTCAAATGTGGGAAGGTGAGCTACCCACAGAAGCACATTTCTTATGAACCTTGGGTAAGTTATATGGGTACAGCTTGGCTTGGTGGATGTCTCCTGGTTTCAGCTGGCAGATATACCTGGTTCTATGAAGTCAGGTGGCTGGGGCCATTGGATCACAGATGGATCAACAGACAAATCCGTACTTAGCAGAGCAAATGTGTCTACCGTGTTCAGATGGCTCTTACCCGGTCCTGTCCTGTTCATCAGACCACGGATCGTTGTGGGAGGTGATCCTGCGTTTCAGTTGGTGCCTCAAGGCCTCATCAAGCAATTGTTTCAAGACCTACTTGGGCAGTGTCTGCCGTTCTCACTAATGCAAATGCTATGGAAGCCAGACGGGCAGATATATCAGCACAGTGGTAAATCTTTTAAGCAATACGTGCCGCTTGGCGGCTACTAAAGGGCAATAAGATGTCATTTTTGTTTTGCAACTCTGATCAAGGTCTCGAAGGTCTGCTGAGAGTCATTGAGGTACCAGGCTAGCCTTCCCATTGGGGGGACGAACCTCAGAGATAAAGGCAGACGACCACCTTTTCACCAAGCTATAGAATCTTAACAAGGGTGCTCCTGGTTATTTGTGCAAGATTTTGTTACTAGTCTAGAGTAGCAGTCGCCTTTTATTAAAAGCTACTTTTCTGTTCCTGTGGTAGAGCTCTGGATGCATTTTTGATGCAGTCCCAGACAGAGGTGCTTGTGCACTAACCTTCTGTTTTTATCGATCAGTGCAGCAAAACTGTTTTCAGCAAACTGTCGCATATTTCTTTGTACTCCAGGAACTGAACTATCTAATCCAGGGAATGATTAAGAATGTAGGATTTTTGCTCGGCAAACAAACCAAGTCACTCCGCTCATGGGAAAGATACGTTATCAGCACAAACATTCAGTGCTGGTTTTTTTTTCCAGAGCTACAGGGTTTTGCGATTAGAACAAGTCCACTTTTAAGTGTACGATTAACTGTGCTTGAGAGGCGTGAGTAAAAGTCAATGTTAGACTATCTGGAAAAAACGTCCTCCTGTCACGGCCTGGTAACTATAAAGACTGGGGCCACCCCACTCCTCTGTCACTAATCCATCATGTCCACTGTGCAACACCTGCCTCCCTTTTAGTCCATCTAAAAATATCAAGCGAATATGCTTTTGTGGCTACGTTTCAGTCTCCTAGATCCCTGCACTTCGTTACTTTCCCGGAAAGTACATTTGGTGATATACCTTGTTTTTATACTACTGTCTGTGAAAATCACAATTCAGTCTTGTCTTTACTATAGCTGTACTGTTCTCTGTAATCCTGTACTTGTCCTTAACATTTGACCACAATATGATAGCATTTTGGGAGAAAGTTTTCAATAGGATTTTCGAGGGCGGGGGTTTCGGCTGGGGGGGGGGGGGAGGGAGCAGAGGGTCGGTTGGGAGAGGTCTGGGGAAGGGGGGTTGGGCAAATCCTGTATTTTATGTTCAGCAAAAGTAATTTCTGATACATTTGATCTAGTAATCCAATTTTCCCTCCACCACAAGACCATAAACCGAAACCAGACTATGTATCGACCCCATGTAAACCATGCCAAAACTGGGAAGCCTTTCTGGACTTTCTACCATCCTCATTTTCACCGGGACTCGGGAGGGCAATCACTTTCTTTGCTACTGCAACCCGAAGATGAATTAAAATGAAAAGCTCCCATGAGGTCTGCCTGCCTGGGAAAGGGCCTGTTTTCCTTGCAATCCATAGGCAACCTGCCTGCACCACTGGCCGCATACCACTAGGGATTGTAAAAGTAGCTAGCTTGTTATCCAACTCTGATCGACAAAGACAATGTTGTACTTCACATTTTTTCCTACGAATTCTGCTTCCACTTACTGCCCCTTCGCTTCTGGGCCTAGCGGAGGAACCAGTGTGTTTTGCCTTCATGCACCTACTGTGACCCATTGAGCAACGAGACTGCACCGTCTTCCCTGAACATCTGTGCTACTCCCATCAAGACAATTTTCCAAGGGAGAAAGTCTGTTCTATAAATTCTGAATTATACTCACCCCCACCCCCTTTTTCAACAGTCAGGTGCCTGCATTATTTATTCTAGTGTGGCTTCCTTGGAGAACATGAATCCACTCAGGAGCTGGGTCTTGTGGCTTAGTGGACTAATGCATCCACTGTAGGGGCTGTGTTTGACCTCATGGTCACAGGTTCAAAGCCCGGTGGGTCCACTCAGGCTTTCATTCTTCTGAGGTTGATAAAATGAGTACTAATGAGTTGGCTAACAATAAACATCTGTTATCCAGTGCCAAGATACCCTTTGTGGTGAACTTGCAACTTACAAATACACCTTACATTAGGAGCTTTGGCGACTGGTGAACTCTGAAAATGATGAGACGCAAAGCCATCCTCCAGATTGCGAGTGCTCTGAGCCAGCAGAAGGTAGCGGCGATGCAGCCTCCATGGCTAGCCCAGGCGCCTCCAGTAACACCTCTGCAGCTGCGTAAACCCTCTGCCTCCTTACACCCAAAGGAAACTGCTATGTCTGTACCACCTAGCTTCAGTCTCTCCTGGCACACCGAGCCTCAATTAGATCCTGAGGGAATCTAAAAGATATACCTGTCCTTCTTCCAAATTCTAGTTTGCGCCAATCTGGCACATTTATGCATGCCTATTTGACTTAAACACGACGAACATAGCGAGGGGATTAAGTGAGATGCAAACAATGAGTGGTGAGGGGTCTCTAAAAGGGCCAGGGCTTATGTAATTAAGGGCGTGGTTTCAACACTAAAGTTTTATGATTACTATAGTGTGCCACTCGACTGGTAATTTGGTTCCTCTTGGAACTTTGTTATTGCATCCAGATATATAACACAACAACTGTCATACTCCTAAAACCAGCTAGGGCTATTGGCTTTGTCAGTGGATTTTTAGACGTTTAAGAAAAATGAGTAACAAAAATGATTTTGTTGTAAATAATAAATATTGAACATGCCCTAATGCTGAAACATTACTGTGGGCTGTGGCAGGGATACTGTTCTTGAGATTGTCTTAATTACTCCCGTTTTGTTCACACTGTTAGACATGTACACCATTTCTCTCTCAACATCTCTTCCATCTGCATATGTTACACCTCATCTTTTTCTCTTAAGCAACACAACACACCCAGTTACACATAAGCACTGTACTTTCTTTTACTTTCACCTTGTCAGTATTTTTTTAAATTATTTGTATTAGTTTAATTCGCAGTTATGCATACATTTGTAATCAGCATTTCAGCAAGCATTTAATACAGCAATACAATAGCATGGGGAAGAAAGTCACTTTTACACATTATCTGTTGCTCGATCTCTATTTCGCCTCATTTCAAGTTACAACATTGGGGAAATACAGATAGTCCCTCGATAGACGTTCCATTTGCCCCATTTCCTGATCCACTTCTTTGGGCATCCCCGATTTATGAAGACTTCCTTTTCTGCAATCATACATTTATCAACTTCCTTTAACCATGCCTGCATGGTTGGAGAATTTGCCGCCCCCCACCCCTTAGCTATTTCCCTCTTAACTAGGTTGTATCCCAGCGTGGCTAGTTGTTGTTCCACCTCTGTAAGATCTGTTGCCGCCCACATATTAAGTAGGCCTAGCCCCGGTGTAAGAGTCAGTGGTTTCCCTAGGGCCATTTGGAAATGAGTCGTGGCACCTTCCCATATCTGTAGGAGCTGCAGACATTCCCATAACGTATGATAAAAGGTAGCTGTGTGGACGCAGCCTCTGAGACAGAGTGGATCTTAGCCAGTGTCACTCCAGTTAAATATGATCTGTGGAGGATTTTGAATTGTATCAGCCTAAACCAGAGGGTGCTGGCCACTTCCCTAGGGGACAATAGGACAGCCTGCCAATCTTCATCGTTGTGAGATCCCAGGTCTCCCTCCCACTGCTCTTTAAGCTTATGTAGCGCATCTGGTATGTTACACAATTTTTTATAGGTCAACGAAATAGCTTTGGAATGCAGTGGTCCATCCAGTAATCGATCTTCCAACGGTGATGACTCTGGTATCTCTGTGGGGTCTGGTAGAGCTGTTGTAAGGGCATGTCGGATTTGCATATATCTAAATCGTTCCCCCTGCGCCATCTGATATTGGTCCAGGAGCTCCTTAAAGCTAAGGATCGACCCTTTTTTGATCATGTCTCCTACCATGGAAATCCCAATGGTGTCCCACTTTTCAAAGCCAGGTTGGTGGCAGGGAGAACCCAACTGTTGGGCATACCACAGTGGCGTTGCTTTTGTGAGGACTTTTGACCATCCTAGCCGGGAATTAGCCTGATGCCAGATAGCTACAGTATGGGAGAGAGGCCCGAAATATTGCCCCGCTTCACTTTAGAATAAAACGCTCCCAAGTAACCAGATCGCCCGGTCTGATATCTATCTAGCATATATGCAGGCTCATTGGGAGAGCGGTATATCCACTGGTTTATCGCCACTAATTGCGAGGCCCAGAAATAAAGTTTAAGGTCCGGGAGAGCTATTTCCCCGTCATACTAACCTTTCCTTCATTTTTTGGTGGCAATGCGGGGGGCCTTCCATCCAAGAGCAGGGTCCTGACCTCACCCTCCACCGCTGAGAAATACGTGTCTGGAATTCGATATGGACAATTCTGGTGGATATATAGAAAACAGGGAAGTGCCAGCATTTTAAACAAGGCAGCACTGCCCATTAGCGACAGGGGCAGGGATCTCCAATATTTGACGTCTGTTTTGAGCCGGGCCAGTGGGGGGACCAAGTTACGGTCAGAGAAGAGGGTAGGATCTGATGTGGCATATATTCCCAAGTATCAAAAGCCCTCCACAGCTACTTTAATTGTACAATTTGGTGGGAAACGGGGACCAGCCCCCGGAGAACAAACAGTACAGATTTGCTCCAGTTTATTTGGTAGCTCGAGTATGTCTAGGACACCACAAATAGACCTATATGGGGAGGCTAGGTACAGCAAGATGTCATCTGCGTACAGGGATATTCGAGCTTCCTGACTCTCTGCCCATTTCAGACCCCTCACTAGCACATCTCGACGCATCCAGGCGGCCAGCGGTTCTAACATCAGAGAAAATATCAGTGGGGACAGAGGACAACCCTGCCGGGTTCCCCTTTGCAGTGTGAATATTCGTGAGTTATAGTTATTAACCCTCACTTGGCCCTGTATCTCTGTGTAAAGTAGTTTAATCCAGCCTAGGAATTTCGGGCAAAAACCCATCTTTGTCAAGACTTCAAAGAGGTATAGCCATTCTATAGAATCAAACGCCATGGAGGCATCTAAAGATAGAACCACAGCATCTTCCTCTAGAAATTGCCTCCGCACCAGTACATTATTAAGCCTACGGATGTTTAGTCCTGTATTTCTCTCGGGCATAAACCCAGACTGGTCAGAATGTACCAGTGATGAGATGACTGAAACCACTCGAGTGGCTAGAACTTTGGCTAGGATCTTAGCTTCCGCGTTGATCAATGAAATCGGTCGGTATGAACCGCACTGATCAACAGGCTTCCCTGGCTTTCGGATTACAACTAACCTTGTCAGTATTTTTGGCAACTGTACCTCCTTCCCACGCATTTACAAAGTCACAATTTATACTGGAAAATTTGACCATTGCTCGGTGCAGACCCCCAAGATATTGCAATTTTGCAATGTGCCAACCAATTACAAAAAAGGCTTTTTTTGTGAAAATCCTGTGTTGTTTACAAAAGGGCCTTCGAAATTGGAGCTCTGTGCTGCTGCTGGGCCAGGAAAAGTCAGGTGACCAACAGGCTAGCAGGCATCACAGGTGTTAACTTCTCTCACCTGCCTTTAAAAAGAACAGAGACCCCTTCTATTCAATTAGTCTGCGGGCCCCTCATCTGCCGGAAATATAGGCACTTGGACCTCGTTCCTGCCCCCACACACTCCACTGCACTTTGTCACTCCTCTGTTGGCCCTCTTTCCTCCTGTACCCTCTGTCACTGTTAACTGAACCCCCCCATGTCTCCTTTTTTTATTTTGCTTTTTTTTTTATATATATCTTGTGAACTTGGCCAAAGTGTATTACGCCACATTCCCTCTGCCACCCCCCAACTCCCCTGCTGCGCTGTGACTCCTCTCTTGCACCTTCCTCCCTCCTCCCATGACTCATCTGTCCCTCCCCCGACTCTTAGGCCCTCACCACTGCTCTTGTGTCGCCCCACCAGCCCACACTGTGCTGCACAGTGCAAGGAACACAGATTGTCTGATGCCAGAAAGAACAGAGGTTTCATATTTCAATTTACACTCAGTGGCACCAGGCATTGTCCAATTCGGGATGTTGCTCTGCTGGCGACTCTGCGAGGCTACAGACTGTCTCGCAGTCTTCAGCAGTAAGAGAATAGGCTCTACCGTATTTTTGTGGCAGGCACATTTTATGCCTAATGCAAAAATCCTGCAAATTTTGAGGGTCGGGCAGCAAATTTTGCTTTTTTTGGCTGCTAAATTTGCCGCCCGAAGCCACAAAATCCTGGGGGGAGTCCGTCTGTGCTCCCCGAAGAGATGCCAATGTTTGGAGTTGCATGTAGTCTGAAAACCTTTATGCCCCACAGACTGCCACTGTGAGAATTTCGCACTGCCTTCAGTTTCATCTCTTAAGTGCTCAACAGTGGCCCATTATCAAGAACCGCTGGTGACTCAGTTCAGAGTATGCACAATACTAGAGTAATATGTATCACGAACAAAATATAGAAACGTGACATCCTAGGAATAGGTCACACTCTTAGGCAGGGCTTTGTGGGATGAAAAAACTGGGGGTGGACAATGTAATTAGGGCGTGGCTTAAACACACGTAAGCTAAAAATGTGCGCTTAGCATAGTGTGCCGCCCGACTGGTATTTTGCTGTTTTTTGTTGCATCCAGATATGATTCAACAAGTAACCTCATACCTACCTACAACAAGTTAGCACTATTGGCTTTGTCAATGGTTGTTAGTTACATAAGATAAACGAGCGGCAACTATGGCTTGTATTTATATTGAAAAAGCTTCCATTTAAAGCCCCGGTGACACCACGACAATGTTGCTGGTCCTGAGTTTCAAAAAGAGAAGGGAAATCCAGGGAGAAAATGACTCTCTTTAAAGGATTTCCCTTCCCTTATAACAATCGAAAAAAACGGACCGTCTCTGCCAGGGTACAAAACAGAGCCTGCTAGAGACCCGTTTCGAGACCCGGCCCACTTAAAACCTTGCTCTTAGGGAATGTAGGATTAAGTAAGAGATGTGAAATATAAAAAGGAACTTAATCACTTATATGGACTACCTTACCAAGTTCACATTAATTATTTAGAAAACATCAGCCTTAATTGCTAGTAAAGTTAAAGGACATGAATACAGGGCCCGAAAGGTGCCTACTTCAATGTCACATAGTAGTTCAGCGTTACGAGGCCATTCCATTACCACATTGTCTCACATTGAATCCAGTGCTGGTTTTACCGCTGGTCGCAGACCGCGGACCTCGCGAAGCTCTGAGGCAGAGTGGAGAGGTCGCCGCGGTTCTTGAGGTGTTTCTGAGGCGATTCCTGAAGCTGGTAGCGGCCGTGGCGTTTGTGGGCGTTCGGCAGGTTTATCCGGATTCAGCCAAGACTATAGCGGCAGCCGGTGCCTGCCCCCTTAGCCTTTTGCCCTTCTCGCAGCCGGCTTGGTTTGTCTGCTGCCTGCTGACAACACCGCTAGCGCAGGAGCCGTCTGATCCCAAGAGCCGTTGGACAGCTGACAGCTTGTGAGTCCATTGGATACCGGCTGGGGTCTGCTGCTGTCTGTTGCTGCCTGCCTGCCTGCCCCGACCCCGGGCTGTTGGGTGGGGGCGAGGTGAAGGCGAACCGGCTGTTTGAGGCTGTTAAGGCCTGTGCAAGACGGGTATGTGTGCGGAAGCACATCAAGGCAGGGCAGCAAGGAAGGCAAGGGGGCATCGAGCTGAGCCGCTTGTGAAAGGTGTTTAAGGTGGATTGAGCGGTGTTTTGAGTGGAAGGCGCCTCCTTGGCTTCTGGACCCGGGAGTTAGTCTCCTAGACTCTGGAGTTTTGACTAGGCTTCGGTGATTCTTGTTACTGCGCCCCTGTTACTGTGTGCGCAAGCCCTGTTTCCAGGAGGATCCGTAAGGTCTCACTAAGAGGTAATTGCACTTAGTGGGAGGGGGGGGGGGGGGGGGGTACGGAAACGACGAGGATAAGTGGACAAGTGGAGAAAAGTTTGAAACTAAGGAAAAGTGAAAAATGTGGTGAATAAGGGAGTAAAGGCCTGGTCTAGAAAAACGCAAAACAGCATAGCCAGACTGTACTTCACTGGACCGCATTTAGCCATAATCAAAAAAAGTACAAAGAAATTAGATTAGGTAAAGTCAGGCAGACTCCTATTCAGAAGGTTAAGAGTGAAAAGCAAAGTAAACAAAATAAGCTCGCAAAAGAAAATACCAACACTGAAGGTTTGGATTTTAAGGAAAATAGACGATTAATATCCCCTATAATAACAATGTTCAGAAAAAAGAGGATGATAATAAAAGGAAGTCAGCTTTGAAAGCAAGATTCTCGCTTCTCAAAGATCCCGAATCAGTCATTTATTCAACATCAGCAGAGGTGCAAGGTCTTACACCTTTAGCGCCTCAGAAAATTACCATAGTCTCAACTAAAAAAATGACCTTACAAAACGAAGCCATACAAGATACAATAGAATCAACAAACCTGTGGAGTATGCAGAAACTGAACGAGGACATGGGTAAGCTAAGCACAAAAAAAGACCCAGAAGAGGTGGTCATGGAAGGCAGTACAGACAAGAAAACAAATGAAAAAATGCCCTTAAGCAAGGAACTGTTCCCGGGCGAAACCACAAAGATTCTTGATAACATAAGAGAGAACAAGGAAGGGAGAATGGATCACAAGAACACATCACCAGGCACTCAACAGCTATGCCAAAAAGGGGTTGGATGCAGGGAAAAATGTGACTACCCCGCTACGGACTTTATAATACATCAAGATAACTTGACGTCCTCCACTCCTAAGTCAGAAAAAGACAACGAAATGACAACAAGGCTTAAAATATCAGCTCAAATTCATCAGGAGGATAATGACCAAGAGAACCTCGAAGAGCAGATTGACTCAAGTCAGATCGCTTCTAGGTCCGTATCTACCAAAGATTCTTTACAAATGTATAACATTGAATTATCCAGTATTATAGGTGTCTTTCATAGATTCACATGCCTGAATCATTCCCCGTCGTCGAGATGGGAGTCCCCGGTACATAAATAATTAATGTCCCATAGACATATAGAGAATAGTAGGCCATAAGGCCTCACTTTTGTAAGATATCTAGGTCCTTTTGTAAAAAGGACCAAACTCTAGAAAAGAGCCAATCAGCTGTCACCTCCCTCTAGAACCTTCCTGGCAGGAGCCTCAGTCCCTCAGATTTTCTACCGCACGTTGTGCTAAGGGAGTCTCCCCTGAGCTCTGCTCAGGTTTGTTGCTTTACTGCTTTTTCAGCAGTTTTTAGGATATTGTTTCCTGTTTTTCTCCTCAAGGAAAGCTATTTACTATGGCTGATGCTCCAAAGAAGGGTCTCTTCAGAGCTTGTACCTCTTGTGGAAAAAATAGCTGGCTACAGCTAGCAGGCTCCAGGAGCCTAGTCCCGACAGTTCGACGACTTCGGAGGGCTGGAAGAGGTCCCCCGCTACACGGCGGAGGAGGGCACTGGTCATTCCAGGAACCTAGTCCCGACAGCTCGACGACTTCGGAGGGCTGGAAGTGGTCCCCCGCTACACGGCGGAGGAGGGCACTGGACATCGAATGCTGTCTTATTTAAAGCGCTTTGATAACCTAATCGGCTCAAGTTACTGAAATGTGCAACGTAACTGATTCTATGTAAACTGCTGTGATAACATGTAACGGAACTGGTGCTATGTAAAGCGCTCTGATAACCTAATCGGTTCAAGTTCGCGCTATAGAAAACTCTAAAAATAAATAAATAAATAAATAAATACACACTGATGACCAACATAAGGACTGCCTATACTGTCTATACCCAGATAATTTGGCTAAGAACTGCAAGGTATGTCAAACCTTTTCTACTAAGACTCTAAAAGCCCGAGAGGGACGCCTTTTGATCTGGCTCCAAAGGCTTAAGGATAGAGACAATCTGGATTCCTCTGAGGGAAATGAGGGCTCTTCAATCTCCTCAAAAATATCTCTCAAAAGACCTAGGGTAGCTTCCCCTGGCCCCTTGGATACTCCTCAAAAGAAGGCAGCTAAAAAGTCTTCAGAGGGCAAGGCAAAAACAGCTTCAGAAAAGGAGGTTCACACCTTTAAGAAGCCTGCACCATCGACGGCGGCATCGTCGACGGTGTCATCGGGGATGAAGAAAGCAGTATCTCCTGCTTATGTATCTACGTCGACGACGACAGTCTCGATGACGACGGCGTCGTCGTCATTATCATCATCGGCGACGACAACCCAATCGTCGACGGCGGGTAAAGCTGTATCGTCGACGATTGTAATCAAAAGATCTTCGTCGACGACCAAGATCCCGTCGTCGATAGCCTCGTCGACGACAGCGTCGACGACGAGATCATCACCGTCGACTTCGTCGACGAAGGCACCGTCGACGACAGAAACATCTATACCGTCGACGGCAACATCACCGATGACGACTGTCATTGCTACTCCGTCGACGATCTAACCGTCGACGGTGATTGATTCTGGCTTTGTCAGCTTCGGTGTGTCTGAAGATAACCAGAAATACGTTGACGCCAGAGCTAACTTCCCCTAGCCGTGTGCAGCTATTACCACCAGCACGTCTACTTCAGGATGACAATTCTGACAATGGGGATATGTTCCAATTGGCGACTAGCCCATCAGAGCTAAATGTCAAATGCCAAAGCTCGGATGAGGAGGAAGTTGAGGAGCAGGTGGTCCGTTCACTACCTATGTCTATGGTCTGCCTGCCAGCATCCCTGGTTACAGATCTAAGATACCTTATAGAAGACTACAAGCAAAGGTTCCCAGAATCTCCGGCACCTCAAGCTCCCACAACGGCTCCATCGCCGAGACCAAGACCCCGCCCCTAATCATTCAGAAGGAACGGGTGGATATACCATGTCCTCAATCTTCGGAGGGCGAAGAAGAGGAAGAAGAGAAGGAGGAACAGCAAGAGGAAGGGGAGCTGCAGGATGATCAATCCGTCAAAAATGACTGGGAGGATTATGTCACAGCTTCGCCAGCATCTCCGGATCCTCCTTCATCAAATTCGCCACCATTTTATATAGGTGGTTTCCATAATGTGGTGGAAAGGGCCGCTAAGCGGTTCCAGATTACAATGGAGTCTCCGAAACAAGAATGTTTCCTGTATTATTTTAAGGAGCCATTAAAGAGGTCAACGAGAACAATTCCTATGATTGATTATCTCTGGAAACAGGCGGAGCAGATCATGCAGAATCCCGCCACAGTTTCACCTGTAATCCCTAGATTGGACAAAAAATACAAAACTCCAAATTCGGCACCGGCCTGTCTGACAGGTCATCCTAAACCGGATTCTGTGGTGACGCAGGCGGCCCAGAAAAATTCTAGAAATCCTTCTTCTCCTGTATCAGCTCCTCCGGATAAGGACGGAAAAAAGCTGGACAACATAGGAAAGCGTTTTTCAACAATGTTGGCAATGACTGTCAAGGCTGCAAATGCCTTAGCGCTTCTTGGGCGCTATAATAGACAGCTGTGGGCAGACATAGCCCCATACCTGTCTGAATTACCTGACGCATCCAAGGAAGAGGTGAAGAAAATACTCATAGAAGGGAAACATCAGCATCAGAGATTATAGACTGTGCTGTGGATGTTGCTATGACAGGATTTCGACAGCTGGCTGGTGCAGCTGTTTTAAGACGTCAAGGATGGTTGAAAGCGACCTCATTCCGTCCTGAAGTGCAGACAAAGATTTTGGACATGCCATATGATGGCCAGCTACTATTTGGCCCCAAAATTGATGAGACGTTACAAAGCATAAAAAAGGAAACGGACACCGCAAGGGCCTTGGGCACACTTCAGTATAAAAGTCAGTCCTTTAGAGGAAATAGAGGAAGAGGACAATCTTCCTACAAAGGTGGTTTCCAGTACAGATCCTCTTATTCGTCCAACCAGAATAGACCGCAATATCAACAACGCCAGCAACAAGGCCAACAGTTCTCATATGGAAAGTCGTCCTTTCGAGGCAGAGGACAGAGAAGAAACAACGGGCGAAGACAATGACCTCTTAATTTGGCCAGTCCACACCTCATATCCCTTATTAAAAATTGAAGGAAAAATTACCTATTTTCTACAGAATTGGAAAAAGATTACTACGGACCGGTGGGTCCTTCAATTAATACAATTCGGCCACTCTATGGAATTCATGAGCATCCCTCCACGAACCCCGCCTCGCCCAATGCATCACAAAACCTACGACTGCTTCTGCAAGAAATCTCTGTTATGTTGCAGAAAGGAGCGATAGAGAGAGTTCCACCATCCCAAGGAGGGAAAGGATTTTATTCCGGTTTCTTTTTAATCCAAAAGAAGGAAAAGAAATGGACACCAATCCTAGATCTCAGGGCTCTCAACAAGTTTCTGAAGAAACAGTTGTTTCGCATGGTAACGATCCAGGAAGTTTTGTATCTTCTGGAGGAAGGGGATTTTATGGGGTCATTGGACTTACAAGACGCTTACTTCCATATACCAATTCACAAAAATCACAAAAAGTACTTGAGATTCGCAGTAGCGGGCAGGCATTTCCAATTCTGTGTCCTGCCCTTCGGACTCAAGTCTGCGCCTCGCATCTTCACCAAATGTCTCTCCCCAGTGGCGGCATATCTCAGGCAATGCCGTCATCAAGTCTTTCCCTATCTGGACGACTGGCTAATCAAGGCACCATCCTTCGAAGACGCGTCCAGGTCTTCCAACGCCTGTCTGAATCTCTTCAATTGCCTGGGTCTCACGATCAATCAGGAAAAATCAATCCTGTGACCATCTGAAACTATCAATTTTTTGGGAGCAACCTTGAACACTACCTTCGCAAGAGCGTTCCCCTCTCAGGAGAGGCAAAACAAGCTTCTTGGGCTAGCGTCTACAGTAGCCTCAAAAAGAGTGTTGAAGGTCCGACTCTTCAAATCCCTTTTAGGGATGATGTCATCGTGCATCCTTTTGATCCCTCACGGTCGCCTACGGATGCGTCCTCTGCAGGAGGCACTCTCGAGACAGTGGGTCCAGTGCACGGGGTCATTCAACGACCACGTACGAGTGACTTCTCAGATGGTCAAGGCCCTGAGATGGTGGATGTCTTCACGGAACCTGTCCCGAGGTTTGACATTCCTACTTCCAGCAGCTCCTCATGTAATAACAACGGACGCTTCCAAAGAAGGTTGAGGAGCCTTTCTGCAGGAACTGCAATTAAGCGGAAAGTGGTCAACCACAGAGAGAGAGCTCCACATCACTCTGCTCGAGTTGAGAGCGGTATTCTTGGCTCTACAGTCGTTCCTACCAAGAATCAAAAACTCCCTAGTGCTTGTCAGGACAGACAACACCACGACAATGCACTATCTCAACAAGCAGGGAGGGACGCGCTCGCTGACACTCAAGCGAGTCGCAAAAATTCTGGAACTGGTTGATAAGGAACAATGTAGCTCTAAAGGCGGAATATGTCCCAGGTATGGACAATGTACTCGCCGACTCGTTGAGCAGACAAAAATCATCGTCTCACGAGTGGGGTTAGACCAGAAGATTCTCAACCAAATCTTCTCGAGATGCGGCACACCACAGATAGATCTCTTCGCTACGAGGATCAACGCCAAATGCCCACACTTCGCAAGTTGGCATCCCCAATCAGGGTCTCTAGGGAATGCATTTTCCATCGCATGGCGCAACGTCTTTGCGTACGCCTTTCCGCCATTCCCGATGCTTCCCAGAGTCCTCAGGAAGATGAAGGTGGAGCTGTGTACTCATTTTAATAGCCCCAACTTGGCCAAAACAGCATTGGTTCACAGAGCTACACCGTCTATCCCTGGAACCGAAAGTCCGTCTAAAGCAGAGTCCATCTCTACTCACTATGCACAGCTGGCAAATTCAACAACCGGATCTGAAGTCTCTCAAGTTAGCCGCCTGGCTCCTGAGTTCAAAGAGTTTCGGGATTTAAACATTCCGCAGGATTGTAGAGACATCCTGGCCAAAGCACGAGCAGATGGCACCACCAAAACGTACTCCCTGAAATGGAAGAGGTTTTGTGTTTGGTGTGCAGCTCAAGGGATACATCCCTTCTCTTCTTCGCCGGAACAAATCCTGCCTTACCTGTTACATGTGGCGAAGGCAGGCCTAGCCCACTCTTCAATTAAAGTACACTTGGCTGCGATATCCCGTTATAAAAGAACTACAGCGGGACCTTCCCTTTGGTCAAACAGATTGATTAAACAATTCTTGAAGGGACTATACAGATCTTTCCCTCCAGTGATGATGTTGCCACCTACATGGCATCTGAATGTAGTCCTTAATCAACTCATGAAGCATCCATTCGAGGCGGTGCACAGAGCTGACTTGAAATACATCTCTTGGAAAACAGCGCTACTTCTTGCGCTCACCTCCACAAGGAGAGTGAGTGAGCTGCAAGCACTTTCAATTCAGGATCCCTTTATGCAATTTAAAAATGACAGAGTGATCCTTAGAACCAATCCGAAGTTCATCCCAAAGGTTCCGTCGGATTTCCACCTTAATGAACCTGTGGTTTTTCGTTCCTTTTTCCCAAATCCCAGTACAGCAGCGGAGAGGGCATTACATTCTCTAGATCTCAAGCGATGCTTGAAATTTTACATCGACAAGACGAGAGTTTAGGAAATCAAATCAGCTTTTTGTGGCCTACAGCAGACCTAGGAAGGGTCTCCCACTTACAAAACAAAGCATCTCACGCTGGATTTCGCAGCCATCTCCTTCTGTCATGAACCAGCAGGACTGCCTCTGCGCTCTAAGGTGCGAGCCCACTCCACGAGGGCTATATCCACTTCTATGGCACTCTTTGCAGGGGTGCCAGTGATTGACATCTGCAGGGCGGCAACATGGAAGTCGCCTCATACGTTCACTAGGCATTATTGCCTGGACACAGAGCTGGTGCAGGATGCAGCAGTGGGACAAGCAGTGCTTCGCCATCTATTTAGTTTAGGTGAGCCTTCTTTCATCCCTCCTTCCTTCTGTTATATGCACATTTCTTTGCTGATGGTATTGATTGCATCTATGGGCTGTTACTAGTTGCAGGATATGTTATTGTCTAATAACTTGGATATACTGTACTATACGAAATGTGCTTTCTGTATTGCTTGCTACTCTGATTCAGGCATGTGAATCTATGAAAGACACCTATAATACTGGATAAGAAATGCGTTACTTACCTGTAACTGCAGTTATCCAGTATTGGTGTCTTTCATAAATTCACATGCAACCCTCCCGCCTCCCCTGGAGTGACTCACCTAATTCTCTCAGTAACACGCCTACTTAGCTTAGTGCGTACGAAAATCTGAGGGACTGAAGCTCCTGCCAGGAAGGTGCTAGAGGGAGGTGACAGCTGATTGGCTCTTTTCTAGAGTTTGGTCCTTTTTACAAAAGGACCTAGATAACTTGCAAAAGTGAGGCCTTATGGCCTACTATTCTCTATATGTCTATGGGACATTACTTATTTATGTACCGGGGACTCCCATCTCGACGACGGGGAATGATTCAGGCATGTGAATCTATGAAAGACACCAATACTGGATAACTGCAGTTACAGGTAAGTAAGGCATTTCTTAAGCACCCCGATGGGGGAAATGATTAATGATAACATACAAAACTATTTGGGCGTACAAGGTCTAAAATCCACTCAAAAAACAACAACAATAATACCTTTAGGCTGACAACCGACATTGGTTACTCATATAACCAAGATCAAGCGCTCAAACAAGAAATAAAATCACAGCCTCAACAAGGAGAAATAATGAGTGATCAAAGCACCCTGTTAGAGCTCTTCAAAACACTATTACAAACGTTACAGACAACTACAAAGGCATTTAACATGCAAACAGATGAAGTGGACATTCAAATAGAGTTAATGACCATTGTAGCACAACAAATTGCAGGAATGAACACAAAACTGGACAATATGGACAATATGAACAACCTTATATCAAGAGCTCAAACCAAATACTCAGTTAAGTGTCCTTGTAGCCCAATTATTGATAAACTGAGTCTCTTACCAGCACTACTAGAACAGATAATATTATTTAATAAATTAAATCTAGAAGCGACAGGCAATAAAGCTGGTTAAAAAACATATAGTTAATACCACGCTACTCTTTAAGTCTCCACCAAAAGAGGAATTTAAACATATTAAAACTGACCTTAAGCCAGAAGAAATGCAAGATCAAATAAGCCAGGTTCAACGAAAAGCAGAAAGTCAAGACGAGATATCGGAAAGCATCGAAGTAATTAAACTGGAGAAAAAAAACTGATTGTCAAAGCTATCACAGAAACAAAAAAAAGACAGGAAAGCAAGGAACAAAATGGCTTTAATAACGAATCAGCAGACCACCAAGGTTTATTCAATTTTCTGCACGGCCGGGACGAATAAGGCTGTAATAGGCCAGGTTAGTCCAACATCAAGTACAGATGAAGACTCAATTAGCTTTAGGAGACTCGAAAAGGCTGATCAAGACAATCCCACAGAGGCCGATCAGCTCCCAGGAAGAGCAATAGATACAAACTTGGGATTATGTACAGATCTTGGGGGATTCCAGGAGATCAAAAACCGAAAAGAAGAAAAAACACATGGATCCGAGACAAAACTCATATCTACCAAGAATAAAACAGGGAATAAACAACTGACTCAGACAAAGGAAATTAGTAGGACTCAGTTACAGAAAAAAAGAAGGCAAGGAATTGTTCCCAAAAACGGAGAACGGAAGATCGACGATCAGTTAAAAAAAACAGGGAGGAATTAACTGGAACATAGTACTCCTGCTCAAAAAAGTGCAGAGAATAAGGCCGCAAATATTCAAAGAAGTCGTAAAATGTACATGAACCAAAAGGAACCCGCGAGGCTGGATGCTGTGAATCAAAAATGGAACATAAAAAAAAAGTAAATTCAAATGAAGAAGCTCTCCCCCACAGAAACAGCATCTCGGAAGAAAAGAAAACAGACTACTCTGTGGCATATGATCTCGACAATGGAAAAACTAGTCAGAAAGAAAAAACACAATTCAAACCCCAATCGGTTTACAGATGTGAGAACGACCTAGGAAACTCAGGGCAGGAATTAGTAACAAACCTTAACAAAGAGATCAATCCGGAGAACATGGTATCATTAGAAATCCCAGCCCAAATCACCCAAATGGGAAACACGATCCAATTTGTAAACCTAAGAGTCCAAATAAACGATGAAAAGAAACAAATCATAGCCGTTAAAGGGAAAGATGATCCAATGTTACAAATAGAACAACGGCATCAACTCCCGAAACAACAAATACTCTTGACACCGGAATATGCCTCTAAAGGACCACAAGACACACTGAGCAGGGGGAACATATTGAAATTAACAGCAAACATCTCAGCCTTAAATCATATAAACTCATCAAACCTATTGGCTGTTGAATTTATATCACAAGGAAATCAAAAACATAGAGCAAACTCTAACCACATGGCAGTCAGAAGAAGACGCTCAGCTCATTATGAACTCCAACCTGCAATTTAAAGCTTGGGGAATTAAATTTTCAATGCCAATTGCACCACGTTATCCAGGTCCTTTGATCATAAACTCTAATAACAACAAGAACTATGGACAAAATCAAAAAGAAAAGAAAGATTATAAACATACAGTCCTGAAAGGAGCAATATGTAGCAACCTTCCAACTTTGATGAGAAAAGAACAGCTGCATGATCAGATAACCTAAATGAATCCATGCCAGGACAGATGGAGTTGGTTGCCAGGAGCGCTAACCCCCAGATTCATCATGGTCTAGATTTGCGAGTCCTTAATAGCGATTATTAAGGAATCGCTATTAAGGCCTCTCAAATCGGGATTCATGTAGAAATTGCAAAATAAATTGCGATTCCTACAGCCTCCTTATTTGCGATTAGCAAAGGCCTAAAGGCCCATAGGAATGAATGGGGAGTCAACACATATTTGCGATTAGCAATTTGCTAATCGCAAATAAGAATGCGATTGCAAGTGTGCCAGGGGTGTCCAAAGGACACCCTGTAGCACCCCTGAAATGGAAATCTAGCCTGATGTTGCGCACACACATGTCCAAAGGACATGTGTGTGTGTAACATACCACTTAGAAAAATGGACTAAAGTGCATTTTTCTAAGTTTTCGCTATTTACCACGAAGTCCGACTTCGCAGTAAATAGCGGCCGGAAATTGCGAATTTGCAAATTTCAAAAGTTTCATGAATTGCATATAAGGAATCTCAAATAGAGATTCCTTAAATGCTATTCCTCGCTAAAATGCGAATTCTGTAATAGCGAATTTTGCATTTGGGATGATGAATCCCAAATGCAAAAATTGCGCTCGCAAAGGGCCAGATTCTCAGATTCTGGCACTTTGCGAGCGCAATTTCCCTTGATGAATCTGGCTGTAAGTTCAGAAAAAGGACGTTGACCATTGGATGAAATATCAGACAAGCATGATTTATGAATTATACAGTTGCTCTCATGGAACATTGCGGGGGCAAAAAAATGGCTAGAAAAAGTCTGTCATCCTCATAACTGGGATAAATGTGGCATAATAGCAGTGCACAAGAAGATTTCCCAAAATACACACACTACACAGTTACTGCAATAAAACCCAAAAATTATGACAGTCCTAAAGGAGTTTATATAGCCATAGCACAGAAAATGTAATCAGAGCAAATTGCCTCCTCAGATCCAAATATTCAATTGATAAAACTTACCTCAGGGTCTATGGGCAGTACAAAAACTGTCCTGCTGATAAATACATATGCACATCCACTAGCACAGAAGAAAATAGCTCATAATGCCCAGTTGATCACTACAATAACAGATATAAGGATTCCACACCCCACATGGGACATGGTACTGACAGGGGATTTTATTTCTAACCTAATACACACCCCGGACGAAGATGAGAAGTTAGCCTACAATATATACCGGAATGTCCCACAGCAGTATCAGTTAAGGAGATCAACATCGGACACTGAAGGTCGGCGACTAGTCAACGCCCTGGAATTCCTAGGCCTGAGAGTGATAAATGGTAGAACAAAGGATGATTTCCCACCAAAACACACATTTCATGGACGAAAGACGTATAAAAAACAGCAATGGGAAGAAAAAAGAGCAAGCGACAATAAATTCTGGGCCGAACTGCTTTGTAGTGCAAAAAAAACTAACTTGAACTAATTTTGGAAAATAATAAATAAATTACAACGCCTGGTGAATGAGTTATCATCAAATATTCCAGAACATGAGTGGGCTAGATTTCTATCCATAAAGTTTACACAAATAGCAACCTACAACATATTAGTAGCAAAGCCCAAGGAGCCCCCAGAGGAAAAAAATACAACTGAAACCATCATACAACGAGTTAGTGACACAAACAATACAGGAGTGGACAGAATAAGTCGCAGAAGAGAATTAAAGGCCCCAGGTCCTATTCAAATGGAAGCAAAACCCAGAGCTCTGGAAAAAATGGCACCAACGCTCCAAAAGTAAAGATAAGCGAGTCCTCCATGTTAGTTGACGGAATAAAACGTATAATAATAAAAGGCAGAGGACCTAATGGAATCTGCCATTTTTTAAAACGATCCGTCTTTTTGGAGCAAGCATTTACCCAAACTATACAATGAAATACAGCTCTTAAACTGTATCCCACCGAATTGGCAAGGCTCGATACTGACACCTATCTATAAAGGTGGAAATAGAGTGAACCTATCAAACTACAGGCTAATCGCCCTCCTGGACGTCGAAGCTTAATATCACACCGCACTCATTTTGGAAGATCTTAAGGACTGGACAGACAACCTTAATCTTATTCCAGTTAATCAGGCAGGTTTTAGGCAAGGTATAGGGACAATATCAAACATCTTAGCCCTATCCTTGATGGCAAATAAAAGTAAACAGAGGAAACAACAACCTTACCTCTGTTTTATAGATTTGAAGGCTGCATTTGACAGTGTAGACCGCCACCTCCTTTTGAAAAAAACTGCGAACCTGGAACATTCCCTAAAGGATACTACAGAGAATACTATTATTCTATTCGAATACATGGGTAAGAATCAAGATAGGAGACGGCACCAGATTATCAAGAAAGCTAAATATGACAAAAGGCCTCAAGCAGGGTTGTGTATTGGCATCACATCTTTTTAATTTGTTTTTGTCAGACTTGGCTCAGAGGCTAGACAGCACTAACTCACACCCGTCGAAACTTGGAGGGCTAGCACTCACACACCTCTCGTATGCCGACGATGTGGTGTTAATGAGTCTAACAAAGATCGGCCTTCAAAGAGTCTTAAATGAAATATCAGACTACATCGCAGAGAACAAACTAGAAATCAATACATTAAAAACCAAAACAATGGTGATTGGAAGTCGACAGAGATGCAAACAGACCATCTGACTTAATGGCAGTCAATTAGAGGAAGTAAAGAACTACAAATATCTGGGATTTTATATAGATAATCTTCAAAATCACACAGAGCAAAAACAGTATATGACCCAGAGAACCAGTGCACTCATATTCGCCTTCAGTCTGCGGACACAATTGTTGAAAGGCCCAACACACAAACCTCTACTAGTGGTGATGATGGCGAAAATTCTCCCCACGATAACATGTGCGAGTGCCACTTTTCACTGCAAGGATGCAGAGCTTCTAAACCAACTAATAGTTTCCACGTACAAAAAAGTTTTTCAGGTAGAACGGTCAGCCTCTCCGGCACAGGTTTGCCTTGAATTGGGCCTAATAAATTAAAAAAAAGGGAGAATGTATGCCACTGTAAAGCTTTGGTACCGGCTGAAACAGAATACAGCCACATCACCAATCAATAAAACCCTCTGGACCGAACTAGAAGATAATAGAAAATCACCCTATAATCAATATCTAAACAAATCCTTGTCTATAACCTGCTCAAACGATTTATGGAATAAAAACCTGCCATATCAGTCCTTCAAACGAACAATAAATAAAGTAGCAAAAACTCACTCACTACAAATTGACAAAAACATCTTCAGGACAAGGTCGCACTCCTGGATGGTGATAAACAATTACAAGGCACTTGCACCAGCTCATTATATGAACACAGCATTTTCTATTTACCTGAAAAAAGCAATGAATACCTATACGCTTCATAAAATTACCATCAATAGCGGATCAGCCTACATGGGTATACAAAGGGCCAAAATCATGTCGACTATGCGGTTACCATAAAGAAGACTTCATTCATGTAATTTTTATATGCAACCAACTCCATAATGCTCGAGACACTCTTCTCAGACAAACATTTAAAGACAAAGGCATCAGGTCATGTAGAGCCGCAATAATAGCATGTTTAAATCCATCGGACACACAACTAAACTGTAAATTGATCAAATTTCGCAAAATTTTTTGCACAGGCACACACAAGTTTGTTATTAGGTCTGACCTCAGTAAAGGGACAATAATGTGGTAAAATATTTGTTAAACAATGATATCCTACGATTTTCTTTAAAAAAAATGTTTTATTGATGTAATGTGATTGTTTCCTTTTTAATGTTTTAACTTTTATTTTTATACGTGTATGAAGACAGATTGTAAACGTTTACTTTGAGCTGGTAATTAGGGAGTGGCAGTGCTCCAGCTCCCTAAAGGAGGAACCTCTCCCTCTTAGAAGTGCAAAATGAATAAAGCTTTAAACTTCACATAGATTATGTGCAACGAGAAGATTTATGTGCACATGGCACAGCACCTCTTTCTACCTAGTAGGCTGACTAGTATAATTAAGCACACCCTGTCCTCATGCACTACATCCAATATTATGAATCTTTTTTTCCTCCAGCCCCCGAAGTATTTCCTGCAGCGTTTGTTTTTCTACGGGAATCAGAAGGAGGGCCATGACTTGCTTAGCCACCACTCCTGGTACACTGAGCTTGAACAAGGAATTAGCTTGTCCTCCTCCTGCTGTTTGGGCTATGAGTAATCCACTCACAACTTATTAAATCTTTCAGTGAGTCTTTCCTATCAACCCACCATTAAGGGCATGGGAAAAAAACTTGCACCCTTGTCTCCTCGGCTCAGCAAAAGGCACTCCCTCCCTTCCTGGCATGGTCCATATATTAATTAAATGAACTGTCCATAGGAGCATTACTTAGCCCTTCAAATGAACAAATGTATGTCTATCTGTCTAGGTTCTCTTTACATGTTTGGATTGTGGCAGTTTTGAGGATGCAGTGTCTGTCCAATGCACTGACGTGCCTTACATTTTCTAGGTTTCCAAATTAAGTTTCTGACCCTTCTTTTGATCTTCCAGAATGCACTACTATATTCTTTCAACTACTCTTCTCTAGCACATTACGTCCACTTTGGCTTTCCTATGATGGCTTGCTTTTCCCTAATATTGTCTTGGTCTTTAGCCACAGCATTTTTATTCAAAATAACAAACTCTACCTCTTGTCTACCTAATGTCTTCAGGTTTGCATTTACTCCTTTCACCATATAAGGAAACTTCATAACTTTAGAACACTCAACAATGTAGGTATTCCTCTCTTTTCTTCCTGTGTGAGAAATCCTTTGAAACACCTGCATGTTGCCTGCCTATGCTCAGTGGACCTCCCTTCATTCTGCTTATTGTGTTAAATAGTGCTTCGCAAACAAATGATGGAGGGAATGCTAAGTAAATCATACATTCACCCCCTCCCCCCCCAGTGAAGAGATCTGGTTTAAATCCATTGTTCTTTTGCTCACCATGCCACCCCAGTTTAGACCCAGTTCTGTCTGGACTGTTCCCATGAGACACAGGGTCAAGACTGATTTGTATATGGCTGGGTCTGAACTGGGGTGGCATGATGAGCAAAAGAAGGTTGGTTTTAACCCAGATCTCTTCACTGGGGGTCAATGTATGATTCATTCAGCATTCCGTCCATCATTTGTTTGCATAGCACTTTTCACCCTAAATGGGATGGGTATGCCCAGACGTGGGTCCCTTGCTCACAGTGCCACTGGAATCAAGCTAGCCTGTCTGATGAAGGGTAATACCGAGAAACCGGTCCCAGGTTGCTTGTTTCCATGTCCAGGGAGGACCTGGCTTGGCAGTTCGGTCTGGACTGTTCCTATGAGGCACAGGGTCAAGACTGATTTGCATATGGCTGGGTCTGAACTGCGGTGGCATGGTGAGCAAAAAGAACAATGGATTTAACTCAGATCTCTCGACTGGGGGTGAATGTATGACGTATTCAACATTCCGTCCATCATTTGTTTGCGTAGCACTATTGTGTTACATAGACCATGAACTTGTGGGACAACCTTCTGTGGCTTTCTTTTCACCATCTTTGTTATTCTGTCCCCTTCTCTCCATTCATTGCTGGCTAAATTAATATTTCTTATTTCTAATAGGCCTGGATCTGTTGAATATTCATAGTAGCAAGTGAAAAAGTGACTTGGAGTAAATATGAGATAGATATTAATAAGATTACCCTTTAGGAACTCTCTAGACCAGTGGCCACTTCCCTAAGCGTTTATTTAATTTTGCTGATGTAGCAGCCTGAGCTGGGCAAAGCGATGGCAACTTTTGATGATTTTTAGTGGCATGTTAGTGTATTTTTTTATGAAATGTATTTAACTCCTAGATGATAGGCAATCAATTCATCCTTTATTTCACATCTGAAAAAAATGTATAAAAGTACATAAATTAAACAGTGTATATATAACCGGTACTACGTACCACAAAGTGCAGATGCATTTACAAGGAAATCAGGCTCAAAAGTACAAATTAAAATTTTTCAAATGAACAAAACCATTAGCCAAAGCCCCATATATTGGGTCAGTAAAGTTAAAACACATGTAAATAACATACATTAAAATAAAAAGTAGCAATGATAAAACAGAATGAATTTCCACTGATAAACCGTTAATTATAGGCATTTAATCTAGGAGACATGTTTGACTTCGAATACACAACCTGTTCGGCAGGTGAAGAAAGTCATTGCATCTCCCTGTTTTTTGCTCATCAAAAACCTTAAGGACATTTTATTTTTTCTTACCCCTGATAACACATGACTTGTTATCCAAGCATCTTTCTCTTCCATACAAACCTGCAGGAATTCCCTGTAGTTTAGTCTTACGAAATACTTCTATGCTAGTTATCCAGCCTTTTCTGGGTCCACTCTCTTACCATATATCTTCATCTGATTAACCTTTCTTATCCGCACGGAGTGGTGAGGCGAGTTAGTGTTTCCTCAATCAATATCAATTAAGAGTGCAACCCATTTGGCTGTACAATGTGATCAGGAATCATTAGCTAAGATTAAGATTTTTTACAGATTCAAAATCAAGTTAAGATACACAACTCTTAACACCATGCTATAAAGGTACAGAAGAACAACAGGCAGGCCCAACCTATGGAAGAAATTGAGGCAGACCAATATTAGGCAAACAAGCAATTCAGTCAAAGTAATACAAAAGATCAGCATCTGATGCTCAGAAAAGTCACAGGTTTTGTTGCCTATACATGGGTAAATCTAAACCACCTAAAGCAATGTCCCAGCTAAAAAATGGTTCTAAAAATCTAAAAGATCTTTAAAAAAAACCTGGAATTTCCATTAAGGAAATAAGAACTACACAAGGGTAAATACGTGGAAATGGTGTCAGTATTTCCATAGCTTGGCCAAGAGTCTTCTTGGGTCAGGTAAATAAGTGTTAACCTAAGCGACACTCAGCAAAGAATCAAGGAAACATAGGGGTCTAAATCTTTCAAACGCAAGGTAAACTGCAGTAAGAGAACCTGAAGGGATGGCAAAAATGTTCTGCAAATGATCTAAAGAACATCTGAAAGGAATCTAGAAAGCATCTGAATTTCAACTGTGTGAGCACTAAATTATAACACACAAGAGTTTCTTGGGCAACACCTCTTTGCACACATCATCAGGTGTCTATTGTCTTTCTCCACTTCTCATGTTGGAGACTGCAACAATTTCAAAATATCCCACATGTAATGTAATGTAATGTAATGTAATGTAAGCACACATTTTTATAGCGCGGCTATCGCTCCGAGGAGCATCTTGGCACTCCACACCCAACCCTGATGAAATAGGATGGTAGACAGAAGGCAGTAACACACTGTACAATCACTACACCAATGCTCTGCAGGCTACATCAGAGAGCGAGAAGATCCATGTTTTCAATGATCTTCTAAAGTCAGTCTCCTTGCCTATACAGCGGAGCTGAGCTGGCAGTTTATTCCAAGCTTTTGATCCCAGCACAAAAAGAGACTTCCCTCCCTTGGTGGCTAATCTAAATCTGGGAACAACTAAAAGGTTTTGATTAGAAGACCTCAAACAGCGTGTTGGCATATAGCGTTGGAAGCCCCTCAGAAGATATCTAGGGCCTTGAGACTGAAAGGCTCTAAAGGCAATCACAAGAATCTTGAGGACAACATCCTCTTCTCACACACAAGCCAGGTTGAAACATTGCTGAATTGGCCTTTCATGTAACGCTTTGACCCTTCATTTCCTTTCGCCAAGGTCTTCTTCTCAGGCTCTTTCTCTAGTACAGTATTGTATCTGTTCTACAACTGACAATGAGTGGGAATACCTGCAAGAAATGTCATGTTAGCAGGAAATGGAAACAGGCCTTTATGCAGCATGAAGAATTAAAGTCCTTAATTGTCAACTTCACATATTAGCAAGAGTGCATATTTGCTATGCATGTGAAAAATAAATAAATAATAATAAATAAATAAATAAATGTGCACCTTTAAATACCAACTAATATGAATGATGTGCATTAGGTTCATGTTACCTGAAACTTACACACATTGTTTGAATCATCATGTGTAAGTATGACTAAAAACCACATTTAAATGAAATATATCAAATTGTAATGCACACACTACATAAACTCTATCATTTCAAGTGTAATCAAGTTCTACATATATGAGGGTGGTTTCTATTGAATTATCTAACAGTAAACATTATTCAGTGTATTAAGGCAACATTATAAAAGTCGAATATAATATTTTTTTTCAAAATGGTTATATGTATATTGCTTGGGAAACAGTACACGCATTTACCCCTTCTCCACCTACTCCCTCGTCTTCAGATCACAAAAAGAGGAAACCTTGATTGCAATGATATGAAATGCCATCTGAACATAATCAATACTATCAATTACGGTTTCCGGCAGTAATAAAGTGGCATTGCCAATATAATACAGTACTATGATATATTAGGCATTAAATAAAATAATGATATAATACTGAACTCATTGTCTTCCAATTTTAAACATTCAGAACGGCAAATGAATCCTAAGGTAGACAGAATAATAGTGACAGTGCAAGTACAGTACATATATAAACCATCAATCAAGTTAGCTATTTAATAGCCTACGGCTTCAGTGTAGAAAACGGCATGCATTTAAAAAGAAATGACTGATAATATAAAGTGAAAGTGCAAGAGGTAGATAGAGAAACTCATTTCCAACAAGAGCCTATCCGGGGGGAAAAAGTGACAATTGTAATATTTTACTTGATCCACTATACTTTCAAACTTGATGGCTAAAGTGCTAAGATGAAATCTATATCAAATTCTGTTCTATCAACTCTTCCCCAAACGATGCCCCCCAAATCTTTTTAGAACTTTGTGTATTATTCATGCAAGCATGGTACCAATATTCCCTGGTGATAGTTTTTCTCATCTTGCTTAACCACTCTTCAAATGGTGGCTTCACAAGGGGGACTTCCTATGACTAGTAATAATAGAATGCACCACTAAGGTCGAGCAATAAATAAATTGAGAACATTACTTCCCAAACTGTCAGGGGATAGTGAGGCCCAATAGAATAATACTGGGAAGGAGTTTAACCTCGCATCCTACCTTTAGTGAAATATAATGGAAGATCTGGGACCAAAACTCCGAAACGGACCAGCATAATAAAAACATATGTCCCCAACCTCCCACGTCCTTGTACCTAGTGCATGTTCTAGTAGAAATGTGAAACATTTTATTAAGCCTATCTGGAGTGTAAGAAAGCATCCAGGCATTAAAAAACATAATCCCATGAAAATGTGCCCCCTCACATAGTTTGAGTGAATTCCTTAATCCTACAATAAATGCATTGAAGTGATAATGTCAAATGCAACACATTTTAGTATTATTAGACCATATAAAAATCAAGTGCTAAATTTCACATTCATGCCATGTATCTGTTATGAAGGCATGATGTACTTGTGACATGTAAAGGATGGGCAAAGTTTGTGCTGTTCCACTAGATATAAGCTTGTCCAGAATATGTATACTTGCCTCCTATAGATCCCATCTTGCCAAGTTTCTCTGGCATCTCATTGAAAAGTCCACCTCTTTTTAGGTCACATGTCTGCCCACAGGGCTTTAGGTGGATCTTGTCCTGGATATATCAAGCAGAAATATTTTCTTTGTATACGCCTGTCTCTACTCTTCACTCTGCAACATGGGCTTTTTCCCCCCAAATATCTAAAATAAAGATTAGGATGTCACTCCTTTTACTACTTTGGTTCCACTTCATGGAACTCCCTTCCTTTTTATGTTTGCCTTAATCACAATACTACCCTTTAAGGCTCTTAAATATTTATTGTTTTCAGTTTAAGGATTAAGTAAGGATATGAGGTAGTTGTACACTCTATAGTGCCAGAATCCATCTATCACTTGATCAATACTGAAAGAAAGCAAAGTATTTATTTAATTGTCTTTACTTCAGCCATACTTTAAACAATGGATCATTTTTGTTTTAAACAACTTAAGCAAAAAGCACTTAGGTCCTTCAACTGGCTCCCTCTCAAGGCCAGAACTCAACTGAAAATTGCTTGCCTCATGCATAAAGCCTTACAGTGTCACCACCCAAGATACCTGATGGAAAAGATTTGAATTTCAGGAGGCAGCCGTTACCTCAGAAGCGCAAACTCTCTCGAACTAGAACCCCCCAGATTCAGAAAACAAAAACATACATATATTCATTTTCTGGAGTGGCTCCAAGGATTTGGAACCTCCTACCACCCAAGGTTCGGTCTAACCCAGCGACCCACATCTTCGAAAAAGAAGTAAAAAAGATCCTAATGAACAGATTCCTCTCACAAAGTCACAGTGAGCATGTCCCGAAGCATAGTGGCTGACACAAAGGTCAGTAATACCAGTACAGGCCAGAAGCCCACCCATACCAGTAGACCCCACACAAACATTGTCTCCAGGGTACCTGGAACTGAAAGGACGCAAAGTTGACTCCTGAAAAACCATCCTAGAGAATCCATCCCAGTGACTCCCAAATGAATTGCGGTCGTTTAACAAGAACTCTGTTAAAACACACCATATACTGGAGTTTTTAAACATCAGGCTATGTTTTTGTTAGGTGTTCTTATTTGTTTTCAGCTCTTTGTTTATGTATGTCATTCATTTGTGCAGCGCTCTGATACCCTTGGGTCAAGTCTGCACTTTATCAAACACCGAAAATAAAATACAACTATTTTTCATCTTTAACAATGGTTCTCTTTACACTAGCTGAGTTTATGTATGTATCTACGTATAGTCGCTCCTTTACGCGCAGCAGAACGCGCAGGTGGACGCCCTCGCTTAGCCTGAGTCGTGCCGGAGTCCTGCCCGTCTGCGCCCGTCAGCGTCCCGGAGGCGGCGGGGCGGTGGAGGACTCTGGTCAGGCGTGGGTGAGGATGATCCATTATTCCTCGGCGACGCTTCGCGCTATGCGCAACACATCTAGCTTATGTCGCTCTGTATTCCCTGGTCGACACAAGGGTAAACGTCGCTGCCCGGCCTGCGGTTGGTCGCCCACTGGGGCGCAGTGCAGTGCCTTTAGGACAACTAAGGTGCCTGGGAAACACCTCTGTCTGCTGCTTAACACAAGGTCGGTAGGAAGGCATGCCCTGCACATCTACGATCTGCTTGTCAGGGATAACCCTCTCTGTCTGCTCCTGACTGAAACCTGGTTGGGAGAGGCGTCCAATCCGGATATCTTTATGGCGATCCCTCCAACTTATAACATTTTTCGCCAAGACAGAGCTAAGGGCAGGGGGGGCGGAGTCGCCGTGGTGGTGAGGAAGAACATTTCCTGCTCAGTTCTACCCGTGAACTCCATTGAGGGCTCTGAATCCCTTGCTTTTATGCCTAGACTGTCTCCTGGCCAAGCACTTAAGGGTCTGCTGGTCTACAGGCCTCCTGGCCCGGTGGGCTCCTTTTGGGAGGACCTACAGACAGCTATCTCGGAGCTGGCGTTGTCTGCTCAACATTGCCTGCTGGCAGGCGATTTCAATTTTCATCTTGATGTCACGGACGATCCGGATGGGGCTAAACTGCTGGATATTACATCTCCGCTTGGTCTGGCACCGTTTGTGTCAGGACCTACACATGAGAAAGGGCACACCCTTGATCAAGTGTTCTCTTCTGTCCCAATTGTTGACATTGAAACGCGGCCGGTGCTCTGGTCTGATCATAGGCTGATTGGGTTTTCCGTGCTGGAGAACGGGCGGCCTGACACCTGCGCCCCCACGGTGCCCAGATCGGCCTCGAGAGCGTTGCACATAGTGACGCCTGCTATGTTGGAGCAGGCGCTCATGGAACATCCATGTCCTCTCTCGGGTGATCCGGAAAGAGACACTGAAGCCCTGCAGCGATGGCTGACTGAGAGGTTAGACGATCTCGCCCCAAGGGTAGCCCCCCGGTCCATGGCGACGCGGCGATCTGCGCCGTGGTTTACTGAGGCGCTGCGTATGGCCCGCAGCCAATGTAAGGCTGCTGAGCGGGCCTGGCGCCTTAAATATGATGGGGAGGCTAAACTCGCCTATAGGTCGACGGTGAAGGCCTATCACCGTGACATTCTTGGTGCCAAGCGGGAATACCTTGCCAGGAGGATTGAGGCGTCGGCGAACTCCTGTAAGGAGATCTTCACAATTGTGAAGGAGTTCACGTCCCCTATTTCCTATTCACCCCCGCCTGTTTCATCTGATGCGTGGGCGTGTGATCTTGCCTCTTTTTTTACCGACAAGATTAAGGCAATTCAGGCCTCCTTCTCGGAGACCTCGGTAGAGGGTTGCTGTGGCCTCGGGGCAGGACTTGGAACATCGTCCATGCCCACGGCAGTACTGGCTGATTTTCCTCCTATCTCCAGTGATATGTCCCGGACCCTGCTGGCCAGTCTTAAATCTGGTTCACCACTTGACCCCTGCCCCGCCAAATTTCTGGCCGGGATGGCGGCAGTGGTGAATCCCCTGGTCAACCCGATCCTCAATGCCTCCTTGAGGGAGGGGAGTGTCCCACGCACCTGGAAAAGGGCGATGGTGATCCCCCTCCTGAAAAAGCCTGGTCTTGATGCCGAGGTTTTGGCCAATTATAGGCCAATTTCACTTCTCCCGGCTTTGGCCAAGATCACTGAGAAACATGTCCATGGCGTCTTGTCGAGCTTTCTAGAATCCAACAATTTGCTCCATCCATCCCAATCCGGTTTCCGTCCGAATTTCAGTACGGAAACGGCGTTGGTGGAGGTCTCTGAGATCATCAGGGAGACCTTGGATGTGGGTGGCAAGGCCATGCTAGTCATGTTGGACCTGTCGGCGGCCTTCGACACCGTCCCCCATGAGGCGCTTCTAGCCAGGCTTTATGACATCGGCCTAAGGGGGACGGTGCTCAGATGGTTTACATCCTTTCTGGAGGGCCGCCGCCAGACGGTCTGGGTCTCCCAGAGCTCCGCTGAGATGCCGCCATTGGGGGTCGGGGTTCCACAGGGTTCTGTGTTGAGCCCGACATTGTTCAACATCTTTATGTCCCCCCTGGCGGCTGCGGTGGAGGCCTACGGAGCCCAGATCGTGTCCTACGCCGACGACACGCAACTCCTCTTCACATGTGGAAAAGATCAGCCATTTGATGGGGAGAGAATTCGGGACTGTCTGGACATGGTCTTCGGCTGGTTCCAGCAGAATAGTCTGAAGGCCAACTCCAGTAAGTCGGAGGTTTTGTTCTTCGGCTGTGTCATCGATCCCGAGTGGCGGCAGTGGTGGCCGGCTGCCATGTGCCCTCCAGCACAATCTTCCTTGGTGGCCAAGAACCTTGGTGTTAAGCTTGATAACAAGCTCTCTTTGAGAGCGCACGTTCTTGGTCTGTCTGGCACCTGTTTTGGCATTTTGAAAATGCTCCGCAAGTTTCTCCCTTTACTATCTGAGGAGCACAGACGGATTACAGTGCAGGCGCTTATCGGATCTAGGCTAGATTATGCCAATGCCCTTTTCTTAGGCCTTCCGGACTACTTGGTTCAGCGTCTGCAGGTGGCTCAGAACTCTGCAGCCCGTGCGATCTTTGGCTTGCATAGACGAGCACGGGCCTCTGGGCTGCTGCAGATGCTACATTGGCTGCCGATCCGGAAGCGGATTATGTTTAAATCCCTGACGTTGGTGCACAAAGCCCTGTTTGGTTCTGGCGCAGGATATCTGCAGAAGAGATTGGTTTTCTATCGCCCTGCTCGCTCACTGCGTTCGGAATCCCTTTTCACTGTTATGGTTCCACGCGTGAGGAAGGCCCGCATTGGGGGGCGCTCTTTTAGCCTCAAGGCCTCCCAGCTGTGGAACTCGCTCCCATTGGTACTCCGCAGTACTCCCAATTTGCTTCAATTCAGGAAGAATTTGAAGACTTGGCTTTTTAATCTTTCTGTTTAGGTGGGTTTCTCTTTTTTCTTTTGGGCTCTGTTTTTCTTGTTATGTTGTTATACACTGTAGCTGCCTGTGGAAAGCGCCGGGACACTCTTTTAGAGTAGCCGAGCTCTATATAAACGCTTTTTAACATAACATAACATAACATATTTCCATCACCTATAGTAAAGAGTATGCTGGTGTTGTAGCCTAGTGCTTCAAGGTTTCATGAACTAAATTGAGGATTTCAGGTTTGAATCCTAATGACTGGTTTATTAGTGCTTGTATTTATATTTTTACTGCATTAATTTGTTATGTGTTATTCCCAGAATGCATTTGACAAAAGTTACCCATAATAGGTAGTCACCAGGCTTTACGTTAACCAGTGTTTGCAGTTTGCTTCCTAATGAAATTATCGATTTTAGTTTATTAATTTTATTTCATTTTAATCTTATGACTCATTTTATTGTCATGCACCTCGTTGCTGCTCTCAATTCAGTGTATCTGGCTTCCTTGTAGTTCATCATGTATTTCTTGTTTGTGCTTTCTCCTGGAGGTTTGACCACTGGTTAAAATTATTTGATTGCGTTGAATCAGAAAACTGTCCTCTAGTAATCTTTGGGTTATTTTAATTCGTTCAAGCTCTTTTTTAAGTTTCTTTCCCAGTTTTTTATGGTCGGCTTTTCTTGTTCAGGTAAAGCAGAACTAATTTCCTGCCACTTTAATCAGTGTTTCGGGGACACTGAGATCACTGACAGTGTCTTCATTTTTTTTAAACATATTTGATTGATTTTCACATTTTGCTCGTAACTTTATATAAGCATGCTGGGTGGTGTACATCTACTCCAGTTGTCTGCATTCTGTAGATAGCATGTCAAGACATATAATACGGATATATATATACCATCAGTCCCGGTTTTAGGATCTACCAGGTATATATAAATATATATATATATATATATGTATATAGATATAGATATAGATATATAGATATTAATTAAGGGGGGTGAATTAACCTGAATTAACCTTGAATTCACCACCCTTAATTTCATTTAAATTAAAGAAACACCGTAACAAAACTACACGGACCAGAAACCTGATCGGTGACATGGAAGCCACACCCACTCAGGGAGGCGTCGAGTTCAAATAAATTGCATTTGAATTCCCACGGTGTTTGAGCAGTCATTGTTGTCCTAATTCCCAGAAGAAGAGGCGTGAATTGCCTCGAAACGCGTCGGAAACTGCAGATATTTTCAAAGGAGAAACGATGTGAGCTTCGAGGCTGAATGAAGCTGGATGGCAGAGCAGCGCTGGGCTGCCTTCTTGAAGCTCAAGGGCTTTTTGCTATTCAATATATATATATATATATATATAGATAGAGATATAGATATATAGATATTAATTAAGGGTGGTGAATTTGATAGAGCGCGCGAGGCCACCCGACCAATAGTTTTCGCCGTTTCCGGCTTCAGGGCCCATATACTTTTCAAATCACCATATACATCGATCAGGTGACTTCACGAGCTCTACCAAGTTGTGTGTGTGTGTTCCCTGCTAATAATTTTCAGTGCACCCGACTTACCATCCACCGATGCGGGTACCTAATGACCACAATGAATCAGGGAGCTAGCTGTAAAAGAAAGGCAGCAAAATACAAACCCAACCAATAACATTCAAATACTGTTTAAATGACCACGGACAACTGGAAGTTTTAAAATGTTTATCTAAATTCAATATTTTCTTGCATGAGGTACAGTAAAATAAGGCAATCAATAACCAAGATAACGTAAATCATATAGGCATAAAGAAATAATGACAGGGTAATCATTCAAATGTAATATGAAATGCAGATGGGAAATATTATAAAATCTCAGAAATGTTTAAGCATGGACATTTTATGCATGAATAACTATGGGAGGGCCTATAAAGAGTAGCACGCTTCACTTAAGGTGAATGGGCCTTTGAACAATCTAGGTAATGAAGTTCTAGACCATATCATAAAATTACAGACTGCAATGCAAAATATAATTTCTAACCAGTGAGAAGACATAGGAACAAAACCTCACGGAAAAATATGTAATTAACTTTCAATAGTTGCGGAAAGGCATGGAAAATATAACATATGCAATGATGAACTTTATTAAAGCAAAAGTCAGAAATTTAGAAGGTGCAAGATTTAAAGAGTTTTCAGAGCAATATTTACCTATAAAGGTGTGGAAACCAAACCCTGGCCACGGGTCAGTTAAGGACAGGAAACCCTCAAGGAAGGATACCCCTCAAAGGACAGCAGGTGCAGAATGGTCACCCAGGACAGGACAGGATACCCTCGGAATAGGAATCAGGACAGGACCCTCAGGACAGGACAGCAAACCCTCAGGACAGGACCCTCTTCAGGACAGGACCGGGACCCACAGTTCGGAAGCAACGCCTGCGCTCCACCCGCTCTGCAGCTATCGATCAAGACCCCGATTGGGTCAGCGAACTCCCAGCTAAGTGCTTGCCAGCACTTTAAGGCTCAGTAGAACCTCAGTCTATGGTCAAATTCGGACAGAGTGCTTCGCAGCGCTCTGTATCTTCAGTCACCTATTGAGTGCGTTGGGTCAGTGACAGGTCAGCTAAACCAGACAAGTCGGACGGTTCACTAGGTGAACCCAGGGTAGATATACAGTTTGGGGACAGTGTACCACCCCCCAATGTTGCAAAGTGTCAGAATCCCTCAATTTCGATTGGTCCTAAGGTAGGATTTGGGTAACACACCAATCACAATACAAGATTTTAAGCCTTCATTAGCATACTTGGGTACCGCCTAGCAGGTTTGGGGTTCTCATGAGAACTGTGCAGAAATACGAGTGAAAATTAACATTGTAACACATGAGGAGCAACATTCGCCGTTCTCGTAGCGCAGAGGTGGCTTTCCCAGGCGCATCTTGACTGTGGCTGCCAGCTGGCTGAGTTCCACTGTCCAAAGTGGCCACCTTTCAATGCTCCCTGGTCATGCGCAGAAGAGACCGTCAATATGGCTCCCAATCAGTTTGGACCCCCATTCCCCGCGGTACATGAAAAGTAAGCGAAAACAAATTAATACATAATAATGTCATTATGAAAATACATCATAGGGTTTGTACTTTTAACTCATCATCAAGAAATAAAACTATTGCATTAAATGTTAGCTACATTGACACAGTCACAAGAGCAGTGGCACGAGCAGTACCACATGATAAGCACAGCTATGAATTACGCATGCGCATAACTTTCCCTCCACTTCTGCAGACGCGTCAGGACACGTGAGTGTGGCTGACGCATGCGCAGTAACTAAAATACAAGCGGCGGCCATATTAAAGGACACAGATTAAATTCATTAGAAATACACATAGGCAAGCTTCGGGAACTTTGCCTAAACAAAAATAAATGTTAGTAAAACATACGTTTTGTTACCTTATTACACATAAACGAGGTTCTTGACTTCGGCAAGCCGCAAAATATGCGAAGCTTTGCTTCATCAAATTAACCTGAATTAACCTTGAATTCACCACCCTTAATTTCATAAAAGAAAATGGTATCTTGTAAAGGTATCAGCATCTACCAGCAGACGCCTAACTAGGGGGCGGCCGGCATGGTTTGCTGGTGAGGGCGGTGCGCTCGGGGTCAGGAGGGGGGCTCGGGGGGTGTTGCCTGCAGGGGAAATAAAAAACAAAAAGGCAAACTTACCTCGAGCCCGGGTCCCGCATCTTCTCTGCTCCTGCTGTCCTGCCTTCGAAAGGAAACAGACTGCCAGCATCCATCCCCTAAGCCAATCACAACGCTGCAATGCAGTTTTGTGATTGGCCACAGTGCTCAGACAGGGGCTGGAGGGGTGGGTGACGCTCCTCCGCCATAGTGAATGAGCTGCCACTGGCCTAACTACATTTAAGTGTATTTCTACTGAGAATTGGGAAAGTCGACACCTCGCTGTTTATTCAACTTAGTTTACTTTATCTGATTGCATAACTTATTTTTGAACCATTTTTCTTCCCTATGTAGTTGCTGCACTCATTTATGCTTCCTGTCCAATTGATTGTCTGTTTATCTATACGAACTAAAGCCTGTTAAAGATAAAGACTAAACAAACCTAAATGGCCAAAGTCTCCAAAGAGATCACTGATAGCATATTTTGTTCACTCTATTCTATTTATCACTGTCTACAGACACTGGTTTCAATGGTCTACTGGCTTTAATTTCCTTCAGAAAACAAGCATTGGCAAAGTTAATAGCTTCTAGCCTTGCAATCCTGTAGTGTTTGTTTGATTAATTGATTTAGCCCTCAATTACAAGCAATAGGTATTCAAAGTTTGAAAGTAATAAAGTGAAAATGCCACAATTTACAGTTGTGTGTACAAAAAATTATAAAGAAATAAACCATGAATGCAGAAATGAAAACAGAGTTTGGCCCACCGCAATGGCACTGTAGTGGACTACATTTTATGCAGATGTGCACAATCAAAATGTCTTCACTCACAGGAAAGAGTGCCAATGGTTGAAGTGGATTGACCCATTGTTCATTGCTTAATGCTATGGTGAGAGAAAGCAATATGTGAATAAGGCTGGTGAAACAGTTACAATTGTCTGTAAAATTGACCAGAAATATGAATATAAGCATACGTGGGTTGAACAAAGGATGCCCAGGATTCAAAGTTAGCATGCAAGCTGCCAGCAGTGCTTCCATAGATCAAGCAGATATGCCTTTTTCTTACTCTGCCCCCCACCCCTTCACTGCATCATTTGAACTGTGCAGAGGAAGGAAGTGAATGAAAGGAGCTTGTAGAAGTCACTGAGATGTCCTTCGAGAAAGAACTCTTCAAGCCCTACTCCTGCATTGAACTGATTTGACATTTTCCTGCAGCCACGTTGCAACCGGGAAGTCATAAATATTCAAGTATTGTCCTACTCTTTTTTAAAAAAAACATTTTTTAGGTCAGGGCTTTGACATTGCTAGTGCTTATGTGACCCACTGATAAATGTGCACATAGTGGGATTTGGATCCGCCCTTTCAACCATTGGCTTTCTTTGACCAGCCTCACAGCCATTCCCTTGAGATTCTGTTAAATAAATCATGTCTTTGCTTAGCCCGGTGGAGTATTCATCTCTCACATAATGGCATTGGCATTACATGCATTATCATAACAAACCCAAACCTATTGTTTTTGCCAGTCCTTGTAGTATTAAACTTCTTTTTTTAACCTTTCTTTAAAATGCTATACATACATGATGTTTGCCTCAGGCTTATTTATTTGCATATGTGTTACAGCAATACCAACCAGTCCACCTTTCCACACCTCAGAAGGGTGCAAACATTAGGGTTATGTTTGAGTGGATGTCTTCTGGTCATGCACTGGGCACTTTCCTAGGCCTAATATGTGGCAGGAGTAGCTCCTCAACATCTGTACCAGGCTGCCAGGTAGGTTTTCTAGTGTTAGAATATATTTTTTCTATTCTGCTCTGTCTTGCCAGAAGTAGTTTTGCAACAGCATTTTGTCATGTACTAGTCCAGACATTAGAATATAAATCTTATCCAGCAGCAGGTGAGTGCAGCACGCAAGTGTGGGGTCTCAGTGTTTCACATTGATTTATTGGGCACACTCGTAAATTCCAAGGTTTTTGGCAACAAACTGTTTACATAAATCAGCACTATTTCCATAAGGTCTTGGAGACAGTGCTGTTTCTCATGGCAGCAGTGGGAGACGGAGCAATATCCCTTGTTATATATTACCAAGGCTTTATTAGACATTATAAATTATTACAGCAATGTTAAAATTAAAGTAAATGGAAGATTTAAAGTTTTTTCCAGTATGAGTGTTGAAGGTTTTTCAAAGATTATCAGGACTGATGGTAACCGTTCATGTATAAATTGAATAAAACAAAGTATTCCTCATCTTTTTAGTAACATACACCTTACTATTTACACCAGTAATTACTTGGGTGGGGGAAAACAATATAAAAACAAATTGATGATTATATATGTTGAAAATAGCAACTCTTTCTGACAACCCTGTATTATCTATCCAGTCATACATTTTCTGGAAATCCTTTCGTGTCCGTTATGGTCTCCTCAGCGTCTCCGATTTTGTATGAGATTGGTTCAAGCAATGCTGAACACCTCAGACCTTGAATGAACTGAGAAGATCGGACCATTTTTCCTTCTGTGCGAAAGAACATTGTTTGATACCATGAGTATACTTGCTGCATCTATCCGATTATGTTTATAGATAGTGTGCTAAACTGCGTCATAATTAAGCAGAATGGTCTTCTTGGTGAGTTTAGCTTTTATCACTGTGACAAGATAACTTTTTTCCTTTGTTTTCCCCCTGCCAATTGGTGATCTTTCTGCATTCAGAAACATATGCCCTAGGTTTCCATTAGGAATTGAGCAGCAGCAACAATATCCTTGTTTCTTGCTTGATTGACACACATGACTTTCTGATTGTGCCAAATATATCAGACACCGTTTGTATTCTTTTCAGGAAAAGGTGTATGCATAATATTGCAGAAGGCAAGTTTTCTATTTTGACCCATTCTGGTCTCTCCTCATTCTTTGGAGAACACCAATGTTGACCTTGAGTAGGCCTGGAGACAAGATGATCTAATGAAGATTGAAAATGAAATCCTTATTATAAAATAACTTTTAAGTTTGTCTAGTGAGTGTTACCCTACAAAGTGGATTCCAAACAAAGCAAACAAAACATACTGAAATAAATAAAGGTTCTTTGGGAATACTGATTTCAGCTTATAGTTTTCACCCAAAAGGATAAATGCAGTTCTTTTTTTTACCATAGAAAGTACAAAAGACCAGCCTGCCTAGTGTCTTGTGATTATAATACAAACCTTTTTCAAGAACCTCCCGAAGAATATGTTGCACCATGGCCAGACATTTTAGAACAAACAAAACCCACTGCACCAACAATAGCAAACTTGGCGAATACATGGTGCTACAACTCAGTGCTCTGGGCTACACAATCCTGAATGGTCATTTCCCGAAGGACAATCCACCGAACTGGACAAGATCAAATGGTCATATTCACTCCTTCCTAGACTACACCATCTGTAATAAGGGAATCCTCCCCCTGATCGAGAATTACGCCATAGTTGCTCGAGGTGACTGTGATCACCATCCCCAAGTGATCACTACGTCATTTCACTTAGCACTTCATGCCACAACAAGTCAAACCTCAGGAGGGTATTACACCGAAAACCTCAAAAGGCTGAAATGGTCAGATCCAATTATACCAGCAATAATGGGTAAATGTAGAGTCCTGCAAGACCTAAGAAGCACCAATGAACTAGCGCCAATCACCGCATGGGATACCTTCTCCCGGGAACTGCTTAAAAACTTTTCTCGTACTTCAAGAAAAACCAAAAAATGCAACCTAGCAATAACAGAGGAAATTAAGAAATTAAAATCAATACGTAACAGTACACTAAGACAAGCTCGTAGGCACCCAGGGGAAGATCAGATATTCAATCATTATAAGGTAGGCCAGAAAGCACTTCGACAAGTAATATTCCTTGAAAAAAACAAACGTTCCGAACAGTTTTGGATAAAACTGATGAATGCAAGTAGAAGCCATAACCCAAAAGATTTCTGGTCTCTCGTCAACTCCAAAACACACAAGCAGGGAGGACAAAGTAGCGCCAACATCTCCGAAGCTGAATGGGTATTCGATTTAACAACCCACTTTGCAGAACAAGAAGAATCCGGTCCACCGGTAAAGTCCCCGGTATTGGCACAACAACGCAACTGCTGCCAACCACTAGGCACAATAGATGCAGATTCACGAAAGAAAAAAGCTGAATCAAACATAAGGACGCCACCAGCAACTAATATTAAACCCTCGCTCCAGCCCCCAGAACCATTCCAACATGTACTTACAAACTTTGGAACTATCACGGAAAAAACAGTTCAAATCATAACCGAGGGTCGCGCAGATGGAGCCCCATGGCCAAATGGGCTACCACAGGTGTTGTTTAAACAAGACACAGTATTCTGGGCCCATCAACTGGCACCCCTTTTTCCCCACTGCTGGACCAACTCGGTATTACCAGGATCGTGGCGTGGCACCATCATTCATCCAATCTATAAAGGCAAGAGATCAGACCCGAAAAATTATAGGATGATCACTCTACTGAACGTTGAATCAAAATACTATGCCAAACTGCTCCTTCAAGATTTGGTGTCTTGGGCAACAAATCAACAATGTAATACCTTTTAACCAGACAGGATTTGTGCAAAAATCAGGCACCATAACAAATCTGCTTGCAATATCCGTCTTGTTGGACAAATCGGCTTCCTCAGGAATGTTAATGCATGGCTGCTTCGTGAATTTTAAGGCCGCCATTGACCGCGTACCCCGAAGTCTATTATGCCTCAAACTGCGGAAATGGGGGATTCCACCAACACTTCTACGAGCAATATTTGCGCTACACACCAGCACATTGATCCGCATAAAACTTGGGATGGATCATACACCTCAAGGAAAATCTCAACATCACGCGGAGTGAAACAAGGATGTGTGTTAGCGCCCCTTCTCTTCAATCTCTTCATCTCCGACTTGTCAGTCACTCGACTAAATTAATTCTTATCCTCCAAAAATCGCTGGGGTAAGAGTCAGTAATCTATTGTATGCGGATGACTTAGTTCTGCTAAGCCACACCAGGGTAGGCCTGCAGAGACTCCTCGATCAATTGTCCCTTTATACCACCGAGAACAAACTGGAATTGAACCTAACAAAGACCAGGGCAATCACCTTCGGATCAAGGAAATTTCGAGGAGGCAGCTGGCTGTCCAGAGGCCAAAGTGTTGATAAAGCCACCTCATATAAGTACCTGGGGGTCCACATGGATAGAAGGAGCTCATTCTCCAAACATAGAGACGAGGTAGAACCGAAAGCTCTGACAATCCAGGTGGCATTAAAGACCATTGCCAGGCAACTGTCTGGGCCAAGCCTGACCCCACTTATAACAGTTATGAAGGCAAAAATCATCAATGTCCTCACCTACAGCCAGGAGATCATGCAAGGGAAGGACAACACCCTTGTGAATAAAACAACAACAAGAATATTCAAACAAGTGTTGAGCCTTCCGAAAGTTTCATCGCCTGCTCAAATACGTCTCGAGTTCGGCCTTCAAGACTATCAAGCAGTAGGGGCTGGAGCTTACATCAGGCTGTGTAATAAGCTGCGTACCTTCAGAAAACGAAGCCTGGAGGCCCTCCTGTGGCAGGAAATCTTAGCCGGTCAACTTGGTAGATCATATTGGCGTTATCTACAAAACTCCCTAAAACTCCTGGACTCAGAAGAAATCTGGAGCTCAAATCCACCGCAGCAGGCACTCAAAATCCACATTAAAAGGAACGTCCGCCTTTGGTCCTTCCATTCAGACAGAGCCCAATTGGCCCAACGCAAGCATGCCTGGACAATTGTATCGCGGTTTCAGCCAGGGATTATGGCTCCATATCTGTCATGTACTTATTCTGTGCTTTGGAAAAAAAGATTTATGGCCCTCAGAATGGGCGAATGGCCATTCCTGTACCACTTGCGGAGCTGGCAACGCGTAAACACTAACATAATGTGCAGGGGGTACGGGAGTAGCAAGGAAACAATTGAGCATGTGGCATGTCTTTGTCCTACATTACTCCACAATTGAAAAATCCTGTTAAAGAGCGAATGGAATAAACTTGGCATTCGCACGTGCCGACAAGCTATCATTGCTTCAATGAATCCGGACCATTCACCGCTCAATATCCGGTTCACCAAGTTTATGACAAGAGCAGCAAGAACATTTATAATCAAAGAGAGCCAGCAAGTAAATAATAGTCAATCGTAAAAGTGTGGTTTAAGCCCTCTGCTACACTAAACAGCAGCTGATAATGGCCTTGTTTCACACGGATCATTTCTTGCCCCCCGTGCACCCCAGGAACACTTGAATCATCATACGCAGGGCTTCACCACATCAATGGACCCGCGCTACCAGCGGTATTAACCACTCATTCTCAACGACTAGGGTATTGCTATGTGGCCTTAGCAGATGTTAAATCAGAAGGGCCAATCATGGTCCCCAACTGTTTTTTAATTGCTCGTTATGAAGTTGCATTGTCCAGACGAAGTTAATATTTCACTAACAAAGATAGATGGCCAGGTCTTTTGTATTTATTTATGGATGAATCTTACTTTAACCCACTGTGATGATACGAACAGACTAAATGGATACCCCCAGGAAGATTCCCAAAGAAAAAAACGAAAAAACTAAATACATGTTTCAAAGCTAAGACACAGCACCGAGACAAAATGCGTGTCTCTTGCACTATTTGTAAATATTTTAGCAATATCGATATATGTTTTTACTATCTTTGATAAATGTTTACCATTGTGATGATTTTTATTAATCAAACAATAAAGTTCTATCTATCTATCAATGTTTGCTTTTTTGAAGTTTGGTTAGTATTTCAGTTTCTAGACCAAAGATTCCGACTGTTATTTGCTTGGACACCCATTGTAATGACAATTAGCAAAATCGCTTCTCTTAACTATCCTTGAAATTAACATTAAGGCTGATTTGGATCAATTTATATGATATTTAGAAAACCGCTTTAAGAAAGTAAGTTGGATAGAGTCTTTGTGTTATGCAAACACAGCTCACATGTCATGTACAAAAGTCTCTTTTGTAGTATTCATTTTAATTCCATGAATGCATACTTCAAGCAACATATGCAGTAGCTAATAGCATCGAGGGGAGAAAGTGGGAACTCTGGATTTCTTTTTCAATACTTACAAACAGCCTAAGATAATAAACCATGAGCATTCTTTTTTTTGAACAAACCTGATTAAACATGAAAGTTAGTGCAGAATGTGTTCACAACATTCACATATCTCAAAATAAAAAACACTTCTTTGGCCAATAATGCAGTATTAATACCACTTCACTGATCTTGCAGTGCATTAGCCCCTATTTTGGTATATTATTAATTCATGAGGGATATTGATCTGCGTGGTTTTTTTAATTCTTATGTACCAAGATAGCTTTTTATGATTCAATTAATTTATAGAGGAGCATGTATTATTTCATTGTTATACTTGACCAATAGATGGCGCTCATATTTTTCAGTTTCTAAAAGTAATTAATGAGATAATCCTAACAGGAGGACTTCCCTAACTTTAGCAAAATTGTGACCTGCTTGCCTACTCAGAATGTGACGTCTTTGTGTATCTGATCGCAACTTTCAAACAAATTTCTTACTTTCTTAGAAAATGTTATCTTGTTAGTCTGTCTTGTTAGGCCATCACAATATAACTTGTATAACTGATTCAAGGCCCGAATCATTTAGTCATTACTAGTCTGTGTAGTAAATCTTTGGTAGTGGGGGTATGATTTAATACTCCTCAGCTGCCCTAGTTTGTAATCTAGTGATTAGCCCGACTCACTATCCCAAGAAGTGTTCATATTTTTAGAGAAAGACAACGTAGATCTATTGTTTGTTCTAAGGCCCGCCGAACCAGCAAAGTTATTATGTGATAGGGCGTGTTGAGAACTTCTTAGCTATGACATTTAATGTCTGCGGTGTAGACCTTCTATTCACATGAATTTTAATGTGACTTTTCACATTAGGGACTTGTGGGTCATTACTAAAGGTATTGTAAATGACGTTAATGACACATTTTGTTTTATCAGCTGTTTGTTAAGACAGAAAAGCTAGTCAATTATCTGTGGATATTAGCAATGGCAGAAGCATTGCAGCAAAACATGCAAACTCGGTCTACAGAGAATTTCCACATGTAGAACAGATGCATGGTTCTGTTCCACTTTGCAATATTTTACCGTTTTTGGTGGGTTGCAGTGCAAACTGCAGACCAGTAGCAGAATGCTTAGTTTCACTAGAATTTTTGGCGGGTGTTTCGCAGTTGCAAAAGCAGGAAACAAGTGATCAGCATGCAGCTTTGCATTACATTTTTGTGATGTGATCGAAAAATTGACAATCCTAGTGGAGATGTTGTTCTGCATACTACCCTCTATTAGAAGGTCTTCAAATTGGATACTGAATTCTATGATCTCTTGTAGTAAGGACTAGTGAAGAGAGGGAACATTTATTGGGTAAAATGAATGACATTGTGATCAAGATTGTATGTGAGGGTGTAAAGATTTTTCTTGTGGGTTGTGCGTTCACAGGGAGACTGAAAAGGTGGCTTTTGGCTTATAAGCGCTTTATGTATAGACAAGTCTAGAAAAAGGGTGGGGCCAATGACCATACACGAGGAATGAGAATTGAATTTGTGGCCTAAACATTTCATTTGAACAGTATCTCCATGCAACGCCAAATGTACACTTTTGGGGACATGGTACAGCATTTCCCCATGAATCATTCGTATCTCCAGCGCAATAAAATGTGTTTCAACAGAAAGGGGTTTTCTTGTGATCATATTAAAACCCACAAAATGTATGGCACTAAAGTTTGTGTAATTTTAAAATCAGTATTGCTCAAATTTAGAACGTTTTATATAGTAATGAGGATACTGGTTTAACAATTTTTTTTCATGTCAAACAGCATTGTTCTGTGCTTTGTCCAGGGAAAGACGTCTTCTACATATGCAACTAAAATAAATACATTACAATTGTGAACATTCTGTGGCACATTTACATACATTGGTCTGTTTTGGAGCAGAAGTGGCTTTCTTGCATCCTTCCAAGCCCAATTTTCCTGTTCACTATTACCCACTTTAGACGACCCCTGTTGGTCTGTGCTTCACTACCTTTGTACCAATTCCCTGCCCACCTCTGACCTGTATTTTAATCAATAACATCTTGGTAAAAAAAAAAAAGTCATCCAGGTAAAAGCTTTTTTTTCTGAATGGAATGGATTTTGGATGTTTGATTTTGTCTATCCCAAATTAAAATAGGGGATATTACAAAATATCAACTGAAAGTAAGAGCTACCAATTACTCATTCAGAGACCAAGCACTTTTTGAAATGAGCTATTGAAATATTTTCTGTAGCAGTTTAAAAAAAAGAAATGTGTTATTTGTTTATATAATAATTCAAATGGTTGTCAAAGCCTGTTACTTGCCAGTTATTTTCATTTCAAGCAGGATGCTTCTCTGCTCAGCTGCTAAGACTAAAACAATTAAACAAAGAAATAAGAAACCTAAACAACAATTGCATGCAGTGTTTTTGCGACCAATGGAAGTATGTTTGTGTCCTCTGCTGGAGTTTTTGGTGGGGGTCACTCTGTGCCTGTAGATGTTGTCTGTACAACTGTTTATCAGCACCACGCCTACCGGGGGAAGTAAGACAGCCGTTGATGATCCCCAGGCATTCAGGGCTCAGTAGGGCAAAGCTTTTTAAAAAAAAAATGTATTGTTAACATTCCTCTGAGGGAGTAGTCTATGGGGTACTCTTATTGTTCTGCAACCAAATTAATAGCATCATGTCTCAAGCTTGCGCCAGGCACTTATATCCTGTTTTGGCACCCAGGGCTAAAAGCATTCCTTTCAGTTCTGCCCATCTGGATAGCTCAGCTATCCAGATAAATATGATCAGAGCCATGCTGAATTTGAGTTACTATTTTGCACTTGGCTAATACCCTGTAGAGCGCTATGAATCTGCAGTTCACTCTGTTATTTTTTGCCTGCACTAGAACACCAAGAAGACAGGTCTTCGGGAAGGCAATATGTATTGTCAAGTTATAATGATAAGTGTAGTTGTACCATTTTCCAGGAAAAGGGGCTATCCTGGGAAAATTCCATACTCTATGGTAGAATTGGTACTGTTGTCATTGCATCTGGGGCATTTAGAGACAGCAGCTTAATGCATCCTGACAATGCGCTTAGACATCATGTATGTATGACAAAGATCGTTGTTGCCCAAGCTTAAATCGGGCTTTTCTGGATGCAAGGTGTGTGTGTTCTTGTACTACCCCAGTTTGTGTCTGAAAGTCCATAACCTACATCTGCTTCCCAGGTTCCATTCAATACCACATGACCCATGCTCCGGATGGAGGTCTGCATATAATTGGGTGACCGCTCTCCTCCCTTTGTCAAACAAGGGAATCCGTTGAAGGACCCCAGGCAAAGGTACTTAGTCTTCCCAACTCCAGATGGGGCGCGCAATGCTGGTCATATGGACATGCATTTAAAATTGTCCAATAGGAAGGTCATCATTATGCCTAATCTTCTCAAATATAAGTTGGCAGCTGGTTTCAAACAATTTCTTAATTGTTATAGATCCCATGTATCCATCTTTACTAGTTCTCTGGCCTGCTATTCTAAATCCTGACAGGTACTACAATGGCAGTATGCGGCATACGCCTTGCCCTCTCCTGCGAGAATAACACTCCTCTGCCAGTAGATGTGTGCTGTGACCAGTTTTGGGAAGAATTTGCTTGTTTTTGCTTTCGTCCCAAATTAAGGTTCAGAGTGTGATGGCACCAATGTCTTTTTATTTCACCTCCTTTCTCTTAACCATATCTACCCATCATACTGTAGTTAAACTGCTACTGTTCAAAGTTTGAGTCTTCCAGTCCGCCCTCAGCAGTCGGTAACATGCGTTTCCGCAATGTGAGTCTTTTCTTTCCACCAGTACAGTCCACAACTTTCAGAACAGGCTTGAGGCAGGAAATACTCCCAGGTTTGCGAAACAATACAGTAGAGCAAAACCATCTTTGACGGATCCACATGACCCACAATGGAAAGTGGGAGGCGCCTCCAGAAAGCCACGGGCCCTTAAAGAGATGACACAATTGTTATTAGGTTTTTCTCACAAAATGTCCACATCTGTTTGCTAGACTTCGATTCACAGATATTTAAATGTCCTAAACCTGTCGGGAATAGCAATTATTTAGCCGTGCTGTAAAACTTAGGTGGTAGGTCATCTGTACCTAGAGTCTTGGCTGCGTGCATCGACCTCCTCGCATGGAGACTTCTGTCTGAGTTCTTCCCTATATTCCGAGAATAGCACAGACAGCAAGGCCCCCGCAGTCAATGAGATGTCCAGAGACCCATATGCAAGCAATTGGGTCCAGTAGAAACCATTAATAATTGGCCGGATTGGTGATCCACCAGATATAATAATTGTTGTTCTGGGCTCCAAAGCAGTTTAACTCTGTGCACTGAATGCCACGTGTGCGATAAGCACAGACGAGTCTGCCAATGTTAAAGTTTATTATTGTTATTTTAGTAAACAGTGATGAATTTCCATTTTGAATTTTTTTATTGTTTGAGGAAACAAAATGTGTCGCTTTTGCAGTTTTAAAAGTGCAGCGAGTAGTACAAGTGATGACCAGGTTATAGCGTCATGCTTAACACAGTTAACTTATTTAGAGGAAATTACATTTCCTTGTGGCGAAAATTGTCGACGCTCTTTTTAGGTATAATGGACATTTCAATTTTCTGAGGCGCAAATGAGGTAAATGGGTAAACCTTTTGTCTTGGTCTGCAGGGCCAAGATCCCAGCAATATGGTAACTTATTTGAAAAATAAGGGACATGTTGGAACTTTGTGTCAAGGACAGAAAACATCATTAAACGTTAGTTAGTGGTGGTGGCTGACCTAATCTGTTTGATATGCTGTACAGTTTTTCTTCATCTCCTGTCTCTTACTGACCTCTAGTGGGTACTGCCATTTCTTTAATCCCTTTACTTCCAAATGCGTGTCGTTTTGTTATTATTTCGTCTGATTTAGGCGTGAGATATCCATAGTCAGTCCCGCTTTAAAACTTTTGTTTCAAATCTTTTTATTGAAAAGAAAAGCAAGGTGAAAGTACAAAATGCAATGTCACGCAACATTGGCTTCGGAAATTTCATCAAACCAGCGACTGCATCATAATTATATATCAAATGACTTGGTCATTGTGCAGTGTTTATAATTCTATTTTACTTTCAAAGTATTTCTGTAATCCTGGAAGAACAGCAGCAAATCAGAAACAGAATGACAGGAAGGAGGATTCCAGGATTGGGGGGAGGGGGTGAGAGTGAGAGGTACCACTAACGAAAGGATCCCAGGTTTTCCCATTTAAAGCTAGGGATAGGTAGTGGGCTCCCTGTGTGGGCCTTCTAATATGTATCTTGTTATATATCGGTAGTCTGAATTGATGGGGTGTCTTCAAAGAGTTGCAAGGCTTGAAGCTTTAGTGGGGTAAAGCATCTAAATTCTAATTAGGAGAAGTGGTCTATTAGAGGTTGCCATGTGTTTGTGAACGTAGATTTAGTATATGTTAATCGAGTCGAGGTAAGTCCCATTGCCATAGTATGCCAAAGGCGATTGGTGGTGTAGATGTTTTCTTCCAATATAGTGCTATTACTTGCTAGGCTGCCCCAAGCATGTGAGATATTACGCGCCAGTCTGCATGGGTCATTGCAAGGAGGGTTGAGGGCCTAACTCCCAGGATGATCACTATTGGGGCTGGTGGTATAGGGTAGACTATCACGTCTTTTATACGACTGGGGATCTCTTTCCAATAGATGGTTAACAATGGACAGGACCACCATATGTGCAAGTAGTCTCCAATTGCATATTGACAGCACCAGCAATTGTGTGAAGTATTGGGAAACATTTTGTGTAGTCGTTCGGGGGTATAATACCACTGTGTCATGAGTTTATATGCGGTGTCCTGCCGCGATATGCTTCTAAATGTTTTCAGTATATCTCTCCAAAGTTGTTCCCATTGCTTGGGGGTGATCTCATCCATGCAGACTGTTTGCCAATGTGTCTGGTACATCTGGGAATTAATCGGAGTAGAGTGTTGTAATACTTGGTAGGTGCAAGAGATAAGACCTCAGGACCCATCGTAAGAGCAAACCAATGTCTCAATGGCAATGTAAGACCGGGTCGCCCCCTGGATGTGCAATGGTGTGTGCAGCCAGTGCTGGATCTGGAAGTATTGTAGCCTAGCCTACTCAGGTAGGTGGAATTCCTTTTTGCACTGACTGAATGTTTTAAACTGATCCTCCTCGAAGAGATACCGAATTGTTTGGCATTCCTTTTCTGCCCATGTTGGGAAGGGGAAACATCCTTTACAACGAAACTTTTACAATGCAGTGCTTTTACAACGCAGGTTTTACAACGAAAACCATTACAACGTATTGCGCTGGGGGGCGCTCTAGGATAGGGAATAGATTTAATTTACTATCCAACACCTTCCCTAGTGTCCACGGGGAATGGAGTTGGAATAGTAAATTAAACTATTCACTATCCAGCACCCCAAAGCGCTATGCGTTGTAAAGGTTTGCGTTGTAAAAACTGCGTTGTAACAGCATGCGTGGCGTTGAGGGATGCTGTGCCGTTGAGGGATGCTGTGCCGTTGAGGGGTGTTGTGGCATTCAGTGGTGCTGAGTGATTCTGTGGCGTTGAGGGGTGCTGTGGCGTTGAGGGGTGCTGTGGCGTTGAGGGGTGCTGTGGCGTTGAGGGGTGCTGTGGCGTTGAGGGGTGCTGTGGCGTTGAGGGGTGCTGTGGCGTTGAGGGGTGCTGTGGCATTGAGGGGTGCTGTGGCATTGAGGGGTGCTGTGGCATTCAGTGGCGCTGAGTGATGCTGTGGCGTTGAGTGGTGCTGTGGCGTTGAGTGGTGCTGTGGCCTTGAGGGGTGCTGTGGCCTTGAGGGGTGCTGTGGCCTTGAGGGGTGCTGTGGCCTTGAGGGGTGCTGTGGCCTTGAGGGGTGCTGTGGCCTTGAGGGGTGCTGTGGCCTTGAAGGGTGCTGTGGCCTTGAGGGGTGCTATGGCCTTGAGGGGTGCTGTGTGATTCTGTGGCGTTGAGTGATGGTGTGGCATTGAGGGGTGCTTTGGCGTTGAGGGGTGCTGTGGCGTTGAGGGGTGCTGTGGCGTTGAGGGGTGCTGTGGCATTGAGGGGTGCTGTCGTATTGAGGGGTGCTGTCGCGTTGAGGGGTGCTGTGGCGTTGAGGGGTGCTGTGGCGTTGAGGGGTGCTGTGGCGTTGAGGGGTGCTGTGGCGTTGAGGGGTGCTGTGGCGTTGAGGGGTGCTGTGGCCTTGAGGGGTGCTGTGATTCTGTGGCGTTCAGGGATGCTGTGGCGTTGAAGGATGCTGTTGCGTTGAGGGATGCTGTGGCGTTGAGGGATGCTGTGCCGTTGAGGGATGTTGTGGCATTCAGTGGTCCTGAGGGGTGCTGTGGCGTTGATTGGTGCTGTGGCATTGTGGCGTTGAGTGGTGCAGTGGTGCTGTGGCGTTGAGTGGTGCTGTGGCATTGAGTGGTGCTGTGGCGTTGAGTGGTGCTGTGGCGTTGAGGGGTGCTGTGGCGTTGAGGGGTTCTGTGGCGTTGAGAGGTGCTGTGGCGTTGAGGGGTGCTGTGGCGTTGAGGGGTGCTGTGGCGTTGAGGGGTGCTGTGGCATTGAGGGGTGCTGTGGCATTGAGGGGTGCTGAGTGATGCTGTGGCGTTGAGTGATGCTGTGTCGTTGAGTGGTGCTGTGTCGTTGAGTGGTGCTGTGTCGTTGAGTGGAGCTGTCGTTGAGGGGTGCTGTGGAGTTGAGGGGTGCTGTGGCGTTGAGTGATGCTGTGGCGTTCAGTGGTGTCACAGATTCGCAAACACATCACGCAGATGCAGAAGTAGTTTGACCAACGGGAGCCAAGAGTCACAAAAACAACACAATTAAAAGGAAAACAGAGACAAAGCACCCTACCAGTAGAAAAACAAGCATTGGCAAAGTCTGGTGTTGGCTGCCAGACTTCTGACTTTGTCAATGCTTGTTGGTTCGGTTGGGAAAGCTAATGGGCCCTCGTGAATTTAAAAGAAAATGTTTTTAAAAAATGGGGAGAAGAGGATAAGCGGATAAGCACTAAAAGAAAAGGGTGAAAAGTAGCCGGCAGAGGAAAGACAGCGCTGGGAGGGGGGCTGGGCAACCATGCCAGCCTCCTGATTCACGAGCAGATGGTCCTGTTTATGACCTGCGGAGCGCGTGAAGTGGCTGGTGGCAAATGGACTCAAAGCGGCCGGTCGCTTTGATGTTCTTGGCTTGCTTTGTGGGAGGGGTAGGGGGAGCGGATTCATTGACGAATAAAGTTTATTTTTATCCTAAACTTTAAAAGGCTACAAATCATTCTATCAACCCAAGTAGCAACTATACCGCCGCAGTAAAAGCTTTTACTAAAACGCATGTTATTTCTCATTCGAGGTATGCATAATGGCGTTTTAAAAAACACACGAGGCAGACAGTAATTTAACAAAACTAAAGTGAACATGTACCATGCATTTTAAAAAACAGTCGTAAAATGTTAGCTTGCTCTTGAAACCTCAAATCCTTAATTATCTGTGTCAGTTGCATTTCTTTCTATGCAGTGCGCTGCCGACCTTAACCCCTTCCGTGTGCTCGTGTGCTCATGACGAGCTGAGCTCGTCATGACCACACCCATTTGAATTGATCCTCAGCACAGGAGGGGAAAACGCATACCAGCCAAGGTGTTAAAGCAAACAGTTATCCCGCAGCAGGTCACGAAAGCTTTGCTTGGCATCATTCTATCAACCCAAGTAACAACTATAGCGCCGCAGTAAAAGCTTTTACCAAAACGCATGTTATTTCTCATTCGAGGTATGCATAATGGCGTTTTAAAAAACACACGAGGCAGACAGCAATTTAACAAAACTAAAGTGAACATGTACCATGAATTTTAAAAAACGTCGTAAAATGTTAGCTTGCTCTTGAAACCTCAAATCCATAATTATCTGTGTCAGTTGCATTTCTTTCTATGCAGTGCACTGTCGACCTTAAAACAAACAGTTATCCCGCAGCAGGTCACGAAAGCTTTGCTTGGCATTTGGCCTGGCACAGAAAAAGAAGGATTAGGCGGCTGTTCTATATATATAGATCAGACGCTCAAACACGTGAACTCGTGGAGGAACTAAATGACATGCGTCAAACACATACTGCACCATGTATTAGAACTTGCTACCAACAAATGGATCATCATTTAAAGAATAAAGATGTGTAATGTGAAGAGGTATACACATTTGAATCATTTATCTGAAGAGAAGTTAATTTGCAACCGGTCTGGCTGGTGGCGTGAGTGGCAAATTATTGCAAGGACTGCTTGCAAGACGTGAAAGTAGTACTTACAAGCAGATTGTCCTGTAAATAGGATTTCAGCTGCGGGGGAGCAGCAGCCTTTCATGTCTGATGATGGTGTAAGAAAGACAAATGTTGGTGTGCGAGGCTTCCTTTCAAGTCGGGTGGGGGGGGCGGGGGAGCAAGGGAGCGAGCAAGTGGGAGGGAACGGGCATGGTGGTGTGCGAGGCTTCCTTTCAAGTCGGATTGGGGTGGTGGGGCGGGGGGGCAGGGGAGCGAGCGAGTGGGAGGGAACGAGCATATGGGGTGTGAGTGAGAAGTGAGGCCAAGCGCGCGCTGGCGAAGCGTCGCGCTTGAATACCTCACATGCATTGGGGAGAACCTGCGCTTGGTCAAGAGTTTGTTTTGCCTACTATATACTCTGCTTTTAATCCCTGCGGGATATAATAGCCGAGACCTAAAAAGCACAGACAAAGACAGTACATTTGCTTTTATTTTTTTTAATGAATGAAGCTTATTTGTTCAAACGTAGGTTGATGTGAGGCAAGTGCTGTTGGATGAATGGATCGATTAGGGTTTCTGTATATTTTATGGTTGTACTAGCAGCCCGTCCCGACCTTGTCCGGGAGCAATCAGGCTTCCGCCTCGACATTGTGCAGCAGCCCGTCCCCCCGCCTGCCCCGACATTGTCAAGCAGCCCGGGCCCCCGCCCGCCCCGGCCCCCGCCCGCCCCGTCCCCCGCCTGCCCCGCCTGCCCGGAGCCTTACCTCAGCCGCCGCTCCTCCCCCGCGCTCCTCATTTCACCGCTCCGCCGCTCCTCGCCGCTTACCGCTCCTCCCGCCTGTCCGCCGGTCCTCACCGGCTATTCCGCCGTTCGTCACCTCTCCTCCCCCGCGTCATGTCCGCCGCTCCTCCTCGCGTTACTGGACGCCGCTCCTCCCCGCGCTCCTGACGTCAGCACGCAGGTCATGGCCGGCGCTACTCCGAAGGGACTACTTTTTTTTAATGTTAATTTTTTAAATAATGTGGGACTGGGGCTTGGTGCACAGCTGGTTATATGATAGGTAAGCGTTTCTTTAGCGGTTACTGGAGTTTACAGGTGCTCCACAGGTGTCGCATCCGTTCTATTGCGACTCAGTAGCACACTTCACAACTAATTTTTTAAATAACGCATATTTTTATACTTTATATAGCCTATGTCCATCTGCACACCCTGACGATTACAATGATGTATCGGGTGTGTGGATTGGCGCTGTGGTTCCCGAGTTTACCCGCCTCAAAGGTGCAAAGTTCTTCCTTTATAATAGTAGTATAGATGAGTGGGTGAGTGACTAAATAGGCATTGGGAGATGGGTGGGTGAGTGAGTCGATGGCTGGATGGATGTCTGAATGTGTATATGTTGGACTTGGGGAATGGTTAGGCGAATAGTTTCACTATGGGGCAGTCCTGAGTGGCTTATTTTGTAAGAGCTGCATGGCTTTAGGCCCTCGCACCCCTGACTGCACACGACTGCCCTGGTCACATCCTGAGAGCCTCCTACAAACAGAAATGCTGAGTGTGGAGGTATTCTAACAAACGCAAAAATGGTGCACACTACACAAAATGGCATAATCAACATTTCTCATATTTTGTGTCCGTGACAATAAACGTCCATTCATTTTTACCACTGTCAAAGTTGCATGTGACAATTAGCGTGAATATTGCAGGATTATAGTCGATGCAGTAGTTTCTGGTACGATAGTGAATTTCACTTAAAGTTGAAAACGTACACTTTTACAATTGGTTGTCTTTTAAAGAGAGCAATAATACTCGCAGTTTGTGTTCACGGCCATAGAGAAGAAAAGAAATTACAATTGCCCTGGGTGCAAAAATCAAAATACCACCTTTGCATATGTACCTTGTTTTCAAGAGAACTTAGACTGGTTACCATGGCAGCAGACCATAACGTCTGTCATTTGAAAGTGGTTTGCTTAATCAAAAAAGCAAAGCCAGACCGCTGATGAGCGGCTGACACATGGGCTGTGTGGGCGTAGTGAGCCTCAAGTCACCCAGTGCTTCCTTTACAATGCCCAGCAAGTTCTTTCTTTAAAAAAAATAATATTTTTTTATTACCATTTTCTGTAGTTAACAGTTTCAGAATCTTGTGCATGCGAAGCGTGATCACTCACTTGTACATGGAAGCATGTGCTTACAACATCTTGTTTACATCGACAATTGAAGTAAAGCCAGTGCCACATTGGGATCTATCTCGTGAGTGCAGGGCAGCATCCAAACCATCTCATGTTCTTAGGGTTGCGTGAGTCGTGGCGAGTTTTCCCCCTCACCGAGTACAATCCAGTAGTAACGCATCCAGGGACTCCATATCCTAACACACTTCCTCAGGCTTTATATGTTACTTTTTCAGCTGCCTTGTAAAGGTCCATTCGCCTTTTCCACTCCTGTAATGCGGGTGATTCTGATGCCCCCCAGTATTTAGCCATGCCATGTCACATTTCGCTACCACAAGTCCCAGGTTTGTGAACAGGAGTTTGGCTCTGGGGATATCTACGTCTGTGGGTATGCCTAACAATACCTACTTAGGGTCCATTGGTATAGTCACCTCTACTATCTTACTAAGCTCTTTTATTATTGCGTTCCAGTACGTGTGGATAATGGGGCATTCCCACAATGTGTATATATATATAATGCAGATTTTGGTCCAATTTGCTGAGATCGACGGCGAGGAGCTACAGAAGAAAATAGATGCCCTAGAAGACACAATCAAATTACAAATAGGTGAAAAAGAGACCCCAGAGATCACCAAACTGAGGGATGACATGATAATGAGATTGGCAAAAGAGGAAGAAAAAATTAAGACCAGAAAAATTAATAAATTCAAGAGGGAAAGAGACGATTATGCCAATGGGCAGATATTTACATTTGCGCGCCGCTATGACAACTTAAGAGCGGTCACAGCAAGTAAACGTGACACAAAAAATACAGTGACAGCCCAACCAGCAGATGATGATTCGGTGGTATATAGCTCCGCTGTAGAAAGTGGTTCAGACAATGAAGGATCAAGAACAAAAAACAATGTTGCACTGACTCTGGGGGAAGAATTGGAGATTTTAAAGGAAAGCAGAAAAGACACCCTATGGTCACGATTCAAGGGCAAAACTGCGCAACTAAGTCCCAACGTAGGAGGGGCAGGCGCAATGCCGCAAAGCAAAGGAGATCAAAGCAAACGTGGTCGGGGTCGGGGAGCAACCCGGAAACCACGGCAATAAGCCCTGCTGATGAGCCACAAACAGAGGCTGGTGGAAATACTCAGGTGCTGCATGCAACAGAACTAATTAAATCCAAATCCATAATTAACCTGAGTTCCATAGAATTAACCAGAGCAGAGAAACAACTCCTTAGTCTAGGCTTGAGTTTTTGCCCGGAATCGAACTTCTGCTACACAAGAACAAGGGCAGATGTTTATCAATACATACGCAAATTGAAACTAAAAAAACAGTTCTTGCATAAACCATCAAGTACAGTCATAGAGCCACCAAAGTCTGGAGTGGGCACCGCAGAACTGACAGTGAGTGATATTGGCCTTTTTCATGACATGTGCCAGTTGGGAAGTGAGGATAATATGGGGACACAAGAAAGAGTGGCATTAAGTGGTCATAGGAAACCAAATACCCCATTCAAGCCAAAATCAAAGTACATCCCCCTGGCAGCTCGTGATGGGCTTGACGCTTTCAGTGAGGCAGTGGTGAAGCAAATAAAAAAGTTGGCCCGTGTAAACAATGAAAAGGAGAAAAAATACACAAGCCAAGAGAGGAAACTGAATCAATTGGTAAAGAAGTTACAGGAGGCAGAATTGGTAATCCGCAATTCGGATAAAAGCGGTAACATTGTCTTATGGCCAATCAAAAGTTATCTTCAGGAAGCATATAGCCAGTTGGATGACATCCATTGTTACAGAAGAAGCAATCCACAAAAATACAGGATGATGCAGGAAAATCTGTGCAAAAATTTGGTGGCATGGAAGGGACTAGGCATGTTGAGTGGAGATGAGTTTAAGTACATTAAAAAGGATCACCCACTAGTCCCCTACATATACTTTATACCAAAGGTCCATAAAAATCTTACTGAACCACCAGGAAGACCAATAATTGCGGCATGCGGTGGGCCTTTGGAGAATCTATCCAAATACATTGATTACTTTTTACAGACATATATGAAATCTTTGAATTCATATGTCCAGGACACAAGTGGCTTCCTGTGCAAAATTGAAGAGATTGAGTGGAAATCAGATTTCCTCCTAGTAACATTGGACGTGAGTTCCCTGTATACTTGCATCAAACATAGGGATGGCCTGCGAGCATGTGAATATTATTTAAGCAGCAGGCCAATGGAATTAACTCACCACACAAAAATGCTTCTGGAAATGCTATCCTTCTGTCTAGAGAACAATTATTTTATGTTCAATGGCCAATTTTTTCAGCAGATCTAGGGTGTAGCCATGGGGGCCAGTTTCTCCCCAGGTTATGCGTGCCTCTTTATGGGGTGGTGGGAGAACTGGTCCTCAGGCGTAAATATATGCACTACTGTACATCCAATATAGTTTCTTGGCTTCGTTTCATTGATGATCTTTTTATAGTGTGGCATGGATCTGAAGACAGTGTTTTAAATTTTATACAGGAAATAAATGTGAATGATCTTAACTTGAATTTTACCTCTAGCATAAGCAAGGAATCGGTGACATTCTTAGATGTGCAGGTTTTTTTATCTAACAATGTTCTTAGTACTACCCTTTTTAGAAAACCAACGGCGGGAAACACTCTATTACACGCAACGAGTGCCCATCCACAACATTTGATCAAATCAATACCATACGGTGAGATGCTTCGCATCCGCCGTATTTGTAGTAATGATGAAGATATGATCATGAAACAACAAGAAAGTTTATCTAGATTTGTGGATAGAGGATACAGCACTAGGACAGTAGAAACCGCCATAAGAAAATCACGGCAAAAAGCTAGAAGTGAACTCCTAAAGTACAACCCGAAAATAAGCCTAATTCAGAGTGTAGACACCAACTCAGTTCGGTTAGTACTGACATACTCCAAACCGGAAAAGGAACTAAGGAGTATAGTCAGACGAAATTGTCACTTTGTGCAGGATGACCCCATTATTGGAGATTTGATGCCCGCCAATCCATCGATAACTTATCGTAAAGGTATGAGTCTGGGCACAATTCTAACAAAAAAAAAGCCAGGAATGTCTTGGAAAAGAACCCTGGCGGCCTACCAGTAGGGGATTCTACAAATGTCTTACATGTAAAGCATGTCAACATGGTGTGAACACTAAGAAATACACCACGGTTATCCCAAGGGCAACCAGGGAGATTAAGCAACGCCTTACATGTAAGACAGAATATTGTGTGTGCATCCTGGGGTGTGATTGCCATTTGAAATATGTAGGCAGCACGAAGCTGCAGGTTCATAAAAGAATCTTGCAGCATCTGCGTGCTATAATAAACAAAGACCAGAGCTATCCGGTTGCGAGACATTTTGAGGCATGTCACAATAGTAAACCTCAATGCTTAAAATATTACGCAATTGAATCCATCCCAGTGACAAAAAGAGGAGGGGATAGAGAGGCCTGCATGCGAAAAACTGAAACGAACTACATCCTGGAATTCGATTCCAAATGGCCTGGAGGATTGAACACCACAGAAGACCTTCACACATATTTATAATTGAAATAATAAAAAATCTTTTATATGTGAGGTTGTTAATGGGAATGTAGGATAGGAAGAGAAGGCCTATATCATCCAACATTGTGGTTAGGACAAATAGGAAATTTGGGTACTACTTTGCTATGATTGCACGTTTTGTATTTAAACAGATGTATTCCTTTTATACGATTAGAGTTTTTAGAGAACATATTACAAGTGCAATATATATACAATGACCCATGATTGATTTTAACCGTCTTTTAGATATTAGGGTAGATTTTATCCATATGTCTTTTAGATAGCTGGTTTTAGCCATGTCACCGATATCCTTTTATATTAGGTTTGTTCTTTTAATGTTGTTTCAATTCATTTTTTACTTCACCATCAACTAAGGTGCTGTGTAAATGAATTGATTTTGATATATTGGCAATCACATCAAAGTACTGTATGAATTTGAAATTGTCCCTCTGATATCATATACATGAATTCCCCTCTTGATCTATCTATCGTAACATTGGACAATGAATTGAACCAGTATATTTATTAATTGATAATTGATATTTATTCGTGGTTTTATCATCTTTTATGAGCACGAGTCACTTTAGTTGTATTGCACTATTGCACTAGGCCACTTTAGTATTATCATTGAAGGGGACCCTTCTTTGAACGATAGACAACATATAAATATTGGATAGACATAATATGTATTTAAGTGTCTATCTAGAAATAGTAGTCCTATTGGATATGACTTGTCCATAGTGTTAAGTGACTCAAACAATGCTTATATATGTATGTATATTTCCTGTGCAGTTCTATTATAATTTATAATGATTAATATGTAGTTTCATTATTTTTTGAAACAATAGATTTTTTTAGTTTCTTTAAAATATTTATAGTTTATGCACGTTATGGTGAGCACGTGTTAATTTTTTAATTTGAAACGCATGTCAAATGGACACAGGTCAAATGAATTATGTTTTGGAATAGGGAACTAGCATTTAAGCTGGTAGTACAAATGTGATTGAAACATGCTATTATTATTGTCCAAACATAACCATTGACAATTGAAGTGATTTATAAATTGTCTTTTGCACAAATAAGTTATCGTATTTATACGGATAGAAATGAGAAACTGCATTTGACTTTTTTAACAGTATTTATACTGAAAGTATTTTTTCTATGTCCAGTTAGACATGTGATGCACTTGCACTTTAAAATGGGCTGAGCATATTGCATTGTCATGTGACCAAGGCCGCAGGGACGGTCGAAACGCGTCATGACTAGCTGTTTATTTGGGTAATAAACTGTATGCTGCAACAAAGTTGGTTCATGCCTTGTATTTCACCTGAGGGGTGGAGCGCTACGAGGTATTGCAGAGATATATATATATATATATATATATATATATATATATATATATATATATATATATATATATATACATATATATATATATACATCTAGTGGTGTAGCTAGGCATTTGTCCGCCCATGGCGCCCCCGGTGTTTGCTGCCTGCAGGGATATGTAATGGGGGTGCTGGCAGATTCCTGTAACGGCCGCAGGTAAGTGCAGGGTGGGGCAATTAGTGCATGTCTGCCGCCCCGGAACAGTCGCAGGTACGAGTGGGGGGGTAGGCGGCTGCCCCCAAACCTCGTGCCCCCCACCCCCCCATTGCTACGCCACTGTATACGTGCCCTCGCTGTCTTGCAGCAGGCGCTTGGCTGTTGCTGCTCTCCCAAAGATATGCAAGTGGGCCCTGTTGTAATACACCCTATTGAGGATTTTGAATTGTATTAATCAGAGGCGTGATTTGATTGCTCGTTCCCTGGGGTGCATCAATGCTGCCTCCTAGTCCAGGTAATTTAGGCTCCCCAGTTCAGATTCCCAGCACACCATCAATTTCGCCATAGTATCAGGTCCATTGTTGATTAATGTTTTAGATGTCCATGATACTGCCTTTTACCCGATTTCCCTCATAAGTAGCTTCCTTTTCAGTGGTGCATACTCCGGCACATTCTCAATATCAAGTCTCTGCGCCTTCTAGGCGTGTGAAAGCTTTAGTGTTATTTCAAGTTTGGTTTGTATTCGCTTTGTAGGGAACTAAAATGGATAAGAGCCTCTTCCTCCATTGTTGCCCAGTTTAGCAATTCCCGGCATGTTCCCGGACTTTAACCCTTGTAACTTTGTGTGAATTCTCTTAAACGTGTTACATCCATATAGGAGATTCCCGTGTAACACGCCCGTTCCATCTCATCCATTTTTCCGCCCCTTTCCATGCAGCTATTGTCGCCTAGGTTGCTGATACATTTTTTTTTACCCCTTTTAACTGTATAAATGATGTATGTGGGGTGGAATTGAGTTTGCTCTAATACGTGTGTGGGGTGGTCTCCCGGTAAATGCTCCCAGTCATTGATCACCAGTGCTGAGTGCCTCCCAGAAGTAGGCCTTGATGTCAGAAAGGGAGATACCCCCATTATTTTGGTTCCTTTGTAGGGTGTGCAACGTCTAGGGGCTCCCCTACAATGATAATGAAGAGTAAAATGGGCAACCCAAACTACCCTTGAGGGCTTGGGCAAAATAAAATGATATGGTAGGTGTGCCTTAAAGGGATGTATTTGAATATTTAATTAGATTATTTTCATAATCTAATTTCAAGGCCAGACAAATGGTTTCCTTGCTCATTAATTTCTTTCAGCAGCTAATTTCACTGCACAATATCTTAATACGGTGAATCAAAATCACAAGCAAAATCAATATATATCAAACAAAATATGAATCATAAGTGCAAAATCGTATAAAGAACTAGAATAGAAACGGGTGTATATAGAAAAACATTCACTTTTTATCTTGAAGAATTAAATGAGGGTACTTAAAAATACAAACATTGTGACAAGAAGGTAGCAGTATAAGATTTAAAGCCTTCACTGTAACAATTGTCAACACTTTTCTTCTCAGTAAAGATTAAACGAATATCAGAAGAAAAAGCGCTTTAAATCTTATACCACTCCCCTTTATATATGCAGCAGGTTCTTCCTTGTTCTATGGACTAATGTAGATAATAATAACACCCCAAAAACTCCATGAAAACATTCTGCTTATAGTTACTTGTGGTTACAATGGCAACAGATTAGCATTTCTTTATTAAATCCTCCAGAATCCACTTAAAAAACAGTTAATATGGAACGGTCCCGCTCCTGTGCCTTTACAGATCAGATTCCCAAAAACAGATTTTTATAAAACATCTAAGGTCTCCTGGTCCTCCTTCAAAGAAATATCGCAAGAAGAATTTATGAAAACCATTGCCAGGGGCAGACCTTACGCACACATCCTTGAACCCATACTTCCTTCTCTTAAGGAGACCCATAGCTCAGTTATAGATTTCTGGCAAAATATGATGAATACCTCACTGCTTCAAGATATAATACCCAAATGCCTAAAAACTGGCCTGTTCACCCCATCACTCTGCCCAATAGTTAATCCAACCCTGCTGAGTATCTAACATAAATGTTGTGGTTAAAGTACAAGAAAGATATGCAAAACCAACTCAGTCTTCTTAAAAGAGAACATCTTACTGAATGAGATGCATACGGTCAGCTCGTCATGAGGTACACCTCTCGTACGCTCATGACGAGCTGAGCTCGTCATGAACTGCGGGTTTTTTAAAACTTCAACGCACAGCGGGAAAATGTGCCGCACGCATGGAGTTAAAGGCATATAACCCCACAATCCGGAATCCAAAAATTCCCCTTACATTTATTTCAGATGCAGTACTTCAGATTTACACTATTTTCAGGTTATTAATATTTTGAATGTCAATAAATCAGAAAGTTAACTACAGTATGGCCAGGGTTTAATTTTATTTTATAAATATGTGTGTTTTTGAGGGTAAATATACGTGTGTGTGTACATAGGACATTGATACCTAAGCCAGCAGCTCACTCACAAAACCACTGTGCTGTTTTGTTGGGATTCTTGCACGCGAGCTGGAGGTCGTGGGCAATGCTGGGCAGCGGGAACAAGAACACCCTATTATTATGTACACTGATCTTTGCAGCAAGTGCATTAACCACCTGTGGGCAGACTTTCCCTTTGTCTCTCCGTTGTATCTATACCCTACCCCTTTCTCCCCTACCCCCGTACCATTCTCACTCCACTTTCCTTTTCTTATATGCTCCTTAAATGTTTTTACTGGTATCATTGGTAATATGTAACGGATGTAAGTTTGCAACTACGTGGGACCTTATGTAAAGCGCTCTGATACCTTTGGGTCTAGCCAGCGCTATATAAAACTCTTTAAATAAATAAATAAAAAGTTATATAGAGCATATGCTATCCCTCTTTCTTTATTATGAACAAATGAATTAGAATGGTTGCCCATTACCTTATTTCTTAATAAATCTAGTCTGAAATGTACTAGTAAGTGGAAGTACCTATCGAAAACTCTAAAGCCCACGTGTATTAGATCACAACGTTCTTTTCCCTAAAACTCATCATTTTTAGCCTACTCCCATCACTTTCTTAACTATTTATCCCTGTGTACCTGCACTCACTTTAAATGAACAATTGCATTTTAGCAGGTTTACGTGTTAATTCAAAACATGCATGTAATATAACCTGCACAGTTGCTCTCTGAAATAGGTGGAACTAATTATTTAATTAGAGACGTTTACCCAAGTATCATTGCCTCTGTGTTGCTCAAAACTTGTTGCTTTTTATTATTAAACTCCTTGCTCTGCTTGATCGTTTTGACAGTCTTTTTGCTTCTCATATGTCCGTTTTCTATCAGGACACTTCTATCTACTCAAATAACCAAATGTTACTGTTGTATTTATCCAACATTGGTTTGGTTTCAGGTGGACTTGTCTTATTCGGGCAGCTACATTAAAAAAGACATTAAACCTATTGTTCCTGGTGTTTTTCTTTTTTTATTGTTCAGTAACTGGCATATTTTCCTTCTCCCTATAGGAGCCCTGAAATGCTGCGATCCGATCGGCCATTCTCCCATGGAGGAAGGCATTCATCTACAGATTCAAACAAAGCTTCTAGTGGCGATGTTTCTCCTTATGACAACAACTCTCCAGTGCTTTCAGAGCGCTGTTTGACAGCACGGCCAGAAGATCTAGCCAGCAGCTCGGACAAGCTGTACAAGGTACCCGAACAGTATGCGCTTGTGGGCCACATGCAGCCTAAATCAAGGGAAGGACCTCCAGGACCATGGGTTGCAAGAGGTAAGGACTGGCTTTCACAGCTTGAGCTATAACCAGCTTGAATAATGGTTGTCCAGACATATTTAATTGTGTGTTTTGTTATGGTATCAGTATTTTTTATAGCAAATTAATCACCCTTGAGGGTATAAGGTGCTCTGGGGGTTTACTTGAAGAGCCATGTTTTGCAAAAGTCGAGAATAGAGGAGGAGGCTCTGATGTGTTTTTAGTCATTCCAGGCTTTAGGCGTCTGGTACAAGAAGGCGTGGGCCCATGCTCTGCTTTTGTGTAGGTGTGCGGTGTGTGACAGTGAGATACCGGCAGAGTGGAGGTGTCTGGAATGGTGGTGGAAGTGAACGAGGCAGTTCAGGTATGCAGGGCCAGTGTTGTGGGAGCTTAATGGGTGTATTCTTGTGTATTGGGCGCCAGTGGAGTTCCCTAAGGTGTGGTGTGATGAGGGCTCGGCGTGGGAGGTTGAGGACCAGTCCGGATGTTGTGTTTGGGACGGTCTTGTGAGCTTGTTGGTAAATCCTTGCATAATAACTGTTTCTATAGTCTAGTCTGCTGGTGATGAGGGCTTGGGTGATTGCTTTCTAAGTGTAGTTTGGTAGCCACTTAAAGGCTTTCTTCAACATCCTTTGTGTTGAAGCAGGCAGAGACCACTGTGTTGACTTGGGCTGTCATGTCCATTTTTTTTGTCTGTGATGATTCCTCAGTTTCTCGCTTGCAAGCAACCCTACACGGGTGGGTCCAAGGAATGCAAGACACGCAATGGTTATTGGAACTTGTAGTTTTAGTAGGGTTGATTTTGCAATTGGCAATTAGAATCAGGTGATTAATTGGAAGGCATTCACGGGGGTTGGTTTAACAGGGATCACGAGGCAGTAGTTAGTTGGTTGAGCACTTGCACAGTGATGAGGAGAGGAGCTGGTTTAATTGCCAGGAACAGCACTTAGCATGAGCTGGTAAAGTTTTTTTTTTTTAAACTTTATTTTTGAAATTCTATGCTGTTAAACACACAACATCAGTATATCAGATTCATCCATCACATTGCGACGTGCACATAGTTATTGAACATCATAAAGCGAGGCACAATACATGCAATAATCAGGCAATGGGACGAGAACAAGTCCATCCATTTAGCAGCTTTTGTAAAAAGGCAGTCCATCCTGTAAGGCGGGGGGGGGGGGTCATAATTTTCCAGCATTAGTGACAACCAATGATCATCTGCTATCAGAACAGTACATCATAACAAGAATGTGCAATATCATCGTTCTCAACAGCAGTATATAATTAGTCAGCAATACATCAGGGTAAGCACCAAGTTCACAGTTGCACAACTCTGCAATAGCGGCAGCATTTAATTAGGCATCCATCCTATCCCTAAGGGAGCTCTACATGGGGAGGTCATCCGACCACGGGGCACCACGCTCCATGATCTCCGCATCCGTTCTTTCCTCATCACTCAGCAAATACGTCTGCAAAGGGCCCCACACATCCCTCTGCCTAGAGGATATTGGTAACAGTTCCGCATATATAGCAGATTGCTCCTGGCAGTATATAAGATCATGCAGCCAATCCTTGAACTTAGGATCCCGCCCTCTCCCCCACCTACAAGCAATTCCACGTTTCGCCATCAAAAGAGCAATATCGAAAATGTCCTTACCTGTTTAGGAATATGCATAGTGTATCCCAGCAGCATCATTAAGGGGTCCATATCAAGAGTATCGCCCATCATGTGCTCAAGTACCTTATGAACTTGTGACCAATACTCGTTCACAGCTGGACATTCCTACGCCAGATGCATGAATCCTGCTCCAGGCCTCTGGGACCTTGCACACCTGTCACTGTCCGATAAGTGAAAGTGGTATTTCTTGGCGGGAGTATAATATATACGTTGCAGGAACTTATAGTGTATGACTATGAATCTACAGCTAGCTGTTATATTTTCCAGGATGCTGCAGCAATATCTCCATTGTTCATCTGATATCTCCTGCCCCAGGTCTGCCGACCACTGGGCACGAGCGGTGCTATCAATGCCTGTCCTGCACTCCCTGATTGCTTTGTACAATTTCGACACTAAGTGTTGCCCATCTGGGGAGCTTAGGAGAAGGTGTAATGGTGCAAAGGTCTCCGGTTCCGAAGGAAACTCTGGAAGTAACATCTGCATCCCCTGTCGGAGACGAACGTATAAGAAAATCTCAAGGGGGGTGGGGTCAATATTATTAAATAAATGCTCCCGCGCCCGGAACTGACCGCCAGAAAAGAGGTCGCCCCACATAGTAATCCGTAGTAGTTTACACAGGGCACAAAATCCCGCCTCCTGCAGTACGATCATGCTAGGGTGATAAGCCAGGGGCAGGCACGGAGAGTACAATATTTGCACTCCCAGGATGCGCGCTATACGCCTCCAAGCGTCTACTGTACAAGTGACCATTGTAAAGGGAGTCTCCACAGCACCCAGTGGACCATGGATCACTCCGCCAAGGGGGAGCGGGCGGGCCACCCAATCCTCAACAGCCAACTGGGGCATGAACGGTGTAGGCGCCATCCAATGATATGCCTAGTGAGCTTGTGCAGTCAAGTAATAAGTCTCAAAATCAGGAATATTGAATCCGCCTTTATTATACGGTTGTGTGATAATTGCCCACTGGAGGCGGGGCAGAATGTAGTGTCTTAAAAAAGAAGGCACCAGGGTAATAAGGGATATTGAGGAACAAATATAAAAATTGGGGTAGTACCACCATTTTCACAAGAGACGCTCTGCGTGCCAGCGATATTAGTAATGATAGCCATCGGGTGACTCTAGCCTCCAATTTAGTAATTGCCGTGCCATAATTCAAACGCAGCGTCTCCTCTCGATCTCTGGATACCTGTATTCCTAAATACCACAGGTCATCATCACACCATTCTAAAGGGAAGTCTAAGGGGAATTTAGTAACTGCATTTGTGAGGGGGAAGAATTGTGATTTTCCCCAGTTAATAGTAATCCCCGAGAGTTGTCCAAACACCAAGAACTCTCTGAGTAGAGGGTTTAGATTTTGCTCTGGGTCCCTCACATACAGCGTTATGTCGTCCGCATAAAGCGATATCAACAGTTTTCGCTGATAACACCGGAATGCTTTGTCATTATGAAGCTAGCGTAGTCTGGCCGCTAGTGGCTCGATCGCGATTACGAAAAGCAATGGTGAGAGAGGGCATCCTGGGTGTGTGCCCCTGGTAAGTTACATAGCCGAAGACATATGCCCATTGATCACTATTTTAGCTGTTGGTTTATAATACAACAATTTGAGCCATGTCACAAACATGGGCGGGAATCCCATCCGTTGCAGCACTTTAAATAAATAGCTCCATTCCACGGAGTCGACTGCCTTTGTGGCATCCAAGAAAACTGCCGCAAGCGGGAAGTCAGGCGCAACCGTCTGTATAAGGGAGAATAGGGTGCGTAAATTGTAAGTCGTGTCACGCCCTGGGACAAATCCCGATTGATCCAGAAGGACTATCTTATCCATCAATAATGTTAACCGGGTGGCCAAAACTTTCGCAAGAATTTTAGTGTCGCAATTAATAAGCGATAGAGGCAGAGAGGAGTTCGGCTTCTGGGGGGGGTTTCCCAGGTTTCAGCAGCGATGTAATGATCACTTCTCTCATCGAGGAGGGCAAGACCCCTGCCTCCATAGATTCCTCAAATAGTTTGCGTAGCACCGGCGCCATGATATCCACGTAGCATTTATAAAATTCGGCATGTATGCCATCTAGTCCCGGCGCTTTCCCATTTTGCAAGGACATTATCACTTCCCGGATCTCGTCCGTCTCTAATGGAGCGCCTAGGAACTGCCTATGAACATCGCTTTACCAGCAGAGTGCCACATCCCCCAGGAAATCCTCTAAGTCTGCCTCGCCTGTCGCTTGTGTAGTGTAAAGATTCTCATAATGCGCCTTAAAAACAGCTAATATTCCCTCCGTATCGTGCCTCAAGCTGCCCTCTTGCATTTCTATCTCCAGGACAGTGTTAGCGAATCTGGGACTCCTAGTAATCTTTGCTAGAGCCCTCCCCGGGCGTTCCCCTTCTCTATACCTGCGTGCCACCCAGTGTCGCCCTCTAAACTTAGCTTCCCTGGCGGCCTCCTCCTCATATGCAGACAACTTATCTCTGAATTCACTCCGCAGTGTCCTCCCTTCTCCTCCCACCATACGATCCTCAAGTTCCTTCAGATTGCGTTCCAGAGCATTCAGTGCACGTTGGATATCCCGCAGGACCCCAAAGCTCTTAGAGATGCAATAGCCGCGAATGGTCACTTTAAAAGCGTCCCAAATAACTTCAATGCTATCCACAGATACCTTATTCCTCATGAAAAAATCCTTAATCTCCTCCTCTAATTCTGTGCAAAACACCAAATCCAGTAATGCCCTCGGTTGTAACCTCCATACAGACTTTGGTCTATCAAGTACAGGTACCTTGAGTGTGAGTTTCACTGGACAGTGGTCAGAATATGTGCGGGGAAGGTGTACAACCCGCTGCAACCCCTCCACCACCCCCCTAAACAGCAAACAATAGTCTAGCCGTGCCCATGACCCGGTATAAGATGTAAAGTGTGTTCCTTCTCTATCATGTGGGTGCAGTCTCCTCCAGGCATCCACCAAGTCACGGTCTGCAATTAAGTCGACCGGCACCTCCCGGGATCTATTATGATAATGCGCAGTACCCTCCATCCTGTCCACTGTAGGGACCAAGCTGACATTAAAATCACCCCCCAATATTGTGTGCTGAGACCCTATGTTAACTATTTTCCCCCATACCAGAGCCAAAAAAATCCGGGGTGTCTACATTAGGAGCATAGTATTGGAAAAAACGGTTTGCACCGTGTTCAGTGCACTTCATGAAACACGTGACAAACTCATAAATTTGGACCACAACTCACAATATTACTAAACAGACATTTATATATGAAAAAATGTATTTTGTCTTTTTATTATTTTGTTTCATATGATATTTTGTCAAGGATATAGATAATCCATATATCACATGAATTTAACATACATAAATAATTATAAAGATGACGTGCATTTAATAAGACAAAACATTCATAAATACATAAGGATCTTAAAACACATATTTCATAACCACCAGAAAAAACCCATAAATAATCCTGAATTGTGATGTACATTTTTAAGCAAACTAATGATATGTTTTACATTCTCACCCTACATACATAAAGAAGGTGTGAAAAGACAGAAAGATGGAACAAAGTATCCCTAAAGAGTTAAGATGACCCATCACAGATGTCAGTAGACATCTGTGTAAACTTAGAAGCACTGGTTGCAGTTGTAAGGGGACCAACGCGTTTCGGCAAAAGCCTTCCTCAGGGCATACACTTCATACCAGTGGTTTAGCTTCTTCTCATGTACTCAGTATTTGTGATACGATTATAGCTTCTGAGTTTCACATAATAGTCCAGATGGGAAACAGATAAACTCTATATAGCCTCTTTCAATTCAATATGGTGGCCCATAAAAAAGTTGCAACGGGAGTACACTCCAACCGTAATAGTATTCGACATATAAGGTCCACAGAGCGAAAGACAATCTCACTTCAATTTAATGTCTTGAAAAAAGTTCTCAATAAGTATAGGCGCTAGCCAGGATATGGCACGACTATGTTAGGGCCACAAACCGATACCGATCTCTCTTCAATTATATCTTTATAGAGGCTCTCAATAGGTATGGGCTCTAGCCGAGATATGGCACAACTTTTTCAGACCGCAAAACGATAACGGTCTCAATATTTTTTAAGTAATTGTCTGTACGGTTGGACCCTCCGGAAAAAATGACTCCTGCCACAGTGCTACATTAGGAGCATAGCAATTGGCAAGCGTAATCGTGTCCCTGCACAACCTCCCCCAGACAATGACGTATTGTCCCTGTGGATCAGTTAACGATCCCACCAGTGCAAATGGAATGCCCTGTTTTATCAAAATATTTAACAAGGGGTGGTGATGGACAGAGTTTCTGAATTAAGCAGAATACTCTCACCCAGTCAAGAGATCAGGGCTAGATCCAACACCGTTTTTTAGCTCACTGCACCATCCCAGTTCAGAACCTGGCTATATGCAAATTAGTCTGTTCCTGTCCCAGTGCATGATGGGAACAGGGCAAACCAAACTACCAAGCCAATTCTTACACTGGGAAGGAAACAAGCTTCCGGGGACCGGTTTCTGGCATTTCAGCCGTCGTCGGCCCGGCTTGCTTGAATCCTGATGGTGCAATGAGCAAGGGACTCACATCTGAGTATACCCTTCCACGCTTGGGGTGGACAAAATATTTAACAACAAGGGGTGGTGATGGACAGAGTTTCTGGATTAAGCAGAATACTCTCACCCAGTCAAGAGATCAGGGCTAGATCCAACACCGTTTTTTAGCTCACTGCACCATCCCAGTTCAGAACCTGGCTATATGCAAATTAGTCTGTTCCTGTCCCAGTGCATGATGGGAACAGGGCAAACCAAACTACCAAGCCAATTCTTACACTGGGAAGGAAACAAGCTTCCGGGGACCGGTTTCTGGCATTTCAGCCGTCGTCGGCCCGGCTTGCTTGAATCCTGATGGTGCAATGAGCAAGGGACTCACATCTGAGTATACCCTTCCACGCTTAGGGTGGACAAAATATTTAACAACAAGGGGTGGTGATGGACAGAGTTTCTGAATTAAGCAGAATACTCTCACCCAGTCAAGAGATCAGGGCTAGATTCAACACCGTTTTTTAGCTCACTGCACCATCCCAGTTCAGAACCTGGCTATATGCAAATTAGTCTGTTCCTGTCCCAGTGCATGATGGGAACAGGGCAAACCAAACTACCAAGCCAATTCTTACACTGGGAAGGAAACAAGCTTCCGGGGACCGGTTTCTGGCATTTCAGCCGTCGTCGGCCCGGCTTGCTTGAATCCTGATGGTGCAATGAGCAAGGGACTCACATCTGAGTATACCCTTCCACGCTTAGGGTGGACAAAATATTTAACAACAAGGGGTGGTGATGGACAGAGTTTCTGAATTAAGCAGAATACTCTCACCCAGTCAAGAGATCAGGGCTAGATCCAACACCGTTTTTTAGCTCACTGCACCATCCCAGTTCAGAACCTGGCTATATGCAAATTAGTCTGTTCCTGTCCCAGTGCATGATGGGAACAGGGCAAACCAAACTACCAAGCCAATTCTTACACTGGGAAGGAAACAAGCTTCAGGGGACCGGTTTCTGGCATTTCAGCCGTCGTCGGCCCGGCTTGCTTGAATCCTGATGGTGCAATGAGCAAGGGACTCACATCCGAGTATACCCTTCCACGCTTAGGGTGGACAAAATATTTAACAACAAGGGGTGGTGATGGACAGAGTTTCTGAATTAAGCAGAATACTCTCACCCAGTCAAGAGATCAGGGCTAGATCCAACACCGTTTTTTAGCTCACTGCACCATAAGCGTGGAAGGGTATGCTCAGACATGAGTCCCTTGCTCACTGCACCATCAGGATTCAAGCAAGCCGGGCCGAAGACGGCTGTAATGCCAGAAACCGGTCCCCGGAAGCTTGTTTCCTTTCCAGTAAAGAATTGGCTTGGTAGTTTGGTCTGCCCTGTTCCCATGATTCACTGGGACAGGAACAGACTAATTTGCATATAGCCAGGTTCTGAACTGGGAAGGTGCAGTGAGCTAAAAAACGGTGATGGATCAAGCCCTGATCTGTTGACTGGGTAGGAGTGTTCTGATTAACTCAGATACTCTGTCCATCACCACCCCCTTTTTGAAACTGTTTTATCAAAATAGCAGCCCCCCTAGCATAGGAGGAAAAAGAGGAGAATATACGAGTAGATGCCCACCGAGCAGCAAAGGTACTCTGTGACTGAGGGTGAGGGTGCATTTCCTGCAACATCGCTATCTGAATATGCTGTCTATTTCAGTACGCCAGTAACTGTCTGCATTTGCCTGCATCATTAAGCCCCCTCACATTCCAAGACAGGATATTCAAATCAGAGTCCTTGTCCTGTCCCGCCATACCGCCCCTTTGCATCATACACACGAAACTGCCTCCGAAAATGACGCATCCAATACTGAGTCCACACATGCACTATCTCTGCGTTTGAGTTACTTTCCACCATTGCACTACACCACATGCAACACAGCAATAGTAATCTGTGGTATCTGAAATTGTACAATTGTGTTCCAAACATGTCCAACAACCGAACTTTCCCGCAGGCCCCCCGCCATCACCCTCCCCCCATCTATCTCTCCCACCTATCTCTCCCACCCTCACAGAGGCAAACCATCTCTGCCCAGTCTCTGCCCAGTCATTGTACCACCAGACCAACCCATTACCCTTTAACCCTCCCTCCACCCACTGAAGCAACCCAATCTTGCCAGAACTCTCTTCCCTCCCACCCTCCCGTCTCCCCACAAACAACACCTCCAACAACCAGTAGATATAGTCCAACATAGGAGAACACCCTCTGGGGGACAGCTCTAGTCAGCCACATAACCACTCCTCCCCCCCCGTAGGCCCCTCAAGCTATACAACCACTGGGCTCTATCGGGTGGGAGGAGCGAACCTGGAGTACATTACTACTGGTACAACCATTACTGCCTTTGGTGTTTTGCCAGTTGGTGGCCTGCATTCGCTCCGCCTCGCAAGTGGATCCTTATGAGCAGCACCAAGTGTCCAAACTTGTCCCTCAAGGCCAAACACATCACAATTCTTCGTCAGTTTCCTGTGCCTTGGCTTGTTACGCAGGCCCCCGCCCACCACCACTTCGAGGTACCCGCTTCACTGTATGAAGAAAGTCTTCGACTTGTTGCGGATTTGTAAAAAATCGCTGCTTTCCTTGATGTCACCCTACGTTTTGCCGGGTACAGCAATGCATAGTCCATCTGTGCCGCGCGGAGCTTCTTTTTTACATCAAGAAATTTGCGCTGTTCCTCCTGCACAATCGGAGTGAAGTCCGGATAAATCGAAAATGGGACTCCTTTGTACGTTAAGTTCTGCTTGGTCCTCGCCGCGCGCAAGGCCACATCGAGGTCGCGATAATTCAATAAGCGCGCAATTATGGGTCTTTGTGGGTTCCCGGGCGGCGGCCTCGGGTCCAGTGTTCTGTGGGCCCGCTCTACAATAAATTGCGTGGAAAAGGCTTCAGGTCCGATAGCTGACAATAGTAGGTTTTCCACATACTCTTCCATATGCCCAGTGTTTGTGGACTCCGGAACCCCCGTCACACGAATATTATTATACCTACTGCGGGCCTCCAAGTCCTCATTCTTAGCAGCTATGACTCTGAGGAGCTTGTCCATTCTCGCGAGCTGCGTCGTGTGACTAGCAGTGGTATCATCATTTTCCGAAATTCGCCTCTCAGTTTCTGTAATACGCTCTTCATGCACGTCCATTTTGTGCGCAATGGCGTCCATTCTGGACGACATCCGATCCACCTTGTCCATCACTGTGGCAAACCCCTGCCTCATCATCTGTAACAGCTGATGCATGTCCATTTCCCTGGAGGGCGCACCCTCGCCCGGCACATCTGATTTATTCGGTTCGCCGTCCTCCGTGGCAGGCCTATTCACCTTCTTCGCGGCGTTGAAATTGAGTTTAGGTTGGCGAGTGTCTGGTTTACCCATGGTATCACCAAGGCAGGGAGACCCGGGTCTATCACTGCCTCGTAAAGACTGCTTCACTCTGGGTCCTCACAGTATCCTCCACTCTCCGCTCTATGCCAGTTCAAATAATGCCTTCCGCTCTTAGTGGTACGAGTTCAGCCAGCTCATGACTCACAGGGCCCTCTTCTCTGCAAGCTAGTGTCTGGGGGTCCCATCAGGCATGTATGCTCAGTACCCAGAGAGTCTCTCCCACCTGCATTCTTAGAGACAGCCAGCACCGGCTCGGTGAGGGATGAAACTCCTGACTGCCCCTCAAGTCTTTCTCCGCAACCCCTGCTAGGACCCTCACTGTCCAGATACTCTCCACAGCGTGCACCCGATCAGCAGTACACTTCCTGTGTGCGATCTATGCCCACCACGGTGGCTCGCTCATATGTGTCCCTTATTGGTATGGCACTGCCGATTTTTAACCGCCCCCTGGCTCCACTATCACCAGGCCTCCATACGATGTGTGCCCATCCCGGCAGTCCCGCAGGGCGTGCCGCGCCGCAAATGCCAGCTTTCGTGCGCCCCAGTGGGGGGTCAGATAATCGCTCTCTGTTTTTAATTGCGTCTCCTTACTTGGTTCCAGACGTCGCGCAGCGTGCACAAGCGCATTTCTTCGTGCATTGAATGTGCACTGTCCGCCCGGTAACCGCAGCCCTCCTTTTTACCGCCCGTCGTCGCCACGGTGCTCCCTCTCTCCTGTCGTCTGTGGTAGCGCTCACTCTGCGCAGCACCGCCCCGCAGTCTCAATCAGGCCAGTACCTGTCAGCCGACACCAGCAGCTGCCGACCCTACCGCATCCGTCTCCTCACCCCAGACGCGGCCTACGACCCTCGTAGTAAGCCGCGGTTTTTCCTGCTTCCCGCTGCCGCACTTGCTGCTCCTCACGCTTTCAGCGTCCGTCTTGGGCAGTTCATGTAGGTGCCGATTCTGGGGTATACAGCAGCAAATCGCCGCAGGATTTTCACCGAGGCAGGAACACAGGTCCCTCCACACTTCGGCTCACTTTTAGCCGTTTAACACACCAGTTGACCAGGATTAACGAAGGATCATCGGTCCAGGCAGCAGGAGCCTCACCGAAGCGCGGTCATTCTGCTTGTGCGCCCTCTAGCGCCCCCATGAGCTGGTAAAGTTAATGAAGATGGATTTGGAGAGGTTATTGCATTATGCGAGATCAGATTAATGCACATTGTGGGGTGTTTAGCTGCACAAGAGAAGAATTTGGTTGATGTTGCTTGTTTAGATTTTTATGTTCTTTGTTTACCAAAGATAATGGGCGCTATGTGTTCATGTATTATATTTTTCTATTAAATAAGAATGAATTACCGCTTGTAATATGGGTTAAGACACCACAGCTTATGTCTGATGCTGAATGTTGTAAAAATACTAAAAGCGGTTTTAATTTGAATTCATGGCTACCCCTGACAAAGGGCTGTCCAGCCTGAATTGTATTGGGTACCCAGGATGAATTATGTATCCCGCGTGCTACAGAAAAAGGCCTGGATAGGCAAATCTATAGCATCTGAAAAAATTGGGTAATATGCAGCCTTTACGTGAATGGAGAAAGTAAAGAGAAAGTTATGGAATGAAATAAGGATTCAATGGATTAATTAATTTTTGATGGAGTCTGTGGAAAATATTTTGAATTGGCTGTGCGATTGGTGGATGGAGCGTCACGTCGCTTCAAAGGTTATGAAGTCCAAGGACTGCGGGCCACCAGGTTAAGCCCCATTGAGATGCTTTCTTCCCGAAGACTACTGCCCTGGACTTGTCAGAGTTCAATTTGAGGCAATTGGCTTTCCACTTTTATCATGCTTGTGGTGAAATTGTCCTGGTGTTGAATGTATTTTGTCCAAGAGAGATAGTATCACTTGTGTGTCATCGGTGTGAGGATTTCTCTTTTGTGTGCTTGTATGATGTCAGCCAGCAGGGTCATGTAGATGTTGAAGAGCTTTGGGGGACTCTGCAAATAAGATCTCATGCTTCAGAGGCGTAGTGGGGCATGTTGACGACTTTGGTTCTTCCGTTGAGGAAAGAGCAGTTCTATTCAAGGTCTCTGAATACCTAATTCATGGAGTCTGTTGGATTAGGATGGAGTGGGAGATGATTATGTAGGCTGCAGATAGGACTACAAGGATGAACTCTGGGGGTTTTGCCTTGTTGGGAATCATCAGGATGTCAACCGTTGCTGATATAAGGGTGGTTTCTGTGATGTATTTGGGCCTGATTCCGCATTGTGTTGAAAAGCATGTGTTCGGCAAGGTGGTTGGAGTGGCGCTTGTTGATGGCTTTTTCTTGGACTTTGGCTGGGTAGGGAAGGAGCGATATTGGCCAGTAATTGGTAAGTTTGGTCGAGTTGCTTTAGGAGGGAATTCCATGGTTCCAGGAATATAGCTTTAATGATGGAGGTGTTGAGAATAGGGGTGATGGGTGCGCTGAAGGGGATTGCTCCTTGGTCAAACACGTAGTGGGGGAGGGGTCCGTTGAGTCTCCAGAATATATGGTTTTTACGATTGTTGTGGGTTCCTCTCTGCTAATGATGGTGTTGCATGTGGTGATTGTGTTGACTTCCTTTGTCACTGGGAGACTTCTCAAGAGGGCCTGTTGGTCCGGTTGTGAGGGAAAGTTCTTGTATATGGTAGCAATTTTGCTGCAAAAGAAGTTTGAGAGGTTGTTGCACAGACTTGTGATGATTTGATGTATCCGGTGACTCCTGCGGGAGTGGTGAAGTCTTTAACGATTGTGAAGATTTCTTTGCTACTGTTGAACCTGGCATTTATTTGTTCAACTAGCCCCTTCCTCTTAGTTTCTCGGCTGTGCTGGTGATTGTTTCATTTACATGTATCCAACTTTCCTCTATTTTTAAATTACCTTTTTTTTAACTTAATTTTCATACAGTAACAACAGATACAAAAGGATACGTAAATGGTGAATATTAGGCAGTAAGTTTGAAGACAGCCAGAAGTCCTATCTATTGTAATCCCTTTACAAACTAATTACAACACACAAGTTGCAACATCAACAATTGCACAAGTGTGCTGGACAGTATGGGAATGCGATCAGTATACTAATAGTTAGAATTTGTATTACATTCCAATATTGCCCAGCACATTTTCTACATTCAGCTTCTTTTTTCTTTTATCTAGACATTTAACATTACATTTGCTCTTATAGATATACAGTGAAATATTTATTAACTAACAAAAAGGGCTAACAGCACGATTCAGTAGAGCTCATGCTTACCTAAGAGAGACAAGATTAAGTAAAAAATACATTTTAGTGTGCAACTGATGTGCACCTGAGTTAAGACGAAGACCCATCCAAGCGAAATGAGAAAGCAGAAGAATTAGGCAAACAGGGAGTATTTGGTTTAAGTAGTGAGTATATGGTAGTCTGTTTTTGGAACATTTCACAGCATGAAAATACTGTTCATATGTTTTCTTTGTATAAGGGAACCACTTGTTGGTTCTGATCCAGCGGTCTATAGGAAATATGCCATAAGCAATGCTACCCAACTCTATACCCTACTACATAAAATACTACTCTAACTCATGGACCCATTAATCAAACATGACATATTTTGACCTACTGAATCAGGTGATCAAATTAAACCTATATACACCTTATTTACAAATTATATACAAACTATATACAACCGCGGTAAATGATGACGTCATTTGAACAAATCCTAACTATTTAAATGACCACCATGGCGATGGCATCTAGCTAATAGTAACCTGAGCTTCTGAATAACCAAGACCAGCTTGTTTTCAAAAGTAAGATTTTATTAACTAATTTTAGATTATTCAAAATATAGTTTTATAAATGCAATTTTATTAGAATTATAGCAAGCATGTTTGAAAAGTGTCATAAGAAAAATACAGTTTTAAGCAAGAAATTATAAGTTTAGCATTTCTAAAATCCTAAGTCCCTAGCTAAGCTAAATGAATGAAAAAAGTAAAGTTCTTTGAGGATTCTTACGTGCTCCACGCAAAGTCCAGCAGCACGACACCCTCATCCGAAAGTCAGAAAGCAGCAGCCAGCCCATCCCCAGGGCATGGACTTTTTATACCTTTTTATGCTAGCTAATCTAAGTAAAGGAAAATTTTCTGCAAAAGTCGATGTCTCATTGGTCCGAGAGTGACAAGTGACATGTCACCTACATTTCAAAACTTCCATTCGGTCATATTCTTTGGGACCATTGTCTTTCTTGTACGTGTTCCAAAGCTTCCTTGATTTGCAACATTTTTGAGCAAAAGTTTCTCACTGACTCCATTACACTTCCTCGGATGCCAAGTTAACAAATCTTCTTTCTACCGGTTTCTGACCTTGGCCACGTCCGACAGAATAATGACAACACACCATCTTTGTTCAGTGAATGTGATTTTGACGGAAACTTTTTCCACATAGACATCTCGTGCTCCTTGCAGAATTAAATTCATCGTTTAGCAAACTCGAGCAAACTAGGCCCAAAAGCAGGCAACTTATTTTTCTAGTATAAAACAAACACAAGAAAAGTATTAATGTAAGAAATATTATTTATTCTGTTTCCACCCTTTGTTTACTAATTGATTAACCCTCCCAATTAGTCTAATGTTACCTAGCACAAAGCAAACAAATAAGCAGCATTTTATATCTACCAGTCTTCATGAATCCATGAAACCTTATGTGCACCTAGAAAAGTAGAAATGACATCACATAGACAAGGAAAGCAAAATAAGCACATGCTTCTTTTAAATCTGCTGCAGTTAGTAATGACAGAAACGAAAACGACAAAATTAATTTATTATTTTTGCACGAACAAAAGATGCAACAATTATGCACGTTTATGAGCACACATGTTAATGTCCCCGTGTGTAAAGTTTAATCTAGGTTGTGTTAGCATAACACATCACAAATCATTAATATTATTATTTATGTTATGGAAATGTGACTTCACGAGTTTAAACAGATTTCTGTTTTCTATCTCGCTCCATCAACTCCCTCATCTGGTGATTAACAAATCACCACACCACCACCCAAAATTTGGAATTTTAGACTTTCTGGAAAATGATTCAAATTCATCTGTGTCAGTATTTCTAAAAATGTGTTTCTGCAAAATCCTTGCAATTGTCATAACGTGCTCTGTGTAATTCCTGCAACTCAATCTCCCTTTCTTCTTCTTTTTTGATTTTATAAATTCTTCTCTTTTCCTTCATTTGTTTCTTTCTCTTATGCAACAAACAACCAATTTTTGTCAAAATGAAAATGAATATTATCACAATCAAAGGTGCCAAAATCTTGCCAAGAACTGAACTTCCAATGTCATGGAACCAATTTCTGATTGATTGGAATCTTTTTGAAAGTCTTTCTGTAAAATCTTCTTCTTCTAATGGAATTATCTCTGAATGCATCTCTGTGATGTTCTTAATGTACATCTCAATGTTCTTACTTTCATCAGGGATATATGTGCAACAATGTTGCACATGTAAAATGCCACAGACTCCTCCCTCTTTTGCCAGGAGTATGTCTAAAGCAAGGCGATCTTGAATCACCATGGATCTGATTGCAATGACCTCAACATTCACTAATTGGAAACCATCAGCTGTATCTGTTGACAATCTGTCAACAATTGTGGACAATTTTCTGATTCTCCCTGCGTTCAGGGTTATACCTACAATAGGTATCACTGCTTGAAAAATATCTCCCAAAACTTCTGTAAAAGTTTCTCTTTTAACCCTATTTACATAATTGTGAATTTTGAACAATCCTTCCGAATCTCTGTCAACATGGAACATTTTAGGAAAAACAATCCCAACATAACAAGTTCCATACCAATGATCAGGAAGGTTGTAGTAAGCCTTGTCACCACAAACAAAATAAATTCCAGGAAAAATTGGATCTTTTCCACCTTTGAATCCCCAACCTCCCATGATCTGATATGTATCTTCACAATTACTTGCACCCACAAAGTAGTTATCAAAAAGTGTATTGTCTCTCCTAATGCAAAGCTTACCACTAATTGGTTTGTCTATGTGAATTGCAACATTATCAAGCATTTTGCCATTAAGCTTCTCATCCTCTTTCTGCCAGAACCTGGATTTAGTCTGCTTGACTATTTCATTCCTCTTGTAAATTGCTCTCCTTTCTTCAACCAGGTTCAAAAACTTCTTTCCTTCAACACTAAGTTTGCAGGTTAAATTGTTCCTGTAAGCATACTCCTTGGTGAGTTCATTAGTAACAAGGAAAAATTCCCTCATCTGTTTGGCTTTCTTATGCTTATTCAAAGCACCCTCAATCTTTAAATTTGCAAAAATCTCGTCAAAATCTGAATAATAGTATTCTAAGCGTCCAGTCTGATAGAACAAGCTAGCTAACACACTGCATGTCACACCATATGTAAGAGGAAGCATATTGTATGTTACTCCCTCAGAAACAGTAGCAGGTAATTTAACGCAGACATAACAATCTTTTGCATCCATTACCTTGACATATTCACTCAAAAGCTTTGTGAATGTATTGCTTGAAAAATCACTAATAGATTTGTCCTGATGAATGTTAGGTTGATGATCAATAACTTTGCCAGTTGCACTATGTTTGTTTTGACTAACTGAAGCTTTGCTTGTCATGTTGGCTTTGTGAAAATCTTTGTTAATTTCAAATGGAATGATAACAGCTAAAACTAACCAGAGCAGAATTAAAATGAGCAGACACACCAGAGTCATCTTACAGCATCTCTTAAAAATGGAACATCTTGAAGTACTCTGTTCCATGACGTAAGGCATCTTTGGTTAGTTTTGCCTTAAAAAGAAAAAATTAAAACTATTTTAAAAATTTAATGAAATGATTAATTTACACCCCCCTTTTTAAAATATATATATTTTTTTTTAACCCTAACAGTATTTCTTCGACTTTATGTCGCAAGTAAGTTTTCTCCAACTAAACAACTTTTCTTCGACCTTGTGTCACCTAACAAGATTTCTTCAGCCTTTTGACAAAAACTAAAAACCCAAAAATCCAATTAAAAAATCTGTACTTCAATCATTGTCACTAATTTCTTCAATTTCTTCTTCCTCTTGACTACTATCGTAAATGTCAATGACAGGTGGAATTACTAGATAAGTCCACTCAGGCGATTTATATTTCTGATTTGGCCTTATAATCCTCTTTCCTTTTCTTGTCACTACTTCGATTTTTCTCCCGATTCCAACTTCCTTTTCAGAATCCTTTTGACTACTGATTTCTTCCACCTGCTCCTTCGGTTTTTTGATCAACCTGACTCTCAATCTTCCACCAGGCCAGAAATCAGTTTTCCTCACGAATCTTTTCTTTGGTTCTGAAGCACTTGTCTCAGACTTCCAAGATCTTTTCTTTGGACTTCTACTTTCACCATCCACGTCACTTTCTTCAGTATCACAGTCTGAAACTTCAATTAATGACTCAGGAACTTCTCTATTCGGCAGTTTCACTCCTTCAGGAACTATACTTTGTCTTCCATCACTGGTACTCGGTAATTCGTCTTCCTCCTCCTCTTCAATTACCTCCAACTTCCCAGATTCTGGATTTCCGTTCCTTACTTCAGAGCTTAACTTCTGCTTTTCGATACTCTCCTGGTCAGAAATTTCTTTTGGTTCAGCCTCTCTGTCTTCAATGGAACTTACTCCATTAATCTTCTTTACTGAATCTTCAATCGTTTTTCCTTCTAATAGATTCTCTTCTTCACCAGAATCTATTTCAATTATCTCAGAGCTTTTTCTTGTCAAGTCTTCATTCACAGGCACAAGTTCCAGATGTCGACCTCTTTGTTGATCTTCAGTCTCTGGATTTGTTTCACCTTCTACTTCTGAATCAGAATCTTCTGTAGTATCACTTTCTACATCAGAACTCTCAGGAGTAGGCACTGGAATGGTATGACTAGTTTCAGTTTCAGTTTCATTAGCTTTATTCGATTTTGAAGTATAAAATCATAAAAGCACATTGCAATATATAATCACCATTACATTTCATTTCATCTCATTTTACAACATGTAATATTATAGCATAAAATCTTAAAAAGAAATCAGGTACCAAATAGATCATTGCGGAGTATATTAGGTCAAGTCTGAATGTTAGTGCCCCTCACCCTGGCGCCATTTCGGCCCAACCAAAAGTTTCTCTCTTCTTTAAACTTGTATAAGGGAGAAATGATTCTCTGGGATAAAAGTCAGATAGTCCCCAGGTGTGTATAGGACCATCTCCTATCTGTGGTTGCCAGGTCTGGAGGTATGGGACAACATTACTGTTTCTAAACTTTATTAACACCAGATCGCCAGGTCTCTCTTTTCGAAGCGGGCCCAGCCAACCCACCCTTCTAACACTTAGTATTCTGCCGTCGATATCAGGAGGCAGGGGTCTATTCTTTGTTAACCAAAACAGTGTCTTGTTTGTTAGTTCTTGGTGACTTTCTGTTTTTCCATTAGTAAGTACTGGGACTCCAGAAAGGACGCACACAAACGGGGCAGCCTCCGGTGGTAGTTGTATGTGGTTAGTTTTTTGTGGAATATTCACTGGATTGGGGAGTGACCTTTTGGGTGGAATAATTACTTTGTTCAGCCCAGTTTCAAATGAACAACTATGTGGTGTTATACGTTTTGCGTGCACATTCTGGATAGTTGGAATTAACGAACGTGAGGCTACTGGTCGGAGTTGGTTGATGTTACTTTGAGGAGTTATTAAAGACACTGCAGTATTGGTAAGAGACTGTGAGTGATTAGAGCCGACCATACTTTTTAGAAGTAGTGAGTTTGTCTTAGTCATTTCCTCAATTGCCACGATCCTATCCCCAAGATTGTTCATTCTTTCTATCAGGGGATGTATCAAAGAGTTGATCATGGTTTGCATCTGAGCCAACAGGGTTGGTGAGATAAAGGGTGCAGGGACTAACAGTTTCGCGGGATCCTTACATGTTTCCGGGGAAAGGGTAATAAGCAATGGTGAGTTCAAAGTCAATTTTTGCTGCTTTGTACCAGAAAGGTCCGGGAGGAACATTGTGGGGTTAGTGTTATCTATAGCAGGTGAAGAAATTGGCGTACCCAGGAGATTTTCATATGGTGGGGATAATATGCAGGATTGGGGACTTGTAATGACTATAGGACGGGTAGAAGCACTAGTTTGCTCAGGGGTGGTCTTGACAGCAGCATACTTGGTTTTGCATAAACTATTAAGTTCCTCTAACAGTGATAGGCTTTGTGGAGGGGGAGCTGACTGTGGGGGGGAGGAGTCACTTATGGGACAGTCTATAGGCAGTCGTCTTCGTTCTGTTCTTACTGTTTGTTGGACTGTAAGTGGTGTTGTTTTGGTGAAGTAGTGGACCAGCGTCCCCTTAGCCAGGTCCCTTGTCTGTGTTGAATTTTTTCGGCCCCCCTTGCATGTCATGGTACATGGGATGTTTCAAAAACAAGTTCTTTTACCTCCTTTCGGTGCACGACCAAGGGGGGTGGCCCGGCCCGTCCTCCTCTGGCCTCTGATGGCCGCAGAAGGCCCCGCCCTTGTCCCGGGCTTCTCCCGGCGCGTCCCGCGTGCGATCCCGCGACGCGGGGTCTGGCCTCCCAGTTAAAGCGCCTCCGGGCGCGGAAGTTGCGTGGGCGGCTTCCGCCGCAAAGCAGGCTGGGGGATGTAGTCCCTGTGGCTGTATGGTGGCGCGGTGTCTGCAGCGGCAGCCTTCACCCAGGTAGGGCGACCTGCGGTGCTGCGGCCAGGGAGCGCTTCACTCGCCCCTCAGCCCCTCTACCTCCTTGAAATGAACGAGCGTCCCCACTCCGCCGGGTCTGGCCTCCCAGTTAAAGCGCCTCCGGGCGCGGAAGTTGCGTGGGCGGCTTCCGCCGCAAAGCAGGCTGGGGGATGTAGTCCCTGTGGCTGTATGGTGGCGCGGTGTCTGCAGCGGCAGCGGCAGCCTTCACCCAGGTAGGGCGACCAACGGTGCTGCGGTGCTGCGGCCAGGGAGCGCTTCACTCGCCCCTCAGCCCCTCTACCTCCTTGAAATGAACGAGCGTCCCCACTCCGCCGGGTCTGGCCTCCCAGTTAAAGCGCCTCCGGGCGCGGAAGTTGCGTGGGCGGCTTCCGCCGCAAAGCAGGCTGGGGGATGTAGTCCCTGTGGCTGTATGGTGGCGCGGTGTCGGCAGCGGCAGCCTTCACCCAGGTAGGGCGACCAGCGGTGCTGCGGCCAGGGAGCGCTTCACTCGCCCCTCAGCCCCTCTACCTCCTTGAAATGAACGAGCGTCGGCCCTAGTATGACTAGGATGTATCCACCTTTTCAATCCTCTGCATTTCACTGCATTTGTAGTGACCAGAATTATTTGTCTAGGCTTCTGCCACCTAGGAGCCAAACAATTTCTTCTTCGATGTACTTTTGTTCTGACCCAATCACCAGGTCTCAAATCATGTGTCAGAACTTTCTCATTTGATTGTGCTTCAGTTCCCACCTGATTAGACACAGAAGTCACTATATCAGATAACTTTTTACAGTAATCCAAAATAGCACTGTCATTTATGCTCAACAGTTTGCCTACAGGTACAAAAGCTTGCCTCATGACTCTTCCCATCAGTATTTCATGAGGACTCAGACCTGTCTTTTTATCAGGTGTACTTCTCAATGACATTAACACAAGTGGAAGAGCATCAGTCCACTTAACACCTGTTTCTAGACACATTTTTCCAATCCTGTTTTTAATTGTCCTATTAATCTGTTCAACCACCCCAGATGCCTCTGGTCTGTATGCACAGTGTATTTTCTGCTCAATGCTTAATGCCTCACATATCAGCTTCATCAGTTTGTTATCAAAATGGCTTCCTCCATCACTCTCAATAGTGACTGGAAAACCGTACCTTGGGATGATTTCTCTGAGTAGCAATTTTGCCACTGTAATTGAATCACAATGTCGTGTAGGAAATGCTTCCACCCATCTTGAAAACAAACAATCACAAGAACATATTTCAAACAATTGTGTAGGGGCATTTCAATGAAATCCATCTGCAACCTGGTAAAGGGACCACCCTCTCGACCAATTACCCCTGTACCTACAACTGATTTTCTGTTTGGGTTCATTTGTTGGCATGACAAACACCTTTGACAAAAAGACTCTGCAATCGTTCTGAATTTTGTATTGAACCAAGTCTCTCGGAAAAGTCTGATCATGGAATCTCTTCCAAGGTGAGCTGGGCCATGATACAATCTGGCCATATCAGCAATCAAACAATTTGGTAAGACTACTCTGCCATCTTTATAGATCCACACTCCATCCTCATCACGTGGTCTACAATCTGCTCTTAGCCATAGATCTTTTTCCTCATCATCTGCTTCATTTTGTAAATCTCTGATCTCCTGCCATGTCTCTACAACTGTTGTTAGCATTAATGAATTTGAATCAGTTTCTTTACTCTTTTCCCGATTATATGCACAACATTTTCTTGCGCAGTACTTTGCTGTCTCATCTGCATAGGCATTGCCCTTTGAGATATAATCCACTCCTTTTGTGTGTGCAGCACACTTTACAATTGCGATCTCTTTCGGCAACTGTATGGCCTCAATTAATCTTTTGATGAAGACTGCATTTTTAATTGGTGACCCTGCTGAAGTTAAATAGCCTCTCTGAGACCAGAGCTGTCCATAATCATGCACAACCCCGTACCCATACTGACTATAAGTAATGATGGTAACTCTTATGTCCTTTGATACTTCACAAGCACGAATCAAAGCAGTCAATTCAGCCACCTGTGCTGAACGAATTCCTTCAAGACATGATGCTTCTTTGACATCTGCAACTGTACAGACTGAGTATGATGCTTTCAAAACACCTCCCTCTGTCCTCAGACAGGAGCCATCCACAAAGTAGACAACATCTGATTCAGGCAAAGGTACATCTTTAATGTCCTGCCTTGGTTTGGTGCAAAACTCCATGACATCCAAACACTCATGTTCCACTTCATTTTCATCAACAATTTCAGAATCAGGCAGTAATGTAGAAGGATTCAGATTCAAACATCTTGAAATGGAAACATTGTCTGCTCCTAGTATGATTTTCTCATACTTAGTCAATCTGCTGCTCGTCAAATGTTGAGTTTTACCTCTTGTCAGTAATATTTCAACTGAATGAGGCACAAAAACTTTCACAGGAAATCCCATTATGATTCCTTCGCTCTGCTCAAGACTGACACTTGTAGCTGCAACTGCTTTCAAACAACCTGGTAATGCTTTTGCAATGGGATCAAGAACTGCAGAGAAGTATGCAATGGGTTTCTTTAGATTCCCATGTCTCTGAATTAACACAGACAATGCACATCCTTCTCTCTCACTGCAATACAGTTCAAAATCTTTCTCATAATTCGGCATGCCCAAAGCAGGAGCTTGACATAAGCTCTTTTTCAAGTTCTCAAAAGATTCCATTTCAGCCTCATTGAGAATAATTGGATCTTTTACATCAGACCTTGTCAGTCTCTGTAGTGGTTTCGCAATTACCGAAAATCCACTTATCCATTGTCGACAGTAGCCAACCATTCCCAAAAACATTCTAAACTGTCTCTGTGTTCTTGGTGGTTGCATTGCTTGAATAATTTTTATTCTCTCAACTGTCACCTGTCTTTTTCCCTTTGCAATTCTGTGACCAAGATATTTCACTTCTTGTTTGCAAAACTGTAATTTTGCTGGAGACACTTTATGTCCCTCATCTGCAAGGTGGTTCAAAAGTATTATTGTGTCTGTCACACAATTTTCTCTCGTTTTTGCAGCTATCCACAAGTCGTCGATATACTGCACCAACGTAGACCTGCCAGGTAAATCTAAATTTTCCAAAGATCTCTTTAACAGTTCATTAAAGATTGAAGGACTCTCTGTATACCCTTGAGGGATTCTGCACCATGCGAGGGTCTTACTCTGGAATCTGAAAGCGAAAATTTCCTGACTCTCTGGATGTAAAGGAACAGTAAAGAATGCATTGCAAAGATCAATGACAGTGTACCATTCCGCATCATGTGGAATCTGATACAAAATGACTGCTGGGTTTGGAACCACAGGGCAACATGGAACAACAATCTGATTAACTTTTCTCAAATCTTGAACTATCCTGTACGTTCCATTCGATTTTTTAATTCCCATGATCGGTGAATTACAAGGGCTACTCTCAATTTCTTTTAAAACACCTTGTTTAATGAATTTTTCAATCACAGGTATAACTCCCTCAATTGTCTCTGCTTTCATCTTGTACTGAGGAATATTAGGAAATTCTATTCCCTGCTTCAGTGTAATTTTGACTGGATCAACATGTTTCATCAGACCCATCTCATTCCCAGTCAAATCCCAAATTTCAGATTTCACTGATTCTTTGAGCTCTTCTGGCAGATTTTCTTTTTCAAACGTAGGAAACAATTTTGTTTCCTCTGTTTCCATCAACATCATTGTCATCCTGTACAAGCCATCTTCCTCCATTGTTTGTAATTCAACTCCTTCAGGAGAACAATATATTCTGCAATTCATCTTGCACAATATATCTCTGCCCAATAGATTCACTGGACTACTGTTACAAACCACGAATCTGTGTTTGTCTTTAAAATTTCCAATTTCAACTGGTACTGGATCAGTCAAATCAGTTCTGATTTGTTGATTGCTTACTCCAACAACTTGGATAGTATCCCCAGAGAGAGGTAGGTTTTCAATTTCCACTGATCTAACAGTAGAACGGGTAGCACCAGTGTCCACTAGAAAAGTGATGTCTACATCATTAACTTTCCCATTTACAAATGGACCAGACTGGTCAACCTCAAGAGTGGCTCCAACAACACACTCTTCCTCCTCTCTCGGGCACCGTCAGTAATAATCATCAGAATCACTTTCCTGCCCTTCCGTTAACAAAAACTGTTGTGCTGCATTTTGCACCCTTTGCCTTTGCGGTTTTATTACCTGATCATCTCCTTGAAATCCCACACCTGAATTATATTTCTGAGTTCCCCCACAGTTTGGAAACGGTGGCTGTGGCAATTGATTCTGACGGTTATTCACCTGATTCACCTGTTGCTGCAACTGTCGCTGAAGGTTTAGTTCGTTTAAATTCTGTTGCAACTGTAGCTGTTGCTGCAGGTCAACATCATTCTGCATCTGTGGATTTAACAATGGACTTTTTAAATTTCTAGGTGGTTTCTTACATTCGTCTCTCCAGTGTCCAAGCTCGCCACAATTAAAACAAGGTAATTTTTGTTTCATCTCTTCAATCCTTGGGTTAATTTTTCTCACAAGATTATTACCTTTAAACTTCCCTTGCCCTTGATTCGAATTTATAGTTTGAACAAAATTTGTGTTTTTATTACCAAGACTAGCAATCTGATGCTCAGCCACTTTTACCTGAGCCCACATGGCTTTCTCCTTGAGTTTCTTTTGTCTCACTTCTAACTCATCACTGCAGTATTTTGCCTTTCTCAAAATATCATCAACAGAAAGTGCTTGCCATCCGACAATACTGTTTCTGATCATGTCTGCAATTTCTGGTTTCAAACCATAAACGAATCTGTAGACGAAATGACTCCTATCTTTCTCGTCTAGTTTTTCATAGCCACTGTATTGTTTAAAGATCAACAATAACCTTTCGTAAAATGAATGAACTGATTCTTTTGTTTCCTGGTTTGTTCTTTCTATCTTAACCCAATCAACCTCTTTCGGTGGAATTTTGTTTTTCAACCAGTAAATCACTTTTTCATAAAACTCCATTACAAGAGGATTTGGAGCACCTGTTTCCTTATTTCGATCAGGTTCTAATTTAGGCCAATTTATGGCTATCTTGCATTCTGTCCAAAGATCTGATGGGACAACAATGTCAAAAAATCCATCCAGATCAATCCACAGAACTTTTGAGACTTTGATGAACCTGTCCACCTGCCTGTACCACTCGACTGGCTTCTCCCTCAGTCTTGGAAAATCATTTGTGAACAGCAGTATGTCCTGTCTTGACCATGGGACATGAACATATCCTCCACCTGCAATCTCTCTCATTGGAAATTGTTTTGACAATTTTTCCAATTTCTCATCTTCCTTCTTTTTCGTCCATTTCACTCTCCACTTGCTCAATTCTCCCAGTTTTTTAATGTAGACAATCAAATCTTTTATGTGAATTATTCTTCCCATTGAGTTAAAACTCTCAATGTCGCTTTCTGAAAAGTCTAATCTGTAATGTTTTGCAAAATTCTTTTGCCTGCTCAAATCAATTTCAAGTTCAGCTGCCAGTTCATCCAACTGATCATATTTGTGTTTTGTTTTCCACTGAATACTCTTGCAAATGAACAGTAGTTCATCATCTCGATAATAATTTAAACTGTCAGGACCAATCGTACCGATTAATAATTCCTCAATATTTGCTTTTAATTTTGCAACATCAAGTTTAGGTTTTGTCACCCTGACTTCAGGACTCTCAGCATCAGATTCTGCACCCATCGGTGTTTTTGGAGATAAATCCTCATTAAAAGTCAAATCTGGCATTCTCGATTTTGAAGAGTTAATTTCAGATATATCTGAGTAAAATTTTTCAGCAACCCTTTGAATTTCTGCATTTAAAGGAACAGTCAAACCTGTCTTATTAACTTCTCTTTGCTCAAAAACAGGCTGAACAGGACCAATAGTTACCGGAACTGTCACAGCTTCCATGCTTTTTGTTATTTGTCGAATTAATTCTTCCTTTGATCGTAAATACTCAGAAGAATCTCCAGCCTCTACATTTCTGACTTCTCTCACATAATTTTTTGGAGCTTCCCTTGCTCTTGGAATTAATGAAAAATGTCTATCTTCATTACGGACATTTGCATTTGTCTCAGTTTCTGGTCTTTTTGGAGTTTCAACAATTTCACAATTATTTGGGTACAATTTAGGAGCTTCATTAATTGGAGGTGCACTCGGTGTAGTTTCTGTAGAAACCATCGGAGTAGACCATGATCTAGGGGGTCTCAAAGGCTGATTCCTTTTATCCGAAGTATAGATTTCCTCTAAAACTGCATCTTCAGATTTACTTTCTACAGGGGCATTATTTCTCTTTTCAGTTCTTTTTCCATCAGGAGAACCTAAAACCATTTCCCTAATTAAATAAAGTCCCTCACTCATGCTTCCCTGTCTCCACATTCGCATTCTATCTTCATGTGTTTCTCTTCTATAACTTGGAGGTTTAGGAGGTCTTTTAATTCCACTCGCTTCTCTTTGTAATTGGTACATCTCATCCTCCCATTCAACTAAAGCCTCAAATTGAGTTGGTCTCGGCTTTGGAATAAGAGCATTCATTTTCTCTCGCAAATTTCTTAAAACCTTTACATTAAATGAACCATCGTCAGGCCAGGTCAAAACACCATCATCCTTTGTGTAGTGTTTCCAAATATCAAACCACAAAACAGTATGATAACCATATTCACCTTCCATATACGCTGCAGGTGTTTTGTACTTATGAAGTAATTTACCACCTCGCGTTTCAATTTTCTTGTCAGGCGAAATAAAAATTTTAAGTTTCTGAAACAACGTTGGCTTTTTCTCAACGTGTTTAAAATGATAACTCATTTTTAAGAGTTAAATTCAATTAACAAATTTGTTCGTAAAATATTTCCGGGATGTTCCGCAAGAACAACCAATCCGTGCGCGAAACACACCAACAATCCAATGAGAGTTAAGCTACGTCACTTTTTTACTCAACCAATAAAAATGAAGATTTTCTGAAGAACCAATCAGCTAACAGTTCGTCAGAGACTCAAGAACCAATCAGAGCACAGCTTGTGACGTATGTCACCCAATCCCAGCGCGGCTCTGTGACGTACACAGCAGCTGCGGTTTCTCGCTTCTCACTCTTAGCGCTTACCCCTCCTTCACAAAATCTTTTCACAGCGCCATTTTGAAAACACTTTTTCGGTGAAAATTAATTTTAACAATGACAATAAAGACTCATCTGTCTGTTTCTCTAAATAGGATAGTTTACATTCATTCAAGTATTCACAACTCGGAATAGTCGGCCCTATTCTCATAGAATAATTTTCATTTGCCAGTAGAGTAATCTTTTTACTCTGCCCTTCAAGCAAGTAATTATGAACTCATTTCCCTCCGAACGCACATCCAAGTGACTGTCCAAAAGTTCCACTCGAACATAAATTACAGAACAAACTCGCACTTTCACACGGAAAAATCCCTAACTTCAATCACACATGAAATCCGTACAGGACTCTCACCTGTTTATAGAAATCATGCACCGTTAGCAAAATAACGACGTTATCCCTACAGGACTCTCACCTGTTTATAGATAATCATGTACCGACGTTACCCTACCCTTCACTCAAGCTCGAATATAACTAATACTCTTATCACAGTGAGTTTTACAACAGGCGCTTTGTCCCTATTCTCATGCTGCTCAAATTTCTTAGATAATCCTCACTATACAAGATTCACACCTAGCCCTAAAACTGTGTTGCACGACCACAACACTGTGTTGCACGACCACAACACGTGATACACGGCGATATCACTTGTGATACACGGCGATATCACAACTTTGAAACAGATCAAATGCCTTGCGTGACTACCTTCTCATCACACAATCTGTACCGGTACAACTCACATATAGCACGAAAACGAACTCAACATGTGTTAAACATCGATCCTATTTCTATACCATAACATACCAATAACACCTTGGTTACCCTTAGCAACACCTTGGTTACCCTTAGCAACCATCAATTTCTGCTACCAGAAGAATTGATCCAGCGGCCTATAGGAAATATGCCATAAGCAATGCTACCCAACTCTATACCCTACTACATAAAATACTACTCTAACTCATGGACCCATTAATCAAACATGACATATTTTGACCTACTGAATCAGGTGATCAAATTAAACCTATATACACCTTATTTACAAATTATATACAAACTATATACAACCGCGGTAAATGATGACGTCATTTGAACAAATCCTAACTATTTAAATGACCACCATGGCGATGGCATCTAGCTAATAGTAACCTGAGCTTCTGAATAACCAAGACCAGCTTGTTTTCAAAAGTAAGATTTTATTAACTAATTTTAGATTATTCAAAATATAGTTTTATAAATGCAATTTTATTAGAATTATAGCAAGCATGTTTGAAAAGTGTCATAAGAAAAATACAGTTTTAAGCAAGAAATTATAAGTTTAGCATTTCTAAAATCCTAAGTCCCTAGCTAAGCTAAATGAATGAAAAAAGTTAAGTTCTTTGAGGATTCTTACGTGCTCCACGCAAAGTCCAGCAGCACGACACCCTCATCCGAAAGTCAGAAAGCAGCAGCCAGCCCATCCCCAGGGCATGGACTTTTTATACCTTTCTATGCTAGCTAATCTAAATAAAGGAACATTTTCTGCAAAAGTCGATGTCTCATTGGTCAAAGAGTGACAAGTGACATGTCACCTACATTTCAAAACTTCCATTCGGTCATATTCTTTGGGACCATTGTCTTTCTTGTACGTGTTCCAAAGCTTCCTTGATTTGCAACATTTTTGAGCAAAAGTTTCTCACTGACTCCATTACACTTCCTCGGATGCCAAGTTAACAAATCTTCTTTCTACCGGTTTCTGACCTTGGCCACGTCCGACAGAATAATGACAACACACCATCTTTGTTCAGTGAATGTGATTTTGACTGAAACTTTTTCCACATAGACATCTCGTGCTCCTTGCAGAATTAAATTCATCGTTTAGCAAACTCGAGCAAACTAGGCCCAAAAGCAGGCAACTTATTTTTCTAGTATAAAACAAACACAAGAAAAGTATTAATGTAAGAAATATTATTTATTCTGTTTCCACCCTTTGTTTACTAATTGATTAACCCTCCCAATTAGTCTAATGTTACCTAGCACAAAGCAAACAAATAAGCAGCATTTTATATCTACCAGTCTTCATGAATCCATGAAACCTTATGTGCACCTAGAAAAGTAGAAATGACATCACATAGACAAGGAAAGCAAAATAAGCACATGCTTCTTTTAAATCTGCTGCAGTTAGTAATGACAGAAACGAAAACGACAAAATTAATTTATTATTTTTGCACGAACAAAAGATGCAACAATTATGCACGTTTATGAGCACACATGTTAATGTCCCCGTGTGTAAAGTTTAATCTAGGTTGTGTTAGCATAACACATCACAAATCATTAATATTATTATTTATGTTATGGAAATGTGACTTCACGAGTTTAAACAGATTTCTGTTTTCTATCTCGCTCCATCAGTTCCTAAGGAGGTTTATCTGTGGGTAGCTACCCACACAAGGGAAGACCTTGCAGCATTTGTGTCCACTTCCTGCGTGGGAAGAACTGACCAAGCTGAATTTCCCCACTTATGGCTTCCCTGCTGGCTCTCTCCTAAGATATGTGAGACCATTCAGCAGATCTAGGACACCTGATCGCATATGCTTGCACTTTGGAAATGTGTCTAATTGTTGTAAGTGCTGCAGTTTGTCTCCTATCTACCACACCTAATACCACCAACGCTGGATCACAATTATTCTAGCACTCCAGTGTGAATCCCACCACATTTCAGATCATGACCAGGATACATAAGTGCAATCAGGTCCCATCTGCCTGGCAGGGCATTGACCCTCGGGAGGCTCTTTAGTCTTCACACATGGCTCAAATGCTATAGACACATGGCATACTCCTTAACTTAGCATCATAGTGCTGCTGTATTTCCTGATTAGGATTGTGCAAGTATAACTAAAGCTTAAAAAATATTCAGATTTGAGATCTCATGGCTACATCATCTTTGTACATATTGAAAAAAGGAAAAGGCAGAGGGTGGTGGTTCCCTGCTGAGCAGTAGACATACAGAACAAGTGCCCTGTGGTATTGAAAGTAGTGCTAAAATGTCTGATGTTGTCCCTGGAGTGTTAACTTCTTTTCTGTGGCCAGTCACGTGGATTCTTGTTTTAGGGAAAGGAGAAGTTAAACTGTACTGTCCTAATCTGTTTCTAATCCTACTCACTAACAGAAAATCAATGCCACCCAACCTCAGAGTACTGAAACGATTGGCATTCTTGCAAGAGTCCAAGGTGAAATTTCCAAAAGAAATGTAAAGATGGAATTTATGTAGCTAAATTGACTTCCCCCTTGAGCACTCCAATGAAAAAGTATGTTTTATCTAAAAGCAATGAAAAGCGACTGTGTAGTCTCTAAACTAGTCTTCTCTTTTAATGGCCAGTCTGATATTGATGTGTGTGCTGTCATGAGGAATCTTTTTTCTTTTAGCTGTATGATCTTATGCTGCTTCTCATTCCAGAAGTTCCAGAGGAGCCCTTCAACATTTGGGGCGCTTGGCATTCAACACTGAAATCTGGGACAAAAGATCAGGGAATGACAGGTATTATTTTCGGTGTGTGTTGTATATTTGAAAGGGTATGCATAGGTTTGTGTGTATACCAGCTTTGAAGTCTGATTATTCACTGTTCTTACTTCCCATGTTCGCTGCTATAACATAACACAGGGAAGAAATTGCTTCCATGCTCTTCCACCTCTTTGCATGGGTCATCCGAGTTCTGAGCAAAGTGTTGGAGTGGCTGGTGATACCCTATACCTTTGGCTCCTAAGCCTTAAACCCTCCGGCACTTTCACTCTGTACTTTAATATATTTTGGGAACGAACACTTGGTGAAGCATTCCTTTCTCAAAGTATTTACTTGTAGAACTAATAATTGGGAAGCATTATTACGTGCCATTTTTCAGGTTTTGAGACAATACTGGTTTAACATGGCCAGCCACTACCTCCCTTGTTCCCAGCTAGTCTATGCTGACCTGCAGCTGACAGAGGATTGCTTTCCATGCCTGCTCTCACAGAGCCTACTTTTGAGATTGGGATGGCGATGGCTCTCTGCTTCTACATTAAGAGCTGGGCGCTTTGGGTGTGGGCGGGGAGGAAGGCCCGAAGGTTAGTTGGGGAAGGTGGTTATGTTTTCTATATTGGGTGGAAGAAGGGGAGGGTAATGCGGAGGGTGACTGGAAAGCATGTACGTTTATTGTATTTTGGTGGAGGGAAAGCTAGCAAAACACCAGGTATTTTATTTGTAGTTTTGGGAAGCAGATGGAAGGTGTCCAATTGTGATGGGTGTGGGTGGCAGAAAACCGGTACTTGTATATTTTAATGTACAGTATGGGGATAAATCCTGACATTTCTGTGCATGGCTTAAAAAAAAAAAAAAAAAAGTGAAATAGATTGAATATAATCCAGCCTGGGTTTGGTTGTGCAAGTATTGGGAAGAGAGGTCACTTCAATAATTAAAGTGCAAGTGCTATAAGATTTCGCCAGAATTAACAGGTCTAACCATTGCGGCTAACCACTATATAGACATCTGAGGTTTACCAAAGAATTGCTACAAATGCTCTGCAAAATATGTAGGTCTTTGCTCACAGGTAGAATCACAGGGTCTCATCATTGATTAAAATACAAATGCTCAAATCGATGTCACTTAGAACTCTTCATTGGAAAAAGCACAGTTATTGACAAATAGCAAACTATAATTCTATATGTTGTGTATTCATTAATATGTCTTGTATTTTTGGGGGCTTTGCTTAATGTGTTTTATTAGTGGAACAGAAATCATATGTTTGTTTGGAAAGCATGGCGGATGAAATAAGTTTTTTACTGTAACTAGCTAGAGATTTGGAGCATTTTGTAATTTTTTAATAAACATTTTGGATATTTCGCTGCCTTGTTTTGAGGATTGGTTCAATGCGAGATTAAAATATTTTTGTTTACTCAGTTTTTTTGTTTTTTTAATTCTAAGGTTCGTATGGAGACATTTGTGAAAGCAGTCCCTTGCAACATGGACAATGTTCCCTTTCTCAGGGCAACTTGGCAATGAACTGGTGCAAATGCCAAGAGAATGCAGACGAACTGGACAATGGTAAGCCGGGTCTACGAAGGACTCACACCACAACTGCCATCACAGAGTGCAAGCCTCATGCGACTGTATCTCGTATTTCCAGCACACCACAAATTGAAGGAGGTCGGCTGAGCTCACACCGGTCTTATCCGAGGTCCGACCAACATGCAACTGCCAGCAGCACAGAGGACATAACGGTGGATGAGTTCCAGACTACTTGCAAGCAGTCAAAACCTTTACAACGGCTTCAAGATATCAATAGAAATGACGCAAGACTCCCTCCTCCTTACCCCGGCCAGACAAAGCCTAACACTGCGCCTACTCATCGACAGCCTGTCTCCTCAGCAGAGCAGGTACTGTGGCATCCACCGCGGCAAGAGACTGATGTAGGCCTTGCAGAGGGAGGGAAACCTGGAGCAAATGCCACATGCCAATTGGCATTGAGTCAGCCGAAGCAGCTGTCATGGAATATTCCAACCAACCACAAAAACAGTCAAAATGTGGCAGAGCAAGACTGGCAGGAGTGGCAAAGAGAACGTTGGCAGATATGGGAGCTTCTGTCGGCAGACAATCCAGATGCTTTGCCTGAAACTCTCGTATGACAGATATTGAGGCCACAAGAATTTAGCTTTGATAGGATACAAAGAAACAATGGTTACAACAGACTTTTTAAATATTTTTTTTATACCGAACTGACATTTTGTTTCGAAAGTTGTTTATTTCAGAATAACATAATTTACTTTATTACCTAAAAGGGACCTCTTCTATTTGCTGTTAGACAATGGCCAGGGACAGTCGGCCAGTTAGTTGTGAGTTGCAGCAGGCTCCAACTCATGTTAGAAGACCACAAGAAGATTTTCTATTGCAGCTGAAAGGCAGATGTTTTTAATTTTTTTAAATATGTTTTGTCATAGCTGAACCGTGCTATTACTTGTTAGAGGCACATTCCACCACAAATGTAAGAAGCATTCAAATTTGTGAGGTCCCTTACCGTTCGAATGGAACTCAAACGTTTATAGTGTACGACTACCCTTGCATAGAGGCCTCTGCTGTAGATAAGATTGCATATATGTTGAACTGTTTTACTAGGTATTTTAAAACTTCAAGGAATGAACATTGCATTGTAGTTCCATGGTATAGTCAATATATGCAGCGCTGATGATTGCATATTATATATTATGTATGATAATCATATATTAATTGTTCACATACAGAAAGCAACATGGATAATCATGACTGCTTTTAATCATCACTGCACTTATTTGCCATGATAATCGTTGAATTTCTTGAGCATGCACAAGCTGGTTTCTGTGCTGTACCCATACCAGAAGGGAAAATGCCTTCTTCCACTGCCTCAGCAAAACACTACCGCGGTACATGATCGTGGAAAGCCATATTGTTCCTTATGGTATTAGAAAAGCAAGAAAAATATATGTGTATATATAAATATATATACATATTCACAAATTACTATGTCCTATAAATGTGCTGCAAGCAAATGATGAAATTTGCTAGTTTTTTAAGAAGTTATTTTTGTAGGTGTTACTTGGCAAGCAGTAGTGTAAGGCCGTGCCTAATATCAAAGTGAGAAGTGTAACACAAACGTCCTGACTTCCATGTTCATTCAAATGCAATTTTATGTACACAGTATATATATAATATATGCACGTATTTATGATGTAAGATTTCATGTATTGTTCCCGAACAATAAACTGGAATCCGAGATGCCCACATAAATTGTACAGCCAAAAAAAGGGCACAAAAGTTTGAAGATACATTTTGGTTTTGACCCCTATAAGGTTTCAGTATGTAAAGAACTAGAAACCCAGACATCTAAAAAAGATTATATTCCAGTTGTGAATATTCACATTTTACTTGATAACGGATTCCCATGTTGCATTTTAAGAGTGGTATTCCAATATTTGGAAAACTCCAAGTTCTCTACAAAGATTGTGCCAAAGTTTGCAGGGATGTGCATTGCTCATAAATCTGTAGTAGGAAATAGGTTCGACTTTGAGGGGCCAAGTGATTGTTTTGACATGTATAGCAGTCTGCAAGCTACTTCTGGTGGCAGTGTATGACAGTAGTGCAACAGAGAACTTTTGCTTGATTGAGGATAAGATGTCCAATACAGCAGCTTTACAAAACAAAACACAATTGTCTTAATTGGGATGTAGTTCGATACCTTTTTTTGCGATGTCATGTTCATGTCAAAATCTGTGCCATAATTAAGGCATAAAAAAGATGAGCAAAAGTATTTTATCAGTCATCATTTTGTTGTACTGCCAATGTCGACTGTATTATTGTTACTGCAATATCTTTGTCTTGGAATGTATGCAATTCAACGTACTTGCAACCTGCCGATTACAGTTTATAAAGTATCATTCCAGAATCCTGTTGGGTAGTATTTTATACAAGTGAAAACGTGGTGAATATTTCACAGAAATATCACATGGGTAAAACTTCATAAGTGTTTGAAAATATTTGGTTACCCCTGCTGAGTATTTCTTACACAGATATGATGATTTCCGCCAAAGGTGACAATTGACCAATGAAAGAGAGATTACCGTAAAGCGGAAGATATGATTTGACCATGTGCACTGCAAAGGGCTTTTCGGCTCTAAGAAACAGAAAAACGAAGGGATGAGCTAAAACTAGGGAATGAAATCAACAAAGCCGAAACATTTTCACATATTGTCTAACGATAAGGTAGACCAAAGTACTGGACTGCCATTTTAGGATTTGGTCCAATATAAGCAGGAGACTGATCTCTAGGCGAGGCTGCCTCATTCTAGGTGACGGTAGCAACATAAGAGGCTGATCGGAGAGTCTGTGAGGGAGAAACTGACGCAAATGCAAGGGTGGTTTTTACCATAGAAGATATTGTACATAATACTTAGCACCTTAAATTTGATTTTATGTTCCAAGGGTAGCTGTTGGAGCTGTCTGACACAATACAATGTTGTCGATTTTGCAGAGGCAAATGCCTGTATAACTTTACCTTTTTGAATCCTTTGTAATTTCATTACCTCTCCTCTGGATCCTCAAGTAAGGGCTGTTACAGTAGTTGAGCCTGTAAAGCACACGAGCGGTGACCACTCTGGGCATGTATGTTGAGTGGTAAGAATGGAAAGTCCTTGTCTATCATGTTAGAACAAAGAATGAGGTGACTGCATTAATCTGGGCTCCAAAGGAAAGAGTCATTAACCCGAACCACATAGTACTTTGTGTGCCAATCTTTCAACCAGAAGGTACATTTGGCCCAACAGGATTAATTAGACAAGTTTTAATGAAAAATTAAACCGTAAGAAATTTGCAAAAAGGGACGCAAGTCTGCTGGAGCTCTAATTCCAAAATGTTACTCAAGACTACTCAACAGATGTTGTTAGCTGGGTTTTGGCATTTTTTACTTTTAGTAAACATTCCTTGTAAATCTGTAATCGTGGTATATTTAAGTCAAACTAATTATCAGCATACTAGATATCAGCTGCTAGTTGTACCATGTTGGATCTTTTGCTTGCATTTGAAAGGTCTGATTACAGGATTCTCAGAGACCCATGATTAGTTATTGTTGTGCTTGGACTAGAATTCCCTGCCGTGGTTTCCAGAATTTATTAGTAAATGTGAATTTTCTAAAAGACCTACTTGATTTTAAATATTCTGATGTCACTTGATGTGTCCCTCAGGAAATGTAACTCGCTGGCCCTCTGTAAAATTCATACTTAACGTCTCTTCTCTGGGGTTGAGGCTTACACTTTCAGTTAAATGAAGTTTACACTAACTTGTGGTTTTTTAAATTCCCTATCCGTGTACAACAGTTTCTCTCAAGGCCATGTTTGAGCAGCGGTGGCATTTAAAAAAAAGTGTATCTCCTTTGGTCCATTTTTCATGGTCCTGTGCCCGAAGGTGATGTATCTTGATAATGTCCTTGAAGAACCGGAATAACCCACTTACAGGGTCTCGGCGGCGGGGGAACCGCCCAAATCTTCCATACCCGTCATACGTAGTAAAAGGAGACACAGGAGCCTTCGTCTGCAGGAGGAACCCAGATTTATTCAATAGCCCGGGCTATGGAACAGAGTCCAAAGCCAGTCAAAGACGAGACAGAGGAGGCTGCTACTTCACTCTGTAACTTACATGCCTTTTATATGTTTCTTAGTACATTCATTTGGCTGTTAGTCCATTATTCACTCAGGGCAGTGTTTGTTGTTGTTTAGCTGGACCCAGGTGGTGTTTGTAGTTAGTGACCTGGTCAAGGCTTGGTACACAGAGCATTGTCCACTCTGCTTTAATCAGGGCTCTTTCTTTCAGGTGATTGTTCAACTGCCTGATCAAAGCCGGGTTTTTCAAGTCATTGTTTACCCACCCTGATTAGGAGCCAGCAGTCCGACCATTGTCCAGATAACCTGATCAGGGTGTCAAGGATTTGTTTATCAGGCTGGGAGCAGGAGAGGAAAGATGAGTCATTAACTTTGGGTGCGGGCCATGTGGCTTTCTGATGAATTGCAGAGAACAGGGGGTTGGGCGGGTGACAGTTCCTGGGCAGAAATGCAGGCCTACAAAAATGGATATTTGTCATGCTGATAGAATTTTCCTTGTACAAAAGAAAAACGACCAGGTGGGTCCTGTGAAGGTGTTTGCCACGAGATGGCAATGTAAAAATCAATGGAGTCCTGTAAAAATGTTTGTCGTTCCAAAAATACATTTCCTCATCCTGAAGCTTGCCTCTGTTGCCTCCTACATTTTCAACATACCGGATTGGGAGCGCCGTTATAAGCTCAAGAGACCTTGTTCACTTTAGTTACTTAATATGCTTCCTCTATGTTTACAAGTGATCTTGGAGGTTTAGATCACAAATGTTGATCGATGTGCCTCATTGAGATTGCAGGACGACTGACGTTGTTTGGGCTAGACCTTCAGATTGATCATTCTACCTTGTCCACGCTCATAAACGTGAGGCATAAAATTATACTTTTGGGGGCCAGAAGTGTAATATACTTTAGTGGATGCAGGTCCCTTCGGTGATTTCATTAGCTGACCCTTCCAGGATAAAATCCTAGGAAAAGTAGAGGCTTCCCACAAATAACTGTGCTGAACCTAACTTCAATGTATGTGTACATGCATAAACACCCCAGCAGATTGATGTTAAATTATCAGTGGTGAGGGGCAGGCATGGCCTACATTGGAAATGGGAAACCAGCCTCCTATCTCCAGAAACACCTACACTGATATGTCAACCATATAGTAATCTGATTCTCTAATGGGAGAGATTCCAGGATTATTTCTGCATAGCATAGTTTCGCTCCATTTTTAAATTCTTGTAGTCTAAGCCAGAATCCAAGGAAATGTACTACTAGACAGTAAGGGGTTTAGAGGAAGGTGAAGTCTCCGCCACATGTATTGCATCGAAGAGCTCAGTTTAGGCTCTGACAATTTTGTCTTGAATCTATGCTTTCCTTGAGAACTAACATTGGTTTATATGTGGTACTGCTATAATGACAGCTCCCTACTAAATGACTTGCTGTGTCCCTCCATGATCGACTTGTGCATGTAGTATGTTTGTGGGAGTTCCAACATTCCTGAGAATGATGTTCATAGACAAACAAAGATGTATTACCTCCAATTTCCTTCCAGAGATATAAGCATAGAGTTTATTTGGGATGTAGGTAAGAGTGTGTTTTGCAATGCAGGTTTTTTTTGTATACATTTTTATTACAATTTACACTGTGTACACAGCTGTCGGCCTACAACCCAGGGGCTGGCCGCAATAAGTAAAGCAATGAAAATCCTTATAACACAGCCGGTAAGCCGACAACCCAGGGGTCCGGCGGCAGTTGCAGGGATCTTATATGTGGACCTTGAATTCTTATACGACTATACAGTTTAGGTCCCGTAGTGTGATACTATTATCAACAAACTTTACCAAAAACAACTCCCCCCCCCCTTTCTCCCCTGCCATGTCACATATAGAAAAGATTCTCACAACATCTACTCTACCTACATCCCATCCCTCATTACGCCGAAGTGTCACTTACCCAGACACACTCCTTGCTGCACAAGACCACACATCCGAATGAAGAGGAGCAACAATACCCAGAAATGTACAAAAGACATCCTACCAGTTCATCCCCTCTCAGCCCGGTCCGCCCGGAGGCCCATTCCCCCTGAGACAGCCAGCTTACAAAAGGCCCCCATATATCTAATAGTCTAGAACCGGTTGGCATCTGTTCCCAGTAATTCGACAATTGATCTTTGCAATATGTGACCGTGTTAATCCAACTTGCTATAGCAGGCGGACTGGCCTTTTTCCAGTGAATTGCCACTTGCCGTTTCGCAAATAGCAGCAGCATGGCCACCAATTTCCGAGAGTGTCCAGGAATCTCAAACACAAACCCCAGTAGTGCCATCAATGGACTAGCATGCAATGTTGGGTGGACAATGTCACTAATGTGCTTAAAAACCTCCACCCAGTATTCCGCCACTGGCCTGCAGTACCAGGAAAGATGAGCAAATGTGGCGTCCGCCTCCCCACACCTCCAGCAGCCCGAATCCTGGCGTAAACCCATGCGACTTAATTGTAGCGGAGTCCGATACACCCTATGCAGGAAATTAACGTGGATTAGTCGTAGCCTATAGTTAGGCGAGAGGTGTTCCAACTGTGTGCAGCAAAACCGCCATTGATTATCATTGATGGAAATATCTATCTCCCTCTCCGCCTTAGACGTGCTAGAGGTTATGGGGGACGTCTCCTGCGTTATATTATATATTCTCGTAATTAACTTACGAGGGGATTTATTTGATAATATATGTTCGAGGCATATGAGCTGCAGATCCTACACTTAGCAATAGATCGCCACCTGGTGTTGGGCTCGGATGATTGCAGGTTGTTGTCTTCTTGGAAGAAGTCTTTGTAGTCACGAGATAGGTGATTCCTCCCTTGGACAATACTGCGCATGGTCATCGACTCCATCCTCAGATTGTTTTTTTTCGCCACTGGGTTCGGATGAAAGTTTTCCGCTCCGGCTAGAAAAGACTTTTTCTGCAATTTCGAAGCGAGAAACTTAAGATAAACTTTTATTGACATCGAATAGACTTTTCGACATCAACAGATACATTCCGGTGCGTCGACGCAGGCCGTTGGGCCTATCGGCGCTGTACCGCCTAGGCCTCATGGACAGAATTCCATTCAAGAGATGCCCGGTATGTCGAGCAAAATTTCCTCATAGCGACCATCACGAGGTCTGCAACCTCTGTCTCTCGCCAGAACACGACGAGTCGACCTGCACAGCCTGTGCTTCCTTCCGATCGAAGAAGACCATTCGGGATCGGAGGGCCCGTCGACACGAAATGAGGAGATCAGCGGCAGCACCGGAGGCCATCTTTGAGGAGATCGTCGAAGAAGACGTCTCCGGAGCCGAAGATCCACTCCAAGATATCTCCGAGGACGAGGCTCCACTCGTTGCCGAGGAAGACTCGCCTGATCTCCAGATCATATCGGGGGCAGAGGACTCGGACGATTCGATTCCATCTCGACAACCCGTGAGTACCACTGCCCCTGCACAACATACACTACCCAAGACAAAGGCAGCGGTCGGCACTCCGCCCATGGGGCCTAGTCGAGACCGAGATTTACCCTCCAACACCCCACCTTCGGGCTCGGCTCCGAGGAAGAAGACTACGCCTTCCGGTGCCTCGGCGCCAAAAAAAACACATGTGCCAATTCCACCTCCTCCATTGGCACCGAAACATCCTTCGACACCGAAGGACTCTTCGACACCGAAGCCAAAACGCCCTTCGGTGCCCAAAGACCCTTCAGCACCCGAGCCAAAAGACACATCGGTGCCAAAGCCAAGAACCGTACCAGACCCGAAAGCTTCGACTCCGAAACCCTCCTGTTCCAAAAATAAAGAAAGGAAGCCAGATTCGGGTGCCGCAGGCCCAACAAAACCTGTCTCCACGCCAAAATCTCCAATATCTGTACCAAAGACTCCAAGGCATGATACAGACACGCCAAAACCCTCTGACAAGCCTACCAAGCCTAAACCACCTTCGGCACCGAAAAAAATTGCCACAGGACTCAATCACTCCTCCTAAGGCAAAGAACACTAAGCAACCTCTATCGGCACCGAAAAAATCGACCCGAAGAAGATTATAGAACAAGAAGAACTGTTTAGACCAGATCCTAAACAGAAAAAAGTCTATATTAATCCAAAAACTGGACATGTGGAAGCAATTCCCTAGAAGAAAAGACCAGCTGACACACCACTTCCACCTGTGGTTCCTTCCAAAAAGAAGGATTGTGCAACTTCTCCAATGCACCCTTCCTCTCCTTCACCTTCTTCCTCTCCTATCCCTTCTTCCTCTCCTATCCCTTCTTACATTGAACCTATAACTTCTCCTGTTCAATCTCATGCATCATCACACCACACTGACAAGGAGTATGATTTAGGTGGGGGCAATGACGTAACATACCCTTTAGATGAGGATGTCAACCCCCAATATCCCAAAGATGACGAGGCATATGAATTTCCAACAAACAATGCACCAGACATCCCTGATCATCAGTACTACCCAACAAAACCTTCCCCTTCAGAGGATAGTATTGGGTTTAATCATCTATTAAACAGCAGAGCTGCCCTTTACCATGGAGTGTCAATGCACTCTGATGCCATTGAGGAGGATTTCTTATTAGACACATTTGAGCAGTCACAAAGATCTACTCAAATATTACCCATGATCAAAGGAGTCATTAAACATGCTCCGGACATTTTTAAAGATCCAGTAAGATGTAGGGTGCTAAATCCCAGAATAGAAAAAAAGTATAGACCAGCACCAGTTGATCCGCTCTATATTAAGGGACATCTGCCACTAGACTCTTTGGTAGTGTCAAATGCACGTAAAAGAACCAACTCCCAAACTTATGGTGACACTCCCCCGCCTGACAAAGAATCAAAAATTATTGATGCGTCGGGGAAAAGGATTGCTGCACAAGCAACAAACATATGGTGCATAGCAAACAGACAAGCCTTACTTTCACGCTACGACAGGGCTCACTACGACCAACTAGAAAAATTAATGGGACATCTCCCAGATCAATACAAAGATCAGGCAGCACAGCTCTTACAAGAAGGCAAACTAATATCTAATGCCTCAATTAAATGCGCACTAGATGTAGCTGACACAGCATCCAGAGCAGTCAATACTAGTGTGATTCTCAGACGTCATGCATGGTTACGCATTTCAGGTTTTAAACCAGAGGTACAAACTACCATCCTGAACCAGCCATTCAATCAGAACCAGTTGTTCGGGCCGGAGGTAGACAACACACTAGAGAAGATGAAAAAAGACACAGACACAGCTAAGTCTATGAATGCATTACAATCCACCCAGACTAGAGGTTCTTTTCGCCGCTCCTTCTATAGAGGAGGCTCAAACCAACCGGCACAGAGACTACATCATCTTTTTAGACAAACACACAAACCTCCTCTAACAAGGGCTACTTTAGAGGAGAATACAGAGGCAACAACAATAAGGGAAGAGGTAGAGGTAATAACAACTGCTCCTCTTCCACTCCCAAACAGTGACTTCCCTCTGCCTCCCCTACAGCATTCCACTCCTGTGTGGGGCAGACTTTCACAGTTCCTACCTGTCTGGAATTCCATCACAACAGACAGGTGGGTAAGACAAATTATCCAACATGGCTACTGCCTAGAACTCACAGCAACCCCCCCAAACATACCACCCAGGCAGCGTCCAATGTCCATAGAACACATAACTCTGCTTCAACAGGAGGTTCTAGCACTTCTACAAAAATATGCTATTCAAGTAGTTCCTTTAGAGGAACAAGGAACAGGAGTTTACTCCCTGTACTTCCTAATTCCCAAAAAGGACGGGACATTAAGACCAATTCTCGACCTCAGGCCCCTCAACCACTACATTACAATCGGATCATTTTCACATGATCACTTTACAACAAGTACTCCCATTACTACAACAGGGAGACTTTCTTTCCACACTAGACCTAAAGGACGCCTATTTTCACGTTCCTATACATCCTGCGCACAGGAAGTATCTAAAGTTTGTCCTACAAGGACAACCCTATCAGTTCAAAGTCCTTCCATTCGGGGTCACAACAGCACCACGAGTGTTTACAAAGTGCTTAGCAGTAGTAGCAGCACATCTCAGAAGACAACAAATACATGTCTTCCCTTACCTAGACGACTGGCTCATAAAAGCAAGATCGCTCAACCAGTGTGTACAACACACAAAACAAACAATTCAAACATTGCACGACTTAGGGTTTACGATAAACTACACCAAGTCGCACCTAGAGCCTTCGCACGTTCATCAATATCTAGGAGCTACCATAGACACATCTGCAGCTCTAGCGTATCCCAGTCAAGCCAGGATTCAAAGTATTCAGAACTTAGTCTCCCTTTTTCAATGCCAGCACTCTCTCCAAGCCAGAGTGTTCATGAAAGTAATAGGCATGATGGCGTCTTGCATCTTTATAGTTCCTCACGCAAGACGGCAAATGCGCCCACTACAAGAATGTCTAGCACAACAGTGGAATCAGGCTCAAGGTCAGCTCACAGACCTGGTGTTGGTAGACAGCCATACATATCGCTCTCTGCAATGGTGGGACACCAAAAACTTGACAAAGGGACGGCCGTTCCTAGACCCTGTTCCACAGATAGTGCTCACGACAGATGCATCCCTCACAGGATGGGGAGCCCATCTCTTGCATTATACCACACAAGGCCAGTGGAACAATCAACAGAAACAGTTCCACATCAACCATTTGGAGTTGCTAGCAATTTTCCTAGCACTCAAAACTTTTCAAGTACAAATACAAAACAAAACTGTCCTAGTCCGGACGGACAATATGACAGCCATGTATTATATGCAAAAACAGGGGCGGGGGGGACACACTCTCTGCAACGGTCCCAGCTTGCACAGAACATTTGGAGATGGGCCATCCCTCAAAACATACACCTGACAGTAGTACACCTTCCAGGGATTCACAACCAGATAGCAGATCTGTTGAGTCGTCAGTCACAACAGATTCACGAATGGGAGCTGCACCCACAAGTTCTACAACCATTCTTCCAAATGGCGGGGCATCTACAGATAGACCTGTTCGCCACCCACGAAAATGCAAAATGCCCAACCTTCGCCGCCAGGTTTCCACACCCACGGTCGGAGGGGAATGCAGTATGGATGAACTGGTCAGGCAGATTTGCGTACGCTTTTCCGCCTCTCCCACTCATTCCACTAGTAGTACGCAAGCTCAGACAACAGTCTCTCAAACTAATACTAGTGGCCCCCACATGGGCACGTCAGCCGTGGTTCACCACGCTACTAGACATCTCACTGGTTCCACATCAGAAATTACGGCTCACGCCATCGCTGTTAACACAGAACCATGGAGAAATAAGGCACCCAGAACCAAGTCAACTGAATTTGGCGATCTGGCTTCTGAAGTCCTAGAGTTTGGTTAATTAAACTTACCACCAGACTGTATGAATATAATTAAAAAGCTAGAAGACCCACTACCAGAGCATGTTATGCTGCTAAGTGGAAAAGATTTGCAATATATTGTAACAACAATCACATTGATCCACTGGATGTTTCCATCCAAAATATTATTTGCTACCTTCTACACCTACAAAGGTCCAATTTGGCTTATTCTTCCATACGCCTGCAAATAGCAGCAACTGCAGCGTATTTACAAAATAGACATCAATCTCTTTTTAGAGTACCTGCAATAAAAGCATTTATGGAAGGATTAAAATTATTAATCCCACCTAGGTTACCGCCTGCTCCAGTATGGAACCTAAATGTGGTCCTTACAAGACTCATGGGCCCCCCTTTTGAGCCTTTACATAAATGTGAACTGCAATTCCGAACATGGAAAACTGCCTTCCTTGTTGCCATCACCTCTCTCAGAAGAGTTAGTGAAATACAAGCATTCACAATAGAAGAACCATTTTTTCAGATACATCCTAACAAAGTGGTTCTTAGACCAATCTTAAATTCCTGCCAAAAGTGATTACTCCTTTTCACCTTAACCAATCAGTAGAGTTACCAGTGTTTTTTCAAAAACCGGACTCTGTTGCAGAAAGGGCTTTACACACCTTAGATGTTAGAAGAGCTCTACTATACTACACAGACAGGACTAAATCCTTCAAAAAGACAAAACAACTATTTGTATCTTTCTCTCCCCCACACAAAGGCAATCCCATCTCTAAAGGAGGAATTGCCAGATGGATTGTAAAGTGTATTCAAATATGCTATCAAAAAGCTAAACGTACACTAACAGTTCCTCCTAGAGCGCACCCCACTCGCAAACTAGGAGCCTCTATGGCTTTCTTAGGAAACATACCACTAGAGGACATATGCAAGGCAGCACCATGGTCTACAATACACACCTTCACTAAACACTATTGTGTTGATGTGCAAGCCAAGCAGCAAGCTGCAGTGGGCCAAGCTGTCCTTAAAACACTATTTCAGTATGCTGCAACGGATACAAGCGACCACCCCTAGGGGAGACACTGCTGCACAATCGATGCGAAGTGTAGGATCTGCAGCTCATATGCCTCAAATGGAAAATGCTACTTACCAGTATGCATCTGTTCTTGGCATGTAGAGCTGCAGAGTCCTACACGCCCTCCCGCCTCCCCGGGACTTGTATCCGTTCCAGTACTCATCTTACTTAGATGCACACGCATGGACATCCTTTCTCCTTATTTCTACTAACTCCATCATTTCCCATCATGGCGAAAAACAATCTGAGGATGGAGTCGATGACCATGCGCAGTATTGTCCAAGGGAGGAGTCACCTATCTCGTGACTACAAAGACTTCTTCCAAGAAGACAACAACCTGCAATCATCCGAGCCCAAAACCAGGTAACGATCTATTGCTAAGTGTAGGACTCTGCAGCTCTACATGCCAAGAACAGATGCATACTGGTAAGTAGCATTTTCCTTTCCAAGGCCGAGAGTGTTTGCGGAGCATTTGGGAACCCTGCATACCGAGCCCGACATGCCGCCCTGAGCTGATAGTATAGTAACATGTCTGAGGCTGTGGACGTGAGTGGATCACACATCATCTGGAGCGTCAGAAAGGTGTCGCCTGGGTACAGATCCCGGCCCATAACTAAGTTGTGTTTCTTCGCCCTTTCAGTAGTTGCCTGATCTGACAATGGCCCCAGGAGTGGGTTCCCACCCAACGACATGGATGGTGCCAATAGTTCCTTGCAGCCCGCCCTCTTTGCAATGCGGGTCCAAGCCCATTTCAATGTTTCCACAGTGTCAATCTCCGAATGCGGTCTCTTATAAGGGTGAAACACTGCCACATCCAAAGGGGTGGGCGCAGTCCTATCAATTTTTATAGTCACATGTGGCTGATACGGTATTGGGTGCTGCCAATAGTGAAGATACTGTGCCTGAGCACAATAGGCATATAACTCCATGTCTGGGTCCGCCAGCCCGCCCTGAGAGAACGGCAGCGTTAACAAACTCCAAGACACCCTAGGCTGTCTACCCGCCCATACCAAGTCCAGCAACAGTGTGCGCAAGCGTTTAAAAAAGGGGGTGTTTAGTGGCATAGGAATATTTACGAACATGTATAAAAGCTTAGGGAGGATAACCATCTTAGTTATTGCAATGCGACCCGTAAGGGATAAGGGGGCTGTTTCCACCGCTGCACCCTGCCTTCTAATCAATCCACCACTTTCCCATCATTGGATAACCATATTTCTTGTATAGACCGGCTTATCCAGATACCCAGATAGCGTGTGGCTTCTGTTGCCCATTGAGTGGGGAATTAAGTATCGCATTGCTCAGTTGTCTCCGTGAGGGGCATCAGCACAGACTTTGCCTAATTTATCTGTATCCCCGTTAATCCCCCATATCGCAGTAGTTCTCTCATTACTGTGTCAAAGTTTTTCTTTGGATTAACTAAATAAATCGTCACATCGTCAGCGTACATGGATATTAATAGCCCCCTAGATGTAAAACTTATGCTACGATGTTGTCATGCTACTATGATGTTGTCTCAGTCTAGCTGCCAGCGGCTCGGTGACGAATAGCAGCGGCGACAGAGGACAGCCCTGTCTCGTGCCCCTCGTAATAACAAAATAATCTGATATTTGACCATTCACTTTTACTCTCGCCTGTGGGTTGGTATAAATTATTTGGACCTGTTTAATGAAAATGGGGCTGAGACCCATCCTGGTGAGTAATGTAAACAGGAACTTCCATTCCAATGAGTCGAACGCTTTCGTAGCGTCGAGCAGGGCTGCCACCGCCTGTACATGTGGTGCCAGGTAATGTAATAGCCCAAAAATGACCTGAAGATTATGTGCTGTTGACCTACCCGGTATAAAACCTGATTGGTCCGATAGCACTATCCTATCTGTGGAAGCATAGGTCTCAGTCTATCTGCAAGGAGCTTAGCGTAAATTTTGCATCCAGATTAATCAATGATAGTGGACGGTATGAGTCCGGCTTGGTGGGGTCCTTATCCGGTTTTAATAACGTAATGATTGTAGCTTCTCTAAGAGTGGGGGTAAGCTTGCCCATCTCCATCGCCTCCTGAAATACCTGCAACAGACTAGGGGCAACAATGTCTACATATTCCTTGTAAAAGGCTGCAGTTAGTCCATCCGTCCCCGGGGCCTTATCCGCGGGCATTCCCGAGATCACTTGCCTCACATCCTCCACTATGATGGGTAGCTCCATATATTGCCTCGCACCATCATTAAACCAAGCCAGCGCCACAGTGTCTAAATAATCAAACATGTCTGATTGGGCCGGGTTAACATGAGAAGTGTACAGTGATTTGTAAAAGCGAGTCATAGTTGTTAGGATAGCCCGCGGAGTCCTGGCCATTCCACCATCTTCAGTTTGAAGTTCAGTGATATATTCTGACCCCTTAGGGGGACGTAGCATATTAGCCAGCGTTCTCCCAGCACGATCACCCTCGCCCTATCTACGGGCCTGAGTATATTTTTGCATATAGGCTGTTTCCTGCTCCGCCTCATCCTGAAATTCCGTTAGCTTGGACCTCAGCCCTAGCTGCCGGGGAGGGATTTACTCGTATGCACGATTCTAATTGTTTAATGTCGCATTCCAGTTTTTGAAGAGTAGTGCGTATGTCCCTCAACACACCTGTCTTTAGTCCCATGCAATGCCCCCTAGTAATCACTTTAAAGGCTTCCCACAATGTCCCAGGTGAATCCACTGTACCCTCGTTTAGCTAAAAAAAAATCAACAATTTTCTCCCTGAGCTCTTCTCGGAAAACCAGATCTAACAGGGCCAGTGATGGAAACCTCCAGCTGAATGGCTGAATGTACTGTGGTGGAACATGCAGTGTCACTTGTACTGGCGCGTGGTCAGAAAAAGTGCGAGGGTGATGTGATGCCTCAGAAACCCATGCATGCAAATCTCGAGGCGTCAACCAGTAGTCTAATCTTGACCATGCATTCCGGTGTTGCGTCACACAAGTACCTTCCCTATCCGTCGGGTGTAGTGTTCTCCATGTACCTACCAATTGTAACTCATCTATAATGCCCAAAAGCATCTCAGCAGCCCTAGGATGGTGTTCTCGGTCCGCGCCCCGTCAGTCGGCAGAAGGCGACAGCACAGCAATGAAGTCTCCACCCCAGAGTATCGCCACCTTACCCAGTGTTTGAATTCTGTGCCACACAGTTTGAAAAAATGCTGGACAATCTACGTTGGGACCGTAGGTATTCACAATTACGGACGGGGTGTCAAAAAGTGTGCCTTGAAGCAGTATATATCTACCCTCCCAATCAACCTCCGAGTGATGTTTTTTCCATGGCAAACCTTTGCGAATTAATATTGCCACACCTCTGGAATAATTAGAGTAGTTGGCCTCCACTACTACACCCCATCTGGCAGGTTTAAGTACGTTAGTAGCTGGTGAAGCGAGATGAGTTTCTCGTAACAAACATATATCCACCCCGTGCCTGACCAAATAAGAGTGAATAAGTCTGGCCTTCCTCCTATCATTCAAGCCTCTAATATATCATGAGAGACACCTAACAGTAGACATACTCGCCAGTTTTAAACCACCAAGTCATGAACCTCGTTGTTGTTCGATAAATCCGGATGTGCAAACATAGTGCAGGAAGGTGTATGGCCTTGTTCGATCTGTGATAAACAGCTATTACACAATAGGGCGAGATAGGCAGTAGCAGCATGCTGTCTAAAAAGTATGACATGGCAGTAATAATTGAGAAAGAAACAACCCCTACACCAACCACCCAATTAGGTTGTAACCATCCCACCCCCAACCCCCCAACAAAAACACTCAAACCACTAAAACAAGCATAAGGTAATCATCCCATTGGGTACGTGAGGCCACCAGCATACAACCCCACACTTTTGGTAGGGTGGCCGAGGCCATGACAATGAAATACCTCCAGATACTTCGTTCAAATTGCACTTGCGCAACCGACCATGCAACCCAGTCCCACCGGTCAGTAGTGGGGAAAATTGTGACTGAGAAACATTGAAATCAGCTACATCACATATTACAACAAGTGTTGAACAGACAAAGTTAACACATTTACACTTAAATGCGTTTCAAACTATCTGGAGTGGAGCCTCAGTCATTGTCGCTCAACGGCCTTTCAGACAGTGGGTCAGTCTGTGGAACCAGTTGCTTATGTTCCTTTGCCATCTGTTTGGCGTATGCAAGGGCTGCCTTTGCGTCCGTAAAGAAGGTGGGTTTACCATGGCCCTGGACCCTCAACTGCTGGATTATTTTCTTCGCAGGAATGAACTCACGTTGAGTCGCCTGCACCTGGAGCGTGAAGTCCGGGTAGATCGCTATATTGTTGCCTTTGTATTGGATAGCCCCTTTCTCCCTCTCAAGCTGGAGGATTGTATCTCTATCTCTATAGTTCAGCACTCGAGCCAGAATGGGTCTCGCGGGAGCTCTCGGACGAGGGCCCAATGTACGATGTGCACGCTCAATCAAGAAAATGGCCGAGAGATCCAAACCAAACAAATCGTGCATCATTTCTTCTATGTATTTCTCCATGTTTTGAATGTCTGTAGACTCTGCAACACCTGTAACGCGAATGTTGTTCCTCCTCCATCTTTCCTCCAAATCCTCGTTCTTCTGTCTAATAAGCTGCAATACCCCGTCCATACCTTGCAACTTACGGTCTATTTCGGTCTGACCTTCTTCCGTTTCCGTAATTCTCGTCTCCATCACACTCATGCGGCCATCATGTTTTTCGACTCATTGCGTGATTCTGTCCAATCTCTCTACTAACGAGTCCATTTTCGTATCTATCCCTTGAAGGCTGGTTTTCAGATCTTTGAACATTGATTGAATATCCTCTTCGGGTGGTTGGGCCGCAGCACTGTCTCCAGTCTGGTCCTGGCGGTCAGCGTCGGCATCCGTGGGTTTATTAGATTTTTTGTCAAAGTTAATTTTCGGCTGCCGCGTCTCTGGTTTCCCCATGCTGGCACTCCACTTCTGCCTTTAGGGTCTAACTGGGGGCTCCTTCTCCGCAGGCCGCTAGATCCTGTATTAGAGATCGCTGCACGTACAGCAAAGACCTACAACTTTAACTCCTATGACAGGAAGCCGATATGGCTGAGACAGATATAATGCATCTCAGCACCTCTATGCAACAAGTCCAATAAGACGCCTGCAGTAACGACCTTGTCTCCGAGCTCCAACCTTAGCCTCTTCCGCACATCGCCAGTGTCATCCACGGAATTCACAACTGCAGCGTATCCACGGCCGCAGATCACCTCTTGTGGCACCTCAGTCAAAACGGACCACGGGCTGCAGCGTCAGGCACACAGCCATCCAGCACAGCTCGCTTTTTCCCCTGGCTATTGGCACGGAACAGCATATGCAGTGTACCAACCGGCGCCCCGGCGCCCCGCCGTCCCCTGGTTGTAGGTATGTGTCTGGAATAGGAGCTGAGGGGCGCAGATGTCCACACCCAAACTTGCCACGGGTATCACAGGAAAGGGGTGTCCATGTGCAACCGCTATTGTATGTCTCTGCGGGTCCACTGTATGGACCTTTTGAAAGCTGCATACATTCCCAGGTGACCCCGCATCTTCCAGCCTTCAGTGAATCACAGGAGAAAAATGGCACTGGATCGGGGGGGGCACACTCTTGTCGGCTTCCACTGCTGTAACATCCACAGTTAGGTAACTACGGGCAATTGCGCATACTGGACAGGATTCCTGCAACTAGAGCGGGCGCTCGCCCCCAAAATGGCGGACACGCAGTCCGCGATCGGATCTGACACACTGTGTTGAATCACAGCTGGCGCCCATGCAGCTTGAAGAATAATCCAGGGAGCCTTTGACCACAAGCTGTCACAGGGCTCTCTCCCCTCTCATTAGCGCCGCCACACCAGCAATGGCGATCGGCACCTCCGGCTCCCTCAGTTGCGTCCGCTGGATGAGCAATGGACCGGTCAACACCACCGACGTGCCCGCCAGCACCCCCTCAATATCACAGACAGGCTCCCCGCTGTTCCGTATCTCCGCAGCCTCTCCGCTCACCCGGCGGCCTGAACTTCCAGCCACAGTAATCCGGCAATCGCGCTCCACCAGCCGCCGTTCCTCCAACTTCACGTCCCGGCGTCTTCACTACAGGGATAGGGTAGGCCTCTCACTCCGTGTCGGCATATTCCCCTCCAACAGGCCGATAACCGCACAGCAACTCACAGGCAAGTGACGTCCCACAGACGGCCGCAATATACGGGCAGAAATTCACTATTTTGCATATCAAAGACAGATAAATACCGGATTAATCGGCCTTGGCCGGTGGAGCCGCTCTTACAAGTGGCCATCTCGCAGCCAAGCGAAGCCACGCCCCTGGCAATGCAGGGTTAGTATCAACACAGTGCCTGGGGCCTCTGGCAAACTACAAATATAGCATCTACATGTCTGTGCACTATTCTGCCTTTCAGACTTATAGATTTGTTTTTTATTGGAGTTCATGAATAAACCAATTTTTTTCTTGACTATGCACTGAATTCTCAAACATTTTTTAGTATTTGTGTTCAAAAATATACCACATATTGAGGCATAATTTCCATGATCTTGCCTCTCGTATTTAGGATCCACAGATGTTTTTGTCTGCCAGTGAAACATCCTACTCTTGAAAATCCACTATTATTGAGGAGTTTTTGTGGTAAGAAGTTTAAATATGGGCTGGGAAACTGGGATTGGCGGACCTTGCTAGAGTGTGACAATGCAAATAATCTGACACCCACAGGGTAAGAAAGTTTTTGCTACCTGCAAACGGTTCGTGTGGTCACCCCCAAGCCTGAAAGACACTTAATGTACAGCAAACAAATTGATGGAAGATGGGTTTCCAGGATGGAAAAGAAGTGACTTCCCCCTGCCACCCCAAACAAATTGAGGGTATAGGAAAATGTTTCTCCACCATAAAAATAATATTCCTAGTGGGGAAAGAAATAAAACTTAACTTTAGTGTGTGAATCCCTTCCACTTGCTTTTGCTGATATTGTCTGCACTGCAGACTCTATACATGCATAAGTGTAGGGTGGCAATAGTTTGTGTGGATTTTAATGAGATGCATTAACTTCAATGAGTTTTCATGAGCTTGTAGCGAATACCCAAAATGTAAAAAATCCTCATGGATCATAGGCTTTAGACCACAAAGAGTAGTTATTGACACTTTAAAATGGTATTGTGCATCTGCCACTATATGACCACTCTGTGTTCAACAGCTCTGTCTGAAAGCGTGTGTGCAATTTTTAGCAAATGCATGCTTTTAAGCCTTGACACATTGATGACTGGAATGCCGCTTATTGTTGGATAACATATAATTCTTTTTTTAGATCACATGCCAGATGGTCTTGGAAAGCTTTGTAAGGGGGTTTGCTCTAGTCAGTTATTATGCAGCCAAAATTATATAGATAAAAAGCATTTGACTATTGGCTCACACTGACTGTGACTGCCCACGAAAATCAAATACATTCGGATGTCACAATTGTTAAAGCAGATTCAGAATAATACCATGCATTAATCCTAAAAACATTGAGATCCTGAACTTGTTTAAAGTAACAGATGAAATCCCACAAACTATTTAGAGGTTTAACTAGAAATTGTCTTTTCGAGGCATGTGAGCTGTAGATCACATGCTTTTCATACTCTTGCCATCTAGTGTTGGGTCCGAATGTTTGCAAGTTGTTTTTCTTCGAAGAAGTCTTGCCAGTCATGAGGTAGGTGACTCCTCCTTTTGATGATAGTGTGCATGGGCATCGACTTAATTGGTAGATTTATTTTTTTCGCTACCGAGTTCGGACGTGTACGGCTGTGCTCCGGTTCTTTGGGCTCTCCTTGGTGCGCAATCCACTCTACCTGCGTCGGTATTGTTTCGAATGCATATCCCACTTCTCCGCTTATCGTATCAGTTGAGGAAAACCTCTATTTCGATCGAAGATCTTGGAATGGCGGTCCTGCCTAACTGCGTCGGTCCACTTTGCAGTTGATGGAGCAGACTCCATTCAAATTCTGCCCTCGATGCCGCGCCAAATATATGCGAAACGACTTGCACGAAGTCTACAACTTGTGCCTGTCTCTGGAGCACAACGAACAATACTGTGCCGCATGCAAATCGTTCCGATCCAAGAAAACGCTCCGTGATCGTCGGGCTCGATGTCGCGAGGTGCAGAGTCAAACCATCAAATACACATCGGACATCTTCGGTGAAGGATCCAAGCACGAATTTGACGCAGAAGGGTCCGAGGAAGAACAAGAGGAACTTGTCTCCATTCCAGAATCGGACTCCTAGTTGGAAGAAGACTTGCCACAGGGTCAACGTACAATGAGTACCGAAGTCCCCTTAACCCAAACTCCAGTTCAGCCAAAACAAAAGGCTTTGGTCCCACTCCGCCATTGGGCCCCGGTCGGCACCCACAAGATGTTTCCAACACCCTGGCCTCCGGCTCGGCACCGAAACACATCTCTAAGCCTTTCAGCTCGGAATCGAGTCAGCCAAAGTCTGGTACCGAGTGAAAACTTTCAGGCTCGAAGGCGAAAACCGCTTCGGAGGTGAAATCGTTGACACTGAAAACAAAGCCTCCTTGGGCACCGAACCCTTCAGTGCCGAAAAGTGATTCTACCCCCGCACCGAAATCCTCAGTGCCAAAACCTAGAACTGTTCCTCCCAAGCTGCAGAATCTGAATTTCGATGCCTTACCACCCAAATCAGACCCAAAACAAAAGTAACTTTATTTAAATCCAGATACAGGACGCGTTCTTACTAAGTCACCTCAAATACAAACCTGAGCCAGAGGACGCAACTTTCTTTATTCCTTTCAAGAGGAAAAATGTGGGTACTAACCCTACCCTGCTGGCCAGATATCATAGGGCACACTGGGACGAAATGGAGCAGTTGCTACAACACCTCCCAGATGAGCACAAAGCAAAAGCCCAGGATTTAGTCCAGGAAGGAAAGTTCATATCCAATTCCTCAATAAGATGCGCTTTAGATGCTGCAGACACTGCAGCTAGAGAGATCAACACTAGTGTGTGTCAGGGGGTCCCTACCTGCCACGACTCTGAAGCTGACCAATGTCCCTCTTCCTTTCCGCCTCGGCGAGTGCAGGATGACCACGCCCCCTCTACGGCCGCCTGGGTTTACCCGGGAGTGAGAACAAGGTCTACGACGTCATCCCCGGATAGCCAATCAGTGACCTCGACGGCGCTGATAACGCGAGAGCTGGAGCGGAACAGCGCGAACGCAGGAACAGAGGAGGAAGCGTCTGAGGAGTTCGCCGTTATACGGGAGGATACCGGAGCCGGATTGCCGTCATCGGGGACCGGAGTGGGACCAGCCAGCAGACCGCCGCAGGACAAGCCGGGAGGCCAACGGAACCACGCTCCGCCCAGCCACACTTCAACAGGAGAAGTGTGGCTCCGCAAGGCACGGGCACGCATACGGGGAGTGTTTTTCACGGAGGGAGGGAGCGGGTAGAGGGCGGCTGGGTGGTCACGGGAAGGGAGTGCCTCTGAAAGCGCTACCACTTTCACGGATAGAAAAGAGCACGGTGCGGTGGTGGTCCCTGGTGATCTCCTTCACATCCTTTCCCCCCCTCCATGCAAATGATTGTTGTTGGTCACGCCAGTAACCCGGCGTATTCTTTCTTTCTTTCTGTTTTTGGGGAAAACGTCTCTGCAATAAGAAGACCTTCCACTGGACCCAACCCGGGGAGTTCTACAAAGGAAGAAAGGAGCCACAGATAGACTTTCTTTTGTTGTCAGCCCTATGAGACTTTGGTTATTGTCAGCCCTGTGAGACTGTACCAATGAACCCCCAACTATCGCACAGTACATTCGTTTTGACTTTGCCTCATTCCTCCTACGACGTATCGCCCCCTACCCACGACTATCTTTACAGTGTGTTACTTAGAAGACATGCATGGTTGAGGATTTCTGGTTTCAAACTAGAAGTACAACAGTCTATTTTAAATACTCCTTTTGACAAGGAACATCTCTTCGGGTGAAGTAGAGAAGTCATTAGAAAAAATGAAAAAAGACACAGAGGTAGCCAAGTTTATGAGAACTCTGCAGTCTCCCTCTAATTGGGGCTCCTTTCATCGCTCCTTCTACTGTGGAGGGTCGAAAACCATGTTCTCTGACAATACTGCCACCTCTTACAAAGGTAACAGTCAAACTTCCTCTACATGGGGTTTCTTTAGAGGAGGATATAGAGGTAACAACAACAAAGTTCGAGGCAAGGGTTCCGCACCACGTAATTCCCCCTCCCCCAACAATCAGTGACCTGCCTACACTTCCCCCCGATCATTTAACACCTGTCGGGGGACGTCTTTCACAATTCTTCTCCATTTGGCAATCTGTCACCACAGACAGATGTGTTAGGAATTACCCAACATGGTTATTGCCTGGAGCGTACCGACAACCCTCCAAACATACCACCACGTTTTCCCAAAATGTCACTCAAACATTTACATCTCCTTCAGAAAGAAGTCCAGTCTCTCCTCTCCAAAGGAGCCATAGAACCTGTGCTGTTAGAACATATGGGGTCAGGCGTGTACTCCCTGTACGTTCTCATCCCCAAAAAGGACGGCTCCTTGAGACCTATTCTAGATCTCAAATAACTAAACCTCTACATACTGTCAGAGCATGTCCAAATGGTAGCACTTCAACAAGTGCTCCCGCTTCTACAGCAGGGCGATTTTCTGTCCACTCTAGACTTAAGGCGCATATTTCCACATTCCAATTCATCCCGCTCATCACAAATACCTCAGATTCATCATAGCGTGTCATCATTACCAATTCAAAGTACTACCGTGTGGAGTCACCACTGCTCCCAGGGTTTTTACCAAATGTCTGGCAATAGTCGCAGCACATGTGAGAAGACAACCGATCCATGTCTTCCCATACCTAGATGACTGGCTCATCAAAGACACTACTTACCAAATGTGTCTCCAACACACTGAAACCACTATTCACTTACTTCACCAATTAGGGTTTACAGTGAATGTGTTGAAGTCTCCTCTACAGCCTTCCAACACACAAACTTATCTGGGAGCCACAATAGATGCTCGCAAAGCTCTAGCCTCTCCCAATACAGCAAGGATTCACAGTATTCAGTCCCTTCTCAAACAAGTTCAGCCCAACTAATCATTGCCAGCAAGAGAGTCTTCATGTAACTGCTTCGTATGATGGTGTCTTGCATTATAATTAGGGCTCCGGTGGAGTTCTGGACTTTTTGGTTCCGTCCAGAGGTGTCAGGGACAACACCCGAAGACCCCGGAGTTCAACCTGTCTCGGTGCACAAACAAACAGAAACACGGGCTTCTCGATGGTGGCGTCAAAGACCAAAGGTTTATTACTGCAGGGACACAGAAGTCACAGAAACTGCACACGGGCAGTGTCTAGGAGCCTGTTCGATTTGTACAAAGAGGGTTGTTCCTTATATACTGAATATTCTGCTCGGGGCAAATTCTTTACATGTTACCACAGTTCTAAACATTCGTGTCTTAAACAATAAATATTTGGTGTTGCACAGGAATCGTCAACAGTATCTGATGTCAAAACATTACGAATGAGGGGTTCCCACTATTCCATCATAATCCCATGTCAACTTCTCATTCAAGACCCGGACCGCCTCATCGTGAATTTCGTTACCTCCCCCTAATAAAGGCCCCGAAGGAAAGGAGCAGAGCCAGGTGCAGAAGATAGAAAGACAGGATAAGAGATGTTTGTGGGTCGTAAATGGGCACGGTTACCAGCTTTGGCCGCCTAATCATGATCAGGCCAACGAACACAAGAACCAGTATAGCAGGACTGACCTCAGGCTGGGGAGGCAGCTCTTGCCGAGTCATGCTGCCACAGCGTTGCTGGCCTAAGGTGCACGTGTCACTAGCAAGGTGAATCGCCGGTTAAGGCCTACGTGTCCTTAAATGAAAAGAGGTCATTGCGTGTCCATTGACTATGTGAGGGCAAGGAATACAAAATGGCTTCCGTGTTCTAAGATGGATGCCACGGGTAGATCAGAAATGTGTTCATAACAGGAGTGCTCTTGCTCGTAGCATAGCGAAAACACCAGGATATACTAAATGGATTATTTGCGGTTCACTGATACCAAAATTATGTATTTGCGACAATGTTACAAACACGGGTTAAAACCGTCACGGAACCTCACCGGTTTTATGGTATTTTTTTTTACATTTCCGACTATATTCATCCATATTTATATTTGGGTAATTTTATCTTTATTTATCCACCTTTATTTTTGTTGCAAGCAAAAGAAGATGCTGCAGCTAGTATTTTTTCACATTTATTGAAATAGACATGCACACTTTCACCTGTTTTTTATACGTTGTAACTGGTTTTTAAATTGGAGCCCATGCTAAATGCGCGTTACATATTAATGTTTTTCCGTTCCTCTGAGATAAGATGCGTAAATTAGTTCTATTGATTTGGTCTCTTTTGCGCAGCTTTCTGGCATGAAGTCAAAGCATTACTCCCTCGTTTACTTGCATTTTATCAGGCATCACAGAGTATCTGCTTGAAGACACAAACATTCAGAGAGTCTTGAAGTTCCAGGGCCCAGACTTAGGGAGGTCCCCCCTCCAGCCATTAGAACCCAAACATGAACAATCCTTTTGGCTAGTACCTGTGTTTGATTTTGAGGCGGATCTTTGGGAAATGGCTGCTGCTGTCTGTAGACAAGTTTTTGCATGAGCACCCCGATGAGGGGCCTTTTCACCAGAATAATATGGGTCACCTTCAAGATACGCAGGGAACTGGATGTGAACACTGGTGCAGCAAGAGATACCGAAATTCAAAAGTCACAGGACTGCCGCTATCCATAGTGGGCAAAAGTCACAGGCCTTTAAATGAGGCAGAACTACCAATGTTTTCAACAGGGTTTCTATGATTTTAATGTTTTGTACAATCACTTCATGGCAGACAGCAGATACTTTGTGCATAAATGCTGATTAAGACATATTTTTAAAGGGCCATTTGCGTTTCCTAAATGTTTTACATAGTAATTTTGGTTTGCCCAAAAAATGAAGCCCTCACTATTGAAACTCTCATTGTGCAGACAAGGCGCTCCCGGGCACACTTGTTCACTCGTATCCAGAGCCTCAGTTTGATGACAGCAGTTTCATATTTCTTTCCATAGCCCCTGTGCTCCTTGGATACGTATTTTACAGAGGAGCACAGAGGCAGCAGGAGCATTTCGTTTATCAGAATTTTTATATAAATACAGACAAAGAAAAAAGGTTTGCTGTCTGTATTTATATGTAAAAATCAGTGTAAACGGAAACCGGGAGCCTGAATTATAATTGTTCCCCATGCAAGACTTCACATGCGTCCCCTTCAAGAATGCTTAGTAAGTCAGTAGAACCAGTCGTAGGGTCAGTTAACCGATCTAGTGTTGGTGGATAGCCACACCCATTGCTCTCTGCAGTGGTGAATCCCACAAAATATATCAAAAGAGCGGGCCTTGCTCGACCCTTCTCCAGAGACCGTGCTAACAGCAGACGCATCGCTCGCTGGTTGGGGCGCTCACCTACAGTCTCACACAATCCAAGGATTATGGACTCTAAAGTACAGGAGCCTACATATCAATCACCTAGAGATACTAGCAGTGTTTCTAGCACCCAAAGACTTTCAAGCTCAATTTTTAGGCAAAACTGTCTTAGTCCTTAGACAACATGACAGCTATGTACTACATACAAAAACAGGGGACACACACTCTCCAACTGTCACGTCTAGCACAAGCCATTTGGAAATGTGCCATACATCACAATATGTATCTCCTTGCAGAATACATTCCAGGAGTAAACAATCAAAGTGCAGACCTTCTCAGCAGACAGAGACAGCAAATCCATGAGTGGGAACTTCATCCCCAAATTCTTCTTCCCTACTTTCAGGAATGGGGATTTCCTCACATAGACTTGTTTGCCACAGCTCAAAATGCAAAATGGCCAAGCTTCGCCTCCAGGTTCCCATACCCGGTCTCCAAAGGCCATGCCCTATGGATGAACTGGTCAGGGATATTTGCCTACACTTTTCCGCCTCTCCCACTCATTCCACTGATAGTTCCGAAGCTCAGGCAAACATCCCTCACACTGATTCTCATTGCTCCCACATGAGCACGCCAACCCTGGTTCACCACCCTGCTGAAACTGTCAGTAGTGCATCTCAACTCCAGTCTCCTCACTCAGAGCCATGGCGAAATCAGGCATCCAAATCCCAAGGAACTCAACCTGGCGATTTGGCTCCTGAAGTCAGTTTGGTTATTTACAATTACCACCAGACTCTATGAATATCCTACAGGAGGCTAGGAGGCCCACTACTAAAGCATGCCATGCAGCAAAGTGGAAACGTTTTGTTATATATTGTAACAGTAACAATATCAATCCCCTTGATGCTTCAGTACAAAACACCATCTGTTGTCTCTTACACTTAGAGCAATCTGGATTCGCTTATTCATCCATTTGATTAAATTTAGCACCAATAGATGCATACTTAAAAAACAGAAAGCACACCTCTATTCAGAGTACCAGTGATTAAAGCCTTTATGAAGGACTAAAAAGAGTAATACCACCAAGAGTTCCACCTGCACCAGTGTGGAACTTGAACATTGTCCATACAAGGCTAATGGGACCACCGTTTGAACCAATGCACAAATGAAATTGTTTCTCTCATGGAAAGTTTCTTTTCTTATTGCAATCACTTTCTTAAGGAGAGTTGGTGAACTCCAGGCACTAACTATACAAGAGTTTTTCTTTCAACTTCACAAAGACAAGTTGGTTCTTCAAACCAATCCCAAATTTCTTCCAAAAGTGATTTCTGCTTTTTACATCAATCAGTCGGTTGAGTTACCTGTGTTCTTTCCTTAACTTGACTCTGTAACAGAATGAGCTCTACTATATTATGTAGAAAGAACAAAAGATTTTTGTAAGACAAAGCAGCTCTTGCTTGCAGGGCCGGTCGCTCCACACACCGCACGGCTCCCCCCCGTGGGTGACCAGGACTCCTGCCCTCACCGCTGCTGCCGCGAGCTCTCTGCTGCTGCTGCGCTCCTGAGTTTGTCGCTGATCGCCCCAGTGTCTTTTCTCCTGCAGTGTGCCCAGCTGAGTGCCTGTTTGCCAGTTATTTTGTGTACTTTTGTTCTGTTGCCAGTTTATTCTGTCTATTTTGTTCTCCAGGACTGTTCCCGCTCCCGTACCCCCCCGTTCCCTGCCGCTGCTCCCCTGCGGCCCGCCCATTTTTTCTTCTGTACCCGCCCCCTCTGCCACCCATTGGCTACCCCGCTCCCACCTCCCAGCTGCTCCTCCCTCCCACTTGGCAATTTATGGAGGACGCCGCGCGGTGGTGAGCTGTGACCCTTGACCCTGCTTGCAGGGCCGGTCGCGCCACACATCGCACGGCTCCCCCCGTGGGTGACCAGGACTCCTGCCCTCACCACTGCTGCCGCGAGCTCTCTGCTGCTGCTGCGCTCCTGAGTTTGTCGCTGATCGCCCCAGTGTCTTTTCTCCTGCACTGTGCCCAGCTGAGTACCTGTTTGTCAGTTATTTTGTGTACTTTTGTTCTGTTGCCAGTTTATTCTGTCTATTTCGTTCTCCGTGACTGTTCCCGCTCCCGTACACCCCCCTCTCCCCGCTGCTGCTCCCCTGCGGCCCCACCCATTGGCCACCCCGCTCCCACCCACTTCGCCATTTATGGAGGATGCCGCGCGAAGCGCGCCAAAGGCAAGCCCGCCTGTGCCCGTCCACGCCTAGCGCCAGAACCCCTGGGCCCCGCGCCCCCCGCCACACCAGACTGCACTACGACTCCAGCACGCTCCGCGCACTCAACCCCAGGTGAGCCCACCCCTGCTACCGGGCCACTCCGAAACGCACCCAAGGGCCCTTCACCTGCCGCAACTGCAGCTAAACCAGCATCCAGCCACCAAAATACCAGCCAAAGAACCCAACCACCTCCGCTGCATCCTCCTCAACACCCGCTCCACTCGCAAGCACACCATCGAACTCTGGGACCTCCTAGACTCCACCGCCCCGATGTCGCCTTCCTGACGGAGACCTGGCTGACCGCCACCTCGGCACCAGACATCGCCATAGCCATCCCTCAGGGCTACAAGATCTCCCGCAGAGACCGCGACAACGAAGCAGGAGGTGGAATCGCGATCGTCCACAATGACTCCCATCAGAATCTCAACTAACACCGACGACACCTACACCACCTTCGAGCACATGCACTTCCAGATTCACCCCGACACGACCCTCAGAGGAACACTCATCTACAGACCTCCCGGACCCCGAGACACCATCGCCGACCTCATCAGCACCCACGCCCTCACCTCCACGGACTACATCCTCCTCGTGGACCTGAACTTCCACCTCGAGAACAACAACGACGCCAACTCCACCGCCCTGATCGACAACCTCGGACTCAAACAGCTCGTAACGACATCGACCCACGCCGCCGGACACACACTGGACCCCATCTTCTCCTCAAGCCCCCACATCTCCTTCAACCACACCACCCATCCCCACTGGACCGACCACGGATGCGTCCACTTCACCTTCAGGAAACCCACCGCACCCAACAGCTGCCACGCCGTAGCTGGGGCAAGGTCACCGAGGACCAACTGATGACCACCCTCGCCTGAAGACCACCCACCGACCCCACCGACCCAGACACCGCCGCAACCAACCTCACACAGTGGATCAACGACTGCGCCAACATCCTCGCCCCTCTCAAGACCTCCACAACCAACCACACCAACAAGAAAGCCACCTGGTTCACCGAAGACCTCCGGACCTCCAAGCACACCTGTCGGAAGCTGGAGAAGAAATGACTCCACAAACTAACACCAGACAGCCACAAGAGCGCTAAAGAGCGCCACCCGCAGACACCACCAACTCACCAGGACCGCCTTCAAGGACCGCCTAGACAACAACGCACACAACACCAAAGAGCTCTTCAGAATCGTGAAAGAACTCTCCAACACCAGCGACATCCCACCATCACAAGACCTGTGCGACTCCCTGGCCACCTTCTTTCACCGCAAGATCACCGACATCCACGACAGCTTCAACTCCGACCCCCCCGCACCCACCACCGAGTCCACCGCCCCTGCAACTACCACCCGCACCAGCTGCCTGACCACTTGGTCCAGCATCCGCGACGAAGACACCATCAAAACCATGAACTCCATCCACTCCGGATCCTTATCGGACCCCTGCCCTCGCCACATCTTCAACAAGGCCAGCGCTACCATTGCACCCCACCTCTGGAAAACCATCAACTGCTCCTTCGAGACAGCCACCTTCCTGGAAATCTGGAAGCATGCCTTCCAGATGTACTTCCTACTCTGCATTGTCAGAAACTCAAATTATTGAGCAGCATTACAGTCCAGTAGTGTACAACAAGCAAACTATTAATTGCCCAGATTATGCCAGGTTTGGAGCGTGGAAAATTCATACCCACCCAGTCACTTAATTTCCCTCTCATTTAACAATATGGGCAGCTGATGCCAATAGTTGGAACCTAAATGTGCTCATACACTTCCATGCAGTGGCATTAATGATAATTATAATGTTTGTCTTTGTGGGTCTCCTATTAGGATGGGTATTTCCGTACCACGGTTTCAAATATCACTATTATTCTTATTATTTAATTTCTTGTTTGTGCACTTTATAACAGTGACGTTTGCAGCTTATGCAAAGGGATCCAGGCAGCATAATCGTCCTCAAAATCCAATTTCTTTCTTCAGTTTGTACATAGAGTAAAGCAGGCAAAAGAGGATTGTAAGATCTCTTAAATTTTGCTGCTTCATGGGTTTGACCAGATTGAGATTCAGGGAATCGAGGTCTGTGCAATAAAGCAATCCACGGGCTGTGATTGGCGAATTTCATGGAATAACTGCTACTGGGAGGTTGACAGGGGCACATGAAGTGCTTCAGAAAATGTTTTCTTTAGAATTTGCTCCCTTTGTATTTGCAAACTCTCAAATGATGTCCCTATAGATGGCTGCTGCCAGGGTCCTTATCATAAAGTGCTTAATTCACTGGGGACATAGAACAAGAACAACTTCCTTAAAGTAGTCCAACAATATAATGTTATCATGAGTGCAACCTAATTAGTTGGGTACATGCCAAGATGTTGAGATCCCCAGCAGAGCTCCATGTGAGGGCTCTTACTGCTGGAGATGCCTGCCCTCCTTTTCTCCCTTATGGCTTTTCACACACTGACCGATGGAGCATTTTGTCTTTGATCTTCGGGTGGGGTCCACCAGAGTGGACAACTTTGGCATTGTTTTGTTACCTTTTGCTTCGCAGGTGCTTACTTGGGCTGCTCAGCCTCCACCAAAAGCTGGCAGACCACAACCCTATCAGTTTGCACCATGGCTGGAATTGCCTGGATGTGCCACTAACAGACCGAGTGGGCTGCTTAGCATTACAAGCCTGCACCCTCCCATCCCTACCCCACACCACGTTTGGAATGCAACACCACCAAGGAAAGGGAGATCCTTTGCCGCAGCTGCCCACAGCTGGGGTGAAGTGACACTAACAAAGCAGAGATTACAGATGCTGACAGGCCAGGCACCTCACCTCATGATAGAGATTTGGGTCAGGTAAGGGGTAGGTACTAATTAAGGCCACGTGTTCCTGTCTTGCCTATGGAGTACGTCTAGAAATCTTGGCATGATAGTCTGAGGTTCTGATCTGCTCTAGTGTGACGTGAGTGGTAAAATATTTAGGTTTCTTATGATTTGGTCAGTTTTTTCATGCAAGATTTCTCAGGGTTAATCATCATTATTCATGTATTTATAAACCCCGCTAAAAATACCCAGTAAATGATGTAAAGTAGAAAGCAATGTATTGTGCCCATAGTAAATTAATAATTTTTGCCAACCAAGAAAAATTTCCTGATGCAATAAGACACTTGTATTACCCTCTCCTGCTGTGCCGGCTGCTCGGGGTCTGAAACGGTAGGGTGGGATGTGGAGGAATAAAAAACATTAGCACAGATGACAATCTCGATGCTGCTCTCATCCCAGGAATAGCATTCTCAGCATGAAAGAAGTGCTCAGATTGGTAAAAGGGGCCTGGTTTGCTGCTCAGACAGTGCCTGGGAGCCTCAGGCTTTTATCCACCTGGCTGTACAACATAGCTGGGTGGGGAAATGCTAAGTGCGCATCACAGTTTGGCTCGCCTAAAACAGCCTGCCAAACCGTCATGCGCACTTGGTAGTGCCCATCAGCCTACTCCCACTATTGTCATGCATTGCATGGCCCCGCCCACCCTTTGGCTTCACTGGTAGCCTGCCGGTAAGAAGAAAAATAAAATGATAATAAATTGGTTTATTGTCATTTTATTTCTCATGTGTTTTAATCTGCTGCCGCCTAGTGGGGCAACGCTCCTCTGCCATAACGGAGTAGCCGCCCCAGCTCTGCTGAAAAAAATCCTTTTTGGCACTGCTCTACTCCAATAAATCCTGTCCTATTGAAAGCTGTTCATGGTACACCGAAGTCCTTGTCAAAGTGTTTAAGACCCAGTTAAGACCAACATGGCATCCCACTGCAGCTTCGAAATATACCGGTTTCACCAGGCTCGTTATTTTTGACTGATTTGCAGCTTTAAGTTCACATGGTGGGCCTGAGAATCCTGTTATGCCACCTGCTTATGACAGACTAGGTCTCAACACCCGTACATAAATGATTTCAATCATTTCTATTTAATCACATATAGAGAGTGGCTTCTGAGAACTTTTCTCCTCCCAGTTCAGTAACCTGTGGAGTCCCACTAAGTTATGTTTGTTCAACATGAACGTTACAAACTTCATGGACCTCCTCTGGTACTGTCGCTTATCTTTCCAATTCTGTGGTGGTGTAGGCTAAGTTCTTCTATGTCTCATATATAGCTTCAATCTACTTGAACCCTTCATGAGAGTAACAGCTTAACACCTGCCAGCCAGTATAATCTTGGATACCTGTAGCAGCCAGGCTCATCATTAAGATATCTTTCCTCGCATGCCCATAATGTGTTTTCTGGCATCTCCTAGCAGCCTCTGGAACATTGTCCCCCTGCATTCACAACACCCCAAGCCATATGCAATTCATAGTCAAAAAACACCTCTTATCTGTACACCCTCTTTACTACATGCCTTGCCTAGAGGTTGAAACCAGGGGCCAGCTCTACCCATTCCCATACTCCTCTCTCACTGCTGTACACTGGTGAACGTCTTGCATGTATGTTTGCCCTGTATTTTTGTAATTGTTAATGCCAAGTATACATTATTTTCCAGTATCGTATCCTGTAATAGTATTTACAAACTGCAAGCTTGCTTCTTCTAACCACAGTTTTTCTTAATAAATCTTTGTAACTAATATGTCCCTCCTGCTGTATAACCACCAAGGAGTCATGTGATGCAGTGCTTGGTTCACAGACCGCCATTGTTATCAATATAGATATAGATAAAATAGCTATTCTATTAACCTCATATGTGCGGCTGTCGGCTAATGGCCGACACCTGCACTACCTCCACAATGTATCTGTCGGCCAATTACCAACACTGGGGAGGTATAAAAAGACCCCTCTGGTGCTATGCTCCATAGGTATTCCTTTCTTTCCACCTCACCCTGCTCAGGAAGAGCTTACTGAGCAGCCTGAGTGTTTGTTTTAGCTTCCTGTAATGATGACCTGTGCACAGGGTGCACTGATGTCATTACAGCAAAGTGAAAGTAAAACAAACCAATAGGCTCGTTTTACTTTTTTTTTTTTGTTTAATAAATTTTTATTGAAAAGTTTTGCAAATTAAACAGAGTACATGCCATAACATGGAAATATATGAACAAGAATAGGGAAATACAATCAGGCATAGTATTATATGATTAAATACAGCAAAAAGGGAGCTGCAGAGGAAGGGGAGGATAAGATAAAAGGAGAGAAAGGAAGAAGGAAAGAAAGAAGAGAAAGGAGAAAATAGGAAGAAGAGAGAAGAATAGAGGAAAAGGTAGATAAGACTCAGTGGGATAAAGTAGTGGAGGAGAGATAGGAAGCAAAGGGGAGCCATAGAAGATCAGATTTAATTTTTTGAGAAATGGAGGAAGAGGATACAGTAGCAATTCTATGTTCATGACAAATAAAGTTCCACCACATGGATAAAGATATTTTGGAATTATCTTTCCATGACGATAGAATAACCTTAAGGGCTAGAGCAAGAAAAAGGTCAAACAATTTAGATTCAGATGCGGTTATATCAATATCAGGCGAAGGGGATCCTAGAAAAACATGCATAAAAGATAAAGCATTATTAAACTTAAAGATTGACATGCAAACCTTCCAAACTGAACTCCAAAAGGAAGAAACCGTAGCACATTCATATAGCAAATGGATTAACGTTCCTGGAGCATTAGAACAAGACCAACATAAGGGAGAGGAATTAGGAGAAAATTTACAAATGCTAACGGGAGTAATAACCGCTCTACAATATATAAAATAGAGAGATTGAGTCACACGGGCAGCTGCAGAAACTTTAAATAACTTTGCCCAAATTTTCTCCCAAAGATTAATAGAAAAAGAGGCAGATAAATCATTTTCCCAAGTAAGTTCAACATTAGATTTAGAACGGGTTTGAGCATCAGATAGCAAAATGTTATAAACAAGAGCAGCCTTAGGAGTGTGGGTAGAGAACAAAGGATATAAAGGAGATGGAGGGGTTACAACGGGAAACTCAGTTGGAAATGTGAAAGTAGCTAAGTAGGATTGAATAGCAGTAGTAATAATAGTGTATTCGCCAAAAAGAGCATCAGGAAGTTGGAAACTTAGTTGCAAATCTTGGAAGGTAACAATATTGAAATTATGGAGGAATTGATATACACATGATATATTCTTCTCCTTCCAATACTTGTAGTAAAAAGATTTACCCTTATATTTGAGAAATTTATTATACCAAATAATGGAAGATAAAAAGCATTGCAAGGGGTTTACGTCTTTAGAAAAGATATTAGAGATAAGGGTTTGCGAATATTTCAAAATGGGGTATTGAGATATAAAGGAACAGTTGGACATAAAAGCAACATGTTTAAAAGGAAAATCAGTCCAAAGGGGAATGTTCAAAAAGAACCCATTTAGGGACTGGCGTGGTCTGAAAATCATATGCTAATGAAAACGATTGTTTAAGTAGAAACGCTGAATGGTAGGCTTTACAAAGAGGGAATCGGACACCTCCTTCAGTTTTAGGACGAGTAAGTTTAAGCAAGGCAATACGAGGGTGTTTATTATTCCAGAGGAATTTTGTACATAAAGAATTTATGCGGGAGAAATATACGTTAGGGATTTTGATGGGAAGCATGGAGACTGTATACAACACATGGGGAGTAATCATCATTTTAATAGTATCTAGTCTGCCCCACCAGGAGAGAAAAAGCGGGGACCACAGGAGAAGAAGAGCTTGCAGTTTCTGGATCAAATTATTAAAGGTATATTTGAGAGTATCCGTAAGGGAAGAAGAAAACCAAATACCCATATATTTAATTTTGGAGGGACACCAAGTAAATTCAGTATCACTAAACATGTATTGGGAGCAATCAGAGTACAAGGGCAGAACTTCCGTTTTGGATAAGTTGAGTTTATAGCCAGAGATAGAGGAGTAAAGTTGGACTTCATTCATGAAATGAGGCAATGAATCAACAGGGTTGGACATGTAAACTAAGATATCATCCGCATATGCGGAAAGTTTTGTGTGAACAGAGGAGAACTTAAAGCCAGTAATCATGACATTATTGCGGATGCGCTCTAGGAAAGGTTCAAGGCACAGAATAAATAATAAGGGAGAGAGGGGGCAACCTTGCCTTGTACCACGTGATAATGAAAAGTATTTGGAAAACTGATTATTGACAAATATACTGGCACAGGGACAGGAGTATAATAATTTAATATATGAAATAAAAGAGGGCCCAAAACCAAACCATTGGAGGGTCTGAAACATAAATTGCCAATTGATTCGATCAAATGCCTTTTCCGCATCCAAAGAAAGAGCGGCAAGGGGGTCTTTATATTTCTTACTAAGGGAAATAATGTTAGCAAACATACGTGCATTATCCGAAGCAAGCCTACCCTTTACAAAGCCAACTTGATCTGTTTTAATCAAAAGGGGGATGATATTATCAAGGCGGAAGGCGAGGATTTTGGCAAAAATTTTACAATCATAGTTAATTAGGGAAATAGGGCGGAAGTTTTTACAGTGAGAGTGGTCCTTATCGGGTTTGGGGATAATAATAATTAACGCGTCCATGAAGGACCCTGAGGCCTTGGCTTGAGCAATAAAGGAATTGAAGAGTTGTAAAAGTTTAGGGGCAAAAATCGAGGAGAAAGTAGAATAAAATTCGACAGGGAGGCCATCAGGACCAGGGGCTTTAGATCTTTTCAAAGCATGGATGGCAGAGATTACTTCTTGAAGAGTAATATCTTTTTCTAAGGAAGCAAATTCGCCAGGAAGATTTGGAGGTGGAGGAAGGCCTGAAAAAAAAGAGTCAAGGTTCCGAGTGGAAGGGAAAGTGTCATCTGAGTAAAGGGATCGATAATAGTCATGAAAGACATCAGCAATATCTTCATCAGATGACATCAATTTGTTAGTGGATTCATTAAGAATAGGACCAATGGTTTTACGTTCAGATTTAATTTTCAGGTAATTAGCCAACATCTTGCCTGCCTTGTTTTGACCCCCGCGGTACTTAGATTTGATTTTAAGTAGAATATTACAAGCTTCAACAGTGGCCAATTTATTAAGTTCTGTTTTCACAGCAATGAGGGCAGTAAGGGCAGCGGGGTCTTTAGAGGTAAAATAAGTGTGTTCTAGTTGTTTGATATTGAGTAATTGAGCCTCATATTTAGCTTTAGCAACTCTTTTCTTCTTAGAAACAAAAGATAAAACAAAGGCACGCAAGGCAGCTTTGAAAGCATCCCACGTGTTGGGAATAGAGGTATCCAAGGGAACATTAAAAGTAAAGAATTCAGTAATGAAGATAGTAACATTTTTAACAAAAAGTGGGTCAGATAAAAGGAATGTATTAAATTTCCAACGGCTAAATTTCAAGGAGGTAAGAGAAAAATCAAGTGTGGCAAAAACAGGGGCGTGATCCGATATAAAAATGGAACCAATTTCTGATTTCTGAATAGAAGGGAGCAAGGATTTACTGACCAAAATATAATCTATTCTAGATCTGGTATGATGCATGTTGGAGAAAAAGGTATATTCAAAGGAATCAGGGTTACACGTTTTCCATACATCAAAAAATGGACGACAGGCAATGGCCGACTGGAAAGCTTTGTGAGTTTTGTCGGGTTGGAATTTACATTTGGATAGTCTGTCAGAGTAAGGATCCAACCATTGGTTGAAATCCCCGGCCACAACAATGTTAGGGCAATCAGTAGAAGATAGGAGAATTTTGATATCCGACCAAAATTTGGGATCAGGGCGAACAGGCCCATAAATATTCAATAAGACTAACGTCTTGTTCTGGACTACAATCTTTGCCATTACCCATCGTCCATCATCATCATGTTTAGTAGAAATAATTTGAACTGACAAAGCTTTATGGAATAATATAGCGACACCACCTTTCTTATTAGAGGCAGGTGAAAAAACAACTTGCCCCACCCAATGTCGTTTTAACTTTAACGACTCCACCTCCGTACAATGAGTCTCTTGTAGAAATGCAATTTGAGATTGAAGTTTAGACAAATGGGACAATACCTTTTGACGTTTAACAGGGTTTCCAAGACCACGGACGTTCCACGAGACGAGATTACACATGATGAAGGAGTGGAGGTACGGAAAACAAATGAAGGGTAGACACTGCAGGCAGGGGGCTACAAAACAAAACACAGCAATCAAAAATATTGGAAAAGGGCAAATCCACATGAGGAATTACAGAAGTATGACACGAGAACTTCAACAAAAGCATCAATATCAATAAAGAAGAAAAAAAAGACGAGAATGACCAAGAAGAGAAAATAAAGAAAGAAAGAAGGAGAGAAAGAGCTGAAAAGAGCATGGAGAAAGTAGGAAAGTAAAGAGGGAGAAACAGATCAGGGCAACAAAGCCAGATCTGTAAAAAAACGAAAAAACAATGAAGACAGAGCATGGTGACGAACGGCAAGGCAGAGCACAGGCATTGTAAAACGAGAAAAGGCAACATAACATATACACAAAGAAGGAAAGAGCAACTCAAGGAAGAATGTTATAAACAACAGAAGACAGCAAAGAACATAATTAAAAAGAAGGAAAGGTTAATGATATATTAGGAAGAGATCTAAGTATAGACTAGGAAGAAGAGACCTAAGAAAGAGAGAAGGAAAACACTTAAACGGTCGTATCCTTTCCTGTGGAGGGAAAACTTTGTAAGAATAACTTCAGCTTTACAGGATCATCAAAAGTACGAGAGCGTCCATCGTGAATAACCTTGCAAAGGCAAGGATGAAGGATGCCATACTGAAGATGAAGGTGCCTCATTTGAGGTCGTAACTCCAGGAACTCTTTGCGTCGGGTGTTCGTTGCATTAGAGTCACTGCCACCTTCCCTGAGGCCTGGAAAAACGCCTCCGTGACCCCCCTTTTGAAGAAAGCGGGATCTGATATTCTCAACCCAGAGAACTATAGACCTATCTCCCAGCTCCCTTATCTCTCCAAAGCCTTGGAGAAACTGGTCAACATACAATTGACCAGGTATCTAGAAAACAACTCTCTTCTGGATCCCTCCCAGACCGGTTTTAGAGCTAACAATAGCACCGAAGCAACGTTGCTGGCAGTGTCGGACAGTATCAGATCCTCCACAGATCAAGGGGGATCGGTGGCACTGATACTGCTTGACCTGTCAGCGGCGTTTGACACGGTATCCCACGACTGCCTGCTGAACACACTCCTGAGTAAAGGAGTTCAATCAACAGCATTGCACTGGATTCAATCTTTCTTAAGCAATCGCACCCAGGCAGTGCATATGGGCCAGTTCCACTCAAAACCCAACCCCATCGGCTGTGGGGTCCCTCAGGGGGCCTCACTGAGCCCCACCCTTTTAATGTCTATATTTCATCTCTTGCTGACATTGGAAGGAAGTGGGGCATTGGCATCTGCTCTTATGCAGATGACACACAGCTGATGGTGGCAATGGACGAAGGACCGGAGATAACAAAAAAAAAGCTACATGATTGTCTCTCCGAGATGGCCCAATGGATGCACAACCACTGTCTAAAACTGAACGCTGGAAAATCAGAGATTCTCCTGTTCGGGGGAGCCAAACGTGTATGGGATGCCACATGGTGGCCACCCTCACTGGGATTGGCCCCCACTCCAAAACAACACGCGAGAAACTTGGGAATCATCATGGACGACGCCCTGTCCATGAAGGATCATGTCCGCTCCCTCTGGGGCAAGGGTTTTGCTATTCTAAAACTCCTCGCAAAGATATTTCCCTGGATACCCCTGGATTGCAGACGCTCAGTCACACAGGCCTTACTGGTCAGCCGCCTGGACTATGGCAACGCACTATTCGAAGGGATGAACTAACAACTATTCTCCCGCCTACAGGTCTTGCAAAATCAGGCGGCCAAACTGGTCTGCAATAAAGGCAAACGAGACTCGCATCGGAATGCCTAAAGAAACTCCACTGGCTTCAGATGCGTCAGAGGGCTGCCTTTAAGCTGCTCAGCCATGCGCACAGAGCTCTACATAAAACTGGCCCCACAATTCTTCAAGGGAAGATCGATTTCTATGTTCCTAATAGGAATCTACGGTCGAGTCAATCAGCACTGGCCAAACCTAAACGAATCTATAAAGTCAGAACAGGTGGTCGCGCCTTTTCCTACCTGGCAGCTAAAAGGTGGAATGACCTACCCACCGACCTAAGACACACCACAAACTATCTTCAGTTTCGAAAAAAAATGAAAACACACCTCTTTCCTAAAACATAACCCTTCAGCATATGCCTTCAGTAGTCCCTTTTGGTTCATAGCGCCGTGATATCCCCTGGGATGAGTGTTGCGCTTTATAAATACCGCAAATAAAAAATAAAATAAAAAAAGAGACATCCTGTGAGATGAAGATGTTATGTCCCGACCATGTAAGGCGACGTTTAAGCTTTGCAGCTTTCAGGACAGACATGAGTTCAGTGAATTCCAGAAAGAGCATGATGATGCCTCTAGGTCTAGCAGAATTAGTAGCAGATCGACCCAGTCCGTGTGCTCTTTGAATGTTTGGAGGAGTAGAAGAGAGCGATAGACTGAGGAGCTCTGGCAGAAATTTTTGTAGGAAAACAACCATGTTAGGCCCCTCAACGTTCTCCGGCAGACCATAAAGGCGTAGGTTATTTCTACGATTTCTATTTTCAAGGTCCTCTGTCTGTAATTTCAGTTTGTGAATTTCCTGCTCAAGCAACGGTATTTTAGTAGAGACATCCTGAAGAGAACTGACGCACTGTTCTAGGTCCAGAACCTTACTCTCCATAGTGATCCAACTCTCCTCCATCTGCTTCAATTTCTCATTAGTTGAAGTCATAAACGGTTGAAGGTCCCGAACTTCATCCAGAATGGAGTCTAAAACTGGGTTTGGTGAAGCAGGATCATTTTTCAGTCTCTTGGGCTTGGTGCCAGTAACAGACGAACGAGCTGAGTGAGAATCATTAGCCATCATAAATGGTTATAGAAAATACACCCAAACCAGAGACTAAGGCGAAGCAACACAGATGAATCCAAAAGAGAGCAATAGTCAATATAGGTGCACTGCCAAAAGAGAGGGAAACATGCGCTCAGCGGCTAAAAAAAAGAAGCGGCCGCACACATTCCCAATCCGAGAGAAGTGGGCACCAGAAATAATCCGGTACAGTCCTTCAACTGTGGAGGAGAGCCAGCAGGACAAACAGCATATTATGAGGCAGTCATAGCGAGCATGGCCAACTGACAGTAACGTAAGAGTGTGCTATTTTTATTAGTAACGTAAGAGTAGGCAGGAGGCATCGAAAGAGAGGTAGAAGAGTCCATGAAGAGTGTGGCTGCAAACCGGAGGTGTAGCGAGAAAAGGGCGCGAAAGAACCATAGACCTTAATGGGAATAGCGGTGGAGGCGCACCTTCCAGTAAAACAACAGCATGAGAGGCGAGGAGAAACTCATTCTGGCAGCAAGAGTGGAGCAGTAACGGGCTTACCGTCAGGCGAAGCAGCCTAAAATGGCGGCCGCTCGCACCCGAGCTGAGGAAGACGCGTCACAGGCACGAACTAGCTCTCCAGCGGGAAATGGACGACGAAAAAGCTGTCCCTCGGCTCACCGCATGGTCCGGTCGCGGATGCCGTCGGTTGAGGAGCAGAATGCGGTGCAGAAACGGCAGTAAATTGAAGAAGAGCCCCGCCGATTCGCGGAGCTCACGCCGGATCCGCCATCTTGCCGCGGCGTCCAAGCCACGCCCCCGGCTCGTTTTACTTTAACTGCCTCAGTGCTCGGGGGCCTATGGCAACTACCCAAGCACTGATTATTTTAGGAGAGGTTTCGCCTTAAAGGGGAGAATCTCCCCTTTCCAATGATATATCTGCCCAGTGGATCCCTGCTTGAGGATCAAGTAGGAGGTATGTCCCAATTAAGCATGGGCGTAAAATCCGCTCCGCTCGCGGATTTTTCGGATTTTCGGCAAATCCGCAATCCGCGAACGCTCGCGAATTTGTCAAAAATCCGTGAATCCGCTCGCGGCGGATTTTTTGCTTGGTTGCGTCGCGCGGCGTGGTGCACGGCGTTCACTTTCCGTCATTTTAGCGTTTGCCGAGTTGTTTTTCTTTGCGAGTGACGCGCCATTTTAGATCTTGCTGCGTGTTCCCGCGGGAGTTTGTCGCCCGCGAATACGTACTCGCGGCTTGCCACCTTGCACAGCACACCTCGCGAGAGTTCGCAATTGCGAACACGTAGTTGCGGCGGAAAGGAACAATCTCGCACTTGCGAAATAGAGATTTTGCAATTTCGCACAAGAAAATCACCAGCAAACAGGATAAACCTTCAGAAAATTATGATTTTTATCAGAATCACTCCTCAGGTTGACATTTGCATGGCCTTTTTTTTTTGCAAGGAGTCCATTTGGGGGGGGGGGGGGGAAGGAAGTGCCCCACAGTCTCCAACTTCCTGTTCCTGTCCAGCAGGCTCCTCCCAGTGCTTTGTCCATCTCCTGGTCACTTTCATTTGGATCTGGAGCTGGAAGGATTACTTTTTGTGGGTGCTGCTGGATATTTGGATTTGAGGCCTTTTTGACTGTCTTTGGATCACTTTTGGATTAGAAATCAACTTTCACAAGTAAGTTTGTTTGGGGCATTACAGTTGCTGCAAGTAAAATTTTGGAACTTTTTCAGAACATTAAATAAATTATATTGTGGGTAGCCACAGTATTCAGTAGGACCAGGGTTGGTTAGGGGTGCATGATACAACTGTTTTGTTGAATTTAAACACCATTTAGGCCATGGATGGGCTGGGATTGTGCTGATTTTTGTCTTTTTTTTGGGACTGCTGGTGGGGCCCTTTGCCCAGGGGTGGTGAGTGTTGCATGGGCCTAGTCTTTCTGTGGGGTGTCTTCTTAAATTTAAACATAATTGAGGCCATGGATGGGCTGGGATTGTGCTTATTTTATTGTTTTTTGTCGTTTTTGGGGGGCTGCTGGTGTGGCCTTTTGCCCAGGGGTGGTGGGTGGTGCATGGACTGAGTGTGCCTGTGGTGTGGTCTCACTCTCTTTAATGTAAACATCATGGATGGCATTGGATTGTGGTGATTTCTGGCTGTTTTTCTGTTTTTTGGGGGTGTACTGTTGATGTGGACTGGTCATGTGGGTGGTGGTGGTGGCCATCTTGAGTGCTGGCTGGTACAGGCAACATGTGCCTGGGGTGTAAGGGGCCATTTTGAGGAGAGGCAGTGTCTGAGGCCTGCACTTATTTTGCCTACTTTTCATCCATTATGCCCAGGGGTAGTGAGTGTTGCATGGGCCTAGTGTTTCTGAGGGGTGTCTTCTTGAATTTAAACACCATTGAGGCCATGGATGGGCTGGGATTGTGCTGATTTTATTGTTTTTTGTCGTTTTTTTGGGCCTGCTGGTGGGGCCCTTTGCCCAGGGGTGGTGAGTGTTGCATGGGCCTAGTCTTTCTGTGGGGTGTCTTCTTGAATTTAAACATAATAGAGGCCATGGATGGGCTGGGATTGTGCTTATTTTATTGTTTTTTGTCGTTTTTGGGGGGCTGCTGGTGTGGCCTTTTGCCCAGGGGTGGTGGTGCATGGACTGAGTGTGCCTGTGGTGTGGTCTCACTCTCTTTAATGTAAACATCATGGATGGCATTGGATTGTGGTGATTTCTGGCTGTTTTTCTGTTTTTTGGGGGTGTACTGTTGATGTGGACTGGTCATGTGGGTGGTGGTGGTGGCCATCTTGAGTGCTGGCTGGTACAGGCAACATGTGCCTGGGGTGTAAGGGGCCATTTTGAGGAGAGGCAGTGTCTGAGGCCTGCACTTATTTTGCCTACTTTTCATCCATTATGCCCAGGGGTAGTGAGTGTTGCATACTTGCATGTCCGTAGTCTTTCTGTGGGGTGTCTTCAATGTAAACATCAAGGATGGCATGGGATTGTGCTCATTTTTCTGTGTTTTGTCGAATGTTTGGGGTGTATAACTGAACTGATGTTCCTCTGTCTTCCATTGCTTTTAGGTGCACAAGAAGACTCAAGAGAACCACCAGTGCCAGGAAGAAGTCCTGCAGCGGTGTGTGCAGCATAACGTCACGCAACGTCACGTCTGGACACAGAACCCTCTGCAACTCGTGCAACTGCTGCCTGCTGACCTGCTCTGAAGAGGATGGCCCCAAAAAAAGTAACCCGTAGCTCCTCTAGCAAGAAAGGTGCCAGTAAGGAGCAGAAGAAGCAAGTTACCAAGGAGACTGGTGTGCCGCCCGCCCCTTTTTTTGGGAGTAAAAAAAAAAGTATGCCTGCAGCAGCAGCAGCGGGATCTGCTGGGGACCAAGCTGGCAGCAGCACCCCCGCTCCATTGGGCTCAGTGCCACCACCACCACCACGCCAACTTAAGTCCAAGCCCTTGAGTGCTGCAGAGGCAGCCAGTATAGTTCTTCAATCACCATCGACCAGTGATGTTGGCTCATCGCAAGAAAGCAGCAGCAATGTCCCTCAATCAACACAGGTTGTTGTAGCTCATCTGACGAGTGTTGAACAACCACAGCCGCAACAACAATCACATGTGCAAGTACAAGCCCAAGTACATGTGGAAGGAGAGGCAGCGCAAGGAGATGCGCAAGCAGAGGTGCATGGAGGGTCACAAGTGCCCACAATAGTTGTTCCTCCCGAAGTAGGGGCACATCAGGAAATCGACAATCAAGGCGAGGTATCATTTGAGGAAGCCACTCCTCCTGCTGATCCTTCATTGTCTTCCACAACCCTAGCAAGGAAGAGATCAAGGGTGGTGTCTACATCCTCTTCAAGCACACCTCCTTCTGATGATACGGATCAAACTTGGGAACCAGCACCACAGCCGTCTGAGAGTGAGGCACACCATGATCCAACAAAGGTACTTAAGCGTAAAAGGAAGCTCGTCCAAAGTCTCAGACTTATGGAGTGTGATGAGGCTCAACAAGAAGTGGCGGATACTGCTGCTGATGAAGACTCTGCCAATGACGACCCAGTCATCATAAAGGTCACTGCAGCCCCAGCGGGCATGCAGCAAACAGACATTTTGACCCTAGCCCGAAGAGCTGCTGCGCGTGATGATGATGATGATGATGTTGTCGATGAGGAGGCAGTGGAAACACCACAATCATTGGAGTTAAGTAGTACACCAACTCGTCCCGCTTCCATATTTCTTTCTGGCAAGAAGAGACCTGCGTCAACCTCGACCTTAATTAGTGGCGGTGAAAGTGGAAAACGTACAAAAGTTGGGCAATCCAGATCCTCCACTTCATCTGGCATTAGCTTCATGACCACCACCACCAGTATCGCCGCCTCCTCCAGGTCCCACAGACACTTCAAGTCCCCAGTTTGGGACTTCTTTACTGTTTGTCCCAAAAATCCAAAGTTTGCCATTTGTACCCTTTGTAAGCTTGCAGTTAGTCGTGGTAAGTCAGGTACCAACTATGGTACCGGCGGCCAGAGTGGTCATCTTGAGAGAAAGCACGCTGTCAAATGGTTTGCGCACCTAGCTGCGATCAAGAAAGGCCAAAATCAAGGAAACGTTGATGTTTCATCTGATGTTGACGAGCAGGAAGAAGACGTGTCAAACACTTCCCTTACACCCAGTACCCCTGTCAGCAGCACACCCAATGTGAGGCACACTAAGAGTGTTGGAGCGAGTGAGACACCAACGCACAAAAGTTCACCAGCGAGCAAAATTGGGTCAACGAAGTCATTATCAGCCCGTAAATGCTTGGTCCAGGGCAACATTAGAACAATGCTTACTTCAGACGTGCCATATGAACGCAACCACCCACTGACGCGTCTGTATAACACTAAGCTGGCTAAAATGCTAGCTGTGGACCTTCTACCTTTTTCTTTTGTAGAAGCGGTAGGTTTTCTTGAATTAGTTGCAACGCTCTGCCCTAAATGGAAGGTTCCGAGCCGGTTCTATTTTGCCAGAGTTGCGGTTCCAGCACTACATGAAGATGTGCTGCAGGCGATTGGGGCAGCTTTGCAGAAGAGTGCTGTTCACACAATACATCTGACAACAGACATGTGGACCAGTGGCCCAGGCGATGATTACATGTGCATCACTGCACACTGGGTCTCTTTTTCAGGTGTTATAGCAAAGCTAAACGCAGGTGTTGACCCGGACCAAGTTTTCAAAGCTGCTCGGAAACATGCAACACTAGCCATGTTTGGCTTGGAGAAAAGTCACACAGCAGAAAACCTTTTGGAAGAGTTTGACAAAAAGGTCTTGACAATGCTATCCCCCCTAAAACGCAAGATTGGTTATGTTTCCACGGATAATGGCGCCAATGTAGTTAAGGCCATGTTCCTTGGTGACCATGTTAGAGTGCCGTGTTTGGCGCACTGTATCAACCTGGTAGTTCAAAAATTCTTGAGTGATAAAGAGAGTCCAGCGTTCGAGGTAATGGCCACCTGCCGCAAAATGTGCAACCATTTCAGCCATTCTTTTAAGGCCCGGAAGCATCTGCGGAGACTGCTACTTCAACGTGGAATGCCAGTGAAAGCACTCATCCAGGAGGTGGCAACACGTTGGAACTCAACCTTCTACATGCTTGAGCGTCTGTATGAGCAGTATACGGTACTCGATCACTATTTCTTGACAGAGGCTACATCTCAGAAGGAGGACCTGCGGATGAGTAAGGCGCAATGGGACATAGTTAAAAGCCTGACAGACATGCTTCGTCCTTTTGAGTTCTTCACGCGTGCAGTCAGCCAGGAGGACTGTAATTTGGGAAAAGCTATCCCATTGTTGTGCATACTGGAGCACCAACTGATGGCGGTTTCTTCTGAGTTTGAAAAAGATGAAAAAAAAAAAACATTTCATTTTGTCTGAGAAATTATTACATCGCCTACGTGGTGATGAACGTCTTCAAAACATCAACTCAGATCAGCATTACATTTGTGCTACTATTCTGGATCCACGCTACAAAAAGGCGCTGGCAGACAACGCATTCTTTCCTTTCGCTGATGCAGATGTTCAAAAGTACAAACATTGGTTAGCCTGGTCAGCCAAGAGGTTTGAAAAAGAACGGCAGGTTATTGAAGGAGAAGCCAGTACATCAGCATCAGCATCAGCAGGCCATCCGCAGTCACAAGAATCCACTTCTGCACCTGTGGCTGGGGCACAAGTGACCTCTCAGCCGTTAAAGACACCGGCAACTGGATCATCTGCACCACACACAATGACAACACTAACAGTGGCTGGGGAGGAGGATTGGCTAAGTTTGATGGGGTATGGTTCTCGAAAAAATGTCACAGGCACAGCAAAAAGTAAGCAAAGTGGAGGAACAGTTGATGACCTTGAGTCGATGGTGCAGGACTATCTGAATGACTCAACAGAGGTCTTCCTTAATGATGAGCCATTGCAGTATTGGCATGGCAAAAAACAATTGTGGCCACAGCTCTTCAACCTGGCTATAAACTATTTGTCTTGCCCACTCGCAAGTGTGTCTTCTGAACGTGTTTTCAGTGCTGCTGGTGGCATTGTAACTCCCAAACGGAGCCGCCTCTCGCCCAAAAATGTGGAGCGGCTGACAATGATCAAGATGAATCAGCACCTCATACCACCAGATTACAAAGTACGAGAAAGCACGCCGCATGAAGACGAGGAGGACAGCAACGTAGATGAGGGGATTTTTTCTCTGTTCGGTGCCACTGACCTCATCCAGCCTGAATTCGCAGAGTATGATGACGAAATCTTGTTCTTATTCCCTGACACCGAGCCCTGAAAATGAGACAATCAATCAAGAACTTTCTTTTTCGTCCTTATTCACTTTTATTCCTGTGTGCTTTGTGTCTCTCTTTCTTTGTTTTGCACAGTTAATTTAATTCAAACTTTAATCACCTAATCCCAAAAACAAGACCATCATCAGAACTGTCTTCACTTGTTTGCTTATTGATTTGAAGGTGCCGCAGTCTACATTCCTCAGGTTCACAAGTTCTGAAGAACATGCTCCTCTATCCTCCTCCTCCAGACTGCGATTTCCCTCCAAGCAGAGTGCTGGATTACGCACAATGAAGAAAGACTCAGCACTTGTGGGGGTGTTGTACTTCTTTGCGGGTGAGTTGACGGTTTTGGGCCCATTGCTGTGAAGCTCTAATAATGGACAAAAGTGTTTTGGACCAAATATGAGGTGGAAATTTCTTGCCGTTTTTGCTGACTTGCTTGCCTTTGAGGTGCTCTTTGGCGGGGTTCCGGGGGTTTGTGTGTAATTTTTGGTGTCTGTCGAAGCACTGCTGCGACAGTCTAATCTTGATTGCATTTGCTTTTCAGGAAATCCGTGGTGGAAAACAGGAGTTATGATGATTGATGATGATGACCTAGCTGAACAGCGCCGCATTTGGAACGAAGGCCGAGAGATATTGTAAGTATGAGATTTAGCTTTTTCGCTGTTTGGGGGTGTTGTCGGGTGTTTTTTTGCGGGTGGGTTGGCGCCGGCGGGTCTTGCCTGGGGCATTCCTGGGAAGGTCTAATACCGGATAGAAGTGTTTTGGACAAAATCCATAAGGAACAGCCTTTTTTTTGCCATTTCTTCAGACATCTTGCTCAATGTAGCGTTTTGGGGGGCTTCCTGCTGTTCGTGGGTGGGTTGCGGCCGGGGTCTCTGTCGAAGCACTGCTGCGACAGTCTAATCTTGATTGCATTTGCTTTTCAGGAAATCCGTGGTGGAAAACAGGAGTTATGATGATGATGATGACCTAGCTGCACAGCGCGTTACTTTGGACCGAAGGCCGAGAGATATTGTAAGTATGAGATTTAGCTTTTTCGCTGTTTGGGGGTGTTGTCGCGTGTTTTTTTGCGGGTGGGTTGGCGGGTCTTGGCTGGGGCATTCCTGGGAAGGTCTAATGCCGGATAGAAGTGTTTTGGACAAAATCCTTAAGGAAAAGCCTTTTTTTTGCCATTTCTTCAGACATCTTGCTCAATGTAGCGTTTTGGGGGGCTTCCTGCTGTTCGTGGGTGGGTTGCGGCCGGGGTCTCTGTCGAAGCACTGCTGCGACAGTCTAATCTTGATTGCATTTGCTTTTCAGGAAATCCGTGGTGGAAAACAGGAGTTATGATGATTGATGATGATGACGACCTAGCTGCACAGCGCCGCGTTTGGACCGAAGGCCGAGAGACATTGTAAGTATGAGATTTAGCTTTTTCGCTGTTTGGTGGTGTTGTGTCGGGTGTTTTTTTGCGGGTGGGTTGGCGGGTCTTGCCTGGGGCATTCCTGGGAAGGTCTAATACCGGCTAGAAGTTTGTTGGACAAAATCCATAAGGAAACACCAGTTTTGGCACTTTTTGTAAGTTAGGGTTCGTTAGGGTTAGCCCTAGCAGCAGGATTGCATGTGTTTAGGGGGGTTCTATTGCAACGCGGTTCTGTTGTTGTAGAGCACTGTTGGAGCGATGCTGGCTATGGATACTTTTGCTTGCAGGCAAGTGGTTTGAATACAATCCACGGTCTGTATTTGGGCCTACTGTTACTTTCAAAGTACGTTTTGTAACCATTTTTCTGCTAGGCATCGTTTTTGGAGATATGATTGGGTTCTTCTACAATTTTGCGACTGGCTTTAGTAAGGGTCTTGGTGGGAGCATTGCTGGGAAGGTCAAATTTTGTTCTAAAACACAGTAGTACACCCACCTTGAGGGGAAAGATCCGCTATAATATTTTGGCCATACTTATTGATCCTTAAAAAGGTGACTCAGACAGAGAACGCAATTTCAAAAATATTGTACTGTCTATTAGGGAAATCAAAGTGTCACTTTTTGAACCACACAGCGTACATACCTTTTATTTATTTATCAGTGGTATTGTAATAGCACTTCCTGTTTTCCGTTCAATAATTACAGGCCGGGTTTCAGTCAACATCCGCCAGGCAGGCAGTGGACAGGGTGTCTCTTCTGTCAGTGGTCACCACCACATTGATGGACGAAGCGTCAGCTGGAATGGAGGAGTGCCGCCAATAAGAGGAATTGTTTGCTGCATGCAACTTACTTACCAATTTCAACAGGACAACTCCAACAACATACGCAATACAGATACAGTATCCATTGTTGTCTTTTATTCTATGAGTGTGACTGCATGTGCTTACCTTTAGTTTGTAACCAAAGATTGTCTGTAAACTCTGTATCTTCAATTATTGTTTGTCCATGCTCTGCTTTTTTTTTCTTCTCTCAACAAAACCTACCCAAAAAGAAACCCCCATTCCCATCCATTTTACAAACCCTAACCCTCTTCCCCCGGGCTGTGTTGTTTTGCTTGATGTCTGACTAAAATGACATCAATAATTCCACACACTTGCTGGGGAGGATAAGGTGATAGCAGCAACAGGCTGGTGAAGGAATACGAGGATATCTTCTAGACTTACTCAGCTTCAGTACTATATCTTCTAGTAGTAGTAGCCAATGTCAAATAAATTCAACGCAAGTACTAGTTATACTTGCAAGCAAATACTTTACCATTTGTTAGGCTACATTATGGCACTGTTCTAGTGTACTGTCACCTGCTATTTTCTCGATCGTACCGTAACCGTTGTAATGCTACAGTAAGGAGGACAAACAAGGTTTCGTTTTCTTTTTTTCCATAGGCATGCAACTGCCACTGTGTCACACCACTAGTACCACCGCAATGAGGAAATGTCACCCGCCCAGGATTGACAACGTTAATCCCCATTTCACCTGGAGCCAGCCCTGGGCCTAGCCCTAATTTCTAACACAAATTACAGGTAAGATAAGCGTTTGGTGGGAGGTAGTATAATGGAGTATTATTTCGGAGTAGACAAGAGATTGACGGTTGTACTACTAAAGTCCTACGACTGTTCAGGAAAACAAAGTTACTGTTACACCCCCGCCCCCCACCCACCAGACTGAAAAGCAGTAAAAAACAGGTATGGTCAGATAAAGTTGAAAAATATATTTATTTAGCCCTAACAAAATAATCTCCCTCACCCACCCTAACCCCAACGATTGTCTCTGAAACGTCCCAAAACGATCCCAACTCCCAAATCCCACCCCCCAAAAGTCTATAAAAAAAGGGCAAGGGACACTCCACTACTGGAGGGTGCTGGTGCTGGTGCATGATGCGGCATGGGCATCATACTCCTTGCGGAGGGTGGCAAGCTCAGAGCGGAGGCCCTTAACCAAGTTCTTATACCTCAGGACCTCCTGCTCCAGGTTGGACATGCGGACTCGTAGGCGGCGTTGGCGTTCCTTGCAGCTCCTGTGGGGGGCAGCTGGTATTTCGGTTGCTTGGCGGTGGCGGTCGGCTTTCTTAGCCCGGCTCGGTCCCGCTGGCTTAGTCACGGAGGAGGATGCAGTGGTCACAGTCGAAGATGTTGCCCCGCTCGACTGCGTGTCCTCCTCCTCCTCCAGGGCCACCAGCCGCCGATACTCGGCGACTGTGGCCTCCAGCCTCCGTTGCCGGGCCAATCTAGCCTGCTCCCTCCTTGTTGTTGATTTGGAAGGAGCAACTATATGAAGAAAGAAAGACATAGTCTGTAACCAATGCTCCTTATTAATAACACAAAGTGATTGAGCCGAAAGTTGGGTCACAGAGTACAAGTAGCAAATTGAAAGCACAGTACATAACTATTGAGGACAGTATCTATGTAACCTCCCACTTCTGCATCCTTGCTCTAACAGTAGTGGTAGTTTAATGAACTAATTCTACGACCACTATGGACTTCCATTACAGTCGACTATGACAGTACACCAGTCTTATTCTTCTTCTTCTCTCTTGTTTAGGGAAATGGGTACGTTATCTTATGCAAGCCGGCAGAATGACATGGACACAGCACAGTGAAGTTGCACCCGAGAAAAAAAGTTGCACACCATGATGATGGAGACAGACTTGCGTTACTGTACCGGTCCAGTACATGCAGGTGGTGAAGCTATTACTTTTCTATTACGGGTGGCACTGAGAATACTCTGTTACAAGGGCTACTGCTTAATTAATTTACCTTTCACCCTACAGTGCAAATGAGTACTAGAAAAGGAAACTGAAGAAGCTAACTAATTTGATTATCTATCACTTCACATGGGACGTATTTAATGACAGATGAGATGACTTTAGGTGCTTTGCTTAATATTGAGTGAACAGTGATACACCCACACATGAATGACGTACTACAAGTAAACTAAAGTTATTAAGAGAGGTACGGAGTGTCCACCGTAATAACCAGATATATGCTGTGAATGCAAACGCAATACAAAGTACTGCTACTATTCATGGTAGTATTGGACACATTTACAATTTCTTTTCCTTGCCTTCCCTGCACTGGGACGGATGTGCGAGTGCGGTGGTACATGCTCTTCAAGGTAACACTTACTTCACCTGGCGACCATCTACTCTCTCTAGATACACATGTGCTATGTAAGAGTCAGAGAATACCATGCTCCAGGCATCCATTCAGTCAAAGTATACGCACACATACAGTTTCTGTTTCACCCACCCAGGCTGCTGTCCTTCCACCCATCCTTGCTTCATCATTGACCCAGCCATGCACCATACCATATTCTTTCCTTCCCAGCCACCTCTGGGTCCAAGCAAACACATATCGTTCTTCTTTGCCAGCCATCATACAAGTTCGCGTCCCACTTACTTACACCCTTCTTTCGCTTTTCGTTCATCCCATCCATCACGTTCGTCTAAGAACTTATTGGGATTCTTCTCACCAAAAACTTCACAGCTAAGTCGAAGTACATTTCGAGGAGGCTACTACCTGGTTGATTTGTAATTGTAATACACCCGTGCAGAAAGCACACTATGCAGTCTTCAATCTCAATAAGTAAGGAATATATAGCTTACCTGTTTCCGCCACCACCGTTTGATCCCCCACAGGAACGGCCACCAGCTCTTCTACCGCCGCCTCCTCCCCAGAGGCCTCCGAGTCCAAGTCCAACACAGCCACCTCCGCGCTGGCCCCGTCACCAGATGTTACACCTACAAAGTACATTTAAGAATGTTAGAATACACCACTCACTACTATATAATATTTGGTCTAGGAGAAATGTTAAAAAAACAGAATACAATGTAATAATTTGTGACTGTCTACTCCATAGTAAAAATGTCCCATTTTCCAGGGAAGGCTGTTGTCTTGCTGCACTTTTATGCACAACTGATGAATGCTTGCTTTTGATTTTTAACACGCACCACTTTTTCTCCTAACAGACAGAAGCTTGACTCCTGAGTCCTAAGAACACGACCAGGATCAAGTTCAAACTAGGTGAGAGTTCGGCTCGACCACAAGAAATGTGTCCAATTAATCGTCAGCACTAACCACTTTTCCGTTTACAGTTAAATAGTTTTATGACAAAGTAGATTTTAATAAATGTGTTTACTTTTAATAAAGCTTTTAAACTTAAATAGACTCTGTGGTTTTTGTTCCTCTAGACTAGAGTGGATGAGCTAAAGGTTTTGGAATTTTTGCAAGCATGAGTGCCTCTGACACTTCTTGACTGTGCTGTGACTCCGTACTACTCTCTTGTCCTGCGTACGATAATCTAGAGATCATTGGGGATCTATAATCGGTGACTTCGGGAGCTGAATGACTCTGCCACACTATCTAGTCAGTAAGGAGACAGTGCATAGAGGTATTGCTGAATATAATGGGAGTCCAATGGAATTGCCAAATGTCCAATCTTAGTTAGCTACACAGACAGACTAATAAGAATAGTCTAGTAATACCACAGGGAGTCATATTCGAGGCAGGATAAGAATTTATATCCAGTCTAAAAGAAGATCAAAGACGATTTAGAAAAAATCGAATGAGGAACGCTAGGAAAAAATAGGTACTGTTTATTAAAATGTAAACTTACTGGGGCCAGCAAAGGAGCCCTCGCCTGCCCGATCCTGGCCTGCATCCTCAGCACCCTCCTCCTGTGTCCTCTTGCCCTTGGGGGGAGCTGATGTACAACATGAAAGAAAGAAAAACCAGAAAACATGGATGAGATTTTTCAACCAAATCAAACATTTCAAAAGAACAATAACAACATATTTTGGAAAAATAGCAAATAGATAGACAACTATTCCACGGGATCTATCTCATGTGGTATACTACGTTATTCGTATTGCCTGATTTGCGGAACGTTGACTTAGAAAGTTCCTATGTAACTCAATAAACAGACTACTAAAGAGGTTTGCCTAGGCCTGGCACTGCAGGCAGCAGTGCGCAACACGTGACAGACAAAGTCCATCCTGCTTGCAGATCAGTGAATACTCAAACTATCAATCCACCCGCCACCACCGCCACTATTTCTTCTGATAGCCATGTGACTGTCTAAAGGAAGGACTGGACTTCAGTCTGTTGGGGCTGATTTATAAGTCCCTTGCGGAAGTTGTGGCTGATTTTCCTCCATTGTTGCGTGCCTTTTCTGACGCAGCGGCAGAACAAAAGACTCGCCATGGTGTTGGTGCGGCGTATATATAAAAAAAAAAACACATATGGGCATATGGGCGATGCATCACGTTGTAAAGCCCTGCGCCATCAGGGGGCGTTCCGGCGCAAGGGAGGGCGTACCTGCGCAGGAACGAATCCTAAAAGTGGCTGAGGGAAATCTACAAGATGTCAATCAGTCACTTTTAGGACAATGATGCATGACTCAAACCCTGCGCGCTTGAAGCCGACGTACGGCTTGATGCAGCATTGGGGAGATAGGGTACCCCAGAGCATTGCTGGAGCTGCGCCATCGTTGGCACGCAACTCCAGCAATGCGCTGCCTTTACGGCACAGATGCGTAAGGCTTCTGTGACGTTTTGGGCCAATGGGTGGTGGTGGCATGGCACACAATTACTGCCGCATCCCTGCTACTTTGCAGGGATGCGCCGGTAATTGAAAATATGACCCTTACTGTCTAGCATTACGCAGTTCTTTTCTTTACAGTACACTCATACATAATTTCTCAGGCCAATGAAATGCTTCTGAACACAACATACAAAACAAAGAAGCATAGTAGCAAGCAAGGCTACTGAGAAGGAGAGCAGTGCACCTGAAATGCATAGAAGATTTTGAAATATAATTTACCTCAATGTAATCGGCAGCATTATTGCTCTTGGTAAAGAACAAAGATTTGCAAATAACAGAGCAGGATAAAACAGAGTAGTAAATGTACTACTACTACTACTCACCAAGCCCGGGGACCTCTACGCCGAGCGCGTCCAGCAAGTCCCGCTCCCGGTCCATGACATCAGTCCAGCGGTGGGTGGCCTGGTTATATGTGCGCCGGACCCCAGAGATCTTGTACATGGCCCGGCACACCTTCTCCCACCGCTTGCGACGCTCCCGGATGCCATAGCCGGTCGCGATCTTGCCGCCTCCCAGGATCGTCTTGGGGAGGCGGCGCTGGACGTGGAAGATCAGTGCCGCCACTTCCTCCGCGCTGAAGATCTCCCTCGGGACCACTTGCTCCCCCCTTAAACGCCCGCACGGGAGCCGGGCACGGGGTGCGGGACCCTTCCCCTTCTCAGGGTGCTTCCCGGCTCCCTTTACCATGGTCTTGGCAGAAATAAACTTAAATGATAAAGAAGAAATAGAATAGTGAAGAAGAAAAGAAAAGAGTTAAAAAAAGTAGTTTAAAAGTAACTAAAAGCTGCAGAAAACACAAAAATATAGAGCTAGAAAAATAGAGGGTTAGATAATAAGTAAAATTAGATCAAAAAAACTTCAAACAAGCAAAGGATGGCAGAGATTGAGAGAGGATAGAGAAAGCATGCCCAGAACCATAGCAATGAATGAGAAACAAGATGGCCGCGCCCGTTCACGACCGCGTGGGTAAGTTCGCGCGAGATTTTCCTTGCGAGTACGCGCGAAATTGTACTAGCGAGCAGCACACTTTGCGAGATTACACATAGCGGGCGGAAACGGAATTACGTCACGCCAACAAGATGGCCGCGCCCGTGTACGACCGATAGGGTAACTTGGCAAACGTATAGCTAGAAGCGCCTCGCGAACACGCGCAAGATCACGCGAACATACACGTCGCAACAAAAACAATTTTGTATTCGCACGTATTCGCGGCTTCCGAAATCGATCTCGCACGGATTCGCGCCCCAAAAAACGCGCGAAATTGCAGAAAAAACGATTTTAGCTAAACTGAAAGCAATGAGCAGGTGCAAAAGTTCAAACTTAACATTAGTAACATTCAAGGTAGTGCTTCCTGATGGGCCCCTCCAGAGTTTGCAACTATTCTATGACCCTGCTATGACCCAAACAGCAGGCTCATAGAATAGCACCATAAAGGTCCTGTGAAAAAAAAAATTCACTGCAACAAAAAGCAAATTACAGATAAGGAAGGAAGCAGGTGCCAGCCAGACTGGAACTTTCAAAATTACTGACACATTAATGAAACACAAATTAATTGATGGCAGTTGAAGAAGGGCAGGTGTGCTTGCTTTTTTCAACCACCATAATCTACAGTGATAAATAAACCTAATAGGTGCCAGTGAGGATGTACTAGAGGGTGGCATGGGTGTCCCAGAGGGTGGCAGTGGTGAAACAGAGGGTGCTGTGAACCTGTGATGATAAACCAGACGTAGAAACAACATAGTCGCGGCCGTTGCAAGCCGAAAAGTAAGTTCGCAATTGCGAACTTGTCCCAAAATCGGCGCGAACACGCGCCAACACAAAAAACGGGCAAATCCGCTAGAGTTCGCGGATCTTCGCAGATTGCGAATCCGTAAATACGCAAATTCGCGGATTGCCAATCCGCAAAATCCGCCCATTCTTAGTCCCAAATAGGAGGTTGATTCATATGTCGGGAGGGACTGTAGGGGGAGAAAGTCCACCGGACACCAGGGATTATGCCTTGGCCAAAAGAAAGCGGTGCAGATGTTGCACTCTAGTTTGTCCCATTTGGGACAACTTTCTTTTGCCTCGAAGGTAAAATCCCTGGTGTAAGTTTGGGGAAACCTCCTCCTTTGGAACAAACGTCCTATCTGACCCCCCCCCCCCCCCCCGTGGGGGAGGCAGAAAGACACGATTGCCGGGGTATGGCTTGAACCCAGGGTAGGTAGCCCCCTCCTTTTTTTGTTTTGGCACCGTTTTGAATTCTGTGCTTTGTAGTGGGCTTTCTGCCCTCCCAACCCGGGACAAATTAAAGTCAAACCCAAGTCTGGCCTACGAGTGAAGTAGTGCGGGGGAGCATCCTCTCGTAATGGTTCTAATTGACCCTGGTTTAATCTGTTCCTGTTGCAGGCACTAGTCCCAGCCATACAAGTGGTGCAGTGCTTTTATTGGCACAAGTGGGGTAACGTTGGGTGATAGGTATTCTGTGGGGTCCTGTGGAGACCAGAAGTTTCCATCACAGAAATGTAAGGAAAAGTTTGACTTTATGCAAAGTTTGAAGGTTGCAGTGCATTGTGGGTACGAAAACCTTCTGGAATCCATGCATACCACACTTTTTAAAAGGTCTGTGATTTGTAGATTTTCATGAGTGGCGCTACAAGTACTGCAGCTACCCTGATTGCTTATCTCTCTTCGTAGTGCATTAGGGCCTTTTGTTTCGTGGTCTTGTGCTCACCCACATGTGGGGTACCGTTCTTATTGGAGGCCAAGTGGGAACTCAGAGTGGTAGGAAATATGTGGCTCCCTGCAGATTCCAGAAATGTCTGTCACAGAAATGTGAGGAAAATGTGTTTTTTTAACCAAAGTTTGACATTTGCAAGGGCTCCTGGTCCTAATTACCTAGTGAGAGCCACGCAAGTCATGCATCCCTATATTCCCCTGGTTGTCTAGTGTGCAGGTTTGCTAGGTTTCCCTAGGTGCCGGCTGAGCTAAGGCACAAAATTCACAGCTATCCGCTTTGCAAAAAAAAGGGTAATTTTCAAGTGGAAAAATGTGATGTATCCATGTTGCATTTTGGGTCCGTTCCTGTCATTGGCACTAGGCATGCCCACACAAGTGAGGTATAATTTTTATCAGGAGATCTGGTGGAGGTATGCTGGGTGAAAGGAAGTTTGTTGCTTCCCACAGATTCCGGAAATTTCCATCACAGAAATATGAAGGACATTGTTTTTTTAAATTCAGGTTTTTTGCAAGGGATTCTGGGTAAAATAAAAAAAGCTAATGAGAGCCACACAAGTGACGCCACCCTAGATTCCTCCAGGTGTCTAGTTTTACAAAATGTGCAGCTTTGCTAGGTTATCTAGGTGCCGGCTGAGCTAGGGCTCAAAATTCACAGCTATCCACTTTGTATAAAGAAAGGGTCAGCTTTGTGTGGAAGAATGTGATGTATCCATGTTGGGTTCTGGGCCCTTTCCTGTCGCTGGCAATAGGCCTACCCACATAAGTAATGTACCATTTTTATCAGAAGACTTGTGGCAACATAGAGTAGGACAACATTTGTTATTACCAATTTTGCTGTATTTGTGTCTTCCACATATAAGCCAGTATGTAAGAAAAAAAGACATTTTGAAAATACCCTCTGAATCACATGCTAGTATGGGTATCCACAAAATCAGAAATGTACAAATAGCACCATGCTTCTAAACTCCATATCTGGTGAAAATTTCAGAAATGCATAGGTTTTCCTTGATACCTATTTTTCACTCTGCATTCACTAAATGAGTTGGTTTGTACTTGATACACAACGAAAAAACATCATATGTTGCAGCTCAGTTGTTGGCTCTGGGTACCTTGGGTTCTTGGAGAACCTAAAAACCCTATGTATTCCTGCAACCAGAAGGGTCTAGAGCAGTGATACTCAAAGAACAACCCTCTTGACCTTTACATGCAACCCCCGCCCCCCCCCCCCCCGGTGAACAGCAGCGCGAGCTGCTGTTTAGTTACTGAGCATTAATAATCAGATTTTTATTTTGTAAATAATCGGACAAGCATTTACTAACCTGCAAATAAATGCTTGCCTGTTTATTAAAAAACTTTTTAGACCTCCTTACACAATCCCTTATCCACCCAAACACTCTACCGCCACCTTGCTGGCATCAGTGTGGCCCTTGGGACACCACAGACTGTACTTTGTGGCCCCTGGGCAAATGTTTGTGAGTACCCATGGTCTAGAGGATGCAATGGTATATTGCTTTTGTAAATCGGTAATTGTGACAAAAAGTTACAGATAAAGAAAATCACAAACGCTGTTATTCTTTCTCATTTTCTAATTTTCCATATTTCTTTATTTCCACTATTAGTTTCTTTGGGAACACCGGGAGCGATCTACATGTGTAACCCCTTGCTGAATTCAGAATTGTCTACTTTTCCGAAATCTAAAGCTTTCCTGGGTCACTCATGGGTTTCACACTGGTTTCCACCACAAACTGGGAGTAGGTTGAAAGCACAAAAATAGGAAAAATGTGCTACCTCTTTGAAAAATGCCAACACTGTGGTAAATAAATAAATGTTTTGATTCAGCTCTGCATGTTCCTGAAAACTGACGAGATAGTGACTTTAGCACTGCAAACTGTTAGTTGATACCACTTTTATGAAAAAAAATTGACACTTTTATCCCAAGCATTTTTTCCTATTTTTCCCCAAAAACTCAAAATGCAGGTATATTTTATCTATTTTCTTGTCGTCGCCAGGGGAATCCACAAACGTTGGGTACCTTTGCCGTCACAATGATATTGGAAAAAAGGACGCATATTTGATGTGAATAGCTAATGTGAAGGTGGGGGGGGGGGGAGAGGTACGGCGGCCTAATTGTGAAGTACCCCAAATAGCCAAAAAAAAAGGGCTCAGCACTCTTGGGTGGGGCAACGGGGCAGAGAGAGGGGCAGCAGTTAAGGGGTTAAATGGGACGTTCAGAAGGTCAGTGTTCAAATTAAATGGAAAGGGAGAAAAACATTGCCCTGCTTTACACCCTAGGTGATTTTGAATTCCTTTTTGTAACACCGAGTTTGGATGATTTCAAAATTTGAGTGTTATTGGGTTATCATTAAATTGTCACTGTAATTTCTTTTTCTTTTATAAGAAGGCAACGTTTGGCATGAAGAATTGTATCAAAATATGAAAGCTTTGCAAGTTTTCATACATTCTGGATTGGATATTAATGCAATTTCTTTTCACCCCACTCCATTTTTAATACACGTTTTGTCTCCTAGATCACCCATGCTTCTTCTGGCCATTCTTATAAATTAGATGAAAAATGTTCAAGGAAATTGGTACTACTATCAATTGGAGAAAAAAACAACAATAGGACAGTTGATTAATACTGTCTGCCCTCCTAAAAGTGAGTTTGCTTATCACCTCCCTTCTGGACAGAAGTATTTTGCCCTCTGGGTTACACTTCCTGAAAACCAGAGTTATAGCAATGTAATTATTCCTGCTTCTAGCTGGCTGCTTAAGAGGCCATCCTTATATCCAGTGTTTCATTTGCAAAAGAATAAGTGCTGGCACCCAAAGCCCGAGGCCAGTGCTAATAAATGTTAGAATGCCAAATATCAAGGCTACATAATATTTAACCCAGAGGCCTCTTTAATCCACTACTGGGCACTTTATTCCCCTCTATCTCACTCTTTCAGATTTCTCCATTCTCCCTTTGTGACTTTTCTTTGTTTTTCTCTTCCCTTTGTTTGTTTTCCCTCTCTTGCTCTTGGGAAATGTCTGATCAGGACAAATAAATGCCAGACTCCAAAAATGAGTGTCGGTGGTCCCCAATGGCAACCACTGGGTCACATTAACCACAGCTTATGGTAAATCCAGTTTTCAGGTGCTATGAAACCAGGTAGCTTCTACAATGCATGTAGCAAGTACAGCTGTCCATACAACCCCAGGAGCCAAGTACAAACAAGAGCACTGAAATGTTAAGAACCTCCTCCTTAGGCTGTTGTAGTGGGTTAGTGAGGAGACTAGGTCTCATGAAGGAATGTGTGAATGAGAAAGTCTGATACAGCAATATATAACTGGATTATCTTAGTTCTATTACTTTGAAAGACGTATTCTCTTTAGTTCATTTGTGTAGTATAAATGCAAAAGCTCAGTAATTGAAAAAGAAGTCCACGCAATCGGGTGGCAGTCGGCCTTCGTGTGGGTCTGACCACGTATGTTCCAAGGAGGACACGGTATACAAGGGTTCTTCTGACTAGATTGTGTTTTAGAATGTCCAGCATGAGCTACAAGCTTAGTGACTATGCATTTCCTGGATCGTGCACAGCTTCACCAATGCGCTCATGGGGACTTTACAGTTGCAACAGCTCATTTGGTGACAATTTCATCAATGACACCAGAACAATGCATTCTTCACTATTAGCTGGTGGTAGTGAGTTCTTTAAAGCTGAAAGGACAAAGAAAGGGGACCGCACCCTCCCAGAAATGTTCGGCAAGGGACAGACGAAGGGAGACAAAGGTCAGTCGTCCCCGGGAGCGTCCAGACAACACAGCGACTTGCATGAGGGTGAACTCCCCATCACCAAATCCTTCCTTGAGTCTTTATTTAACTCCCTCCGAGATGACTTTCAAACCCTGAAGCAGGAGGTTGCTGGGGAGGTCCGAGAGATCAGGAGGGAGGTTGATGGGCTCGGAGAACGCGTGGCCACCATCGAAGATGCGGACCGCGCAAGGGATGAGGAAGTGGAGCAGCTGCAGCAGGACGTACTGTGCTTGAAGGAGCAACAAGTGGACCTACAGGACCACGCGGAGGATTTGAAAAACAGGTCTAGGAGGAATAACATACGGGTCCGGGGGGTTCCAACTAAAGAGGAGGGAGCGGACGTCACCGGCTACCTGCAAGCCCTCTTCTGAGACATTCTGGGGGAACCGGCGGACTTTGAGATCCGGATTGACAGGGCACACAGGGTTGGGTTGGCAAGGCATGCATCCGCCCCCCCCCGCCAGACATTTTAGCCTTTTTGCCGGACTTTCCCATTAAAGAACGCATCCTCAGGGAAGCACCGCGGAAACGACCCCTGCGGTTCCAGGGCCATTCTGTGCCCCTTTTCCAGGACTTATCAGCGATTACGCTACACAAATGCATGGCCTTTAAGGTCGCGACGGACTTCCTGAGAAGCAAAGAGATTCCGTACTCCTGGGGGCACCCTTTCCAACTGATATTTAAATGGAACGGCGCCCTGCACCAGCTTCGATCCCTCCAAGAGACATGCACGTTGTTGGGCATCGCCCAAGCGGAGGAGAGTGCTACGCCGACACCATCACGCCAGCCCTCCAGGGATGGTTGGCAGCAAATAGCACGACGCCGCTTGCCGGCGGTGGGCCTGAAGCCGGATGCCCAAACCATCCAAAAGGAGATGGACAACGCCATCCAGGAGGTGGCCAAAGACACCACATCTTCAGACTGAGTTTTCTTCGGGGGGAGTACCTACCAGCATTTACCATTAAGCACAGTCCGGGGGATGGGAGGGGGGGCCACGGGGAGCGACATGGCTGCACGTCCACACAGGTAACTCACCACAGCCCTGCGCCATATGAGGGCAGGACTGGGAATTAGATCAGGTTCTGGGAACGGACTAATGTTCGGGAGTTCTGTGTTGGGGTTAGGGAGGGGGGGAGGGGGGATCGAGGATCTGGGATTGGAGTGGCTGGTGTTGGGGGGGCTGGGGGTGCGGGTGGAGTTGGGGGGGACTTGGGGGCTGGGGCTGGCAGGGGGGTGGTAGGGAGGGTGTTGGGGGTGGGGGCCGCCCCTCTGTCCACCTTTCTTTTCTGTTTTATTTCCCACATGCTGCACAGCGCTCCGGAGTCAACTTTGAAAGACGATGACTCACTCCAGGCTTAAAATTCTCACCCTTAATGTGCGAGGGCTCAATAACCCCATCAAACGGCGAGCAGTCTTGTCCCTTTTAGAGCATTCCACAGCTGATCTCTGCCTCCTCCAGGAGACTCACTTACTACCGAAAGATCAGCACCGACTTAAAACTCGTGCCTTCCCCACGCAACTTTTTTCGTCCTCCCCCAAGAAAGTAGCAGGGGTAGCAATATTAGTATCCAAATCATTTCCGGGCAAAGTCCTCTAACGGGAAGCGGAGATAAAAGGGCGACTATTGGTACATCGCTTTTTAATAGCAGGGCAGACAATACTGGTGGGCTCGGTATACGCGCCTAACGAGGGCCAGGAAGCCTTTCTCCAGAAGGCGTTCGCAGCAGCCACAGCAAACACCGAACGACATTTACTGCTGGGAGCGACCTTAACTTAGTCTTCCATAACACGGCAGATCGCTCCTGCCAAAGGTCGGGTTAGGTGGGGTCCCTTTCCAAGTCTGGGCACGTACACCTCCGGGATTTAGGCCTTACTGATCTATGGAGACACCTCCACCCACGCAGTACCGCCTACACCTACCATTCAGGGGCCCACAAGTCCTACGTTAGGCTCGATTACTTCCTTTGCGCCTCCCGGCTAGTACCGCAAGCACAAGACGTAGACATCTTGCCGGCCTCATTATCTGACCATTCCCCGGTGGTGGCCACATTCCTCTTACCAGCTGCACCCACCCCACAAAGACACTGGCGCCTCAGGGAAACCCTCCTCCATACCCCATCAACGGTAGAGCGGATTAAATCCGCTATCACACATTTTCTGACCCACAGCGACAACACCGACACAACACGGGCCACACAGTGGGCTGCCCTTAAAGCTGTCCTGCGAGGCGAATTTATATCTATCGCTACGGCCAACAACAAAGAGCGAGCGCAGAAACGGGCCGAAATTGCGCAACGTGTGGCAGAGTTGGAGCAGATTCACCAACGCACGGGGGCAGCGCGGGCGTGGCGCCAACTGTGCGCCGAGAGGAAGATGCTGGCCGCTCTGGACCAAGACACTGCGGAATATGGGGCCCTCTGTCTCCGGCAGGCCTATTACGCGAGGGGGAGATAGATGCGGACGACTGCTAGCGAATAAGCTGCGGGTGCAGCGCCAGAGACAGGGGGTACAGGCTATACGGACCGACCAAGGTGACCTAGTTTCTGACGACGCGGCGATAGCGGAGGCCTTTGGGGGCGTTCTACGAGTCCCTTTACACCGGCGACGCCCTTGACTCGCAAGCAGGTCAGAGCTACTTGCAGGGGGCGAGCCTTCCATCTCTGAATTCGGCCCAGGCGGATTTCCTGGATAGACCCATTGGTCTTGAGGAGGTGGTGTCAGCGATCTCACGCCTGAAGCTGGGGAAATCCCCCGGCCCCGACAAGTACCCGGTGATCTTTTACAAAACATTCTGTCACCAGGTGGCCCCCCTATTACGGGATCTTTTTGACTCCTTTGCTCAACCCGGTGCAATTCCCACAGTTATACCGAAACCTGGCCGAGACACAACCCGTTGTAGCTCGTACCGGCCGATCTCGCTTTTAAACATTGACTTCAAACTGTACACAAGCATACTGGCGAGCCGGTTAGCACCTTACATGCAACAGCTGGTGGAGCCGGACTAGGCCGGCTTCATACCTCAGCGGCAGACCAGTGACAACACTAGGCGGGTCCTCCACCTCATTGAGGCAGGGTCGCGTACGCGCCAAGATTGCATGCTCCTCGCCATAGATGCCGAAAAGGCTTTCAATAGGGTGCACTGGCCCTACCTGGAACAGGTCTTGCACCTCTTCGGCTTGGGGGATGTTTTTTGTACCCGTGTTTTGAACTGCTACAGACAGCCTAATGCTGCAGTGCGCGTTAATGGGCACACCTCCTCCCGCTTCTCGATCAGCAGAGAAGGATGCCCCCTCTCCCCTATCCTGTTCGCCCTCTATATGGAACCGCTGGCGCAGAGGATTCGGCAACACGCCCTCATCAAAGGCATCCCATTCGGGGGGGGCATACACAAGATCAGCCTCTACGCTGATGATATTTTACTCTCCCTCACCGATCCTGTCCAATCTCTCTGTGCGCTTTTTATTGAACTACATAGCTTTGTCGGGTTTAAAATTAACACCGACAAATCGACTGCCCTCAATGTCTCCCTATCGGCCGAGACGTTGGCCGAGGTGCAGGGGGAACACGATCTACAATGGTCTTCCACCACGGTCCCTTACTTGGGAGTCCTCCTGGGCCCCACCATCCCAGCCACTGTAGACGCAAACTATACCAGACTTCGCACGCAGCTCCGCGGAGAACTCCGGAGATGGAAGCGCCATTCCCTCTCCTGGCTTGGGCGGATAGCCGCTACCAAGATGACTCTCCTGCCACAGAAACTTTATCTGTTTCAGACCCTTCCCTTGCGACCACCGTCGGGCTGGATCCAACAGACACAGTCCGAGCTGGCGCGCTTCAAACAAGCCATCGCAGTCCTCCCACCTTGCCATGGAGGAGTAGGGATACCGGATCTTCAACTCTATTTTTACGCGACGCAGCTCAGAAGCTTAGTGGAATGGCATCAGTTGGAATCTGGCAAAAATTGGCTCTTTTAGGACCAAGCTGTGGCGGGCATGCCCCTACAGGGGATTCCCTTTCTCCCCAAATGCTACCGGCCGCCTAACCTCTACGCATCCCAGATCACAGGTACTGTCATGGAGGTGTGGGATCGGGTCGCCACCAAACACAAACTAACATCCTTCCCCTCCGACACCGTTATTCGCCAACCCCGACTTCACCCCGGGCCTCGATCCTAAGGCTTTTGCGGCCTGGTGACACTCCCCTTGCAGGGCCATAGGACATCTTTTTAATCTGAACGCTATTCTCTCCTTTCAACAGATGAGAGGACTATGGCATCCCAGAGGGTGGTAGGCTACCATATATGCAGGTGCGGCACTGGGCGCTTCACCCAGAGGTTAGACCAGGAGCGCAGCGACATCTTACTTCCTATAAGAAGTGGCTAGTAACTCGCACTTCCGATAAAAAAATAATTTCTGACCTGTACCAACATCTCCTCCTAACGAACATTTACACATACAACGCTGGTAGGTGTCGGTGGGAGTGGAAGCTAGGGGGGGGCCCTTACACACAAAGAATGGAGCGGCATCTACCACAGAGCTAGACACTCCTCATATCATGCGGGCCTGACTGAAACCCTGACCAAAGTGGCCACTTACTGGTACCATACGCCTGAGCACCTTCATCAATTTGACCCCCGCATTAGTGACCGCTGCTGGAGAGGGTGTGGGGGAAAAGGCACGCTAGAACATTTGCTATGGAGTTGCGACCGCCTGCAGGGGTACTGGGGCACAATACTGGATGACATAGATTCCCATTTAGACTGCCAACTCCCTCGATTCCCTGCTTACATTCTGCTGGGGCTGCCCAACGCCTTGATGTATCCCTTGAAATCAAGAAGACGCTGCCTCCTCGCTATCGCTCTAGGGGCGGCCCGCAAAACATTTTGGCACACTGGAGGACTCCACAAGCCCCCCCCACACACAGGCTGGTTGCATAGGTTGTGAATGGTGCTCGGCATGGAGAAACCGTCCCTAGCACGGGATGGGAGGGGGGAGGAATTCCCCGAATCATGGCAGCCCTTTTTGACACTGCTCACAGGGAAATTCCGTGAACTGAGCTGTCCCCGCTATCTACGCCTTCTGCGTCTGGCAGATACCCCAATTCCGGACCAGGAGGCACCCACTCGCAAACAAAAAGCCACGCACTGATGACTCTTTCACTTTCTTTTTTCTCATAATGGGGTTATCCTTTTGATTTGTGGACAGAGGGGGGAAGGAGAGGGAAGGGCCATGTTGTTTTGTTTAAGGGAGTTATTTGTGACCTGCATTGCTGCTCAGCTCCTTACGGCACAGAGTATGCTTGTCTTTATTACATCGGAGCTTACCCTGCTACGATGGAAAGTTTGAGGTCCTATTGTTTTGTCTTTTTTGAAATCTCAATAAAAGATTTAAACCATAAAGCTGAAAGGACTGCAGGGCACCATAGGGTGCTGAGAACTCTAATGGGGTGGCAGTCGTGGGGAGAAGGAAAGCCCTCTTGGGTGGGGTCTGCTGGAAAGCAGTAGGGTGTCCTGCAGGCCTTTTTTCCCTTTGCTCTTCTGATGTATGCAAAAATATGCTTTCTCAAGAGACAGACATGAAGAGAATGGGAAAGTATTATTTATTTTTTGCTGTGCAGGCTTTAGTTGGGCTGGTCGGTGGTCGCAGCACGCTGGTCATGAGTAGAATTGCCCTTCAGGCAGTACCACAGCAGCTGTGGACATTGGTTATTAAAATGAGATGAGAGGGTCACATGTCACTCCTTCATAGCAACAACCAAGATTCCTCTCGCTAACCTAGTCCTTTCCTTAGTCCGGGTGTATGGATCTCCAACAAGTCAAATTTAAACATGAATATCAGATTTTCAGGCCCAGTTTACAATTAAAATCTATGTCCGTGTGTTCAGTCCAGGCACTGGTGAAGAAATCAAACTTCTAGAGGTAAGATTTAGTTGAAGTGTGTATTGCTTTAGGTACATTTCAGCTTCATGGTAACCTACATCTCACAAGCATCAGCATCACTCTGGCAAGTGGCAATGGCACTGGCAAGTGTATTATAGTGCTAGCTGGAAATGTGTGTTCCTCTCAGGCTGTCTTGCTGTAAATACATCAAGGCCCAGGCACATGCTCCTGTCAGTGTGCAGTCAGCACATCTCTTTTGTTCAGGTAATAGCAATTGCCCTCACTATCATATTTCAGGTGGTTCTGCTTTCAGGCCACAGGCTGAGCTGTATGATCTGGCTTGATCCAGTGAAATGAATACAATGTCATTCTCTGCCCCACTGAAGTGTTGGTAATCTGAACCTGTCGCCCCGCCATGGCTATAATGTCTTGTGCAGCGACGGTGAGGTGTATATAGTGGAGAGTCATGAGCATAACTGTGTTAATGGGAGACCGCCACCAGAAAGGCCTCCAACTGTCTCTGTAAACGCTACTACTTGGGGCTTCATGCATAAATCACCAGCCTGAGGTAGTCCAATCGTTCATGTGTAGTAGAGCATGCTTTACTTAAGTTCCTCTCAAAATCGAAGAAAACACGTGGACCCAGTTATGACCGGCTACATGGATTTACTATGGATAATAACTGCCAAGCTGGGGTACAGATAAAAAGGCCTGGACTACATGACTATCACTCAGCTTCCAGTTATCATGGCCTGTATGTGTGGATATTAATCACCCATCTGCTGTAGATGTGAGTAATATGCTTTGGAGCAATGTGCAAGAAACCTTGTAGAGCACTTGGTAAAGTCTTCTGCGCGAAAGATGTACCAAGTTATTCAAAAACAGTGAAATGAGGAGCAGGAAGACGTGCCGTTTGAGCCAGAGGCTTTAAACCCTATACTTGTTTAATGTCCTATATTCAGTGATTGAATTCCTACCACTGTACAGATTTAAGATGGGAACTTATGGGAAGGGTCCGATATAGAAAGTCAAAGGGCGTTATGTAGGAGGCTGGCTCTGTATATACCTTACCAAAATGAGGTATAGTGTGCCCAGAGTCCAATGGAACCCCAAAACTAGGCAGAGGTAAAGTAGATAGCACCTGTTAGACCTGTGAGCCCTAGGGTGGTCTAACGCTGCATTTGTTTCCCTTTCTGCCTCAGTTTTTACCGCCATTTTTATGTTGCACCTAGGACCTTGGGCGCCTTACCGCTGCTGAACAGTGCTGAGGTGCAGGTGCTCTCTCCTAACATAGTTGCCATCGGCCCCTACTACTGCGGAGTGGCCACTGTCCTATCTGCGCGCTAGTAGTTGGGATCAGGCTACTGTAGCCCTGAGAATCCTGCCTCTTGTCACCAGAGAAGCCACCACAGAGTCCCTAGGGCCTTCTTGAATCATCCCACCCTCTAGGCTGGCGCCAGAACTTGCTGCCTTTTTGTAGAGTCACCTGACCTAGGGTTAGAAAGGCAAAGGAGGGAAACCTGAGAGTCAGTTGGTGCACCACTGGACCTGGGGACCCTCCGCCGGAGTATAGGCTGCTGAGCTAGGGGGAGGCTACACTACTGAGGCTGACTGATCTTAGGCCCTGCTGCCCCAAGATAGATGTGATCCTACCAGCTTGCTGACCTTCCCCTGCTTGAGGGTAATCAGGGATACCAACTCCAGTGTGCCTGCCAGGGACTTCCATCTTTCCTCCCCCTGCAACTAAACCCTGCAACCAACTGCTGTAAATCCTTCCTTCCACCTTCTGATAGCGCTATGCCAACTCAGCGCTGTCCTTCAAGAACTTGCCACCACCTGCGAGCCCTGTGCTGGGGCGCTGCTGGGCGCCCACGACCTGACTGTGCTGCCATTGCGACTGGAGTCGCACCTCGCGCGCTAATACTGTACCCCCCTCCGTGCAGAGTCAAGGAGTGCGATCTGCCCAAGATCACCGCCACTGAGTGAGTGAGTGCTTTGCCCTGAAGAAGCACTGTATCTCGAGAACACCGCTGCAGCCCAGGCGCTGTTGTGTGCAAGGACGCTGTGGCTGAGATCACCGCCGCAGCCCAGGCATCAAGGAGGGAAGAAGCGCTGTGACAAGGGACGCCGCCGTGGCCCCCAATTCCAAGGGAGGGCCGCCGCTGCTTCAGTGAAGGCCGCCCTGGACCTGGAGCACGCAACTGGGGTGCCGGCCGCATCACCGGCCGCGCCCCCAGAAGCCGCATAGCAATTGGACCACGGGCCCCGAGACAAGCTCGGAGCTGGCAACAGAGTTCAGGAGAGAAGGTCCGGGGAGTGAGCAAGACCGAGAGACCCCCGGCATGGGAGAAGTGAACAGCCTCCCCCCAGCCATGCTCTGAGTGAGAGAAGCAAGGGCCGACTGGGAGCAGGGGCCTCCCGCACCTGCATGTAACGGCGCAGAGGTAGGAATTACGTCTCCCCAGCCCCACAGACCAAGCGGTGAGTGGAAGGGGATCTGGGGCCTCTGCTCATGCGGAGGCACCACCCCCTAGAAGCCGAGAAGGCCCAAAGGGAGCATGGGGCCTGGACTAGGCAGCGCAAGACTCTCAGGCGCCTGATAACACTGCCTGAGAACTGTTCTTTTTCCCCCTGCTGCCGTGCCCCTTCTGAAACTGCTGGGAGCTTGGGCCCAAGATGCGACAGCTGCCCACATTGTACCTCTACGTATGGCTGGCCCGCATCAGGTGAATCTGTGCAGGAGGGCTGGGGCCTAAATTGAATATAGAACTGCCCTTGTTATTGATTTACCCTGTGTGTGTTTTGTATACTTGTCTTTTATGAATTGATATTCGAAATAAAGACTTTCTGAACTGAACTGATTTACCCTACCTAAATGAGTCTGCATGCCCACATTGAGTAGGATTCGTAGGAAGGTTCTCCCATATCACCCCGTGGTTTAGGAGGGATTACCTGGATATAAACACGGCATAAGAAATATTGCCTGTAGTGAACCTTGGAAGAAGCACCCCGTGAGCGGATGGGGCACCTGCTGTGGTGGCCTCGGAGTCCACGGAGGATGACGTTGGACCTGTGGGGGACTTGCCAACCCCTGACCCCTGCAGAGTGGCAGGTGAAGGGAGGGCCTACCCGGGAGGAATTCCGTCAGGCGCAGAGGGAATGCCCCACATTTGAGGGGAAGCGGCGACAGGCTGAAGCCCAAGAAGCTGGAAATGCTGCTGGAAACTATCACATCTACTGGGAGGATGGCCTTCTTTACAGTGAGCCTAAAGCTCTGATGCATGGATCCTTGAGGGCCTTAGTGGGCCCCCAATGCTATCGAGCCTTTTTACTGGAGTTAGCTCATGAGATTCCCCTGGCGGGGCACTTGGGCCAAGATAAGACGTTTGCTCGTTTGGTCCCACCCTTTTATTGGTCCAGGATGAGGATCACCTCTGACACCTTCTGCAAGACTTGCATGACTTGCCAGGCCAGTGGGAAGTTCGGGACCAAGTTGAAGGTCCCCCTGGAACCACTACAGGTCGTCGGAAGCCCTTTTGAGCGGGTAGGTATCGACCTTGTCGGGCCTCTGGATCCGCAGACCACCTCTGGATACCGGTTCATCCTAGTTCTGGTGGACCACGCCACCCGGTACCCAGAGGCCATTCCTCTGAGGACCATCACTGCACCTGCGTTGGCGCGGGCCCTGATGGGGATTTTTACCTGGGTGGGTTTCCATATGGTCGTGGTGTCGGACAGGGGCACCAACTTTGTCTGCCTACATGCAGGCCATGTGGAAGGAGTGTGGGGTGACTTATAAGTTCTCTACCCCTTACCACCCCCAGACCAACAGGCTCGTGGAGCCTTTCAATAAGACCCTGAAGGGAATGATCCGGAGTTTGCCAGCGGACTTGAGGAAGAAGTGGGACGTCCTCTTGCCCTGTCTTTTGTTCTACAGGGAGGTGCAGCAGAAGGGGGTAGGTTTTAGCCCCTTCGAGCTACTGTACGGACACCCTGTTAGGGGACCCCTCAGTCTCGTAAAGGAGGGGTGGGAGAAGACTCCTAGGAGGCTTCCCCGGAACGTAGTGAGCTACATGCTGGCGTTCCACAGTCAGATGGCCAAGTTGTGGAAGGAGGCATCCGACAACCTGGAGGCCAGCCAAGCAGTCATGAAGAAGTGGTACGACTGGAGTGCCCATCCGGTGGAACTGGAAGCTGGACAGAAGGTGTGGGTCATGGAGCCCGGAGAGCTTAGCGCCCTCCAGAACTGGTGGACTGGGCCGTACGAGATACTGGAGAAGAATGGCCCGGCCACGTACATGGTGGATCTTAAGACCCCACGGCAACCCCACCGAGTGTTGCATGTCCACCGCCTCAAGCCGCACCACTAGAGATCGAAACTTACCCTCCTGATGGTTACTGACTGGAGCGAGGAGGAAGAGAGCGAGCCTCTTCCGGACCTCCTGGCGTCCCATGAGAAAGATGGATCGGTGGAGGGAGTGGTCCTCTCCCCGTCCCTTACACCGGAGCAACAGAGGGACTGCTGCCAGTTATTGGAGCAGTTCGCCTCCTTATTTTTCCACACTCCTGGAATCACCCACCTGTGTACCCATGACGTGGACACAGGAGACAGCCCCCCCCGTCAAGACCAAGTCATATCGGCTGTCAGAAAAGGTGAAGACCAGCATCCAGCGCAAAGTCACCAAGATGCTGGAGCTGGGTGTGATCGAGCCGTCCAGCAGCCCCTGGGCTGGTCCGGTGGTGTTGGTACTAAAAGCGGCCCCACGCTCACCCGATCCCTAGGGCGGATGAGCTCATTGACCGGCTAGGGGCAGCCCGATACTTAAGCACTTCCGATCTTAAGTCAGGATACTGGCAGATTACCATGGCAGACGGAGCCAAGGAGAAGACTGCTTTCTCCACCCCAGAGGGCCACTTCCAATTTCGAATGATGCCCTGTGGATTAAAAAACGCTCCTTCCACCTTCCAGCGGTTGGTAAACCAGGTACTTTCTGGCTTAGAGGCCTTCTCAGCTGCCAACCTGGATGACATAGCTGTCTTCAGCAGCAGCTGGGAGGACCATCTGGAGCATCTCCAGGAGGTGCTGCAGACCCTGCAGCAGGCTGGCCTAACCATCAAGGCCAGCAAGTGCCAGATCGGACAGGAATCTGTCGTCTACCTGGGGCACCTGGTGGGCGGGGGTAAGGTGCAGCCCCTCCAGGCCAAAATCGAGACCATCCTGGAGTGGGAGCCGCCCAAAACCCAGACAGAGGTCAGGGCTTTCCTGGGCCTAATGAGTTATTACTGCTGGTTTATCAAGGCTATGGCACCATCGTGGCCCCCCCCTGACCGAACTTACATCTATGAAGCAACCACGGAAAGTAATTTGGACAGATGCTTGCCAAAAAGCCATCAACACCCTCAAGCAGGCTCTGTGCACTGCTCCGGTGCTTAGGGCTCCGGACCTCACCCAGGAATTTATTGTTTAAACGGATGCCGCTGAGCATGGCATTGGGGCAGTACTCTCACAAATCAATGAGGAGGGCCTAGACCAACCTGTGGCCTTCATATCTAGGAGGCTACTATCCCGGGAACAGCGGTAGAGTACCATCAAACGGGAAGCTTTTGCTGTGGTTTGGGCCTTAAAGAAGCTGAGGCCATATCTCTTTGGCTCTCACTTCCTGATTCAGACCGACCACCGGTCCCTCCGCTGGCTCATGTAGATGAGGGGCAAAAACCCTAAATTGTTGAGGCGGTCCATTTCCCTCCAGGGTATGGACTTTAGGGTGGAACACAGATCCGGAGTAGACCACGCCAACACTCTCTCTCGGTTCTTCTGCCTTAGTGATGAGAACTCCCTAGAGGTTGGGTAGCTCTCCCCACTTTCGGCTGGGGGGACAGTTAGACCTGTCAGCCCTAGGGTGGTCTTACCCCACATTTTCTTCCCTTTCTGCCTCAGTTTTTACCGGCATTTTTTTGTTGGACCTAGGGCTCTGGGCGCCTTACTGCTGCTGAACAGTGCTGAGGAGCAGGTGCTCTCTCCTAACAACATGGTTGCCATAGGCCCCTGTTACTGCGGAGTTGCCACTGTCCTATCTGTGCGCTAGTAGTTGGGATCAGGCTGGGACATACTGTAAACCTGAACGTGCCGCCTCTTGTCACTAGAGAAGCCACCACAGAGTCCCCAGAGCCTTCTAGAATCTTCCCACCCCCCAGCCTGGTGCCAGAACTTGCTGCCTTTTAGTAGGGTCACCTGACCTAGTGGTATAAAGGCAAAGGAGGGAAACCTGAGAGTCAGTTGGTGCACCACTGGACCTGGGGACCCTCTGCCAGAGTATAGGCTGCTGAGCTAGGGGGAGGCTACACTACTGAGGCTGACGGACCTTAGGCCCTGCTGCACCAAGATAGAGGAGTGATCCTGCCAGCTTGCTAACCTTGCCCTGCGTGAGGGAACCAGGGATACCAACTCGAGTGTGCCTGCCAGGGACTTCCATCTTTCCTCCCTCTGCAACTAAACCCTGCAACCAACTTCTGTAAATCCTTCCTGTCATCTCCTGCCAGCACCAAGACTGGGAAGCACTGGGAACCCCAAGGTAAAGCACTGTGCCAATTAAGCGCTGTCCCGTAAGAATCTGCCACCTTCTGCAAGCGCTGTGCCAACTCAGCGCAGTCCTTCAAGAACTTGCCACCTCCTGCGAGCGCTGTGCTGAGGCGCTGCTGGGTGCCCAGGACCTGACTGTGCTGCCATTGCAACTGGAGTCGCACCTCACGCGCTAATGCTGTGCCCCGCTCCGCGCTGAGTAAAGGAGCGCTGTCTGCCCAAGATCACCGCCGCTGCCCGGGTACCTGTGAGTGAGTGTTTTGCCCTGAAGAAGCGCTGTATGTCGAGAAAACCGCCGCAGCCCAGGCGCCGTTGTGTGCAAGGACGCTGTGGCTGAGATTACCGCCGCAGCCCAGGCATCAAGGAGGGAAGAAGCGCTGTGACAAAGGACGCCGCTGTAGGAGAGTAGGGTCTGCTTCCTATGGTCACCCCCACTTTTTGCTGTGATACTCTGGTTTTTCGACTTTAGACTGGCTGTGGCCCAGCGAATCAGGACCACAGCCTAGCTGTTCTCTCTCTAAATTGATACCATGTACTTTAGGTACATACTAGATTGGGTATTGGGTCACCTTTGTGAGTCCCTGTATAGTGTACCATAGGTACCCAGGGCATAGGTGCATCCAAGGCCTACCAGGGGCTGCAGCATGTAATATGCCACCCCTGGCTGGCCCTCCAAACTGACACCACAGGCTGTTCACCCAGCCTGGGTAAGGTGGTGTAATCACCCCTTACTTACATATAGTATACCTATATCTACCTTATATATAGACACATATGCACCTACAAGTCACTCTTATGGCAGGCCTTATCAATCCTGGAGGCAGAGTGCTTAGTTTTATGTGAGAGGGTGCCCAGGCATGAGCTGAGCCCCTCTGCAGCTTTCGGAACCATTTCCTGATAGCTATTCTATGATATAGCCATACCATATACTCTTAAGTGCATTATAATCCTCGCGGTTAATGCTAACTTTGGTTTGGCTTTATCAAAACATGTCATGTAAGGTGTCAAACACTTTGGAATACTACCCCCCACCAGTCCTGGTGGCGGGGTAGCATTCCATCCTTCTATAGGGAGAAGACGTGTAGTTACTGGTAAACCCGGTGTTGGAAATGGGATCCCTGGCTGGCCAGGGCTTTCGCCAAAGTCAGTCAGAGACCCACACTCCCAAGTCAGGGCAAGGGAGTTACACGCCAAGATAACCCCTGCTCACCCTCTAGGTAACGTGGCGCGAGCAGCAAGGCTAAACTTGGAGGCGATGTAAGTTAAGTATTTGCGCACGCACCCCAGCAACAACACCCAGGGCCCACCACAAAGGAAACTCCACACAAGGTTATATAAAAATAGCCTTTGTATTATAATAAACATACATTAGATAAAACACACATATTGTTACACTGTGCCAACAGGCACGGGCAGAATTTACAAGGGATTATGTACAGGACAGGGCCACCTGGACCACTGTCAGGGGTATGCACTTGTAGAAATAATACTTTTAGAAATAGCACTTTAGCACATAAATCATATAATGACTTTAGCATCAAAATAGCACATGTAGCGCACAACCAGGACTTCCTGGTAAGGGGTAAACCCCTCCTACGTAACCCTAATCCCTCTAGGCAAATCACGCAGGTACTAGGACCTTAGCCTCAGGACCTAGGGAAGGAAAAGCAATCACCTAAGCATAAACACCTAGCAAAGGGAAAGAAGCAAAACACATGATGTATCAACACATTCAGAGGTGTAGCAATAACAATTGCGCAGAACTCACATTGGCACATCAATCATAAATGCGCCAGAATCACATTAGCCACAACCTGTGGCAGTCCCTAGGCCAACTGGCCTCTCTAGGGCTAGGACGCCCTGTGTCCCAAAGTCAGGGGGCCTAAACGTGGCAGCTGCCCACTAAGTGCTGGGCAGCTGTGAAGCAATGATGGTGGGGACAACGTTGGAGCCTCTCGGGCTCTGCACACAGCCCTTGTGTCCCCCAAGAGCCTTGTGGCTCTAACCAACCAGAATGGTGCTCCTGAGCCTCTCAGGCTCTTAAACACAATGTGGGCACTCACGAAATCAAAATGCCCCCTTGAGCCTCTCTGGGATCTTAAATTGAATGGGCCAAGGTGGGGCCTCTCTGGGCTCCTTCTTCAACTCTGCCCCCGAGCCTCTCAGGGCTCATAACCAAAGAAATGCCCCTGAGCCTCCGTGGCTCTGGACAAACAAAGGGGCGGCTTGTGGGAGTCCCTCGTGGACTCAAGTGGTAATGCCCCAATGCCCCCTTGTAGTTGGAGTCCCTCCCGGACTTGCATAAACAAAAAATGCCGCCAAGAGCCTTGCAGGCTCTACACGAGGGTACCCTCGAGCCTCGCAGGCTCTCGCGAATGTGGCCCCAGATGCTGGAGTCCCCCCTCCGGGGACTCGGAAATCGAACTGGCCCTCGAGCCTCGCTGGGGTGGAGAAGTCACCCCGGGGGCGCCCGCACTCACCGGCTGTCTGGGGAGGCGGCAGCTCCTCGCGGCGTCAGCTCCTCTCTGCCGGGCGTCTTCTTGCTCTCCTGGCAGCACTCCTCGGCGGGACACCCCGGGGCTTTCTCTCTCCCTCGGGAGCCCCGGAGGAGACGGCCGCTTCCTGCTTCTGGCTGTGGGGGCGGGACATCCGCTCCTTCTTCCCGGGGCCGCGCTGTGATTGGCCGGCCAGTGAGGTGCTTCCGGGTCGCTGTGGGCAGAGCGGCGGCCCGGGGGGGGGGGGGAGACTTCACGGCCAGAATCTGCAGATGCCGGGTGGGCACCGGCTCCTTTTTAAAAGGACAAATACATCGAGGTGGGCACTCGTAAAGGGCGGCAATGTCCCTGGCAGGGTGGGCACCTGCCAGGGGACTCAAAAATCGGCAAATAAGCGGGGTGAGCTCCCGTGCCGCAAATGGGCAAAACAGGGGGATCCCCACGCCGGGGAATCCCTCGAGGGCAGCAATTAAGCGGCCCAATGCCGGGTGGGCACCGGCAGAGAGATACAGCGCTTCCAAGCGCTGTAAGCAAAATAAAAGCGTTTCCAGGCGCTAGGGCAGGAAATGAGGCACTTCCAAGCGCTAGGAGGCAATTCCAGGGCTCCCAGCGCTAGAGGACAGCACAAGTCCAGAGAAAGTACTTCAGCAAGGCAGGGGGGGCACGGCTGGGCCCAGAGCCAGCTCACTGGGTCTCCAGGCAGGGAGACAGTCCAAGTGGCAGTCCTCTGGCCCAGCAGCAGCAGCAGCCCTCTCAGGATCCTGGAAGAGAACAACTTCTGTGGGGACACAGCCCCATTTTTATACTGTGAAATCCTTTGTTTGGAGGTGCAGGGTGGGGGGAGACCAGTCGCAGCTGGTCTTGGAGCACCCTTGATGGCCCAACCACCCCTTTCATTCACTGGGGAGGCTAGGGTCGTTAGACACACCACAGGGGGGCGGAGCCAGCATTGTGTGGGGAAAACCCAGCCCATCCAGGACACAGGTACACTCCTCCCACACATCACTCATGCTAATCTCACACTCACCACCGGGCAGACCCATCCAGACTTCCTGGAGCCTGGCATGCCAGCCAGCTCCAGCCAATCACGCTCCAGCACCCTCACTGCACACACACATCAATGTCCAGAAGTAGCACTTCCCTTCTAGACACATACAAGCCGCACATACCATCGTGCAGCATTCATTCTCACGAGTTCACACATACCAAACTCGAGCCTGCACTCCCCACGCATCAGGAACTACAAGGGACACACACATTCCCCATGCATTCCTATGGGAGGGCAGGCCAGCCATGCTACACGCACGCACTTTCACTCTGGGACCCAGGGAAAAGTGGGCAGAGACCCAAAAATCACTAACACAGGGTCACAAAATAAAAGCAAAAAGTTTAGGGGTGAACCTGCCCTAAGGGCCAAGTCCAACACCCGGTTAAAGTTAAACAGAGCCTCAGCATCACAAAATGGATGCTGCTGCCACAGACACGAGTCTGACCTCCTGCTGCTGGATGAAACTCTGGCAGGGGAGGCCTGGACAATAGGTTTCCTGTCAAGGGAGGTGCCAGCACCTCCCCAGACAGGCTGATGTGTATTGGGGCAGGGAGTGCTGCATCAGCAGATGCTTTTCCAGACACTGCCTGGGGCACACTAGGTGCTCCATGCATTGCCCGGTTCAAACCAATTGCTGGGACACTCCAGCCCGCTCTGGCTTGAAACTGGACAAAGGGAAAGGGGTGTAACCACCCCCTTCCCAGGTCCACCCATAGGAGGGACCTAGCAGGTAATCCAACCCCTTAACTTGGTATAAGTATAGGAGCTGAGTCCCTAGGATTTTAGATTATCCTGGAACGAAACTTTGATACTGAACTCTTGGACCTTCGACATTCCATTTCGACTGGAAGACGGGAGACATCTCCCTTGTGGTCAAGGAGTGACCACCCTGTGCAAACAGGTACTACCAGTAGCTTGCTGTTCTGCATTGTTGAGGCTCCCGCCGGAACTCGAGGACTATGTGACACAGGACATGGACTTCCAGACATCTCTGACACTGCTCGACGACTCCAGCAAAGCTGAGACCCGTAGCGGACACGAGAGACGTGGGACCGGAACTCCTGGACATCCTGCATTTTGCTAACTGCATCGACTCCTGAGGTAACTCGCAGTTGTGCATTGGGGTACGAGAAGCCCCAGACCCGAGCACCATTTGCACCGAAGCTCAGCCCTCCACACTCCACAAGTGCTGCGTGGGGCCTGCTCTTGCATTTCAGCTAGACGCGTCTTCCCGGTTCCTAGTCCGTTGGCTAGTGAGCCCCCTGAAGACTTTTCTTTGAACTTAAACTGCTTTCCTGGTTGCTCCTGGCTGGCTCCAGCTTCCCTGCAAAGGAGAAGAGCCACAGACCTTGCTGGTCTGCACTGAAGCCAATCTTCATCTCATGCGTGGATTGCATTTGCCAAGGCTTGTTGGGTCCAATATGGATACCGATGCCGCAGTCAACTAAATCCTTCGTGGGAAAGCTCAAATCTAGATCCTGGCCATCGTCGACACCTCCTGGACCTTGTGGCTGCAGAGACAAGCTTCACCTCTTCACCTGAGATCATTGCGACATCGCCTGGTTCCTTCCCGGTTTCTTCCTGGTCACTGGCTAGTGACCCAGACTCTGTCCCTTCTGCTTTCAGGTTCTTTGCTTTATCAGAGGTTAGTGTTAAGCATTTGTTGTACACACTCAATCAGCAAATGGTTTCACACACTCAAAGATTGAACTCAGACCAATTTGCTTTGTACGAAAATATTATTTAGTTATATTTATTTCTAAGAACCAAGCAAGCCTGGCACATGTTAGTGGTTTATACTTTGCAGTAACAATACAGTTTGGATTGCCGTTGTATATATTCTTTGGTTTTGTTACAGTAGAATTACTGGAAATGCAATACCATGAAATATTGTATATATACTTTGTATGACTTTTCAATAGTAGATCATGTATATTACTTTGCAGACTACTTTTCTTACACAGAGTAGTAAACCTGGATACTGCACTGGCACATTTCCTGTTCAAAGGTAAATACATGTGTTTTGGTCATTTGTACACCATTGTGTAGACTTTTATAGATTTTCCAACTCCACACAAAACTTTTTCATAAAAAACAGTCAATGTTATCCTATGGATGTTATGCTATGGGAGGAAATAGAGTTCTCGGTTAACGGGTAAGTACTTTATTGTGGGAGTTGGTTTTCTGGGGTTAGACTCGGGGGGGGGGGGGTCTCCCAGTGTTGATAAAGTACTCTCAAAGCACCCTCAGCGACACTAGGGCAGCCAGGTGCTGAGGCCCAGTGTTATCCACTGGAGGACAGGGGGCCTCCAGTTGGTGGCTACTTAAGAGCAGGCCACGAGGTTGTGGGAGCAAAGTGCCTGGACTTTAGCTCAGGGCAATTGGGGGTTCAAGTCAGCACCAATGGAACACCCTCAGCGGCACTAGGGCGGCCAGGTGCAAGGTGCTGCTTTGGCGTCGGGTGCCCTGTTACTTTCAATGGGGATTCCCCTGTTTGCAAACACACTGCAGTCTCGGGGACGAAGGTCTTCTGGGAGCAACCACCACTTGCAGAGGTAAGATGGGATGCTGGGGGTTGGCTAGACACTATTGGTTGGGCCACCCAAGGCAGTGGGGCATCGGGTGTAGGGGTGTCTTTTAGGGTCAGATCTTCTTACCAGCTCCTGGTCATGGTTGGGGGGGACCATCCGGATTGAGGCTGGTCAGTGATCACTGGATCTTGGGTCAGGATCACCAGGGAGACCTCCTTGTGGTGTTGAGCCTCTTGAACTCGGGCCGTGGGTGAAGGCTGCAGACTCACTGATTTTGCCGGAGCTGGAGTCTGTGGATGAACAAAATACAGTGTTCATGGGAGACAAAGTCTTTTCTTTGGACGGAAGGGCAGGTCCTAGGGGTTCTTGAGGTTGCTGGCTGCAGAACACACCAGAGTTTTGCTTCTGCAGGTTCGAGGTGGGGACAGGCCAGTAGGGCTGTGGCCAATTCAGTGGGCGTTGTCCTCTTCTTAGCTTCAGCACGGCTGTTCGTCCTTCTTCTTTTAGTCGTTTCTTGTTTGCTTTCTTCGGTCTGAGCTGCCCACTTAATACTGTATTTAGGGGGCGTTTTAGGGTTCTCTGGGTCAGTAGCCAATGGGCTAGTGACCGTGGGATGACTACACCCTTGGTGTGCTCACCCCATATGGGGGAGTGAGCACAATCCCTAATCCTGATTGGGAGGTGCCTTCCATTTGCAAGATGGTGGGCACTGAAGAGTAGACTTCACCTCGCATCTCCCACCTGAGGGGTGGGGTCGGCAGAGGTGGGCACACCTTCTGGGCTGGCTAATTTTTCCCGCCTGTCTTCCTGTCGACAAGGAGGGGAGACAGGAAGGGGGCCTGCTCCTGATAGCAGGAGAAGCTGAGGGTCGCATTACAAAGGCTGCAAGGCCTTTGAAGCTCCCCTGCTACTGAGGGCTCTTCCTGGCCTGGGGGAGGTGTGAACACCTCTTCCCAAAAAAGACTTTGTTTCTGGGCTCAGGGTGCGAATGCTCCCACCCCAGGGGTCCAGAAACATGTCTTGTGGTGGCAGACTGGTGTGATCCGGTCAGGGAACCCACCAGAGGCTGGTTGTTTTTCACGGGGCATCTCTAAGATGTCATCTGAATGCATTTGTCATTAACTCCCACACTTGCATCAGTGTTGGTTTAATGTTTTGAGAAGTTTGATACCAAACTTCCCAGTTTTCAGTAAAGCCATTATGGCGCTGTGGAGTTTGTAATGACAGACTCCCAGCACCATATTCTCATAATAGCATTACTGCACTTACAATGTTCAAGAATTGGCTTAGACACTGTAGGGATACAGGGCTCATGTACCTGTACCCTCACCACTGGTATAGTGCACCCAGCTAGAGGGGTGGCTGACCTATGCCAGGGCAGTGGGTTGTAGGCATGGCACACAGGGATGTGTGCCTTGTCGACTCATCACTTTGTTCTGCACCAAAACACGCAGCCTGTAATGGCAGTGTGCATGTGTTTGTAAAGGTACAGGGCCTCTAAGGGTGGCAGAGTAAGTGGTGCAGCCCTTCGAGTCCTCCCCTGGCCACAGTGCTCTTGGTACCCATGGTACCTTTTACAAATGACTGACATGTGGCCAGAGAGGTGCCGATTGGGGGTACAAGGTACAGTTGTGGCAAAGAACACAGGCCCTGGGAACCTGATTGGCAGGGACCCAGGGCACATCAAGTCAAAGTGCATCAGTAGTCTGGCAAAAAGTGTGGGGGGGGAGGTATTACTGCAAAACAAACCCAATTTCCTACATGTTAGCAAGCACCTGTCCCAGAGAGCATTGAGTAGTAAATTACCAGGTTACATATGCGTAGCAGATCTACTGATACAAGCGGTAAATAGACCCACTTATTTGTATGGATCAGGAAGCCTGCTGAGCTGCAAAATAATTTGCAGAGCTCTTTTTTTTGCAAATGTTAACAAGAACATCCCTCCCAAGGCTGGTCTCAGTTGTGGTACTGGTACAAAAGTTTTCTTCTAAAAAATTAACTTTTCTGGGGGTGCAAAAGTACAGACTTTCAAGATAGCCACGCTCGTGAGACTATTAAGGCCATCATTTGCCAAAATCAACCTCCGGATCCGTGCCATGGATGTAGCGGATATGTCCATGGCTGATGTGCCATGGACGTAACCGTTACGTCCTCGGCACAACACTGCAAAATCCCTCCGCTCTTTTCAGCAGAGGTATTTACTTTCTGTTTTTTTATATGTAATGATGATCACTGCAGGAGGGCGGCGATCCCCAACTAAACATCAGGGAGGGGGAGCAGCCCCTTTCGCAAGGGCTTTTGCTCAAGCCATAATAATTTGGGTATAGTGTGTCTTTCTGCCACCCCCTCCCCGATGGCAGATGGGAGTAGTAGCTCCCAATCTGCCGCCTGCCCCTCGGGGGGGGGGCAGAAAGCACACTAAACATCAGGTATTTTGTTTAATGCTTAGGGATGGGGGCTGTCTTAAATGGGCACTATAATGGCCCCAACCATCCCAAAAAAATGTTGTTGTTTTCCTGCCCAGGGGGACATATGGGAGCAATAGCTCACGATCTGCCCCCGGGGGTCAGAAAACCCACAAGGCACCAGGATGGTTGTTTTCTTTTTTTTAGTATATAAAAGAGGGGTAGGGGCTGCCCACAATGGGCATGCCAATGCCCCCACCCCCAACACAAAAGGGACACTCTGCCTCCCTGATTGTGACCCCCGATCTGCACACTAGACCTCAGGGATTCATTTTTTTTTAACTTAAGGTTGGGGGCTGCCTTAATGGGCATTCTAATGCCCCCACCCCTCAAAAATTGACAGTCTTTCTGCCCCCCCTGAGGTGCAGATGGGTGCAGTAGCCCCTGATCTGCTGCCCCCGGGGGGGCACAGGAAGCCCACTAGCCACCAGGGATAATTTTATATTTTTATTATAAAAGAGGGGTGGGGGCTGTCCACAATGGGCATTATAATGCCCCCACCGTTCCCAAAAATTGGCGCATTCTTTCTCCTCCCCGGGGGGCAGAAAGCCCACTATACACCATAGATATATTTACGGGAATGTCAGGGAGCGGCCCTTAGGCAAGGGTTGCTCCCCTTTTTTGTGAACACATCTTGGCTGCTTCTGCCCCCCTCTCTTGGCAGATCAGCGATATTTTTAGGCACACCTGCTCAGAAGGGGGGCAGAAAAAGGAGAGGGAGGGATATATATATAAATATATATATATATATATATATATATATATATATATATATATATATATATATATATATATATATATATATTCCTGATTTCGCCTCTAGCACACAGGATTCGAATCCCAAGAGATGATGCAGACCCAATATCGTGCTGAATATTCTTTATTATAATTACTCGCCCAACACCACCGCCATGACGCGTTTCGGTCCCTCTCGGACCTTGATCACATGACACATTACTTGGGCAGAACAACACTTTTTAAAGTGACAGTGCAATTACCAGTGTGCTAAACATGGATGAAAGACTCAGTTCCTGCTTCAATAAAGTTATAGCTGTGTAATACATTTCTAATTAGCTATAGCCTATATAGCTACCCTCCAGTACAAATATTGCTGTAAAATACAGTACAAGTAAAGTGCAAGATGTGCCAAGAATCATGTGCAAAATAGCAATTCGAGTAAACATTTACAATAAATATTTGCTACATCGAATAAAAAACATCTAAATATAATTAAATTCATTATTTCAGATAAAACCAACCCATTAATAAGCATCAACCATAATAAACGGGGACCTTCTTAAATCAACGCATGATTTAAAAATCTATGCTAAAAGAGTCCTCCACGGCTGCTACTAATGATGGGTCTAGTTCACTCGAGCACATGAATCCCGTCCGTAACTGGCACTTGAGGAGGGTTGTATTTAGCCACTGCCCCTGCATGAACATGAGAGTGATTTTTCTTGAATACAGCCCAAGTGGGCATATTTCTAATCATCCACCCACACAAAATCTATCAAAACAGTGTATTCAAGACCCCAACCCTAGAAATTTAAACAAAAAATTAAAAATATAAAATACTTAAAATTCATTTTACATGCGGCATATTGACTTATTCATTTTCGACGGACACTAGAAGATATATACAGCTTTAAAACCACCTTAGGCTTCAGATATGGATTTATAAAAACGTATAAAAATCTTCCGTTGAGTTTAACCCGTTAGGGCTCTTAGTGTCCATCTCAAGAATGTATTTTGTTTCCAGTCTCCTTAGTTTAGCATTTCTGTCTCCACCACGCCTCAGGGGTAGGATGCAATCAACAATATAATATTTCAGCAGATCAGGATCTTTTGCATGAACTGCTGAAAAGTGCCGTGCTACGGGGTACGACTCATCCCCATTTTTAATAGCCCGTAAATGCTGCAGGACTCTCTTGTGACATTGGGGTATATATATATATATATATAGTTCGGCTGACGGTCGGTGTTTGGCTGGCTGTGTGTGAACCTGCATTTTGCTGGATGTGTGTGGCCTTGTGCTTAGCTGTGTGTGTGTGTGGACTAGCACCTGGGTGGCTGTGTGCATAATTATATACAAAAGATTGGTGGATTTGCTATATTGATTCGCACATCAATGTTAGTTTTCATCAATCAAATCATAATTCCATGTTTACATATAACACACAGTATAAAGTGCTACTTAGGCGTTGGATGTACATCCACCTGGAACACCAAAAAAGTGACCACCTTTCCCTAACGTCCGTCAGGGCAGAAGGTCACCACAATGTAAAGAAAAACACCAGTGCACTTTCAAGATAGTCACTTTGATCCATACGCTATTATAGCGTTTCCAACACTGTCCATATCCTTGATCAGAAGCCAAATCCAACACAGATAGGTGATGTAGAAAATTCAAGCCTTTATTTTGCACACGCTAAAATCCACAGCCGACGCGCGTTTCGCCCGCTTCGGGCTTTCTCAAGGCTTTTATCGTACAAAACGGATCATTTATATAGTAAATGTTGTGGCAATAGTTGAATTCTTCTCCAGCGATTCTTAGCCTGAATGTTCCTTATATTGTTGCAGGTTCCTATGTTCTTTCCAAATGTGTTATCAGTGGAATGGTAATCCCAAATAGGCTTTTAGTGTGGAGCCATGATAAGTTCCACCACCTCTCCAAGCAAAATGTCCCGCGTTCCAACACCGTCCCTGCAACCTGGCGGCATCAGAACCTGCAACAATATAAGGAACATATAGCGTATGGATCAAAGTGACTATCTTGAAAGTGCACTGGTGTTTTTCTTTACACTGGCTGTGTGCATAGACTGTCGCTTGGCTAGCGGTCTGCTTTGAAGGCCCATGTCTGACGGTGTGCGTGGACTGTCGCTTGGATAGCAGTGTAGTGTGCGAGGATGGCGCTTGGTTGGTGGTGTGCATGGATGGTGCTTGGCTGTCAGTGTGCCTGGGTTGTGCTTGGCTGTTGTTATGCATGGATGGAGCTTGGCTGGTGGTATGCATGGATGGTGCTTGGCTAGCGGTGTGGTTTGCCTGGATCCTCCAGCGTTTTATTACCCAGAATTCCCTGTAAACCTCAAATTTAGCTAACAATTCACACTTTTCTCACATTTCGGTGTGGAAAATTTGTTGCATCACTGCGCAAGCACACATTTCCCACTACCCAGCGTTTCCCTCAATCTCGTGAAAAAATTATACCTCACTTGTATGGGTGCCCAAAGCAGAGAACCTAAAAATATATGAAATGAAAAACTGAGTGGGAACCAAAGAGGGTCCAGAAGGGCTGGGGTTTTTTGTACGTTTTTAGGCTGACACTGCTTTGGTCACCCACACGAGTGAGCTATTATTTTTATCGAGAGACTGAGGGGAACGGTGGGTGGTGGGAAATTTGTGCCGGTGCGGTGATCTCCCAACCTTCCCACACAGAAACGTGAGGAAAATTAGACTTTTTAACAAAATTTGAGGTTTGCAGGGGATTCTGGGTAAGAAGACTTTGGGGGATCCACACATGTCACACATCCCTGGACTCCCCGTGTGTCTAGTTTTCAGAAATGTATGGGTTTCGTAGGTTTCCTGTGATGATGCATTGGGGTGTGGATGGGCCGCACCCAACGAGCAGGTACACAGCTGCAGCTGTTAACACAAGTTAGTAGCTCTATTGAAGATGAGAAATACAATACAGAAAGGAGCCTTCCAGTTGACATCACATAATATGTGGTTCCAGCTTAATTATTGGTTGACGAGCTCCTGAGTGACAAAAATGCACCATTTGTCCAGACCCGTGTCAGAGCATGCTCCATCTGAGATGAGGCTATTCTTATCAGAAGCCCATGGATAGGCATTGAAAGGTGTGATATGAGGTCAATGCATAACAACAGAAGGATGGTGTGCTCATATCTTTCTGTGACCACTTGATAAGCATGGAGCGTGAGCTTAAACAATTTTAAAGGCGCCAAGGTGGGGTAGGGAGGTTTGTCAATGCAGACTAAGGATCACATTTCAGAATATAGTGAGGTGGCAGATAAAAATCTAATATTTGGCGAAGTTGGCAGTAATGTGGAGTCACGGTGAGGGTGACGGGCGACGGGCCCAGTAAAGCGTTGTTAGACCGGATCAAGAAACCCTGTGCAGCTGACATAGATTGCATAAAAACACTCACTGATGCACATGAATATAAGACTAACTAAATACCAGCAGTTTCCATAGATTATTATACTGACCTATATGTCTCCAAGTACCACAGTTCTTTGACACAAAGTAGTGAGTACCAGGAGGACACCATCATAACTTAGGTACATTATACACATAGACTGTATTTTGAGCAGTCATTCTTGCTGGAGGAGATAACGCAGGTAATAACAGGACTGCCAAATGAAATTTGCAGAGTTGACAGCGCTGCATTTGATGCATGTATTTGAAGATGCGTATGCCTGATTGGTTCTTCCATTTACTATGATAGAAGCACTCTATCTGTATTTCAGCCAGGAAAAACATCAGATAAAAGTGATTTGCATAGACCTCTATCAGTTATAAATTGCAGCACCATACTTTCTCTCCAATCTCATTGCAAACAGATTGCAGCCACTGCTCCCAGATTTGATACAACTGGACTAGTATGGTTATTCTGAGTCGTTCAACTTTATTTAACCTGCACATACTATTTGGTTTGCTCCACCAGTTGGAACATAAACTGGATGGAGTGGAAGGTTTTCTAGATGTGACAAAGCCATCCAACTGCTTGACATGAGTATTCTTATTAGCTATATTTCAACGTATGGGCTTCCCCAGCGAAGTATGAAGTGGATTAGAATATTACACACCTACCCCTCTGTACTCCTTAGAATCCCTCGGATTATATTGTCCCTTACCCCATTAGAAATATCCCCGGGCACCAGGCTGGATGCCCCCTTTCTCCTATTTTGTTCACCTTAGGGCTGAAGCCACTGGTGGCAAAGCTGAGACAACATCACTCAACATTTACCCTTAGATACAAATTAAGGCTCACCCTAATTTCACTCTTTGCAGACAAGACACTGTTTATGAGAGAACCTAAGTATGTCCTGATCCCGATTATTAGAGAATACATACGATTTGGGGCACTATTGGATCTGTTCATAAACAGTAAATCAATCATGTTCTCTAGTTCTGTTCCTAGTACTAGAAAATTCCACTTGCACTTTCCCCCTGAAGGGGTGTGAGGACTTAATGAAGTATTTAAGAGTATGGAATGATGTAGGGTGCAGGTAATGCAAAAGAATTATGGGAAGGTGATCACCAAGATAGAAGTACCGATCAAAAGGTAGGACTGCCATTGTCGATAGCAAAAGACAATACATTAATAAAGATAGTGGTGCTGCCCAAACTATTTTTTTTTGTAAACATTCCCATACCTCTCAATAAGTCACTCTTCTATATTATGCAGTTGTGGATGGTCAGACTGGCCCCATCAGGTTTTGGAGGCGGTGGCTCTACCATATAACCAATGCGGCTTTGCCACCCCAGACCAGTACTATTTATGTGCACAAGCATATTTTGCTTACTATTGGCTTCATTCTCAATCATACTTTCCACACATGGCAGTGGAAAAGGATAGTGATGAACCTATGCCCTTACAAACATTGATGCGTAGGCGATTCCCATCAGCCTTCAGAGATGACAACACTAGATTGCACAGACCTGACTTGGAATAAACTTAAACTAATGGGAAAATAGCTATAATTTTCTCACTTCTGCTTTCTCTGTGGTGTTACTTGGCTTTACACTAATGATTGAAGAGAAACTAAGACCCCAGTTGAAAAAGCTTCATCTCACAAACTAGGGGGGGGACTTATATACAGCAGGTACATTCATTGGAGTGGACACTATAGCAAACAACGAGGTCCACACAGCACTAGATATATTTCTATATTAACACTTTAGAGTGTCTAGTAAAGCAGCTACACCCACATTTTTATAAGGGTCTCAAGCCTTTAAGACGTTGGAGCTATGGATAACTACCAAGTGAAATGACTGCTAATGTCCCTCTATACCTCAATGCAGGAGGAAGACCTGACGGAAGCGGCGGCTGCCATAAATATAGGATGGTAGGCGGGGATACAATATTAAAAATAATTAAATAAACTTACCGTTAGCCGCCGGCCACCTCCAGTGTCTTGTCGCACCAGCTCTCCTCTTCCTACCTGATCCCAGCAGCCCCTGGGTCAGACTCCCTGTCCGATCCCCGCGCTGCAGAGATTGGACTGAGCGGGTAGGAAAGATGCCCTCCTCATACCAGGGAGTCTGTGGGGTTTCTTCAGCCCGGCTGCTCAATGCAGCTGGGCTGAAGAAAACCTAAGTGCGCATGTGTGTTTTGGTCGGCCTGAGACGAATGGCCAAACACACATGAGCACTTAGAGAGTGGAGTGTACTAACACTCCTCCCCCCTCCCATGTCTTGGCCCCGCCCCTCCCAACACTGCTGGCTAAGAGCCGGCAAATGTAAAATAAACGATGCAGGAACATAGTTTTATTTTACATTTGCTGGCTCTGAGCCAGGCATTGGGGTGACACTCCTCTGCTATTGTGAAGGAGCCGTCACTGCAGTTGAACCAAAGTCCAAAGACAAATTGAACAAGGAGTTCCAGTCCCCAGTAGCTCAAGATGTATGAAAATATTACTGTTCACTAACAGTGATCCTAACCGCCCAATAAAAGGTTGGGGGTCTTTTACTTTCGTTATCTTCATAGAATATATTATACACCGTTTGGTATGTCAAAATGTGGGATTAAAGAAAACTCTAGATGCTACAGATGTGAAGAATGGGAGGTGGGTTTTGTGCATCTTACATCGATGTACACACAAGGTCTATGAGCACTTGCACAGAGTGGGCAATATGTCACTGATGGTAGCCCAATCTAAGGAGCTCACACCTGAGATTGCCTTCTTGGGACAGGTGAAAGAGATACCAAACGGAATCAGAATGCTGGTGGCTCTGGCATTACTGCTGGCTAAGAGACAAGTGGGGAAACACTGGGGCCGAGCTCATACACCTATGAACAAATCCCAGTGCAAGATCTCATGTACTGCATCTTACAATTAGAAATGTATGTGGACACACTTCCTATAGCGGCGTGTCACCGAGACACCTGGTGGAAGTTCCGCGGATATTTACTCTCAACCCCCTGTAGACACTACTGTTACAATACTACAATTAAGCAGGTCCTGAACAACACATATCTGGGGATGGAAGGCATAAATAGCTTTTAAAGGGTGTCAGAATGGAAGCTGTGCCTCGCAGGGAAATTATGGAACCAAGCCCATGGGGTAGGTGAAGAGTACTGGGAGCAAGTGCAAAATATGGAGACAAAAGTGGGCGGTCTGTATGTTAAAACTAACGATAACTATGCGGTGTGAATGTCAAATTACTGTGCAACTGAGATATAACTCTGGTCCTTATCAACCAATCAATCGGGGGATTGTAAAGCGCACTACTCACCCGTGAGGGTCTCACGACGTTGGTGGGGGGGGGGGGGGTGGTAAGCAGCTCCATTCAGTCGGGTCTGAAGATGTTCAGAGAGGGGGTGCGTCTGATGTCGATCAGGAGCTCGTTCCAGGTCTTTTCCGTGATGTAGGAGAAGGCTACTCTTGTTGAGGTACTGGGGTCCGGTGTTGTGGAGACATTGGTAGGCGTGGATGAGTATCTTGAAAATTACTTTCTTCTCAACGGGGAGACAGTGGAGGTAACGCAGGTATTGGGTGGTGTGTTCATGTTGAGGGATGCTGAGGACGAGTCTGGCTACAGCGTTCTGTATGGTCTGGAATTTGCGGAGCAGAGACTTGTTTATCCCAGCGTAGAGGGCATTTCTGTAGTCCAGTCTGCTGATTATGAGTGTGTGGGTGACAGTCTTCCTTGATTTGGGGGGGGGGTCCATTTGAAGGTCTTTCAGAAAATGCAGAGGGTGTTGAAGCAGCTGGAGGGGACGGCGTTGACCTGTCGGGTCATGGAGAGGGAGGAGTCGATTACGATGCAGAGGTTTCGGGTGTGGTCTGTGGGAGTGGGTGGGCTGCCGAGGGTGGTAGGCCACCAGGTGGTGTCCCCTGCAGAGGGGAAGGGTCTGAGGACGAGGAACTCTGTCTGCTCTGAGATGAGCTTTAGGCAGCTGCTTCTCACCCAGAGTACGACTTCCTTCATTCCTCCCTGGAAGGTGAGTCTGGTGGTGATGGGGTCTTTGGTGAGGGAGAGGATGAGCTGGGTGTCGTTGGCATAGGATACTATGCTATGCTGAGTCCGTGCTGTCTGACGATGGTGGCGAGGGGGACCACGAAGATGTTAAAGAGCTTGGGGCTGAGTGATGATCCTTGGGGTACTCCGCAATTGATTTCTGTGGGTTCGGAGAGGAAGGGTGGCAGTCTGATTCTTTGGGTTCTGTTGGTGAGGAAGGAGCGGTTCCAGTCGAGAGTGGTTCCCTGTATGCCGGCATCGTGGAGTCTGGTGGTGAGTGTATGGTGGGAAATGGTGTCGAACGCTGCAGAGAAGTCAAGTAGGATCAGGGCTGCGGTGTATCCTTGGTCGAGGAGGGTGCAGATGTAATCTGTAACACAATCCCATTGTCCCTAGAGGAAACATTTATAGATCATTTATAAATTATAATAATGTCACATTCATGTTCATTAATCTAATTGTACAGGGAAATATATGCTTATATACCAGAATGTATCAAAAAAGGGTCTATTTAATTCAACTGAAATATTTTGGCACTTATTTCCTGGCAACGGACATACTACTAAGGTTCATACATTGGTTAACAGTAGTATATAAAACACCTTTTGCTTAAACTATGGATAATCCAAACACCATGTTAACAGAAATTAAACACAGCATTTCATCAAGTTTACAATCTGTGTAATGAACATATAAGCAAAACGATGCTAGGCGTCGACTTTTCGGTCCCCTGTTGGTCTAAAAGATCCTTGGGACCATCTTCAGGACAAAAAAGTTGCACATCTACATCTAATGCACTAAAGATGAAAAATATGTACTTATAATCCCTGTATCTATAAGAGGAATCGTCTGCTCAACACAAAGACAACAACAATGGTGAAAGGCACCCTATGTGTAAGCTAAAACACCACAGATCTAGAAATATGCCACCAAAATCATATATGTGCAAGAATCTGTGTGACACCAGACCAAGTAAAACACCACTAAACCAAGAGACTCAGAAAGACTAAAAAGAGACTCAAAAAGCCCACTCACTTCTTAGAATGTTCTTGAAGAAAGTTACCAAAAGACTTATCCTTTATTTGGTATTCATCCACCGAGTCTAATCAGAAAACATAAACAACAAAAGAACCTACATCAGTGTTCTAGGACTCTAAAAACACCGTGAGATAACATGCAAGTTCGCAAAAATACTCACATGTCTTGAAAATCAATTAGACATCTCACCACCTATAAGTATAGTCAACCAAAAAGGATCTCATTAACTCCAAACTCAGTGACTGAAGCCCATGATCCCTAAAAAAAACACCAGAAAGAGTTAGGTTATCAATGGCTACTCACGTAATTTATTCAGTCAAAAAGCCAATATTCGCCTGTAATAAAACATGATATCTTGTAATGAAAACCAACAAGGCCAAAAGCACAATGTTAGACCAGGGTGGTTCACAACTACACATACGAATACTGTGGGGACCCCCGCCCGTAGATAGTGACACTTACTTTTTTTTAAACCATCCTTGCTTGGTCTATGAACGCCCGACTCAAGAGACCGAGTACGGCGCTTAGTGGGCTGCGCATAGAAATAAGGCTCAGACCCTGAATGTGCGATGACGTCATCCCGCGTTCGACTCTGGTGGCCATCTTAGGGTGGTGCTCGTGTTAACAGCGTCCCATACGAGTGTACCAGACCATCTTATTATATTATGGTAAAAAAGCACCGAGCATGATGATTGTCAATGGACCATTTGGAGATCCGTTATTAAATATTTACAAAAATGAAAAAAATCGAAAGACTAAAAAATTCAAACTTTATTGAGCACAACAAGATGGACAAAACAGATATATTCATAAAGCCAAAAAGCATTAATGCCTGTTTTACCTGTCAGCATAAGGTCATAGAACCTTCTCTAGACCTGGAGTATACTATTTACAATAACTGAAAGATAAATCCGCACATACCCACTGGAGTATGATATTAAAAAAAAAGTGGGTTTTGTAAAAGGATGGTCAAAATAGCCTAAACCACCTCTGTGCTTTCACTAAGGTGTGCCACTCTCCTATGGATTACAATCACGACCTATATCAATAGTAGACACCTAGTATGTAGAAGGAGGACAAGCACTACAAAGGTAACTTGTCCCAGAGGGTTCTTAACTGGATACCATGTCAGTAATATACGGTCAAGCGCTGACATAGTAACCAAACCTCACAGTATATATAGTAATCCTTGTCAGACCAACCAAAAGATCCTTACAGTGTTGCCAGAACATGCCATTCAATCATAGAATTCAATCCTTTTTCAACTGTGTTTCAGGACCAAATCCATTTGTTTTCTTTCTGTGTGAGCAGCCGATTGACATTCTGTCGCATCTTAGTATTTTTTACAACTTCAAGAACAAACCATTTAATTTCCGATGGCATTTGTGACTTTTGTTGATAATGTTCAAAAGGGGAGCAGTAGTGATGTTACAACTTATGTGTGACTGATGTTGTAAGATGCGTTTCCTAATTTCTTGTGTAGTTTTACCAACATATGTTAGAGAACAAGGACACTGTATACAGTATATCACATTCATAGTTTGACAATTAGAATGATGGCGCAATGTCAGTTCTCTACCATTCAAATTACAGCTTTTCACTGTATTGGTAGTTGCGCAAGCTGCACAATTACCACAGGGGTAGTGTCCTGTTACTGGTAATAAGCCCCACAAATGTTGTATAGTTGTTGGTGCTTGTTCAGTGTAGGCCCTCACTAGATGGTCTTGTAGATTCCTTGCCCTCTTAAAGGCAAAACGTGGTAATTCCAACTGTGGTCCAACCTTCCTAATGAGGTGCCAGTTCTGCTTAATTATTTTCTTTATCTGGCTGGACTCAGTCCCAAAAGTCATTACACAGGTAATAGGTTGTACTTTGTTCTTCATCTCAGATTGCTGTCCGTCTTTGTGTAATAGTGCCTGCTAGTTGTAATACCATGCGCGTTTCATAGCATGTTTGACAAGTCTATATGGGTATGTTCTCATGACTAGTTTCGATTGTAGAATTTTGGCTTCTCTGAAATATTCTTCCCTTTTTCGTGCAGTTACGCCTGATACGTAAAAACTGCCCAAAAGGGAGATTATCACGTAAATTACGTGGGTGGTGGCTATTGTATTTTAACAAAGTGTTCCTAGCCGGGGTTAGGTCTACAAAGTCATAGATAAAACACCCTCATCATTCATGATTGTAAGGTCCAGCAAGCTGATAGAATATTGATTGCTTTCCAGTGTAAATTGCAAATTCTGATCTTGTTGGTTTAACCAAAGATGAAAGCTTTTTAATTCATCCTGCGACCCCTCCCACACAATACACACATCATCGATGTATCTTAAGTATTTATTCAGGTGGTAGCTGAAAGAATTGTCATTGTGGATCACCCTTACCTCAAAGGCGGCCACAAACAGATTGGCTACATTTGGCGCAAAAATTGCGCCCATGGCCACGCCTTTCACCTGACCATAGAACTCAATATTGAATAGAAAATAGTTTTCTTTAAGGGCAATCCTAGCACAGTCTACAATAAACTGTGTGGGGACCTGGTGTGGACGTATACGGTCTTCCAAAACATCTTCAATAACTTTCAAAGCTTCCCCTTGAGGTATGCTTGTGTATAAGCTTTCTATGTCCATTGTGACGAGAATGTTCAGTGATGGATCATAGGGTTCACCTTCTAGTTGCGTAATGACATCTCTACTGTCTTGTGTGAAAGATCGGGTCTTGGAAACAAAGGGTTTCAGAAAGTAGTCAATATATTCTGCCAGCGGTTGTAACAGCGACTGGCAGCCTGCAACAATAGGTCTTCCCGGGGGTTTTTTGGCTATTTTTATGTATTTTCGGTAGCATATAAAACGCTGGGATTTTGTAATCTTTTTTTATTGAGATATTCGAATTCTTTCTTACTTTACCACAGTCCTTCCAGCCCCTGAGTAGTCCAAAGTAAAATCTCTTTTCAAAGTCTAGCTGTAGGATCACCTGGAAGTTTTTTATAATGTGCTGGATTACTCAATTGTCTTAGAGCTTCCTGATCATAGTCGGACTTATCCTGCAAGATTATACCTCCCCCTTTATCCGCTGGTTTCAAAATTAGATCATCATGGCTGGAAAGGGACCTTAAGATACCTCACTCTTCTTTAGAATAATTAAACGTTACAAATTTCCTGTCCTGAAACATCTGTTCTATTTCAGGAAGTACCACATTCTCAAATATAATAAGTTCCTTCGGCATTAAATTGGTAGCTGGAAAGAAAGTTGATGGACATTTGAGACCACTTATGTTGTTGGATGTGCTCAGTGGCAGCGAGTAGAGCTGTCTTGGTGCTGTGGTTGCTGCAGAATCCGGATTGGGAGGGATCGAGGATGGAGTTTTCTTTGATGAATTTTGTTAGTTGGGCATTGACAGTCTTCTCTGTGACTTTTGCCGCAAAGGGGAGGAGAGAGATGGGTCAGTAGTTCTTTAGGTCCATTGTATCTGCTGAGGGCTTCTTGGGCAGGGGTCTGACTTCTGCGCGTTTCCAGTTGTCGGGAAAGATGCCAGTCTCAAAGGTGGCCTTGATGGTGCATCGTAGTTTGAGCGAAGGCGGCTCTGTGAAAATGTCTGGGGGAAGGGATATGTGGGGGCTCCTGAGTGGATGCCTTTCATGGTTGAAGTTATGTCTTCAGTTTTGACTGCGGTCCAGGAGGAGATGGTGGGAGGGCTAGCACTGCTGGAGTAGAAAGTGGTTTCAGAGTCAGATGTCTGGTCGTTGAAGTTGTCGTAGAGGCCCTTGATTTTCAGATGGAAGTAGGAGCCGAGCTTGTTGCAGAGGTCCTGGGATGGGGTGATGTCTGTGGTTTCGCTAGAGGGCTTGGTCAATTCCTGGATGACGCTGAAGAGTTCCTTGGAGTTGCTGGAGTTGGCGAAAATCTTGTTCTGGATGAAGGTCGTTTTGGTGGATCTGATGCGTTGGTGGTATTCCATCATAGTGTTCTTGTAGGTGGTGCGGTCTTCTGATGTTTTGCTGTTTCTCCAGTTCTTCTAGAGACGTCTACAGGTGCGTCTGGATTCTTGGAGGTCTGTGTTGAACCAGGTGGTCTTCCTGGGGCGCTGTCTGTCGGGGTTTCGTAGGGGGTGCTAGCTCATCTGCGTAGTTGGAGATTCCTCCGTGGAGTTATTTGACTGCGAGGTTGGAATCGGTCAAGGTGGTGGGGGCATTGTGGTTGAGGGTGAAGTTGAGCTGCTTCTCAGAGACTTTGCTCCAGTTTCTTCATTGGGGACGGAGTGCAGTTTTGGGCGGCGTGGGTTTGTTGATGAGAAAGTGTACGCAGTGGGGGTTGTGTGGTGTGGATAAAGTGGATGTTATTTCCTCCCTCAAAGAAGGGGTCAAGGGTGTGTCATACCATGTGGGTAGGCATAGTGATGAGCTGTTTCAGTCCGATGTTGGCAAGGTTGTCCAGGAGGGTGGCGGAGTTGGGGTTGCGGGGGTTGTCGAGGTGGAAGCTCATGTCGCCGATGAGTATGTAGTATAAGGAGGTGATGGCATGGGGAGTGATGAGGTCATCGATGGCAGTGGCAAATGAAGTGCGAGGTCCGGGTGGGTCTGCAGGTGAGGATGCTGCAAAGTGTGATTCTAGGGCTGGTCTGGACCTGGAAGTGAAGGTGTTCGGTGTTGGAGGAGGAGTCACTCGTGGTGAAGAGTCGGAGGGAGCTCTTGTGTGTGATGGCGAGTCCTTCTCCTGGGATGTTGGGCAGTCCTTCCTCTGGATCTTGTATCGTCAGGGATGGCGGTGGCGATGTCGGGGGCGGAGGAGGCGTTGGTCCAGGTTCCTGTGAAGAAGGTGACATCTGGCAAGACAGTGTTGAGGATGGCCCAGATCTCTACTGCGTGTGTGTGCAGGGAGCGCACGTTGAGGAGGATGCACTTCAGGGCTTCGGTGGTGTTGGCATACGAAGTGGGGGCGGCGGCCATGGTTTTTTAAATTTATTTATTTATTTTATTTATTTTTAAAGTTTTATATAGCGCTGGCTAGACCCGGAGGTATCAGAGTGCTTTACATGAGCATCAGATCATAATTACAGGTTACATCATTACAAAGGTTACACAGTTCTTAGAGCAAGGCACATAGTTACATGTAAGGTCAAGATAAACAATAAGCACAAATACGAAAGGGGAAAATCAGGCAAGGTGAGAGATTCAGGGGAGGGGGGTTGGAGCACGGGAAGTAGACAGATAATGAGGGTGGGAAAGGGGAGGGGAGGGTGAGAGACACAGCATGGGAAGAGGAGGGAAAGGGTGATGGGGACACAAACCGGTAGACGAGTCAAGGCAACGTCCAAAGTCCAGTAAGCTGTGTTATGTTATACTCTTTTGTATAGCGCTCGATTCATCATGAGGCATCTCGGCGCTTACTCAGAAACATACTCAAGGAAAGATAAAAACAGAGAGGAGGAAACCTTTAAAACAGGAAGGCTTTTAGCTGCTTCCTAAAAATTTGATAGGATAAAATTTCTCGCAAGGAGAGAGGAAGGCTGTTCCAGTATTTGGGGGCCAGGTAAGAAAAAGCCATACCTCCTACCCTGTAGCTTCGGATTCGGGGTACATGTAATAGCAGCTGCGAGCTCGATCTCAGAGGTCGACTCGGGGCGTGTTTTACCAGTTTATTTTGAAGATATTTAGGGCCCCGACCCTGAAGGGCATTAAAAGTCAGACAGCAAACTTTAAAAACGGATCTTTGTTTTATAGGCAGCCAGTGCAGTTTTCTCAGCAGAGGCAGCGAAGATGATCTTGCCGGCATATTCAAAACCAACCTGGCCGCTGTATTTTGGATCACCTGTAGCTTATTTAGAGAAGTTGTCCCTGCTTCTGCTAAAAGAGCGTTGCCGTAATCCAGACGGCTGACCCCCATAGCTTGAGTCAGGGTTCTACGATGCTCTAGCGGAATGAAAGGAAAGATCTTCCTCAGCAATCTTAACCTATAATAACAGGATCCAGCAACAGCCGTTACTTGATCCTGCATAGAAAGAGAATGGTTGATTGTGATACCCAGGGTATTGACACACTCTTTGGGTGTAGGAGATTCACCCAGCTGTACAGGCCACCAGTCATTGGACCAGATCGCCGCCGCCTTTCCCAGCAGCATGACTTCCGTCTTCCCAGGGTTCAACTGGAGAAGGTTGTTATTCATCCAGTTGGAGATCTCCAGCATACCTGCGGAAAAACGTTGTCTATCCGCCTCCTGATTTGGGTCGATGTTAAACAACAGCTGGGTGTCATCGGCGTATGAGATAGTTTCGAACCCCAGAGCTTCCACAACCTTAGCCAACGGTGCCATATAGATATTAAAGAGGGTGGGGCTAAGGCAGGAGCCCTGGGGGACGCCCTTGTCCAATGAAATTTTCTCTGCTTGATAGGGACCCCCTGATGACCGTTTGGGATCTATCAGTCAGGAAATTCTGAAGCCATTTGAGGGCCAGCCCCTGGATACCGATATCTCTTAACCTCTCCGCCAGTCTAACATGAGAGATGGTATCAAAGGCCGTGGAGAGTTCAAGAAGAATCAGAATTGCTGATCCTCCAGCATCCACTGTCATCCGCAGGGAGTCCGTGACTGCTAAAAGCGCTGTTTCCGTACTGAAACCCTAGCGGAAACCGGACTGCGAGGCGTCCAAAATACAATTAGATTCAAGGTAGATGTTCAACTGCTGATTAATCATGCCTTCAAGTGTTTTACCCAGTAGGGGGAGCAGTGAGATAGGTCGATAGTTGCTCAACTCTGACGGGTTTGCGGCCGGTTTCTTCAATATAGGGTGAACAAAGGCTTCCTTCCAAGGGACCGGAATTTCGCCCTCTGAGATTGATAAATTAAAGACTTTTTTTTAATCATGGGCGCCAGTGAATGAGACAAGAGTGTCATGACTTTTGGAGGACAATGATCCGCCGGGGAGCCCAATTTCGCAGTCTCAAGGGCTTTGTGAATTTCTACTAAAGTAATTGGCCTAAAACATTCAAGAGAACAGTCCATCCGAATGGGTGGGCTATCTGAGCTAAGGAAAATAGGAGCAGAATAAGTAAACTTAGAATAGATAGTTTCAATTTCCTCCTGAAAGAACCTGGCCAATGCGTCACACAGGTCCTGGGATTCTATGGACGGTTGCTTACATGCCACTGGAGATACAAAATCATTCACAATGTCAAACAAAGCCTTAGAGGAGTTGGTAGCGTTTTCAATTTGGTTCGCTATGAACACACATCTTGCTGTCCTTAAATTACGGTGGTAAATTGCCAGTGAGGATTTAAAAAGTGTCTTTGACTGGGGAGATTTTCTTCTCCGCCAAAGTCTCTCCAATCTTTTATAGGCTGATTTTTCCTGCTTTAATTTGGAAGTGTACCATTGTGCAGAGCGGCGATTCAAGAGGGGCCTGGACTTCATTTTTGCTGGAATAATTTTGTCCAGGGCTCTCTCCAGCTCTGCATTAAACATCGCTAAGGCTTTTGAAACCTCCTGTTCCTCTGTTATGGGGGGTGCCGAGAAAGCTTCCTCAAATAGCTGGGGAGTTAACTTATTCCATGGTCGCTGAGTCCGCTGGTCTGTGCCAGCGGACTATCTCATAAATGCCGGCACCCTGGGTGGACTCGTAAATTTGATCATGAAGTGGTCCGACCACATAAGAGGCCGTGGTACGTCATACTCAAGTGAGGAAATGTTCGTAAACAGTAAGTCAAGAGTATGCCCCCCATTATGGGTAGGTCCCTGAATTTTTTGGGAGAGTCGTAGGTGCTCCATGTCTGTGAAGAGTTTGTTCACTTCGGGGGACGAGAATAACTCGCCATGAAAATTAAAATCACCCAGTAATAAAAATGTGTTGGAAGCCAGGGCATAAGTAGCTATCAAGTCTGTAAGCCTGTCTGTAAAGTCCGCTTTTGGGCCAGGGGGTCGATAAACTAGGGCACCTGTCCAACTTTCCGATGGTGAAAAAGTGATTTTAAAGAGGCCTAGTTCCAGATTTTTATCAGAGACGGTTTCGATCCACACAACTTTAAGATACTTTTTAAAGGCAATAGCAGAACCCCCCCCCCCCCGATTTTCCCCACCCTGTCCAGCTGAATGAAACTATAATTGTCAGGGATAGCCAAATTTATCATCGGCAAATTGGTGGGATTCAGCCAGGTTTCCGTCAGGAAACAGATCTCCGGGGCATACGAGTGAATTAGGTCCCAGATTTCCAGGGGATGTGCGACTAAATATCGAATATTACAGAGAATGTATGATAGGCCCTTCGACGGCGGGGTTCGAAAAGAACAAGCTGTGATCCCAGGGCAGACAAGGGGAGAGATTCAGGGGAGAGAGGATAGGAGCTAGGGAAGAGACAATAAGGAGAGATGAAAAGAAGTCTGCCTAAAGACCGACTGGGTAGGTGACGACCAAGGAGGGAATCCACGGCCCATCTCCCCTATAGCTAAACCAAGTAGCTCCATCGGGCATCAGACAAAATAGTTCAGTCTCAATACATTGAGAGAGGAGGGAAGGAGAGCCATAAATAGAGGGAGGATGCGGTAGGAGACGACAGGAGAGACGAGAGGAAGTGTAACAATGTGGTTCAACAATATACCAGAAAAGATCAACAAGTAAACATTATATCAAACAATCAGCAATACAATTAGGGGAGGAGAGAAAGGAGAGAGAAAGTAGTGGGGGGTAGAGGAGGAGGGAAAGTGAGGATAAGGGAAGAGACAACCGTAGAGACGAGAGGAAGTCTGTCTAAAGACCGACTGGGTAGGTGACGACCAAGGAGGGAATGCACGGCCCATCTCCCCTATAGCTAAACCAGGTAGCTCCATCGGGCATCAGACAAAATAGTTTGGTCTCAATACATTGAGAGAGGAGGGAAGGAGAGACATAAATAGAGGGAGGATGCTGGAGGAGACGACAGGAGAGACAAAAGGAAGTGCAACAATGTGGTTCTACAATATACCAGAAAAAGAACAACATGGGTGGCGTTCGGCATGGACAGCTGGCAGTTGTCGTTTCTTCCGGGGTTGAGTGCAAGGAGGGCAGCTGAGTTGTAGCGGTGGGTGGTTGGAGATCCAGGGTCCCTGGCGGGTGTATACGGCTTGCCTTTGGTGTGCAGCGGCTCAACTGCTGCGCGCGACCACGCTGCGTCCGCCATTAAATAGGGAAGCGGTAGGGAGGTGCAGCTGGGAGGCAGGAGCAGGAATCTGCAGGGGGGAGGGGCTGCGGGGGCAGCAGCGGCGGGAAAGGGAAGCAGGAAACAGCCTGAGAGGCGCAACAAACAGAGAATGGCACAATAGGTCATCAATAAAGGCCACAGTAAACCTGCAGAAGTGAGTTTCCTACCAGTTTCAATGGTGCAGGGACACCCTTGTCTACGGGTTCACAAAATGTGGATCAACACTGGAGTGGAACAAAAACACAAGTTTATTACATCTCATGAGAGAGTCCGTCGTACAGAAACTACAAGTGCCTGAGAGGGACTGACTAGCATGGTTTCAAACCTATCTTTTATACAATTTTGGTACAGTAAGACAAGCACAAAAAAAACCTTTGTCATTGTTACACAACGCTTACACAACCCCTTACACAATGCTTGCATGCTGAACTGTAGAATCCTGATAAACCCCTACCCATGTCATCTTTGTAGATAGGCAAGGGAGGTGACAGGCGTTGGTGGGCTAACAGATTAGACATCTGTGCACTTTGGCCCTTCGGCAGGGCAGGACTCCTTACTGTGGCATGCAAGTACTATCAGTACAACCAGCTTTCCAGTGAACATGTAATTTCTGACTTTATGAAAGTCCCACCAGAAACACAAAAATGGGGGCTGGTAGACGAAATGGAAGAGGAGTAAAGGCTAACTTAACAGAATACATTTTTTACCGTTTTACAAGGCAACGAATATCAACTAAGAACAGGGCACAGTTGCGGAGGAACAAAAAAAGGGCACAATACAATCTAGGCATTGGGTCAAACCCCTACCTGTACCGAGCACTGCACAGGGCACAGCACAGCTGCAGAGGGAGAGAGCAGATCTCTGGCCATGAGGTCAGAGGTCTTGCTCATGCTCCCTCGCAGCGGCCGCCATTAAATGGGGAATGGGAGGGAGGTGCAGCTGGGAGGTAGGAGCGGGAATCGGCAGTGGGGAGGGGCTGCAGCGGTGGGAAATGGATGCGGGAAATGGGCAGAGAGGCGCAACAAACAGAGAATGGCGCAATAAGGCAAAACTGAGACTGGCGCAATAGGCAGCGCAACAATGCAGTCAAAAATAAAGGGCACAGTAAGGCAACGAATATCAACTAAGAACAGGGCACAGTTGCGGAGGGACAAAAACTGGCACAATACAATGTAGGCAGTGGCTCAAACCCCTACCTGCGCTGAGCACTGCACAGAGCAGAGGCACAGCACAGCAACGGAGCTGCAGAGGGAGAGAGCAGGTCTCTAAAAAAAAAATTCTTTTTTTTTTCTTTTCTGCTCTGGATTTTTAAAAAGTAATTTCTCTTGCCTTTCCTTAACAAGCATCCACAGTGTCTACATACCTGCCTGAGATAGCTGGGCCTTCTGAATTTTCATACCTTTATAAATAACACCCATTTGCGGGCTTTATGTATAAAAATATTTTGTGTCTTCGTTTATTTCCTTTGGAGGTGGCTGGACACTGAATAAGTATGTATTGTAACATAAGGAATTAACTTAATGTGACGTAATTACGAGTCAGACGTGTTTTACTGTCAGCCCCTCAAAAGAGACTAAATAAGCCCCAAGCAGTTGTTTTATCACACAATCCAGAGACTAACGCAGCAAGTCATTTGTTACAAATATTAGAACCCGTCACATTTTTGCTTATCCTTTTCAAAAGTCGTTGTCAAAAAAAATTCCTTTTTCACTCTTGAAAATAAACCAGATATAGAAATGCTCCTGACTCGTGCAACACGTGTTTCATGTCGGAAAACGGCCTTTCGCTCCTTCCACTGCTAGGCGGACCCGCATTGTGTACCACTCACGCTATTCATCGTATGTGTATGTGAAATGTGTTACTGCAAGCACTTTATGAAGGTACGTGGTACTAAAACAAGAGTTTAGTGTTTTTGGGGGCATAAATCGTACTGAGGCGAACATAAGAAGAGAATACAGAAATGGTACTGATACATTGAGAGTCAAAATGGATGTACTCTTTGTCCTTTGTATCTTGGCGCATGAATACGAAGGCTGGCCTGTCAGCATTTTAAAGTAAAAGACGCCGTGTGCTATGGAATTTTGAAAACTAATCATCCTAATCCATTCGTAATGGCCAAAAGAGAGTATTGTATTTTATCCACAAGAGGGCGATGTATGCTAACAATACATATTTGTAATTTTAAAAGGAAGAGTTTTGTGAATGAACATTGCTTTACAACGCAGGTCTGGAGGTATGGTTTGACCTCAGTGGCCTTCAGTTAGAGTGGCCGCTTAAATTCCGAAAGGACTGTTAACTGCAGTTTAAATTGGGCGCACTATTGTATCCGTGGTCTTATAAAATATTTAAACAACTAGCCTGGTCTTATGCAGCCTCCCTCCTTTGGGCTGGATAAATATCTCTCTGCTGCAGACGAGAGTCCCCGACATTTTTTAAGAAGCACCTTTGCTACATCTGTTAAAAAAGTTCGGGTCATATCTTAATGAGCTTAAAAATCACAGTCAAAACTCTGCTTACATCCAGTGCTAAAATAATTTAACACCACGTTGATAATTGTTTGCAGTCACTTACAAAACTCTAACTACCTAGACTGCTTTCAATAAGGATTCCACACTGCACAGTTGTGCAGTTCTCCATTTTAGATGATTTAAGATTAGATCTATCCGGGGCCGTTTTAACAGGCTCTGCCACCATTATTACAGTATTCCATGTTGTCAAGCAGAGTAGTGGGGCAGTTCTGGTAGATAGTGTTTAATTTTTTGCAGTATTTTCTAACTGCACTCTGTCAGGTGGTGAAACTGTCCTCTTTACCACCAAGAAGACACTTGGCATTTGATGATTGCCCCCGGACTCTGTCCCCTCTCCAACTCGAACACTTTTATGTAGCACCAGTAGCGAAGGCATTAGCTAAAATGGCATTTATATGTTATAATCACGCTGATGATGCACACATTTTATTTTGTCTTGATAATAGCGTAGATTTACAGAAAGCTTTTGAAGCTTATATGGGTTCCTCTGGTTTTGAATGGGAAGTAAATGCCTAAAGCTGAATACGGAGACAACGGGTGTTTGATCGTCAATGGAAATTCAGATCTCTTGCTAGCTGCCTACTGAAATGGGGCCCATGCCCACTTCGCCCTCCAGCAGTGAAAAGCCTTAGAGTAAACAATGGTCAGGCCTTGTCTCTATCAAGCCAGATTTATTCTGTTGTCTCTTCCTGTTTTATTCACCTCAGAAATTTTCGAAAATATCTTACCTATCTCACAAAAGAAGGGAGAAATTGACAGTCTTAGCTATTGTTGGTTTGCGCCGGAATTATGCAAATTTTCTATATTTCAACCTACCATCTACACTTCTGAGCAGGCTGCAAACTGTTCACAATGCTGCAGCCAGGCAGATGTTAAAAGGCTCTTGGTTTACATCTGCACGTCCTTTATTACACAGATTGTATTGATTTCCTAGCAGGCAGAGGATTCAGTTCAAGTCCCTTTGTATGACACACAAAAGGAAGACCCTAGTTTTATTTAAAATGGAAACAATCCCTAGAGACTTATCCAGTCTCTCTCGAAGAATAGAAATAGAGCGGCATCCAGCTTTGCCAATGCTTGTCTCTGTTGTGACCTGTGACTACTGCCTGGGGGTAGAAAGGCCCTCAGTATTGCTTGGAAACAAGTTGACTGATCTATTGTGGGCTGTGACTGTTGCCTGAGCATAGGAAGGCCATCTAAGCATTTATTCGATTTACAAAGTAGATCATAAAAGCTGCAAAATACATCCATCACGAAAATGTAAAAGCAGTATAAAAGTAAAACATTGTATACATCAAGCTATAATATATGTAAAACCATCATCAACGGAATGATCATACAAATTATATTTACAGTTGCTTTCTATTTTTAATAACGGCCAGCAAAAATCGTGTCATTACCACACATGTATATAAATTCAGCAGCATTTGTAGATGTATGAAAGTGGAGCGACATTGCACAAAGCCCAACTGTGACAACAGGGGTTTGATACGTTTTTCTCAGTTCGGAAAAATATTTGCAGAAAAGCACTGTGTGCATAGTACTCTGGGGGTGAAATATCATAACAAGGGCATTTCCCAGGTCAGGTGGCCTGTTGTTAACAATAGGGAAACTAATTAGAGGATGGAAAATATGCAATCGGAAGCGGGTTAACTAAACCTATGGTGTGGGTTATGCACTTTAGATACAATTGCACGTAGTGGCGGGACAAAATCGTCTGATTCCTCAACACCGAAGGTTTCAAGATTTCAGAAGATAATCTTGTTTCCTCCAATAGTGATAGACATTTCAATTTCAAAGTTTTCCTTTCTACAGTAATCAAATTCTCAGGATGGTAAAAATACTCTATCAATCCAAGATCTTTCAAGATATTGTGGACGTATTTGAGCCATTGAATTTTGAGTACTTGCGTGGCTTTTAAGCAATAAGTAATTATTGCTCGATTCAGGGAGGTATATTCGGCTGACCAAATTTTATGCCAAAGAAACTGGCTGAATCACTGACAGAATATCGACTCTAAGAATATCGACTTACAGAAATATCGACGCTGGAATATCGAAGGTAAGTATATCGACATCCTATCTACAACAAGGTAAGTACAAAAATATCGAAACTAAATATCGATGTTAAAAATATGGTAGTTAAAAATATCGTATTTTTTCAGTTAACAATAAATGTGTAAAATAAAGTAAATAATACTAATTAATAAAATAAACATAGGTGAAAATATGTAATTATGTTTAAAATTAATAAATAATACATATATATTAAAACAATAATTAAACACACAACATATATAATATATACTTACTTAATAATAACTTATAATAATTATTTTATTACTTATAAAGTATTTATAAATATTATAAATTACAAATACATCTACACACAAAATAATACCATAAATAAAAAGTATATAATTATTTAATACATTAAAAAAATTAAATATACCTACAAAATATTCTAAATTAATTATATACCACATTATCTAAAATAATACAAAAAATATTAAATAAAAAATAAATAAAACTACTATTTAAAGTCCAAAAAAATACTACAGTAATTAAAATATTGGATAGCATAGGAAGGAAAATTACTATTCCCACTCCAAAACATGCAACAGTAGGAAAAACCTTGGTTAGCGGGTGGGTAAAAATTACTATTCCAACTCCAGAGTGTGAAACAGTAGGGAAAGCGTTGGATAGCGGGAAGGTAAAAATTACCATTCCCACTCCAGAGAGTGCAACATTAGGGAAAGTGTTGGATAGCGTAGGGGTAAAAATTACTATTCCCACTCCAGTGAGTGCAACAGTAGGGAAAGCGTTGGATAGCGGGTGGGTAAAAATTACTATTCCAACTCCAGAGAGTAAAACAGTAGGGAAAACGTTGAATAGCGTAAGGATAAAATGTACTATTCCCACTCCAGAGAGTGCAACAGTAGGGAAAGTGTTGGATAGCGTAGCCGTAAAAATTACTATTCCCACTCCAGAGAGTGCAACAGTAGGGAAAACGTTGAATAGCGGATGGGTAAAAATTACTATTCCCACTCCAGTGAGTGGAACTGTAGGGAAAACGTTTGATAGTGTAGGGGTAAAAATTACTATTCCAGCTCCAGAGAGTGCAACAGTAGGGAAAGCATTGGATAGCTGGTGAGTAAAAAGTTACTATTCCCACTCCAGTGAGTGCAACAGTAGGGAAAGCGTTGGATAGCGTAGGGGTAAAAATTACTATTCCCACTCCAAAGAGTGCAACAGTAGGGAAAGCGTTGTATAGCAGGAAGGTAAAAATTACTATTCCCACTCCAGAGAGTGCAACAGTAGGGAAAGCGTTGAATAGCGTAAGGGTAAAAATTACTATTCCCACTGTGCTGGATTGTGTAAAGAGAGAGTGCAACAGTAGGGAAAGTGTTGGATAGCATAGAAATTAAATATAACATACTTATAAATAATGTTTGTATTTAAAATAATTAATGATTTAAATTTGAAACCAACATCATTTACAAATACCCATTAATAATTATTAAAAACATAATTACAATTGAATAATTCATTAACAATAAATACCAATACATATTAATTAATCAATATTAGTTACCAAATAATAAATATTGAACAATGAAATATTTTTCAAAACAAAACACATATTAAAAAGTGATTATCAATTAAAAAACTTTAAACAATAAAATTATTTTTTTATACCAAAATTACTTTATAAAATCATTAATTACCAATTATTAAAAAATAGTTTACAATAAAAATAAATTACCTACCAATTAAAAAAATGAATTACCAATTACAAACATTAATTACCAATTGCAAACATTAATGATCAATTAAAAAAATAATTACCAATTAAAAAAAAATTACCAATTACAAACAATTACAAATTAAAAAATTAATTACCAATTACAATCATTAATTACCAATTAAAAACATGATTTACCAATGACATACATTATTCACCAATTAAAACATTAATTACCAATTACAAATATTAAATACCAATTAAAAAATAAATTATCAATTACAAAAATTAATTACCAATTACAAACATTAATTACCAATTTAAAAAATAAATAAATTAATATAATTAATTGCCAGTTAATAATTAATTATAAATGAATTTATTATCAATACCAATACATTAAAATAAATAATTATTTAATTACAATTAAAATACTTCCCACCCAATTCCCCTATAAACCCACTACCCACTACAAAACTTAAATGCAAAAATTAATTAAAATTAATTTGTAATTCCTAAAAAATAATTATTATTTAATATATTTAAATTACTTCCCACCCTATTCCCCTATAAACCCACAACCCGCTCCAGTACTAAAACATTGAATTAACTTTAAAATATCATTATAAATATATAAAAATAGTACACATATAATTTTAAACAAGTAAAATACTTAACAAATAACATATAACACATACATATTAAATACATAATAAAATACATAATAGTAATACAAATATCGATATTAGTAACATCGAAATATTTGATATCGATATTACTGATTTCGGTATTACTTACATCGATATAAAAAAATTCGATATTACTTACCTTAGGGTCGATATTCTGTCCAACGATATTCTTGACCTCGATATTCTTTACCTTCGATATTTCAGACTCGATATTTAGGTAGGTCGACATTACAAACTCGATATTTAGACTGTGTACCGAACTGGCTGTATCCTGATCAACTCGGTTATAAACGGGGCTCCTAACTCAGCGTGGCAAACATAGGTTGAGCTACTTTTTGGGAGTGCAAGGAGGTTCCTTAGAAAGGCATTTTCCTCGAGTTGTAAAGAGTCAATCTTCCGATACCCCCAGAGTTCCGCTCCATAAAACGCATTAGATCTACATTTGGCCTTATAAAATAGTCATCGATTCCCTCGGGTGTTTGATACCAAGCTGTCTCGCAAAGTTTGATAAAGCCATTATCGTTTTAACAAAGTGAAGCCGTCTTGAATTAATTGCCCCTGACCAATTCCCCGCTTGGCTGAACACAATACCCAAGTACGAAAATGTTGCTGTGAATTGAATTTTTGAGCCCTCAATAAAAATGTCACAGCAGCGGGAGGCCTTGTTCCCAATTTTTATAGCAAAAGTTTTACTAATGTTAATTTTTAGTCCACGGATGTGCATGAATTGGGCCAACTCATCACCTGGACGCTGGAGGGCAAGTGGGGTGCGGGCAATTAATACCGCGTCATCGGCGTAAAAAGTGCTGGTATTGACCGATGGCCCACCTGTGGCTGGTCCGAGCACTTGCTTGCCAGCATCTCTCCTATGCTGTTGAGGTAGAGGTTGAATAGGAAAGGGGCCAAAACACATCCTTGGCGTACCCCTCATCCAATTTTGAATGGGCTGGTGCAATTGCCATTCAGGCCATAGTGAACTCTGCCTCGACCTTGGGCGTACAAATCTCTAAGAAAATTCACAATAGTGCAAGCCACACCCATGTTGGTCATTATTGTCCATAGCTTGTGGTGGGCCACAAAATCAAACACAGAAGACAAGTCGACAAATACCAAAAACAGGTTTCCTCCTTTTACATGCACGTATTTTCCAATAAGAAGGTCCAGATGAATGGCCTGCTCTATAGTACCAAGACCAGGCCTAAAGCGCTGGGACACTCTTCCGAGTAGCTGCGCGCGTTATGAATTACTGTTAACATAACATAAAGCCGTACTGCAGGTCCGAGCGGATATTATTAGTTTCAGCACAGTCCTGCATGTGACCTAACAGAATACACCCAGCCACCTTTACTAGACAATCCAGAAGGGACATCGGTCTGTATTGTGCCGGGTTGTTACGGCACCCTTCTTGAATATGGGACATTGAGAGGCCAAGCAAGCATCAAGAAGTCTGTTCCACATAAAGTAAAGTAAAGTCCACATTTGTAAAGCGCACAATCACCCGTAAGGGTCTCTAGGCGCTGGGGGCCGTCGGGAAGATTAAGCAAGCTATTGCCCAGAGTCACATGGTGCTGGGCTAACCTGCCGCCGGAGCCGGGGATCGAACCGTGGTCCCCAGATTCCAGCGTCAGTCGCCCTGGCCGCGGCGCCACACCTCTTCCACATATCCTCCTTCAGGGTTATTTTCCATTGTCTGATCGCTATTTTGTATGCTAGTCTACATTCCTTGACATCATTAATAGATCCTGGTTGCTGTGCTAGAGCTATTTTTAAGTTCTATGGGTTTTGGTGCAGGCTGAGTCAAACCAGCCACAATGGGCCATCGTGTTTTTTTTCTGATTTATAAGGAGCCCCTCTCCAATGCCCTTTTTTTTATACGATTAAATGCTGCAATAAAATCACGTGCCTCCATAGTTTCATCGCTACATGCATCAAAAGCCTCCCTCTCTGTGTGAATTGATTTTGCTAGAAAATTAGATGGATCCACCAGGGACCACCTTAGTGCATATCCACTGCGACGGGAGATATCAATCTCCTCCAAAGTGATAACTTTTTGTGATCACCCCTCTGTGCACAAAGATCGAAATTCAGTGCCACACTTTGGGGAAGTGATCGCTAATTGCTATGTCGTAAATAAAAAACTTCAAAACCAGTGCTGAATAGCGCTGGGGGAACAATAAAAAAGTCTATCAAGCTATTCTCACCCCTGCCATTAAAAGTGATTCCTTTTGTGTAATTATCAAGGACCCCCTGAACAGTAAATCGTTCAATTCCTAGGACAGGGAAAACTGAATGAAGTAAAAACAATTCCTAGGCAATCTTAAATAATATCAACATAAACAGATAAGTGAGAGCAAATTAATGAAACCAAGAGTAAAAAATATATAGAAAATCATTCATTTTAATAATAGTATAAAAACAATTCAATAAAAAATTGTGTAACAACACAATACATAATGTAAATCAAACAGACATATAACATTTCATTTAGTCTAGAATCACGAAGAAAAATACATCTATAATAAGCTAGTGGCAAAAATATACAATTTTTATCCGACGCGCGTTTCGGCGTACTAGACGCCTTCTTCAGGAATAGCCACCAGTTGTCTGAAAAGAATGACAAACAAAGAGAGAAGGACATCTCCATACATTTTGTCATAATTACATTATCTCGACTCTGTATAACAAACACTAATATAACATATTAGCTCAATGGTCCTTCTTTATACAATAAAAACATATTATAAAAACTTGCTTAAATTCAACGTTTTAATGCTGTCCCTATATAAACAGTCATGGATTCAGAAAAACTTAAATCGTTCCTAATATTTGAGTACTCCTATACATCTGAAAGTCATATTTTGATTTATCGGAAGATACGACTAAGAAAGTAAGTAGAGGCAGATTTCGTCTATTTAGAATGATACTATGGATGGAAGAACTTACTTCACTATCTTCAGATGACAACATCATCCAGAGTTGCTAAAGCGGTGATAAAAATCCTATTCGATCAAACTATTTGATATCTGTAACAAAAATTGTATATTGAGGAACATAAAAGGATATCTCTAGTGTAAATCTATGATATTAGCAGGATAGTTAACTTAAATGATGTGAAAATTCACAATGAAAAACGGATAAAGCTCTTATGAATGATGGCCGTTTATTTTTTTCAAAATCGATTTAGACCCCAATGATTCTATGATGGAAGTTGAATAACAAGGAATATAAACAATATTTATGTTTCTGTCTTGTGGTCAACCTTATCCTTAATACAGATTTCTAATATACATTTTAAAAGGAATAAGACTTACATAGTCTTTCCTATGTTGTATGAACCCTCAATGATACTCAGGGTATACGAACGATGTGTTGATTAAGGAAATCTTCCCTCTTCCATTTTTAATCCAAATATGAAAAGGTCTATGGTGGAAATCATGTAATTAGATATGAAGAGAATATTATGTCTATGAACAGATTTTACTAAGTTGATTAATAAGATAACGTTAAAAAAAACATTATTTCGCAATTGTCATCAAAAGTTTCAAGTTGGCAAAAATACTGGTCTGTAATAAAAAGACCATTTATCTTCGCTCTATATTTTTTTATATATAAGACCATAGCGATTAACTTTCTATTAATGCGTATTTTATTCAAAATGTTTGTCGATTATTCGTTCCTATAACCCATGATGAGCATTTAAGAAACCTTCAACAAACACAGTATACTAAGATTACCTACTTAATGTTTTTTTAAAAAGGTGGCCTACGCGGAGCTTGTATCTCCCTGTTTTTCACATGCATCCAGATATGACGCTTTTGTGAGGATATAAAATCTAAAAGAAAAGTAGAGACAGAACGTGACCAGTGAAAAATAGTGTCTCATATTATAATAAGTATAGCCACTATACGACTATCATCATCAGATCAGTTACCTGTAAAATAAATAGACTATGAACGAGGCAGTGTTTCGGGATTTTCAGCCTTCCGTTGTTTAAAAAGGACGACAGCAAGCTATTTAAAGACGAGAAAAATATAAAAAAGGAAAATCAATAAAGTTATCCCTAATTAAAGAAAAGGAATAGCAAAAACTAAACAAATGCCATCGAGAGTTAGCTATCCTTGGCAAAGTTACCTTTATCGCTGTTCGGTATGTATCAAAACCGTGGCAGACAATGGCCTCCGGCGTCTCGTGTCACCTGGGAAGAGGAGGGATGTCTAACCTATTCCTTTCTACTGGGCATTTAAATAGTCGTTAGACTACACACGTAATTCTAACGAAAACGTGATCGCTCACATGATTTCTCTACGTATATGGTTTAGATGATCACATGATCGTGTGCCGGTAGTACTAGTAAACAACCAAATATTGGGGCTAGATTGTCTCTAGATAGTTTGATTATTAACTAAAATCATGTTTCGTAAAAATACGGGGGCTGATATACATGTCTTGCATTGGTTACGTAAAAATGAAAAACTAATAGAACAAGTAAAGATATCTCTAAAATAAAATACCTTTACAAATTAATAGCGAAATTCGTGTGCTATAGGCAACCGGAGGTAAACATAAATTTACCTCAATGATGGCAGGACACTCGAATCTGTCCATGATAAATTGCCATGCCAGACAAAAATAGGCATGCGAGATAAAAATGGGAGTAACGAGTCCGATGGTAACTACTTCTATTTCCAGATGCAAGGCGGTAACTACTTCTATTTCCAGATGCAAGGCGTAACACAGGTAATGTGTCTGTTGTCAGAAAACATGCAAGATCGAAAAGGGACTAAAAAGTCCGGTCATGATGAATTATTTCCCTAAATACACAGTACATAGTTTATACATTGAGCAGATACCTATTTCGATCTTCATAAAGATTAAGAGATATATAAAGGTATATATATGTATCTCGAAGATACATCTATTCTAAAAACAGATGTAATCTAATGTAGAAACAGAAGAAGGACAACATAGGTCCACTATCCATTCACTTAACTTGTATATATATATATATATATATATATATATATATATATATATATATATATATATATACATATATACATACACATATATATATATAGGAGTAGGAACGAGAGAGTCCAAAAGGACTCCAACCCCACTCGTATATATTACTCTATCTTTCTAAGATGGTTTTATTACTCTAATTACAAATACGAAGTCAGTATACTAAAGCTTTATACAGTTCATATGTACTATTCTCAATAGTTGTTTTTATTAATATTCATATATATAGGATACGAATTATCATGTAATAGTGTTCTCCCATGGAATTTCGCAATTTAACCCATTTCTGAACGTGTCCAATGAGAAGATCCAAAAACCTCCCGCTTTTTTCTTATTTTCAAACCTCCTTTAGTATCAGGGGTCTTGATTTTCTCTAGGATTCTCCATTGAAAATCTTCCGGTTTATGGTCATGATCTATAAAATGTTTAACCATAGGGGACAGAATTTTCTTTGTTCTGATAGCTGAACGATGCTCAGTTAGTCTTGTGTGTATAGGTCTAGAGGTTTCACCGACATATCCTAATGCACACGGGCATAGGATAAAATAGATGACGTTCTGTGTCTTACAGTTCCACATTTGTGTGGCTCTGGTGGTGTAACCATTGTGACTAAACATTTTACTTTCCATGATCATATCACATGATCTGCAAGAGGAGCATTTCATAGTACCTCTAATTAGGAGGTTGCCATCAATTGATTTTTGTACAAAGACGTCATAGCCCGATTTTTTCTCATAGCGAGAATGAACAACAAGATCTTTAATATTTCTGTTACGCCGATGGGCAAATAAAGGTTTCGGAAACTTCTGTCCTTGTGTTTGATTGCTGTTCAAAATGTGCCAATTCGCATTAATGATTTGTTTAATTTTGGCGTCTAGGGTGGAGTGTCTAGTGACACATACAAGTTGAGTTTTTTCTTTCACAGTTTTTGTTTTTAGGAGATGGTCCCTATCAAAAAATCTCGCTCTTTTATAGGAGTCCCTCACCAGCCGGTGGGGATATCCTCTCTCTACAAATTTTCTTCTCATTAGGGCTGCTTGTCTATCAAAGTCTGCTAAATCTGAACAATTTATTCGGACTCTCAAAAATTGAGAAAAAAGGATACTCTACTTTTGATTACGAGGATGGAAACTCTGAAAATGTAATAGGGTATTCCTCGTTGTGGGTTTTGTATATAAATCTACTTTAAGTTTTCCTTGATCATGTAGGATGAGAATATCCAGGAATTCTACTCTATCACTGCTCTTATGGGCAGTAAACTTGAGATTCTGGTCAGTAACATTAAGCCAACACAAGAATTCCGATAGAGAGTCACTCCCATTGGTCCAGATAAAAAAGATATAATCGATGTATCTGGACCAATGGGAGACTGACTCCAAAAATGGTGCGATCTCATTATATATACATTTTTGTTCGAAGGCTGCCATATATATATTAGCTATGGAGGGAGCAACTGACGCGCCCATACTTACGCATTTCACTTGACGATAGAGTGTATTTCCAACTTCAAAGATATTTTTAGTCAATACAATATTAAGCAATGCAAGTAAAAATGTTTTAGGACAAAGTATATTATGTTCATCAATAAACCAGTCCGTTGATTCCATTGCCTCTTTAAGAGGAATATTACTATAAAGTGATTCTACATCCAGAGTCACCAGTATATCATTCCGAGGATCAAATTTCCTATTTTCAACTTTATTGATCATATCTCCAGTGTCTTTTATATAAGAAGTGATCTTCGAAATATGTGGGCGTAACTGGAAATCAATAAGTTTGGATAATGGCTCGGTAACAGTACCAATTGTAGACACAATAGGTCTATATGGTGGATCAATGATGTTTATATGTATCTTTGGTAAACCATAGATACAAGCTGTTTTGCCTTGATTATGGTTAAGGTATTCATATGCCTTGTTATTAATCTCACCTGAAACTAAGGCCTGATAAGTCAGGACCTGGATTTTTTTCGAGATCTTAGTCAGAGGATTAGAAATAATATTGGAATAAAAAGTGTTGTGCCTTAACATGTTTTTCATTTTTTCTTCATAGTCGTTAGTATTAATGATGACTATGCCCCCTCCTTTGTCACAACTTTTTATCACCAAGTCATTATTATGGGCCAAAGAATTCAGTGCTATATGTTCTTCTCTGTTAAGATTGTAAAGGGGCTTAGGAATCCTAGTTGGTCTAAGGAAGGACTAAATGTCGAGGGCAGGGTCAGATGTCTAACTGAGTCAGTGTAGGTGTCTATTTCATCATGCTGGCCAAAAAACTTTTTTAATCTAATCCTTCGAAAGAAAGAGATAATATCCTGATGTAATTCAAAGATGTTCACATGTGAATGGGGAACATATGATACACCTTTGGACAAGAGACTAATACTGTGTATATCTAGATTAGAGGATGACAAATTGAAAATCGGGATTACATCCCCTGTTTCCAGTATTGTCGGTTGCGTGTCTCTCGCATCAGTTGAGGGTCCTGCTGTTGATGGTGATGTTGAGGTTGAAGCTTGTTTCCGGTCCAGGGAAGGCATGGCTCGGGCTGTACTGTTCCCATGAGGCACAGGGTGGACCCATACTGGTGATTGAGGCAGACGGGGATCAGTGAGAGAAGAGAATCTGAAGATATAGGATCACAGCGGAGAAATTGCTACCGCTAAAGACGGCGGACCAGAGACACCGCATTCAAGAGCACAGAAAAGAGACGAAATGAATATGAAACCGTGATCCACCGCGTCATCCAAAAAGACGAGGGAAGAAAATAATTACCCTTTATTTTGGAAACAAGGACGTCAGAAATGCATGCACACTTCGAATAACAAGCTTCAAAAAGAGACCTTTCTCCGCAACCCCGAGGTCAAAGGACTGAAAAACGATTAAATTGGCCCTGATGAGAGTCTGGGTACTGGAGACCCACACTCGAAACGCGTCGGCATAAAGGATTGAATCCTAGACCCTTGAAAATATTGTTCACACATGGGATAATCTTTTTTGTAAATCATTGCTGACATTAACTGTTTATCGAGTACCTTTGATTTATGGCAATTTAGTATTTGTTTGAAAAATGTGTCTATATATTGTCCATTTGTAAATAATGTTGGTATCGTTTTTCACTTTTTATAATTGCTTTTGTTTTCACTTGTACTATAATCGTTTTTTGAACACTACGTTGTCTTTTTGAAATGAATTGCATGAATTGTTAATTGTTTTTTCAACTTATGTTACACATAGGGTGTTGTATAATTCAGACTATTGATTGTTGTGGTTATAGTTGGGAAGAACGCTTTTCTCTTCCTGGTTTCAATATTTTTGTTCATTTTAATTATATGAATAAATGGCTTAAATAAATCGCCGAGATGAACATGATAAAGTTGGTTCATTTCCTTTGAATGATATTTGCTAAAATAGCGTGAAGTGAGGGTTCCTCTTCTTTGTTAAGTACTATTGGGCCCTACCCCACTTCAGTCCATAGGGCCAGACCCCCAGTTTTTCTAAGTACTGTTCCCATGAGGCACAGGGTCAGACTGATTGCATATGGCCATGTCTGAACTGGGGTGGCAGAGTGGGCTAAAGAACGGTAATGGATTAAAACCAGATCTGTTGACTGGGTGTGAGTGTTAGATTGGTTCAGATGCTCCGTCCATCACCACCCCCTTTTGTACCGCTTTGTTCGCCATAAGTTGGCAGGGTATGCTCAGACGTGAGTCCCTTGCTCACTTTGCCATTGGATTCAAGCAAGCCTGGTTGAAAATGGTTGTAATGCCAGAAACCGGTCCTAGGAAGCTTGTTTCCTGTCCAGGGAAGGCATGGCTTGGCAGTTCGGGCTGGACTGTTCCCATGAGGCACAGGGTCAGACTGATTTGCATATGGCCATGTCTGAACTGGGGTGGCAGAGTGGGCTAAAGAACGGTGATGGATTAAACCCAGATCTGTTGACTGGGTGTGAGTGTTTGATTGGTTCAGATGCTCCGTCCACCACCACCCCCTTTTGTAGCGCTTTGTTCGCCATAAGTTGGCAGGGTATGCTCAGACGTGAGTCACTTGCTCACTTTGCCACTGGATTCACGCAAGCCTGGCTGAAGACGGCTGTAATGCCAGAAACCGGTCCTAGGAAGCTTGTTTCCGGTCCAGGGAAGGCATGGCTTGGCAGTTCGGGCTGGACTGTGCCCATGAGGCACAGGGTCAGACTGATTTGCATATGGCCATGTCTGAACTGGGGTGGCAGAGTGGGCTAAAGAACGGTGAAGGATTAAACCCAGATCTGTTGGCTGGGTGTGAGTGTTTGATTGGTTCAGATGCTCCGTCCATCACCACCCCCTTTTGTACCGCTTGGTTCGCCATAAGTTGGCAGGGTATGCTCAGACGTGGGTCCCTTGCTCACTTTGCCACTGGATTCATGCAAGCCTGGTTGAAGACGGATGTAATGCCAGACCCTGGTCCTATGAAGCTTGTTTCCGGTCCAGGGAAGGCATGGCTTGGCAGTTCGGGCTGGACTGTTCCCATGAGGCACAGGGTCAGACTGATTTGCATATGGCCATGTCTGAACTGGGGTGGCAGAGTGGGCTAAAGACGGTGATGGATTAAACCCAGATCTGTTGGCTGGGTGTGAGTGTTTGATTGGTTCAGATGCTCCGTCCATCACCACACCCTTTTGTACCGCTTTGTTTGCCATAAGTTGGCAGGGTATGCTCAGACGTGAGTCCCTTGCTCACTTTGCCACTGGATTCAAGCAAGCCTGGCTGAAGACGGCTGTAATGCCAGAAACCGGTCCTTGGAAGCTTGTTTCCGGTCCAGGGAAGGCATGGCTTGGCAGTTCGGGCTGGACTGTTCCCATGAGGCACAGGGTCAGACTGATTTGCATATGGCCATGTCTGAACTGCGGTGGCAGAGTGGGCTTAAGAACGGTGATGTATTAAACCCAGATCTGATGACTGGGTGTGAGTGTTTGATTGGTTCAGATGCTCCGTCCATCACCACCCCCTTTTGTACCGCTTTGTTTGCCATAAGTTGGCAGGGTATGCTCAGACGTAAGTCTCTTGCTCACTTTGCCACTGGATTCAAGCAAGCCTGGCTGAAGACGGCTGTAATGCCAGAAACCGGTCCTAGGAAGCTTGTTTCCGGTCCAGGGAAGGCATGGCTTGGCAGTTCGGGCTGGACTGTTCCCATGAGGCACAGGGTCAGACTGATTTGCATATGGCCATGTCTGAACTGCGGTGGCAGAGTGGGCTTAAGAACGGTGATGTATTAAACCCAGATCTGATGACTGGGTGTGAGTGTTTGATTGGTTCAGATGCTCCGTCCATCACCACCGCCTTTTGTACCGCTTTGTTCACCATAAGTTGGCAGGGTATGCTCAGACGTGAGTCCCTTGCTCACTTTGCCACTGGATTCAAGCAAGCCTGGCTGAAGACGGCTGTAATGCCAGAAACCGGTCCTAGGAAGCTGGTTTCCGGTCCAGGGAAGGCATGGCTTGGCAGTTCGGGCTCGACTGTTCCCATGAGGCACAGGGTCAGACTGATTGCATATGGCCATGTCTGAACTGGGGTGGCAGAGTGGGCTAAAGAACGGTGATGGATTAAACTCAGATCTGTTGGCGGGGTGTGAGTGTTTGATTGGTTCAGATGCTCCGTCCATCACCACCCCCTTTTGTACCGCTTTGTTCGCCATAAGTTGGCAGGGTATGCTCAGACGTGAGTCCCTTGCTCACTTTGCCACTGGATTCAAGCAAGCCTGGCTGAAGACGACTGTAATGCCAGAAACTGGTCCTAGGAAGCTTGTTTCCGGTCCAGGGAAGGCATGGCTTGGCAGGTCGGGCTGGACTGTTCCCATGAGGCACAGGGTCAGACTGATTTGCATATGGCCATGTCTGAACTGGGGTGGCAGAGTGGGCTAAAGAACGGTGATGGATTAAACCCAGATCTGTTGACTGGGTGTGAGTGTTTGATTGGTTCAGATGCTCCGTCCATCACCACCTCCTTTTGTACCGCTTTCTTCAGGAATAGCCACCAGTTGTCTGAAAAGAATGACAAACAAAGAGAGTATGACATCTCCATACATTTTGTCATATTTACATTATCTCGACTCTGTATAACAAACACTAATATAACATATTAGCTTAATGGCCCTTCTTTATACAATAAAAACATAATATAAAAACTTGCTTAAATTCAACGTTTTAATGCTCTCCCTATATAAACAGTAATGGATTCAGAAAAACTTAAATGGTTCCTAATATTTGAGTACTCCTATACACCTGAAAGCCATATTTTGATTTATCGGAAGATACGACTAAGGAAGTAAGTAAAGACAGATTTCGTCTATTTAGAATGATTCTATGGATGGAAGAACTTACTTCACTATCTTCAGATGTCAACATCATCCGGAGTTGCTAAAGCGGTGATAAAAATCCTATCCGATCAAACTATTTGATATCTATAACAAAAATTGTATATTGAGGAACATAAAAGGATAATATCTCTAGCGTAAATCTATGATATTAGCAGGATAGTTAACTTAAATGATGTGAAAATTCACAATGAAAAACGGATAAAGCTCTTATGAATGATGGCCGTTTTTCTTCCAAAATCGATTTAGACCCCAATGAATCTATGATGGAAATTTGATTAACAAAAATATAAACAATATTTATGTTTCTGTCTCGTGGTCAACCTTATCCTTAATACAGATTTCTAATATAAATTTTAAAAGGAATAGGACTTACATAGTCTTTCCTATGTTGTATGAACCCTCAATGATACTCAGGGTATACGAACGATGTGTTGATTAAGGAAATCTTCCTTCTTCCATTTTTAATCCAAATATAAAAAGGTCTATGGTGGAAATTATGTAATTAGACATGAAAAGAATATTATGTCTATGAACAGATTTTACTAAGTTGATTAATAAGATAAAGTTTAAAAAAACATTATTTCGCAATTGTCATCAAAAGTTTCAAGAAGGATGTCTGTGGCAAAAATACTAGTCTGTAATAAAAAGACCATTTCTCTTTGCTCTATTTTTTTTATATATAAGACCATAGCGATTAACTTTCTATTAATGCGTATTTTATTCAAAATGTTTGTCGATTATTCGTTCCTATAATCATGATGAGCACTTATGAAACCTTCAACAAACACAGCATATTAAGATTACCTACTAAATGTTTTTTAAAAAGGTGGCCTACGCGGAGCTTGTATCTCCCTGTTTTTCACATGCATCCAGATATGATGCTTTTGTGAGGATATAAAATCTAAAAGAAAAGTAGACAGAACGTGACCAATGAAAAATAGTGTCTCATATTATAATGAGTATAGCCACTATACGACTATCATCATCAGATCAGTTACCTGTAAAATAAATAGACTATGAACGAGGCATTGTTTCGGGATTTTCAGCCTTCCGTTGTTTAAAAAGGACAACAGCAAGCTATTTAAAGACACAAAAAATATAAACAAGGTAAAATCAATAAAGTTATCCCTAATTAAAGAAAAAAAATAGCAAAAACTAAACAAATGCCATCGAGTGTTAGCTATCCTTGGCAAAGTTACCTATATCTCTGTTCCGTACGCATCAAAACCGTGGCAGACAAACGCCTCCGGCGTCTCGCGTCACCTGGGAAGAGGAGTGATGTCTAACCTATTCCTTTCTACTGGGCTTTTAAATAGTCGTTAAACTACACACGTGATTCTAAGGAAAACGTGATCGCTCACGTGATTTCTCTACGTATAAGGTTTAGATAGTCACATGATCGTGTGCCGGTAGTACTAGTAAACAACCAAATATTGGGGCTAGATTGTCTCTAGATAGTTTGATTATTAACTAAAATCATGTTTCGTAAAAATCCGGTAGCTGATATACATGTCTTGCATTGGTGAAGTAAAAATGAAAAACTAATAGAACAAGTAAAGATATCTCTAAAATAAAATATCTTTACAAATTAATAGCGAAATTCGTGTGCTATAGGCAACCGGAGGTAAACATAAATTTACCTCAATGATGGCAGGACACTCAAATCTGTCCATGATAAATTGGCATGCCAGATAAAAATAAGCATGCGAGATAGAAATGGGACTGACGAGTCCGATGGTAACTACTTCTATTTCCAGATGCAAGGCGTAACACAGCACAGTCTGTTGTCAGAAAACACGCAACATCGAAAAGGGACTAAAAAGTCCGGTCATGACGAATTATTTCCCTAAATACACAGTACATAGTTTATACATTGAGCAGATACCTATTTCGATCTTCATAAAGATTAAGAGATATATAAAGGTCTATATATGTATCTCGAAGATACATCTATTCTAAAAACAGATGTAATCTAATGTAGAAACAGAAGAAGGACAACATAGGTCCACTATACATTCACTTAACTTGTATATATATATTCACTGAAAAAACCATAGGTTATAGACCATATATAGTTAGGAATTAGCATTTAAAAAACCTTATTTTACTCACACAAAACCAATGAAATTCCATATATAGTTAGTTGTACTAACTATATATCACGCACCCGCAATCCACTGCTGATGATGTCACATATTACATCATTCATGACATGGTCAGTGACATCACTGATGACATCACTGATGACATCTCAAATGACATCACTGATGACATCACTGATGACAAAATCCAGTGACTGTATTTTTCTGTAAAGTTAAAATATGTCTTACATATTTATGAATGAGTCGATGTATAAGTGTCTGGACGAAGGATTTAGTAGGTGCATGACTGAATGTATGAGTGAGTGATTAAATGTGTCTCACTGAGTGCATGGGTTAGTGACTAAACTGTCTTAATTTGTGCATCATTATGTCTGTTGTTCTGTAAACTGCTGCATGTGTTGATCAGTAGCTATATGAGTAACTATATAGGTTATTGATTGGTTGCACAAGCATTTGTATGGGAGACTGAGTGTGTGTGTGGGTGGCTGGGAATTGTATGACTCTGTGCATAGATGTATGGATTCAAAAGTGCATGTTGGAAACAGCTGTATGGGCGGTTGACTGTGTGCATGACTGTATTGGTGAGTGAATAGATATCTCAGTGCTACATGTCAAATTAAGTACATATGTAAAATACAGTACATGTGAGAGTTGACATATATAAATAACTGTGCATAAGAGCCAGTGAATGTGTGAGTGGCTGTATGGATCATTGTGAACTTGTATCCAGGATTGTATAAGTGAGTAAATATGTTTTAGTATATGTTTGAATAAGTAAGGTGTGTTTAACTGTATAGTTAAGGAAACGGAGGTGTGATTGATTGTTTGCATTACTGTCTAGGTGTGTGTGTAACTTCATGGATGAGTGACAATCTGTGAGTCTGTGTTTACACTGAGTGTATCTAAGGTTATATTAGAGTCTGAAGAGGTTCATCGTATTATCACATGAATGATTTTATCAGTGATGTCATCAGTAATGTCATTTGAGATGTCATCAGTGATGTCATCAGTGATGTCATTTGAGATGTCATCAGTGATGTCATCAGTGATGTCACTGACCATGTCATGAATGATGTAATATGTGACATCATCAGCAGTGGATTGCGGGTGCGTGATATATAGTTAGTACAACTAACTATATATGGAATTTCATTGGTTTTGTGTGAGTAAAATAAGGTTTTTTAAATGCTAATTCCTAACTATATATGGTCTATAACCTATGGTTTTTTCAGTGAATTTTCAAGGTTTTGTAAATGCTAATTCCTAACTATATATGGTCTATAACCTATGGTTTTTTCAGTGAATTTCATTGGTTTTTTAATAGCTAATATCAAAACCTTTACAATGTATTATTCTTTAAAAAGAAAAATATTTTTTACATGTTTTTTATACAAATTTTTTTTATTTTTTTTTGTTTCGCTCCCGGTACGCGTACCGGTTAGCTTCCCGTTAGCTCAATCCGGAGGCGCGACCCGGTACGCGAACTGGTAAACGTTCCTTTTGCGCACCTCTCGCGTTACAAAACAACATGGTGACGCTTCGCGTCAGCATGACGTTTCGCGTTCTCGCGTAATACGTCATATTACGTGCTACGTTCGCGTACCCGGAAGCGCACCGGTACGCGAACCGGAAGCGATCCGCGGCGCGGCGCCGACCGCGTAATGTAAACAAAGCAGGTCATGTGACTCGGTAATAACACTTTTCATTGGTTCATTTCACTTTTGGTTTCCTAATGATGTAATACAAGGTCATGTGATCTAAAATGGACACTTTTCATTGGTTTAGAACTTTTGTTTTTCCCAAATGATGAAAACCCCTCCTTCTTTCATCACTCTGACTTTCATCTTGGTGAGAGAAAGACCCTTTATTGAGACTTTGAGATGGCTTCATTAGTAGCTTCAGCTGGTGCTAGCCCACCACCTCCACCAAATCCAAGAAAGAGAGGACCACCTGCAGATGTAATTTTGCAAGAAGAGGAAGAACAGGAAGAGGAGGAAGAGGAGGAAGAGCATGAGTTTTTGCCAGAGGAGCCCAGGAGGTACAATCGAAAGGAAAATTACATCTGGCAATTCTACAGAATTCCTGAGGGGCAAAAGAAAGTGAATGCACGTTACGTGTTTTGCCGCATATGCGGTGATAGATTGTCAAGGGGCACTGATAAAAAATACAGTTATGGCAATCATACTATGCATCGGCATATGAGTAGGTGGCACCCAAATAATTATAGTGCTGCCCAGCTACGTGACGAACAACAAAATCCCCTCCCAATGGCAAGAAGATCGGTGGTTCCAGAGGTGTCGGGACCAGAGGCGAGGGAGATGATTGCAAACATCCAAATGTTGTTTGGGCACGTAAAGCAAGTGTGCGTGGAATGTGGCACTTTCATCTGCTACAGAGAAAGTAGCATCACTTTGATTTTGCGAGCAATTCAAAATCATATTAATGTTTGTACGAAACGCACCAAAAAATAAATTCTTTTTTTTTTTTTTGCTCCTGTTGAGCCCTTTATAATGGATCGTTTTTGTTTCCCCCCTCCCCCAAAAAAACCAAAAAAATTTAAAAACGTTCAGAAAATACAAAAAAAGTAAAAAAATGTTCAAAAAATACTAAAAAAAATATAAAACAACAAAAACATAAAAAAAAAAGTTCTTTTCAGAACTAACTCCCCATTATAAAAAAATTGGTAGAATATTTGGAACTCTGCCAACCTCTATTTCTCTTAGTTCGCTCCCGGAGCGCTACCCGGTACGCGTACCGGAAGCTAACCAAAAAAAATATTTAAAAAAAAAAAGAACAGTAAGTATAAGGTAAGCAAACAGACAGTTATGTTAAAAGAAAGACAGCTCTAGGGAGTAAACTAAGGATACTGTTACCTACAATCCACTGCTGATGATGTCACATATTACATCATTCATGACATGGTCAGTAACATCAACAGCAGTGGATTGTAGGTAACAGTATCCTTAGTTTACTCCCTATAGCTGTCTTTCTTTTAACATAACTGTCTATTTCCTTCCCTTATAGTTACTGTTCTTTTTTAAAAAACATTTTTTTGATCAGTCATAAACAGTGACATTAATAGAAACAGAGAGAGTGAACAAGAGTGAAGAACTATGGTCCTCCTCAGCCACCCTCAGAAAACCAAGGGGGTCAAGATACATCTACCGTGCCCCCTTCTACCCATTCTGAACATTATTTGCCCTCCATCTTGTATCTTGATTCGACCGAAACACAAAATGGTGGACTGCCATAACGCTGCTGGTTTGCGAACCGGGCAACTTCCCGGGAAGCGGTCCAAAAAAAAAAAAAGTTGGGAAAGTAATTCACAGACACTAAGAGTAATAGAGATGGAGTGAGTGAACAAGACTGAGGAACTATGAGAACAGAGGGACTGAGAAAAAGAGTGGAAGGAGTTGAGTAAATAGGTAATAGAGAAAGGAATGAGGAAAGTAGCAAAGGCAGGAAACTGAGGATTAAAGAAGTGAAGCAGTGGATCTAATAGTAGGTGAATGTGATAGAAATGTAACGAAAAGAGTACAACTATTTACCTTGTAATTGCCGTTAAATTAATCACATTTTATTTCTATACTTTCAATCTGTGAAAGAGAGAACCAACATTTGAAAAAAAATAAAATATGTATTTAAAAATTACAAAAGACAAGGGAAAATATTGAAGGACAAATAGTTTTTCAACAACTTTGACACTGACAGAAGCTTCTGCTTCTCCAGGTCCTCTACACAATCCTAAAGATATACATTTTAAACTAACAGTATCTTGATGCAGATGAAGTGAGGCCTATCTTAAAACATGGTGCATCTTTTGCATTGCTCTTGTTTCAGAAAAGTGTCGCTTCAGTATGCAAATAACATGTCTCCTATCCAGAGATTTGTTTGAGGTGAGGCCTACTCAGAGTTCAAGATGAGATTTACACTTGTTGAAGTGTACAGAGGAGATAATATCTGTGAAAGTCTACTAATGAAGTGAGTCATGTCCACTGCACTCTTCAACAAAGTAGAAACCTCCTATGTTTCCCTGGACAGACCTAAACTTGATCTGCACAATGTGATTCGTAATGATAGGAAACACAGGTGATGTAATTGAAATATGTGCAATTTATTTTGCTCATTTCACAATCACATCACTTGTGTTTCCTTTGCTTAGATATCTCATTGTGCAGATGTAGTCCAGCATATGAAAGAATACGTAGAAGTGCAGCACTGCATACAATAAATTTAACACTTACAGAAAACTCACCTTCTCCATGCCTCATACACAGTTCTACATATACATCATAAATGCAAACAGTACAGAATTAATTATACATGTTAAATGGTTTATTTTTGCTGTTCTCAGAATGTATCAAAATTCACTAAAAACAGTGACTTGAAGGTATTCATCATGTAACAGCGGGGAAAAAAAAACACAATCAAAATGATTGTGTTTAAAAAACCCATACAACATCAGAAATTAAAATTCAGAACTCCTTAAAGTTAACTTACTTTCCATGACGTCCAAGGATGTCCTATGAACAGCTTACACTCTTTTGTGCTGTTATTACTTTCAGCCCGCCACTTTCTGAAAGAAAACCTCCATCGTTTTTAAAAACACGTTACATGCAATAAATGACTTCTTGCTCTCTACCACTATTTTCCACAAGGCCAAATCTAGTCAGAGATATTTATAACTCTTGGATTTCTTGTAAGCCAATCCCATCATTTGGCATTTCCGCAACTTTCAGAATTAAAATGTTGAAGATCATTTTCACAATCCTGGAATAGTAATATCTTCCCCTTGTTGCTCAGTCATGTTCTACATTTCCTATGACACTGATACTGCTTAATATGAAGCAGACTTACACTACCTCTATGAGTACTACAATTATTTAATTCTCTACATCACTTTTAATCACAAAGCAATGTAAAACAGTAGACAGCATTGCAGACTTACATTCCCTCTACTCCATGTTTTGATTGGCTGCTTCAATTAGCTTATGAAAAGAAACAGTTTTTCTGAACTCATTTAAAGTGCACATACATCTCCATGATGTCCAATCCTATGATTAGAAGTTATGTCTCTGAACTACACTTATCCTCAAGGCCAAATTGTGTAGGAGCCATTAGAACTTCTTGAAATTCCACAGATCATATCCCGAGATTATTTTCCTAAAATTTTGGTTTTAAAAACACCAGGTAAGAGTTTTTAAGGTCATACGGCAATTTTTTTTTGAAAATTAAAACAGAATCATTGCAGAATGACCAGCCATTTCTAGACTTTAAATAAGCTGTGTAATGTCCTGATGATATTGAAGGGCCGTCATGATATATAATTGCTGTAGTTACAAAAGTCCTTCCTGATATTGACAACTGCGAAGCTACAAATTTTTTTATTAAAGTTGTCAATTTTGTTCCATCAGGCCTACATCGTTGGAACATTAAAATGATGTACTGGCCATATCTTCGTATAAATAATGTGGACATCATTTCAGATTTACATTGGCTACACTCCATGTTGTGATTAGCAGCTTTTACTAGCTTATTAAAGGAGACTGATTTACTGTCTGGCAAAGTTAAATATATAAATCTTTCTGAGTCTACACTAGTAGTACTTGATACCATACAGTTCTCGCAGTCATGCTGCCATTGATAAGAAAGCCCAAACAGCTGATCTACATCTACACCTTCAGCATGTAATACATCAAGCATATACATTAAAAACTCCTGACAATCTTGCTGAATATTTTGAGAGAATTGTGTTTGGCCTGAACATCTATCTAACAGATTTCTAATTTCAGACACACTTTCTATGTTTCTTCTATCAGTGGTACATTTCTCTAACACAGAATTTAACAAACTGCAAAATCTTTGATCAGAATTGACCACAATCTCTTCTTTTACATTTTTTAGAGAAAACAAAACATTAATTACTACATTAGCATAGCAGTTGACACCAGAACTGTTTTCAAACTGAAAACCAACAACATCTTCAACAGAATCCTCTTTGTTTCTGCTTGTAATTTTAGGTTCATTCACTTTTTGTCTTTTTGCTACAACCTCCCCAGTATTGTTCTCATTTCTTCGTTTCCGGCCTACCAGACGTTTCTCAAACAAAGGAAACTGAGGCAAATGTGGCGCATACTCTCTTCTTAACCTATTGTATTCCTTAACACAATCTAGATCTGCACAAATGTTTCTGACATCACACTCAATCAAGTACAATCCCGATAAAGTTCTAACTCGTGACAATGCCACATATGCCATACCCTCCTTGAACACAGAACTGCCAATATTCACCAATGCAGTGTCTACACTTAAACCTTGCGATTTATGAATTGTCACCGCATATGCCAAGCAAACAGGGAACTGCTTACGGCGAACATATAAGTCTTTTACAAGCAAAAATCTAGCAGAACAACGAGCAATTAGCTGTACTTCCTCAATGCCATCAAATTAAATTTTTAAAAATTCAATTCCATCTCTATTTCTGTATTTCACAAAATCAACAACATTACCCATTGATCCATTTACCAGACCTCTTTCAACATGTAAATTCCTTCTTAAAATTATACGGCAGTTCAAGCACACATTCAGAGTCTTTTCAAAACCTGCAGTTTTAGATATACTCTTCTCTAATGAATCCAATTTTGTTTTCAGATTCTCAGACAAAATAATTGTTGATCCCATATGCTCTACTCTATCAATAGCTTCCACTTTCACAATCTCTTGCTTTTCTAAATGCAACATTTTGTTGTTAAATTTGGCACATTCTGCAAGAGTTGGCATCAAACATATTCCAGATTTCTTATCAGTAATTTTCTGAAAAATATTCTCAGGCACAACATCTTGTTCTGGATATAAATTTGACAGTAATCGTGCATGTAAAGCTTCTTTCCCATGCTCGGTCACTTTTCCAATTCTAACATCTTGTAGAATAGTCTTGTAAACTTCATCCTTTGCCTGACGCATATTTTCATGCAGTTCAGCATAATTGAAGTTTAACCATATATTGACGTTGCCAATGCTGCCTAGGCACTTCCTGGTATCTTCATGCGTGAGCATTTTGAACACAGGTTGCCCTTTCACTGGTGTCAGCTGCAGAAGATCTCCGAAAACAATGATGTGTTTGCCACCAAATAACACATCATACTCTGTTTTGAGAACTTCTTGCATCCTCAAATGCACAAAGGCAAGCATGACATTGGAAACCATGCTTACTTCGTCAATGATAAGAAGTTTCATTTTCCTCAAGATTCTTGAAACTTCAAAACAAGCATCTCCAGATAGCTTGTGATATTCTAATTTGTTGTCATGCTCCACTGGCAGCATCAGTAAACGATGTAAAGTAATCCCTTTAATATTATGTGCTGCCAGTCCAGTTGGAGCAGTGACAACACAAGACAGCGATGACTCTGTCCTTTCCTGCAAATAGCATGAAATTGCTTTAATGAGGAAACTTTTTCCAGTTCCCGCTTCTCCACTCACGTACAGTCGGACAGGCTTCAACGACGTACATGAGCACTCTTTCTTATCATGACTTAATCCATGATCAATTTGCATGGTAACTTCGTCATATATTTTCCTCTGCTCAACGTTGAGTTGCCTTTCCAACTCTTCTAAGTTAACCGCATCCTCTTGAGCATGTGCCATGGCTCTTTCCACCTCATTCATAGCAGTGGCAGCTTCATTTTCAATAAGAGGTCCTCCTAGTGGATCCTGACTCAATGAAGCAGAACTCTGACTGTCCTGAGAACTGTCTCTGGCAATCTCGGCTGCAATCATTGCTTCCTGCTCAATTTCCGCATTCAACATTTCTACATATTTGGGAAAAGCAGGACATTCTATGGTCTCCTTGGCGGCATTGAAAGAGTCTTCGTAACAGAGGAAATCTCCAAGCAGTTCCTCTTCTGCACGCCAAGGCTTGAAAAGTTGCAAAAGTGCTAAATAGAAAAACTCCTTTTTTTCAGGAGATTCGCCACTCAATTTTCGATGGTTTATCAAGTGGCATTTTCTTTGCTTGACCAGACATCCCTCACTTCCTATTACAGCATACACTCCTTTCTCAGTATCTTCTTTGATGTTCCTCTTGAACATGTAATTTTGCAGAACCTCATACAGACAAACATTCTCTAGGTGACTGCTTCGATTTGGATAATATGTATCCAACATGTTTGTCTTCAAAATGTCGGTACTGTTTGGCTCCTTTTCCGCCAAATACTCAATTTCCCGCACAGGTTTGAGAACTCGATTACGCGTTGCAGCAAGACCAAGACTCGCCCAAACGATACTCCTGGACTTGGCATAGAGACTTGCTGAAGACAACCGGTCAGAACATTCGTACGCTCCGATTTCTCGATGCGACAACATCTTCAGACTGAAACTGTAAAACTTCTTGCTGAGGCTCTTTTCATGGGAAATGTCCTCCCACATATCCTTCAATTCTGTCTTCTCTTTTTTGGTGATGTAAGACGTCACATACCGAGCCACAGCCATACAGTTATCAGCCACAAACTGTATATCCATGTTAGCATTCCACATGGACAAAATCACCGGGTTGTAGTCGTTGATGTACTTGGACTCTTCGTTCCTCTTCAAATTGTAAGTGTTTTTAGGTGATTTCTTCATCACATTATGTCGCAGCGAAGACATCAAACTGTTTACTCTTCCTTTAGAAATCACCGGTCGTGGAAAGCCGAAACGACATTTGGTGTAAAACTTGTCTTTGTTTCGGAATTTACGACGGCAGTACTTTCCACATCGATGGCTTTGGAAACGCAGAACTTTTTCTCTTAGGCTTTTCTTCTCCTTTGCGTTTGGAACAGCACACGTAGAATACTGTTGGATGAAACTCATCACTGAGTCTTCTGGATCCGTTCCAAATTTAGGTGCATCCTTGATCCACAGCAACATATGTATATGAGGAGCACCTCTTGCTTGGTACTCCTTTCTCCAGAAGAAATCCAACACCTCTCCAAGAGGTGGATTCTTCTTATTCATGATGAAAGACATCATAGCTTCAAATCTATGATTGAAGTACCTACATACATTGACTGGATCCAAAGAGCACAGTTCTCCGGGTGTCTTGAATTCGATGTTTTCTACGTTAGCATTTGCCTCTCGTAGAAATTGAAGTAAGTCTTCCCAGCCATACTCGGCACAACTCAGAGTGAGGAACCATGTGGGAGTACCTAAGTTCCTCAGCATACATTTTAAATCACCATGACGACGGTACCAGTACTCATTAGTACCACGCTGACACGCCATGAGATTAATCAGGTGAGAATCCAAAATACTATCTTGGACATTCACTTTATCCATAAAATCACTTGCCGAGATGTTTTGCATGTGTATACCACTTTTCAAGATGTGGTTCACTGCATATGACAGTCCAGACAGATCGCTTTCAAACAGGAGATGAAACAAATAAGGAATGCATTGTCGAAACCTAGCATCTCCTGCATACAATCGCAAAGTCCGGTATTCAGAAGCAGGAATTTGATGAGGTCGCTCATCATATCTTCCTCCCTGACCTGTTGGAAAAAGCTGTGGGAAACACCGAGCTTCCAAACTTTCCTCCCAAACACTAATGGGACTCCCTTTGGCTTGTTTCATTTGAAACAACTCAATAGCATTCCCCATGACTTCCTTTGAATGCAAAGGATGAACACTATAATGTTCATATATTTCCTCACTAGTAGAGGGTTCTACTTTCTCAATTTGACCAGCACACAAATCGCTATCCTCTTCCTCACTTACTTCCTCTTCTGCAACATATACATTCTTATAGTATTTATTATTTTTTTTCAAATACAATGTTGCCTTTTTAACTTTCCTAACATCTACTAAATCTTGCCATATTTTCTTATTCTTTGTCGGAACCCCATTAACTAAGATAACCAGAGGTTCCTCTTCCACTTTTTCTACTCCAATTGTGTTAATGTTTTTCTTGAAATCTAGAGGCAAATAAACAACTCTTCCCTTTAATCCTCTCTGTAAATCTGATGGAGGCAATTTACCTGTCTTTGGCTCCATTCTTACAATAGCCTGAAAGGGATGGATACTTTGAATCAAAATAGATTCATAAGTATTTAAGTCCTTCAATTCAGAAGGAATCTCAACCAATTCCAGATTATTATGAACTGCTCTAGCAGGCATCTGGTTTTGTTTTAATTTGTTACAACAATAAGTACACACACGTTGATCCAATCCCAAATCAAAACAATTTTCTACCATCAAGTATGTTGCAAAATCCTTCCATTCACTATTATTTTCCCTTTCACTTTTTGCATATAAATCCACTAACTTAGTCTGATTCTTATAATAAGTGCGTCTACAACACACACAAGTGAAATTAGGCCTCTCACTTGATTTCATGTCAAACGTCGCAATTTCCCTCTGGAAATTATCTGTACTGGAAACATGTACACTATCTTCCAAATGACCCTCTACTTCTTGCTCAATTTCAACATTCTCCTCTTTACTTCCAAAGTAACAAAACTCAATTTCTTCACATATATTCTTCACATCTATTTCAGAACCATGCAAAAGAGCAGCGCATAATTGTTTCAGCATAATTGCTGGACTCTTAGCATAATACAACAGTCTAACTAACTTCCTCACTTTGTTATGATGCACTGCTAGCATCCTGAAATGATGAAAAACACTCTGGCATACTCTCCTGGAAAGACAAGCCAGTGAATGACCATGCAAACCTGTCACTTCTCTCACTCTGCAAGGATCTAATTCTTGCAACAACCTTATTTTCTGCTTCAAACTTTTCTTGTTAAATGTCCGTACAAAATCACAAAGCAAATTGATGGAATCCTGTCGCACACTGCAAATACTACTACACTTCCAGGTGTACACAGGACCCTTAGCACGTCTTCCTAAAACCTCATTACCTAACAACTCTTCTGCCTCTGTTGTCACAAGTTTTTCTTTTTCAACTGGACAACCATCTTTCACTTCATAAGCACGACCACTGATGTCAACTGCATGCACCAAATCATTATCCTGGAAATAACTCTCTTCATTAAAAAATGCCTCACAGCTTGAACTATGTATCCATTCTCCAGAAAAAACTTCACAAAAATTACTACGATTAACTATTCTCTTCCATCTACTATTTCTTTTGAAATCAAAAATTGCCTTGTTTAGCTTCCTAATTCTATTGATTATCAAAATAAATAACTTACGTTTAATTTCAAAAGCCTGATCAATAACTTTCTCAACTTTTTTTTTCTCCTATAAAAAACTAATTTCTGTTGACCTTTCTTAATATTTTTTAACAAATTGCCAATTATCCTGTTACGGAACATTCGTTTACGAATCTCCCTAAACTGTTGTTTCCTTCTACTATCATGCACAGATTTATCTCTTGCTCTAGCAGTAACATTTTCATTTGTCCTTTTCTTTCCATTTGATTTTCTTCTCATGTTATGGATTGAAACATTTTCTGTACTAATATTTTTTTTATTAGAAATATTTCTTATGAAATATTTAGAGCTCTTACCCGGTGCTTTCTTCATGGCTTGAGAAATCTTTTTGTTAGAGGACTGCTGCGTTTTTTTTTTCTCCTGCTGTCTTTGACGTTTTGCAGCCTTTATCTCTTATTTTTGTAGGCATATTTAAATTTTGAAATGATCTGCAGTTGAATCTGAGGAAAAATATAATAAAAAATGTTATTAAACATTATTACCAAACAGTAAAACAATAACAGTGATCAAAAACTTAACACACTACTTGACATTTTAAATAGAAGATTTTTTAGTCCTTGCAAATTTACAATACAGAAATACCAGAAAAGAAATGACATTTATATTTATGTTACCTATGCTATTTTATATGTGAATCTGATCTAATTTTATGAGCATATTTTAATATTTTATTGAAGACACTACACATAACCTGTTTTTGAAGGTGTCTTTATTTTTAAATTAAACGGTTTACCTTTTTACTTTTTATTGATTATAAATTTTAAAAATAAATGTTTATAATTCCAAAGGCTCAAGCAGGTCAGCTTCCCATCCTATATCATATAATTCGGACAAATCTGCATCCTCATCACGCTCTTCTTCATCCTCAGGATTTAAATCATCCAATGGATCAACATCCACTGATGTTTCAATTACAAGTTCAATGATGAGGTCAAAATCAACTGATTGCAGATTGTCGCTCATGTTGAGGTTGTCTTTATCTTTAAAGAAAGACAACAACAATGAGATGTTGCAGAGTAAGAGACAAATCTCACAGATTATAATAGTAAAATTATTTAACAAGAGTAACATTTTGCAGCTATTATTTAGCCATGTCCAGCGATGCTGAGCAGGTGAAGCCTATGTCTAATTTTTCACTGAACAGGACTCATCTGTTCTTAACCTTGGATAAGCCTCAACGACTCTGTGTCCCCTGCACATACTCAAATGTTAAAGTGCAGATTTATATTAAATGGCACATCCCCAGGCATGCACCAGTTAATGTGCACCACTGCTTTACCACCCATGGTGTGCCGCATTTACAATCAGATAGGAGAAAGCTGCTTCAAAACCCTGCGCCTGCTTGAAGCTGGCATAGGTCTTGACGCAGCATTGTATAGATGGGGCACCCCTGAGCCTTGCTGCAGCTGCATCGCACTTACGATACAACTCCAGCAATGCGCCACCTTTACGGCACAGATGCGTCACGCATCTGTGCCGTTTTTGCCCCATGCTGCGCCGCATTGTAAATGCAGCACAACATGGGTGGCGGAACAGTGGCGCAGGATGACTGTCACATCCCTGGTGATGCGCCACTCATCATAAATCTATCCCTAAGCTTCTTATCTTGTTACAGATGAACTGCCATATGTATCATCAAAATATTTTACATATTATAAATAGCAAATTTTAAGGAATAAATAGCGATTCTTTACTATTCCTAATTTGCAATGAGCAAATTGCTAATTGCAAATTACCCATTCATTTCCATAGGCTATGAGGCTCATAGGAATTAATGTTGCAAGTTGTGATTAGCAATTAGCTCATCACAAAATAGGATTTTTTTCAAGTGTGCAGGGGTATCTCAAGAACACCCTGCTGCACCCCTGAAAAAGAAATTTGGGAGCACATGGCACACCTACATGCCCTAATGGCATGTATGGGCGTCATATGGGACCTTTTTTTTTTTTTTTTTTTAAATGCTTTTTGAAAAGAATTCGCAAATTACCACAAACTAGAAGTTGGTGGTAGTTTCCAAATCCTTAATATCATTTTTTACATATTTTTTTTGATACATTGCATTTAAGGAATCACAAATTTTGAATTATTGACATTTTAAGTAATTTCCACATGTGCAGTGTTTTCAAAATATAATTTGAAAATCGTTTTTGGGGAAAAGTAATGGTTTGCAAATTTATGACAAGGACATAATGGTGTATGCTTCTCTATAAGGCATTTCAGTATCTCTAATGTCATTTTTCCCATATTACATTATAAGACCTTTCCCCATGAAGCACATTCCTTGTAAATATGCTCCCACCTGTGCATTGCAAATTTAGATTTTGACTGTTTCAGACACATAGCCATGTTGAAAGTGACCCAAAAAAATTGCAAACGTTTAAAAAAAAAACATTCATGTGTCTTAATGACATTTTAAGTCATTTCCCCATGGACAATGTTTTCTAAGTGGCACAAAAGAGGTATACACCTATCATAAATCTGTCCCTAGCATTATAAATGATTAAATCAGGATGACAATAAGATGTGGCCTATCCAGAGGTTTGTTTAAGGTGAGGCCTACTCAGGATTGCAGATTAAAGTTACGCTTGATGAAGAATACAGAGGAGATAATTTATTGTAAAGGCCTACCAATGAAGTAAGTGATTTCTACTTCATTGCACCAGTCATCATAAATGTATCCATAAGCTTCTTATCTTGTTAGACATCAACCGCCATATGTATCATATAACTATTTTGCATTTCCAAAAAAGCGAATTTTAAGGAATAAATAGCGATTCTTTACCATTCCAAATTTGTTTGAGAAAATTGCTAATTGCAAATTACCCATTCATTTCCATGGGCTAGGAGGCTCATATAAATGAAGGTGCAATTTGCGATTAACAATTTGCTCATCACAAATTAGGAATTTATTCCAAAGGTGCAGGGGTGTCTCAAGAACACCCTGCTGCAACTCTGAAAAAGAAATTTGGGGGCATATGGCGAACATAAATTTTAACAACATTCCTTTACCTCAAAAACGATTTTCAAATCATAACTTCAAAACACTACACATGGGAAAATTACTTAAATTGTCCTTAAGACACATAAAAGCGTTTTTTGATTGGCTTTCCTGCATGGTAGGGTCACTTTTAACATGGCTATGTAACATAAACAGTCAAAATCTAAATTTACCATGCACAGGTGGGAGCATATTTACAAGCAATTTGCGCCACAAAGAAAGGTCTGACATTAAAATGGGAAAAATAACATCAGGGACAGTCAATTGCCTTATAAAGAACCATACACCATTATGTCCTTCTCATGAATTTAAAAACAATTCCTTTTTCCCAAAAACGATTTTCAAATCATAATTTCAAAAAACTGCACATGAGAAAATGACTTAAAATGTCATTGAAACACATGAAAGCGTTTTTTGATTGGCTTTCCTGCATGGTTGGTTCACTTTTATCATGGCTATGTAACACAAACATTGATAATTAAAATTTTCATGCACATGTAAGAGCATATTTACAAGCAATTTGCGCCACAGAGAAAGGTCTTACACTAAAATGAGAAAAATAACATCAGGAACAGTCAATTGCCTTATAAAGAACCATACACCATTATGTCCTTGTCATGATTTTATAAACAATTCCTTTTCCCCAAAAACGATTTTAAAATCATAATTTCTAAACACTGCACATGGGAAAATGACTTAAAATGTCATTAAAACACATGAAAGCGTTTTTTGATTGCCTTCCCAGCATGGTTTGGTCACTTTTAACATGGCTATTTAACACAAACATTAAAAATCTAAATTTTCCATGCACATGTGAGAGCATATTTACAAGCAATTTGCGCCACAGAGAAAGGTCTTACACTAAAATGAGAAAAATAACATCAAGGACAGTCAATTGCCTTATAAAGAACCATACACCATTATATCCTTGTCATGAATTTAAAAACAATTCCTTTTCCACAAAAACGATTTTCAAATCATAATTTCTAAACACTGCACATCAGAAAATGACTTAAAATGTCATTAAAACACATGAAATCATTTTTTGATTGGCTTTCCAGCATGGTTGCGTCACTTTTAACATGGCTATGTCACACAAACATTCAAAATCAAAATTTTCCATGCACATGTGAGAGCATATTTACAAGCAATTTGCGCCACATAAATCATAATTTTCTCCTTAAAGCACACTATTCTCTATCTAAAGTAAAGAAATATTTTCTCACCTTAGCAAATACTTTGAGTTTGAAAACAGTCTAAGAAACACACCAATTTGTCTTCAGCAGAGCAAAAGGTATGCACTCCAGAGTCTGCAGCTATCAAAAGCACAGAAATGGTGTAATTCTTCACACATATTTCTCATGTCACCCAATCAAAACTCTTCCCTCACTTTTTTTCAAATGAAAACCCTTCCCCCTCTGCCCTTTCTGCCTATTTTCCATAGCAACCACCTCTTGGAGAAACTCTGGTGTTTGCAAATTCACACAACAATGTTGCAATTGAACTCTGAACTCTCAGTGCACCTGCATATCCAGTGCTTTCTTTCATTTAATGATTTTTTATTGACCACTCAAAATACATCTTTCAAACAACACATCTGTACACCCTAACTTTCTGTTTTCATCAATCAAAATCCACCAATCACTGTTACTACTTCATGAACACAGAAACTCCACAGTTTTTTTCATTTCAAACTCACATTTATTCAACTGCCATTTCATTGCCACACTTCATCTGACTGCAGGAGAACCTTCTCTCACCATGTTTTCTGTCTGGATTGTTGGTCATAGTTATATTCACTGGGCTCAAAGGTACGTTGAAAGCAGGAATTTACCTAACCTCAATTTACAAGATGTGGAAATTAAGTGGTTTGGCCACAGAGGATTAAAATGTCACCAATTGATACCATTGGTGAAAACTTTTATGCATTTGCCAAAACCTGACCTGTTAATTGTGCACTGTGGAGGTAATGACTTGGGCACTTTGACTGGTGTAGGTCTGGAAATGCTTTTAAAGGACACCTTTGAGCAATTAATGGCACTTTTTCCTCAGACTGCCTTGGTATATTCAAATATATGCCAAAGACAGAAATGGAGGTGGTCAAACCAATTTTGTCCACAAATTGAGAAGTCGAGGAAGCATGTAAACAAATCTGTTTCAGCTTACATGAGAGACCATGGAATGGGCTCCCTGTACAACAATAACTTGCGTTACTACATGCAAGATATCTACAGAGGAGATGGAGTTCACTTCTCAGATGAGGGCAACAGAGTTTTCACTCTGAATTTAAAAATGTGCATTGGTACCTACTTATAAGTACCAAAATGTACCATAAACCCAAAAGCTCTTCTCAGAGCTACCCTACATCTAATCACTCACAATTATTATTTTACTCTAACTTTTTTCACTAATTTTCAACAAAGTACACTCCCTGGGGCGCTACCCGGTACGCGTACCGGGAGCTAACCTCGCGAAATTTTTTAAAAAAATGTTTTTTTTTCGCACATATGGGCCTCCTCAGCCACCCTCACAAAACCTAGGGGGTCAAGATAAGTCTACCGTGCCCCCTTCTACCTATTCTGAACATTATTTGCCCTCCATCTTGTATCATAATTCGACCGAAACACAAAATGGTGGACTCCCGTTACGCTTAAGGTTCGCGTACCAGGGCGCTCACCGGTTCGCGTACCGGGTCGCTTCCTGGGAAGCGCACCATCAAAAAAGGTGGGAAAGTAGTTCACACAAAAGCCACTTGAGACAATTTCACCAAATATAGATTAGCTCATACTACATACCAATCCCTACCATTTTCACAAATTTGATTGGAATTCCATTTAGCCATTTAGCCTGTAGACCTCTCTAAATACCGTGAGGTAAATTACTTCACAAAACACATCTGAAGTGTTGGAATTGACAACCAATTAAAATGTTACTTTCATTTTCTACTTTTTTTACCTGACATTTGATTGGTTATGTACCCGGATATATATAAAGGAAGAGAAGGAAACACAGCCATTTTGACTACTACTTCCTGGTGTACATTTCAATAGGATTTTCATTAATAACTTTAACTTCTTTTTAAAGGTAAGTTGTTATTTTTAAAACTGAAGTATATTGTGCACTTTAAGTTAATATGGCAAACTTTTTCTGTTAGTTATATACTATCCCTCTGTAGTACTTATAAATTTAGATACACTTTTTTATATTCCTACTTCCACTCTGATACTATACACTGCCCAAAGATAAATTCTCTGTTAAAAACTGCCTATCTAAAATTAATCCCAACAGTGCCCTACCTCTACTAATATATATTTTTTTTATGCAATTTTCAGGAAAAATGGAAAGTGAACAAAACATTTCATTTGAAATTGTCCTTCCAGAGTCCAACACAGAAATCATTGATCCAAATGAGATTGAATTTATGGATGAAACTTGGGACCAAGAACTACTGCAATGTGTACAAGCAGTAGATAACCTCCTTGCAAATGAGGACATTTTACAACCTCAGAGACTACAATCTATATTCCATGATTATTATGAAGTTTCTGACAATGAAATGTTAGAAAGTTTAATAAATTATGAAACACAATAAAAAAAACTTTAAAAAAATAAATAAATAAATAATCAACAAAACCAACAATCAATTAACATACAGCATTTGAAAAGTCTATCATTCATTTTTCATTGTGGTACGCTCCCCAGAACGCTTCCCGGTTCGCGTACCGGGCGCTAACCACGAAAAAAAACAAAAAAAAAATATTTTTTTTTTGCTTAGCGGGGCCCCTTTAAAGCCTCCACATCAAACCTAGGGGGTCAAGGAGGATCTACTATGCCCCCTTATGGTCATTTCCCCCTTTGTTTTGTCCTCCTCTTGTCACTCGATCCTACCGAGAGACAAGATGGCGGCCGCTCCGGACTGTTTAGAATGTTGACAGACACCGGAGAGCCAATCAACTTCGCTACGCGAAGTTCCGTTACGCGTCAAGTACGCGTACCGGGGCGCTGCCTGGTCCGCGCTTACAGATATATATCTTTTTTTGAACGTTATTTTCTGCAAATCCACTGCAGCACATGTATTGAGACCTACAAAAGGCACATCGGGCTACCAGTCCCTACAATTTTGCCAAGTTTCGAGCAAATCCATTCAGCCGTTCGGGCTAAAAGTGAGGCTAACCGCCCTATGGAAAACTCAATGTTAAAAACACGTTTTGGGACCCCCCTTTTTTCTCGGCCCCCCCTGGACCAACTCCCCCCAAATTTCCAGTGGCTGCTCAGAAACAAAATGTTCCATTTTGCTGAAAATTTCAGCCAATTCCGTCCACAAACGCCAAAGTTATTAGACATAGAATTTTCAAAAATCCCATAGGGAAAAAATCCTAACTATATATACCTACTGGCGACCGCCAGTAGGTAATATATATATATATATATATATATATATATATATATAGGAGTAGGAACGAGAGAGTCCAAAAGGACTCCAACCCCACTCGTATATATTACTCTATCTTTCTAAGATGGTTTTATTACTCTAATTACAAATACGAAGTCAGTATACTAAAGCTTTATACAGTTCATATGTACTATTCTCAATAGTTGTTTTTATTAATATTCATATATATAGGATACGAATTATCATGTAATAGCGTTCTCCCATGGAATTTCGCAATTTAACCCATTTCTGAACGTGTCCAATGAGAAGATCCAAAAACCTCCCGCTTTTTTCTTATTTTCAAACCTCCTTTAGTATCAGGGGTCTTGATTTTCTCTAGGATTCTCCATTGAAAATCTTCCGGTTTATGGTCATGATCTATAAAATGTTTAACCATAGGGGACAGAATTTTCTTTGTTCTGATAGCTGAACGATGCTCAGTTAGTCTTGTGTGTATAGGTCTAGAGGTTTCACCGACATATCCTAATGCACACGGGCATAGGATAAAATAGATGACGTTCTGTGTCTTACAGTTCCACATTTGTGTGGCTCTGGTGGTGTAACCATTGTGACTAAACATTTTACCTTCCATGATCATATCACATGATCTGCAAGAGGAGCATTTCAGAGTACCTCTAATTAGGAGGTTGCCATCAATTGATTTTTGTACAAAGACGTCATGGCCCGATTTTTTCTCATAGCGAGAATGAACAACAAGATCTTTAATATTTCTGTTACGCCGATGGGCAAATAAAGGTTTCGGAAACTTCTGTCCTTGTGTTTGATTGCTGTTCAAAATGTGCCAATTCGCATTAATGATTTGTTTAATTTTGGCGTCTAGGGTGGAGTGTCTAGTGACACATACAAGTTGAGTTTTTTCTTTCACAGTTTTTGTTTTTAGGAGATGGTCCCTATCAAAAAATCTCGCTCTTTTATAGGAGTCCCTCACCAGCCGGTGGGGATATCCTCTCTCTACAAATTTTCTTCTCATTAGGGCTGCTTGTCTATCAAAGTCTGCTAAATCTGAACAATTTCTTCGGACTCTCAAAAATTGAGAAAAAGGGATACTCTGCTTTTGATTACGAGGATGGAAACTCTGAAAATGTAATAGGGTATTCCTCGTTGTGGTTTTTGTATATAAATCTACTTTAAGTTTTCCTTGATCATGTAGGATGAGAATATCCAGGAATTCTACTCTATCACTGCTCTTATGGGCAGTAAACTTGAGATTCTGGTCAGTAACATTAAGCCAACACAGGAATTCCGATAGAGAGTCACTCCCATTGGTCCAGATAAAAAAGATATAATCGATGTATCTGGACCAATGGGAGACTGACTCAAAAAATGGTGCGATCTCATTATATATACATTTTTGTTCGAAGGCTGCCATATATATATTAGCTATGGAGGGAGCAACTGACGCGCCCATACTTACGCATTTCACTTGACGATAGAGTGTATTTCCAAATTCAAAGATATTTTTAGTCAATACAATATTAAGCAATGCAAGTAAAAATGTTTTAGGACAAAGTATATTATGTTCATCAATAAACCAGTCCGTTGATTCCATTGCCTCTTTAAGAGGAATATTACTATAAAGTGATTCTACATCCAGAGTCACCAGTATATCATTCCGAGGATCAAATTTCATATTTTCAACTTTATTGATCATATCTCCAGTGTCTTTTATATAAGAAGTGATCTTCGAAATATGTGGGCGTAACTGGAAATCAATAAGTTTGGATAATGGCTCGGTAACAGTACCAATTGTAGACACAATAGGTCTATATGGTGGATCAATGATGTTTATATGTATCTTTGGTAAACCATAGATACAAGCTGTTTTGCCTTGATTATGGTTAAGGTATTCATATGCCTTGTTATTAATCTCACCTGAAACTAAGGCCTGATAAGTCAGGACCTGGATTTTTTTCGAGATCTTAGTCAGAGGATTAGAAATAATATTGGAATAAAAAGTGTTGTGCCTTAACATGTTTTTCATTTTTTCTTCATAGTCGTTAGTATTAATGATGACTATGCCCCCTCCTTTGTCACAACTTTTTATCACCAAGTCATTATTATGGGCCAAAGAATTCAGTGCTATATGTTCTTCTCTGTTAAGATTGTAAAGGGGCTTAGGAATCCTAGTTGGTCTAAGGAAGGACTAAATGTCGAGGGCAGGGTCAGATGTCTAACTGAGTCAGTGTAGGTGTCTATTTCATCATGCTGGCCAAAAAACTTTTTTAATCTAATTCTTCGAAAGAAAGAGATGGGGAACATATGATACACCTTTGGACAAGAGACTAATACTGTGTATATCTAGATTAGAGGATGACAAATTGAAAATCGGGATTACATCCCCTGTTTCCAGTATTGTCGGTTGCGTGTCTCTCGCATCAGTTGAGGGTCCTGCTGTTGATGGTGATGTTGAGGTTGAAGCTTGTTTCCGGTCCAGGGAAGGCATGGCTTGGCAGTTCGGGCTGTACTGTTCCCATGAGGCACAGGGTCAGACTGATTGCATATGGCCATGTCTGAACTGGGGTGGCAGAGTGGGCTAAAGAACGGTAATGGATTAAACCCAGATCTGTTGACTGGGTGTGAGTGTTAGATTGGTTCAGATGCTCCGTCCATCACCACCCCCTTTTGTACCGCTTTGTTCGCCATAAGTTGGCAGGGTATGCTCAGACGTGAGTCCCTTGCTCACTTTGCCATTGGATTCAAACAAGCCTGGTTGAAAATGGTTGTAATGCCAGAAACCGGTCCTAGGAAGCTTGTTTCCTGTCCAGGGAAGGCATGGCTTGGCAGTTCGGGCTGGACTGTTCCCATGAGGCACGGGGTCAGACTGATTTGCATATGGCCATGTCTGAACTGGGGTGGCAGAGTGGGCTAAAGAACGGTGATGGATTAAACCCAGATCTGTTGACTGGGTGTGAGTGTTTGATTGGTTCAGATGCTCCGTCCACCACCACCCCCTTTTGTACCGCTTTGTTCGCCATAAGTTGGCAGGGTATGCTCAGACGTGAGTCACTTGCTCACTTTGCCACTGGATTCACGCAAGCCTGGCTGAAGACGGCTGTAATGCCAGAAACCGGTCCTAGGAAGCTTGTTTCCGGTCCAGGGAAGGCATGGCTTGGCAGTTCGGGCTGGACTGTGCCCATGAGGCACAGGGTCAGACTGATTTGCATATGGCCATGTCTGAACTGGGGTGGCAGAGTGGGCTAAAGAACGGTGAAGGATTAAACCCAGATCTGTTGGCTGGGTGTGAGTGTTTGATTGGTTCAGATGCTCCGTCCATCACCACCCCCTTTTGTACCGCTTTGTTCGCCATAAGTTGGCAGGGTATGCTCAGACGTGGGTCCCTTGCTCACTTTGCCACTGGATTCATGCAAGCCTGGTTGAAGACGGATGTAATGCCAGACCCTGGTCCTATGAAGCTTGTTTCCGGTCCAGGGAAGGCATGGCTTGGCAGTTCGGGCTGGACTGTTCCCATGAGGCACAGGGTCAGACTGATTTGCATATGGCCATGTCTGAACTGCGGTGGCAGAGTGGGCTTAAGAACGGTGATGTATTAAACCCAGATCTGATGACTGGGTGTGAGTGTTTGATTGGTTCAGATGCTCCGTCCATCACCACCGCCTTTTGTACCGCTTTGTTCACCATAAGTTGGCAGGGTATGCTCAGACGTGAGTCCCTTGCTCACTTTGCCACTGGATTCAAGCAAGCCTGTCTGAAGACGGCTGTAATGCCAGAAACCGGTCCTAGGAAGCTTGTTTCCGGTCCAGGGAAGGCATGGCTTGGCAGTTCGGGCTGGACTGTTCCCATGAGGCACAGGGTCAGACTGATTGCATATGGCCATGTCTGAACTGGGGTGGCAGAGTGGGCTAAAGAACGGTGATGGATTAAACTCAGATCTGTTGGCGGGGTGTGAGTGTTTGATTGGTTCAGATGCTCCGTCCATCACCACCCCCTTTTGCACCGCTTTGTTCGCCATAAGTTGGCAGGGTATGCTCAGACGTGAGTCCCCTGCTCACTTTGCCACTGGATTCAAGCAAGCCTGGCTGAAGACGACTGTAATGCCAGAAACTGGTCCTAGGAAGCTTGTTTCCGGTCCAGGGAAGGCATGGCTTGGCAGGTCGGGCTGGACTGTTCCCATGAGGCACAGGGTCAGACTGATTTGCATATGGCCATGTCTGAACTGGGGTGGCAGAGTGGGCTAAAGAACGGTGATGGATTAAACCCAGATCTGTTGACTGGGTGTGAGTGTTTGATTGGTTCAGATGCTCCGTCCATCACAACCTCCTTTTGTACCGCTTTCTTCAGGAATAGCCACCAGTTGTCTGAAAAGAATGACAAACAAAGAGAGAATGACATCTCCATACATTTTGTCATATTTACATTATCTCGACTCTGTATAACAAACACTAATATAACATATTAGCTTAATGGCCCTTCTTTATACAATAAAAACATAATATAAAAACTTGCTTAAATTCAACGTTTTAATGCTCTCCCTATATAAACAGTAATGGATTCAGAAAAACTTAAATGGTTCCTAATATTTGAGTACTCCTATACACCTGAAAGCCATATTTTGATTTATCGGAAGATACGACTAAGGAAGTAAGTAGAGACAGATTTCGTCTATTTAGAATGATTCTATGGATGGAAGAACTTACTTCACTATCTTCAGATGTCAACATCATCCGGAGTTGCTAAAGCGGTGATACAAATCCTATCCGATCAAACTATTTGATATCTATAACAAAAATTGTATATTGAGGAACATAAAAGGATAATATCTCTAGCGTAAATCTATGATATTAGCAGGATAGTTAACTTACATGATGTGAAAATTCACAATGAAAAACGGATAAAGCTCTTATGAATGATGGCCGTTTTTCTTCCAAAATCGATTTAGACCCCAATGAATCTATGATGGAAATTTGATTAAGAAAAATATAAACAATATTTATGTTTCTGTCTCGTAGTCAACCTTATCCTTAATACAGATTTCTAATATAAATTTTAAAAGGAATAGGACTTATATAGTCTTTCCTATGTTGTATGAACCCTCAATGATACTCAGGGTATACGAACGATGTGTTGATTAAGGAAATCTTCCTTCTTCCATTTTTAATCCAAATATAAAAAGGTTTATGGTGGAAATTATGTAATTAGACATGAAAAGAATATTATGTCTATGAACAGATTTTACTAAGTTGATTAATAGGATAACGTTTAAAAAAACATTATTTCGCAATTGTCATCAAAAGTTTCAAGAAGGATGTCTGTGGCAAAAATACTAGTCTGTAATAAAAAGACCATTTCTCTTCGCTCTATTTTTTTTATATATAAGACCATAGCGATTAACTTTCAATTAATGCGTATTTTATTCAAAATGTTTGTCGATTATTCGTTCCTATAATCATGAAGAGCACTTATGAAACCTTCAACAAACACAGCATATTAAGATTACCTACTAAATGTTTTTTAAAAAGGTGGCCTACGCGGAGCTTGTATCTCCCTGTTTTTCACATGCATCCAGATATGACGCTTTTGTGAGGATATAAAATCTAAAAGAAAAGTAGACAGAACGTGACCAATGAAAAATAGTGTCTCATATTATAATGAGTATAGCCACTATACGACTATCATCATCAGATCAGTTACCTGTAAAATAAATAGACTATGAACGAGGCATTGTTTCGGGATTTTCAGCCTTCCGTTGTTTAAAAAGGACGACAGCAAGCTATTTAAAGACACAAAAAATATAAACAAGGAAAAATCAATAAAGTTATCCCTAATTAAAGAAAAGAAATAGCAAAAACTAAACAAATGCCATCGAGTGTTAGCTATCCTTGGCAAAGTTACCTATATCGCTGTTCCGTACGCATCAAAACCGTGGCAGACAAACGCCTCCGGCGTCTCGCGTCACCTGGGAAGAGGAGTGATGTCTAACCTATTCCTTTCTACTGGGCTTTTAAATAGTCGTTAAACTACACACGTGATTCTAACGAAAACGTGATCGCTCACGTGATTTCTCTACGTATAAGGTTTAGATAGTCACATGATCGTGTGCCGGTAGTACTAGTAAACAACCAAATATTGGGGCTAGATTGTCTCTAGATAGTTTGATTATTATCTAAAACATGTTTCGTAAAAATCCGGTAGCTGATATACATGTCTTGCATTGGTGAAGTAAAAATGAAAAACTAATAGAACAAGTAAGGATATCTCTAAAATAAAATATCTTTACAAATTAATAGCGAAATTTTTGTGCTATAGGCAACCGGAGGTAAACATAAATTTACCTCAATGATGGCAGGACACTCAAATCTGTCCATGATAAATTGGCATGCCAGATAAAAATAAGCATGCGAGATAGAAATGGGACTGACGAGTCCGATGGTAACTACTTCTATTTCCAGATGCAAGGCGTAACACAGCACAGTCTGTTGTCAGAAAACACGCAACATCGAAAAGGGACTAAAAAGTCCGGTCATGACGAATTATTTTCCTAAATACACAGTACATAGTTTATACATTGAGCAGATACCTATTTCGATCTTCATAAAGATTAAGCGATATATAAAGGTATATATATGTATCTCGAAGATACATCTATTCTAAAAACAGATGTAATCTAAGGCAAAAACAAAAGAAGGACAACATAGGTCCACTATCCATTCACTTAACTTGTATATATATATATATATTCACTGAAAAAACCATAGGTTATAGACCATATATAGTTAGGAATTAGCATTTACAAAACCTTGAAAATTCACTGAAAAAACCATAGGTTATAGACCATATATCGTCAGGAATTAGCATTTAAAAAACCTTATTTTACTCACACAAAACCATTAAAATTCCATATATAGTTAGTTGCACTAACTATATATCGCGCACCCGCAATCCACTGCTGATGATGTCACATATTACATCATTCATGACATGGTCAGTGACATCACTGATGACATCACTGATGACATCTCAAATGACATCACTGATGACATCACTGATAACAACATCCAGTGATTTTTTGTTTCTGTAAAGTTTAAATATGTCTTACATATTGAAGAATGAGTGGATGTGTAAGTGTCTGGACGAAGGATTTAGTAGGTGCATGACTGACTGTATGAGTGAGTGATTAAATGTGTCTCACTGAGTGCATGGGTTAGTGACTAAACTGTCTTAATTTGTGCATCATTATGTCTGTTGTTCTGTAAACTGCTGCATGTGTTGATCAGTAGCTATATGAGTAACTATATGGGTTATTGATTGATTGCCCAAGTATTTGTATGGGAGACTGAGTGTGTGTGTGGCTGGCTGGGAGGTGTGTGACTCTGTGCAGATCAATGTGTACTTGTATCAATGATTGTATAAGAAGGTAAGTATGTGTTAGTATATGTTTGAAAATGTAAGGTGCTCTATGTTTAACTGTATAGACAAGAAAATGGAAGTGTCATTGATTCTTTACAGGACTGACTAGGTGTGTGAGTAACTCCATGGATGAGTGACAGACTGTGAGTGTCTGTATAGGTGTATGAGTGCATATGATAGTGTTGTAAAGATGAGTGATTGTATGTATGAATGATTGTATGGGTGAATGAGTGAAGGTGTGTGTAGACGTAGGAATCAGTGAGTGCGTATGTAGTAACTAGTATTGGTGTGTCAATGGTTTCAAAAATTATACTCTGTATTTAACACTGGGTGAAACAGAGGTTATATTAAAATGTGAGGAGATGCATTGTATTGTCACATGAATGATATCATCAGTGATGTGGTCATTGATGTCAAATGAGATGTCATCAGTGATGTCATCAGTGATGTCATTTGAGATGTCATCAGTGATGTCACTGACCATGTCATGAATGATGTAATATGTGACATCATCAGCAGTGGATTGCGGGTGCGCGATATATAGTTAGTGCAACTAACTATATATGGAATTTCAATGGTTTTGTGTGAGTAAAATAAGGTTTTTTAAATGCTAATTCCTAACGATATATGGTCTATAATCTATGGTTTTTTCAGTGAATTTTCAAGGTTTTGTAAATGCTAATTCCTAACTATATATGGTCTATAACCTATGGTTTTTTCAGTGAATTTTCAAGGTTTTGTAAATGCTAATTCCTAACTATATATGGTCTATAACCTATGGTTTTTTCAGTGAATTTCAATGGTTTTTTAATAGCAAATATCATAAGCTGTCGAATGTCAAGTACGTGGTAAGTAAAAACATTTTCGTGTTTATGCACACTGATCTGCTTTGAATGCTGCCCCCCCCCCCCATTTCTATTAGGAGTACTCTCTCTTTGCAGATAGTGAAAGGTAGTTAACGCAGGCCTTTGCCCCCGTTGTAATACGTCGTGCCTGCTTCTCTCTCCATTTGATTGATTGTTATCCAAGCATTTACTGTTTTAGAATTGGTTCTCTTTGGTTCATTCTCTATTTACAAACAAACACAGAGTCGCAATACTCTGTTTAGTCTTTGCAGATAACGAAAAATCGTGTAAAAAAACAAAAGGAATCGAGCAAAATCAGTAGGCCACTAATGGGATCTCTTTTTGACCTCGCTAAAATAGAAACATTAGGAACAACCCCTCATGACAAATACGAAACTAGTGAGATGAACTGAACTCCACACCATGATGGCTGCAATACAGCTCGGCTCCGCCACCCACCCCGCCCAAAATAACGATAAAGAGCGGCTGCCATGATTGCTCGCGGAATGGCCACGACGGAGCTACGAAATGGTGGTGCTCTCATGCTAACCCCAGCTTCAGTCTGAAACATCCAGAAACACTGTAGACTACCAATTCGATCAGTTCCGGTAGCGCCCCAACGTAACCCGGTAGAGAAGAACTAGCCCTCCCCTCTTTGACTGATGGTTCTTGTTGCCTGTCCCTTCTGTTGTCATTTAACAGAACTATTTAGCCTGCTGAAAGGGGTTGTGTTCCGACCGCTGGTTGGTGGAGACATTTTGACTATATTCTGGACCTGCGTTGTCGCGTAATGCGTCATATGACGCGCCGCGTTAGCGCATCCGGAAGTCATCCGGGGCGCGCCGCGCAGCTCGTAACGTAAGCATAACAGGTCATGTGACTTGTTAATAAAACTTTTCATTGGTTCATTTTACTTTTCTTATTCTAATGATGAAAGGCTTGGTCATATGACCTAAAAATTACGCTTTTTATTACTTCCGAACATTATTTTTTCTTAAATATATGTTATAATGTTCCAGGCTAATGTACTTTCCCGGAAAATTTACAACTGTCCTGCAAGTAAAATATATTCTTTTTTCGAGAAAAAGGGCGTTTCTTCGTCCCATGACGGAGCCGTTGAGCAAAAGAGGGTCGACCTGCTGTCTTAGTCGCCGATACGCCTGAATATGAGATTCTTATCGATCACTTTATGTTGCAGGAGTAGAAAACACAACAGCCCTTGACCATTTATCTTTACTGCGTTCCTGCGTATTATACCTTTTACCCTTCATGTAATTGGTCTGCTTTATTTCACTTGCCTTTTAATGATTCTAAAACAGTGACTATTATTAAAAACTTTACCAATGTATATACTACTACCATGTTTTCTTTTAAAAACCTTTATTGTGAAAATTTCATTATACAAATACGAGCCTATAACCACGTGGGCCGGCCACGGAGCAAACTGTAATCGTATATGATGAGTAGACATTTACACTGTAGAGGAACGTAACGGGCGGGCCATTAGGTTGCAAGAACTAAGGTGTCTAAAAGTTGCGGAATCGGTGGACGTACATTTTATAATTAAAATACGACAGGGCCAGTTACAATAAAATTATCTAGATATACATTTGCGGGCAAGTACCATGGGTGACGTTAATTCGAACTTTCAATAGTACAGTAATCAATAACACATCAGAACTTAATATCAATAGAGATGTCGAAATATTCAATCTATTCTTGTCCCCGCCCGCCATGTGCTTCAAAACTGCATACGTATCTCGTGATATCAAGGTTGTGCAACCAGTACACAACAAGGAGTTACGAGTCCCATTTATTCCGGCGCCATTTTGGGCGAGGACGGGCAGGTCCAGGATATAGTCAAAATGTCTCTACCAACCATCGACTATGATGATGTTCATATGCTGTATTTATTAGAGTAACACTCATCTGTCCACATGAAATTAATTTGCCACAATCTAAACATGTCATTTTAATCTTTCCAAAGTTCTTCTAAATATTTGGGACCGTTTCCCTTGCCTCTGATGCTGTCAGTGCCACTTCTTTGATGAATGTACTGGCAGGTCGGGGGTTCTCCTCCAAATCTCTCTTTTATGCAGCACTATAATTAATTGGTGCCACCTCTCCATATGACGATGCATGGTATAGTTACCATAACTATATTTTTTTTCGGTTCCTCTGGAGAGTACATCGTGGCAGATGAAGCGTGTAACGTACCGGGCATTTACCTTTTTTTGCATGTAGAGGAAAGGAAAAAAAATTCGAGCGTCCGAGTTCTAAGGTGTCCCAGGGCCATTTTAGTGGACCAGGCCCAAATCCAAAGAACAGGCCGCCATTTTGAGAGTCCTGTTGCAGCCGCCTGTCGCTGTAGCATCAAGAGCGGCCGAAACTCAGCTAAATGGCAACTGAAACGGTAAAGGGGCGCCCCACTACAGCAGACGAGCCTCCACCTAGGAAGGCCCGTTCACGCCGCCTCCCCCCCCCCCTTCGGGCACCCCACGCCGTTATTCGGAGCAGTATTGTAGGATGGCCACACCAGTGCGGCAACTTGCTAGACATCACCTCGGTGGTAACCGAATCTCAGCGCCTTGTGGTGTCTTCTATTCAGAAAATATTGTTGCGCTGCCTTTGGCCCCATTCGCACATCGGTCCGCTACTGACGCCATCTCACAGGCTAATGGGGCACCCCACGCCGGCTTTCAGCATTGTAGGATGGCCACACCAGTACAGCAACTTGCTAGACACCACCTCGGTGCCATCCGGATCTTGGCATCTCAGCGCCTAGGGGTGTCTTCTATTCAGAAAATATTGTTGCGCTGCCTTTGGCCCCATTCGCACATCGGTCCGCTACTGACACCATCTCACAGGCCAACAGGGCGCCCCACGCCGACTTTTACCATTGTAGGATGGCCACACCAGTGCGGCAACTTGCTAGACACCACCTCGGTGCCATCCGGATCTTGGCATCTCAGCGCCTTGTGGTGTCTTCTATTCAGAAAATATTGTTGCGCTGCCTTTGGCCCCATTCGCACATCGGTCCGCTACTGACGCCATCTCACAGGCCAACGGGGCGCCCCACGCCGACTTTCAACATTGTAGGATGGCCACACCAGTGCGACAACTTGCTAGACACCACCTCGGTGCCATCCGGATCTTGGCGCGTTGTGCTGCCTTCGGCCTATTCGCACATCGGTCCGCTACTGACGCAAACTCACAGGCCAACGGGGCGCCCCACGCCGACTTTCAGCATTGTAGGATGGCCACACCAGTGCTGCAACTTGCTGGACACCACCTCGGTGCCATCCGGATCTTGGCGCGTTGTGTTGCCTTCGGCCTATTCGCACATCGGTCCGCTACTGACGCCGCCTCACGTGCCAACGTATTTTCTCCGCATTTTATACCCTATGCCGCATAACAGGTCATGTGACTTGTTTATAAAACTTTTCATTGGTTCATTTTACTTTTGGTTTCCTAATGATGGAAGGCTTGATCATATGACCTAAAAATAACACTTTTCATTGGATGAAAACTTTTTTTTTTCCCAAACGATGAAAGCCCCACCTTGTTTCTGGATGTTTCAGACTGAAGCTGACGTCAGCATGAAAGCACCACCATCTCGTGGCTCCGTCGCGGTCATTCCGCGAGCAATCATGGCAGCCGCTCCCCACCAGAAGCCTGCAGGAGTCGGGGGCCCCCAAAACTTTTGTTGAATCCTCAAGGCGGAGGGGACGCTTTCGAGAATGGGGTCCAAGACCTAGCAGACAAGCGTCCGATTTCCAAGGTGTCCCAGGGCCATTTCAGTGGACCAGGCCCAAAAAGGAAAGAGCCTGCCGCCATTTTGAGAGTCCTGTGACAGCCGCCTATCGCTGCACCGCAAGAGTGGGCGCAACTCAGCTGAATTGTGGCTTTTGACACAGTGGACCAAAAGCGGACGGAATGGCAACTGAAACGGTAAAGGGGCGCCCCACTACAACAGACGAGACTCCACCTGGAGAGGCCCGTTCACGCCGCCTCCCCCCCCCCCGGGGCGCCCCACGCCGTTATTTGGAGGGCGGCAACTTACAGGACATCACCTTGGTGCCATCGTTCTGCTGCCTTGGAACTATTCGCACAACAGACCGCTACTGATGATCCACCCCCCGCGACGCCCCACGCCGGATACCGAAATCAGTGCGGCACCCAGGCAACATCACCTGGGTGCCGTCCAGAAATCTGGACGTTGTGCTGCGTTGGGACTATTCGCACAACCGACGGCTACTTCCTTCTTTTTCCCTAAAAATGTTTAAATGTTTTTACTGTTTTTGTTTTGTTGTATATATTTATAAGTTATTAAAGTTTTATAATCCTACTACTTTGTTGGAGTGCTATATATTTTTAATGTGACACATAATTGTAAAAACTTTGATGTACAAAGAGTCATCCCTGGAATCTTCCGCTTCAGGCTCGGTCCCCTCCCCAATCACAATACAGGATGGTTTTCAGATAGTAGGAACGCGTGTGCTGTGACGGATCTCATCGAGTGTGGGCCTTGATCTACTATAACTCCTTTGAAGAGGGGTGATTCTTTACAGCTGGGGCCATAAACTACATCTGCAGGGCTAGCTGATACCCTAGGACCAGCCTGGACAATCGGACACAGAGGAAAAGGAGTGTCAGAGGGTGCGGTAGTGAATAGGGCAAAAGGGAGGTGTCGGGCGGGCACAGGGTGTGATTCTCAGGGAAGAGCAGCGCAGATGGGGAAAGGTTTATTACCCATGCATAAGACAGAGAGCGGGGGTGACCAGTGCCTGGGGGAGATGCTTGCGAGGGTGGGGAGCCATGCTAAGGATCGACAGCGTGCAGAGAGTGGGTCTGGTCAAGGCATCTAAAATGACTGCCGTGCACGACAAAAGTGTGGCATTTGAAAAAAGGCAAGATGGCGCAGACAATGTTTTTCAACACTTCCTGATTTCCTTCGAATCGAACGTTAACAGACGTTGGGGCATATTACCAAAGTTAAGCGATATTTATCCCTAACGATGCTTAGCAACAAATTTTTTACCGCTAAGCATCGTCAGAAATTATCGCAGATAAACCTTGCTATTATCAAGGTTTATCGCAAATGCGATAAAAAACGACCGCAATGCATTAATATCGCTGAAAAGTCAGCGATATTCATGCATTACCGAGCTAATGCTCTTAGCCATGTTATCCACCTCCCATTGGATAACATGGCTAAGAACTGCTCAGGGCAGGTGGTAGCTTTTGGAGATATTCGCGCTTAGCGCGAATATCTTCAAAAGTTGGTAATAGGAGATAGCGATGTTAGCGACTGTTTCCAGTCGCTAACATCTTGGCATGCCCACTTTGCATGTCATTAGTGATAAATATCACTGACATGCAAAGTGGGGCCCAAGATGGTCGCTATCTCCTACTAGCGGTCGCTAACTGGTGTTAGCAACAGCTAGGTAATACAGAGATAATTTTATCTCCGCGAAGCGGAGCGCTGTTACAGATATATATCTTTTTTTGAACGTTAATTTCTCAAAATCCACTGAAGCACATATATTGAGACCTAGCAAAGGCACATCGGGCTACCAGTCCCTACAATTTTGCCAAGTTTCGTGCAAATCCATTCAGCTGTTCGATTATTTTTTTTTTTTTTTTTTTACCCCGCGGGCCCTTTTAAAACCTCCACATCAAACCTAAGAGGTCAAGGAGGATCTACTATGCCCCCTTATGGTCATTTGCCCCTTCGCTTTGGCCTCCTCTTGTCTCTCGATCCTACCGAGAGACAAGATGGCGGCCCCTACGGACTGTTTGCAATGTTTACAGACGCCGGAGAACCAATCAGCTTCGCAAAGCTCCGTTACGCGAAAAGTACGCGAAGCGGAGCGCTGTTACAGATATATATCTTTTTTTGAACGTTAATTTCTCAAAATCCACTGGAGCACATATATTGAGACCTAGCAAAGGCACATCGGGCTACCAGTCCCTAATATTTTGCCAAGTTTCGTGCAAATCCATTCAGCCGTTCGATTATTATTATTTTAATTTTTTTTTGCCCCGCGGGGCCCTTTTAAAACCTCCACTTCAAACCTAGGGGGTCAGGGAGGATCTACTATGCCCCCTTATGGTCATTTGCCCCTTCGCTTTGGCCTCCTCTTGTCTCTCGATCCTACCGAGAGACAAGATGGCGGCCGCTACGGACTGTTTGGAATGTTTACAGACGCCGGAGAACCAATCAGCTTCGCTTCACAAAGCTCCGTAACGCGAAAAGTACGCGAACTGGAGCGCTGCCCGGTCCGCTGTTACAGATATATATCTTTTTTTGAACGTTAATTTCTCAAAATCCACTGGAGCACATATATTGAGACCTAGCAAAGGCACATCGGGCTACCAGTCCCTACAATTTTGCCAAGTTTCGTGCAAATCCATTCAGCCGTTCGGGCTAAAAGTGAGGCCAACCGCCCTATGGAAAACTCAATGTTAAAAACACGTTTTGGGACCCCCCTTTTTTCTCGGCCCCCCCTTGACGAACCCCCCCCCCCCCAAATTTTCAGGGGCTGCTCAGAAACAAAATGTTCCATTTTCCTGAAAATTTCAGCCAATTCCGTCCACAAACGCCAAAGTTATTAGACATAGAATTTTCAAAAATCCCATAGAGAAAAAATCCTAACTATATATACCTACTGGCGATCCTCTCTCTACAAATTTTCTTCTCATTAGGGCTGCTTGTCTATAAGAGTCTGCTAAATCTGAACAATTTCTTCGGACTCTCAAAAATTGAGAAAAGGGGATACTCTGCTTTTGATTACGAGGATGGAAACTCTGAAAATGTAATAGGGTATTCCTCGTTGTGGGTTTTGTACATAAATCTACGTTAAGTTTTCCTTGATCATGTAGGATGAGAATATCCAGGAATTCTACCCTATCACTGCTCATATGGGCAGTAAACTTGAGATTCTGGTCAATAACATTAAGCCAACACAAGAATTCCGATAGAGAGTCACTCCCATTGGTCCAGATAAAAAAGATATCATTGATGTATCTGGACCAATGGGAGACTGACTCAAAAAATGGTGCGATCTCATTATATATACATTTTTGTTCAAAGGCTGCCATATATATATTAGCTATGGAGGGCGCAACTGATGCGCCCATACTTACGCCTTTCACTTGACGATAGAGTGTATTTCCAAATTCAAAGATATTTTTAGTCAATACTATATTAAGGCATGCAAGTAAAAATGTTTAAGGACAAAGTATATTATGTTCATCAATAAACCAGTCCGTTGCTTCCATTGCCTCTTTAAGAGGAATATTACTATAAAGTGATTCTACATCCAGAGTCACCAGTATATCATTCCGAGGATCAAATTTCATATTTTCAACTTTATTGATCATATCTCCGGTGTCTTTTATATAAGAAGTGATCTTCAAAATATGTGGGCGTAACTGGAAATCAATACATTTGGATAATGGCTCGGTAACAGTACCAATTGTAGACACAATAGGTCTATATGATGGATCAATGATGTTTTTATGTATCTTTGGTAAACCATAGATACAAGCTGTTTTGCCTTGATTATGGTTAAGGTATTCATATTCCTTGTTATTAATCTCACCTGAAACTAAGGCCTGATGAGTCAGGACCTGGATTTTTTTCGAGATCCTAGTTAGAGGATTAGAAATAATATTGGAATAAAAAGTGTTGTCGCTTAACATAGTTTTCATTTTTTCTTCATAGTCGTTAGTATTAATGATGACTATGACACCTCCTTTGTCACAACTTTTTATTACCAAGTCATTATTATGGGCCAAAGAATTCAGTGCTATATGTTCTTCTCTGTTAAGATTGTAAAGGGGCTTAGGAATAAAACGTAGGGCATGTTCTAATTTTTGTAACACCACTAATCCAAAAGCAGCCACTTCAGGTCCTAGTTGGTCTAAGGAAGGACTAAATGTTGAGGGCAGGATCAGATGTCTAACTGAGTCAGTGTAGGTGTCTATTTCATCATGCTGGCCAAAAAACGTTTTTAATCTAAAGCTTCGAAAGAAAGAGATAATATCCTGATGTAAATCAAAGATGTTCACATGTGAATGGGGAACATATGATAAACCTTTGGACAAGAGACTAATACTGTGTATATTTAGATTAGAGGATGACAAATTGAAAATCGGGATTACATCCCTTGTTTCCAGTATTGTCGGTTGCGTGTCTCTTGCATCAGTTGAGGGTCCTGCTGTTGGTGATGTTGAGGTTGATAATTCCCTCTGTTTTGGGTCTGAAATCTCACTCTTTGGCATCCCCTTTGGTTCCCTCGGTTGGCTAAAAAAGCCTGCGGTTGGTTACGTTTGGCTTGAAAAGAGTTATAATTACTTTCAGGCTCATAATAGGTGTTACCTCAGACTCCGAATGTGAGAATAGTATCTGAGAAAGTATTAACTCTCTGTTGTTGGGCTCTACTTTTATCTATATAGTGGTTTTGTTGGTAAAAGTCCTGTCTAAGGTATGGATAGGTGTTTTCTATAGAGTAGAATCTTTTATCTTTGGTGAGTTTATCATTTTTACGTTTATTCAAGTAATTGGTAAAGGATTCTAACTCTTTATTAGACTCATCTAACTTTTTTAGGGCTTCCTCTACACTGTTGGCCTTTCTAATTGTATCTTCTATTTCATCTACTTCCGTTTTAATACTAATGGCTAGTTCTTTCGCCGTTTCAACAATTAAGATCATAAGATCTCGGGAGCACCTACTAGCGATCATACTCTACTTTTCAAGAAATTGTTTATAGTGTACAAATAATCCCGGGACATTACGTATACGTAGACCAGTTTGTATTATACCTGATCTTAAATACGCCAACATAAACTCACCATGCGCCTCCATTCGTTTTAATTTCTTTTTAAGATCTATCAAATTTTTTATGTCATCGTTATTCTGCCTATTATCATTTGTATTTGTCCCGAATGAATTAGTATTACCTACTAGAAGTGCGAATTCCTCGTCTGTGAAGCCAAATGTTTTTAACTGTGCCATATTCACTTTTATCAAAGGGACAATAAGGGGGCATATTATCAAGGGGGTTTATCTCTGCTTTTTTGGCTTTAAAAGCCAAGGAAGCGGAGATAAAATTATCTCCCTATTACCTAGCTGTCGCTAACACCAGTTAGCGACAGCTAGTAGGAGATGGCGACCATCTTGGGCCCCACATTGCATGTCAGTGATATTTATCACTAATGACATGCAAAGTGGGCGTGCCAAGATGTTAGCGACTGGAAACAGTCGCTAACATCGCTATCTCCTATTACCAACGTATGGAGATATTCGCGCTAAGCGCGAATATCTCCAAAAGCTAACACCTGCCCTGAGCAGTTCGTAGCCATGTTATCCAATGGGAGGTGGATAACATGGCTCAGAGCATTAGCTCGGTAATGCATGAATATCGCTGACTTTTCAGCGATATTCATGCATTGCGGACGATTTTTATCGCATTTGCGATAAACCTTGGTAATACCAAGGTTTATTTGCGATAAAAATCGCCGCAGCTCAGCGGTAAATTTTTGTCTCTAACCAAGCAATAGCGATAATTATCGCTATTGCTTGGTAATATGCCCCATGGTAATTTAAAGATGGATGTAAAAGGAGCACTCAAATTCGCAAAAACCTCTGATAAAAAGAAAATGGATGCAGATGAACAGCCCTACACAGACAAGCTGTGGGTAAGATGTGTGTAATTATCAAGGACCCCCTGAACAGTAAATCGTTCAATTCCTAGGACAGGGAAAACTGAATGAAGTAAAAACAATTCCTAGGCAATCTTAAATAATATCAACATGAACTGATAAGGGAGAGCAAATTAATGAAACCAAGAGTAAAAAATATATAGGCAATCATTCATTTTAATAATATTATATAAACAATTCAATTAAAAATTGTATAACAACACAATACATAATGTAAATCAAACAGACATATAACATTTCATTTAGTCTATAATCACGAAGAAAAATACATCTATAATAGGCTAGTGGCAAAAATATAATTTTTTTTATCCGACACGTGTTTCGGCGTACTAGACGCTTTCTTCAGGAATAGCCACCAGTTGTCTGAAAAGAATGACAAACAAAGAGAGAATGACATCTCCATACATTTTGTCATAATTACATTATCTCGACTCTGTATAACAAACACTAATATAACATATTAGCTCAATGGTCTGTCTTCATACAATAAAAACATAATATAAAAACTTGCTTAAATTCAACGTTTTAATGCTCTCCCTATATAAACAGTCATGGATTCAGAAAAACTTAAATCGTTCCTAATATTTGAGTACTCCTATACATCTGAAAGCCATATTTTGATTTATCGGAAGATACGACTAAGAAAGTAAGTAGAGACAGATTTTGTCTATTTAGAATAATTCTATGGATGGAAGAACTTACTTCACTATCTTCAGATGTCAACATCATCCAGAGTAGCTAAAGCTGTGATAAAAATCCTATCCGATCAAACTATTTGATATCTGTAACAAAAATTGTATATTGAGGAACATAAAAAGATAATATCTCTAGCGTAAATCTATGATGTTAGCAGGATAGTTAACTTACATGATGTGTAAATTCACAATGAAAAACAGATAAAGCTCTTATGAATGATGCCCGTTTTTCTTCCAAAATCGATTTAGACCCCAATGATTCTATGATGGAAATTGAATAACAAGGAATATAAAAAATATTTATGTTTCTGTTTTGTGGTCAACCTTATCCTTAATACAGATTTCTAATATAAATTTTAAAAGGAATAGGACTTACATAGTCTTTCCTATGTTGTATGAACCCCCAATGATACTCAGGGTAAACGAACGATGTGTTGGTTAAGGAAATCTTCCCTCTTCCATTTTTAATCCTATTATAAAAAGGTCTATGGTGGAAATCATGTAATTAGATATGAAGAGAATATTATGTCTATGAACAGATTTTACTAAGTTGATTAATAAGATAACGTTTAAAAAAACGTTATTTCGCAATTGTCATTAGAAGTTTCAAGAAGGATGTCTGTGGCAAAAATACTAGTCTGTAATAAAAAGACCATTTCTCTTAGCTCTATATTTTTTTATATATAAGACCATAGCGATTAACTTTCTATTAATGCGTATTTTATTCAAAATGTTTGTCGATTATTCGTTCCTATAATCCATGATGAGCACTTATGAAACCTTTAACAAACACAGCATATCAAGATTACCTACTTGATGTTTTTTAAAAAGGTGGCCTAAGGGGAGCTTGTATCTCCCTGTTTTTCACATGCATCCAGATATGACGCTTTTGTGAGGATATAAAATCTAAAAGAAAAGTAGAGACAGAACGTGACCAATGAAAAATAGTGTCTCATATTATAATAAGTATAGCCACTATACGACTATCATCATCAGATCAGTTACCTGTAAAATAAATAGACTATGAACGAGGCAGTGTTTCGGGATTTTCAGTCTTCTGTTGTTTAAAAAGGACGACAGCAAGCTATTTAAAGACACGAAAAATATAAACAAGGAAAAATCAATAAAGTTATCCCTAATTAAAGAAAAGGAATAGCAAAAACTAAACAAATGCCATCGAGAGTTAGCTATCCTTGGCAAAGTTACCTTTATCGATGTTCCGTACGTATCAAAACCGTGGCAGACAATGGCCTCCGGCGTCTCGTGTCACCTGGGAAGAGGAGGGATGTCTAACCTATCCCTTTCTACTGGGATTTTAAATAGTCGTTAAACTACACACGTGATTCTAAGGAAAACGTGATCGCTCACGTGATTTCTCTACGTATAAGGTTTAGATAGTCACATGATCGTGTGCCGGTAGTACTAGTAAACAACCAAATATTGGGGCTAGATTGTCTCTAGATAGTTTGAATATTAACTAAAATCATGTTTCGTAAAAATCCGGGGGCTGATATACATGTCTTGCATTGGTGACGTAAAAATGAAAAACTAATAGAACAAGTAAAGATATCTCTAAAATAAAATATCTTTACAAATTATTTGCGAAATTCGTGTGTTATAGGCAACCGGAGGTAAACATAAATTTACCTCAATGATGGCAGGACACTCGAATCTGTCCATGATAAATTGTCATGCCGGATAAAAATAGGCATGCGAGATAGAAATTGGACTGACGAGTCCGATGGTAACTACTTCTATTTCCAGACACAAGGCGTAACACAGGTAACGTGTCTGTTGTCAGAAAACAAGCAAGATCGAAAAGGGACTAAAAAGTCCGGTCATGATGAATTATTTTCCTAAATACACAGTACATAGTGTATACATTGAGGAGATACCTATTTCGATCTTCATAAAGATTAAGAGATATATAAAGGTATATATATGTAGCTCGAAGATACATCTATTCTAAAAACAGATCTAATCTAAGGCAGAAACAGAAGAAGGACAACATAGGTCCACTATCCATTCACTTAACCTGTATATATATTACCTACTGGCGGTCGCCAGTAGGTAGTTATAGTTAGGATCGTTTTCCATAGGAAATCCGCAACATTCTATTGGGAATAACTTTGGCGCCGAATGAGGGATCTGCCTGTAATTTTCCTTAACTTTGCCTCGCTGCGCTCCGCTCCTTCCCTGAAAGTTTCGGGGGATCCGTCAAGCGGGGGCCGAGATAAAAGGGGGGTCCCAAAACGTGTTTTCCCCATGTTAATTTCCATAGGGCGGTTGGACTCACTTTTAGCCCGAACGGCTGAATGGATTTCCACCAAACTTGGCAAAATTGTAGGGACTGGTACCCCGATGTGCCTTTGCTATGTCTCAAGATATATGCTCCAGTGGATTTTACGAAAATTAACTTTGAAAAAATATATATTGGGCTACATATATGTTAGAGCCCAAATGTAGCCCAATGTAGCCCAATGTAGCCCAATGTAGCCCAAAGATGGCCACCAGAGACAAAAAAACAAATGTAGCCCAAATATCAGCCAGATGTAGCCCAACTATAGCCCAATGGCAGAATGTCCCAGAGTGTTCTAAGGAACAACTAGAGTATGGCACACCTGAAGTCATCTTGATTGGAATAAAGTGTTAACACTTAAAACATTTAATTTGCAAAGGAACAAAATGAGGGGGTTCATTTTGCCATAGAAATTATGATTAGTGCTGAAGAAAGAAAAATGAGGGCACATTTTGAGTGACTTCTCAAATCCTCTTATATTTCATTAAAAAAATTCTGATATGCAGTCTCCCAAGATGGCCACCAGAGACAAAAGAGCCCAAATGTAGCCCAAATATCAGCCAGATATAGCCCAACTATAGCCCAATGACAGAATCTCCCAGAGTGTTCTAAAGAACAACTAGAACGCTAACAGTCTTACTTATGACAAAAGTATGGCACACCTGAAGTCATCTTGATTGGAATAAAATGGTAACACTTAATACATTTAATTTGAAAAGGAACAAAATGAGGGGTTTCATTTTGCCATAGAAATTTTATATATATATATATATATATATATATATATATATATATATATATATATATATATATATATTCAGAACCATAGGTTTCACACCAGTTATAGGTAGGAATTAGCATTCAAAAAACCTATTAAATTCACTGAAAAAACCATAGGTTTCACACCAGTTATAGGTAGCTGGAAATTTTACTCGCATAAAACCATTGAAATTCCCACGTTATAGTTAGTTGGACTCACTATAACTTGCGCGTGCAATGCACTGCTGATGACGTCACATATTACATCACTCATGACATGGTCAGTGACATCACTCATGACATCACTGATGACACCATCCAGTGAATGTGTGTCTTTCTGAAAAATAAATGTTTTATATATGTATATGTAAAGGTCGATGTAAGAATAAATGTTTAAATAAGTGTCTAAATGGATGTTTTTAAAAAAAAAAATTGATTGGTTAACTGGCTTATTAAGTGTATCTTAGTGAATACATATATTAGCGAGTAATGTTTAAATATTTAAATATATGTATTAGTGTTTCACTTTGTGTATAAGTGGCTGCATGGGTTGGTGAGTAGCTACATGTGTATGTATATGGGTTATTAGATGTTTTTCTTAGTATCAGTATGAGTGTTTGTATGGTTTGGTGGGGGTATTACTTAGCACATAGATGCATGAATGACTGACTCTCTCTTTGTATGTGTTTTGAAGACAGCATATGTGCAGGACTGTATGGGTGGATGAGTGTGTATATGTGTGTGTTAGTGAGTGAATGACTGTCTCACTAATGTCTTTTTCAGTAACTACATATGTTTTAATCTAGTATATGTGAATATTGATGTATATAAGTGAGTATATGTGAGAGTGAGAGATTGTAAGAGTTCCTGTTTAAATAAGTATGTGTTTTTATAAGTGATTGTTTAAGAGAGTAAGTATGTGTAAGTTTCCTTAGAAGTAAGTTGGTAGAGTGTGTATAGCTGTATATGCAAATAAATGGATGTTAAATAGTTTATTTGCATGTGTGAGTATGTGTGAGAGTATCTTTTGGATGACTGTCGGTGTGTAACAGGATGTATAGGTGTATCACTACATATGATGAGTGAGTATATGTAAGAGTGACTATATAGAACTGTTGGTGAATGAGTGGATGTGTATATAGATGGTGGAATTATTGAATTGGTTGTTGTAACTGGTATGGGTATCTCCATTTGTTTGAAAATTTTAGTTTCTATTATTGAATATGTGTTTCAAGGGTTACATTACAGTGAAAGGAGGTCTGTCACTCTGTCACAAGGATGGTGTCATCAGTGATGTCATGAGTGATGTCACTGACCATGTCATGAGTGATGTAATATGTGACGTCATCAGCAGTGCATTGCACGCCCAAGTTATAGTGAGTCCAACTAACTATAACGTGGGAATTTCAATGGTTTTATGCGAGTAAAATTTCCAGCTAACTATAACTGGTGTGAAACCTATGGTTTTTTCAGTGAATATATATATATATATATATATATCACAGTTCCCAAATCCTGAAAATGCCCAGCCGGGTCACAGGAATCAATAAGCACTCACAAGCACGGCAAAGTTCATTCGCAGGGCGGTTTATTTAAAAAACAGACGCGTTTCGGGAGAGCCCTTCCTTTCTCAATGTTTACATCTGACACAAAGTGCGCAGCGCCATTATAAATGTTTGTAAGGACTTTCAAGACAAACAAAGGACTAGTTTTTGTCCGCAGCATAGGGCGCCATCTTAGAGTGTGTACTTTCAACACAATTTACAATTGATTGCTCGCAAGTTTGCCACACCTGTATACTGCCGTGTATCGGCAAAATTGATATCTCAGAAATAAAACCATATTTTGTACAAACATAATACATTTCATGGCCAAGACAACAATAAATTGTTGAGAAATACTCAACTTCCGACAAAAACACAAAACTATAATGTGGTCAAGTCGGACAAAATCTTGCCGTGGATCGGCAATTGCAGCCCAATAGGACTGCCACAACTGTGGTGAGGTCAAAGGGTAGAGCAATTCATCTAGCCAAATTTAGCTAGTGATGATGTCATTCATCACTAAAACAACAACAAAAGCACTCAGAACATTTCAGAAAACATTGCACAAACTGTTAAGCTGTTATTGGAAACTCAGTATTCAACCTAAATAGATCTTATAGCACAGTAACATAATTGGTTAACCCAAATGAGAGGCCAGTTCTTCTCCCATATTCAAGCCTCCAGGTGCTTTAGTCTCCAGGTCAATGATGTAACGGGACTCAAATCTCCTAAGTGTGAGCAATCTATTGCCCCCTCTTGGATTCTCTTCTACTTGGTCCAAACAAAAATACCTGAGGAGATTCCTGTCACTATTGTGTTTCAAGGAGAAATGTCGGGCCACAGGATATGTAAAATCTTTGTTTACAATGGCCCGCATGTGTTCTAATACTCTCAACTTGACAGGATTGATGGTGCTCCCAACATACCGTAACAAACAGGGACACATTAGGCAATATACAGCAAAGTCTGTGTGACATGACATAAACTTCGTTATTCTCCTCCCATCCTTTCTACCCGGGATTTGATATGTCAATGTCCTTTTACTTGAAGCACAGGCTTTGCATTTACCACAAGGGAAAAAACCTTTGGTGTCTTTCAAAGTGCCTAGTGGTTTCTTTATTGGTTGCAAATAGCTATGAACTATTTGATCTCGTAGAGATCTAGCCCTCCTGAATGTAATTAACGGAGTGTTGGGAATATCAGGCCCTACAATCTGATCAGATTTCAAGATATGCCAATGTTTGGACAAGATAGATCGCAGTTTGAAGGAGTCAGCAGCATAGGGTGTTATAATGCGGAATTTACCTTCGGTGTTGGGGCCTGTCTTCTTGGCAAAAAGACTAGCACAGGGTATATTTCTAACCCTATTGAGGGTCTCTTGAAGAAGGGAAGGGCTGTAACCTCTCGTTATAAATCTTTCCATGCATTCACCAGCTGCTTTCTCAAAATGCGTATTTTGGCTGCAGTTGCGCTTTAACCGCAAAAATTCCCCGTATGGGATATTGTTAATCAATTTGCGGGGATGACCGCTGGAAGCGTGTAAGACGCTATTCCCAGCCGTAGGCTTGCAGTAAAGTTGTGTGCAAATGCGTCCCTCATTGACACTAACTTCTAGGTCTAGGTAATTGACCCTGTTCCTACTGATTTCACTGGTAAATCTCAAATGATACTCGTTCTCGTTGAGCAACTGTATATATTGGTTGGCGTCCTCAACTGTACCATTCCACACCAGGAACAGATCATCTATGTATCTGCTCCAGGTTACCACCTTGGTGTTCCATGTGGCAAATCTGGGGGCCCAGGCTACCTGCTCCTCCCACAAGCCAACGAAAAGATTCGCATAGCTGGGGGCGAAGCAGGAACCCATGGCCGTACCAGAGAGTTGACGATACATAGTGTCCTGAAAGAGAAAGATATTATTATGCAGGCAGAATGCGACGAGTTCCAGTAGCATTTTATTATGCATTGCATATTTGAGTTCTCTCTTACTCAGGAAATATTCCACTGTGTGTAGACCATGTTCATGGTCTATACAAGTATATAAACTTGTGATATCCAGGGTAATTAGTATATAAGATGATTGCCACTCCAACAATTCCACCTTTTCAATGAAATCAGTGGTGTCTCTGATATACGATCTCAAGGACAGTACAAAATTAAACAGGTGATAATCCAAGAATTTCGAAAGATTTTCAGTCAATCCTCCCATGGATGAAATTATCGGTCTTCCTGGGGGTTCCTTAATGTTCTTGTGAACCTTGGGTAGATGATAAAAACAAGGTAGTGTAGGGTTAGTAGTTTTGAGAAACAGGTATTCCTCCAAGTCTAACATTTGCTTATCATACCACTTCTTAAGCAAGATATGAAGATCGCTAATGCTGGTCGAATATTCCTGTTTTTTTATCACAGCATAGCAAGAAGTATCCTGAAGTTGGCGCATGGCTTCTGCAACATACTTGGGCCTTGACATGATCACAATATTACCTCCTTTATCAGAGGGTTTACATACTATAGTTTTGTCCTCCAAAAGTGAATTGATAGCAGATTGTTGTTCTTTAGTGGTATTATATTGCGTCTTCTGATTACTTCGTGTACTTCGCAAGGCCATCAGATCCCTGGTGACCACATCAGAAAAGACATCAATAGGATCCACAGCTAGTTGGGGGACAAATTTAGAGGCCAACTTGAAGTCACTCTTTGGTGCGACTTGATCTATGTTGACATTGGCCAGTCTTTGCGTGAGTGTGATATCCACCGTACTGACTTCCATGTCGCTTTCTCGCCTTAAGTTATGTAGTACTTCACAGGCTGTCAGATCATTCACTGTGAGAAGGTCCGTTTCCTTACGATTTAGTCTCAATTGTTGAGCTTCTTTAGCTGTAGGTTTGGTTTTATGAAACTTGTGTAATTTAACTTTCCGAATAAATTTGTACAGGTCGATACGCGTTTGCGTGTACTCCATATTTTTATTCGGACAAAAGGTGAGTCCTAGCTGTAAGACGGACTCTTCGGCTGGCGTCAAGTGTCTTTCAGACAGATTCACAATGGTGAGTTGTTCCAAAGAACTCGCCATCTTCCTCTCCTCTGGCTCCTGGTAACCCTCGTGGTGGTTTTGGTCTGGTTGGCTCCTCTGCCTCTTCCCCTTCCAGCCCCCCCGTCAGGTTTGTTGGCCTCTTCTTGTGGTTTGTTTTTGCCGTCTCTTAGCCAGCTCTCTTGTATGACCGTGAATTCCCGTTGAAAAGGGGTCTTCTGGGCCAGTGTCTCAGATGTGGTCGCCGGGCCAGTTGTTTCATCGCCTGACAATTCACTGGCATTCACATCGGAGTCTGATGTTTCCACTCTGGTTTCCACATTCGCTTTGGGCATTTGGCTTTTCCTTGCCACCTCCTTGCGTGGCTGATCATATTTTTTTGAAAAAGTTAAAATCCTTCCCATCGCGTAGTCCCGCTCGTCACGGTCAAACTTTTCTTGTTTGCGCAATTTAATTTTAGTTTCATATTTTTGAAGTCTTTTCTTCATACTAGCCCTGAGCGCTTCTTGTTCCTCTTTGTCAATATTCTGTGCTATTAAGGTTTCCAATGCTTCAATTTCTTTCACCACTTTCTCGCGATCACTCCAAGCAAATTGGATTAAGATCTCCAACATGCCTTTACATGAACTGGCTATATGGGCAGCCCAAGCTTCTAGTAGGAGGGGATCTGGATTTTCATATGCAGGGACGGTAAAGATTCTCAAACCTCTAGGTACCCTCTGTACCTCGATGTAACCCTGCAAGGAGGTCCCCTCCCACCACTTGCGAAGTTCGCGTTCGTAAAGCTTTTCCAATTTGTGGAACTGCGTTGTCAAGGCATTGGGAGTGGTCACGTTAGTGGCTGGTGTCGATTTAGAAATATCCGGGTTTTTGTTCTTGAACATGCCCCCAGCTGCGTCTCTGCGCTCTGACATATTAAACATGTTAGAATTATTTTCTTTAATTCCGTTTTTAGAGCCTGATCCCAGGATCCAACAAGCTGCCCTGCTGCGAATTAACTGCCGACTTTCGCTAAGCTACCAAAAACAAAGTTCAAACACACATATATATGTTTATACAAATTGCCTGTGGCATGAGAGGCACACTGCAGGGCTCTCCTCTCCGGGCTACAGCGTCTCAGCGCGCTTCCCCACGTGCAATGAGTAATTTGCCCGACGCGTTTCTGGGGGACTCCACCCCCGTCATCAGGGGCTTTTACCAAGTAATCCTCGGTGTACTTCACTTGATTTATGGGCGTTTTTATTGCAAGCAAATCCCTAGGCACGTATGTGGCCAGATAGAATTGTGGGATTTGTAGTCCATAGTGAGGGATACACCTCGTTTGTCTTTGATCAATAAAATGTCAATTAAAAACCTTAAGTAGGCTTGCTTTTCGTGCTTTGGCGCGCTGATATACCATGACGAGTCCTGCGCTTCTTTACTTCCAAGTAGTTTGGTTGTGAAGCTTCATCCTGCCGCTCCTCGTTTCACTTCCAAGTAGTTTGGTTGTGAAGCTTCATCCTGCCGCTCCTCGTTTCACAGCGGCAAGCGATGGTGCCCTCTCCGCGGCCAGGCAGCCGTGAGAAAATGTTTATACAAATTGCCTGTGGCTTGAGAGGCACACTGCAGGGCTCTCCTCTCCGGGCTACAGCGTCTCAGCGCGCTTCCCCACGTGCAATGAGTAATTTGCCCGACGCGTTTCTGGGGGACTCCACCCCCGTCATCAGGGGCTTTTACCAAGTAATCCTCGGTGTACTTCACTTGATTTATGGGCGTTTTTATTGCAAGCAAATCCCTAGGCATGCATGTGGCCAGATAGAATTGTGGGATTTGTAGTCCATAGTGAGGGATACACCTCGTTTGTCTTTGATCAATAAAATGTCAATTAAAAACCTTAAGTAGGCTTGCTTTTCGTGCTTTGGCGCGCTGATATACCATGACGAGTCCTGCGCTTCTTTACTTCCAAGTAGTTTGGTTGTGAAGCTTCATCCTGCCGCTCCTCGTTTCACAGCGGCAAGCGATGGTGCCCTCTCCACGGCCAGGCAGCCGCGAGAAAATGTTTATACAAATTGCCTGTGGCATGAGAGGCACACTGCAGGGCTCTCCTCTCCGGGCTACAGCGTCTCAGCGCGCTTCCCCACGTGCAATGAGTAATTTGCCCGACGCGTTTCTGGGGGACTCCACCCCCGTCATCAGGGGCTTTTACCAAGTAATCCTCGGTGTACTTCACTTGATTTATGGGCGTTTTTATTGCAAGCAAATCCCTAGGCACGCATGTGGCCAGATAGAATTGTGGGATTTGTAGTCCATAGTGAGGGATACACCTCGTTTGTCTTGGATCAATAAAATGTCAATTAAAAACCTTAAGTAGGCTTGCTTTTCGTGCTTTGGCGCGCTGATATACCATGACGAGTCCTGCGCTTCTTTACTTCCTCACTATGGACTACAAATCCCACAATTCTATCTGGCCACATGCGTGCCTAGGGATTTGCTTGCAATAAAAACGCCCATAAATCAAGTGAAGTACACCGAGGATTACTTGGTAGAAGCCCCTGATGACGGGGGTGGAGTCCCCCAGAAACGCGTCGGGCAAATTACTCATTGCACGTGGGGAAGCGCGCTGAGACGCTGTAGCCCGGAGAGGAGAGCCCTGCAGTGTGCCTCTCATGCCACAGGCAATTTGTATAAACATTTTCTCGCGGCTGCCTGGCCGCGGAGAGGGCACCATCGCTTGCCGCTGTGAAACGAGGAGCGGCAGGATGAAGCTTCACAACCAAACTACTTGGAAGTAAAGAAGCGCAGGACTCGTCATGGTATATCAGCGCGCCAAAGCACGAAAAGCAAGCCTACTTAAGGTTTTCAATTGACATTTTATTGATCCAAAACAAACGAGGTGTATCCCTCACTATGGACTACAAATCCCACAATTCTATCTGGCCAAAAGCATGCCTAGGGATTTGCTTGCAATAAAAACGCCCATAAATCAAGTGAAGTACACCGAGGATTACTTGGTAAAAGCCCCTGATGACGGGGGTGGAGTCCCCCAGAAACGCGTCGGGCAAATTACTCATTGCACGTGGGGAAGCGCGCTGAGACGCTGTAGCCCGGAGAGGAGAGCCCTGCAGTGTGCCTCTCATGCCACAGGCAATTTGTATAAACATTTTCTCGCGGCTGCCTGGCCGCGGAGAGGGCACCATCGCTTGCCGCTGTGAAACGAGGAGCGGCAGGATGAAGCTTCACAACCAAACTACTTGGAAGTAAAGAAGCGCAGGACTCGTCATGGTATATCAGCGCGCCAAAGCACGAAAAGCAAGCCTACTTAAGGTTTTCAATTGACATTTTATTGATCCAAGACAAACGAGGTGTATCCCTCACTATGGACTACAAATCCCACAATTCTATCTGGCCACATGCGTGCCTAGGGATTTGCTTGCAATAAAAACGCCCATAAATCAAGTGAAGTACACCGAGGATTACTTGGTAAAAGCCCCTGATGACGGGGGTGGAGTCCCCCAGAAACGCGTCGGGCAAATTACTCATTGCACGTGGGGAAGCGCGCTGAGACGCTGTAGCCCGGAGAGGAGAGCCCTGCAGTGTGCCTCTCATGCCACAGGCAATTTGTATAAACATTTTCTCGCGGCTGCCTGGCCGCGGAGAGGGCACCATCGCTTGCCGCTGTGAAACGAGGAGCGGCAGGATGAAGCTTCACAACCAAACTACTTGGAAGTAAAGAAGCGCAGGACTCGTCATGGTATATCAGCGCGCCAAAGCACGAAAAGCAAGCCTACTTAAGGTTTTCAATTGACATTTTATTGATCCAAGACAAACGAGGTGTATCCCTCACTATGGACTACAAATCCCACAATTCTATCTGGCCACATGCATGCCTAGGGATTTGCTTGCAATAAAAACGCCCATAAATCAAGTGAAGTACACCGAGGATTACTTGGTAAAAGCCCCTGATGACGGGGGTGGAGTCCCCCAGAAACGCGTCGGGCAAATTACTCATTGCACGTGGGGAAGCGCGCTGAGACGCTGTAGCCCGGAGAGGAGAGCCCTGCAGTGTGCCTCTCATGCCACAGGCAATATATATATATATATATATATATATATATATATATATATATATATATATATATATATATATATATGAGAGTCCAAAAGGACTCCAACCCCTTATTGAGATGCTCTCTCCGACCGCTTGAAGAGAGATTAACCCGTATTGAGCAACAACTCTCCAAGTTTGAGCATGTTACAATGGGAACTCTAGACAATATTGTTTCAAATGTGTTGGTTCAGGGTAATTCTCATTTGAATACTGTAACAGGTGGCACTGTATTGCTTAAATCTCCAACTATTGTGGCACAACCACCAGCAGATAACTCTACTGTACCGCCTGTGAGAGCTGCTGTAGCTTTAAATATATATCGTCCAATATTGCTGGTGTGGGACTCTTACCAACTTCAAAACAGGGTGGGCAGAATGCATTTGTTGTGCGCCCTAAGGAGGAGTCCAGGATTGATACAAGCCCGTATTTGGTTGTTTTGACAGGGGTTCCTGAATAAACCACTCCTAACTTGGAAACGTATACCACCCTGAAAAATAAAGTCACCTTTTGGCTTAAGAAGAACAGACCACTCCCCCTTCGTATCACCAGTGAAATACTGATGGTACGAAGGGTGTCTTGGGTGGGTCACAGCCCCAAAGCTGTAGCTGGCGACTGTGTGTTGGTGAATTTTAGAGATCCACGCACTGTAGAATATATTTGCAACTGGAGGCACCATAGTCCTGGGGCACTCATTGAATCTCGGCCGCTCTCTTATTTTTATCCTTCTAATGGTTTGCTAGACACAGAAGGTGGATGGTCCATTGTAACTCATGGCGGCCGACTAATATCTGCACAGAGCCAAATTCTTTGCCATAATAGGTACAGTAGCCTGGAACAGGTTGATTGACTACACTGTAGTGGGATGGAGGCATTAGGTCTTCAACCCAGAATGAGTAATGGTAATATTGGGGGTGATGTGGAGCCAACTAGAGGTCAACTGTCGGATGTTCTGCCAGAGACTCAGGTCTGCAACCAGAGGAGCGAGCTGAGACTCTGCAATGATGGCCTGGAGAATATAGAGCTGGCCCACGTACTGGAGTTGCCTCAAGAATCCCCAAGAGAACTATCCGAGGAGAGTTACTACCTGCTCCAATGCCAGAAATTCGAGGTCTATGCTAATAATGTCATGGAATGTGGCAGGCTTATCACATAAATCAAACTGCCCAGAGTGGGGTTCCTTCGTGAACAGACACAACATATGTCTCTTTCAGGAGACTTGGGCCAGGGAGGAACATCACAGAGTGGGATTTGCTGCTTTCCATGTTCCCGCACGCTGGGGAGGCAAGGGACGTCCTCACCACCTGGGTTGGTCTACACCTGGGTTGTATGGGTGAGTCCATCTCCACCAACTCTGATGATATCCAGTGTGTGCTCCTGAAGTGGCCCAACTCTTTAAAACTCGCTATTGTGAATGTTTATTCACGATCGGTAAGTCCGGCTAGCGAGTCTATTACTATCGAGGAGCTATCACACTTCCTGAATACCCTTCCTAGTGATCTCCACCTTGTGGTCGCTGGTGATCTAAATTGCCACTATGAGCCCCTGTGGGGGCTGAATGAGGGAGCCTTCACGGGTGAGGATGAATATTGGGCAATTCCGCCATGTCAGTCGCCCTGTGCTACGTCATGGTCACCTTTGGCGATTCAGATTATGGCCCTTACTTTAAACAATTCAATTAGGGTCTGTAATGGTCGGACTCCTTCCAACATTCCGTCAAAGTGTACTTTCAATAAAAGGGGCCAAGAATCACGTCTCGATTACATTATGATGGAAACACGGCTGTGGTCCAAGGTAATCGATTTTGAGGTAATTAGCAGGGCCGACAGCGATCATAATGCACTTAGTCTGAGGATGGATTTTTTAGGCCCTAAAGCTATTGAAAGTAAAGACCCGGTAGATCTAGGAGATGGGATGATCTTGACCAATAACAGACGCAGGGTTAAGTGGGGGAAAATTGTGGAATCTCCAGATGAATTACCTAAATTATATAACACAATTTTACCCTTGCTTATAAAGCTAGACGTGCTAACTATTCAACCACCGGTTCTAGATTTCAATGATAAATTACAGTCCCTGCACCAGGAATTGGTAGCCTGCCTAGCTGAAGTTTTTAACCGTCAGGTCCCTTCTTGGTACAACGCCTCCTGCAGGAAGGCTAAAATTGAGCTGCTCAGGGCTCTCAAGGAAGGGAGTGACAAACACAAAAGCCGCACACTGAGATCACTTTATAAGGAAATAATGAACAACGCAAAGAAAGAGTGGGCCATGGATAGGTGGACTAACTTAACCTCCGCCTTGGACTCCAGGGATGCACACAGATTTTGGGCAATAGTCAGCGCAGGGTCTGGAGAACCAAAATCTGCTATAGAACCGAACATTGCGGCTGGGGTTTGGAAGATCACTTCAAAGCCCTATACTCAGCAGAACTGGGCTTTGAAACCATCTTGGCACCTGTAATTTTAACTGCCCAGCTAGATGAGCTGGAATTCACCGTAGAGGAGGTTTGCCATGCCATAGGGAAACTTGCCCCGGGAAAAGCACCTGGCCTTGACAAACTCCCTGGTGACCTTTTCATGAACCAACCCAGGATTTGGGGTCTTTATTTACATATTCTCTTTAATGCAGTCCCAAGAGGCATGGAGGTACCCTGCACTTGGCTGGTAGCAGAGATAGTCCCAATATATAAGAAAGGTTCTCCTCTCCTCCCAGCCAATTACAGGCTCATCAGCCTCATTGACGTTCCCCAAAAAATCTTTTCACGGCTTATTTTGGATCGTATGCAGGAGTGGATGGAGGAACATGATGCCCTCAGCCCGCTTCAAGCGGGGTTCAGAAGGAACACATCCACCATGGATCAGCTCTTTCGCCTGATTTTACTATACTGGAAAACGGCGAAAACAGAGGGTGGCAGCCTCTACATGGTGTTTGTGGACCTTCGGTCCGCCTTTGATTTAAAGCCTAGGGGGAAACTTTGGGCGGTGCTCCAGGATTTGGGCGTCCCGCATGAATTACTGAGGGTCTTGATGAGGCTGCATGAAGGGAATTTTGCTCAGGTCAGATGCGGGAGGAATGGGGCGCTGTCTTCCAGATTCCTCTGCATTGTCTTTAAGGCACTGCATGGTTTAGGCCCAGTGTTGACACTGTGGTAAATAAATAATTAATTACCGGTACTATTTTTCTATGTGTCTATGCATTAACTGGTGGTTCCAGATATATCTTCCCTATTAACTGCCATTGATTCTGAAGCTACGTTCTTTACTGTTATTGATCTCAAGAACGCATTCTTTAGTGTCCCTATTCATCCAGACAGCCAGTTTCTTTTCGGATTCTGTTTAAATGGAAGACGCTATAAATTCACACATGCTCCACAAGGTTTCACGGAGAGTCCTAGTATTTACAGTCAAGCACTCAAAAGACAACTAGACAGTATTCACATGCCAACTGACACTGCCCTGCTCCAGTATGTCGATGATCTATTGATCACAGCCCGTACAGAACGTGACTGCGAACGTGCTTCACTGACAGTATTGTATTTTCTAGCCGAAATGGGGCACAAGGTGTCCCCTTCGGAACTGCAATTCTGTGTCCAGCAAGTGGTATACCTTGGACACTTGCTGTCCAAGAGGGGTAGACAGTTGACACCTGACCGTATCCAGTTAATAGCACATCTTCCACAGCCCAAGACACAGAAGGAGGTACGAGCTTTTATCGGCCTCACTTCTTACTGCAGACCATGGATTCCTCAGTATGCATATCTAGCCAAACCACTGATACAGTTAACGACACAGGAGGCAGCCACATCGACTGTCCTCCCTTGGACCCAGGAACATACACTTGTTTTTAATGAGTTAAAGAAAGCTTTATGTAATGCACCTGTGTTAGCGACACCAAACTACAGTAAGCCTTTTACACTTTTTGTTACTGAACGTGATGGTACAGCATTATCTGTTCTCACGCAAGATCAAGCAGGACAACACAAGCCTTGTGCTTATTTTTCTAGCACATTAGATCCAGTAGCCCAGGCTCTGCCTGCGTGCCTCAAGTCAGTTGCAGCCACAGCTCTAGCTATCAGACAAAGTGATTCCATAGTGTTAGGACACTCCCTGACAGTACAAGTTCCGCACTCCGTGGAAGTTCTTTTAAACCGAACACAGACTCAGCACCTGACAATTGCACGTTTAACAGGATATGAACTGACACTGTTTCAGCCACACATAGAAATCAGACGCTGCAACATTTTAAATCCTGCTACACTGTTACCCTCGATTACATCAAACCCTGCCACACATGACTGTGTGGAAGTTATTAACACCATGACGAAGCCAAGACAAGACTTGACGGACATTGCATTACCTGATCCAGACCTGACACTTTATGTGGATGGTTCATGTATGAGAACAAGTACTGGAGAGTTAGTAGCTGCATATGCAGTAACTACTGAAACTGAAGTCATAGAAACACATCGTATTGACACCCTGTCTGCTCAAGCAGCAGAGCTCATCGCTCTGACCCAAGCCTGCATACTAGCCAAGAACCTGAAAGTAAACATATATACAGATTCACGTTATGCATTCGGAGTCGTTCACGACTTTGGAGTACTCTGGCAAGAAAGAGGTTTCATGACCTCTCATGGAGCCAAGATTCAGCATGGCCCCCTCATTCAAGCTCTGTTAGAAGCAATACATTTACCGAAAGCCATTGCCATTATGAAGTGCAAAGCACATACGAAAGCCACTGACACCATTTCCCAAGGTAACGATCTAGCAGATCAAACAGCCAAGCTTACAGCTCAGACTCCAGACATTCCAGTTAACACGACAAAGACAGATGTTCCAGATCAGACTACTTGTATGACGGTTAAAGACCCTACACAAGATGTACTAGACATACAGTCACATTCTACCCCAGATGAAATCAAGAACTGGTCTGAACAAGGAGGGGTCCAGACAGATCAGGGATGGTTGACGAAGGGAAAAGCCACATGGTTTCTCCCCGACTCTATGGTTCAAGTCATTATTAATACAGCACATAGTCCAGCACATTTAGGAGAGAAAGCCATGTTAGTCAGCATCCAGAACCTTTGGTTTAACAAGCATTTACGAGCAGCTGCTAAGCAGAAAGTACGTACCTGCATGGTCTGTTGTCAATTCAATCCAGGTAAAGGTGTTCCGGTGGAACAAGGTGGATTCCATCCTCCTGACCACCCTTTTGAAGTCCTCCAGATGGATTATATTCAGATGGATCGATGTCGAGGTTTTAAGTATGTCCTCGTAGTTGTATGCGCTTTGTCCAGATGGACAGAAGCATATCCAGTCCCAGATTACACTGCCGCGACCACTGCCAGGCAGTTGGTTCGTGAGTTTTTCCCCCGCTATGGTTTGCCCAGGGTTGTGTATTCAGACAACGGCCAGCCATTCTCATCCGAACTCATGAAACAAGTATCACTTCTGTTAGGGTACCAGTGGAAGTTCCACTGCGTATGACACCCCGAGGCAGCTGGCCTCGTCGAGAGACACAATCAGACTCTGAAAATCCGCATTGCAAAGGTCTGTGCCGAGAAAGGCGTAGATTGGATGGTAGCCCTGCCAGTCGCCCTTTTTTACATGAGAATGGTTGCTCACTCCCGTTCAGGTCTGTCACCTTTCGAGGTTGTATTCGGTCGTCCCCCGAACATGTGGGGTACACCTATGCCACGTAAAATTACCGATGTTGACAGTAATATGCTGACAGATTACCTAGCTTCCTTGATGTCTGCACTACTCTCTTGTCGTTCACAGGTCGCGGCTGCCTTTCCAGACAACACCCAAGTGAAACCGCACGAGGTCATTCCAGGCGACCTCGTTCTAGTGAGGAACTTTGATCGTTCAAGTCCGCTGGAGCCCCGCTGGAAAGAGCCGAAACTTGTTCTGATGACCACAAGGACCGCTGTGAAACTAGAGGGACGCAAGGGGTGGCTACACTCCAGCCACATCAAGCGTTTTCATGGACTCCGTCCAAAGACTTTTCTCAAGGACTGCCCCGATACTGACTCTAAACTCCCCCTGTTAGAGAAAACTCCGCAGCAGGAGTATAAACTTAAACTACGGTCTAGCAAGTCAGACAGTTTAATTGTCTAAGTCCCTCTCGGGTGAAGCGGTTAGACAGGTTCCTGACATGTATGAGATAGACCCCCATAGTGAGAGAGTTAGACGAAACTCCAAGAAAATACGTTATTGTAAAATTCTGCGCAGCAGATGCGTGATTACGTTATTGTTTATGTTATTTCTGAGTCTTACGATTACATGCATAAGTTATGTTTTACATGTATTTTTTCCTCCTCTTGATTCACATGTACATCTTTCCTCTAATGATACAGTAGAGCACACTTTTAGTGAACTACCTCCTCACGAGTTATCCTATCGACTTGCCATGCGCAACAATACTTGTATCCGTATGTTACACTATTCACACCAGACTAGCAATGCCACTAATTGTTGGGTTTGTGGTCGACTCCCCCCTTTCCAGATACCGAAGGGAGTTCTGCCACTCTTTCCCTATCCGTTTTCACACAATGGTTCGTGTGGAGCATGGTTTACGTTAACATCATCCTCGGACGATAAGTCCCTTCTGAATAGAACCTGTTTCCCAGACAAGGAAGGTCTTTCCCATAGGACAGGGTTAGATCTAGAAAATGAAGTATATGATTTAGGTAATTTCTCCTCGAATTTCATGGTTTTGAATGTTCAGTCTGAGACTACTCCAGATTTGCCTGCTATTACAGTTTTACCAGTGAAAGGCGAATTATGTGTCAGAAAGAATGGTTCAGTACATCTAGGACATAGTGATTGTACTACTGTGGTCGAGTATAGTGACAGTGGGAAGTCTAATTTCAAAGCCTCACGTCATTCGTATTTCGTATGTGGTCAGACCGCATATATACGTCTGCCCCTAGATTGGGATGGAACATGTTACATTGCCTTCCTACTGCCACCAGTTTTCCTAGCCCCATCCGATTATCACAGAAATACACATCTAGTACACGTCAGACATAGAAGGGAGATCGAGTCCCCAATTGTCGATCAAACTGAAACTGCATTAGAACAGTATACAGACTTCAATAAAGGTTTCTTTTTCTTCATAGGTCCTATCCAGAATAGTAAGCTAATACGTAGGTTGACCAGAACCCTTGAGGCAGTAGTGAATGAGACTACTTCCGCTCTAGGTAACTTAACAGAAGAACAATCTGCTATGAGATTTGTCGTTCTTCAAAACCGCCTTGTTCTTGACGTCATACTGGCCGATAGGGGCGGAGCTTGTAGAGTCATCGGATCTAGTTGCTGCATTTTCATTCCTAATAACGCACCGTCTGTTTATTCAGCTATAACCAGACTTCATAAAATAGCCCATCAGTTACACCAGAATCCAGGCACCTGGACATGGTCCGGTTGGCTCTGGAGTATAATATCTGTCTGGGGATGGAAAGTACTGTCATTCCTAGGAGTAGTAGTAATGATCATATTCAGTTGCTGTCTCTGTTTACAATGTGGCCCTGCGATTTGCGGCTTGTGCGCTACCTCTTGTATTCCAAGTCCTAAGTCCCATTCCAGAAAGATAAGAGACGAGCAAATGATGCTGTATGAACAGATAGATGGTATCATGAATATTGATGTTTCTTGAAGGAAACGTAGGGAACAAGGAGGGAATGAGGAAAATCGAATTTTGCCCTGTCATGTGTCCCTACGTGTTCCCCATCGTATGTTATATGTGCATGATCGATATGCATATTTACCCCCTTGCCCGAATAAAGACGCATTTATAGTTGTGTCCAACGTTAGTATGCCAGTTATCCAGTCCTCGTGAAAGCAACAAGTATTAGGCCTATGTTGCCAACGTTTTACATTATGCACGTTAATTCATCGAGTTGTCACCTTTTCTAGGCCTCAAAGGGCCCGGACACCAGATTCAAGCCTCAAGTCTCCTGGAACCACTCCGAGGAGCGATGCAGCCCCTCCCGCATCCCTGACCCTTCACTTACTTCCTGCCAAGCAGCGCGGTGCCCGGCCTGGCCTGCCTGCCTGTCTGCCAAGAATATGTTATGCCTCTAGTTATCAGTTCAGCTCCCCGGCTTCACATTCCTAAGCTAACGAACCGCATAAACATCTTCAGCTATAGTCTAGTCTTCCTGTCTCCATGCAAGAGAATTACTGAATTAATATCCATAGAAGATTCATAGCACACGCAATATATGTAGAATATATGCATGCACTAGCCTTAGTGACAAGTAGCCTTTGCCCTGATGACTTTTAGATTCTATCAACATGTACTCCAAACACGAGATGTCAGATATGCTATAGGTACATGTCGTCCTGACATCCCAGACTTTAGTCTCCTCTTCTAGTGCTAGAAGTCAGAGCCCCCAGCTCTCCCCAGTTACACGTCATGGCCCGTTTGCGCGCACCAGTAGGTTAAAGGTTCCAGCTGCCCAGGTAGCCCCCTCCATGTATCCACCCATTTATGACACTTCTGTGATGTTTACATCACATGTCTTCGTGCACGCCCTGTGCATGCCTTCTTTTCACGCCCATATGTTCTTATCTTCCGTTTGTCACTTGTTACGCCTACTGTATTCAATGCAATTGTACTGTTTTACTATATATACTGTATGATGTTAATATGACAGGAGGCTTTTTCTTCCCCCTTGTGTCTGTCCCTTCCTGAACCTTTGCAGGTGATGGAACCCGATGGTCTATTGGCTCGAGCCATCTGATTAAAGCCCGTAATACTCAGATACCACGGATTCTGCCTCTTATTTATTGAGCTATCCTTTTCAGTTAATGCATAGAAAAATAGTACCGGTAATTAATTATTTATTTACCACATAAATGGCGCCCGAACAGGGACCAGCCCCTTCCCCACGCGCCGGCGATGTAACGCAGGCCCCCTGACCCTTCTACAGCCGTGACGGACCCCTACCGTGCACGTGCAGATATTTCTGCTTCAAGTCTCCCTCAGGCCCACGGAGGAGACGGAGACTGCGGTCCGGCATCCAGACGAGGCGGTGAGAAAGGCGGATCATCCCGACCAGAGCCCAAGCCGAGAGAGCAAGGTCCGAGGTATCCGGAGACCCACCTGTTTCCGAAGCCCGAAGCCCGAGGCGCATGCGTAGTGCGTAGCAGTAACCAGACGTCGTAGCAGTCCAGTCCAGTCCGAGGCCTTCAGTTTTGCTTCCCGGTGAGTACCGTTGCTGGGGGTATCTAGACGGGTTCATTAATTTGTGCCCGGTCCGACGGGTTTGGGTACACAGATCCGGTCCGACGTGTCCACCTAGGTGGATACGGTATGACGTGTCTCTTTAGGAGACCGGTGTGTTCTGTACTGTTTTAGCAGTGCATCCAAAAATTCCAGTAAGTCTGTTCTCGAGAAGTTCAAGTATTATGTTTTCAATGTATCAGGTAGTATTCTGTTCGAACTGTTATCTATGTGTTCTTGATGTCGTGGTATGAGTGATTGTTTTGCTATTCATTACTGTGTTCATTGTGTATTGTGTTCAAGTACAAGTACGGTTTAAATATGCCGCTGTTTTCGAAGTTACGTCAGATAAAAACCCGAAAAGGGTTACTCGAAGAATCAGTTCCTTTCCCTCCTAGGGACAGTCCTGGACATTTCATGTATCATAAGCATGGCTTAGATGCCATACTGTATCTAGATTTATGGGTTGACTACACCAAACATCTCGAAGAGAAATATAGATGGCCTGTTTCAGGAACATGGGATGCCGAGTGCATCATGAGAGTAGAAGAAGCATTATGGAAAAAGAAAGCCAGACAGTCCCAGAAAGATGCCATAGAATTATGGCGTAAAGAATCCCATAAAAGAACAGAGAAAGAATTCAGAAAAGCAGAATTAAGTAGAGAATCCTCAGAAAAAGCCCAAGAAAGGGAATTACTAGAAGAAGGTGAACGAGTTAGAGCAGAACAGTCAGACAGACAGACAAATGCCCTCATTAAAGGTATGTATCCCCTTCTCGCCGAGGGTTTGCCTAAGGCGACACCGGAAATATCCTGTAATTTACCGCCGCCCTTGGTCCCGACTAAGCTACGTCATAAACCGACTGCAGCCGAAATTTTCCTTTCTTCCTATTTAGATGACACTGTTCCAGAATATGCTAATACGAATCCTATTCCGCCAGTTATTCCGCCAGTTCAACTTCCACCTCCCGTTAATAATGTAATTCCTGTGCCTCCAGTCGTGGGTCCCGGGAATCCCGTTCATTTGCCAGTACCCCAGGATCAACCCACATTACGTACTCCTACTTTGCCAGTCACGTTACCAGTAGCCGCACATTCAGTATTAACTGACGATTCCAGTTCAGGAGGAGCAGGGGGAGGTACTCCTATCACCCCGCCTCAATCAAGGCGACGGACGCTGAGAGATGTAGCGTTACAGCGTACGCCAAAACTGACTACGTACGAAGCCCTCAGGAAGTATCTTAATGAGTGTGGATCTGATTGTAGATATGACCCGGTACCAGGCGAAGATAGTATGATAATATATTCCATACGTTTACGACGAGTTGCAAGCTTCTTGGTTACCATATCAAATATGGAACAACATCTAGACAGAATATATCACTTCATCTGTACAGGGGAGAAACCAGAAAGTATTCATGAAGCTATGGTACACAGAAAAGTCGAGATTCAAGGCATGATTTTGCAATTTTTAATAAATTGTTTAATAAGAGAACAAGATTATCCTGATAAAAACAAAGAAGATATGAAAGTCCTGACAAGATGGAGTGACAATATAGCAGAGGGAAAACACAGAACACAAAATTGTATAGAAACCATGTACAGAAAAATCCGTAAAGAAATTATAAGTATTCACCAGAAGGAGGAAGCAATGAGAGTAGCCGAGAAAGAGAATGACTCTTCAGACGAAGAGGTAGACAACGAGAATCCCACCAGAATAGCGTATGTAGGTAGGACAAGACCCTTTGATAGACACACACGCCTAGATTACAAGAAAGCTTTTCCTCCTCCCGTACCAGAACAGTGTTCTCTTGAACAAGTATTCCAGGCTACCGATAAAGTTCTGAAACTACGAATAGGTTACAGTGAGCTTAGTACCATGCATGAACAAGAACTAGCCCGTTCAGAAGTTCGATGGACTAGTGATTCTACCACGTTTCCAGACGAAGTAGTGGCTCAAATGTTTCTGAAACTGCCCCCAGCCGAGCAGCGACTGGTGGGTATGTATATGATCCAGCACCTCATTACCCTGTATGAGGATCAGCATTCTGATCCAGGCCCGTTATATAATGTATTGAACGAGTTACTCCTAAACCGATGGAAAGGTCTAGGTACCGATTTAATTAACGTCATTTTAGAACAGTGTCACAAATACAGAACGTTCCTGACTCCACATTATGTTCCTGTTTCAACCCCATTCTACATAGACAGACAGAATCCGTTGCGAGAAGTGCATCCAGTTAAGGGAACGGGGGGTAATCTCGAACGAGTATTTGTTTACACTCCTATAACGAAAATAGAACTACTAGAAATGAAAAAGTTAGTGCCCTGTCACGATAAAGATCCAGCAGGGTTCCACCGTGAATTAAAAGACATGCTCCGTATGGGAGAATACACGTATCCTGATATCATCAAAATGTTAAAGGTCCTGTTGCCTGCGGGCATTTATGAAAAACTCAAAGAAAAGGAATGGGAGGTGGGAGAGAAAAAGATTGATTGGACCGCGTTAGAGAACGAAGATAACACACGAGTCCCAGGTACTGGTCTTGGGGATAAAGCCAAAGAATTGCCCGAATTGTTAATACAAGTCTTGCCAAGATTACTAGCCACGAAAAAGGAAGATTGGGATGCCATCTCAGCCTGTAAACAGAAACAAGACGAAGACACTAGTGATTTCTATTCTAGGTTTGAGAAATGTTTCATTATTAATAGCGGTCTGAAAACAAGTAGTGAATCCTATCCACATCTTCTTGTTACCAAACTAGTTGAGAATTCTTTACCGCAAGTTAAAAATAGAGTATTAAAAGTCGAGAGTACTTGGCAAGCTAATACCCCGTCACAAATGCTCCAGATGTTACAGTATCACCAGAATAGAATCAGGGAAGAGCAGGAACACGAAAGGAGACGTATGAAAGACACGAAAATGAACGTACTAGTTGCACAGTCTGTTCCACCAGATAGTCAGAAGAGGGGTCCGAATCAAACTAGTCATTCTGCAGCTCCCGTTAAAGGGACATGCAATTACTGTAAACAGCCAGGTCATTATATAAACGAATGTGCAGTTCTGAAACACAACATAGCTACAGGTAAGACGAAAGAGAGACCGCGTCCTCCTAGACAAGAACATGTTCCGCAGAATTCGCAGCCACCACAGAACGCACAACAGACAGTTACAGTACCGCAGCCCATAGCTGCCACACAACACGTTACACAACAGATGTACCAGTACGCACAGTCAGATTATCCAGAATATCAGCAGTATTCATGAAACAGCCTAGAGAGGGAGGTTGGCTTGCCTCTCATCGAGGTTCCTGTAGATCAAGAGGGTCCCTATGTACACAGTCAAGTGTTAGGGAAAGACAGAAAGTTTCTGATTGATACAGGGGCAAGTAGGACTACCATCAGTCATGACGAGGTTCCGGGGGCTCCACTCTCAGGCTCAAGAAATGTTTCCCTGGGATTTTCAGGAAAGCCGATTGTTAATGAAATATCGAAACCAGTTTCCCTAGAAGTTGGTCCATTGTCCCGAACTACAGACTTGTTACTTACGAAATCATGTCCTGAAAATTTACTTGGTATTAAAACATTGAAAGAATTAGGAGCGGTCATATGCTGTTCTCCGGAAGGAGTGAGACTGTTTTTACGTGATTTTAAAGGTCATTATGTGTTACGTGATTTTGATCCAAGATTACTGAATGTACCGCAGCATTTATGGGCGCAAGGTCCAACTGATGTAGGTTGTATGCACATTACACCATATCGTATCGCTCTTCCGACAGTACAAATTGCCACCCGAGGCTGTAGCAGCCTTATCGAAAATTATTGACGAGCTCATTGCTCAAGGAGTAGTTGTAGAAACTGACTCCAATGTGTGTTAATGGCAGTTAATAGGGAAGATATATCTGGAACCACTGGGTACTGGGGTATGATACATTTATTAAGTTCTCGAAGGTCAATCACTAATCGATAAACTTGGGGTGCATTTGGATCAGTACGCTCAAGAATCGGAATGATAGGAGAATTACATACATTAAGGTGTCTATGCATTAACTGAAAAGGATAGCTCAATAAATAAGAGGCAGAATCCGTGGTATCTGAGTATTACGGGCTTTAATCAGATGGCTCGAGCCAATAGACCATCGGGTTCCATCACCTGCAAAGGTTCAGGAAGGGACAGACACAAGGGGGAAGAAAAAGCCTCCTGTCATATTAACATCATACAGTATATATAGTAAAACAGTACAATTGCATTGAATACAGTAGGCGTAACAAGTGACAAACGGAAGATAAGAACATATGGGCGTGAAAAGAAGGCATGCACAGGGCGTGCACGAAGACATGTGATGTAAACGTCACAGAAGTGTCATAAATGGGTGGATACATGGAGGGGGCTACCTGGGCAGCTGGAACCTTTAACCTACTGGTGCGCGCAAACGGGCCATGACGTGTAACTGGGGAGAGCTGGGGGCTCTGACTTCTAGCACTAGAAGAGGAGACTAAAGTCTGGGATGTCAGGACGACATGTACCTATAGCATATCTGATATCTCATGTTTGGAGTACATGTTGATAGAATCTAAAAGTCATCAGGGCAAAGGCTACTTGTCACTAAGGCTAGTGCATGCATATATTCTACATATATTGCGTGTGCTATGAATCTTCTATGGATATTAATTCAGTAATTCTCTTGCATGGAGACAGGAAGACTAGACTATAGCTGAAGATGTTTATGCGGTTCGTTAGCTTAGGAATGTGAAGCCGGGGAGCTGAACTGATAACTGTAAGCATAACATATTCTTGGCAGACAGGCAGGCAGGCCAGGCCGGGCACCGCGCTGCTTGGCAGGAAGTAAGTGAAGGGTCAGGGATGCGGGAGGGGCTGCATCGCTCCTCGGAGTGGTTCCAGGAGACTTGAGGCTTGAATCTGGTGTCCGGGCCCTTTGAGGCCTAGAAAAGGGGACAACTCGATGAATTAACGTGCATAATGTAAAACGTTGGCAACATAGGCCTAATACTTGTTGCTTTCACGAGGACTGGATAACTGGCATACTAACGTTGGACACAACTATAAATGCGTCTTTATTCGGGCAAGGGGGTAAATATGCATATCGATCATGCACATATAACATACGATGGGGAACACGTAGGGACACATGACAGGGCAAAATTCGATTTTCCTCATTCCCTCCTTGTTCCCTACGTTTCCTTCAGGAAACATCAATATTCATGATACCATCTATCTGTTCATACAGCATCATTTGCTCGTCTCTTATCTTTCTGGAATGGGACTTAGGACTTGGAATACAAGAGGTAGCGCACAAGCCGCAAATCGCAGGGCCACATTGTAAACAGAGACAGCAACTGAATATGATCATTACTACTACTCCTAGGAATGACAGTACTTTCCATCCCCAGACAGATATTATACTCCAGAGCCAACCGGACCATGTCCAGGTGCCTGGATTCTGGTGTAACTGATGGGCTATTTTATGAAGTCTGGTTATAGCTGAATAAACAGACGGTGCGTTATTAGGAATGAAAATGCAGCAACTAGATCCGATGACTCTACAAGCTCCGCCCCTATCGGCTAGTATGACGTCAAGAACAAGGCGGTTTTGAAGAACGACAAATCTCATAGCAGATTGTTCTTCTGTTAAGTTACCTAGAGCGGAAGTAGTCTCATTCACTACTGCCTCAAGGGTTCTGGTCAACCTACGTATTAGCTTACTATTCTGGATAGGACCTATGAAGAAAAAGAAACCTTTATTGAAGTCTGTATACTGTTCTAATGCAGTTTCAGTTTGATCGACAATTGGGGACTCGATCTCCCTTCTATGTCTGACGTGTACTAGATGTGTATTTCTGTGATAATCGGATGGGGCTAGGAAAACTGGTGGCAGTAGGAAGGCAATGTAACATGTTCCATCCCAATCTAGGGGCAGACGTATATATGCGGTCTGACCACATACGAAATACAAATGACGTGAGGCTTCGAAATTAGACTTCCCACTGTCACTATACTCGACCACAGTAGTACAATCACTATGTCCTAGATGTACTGAACCATTCTTTCTGACACATAATTCGCCTTTCACTGGTAAAACTGTAATAGCAGGCAAATCTGGAGTAGTCTCAGACTGAACATTCAAAACCATGAAATTCGAGGAGAAATTACCTAAATCATATACTTCATTTTCTAGATCTAACCCTGTCCTATGGGAAAGACCTTCCTTGTCTGGGAAACAGGTTCTATTCAGAAGGGACTTATCGTCCGAGGATGATGTTAACGTAAACCATGCTCCACACGAACCATTGTGTGAAAACGGATAGGGAAAGAGTGGCAGAACTCCCTTCGGTATCTGGAAAGGGGGGAGTCGACCACACACCCAACAATTAGTGGCATTGCTAGTCTGGTGTGAATAGTGTAACATACGGATAAAAGTATTGTTGCGCATGGCAAGTCGATAGGATAACTCGTGAGGAGGTAGTTCACTAAAAGTGTGCTCTACTGTATCATTAGAGGAAAGATGTACATGTGAATCAAGAGGAGGAAAAAATACATGTAAAACATAACTTATGCATGTAATCGTAAGACTCAGAAATAACATAAACAATAACGTAATCACGCATCTGCTGCGCAGAATTTTACAATAACGTATTTTCTTGGAGTTTCGTCTAACTCTCTCACTATGGGGGTCTATCTCATACATGTCAGGAACCTGTCTAACCGCTTCACCCGAGAGGGACTTAGACAATTAAACTGTCTGACTTGCTAGACCGTAGTTTAAGTTTATACTCCTGCTGCGGAGTTTTCTCTAACAGGGGGAGTTTAGAGTCAGTATCGGGGCAGTCCTTGAGAAAAGTCTTTGGACGGAGTCCATGAAAACGCTTGATGTGGCTGGAGTGTAGCCACCCCTTGCGTCCCTCTAGTTTCACAGCGGTCCTTGTGGTCATCAGAACAAGTTTCGGCTCTTTCCAGCGGGGCTCCAGCGGACTTGAACGATCAAAGTTCCTCACTAGAACGAGGTCGCCTGGAATGACCTCGTGCGGTTTCACTTGGGTGTTGTCTGGAAAGGCAGCCGCGACCTGTGAACGACAAGAGAGTAGTGCAGACATCAAGGAAGCTAGGTAATCTGTCAGCATATTACTGTCAACATCGGTAATTTTACGTGGCATAGGTGTACCCCACATGTTCGGGGGACGACCGAATACAACCTTGAAAGGTGACAGACCTGAACGGGAGTGAGCAACCATTCTCATGTAAAAAAGGGCGACTGGCAGGGCTACCATCCAATCTACGCCTTTCTCGGCACAGACCTTTGCAATGCGGATTTTCAGAGTCTGATTGTGTCTCTCGACGAGGCCAGCTGCCTCGGGGTGTCGTACGCAGTGGAACTTCCACTGGTACCCTAACAGAAGTGATACTTGTTTCATGAGTTCGGATGAGAATGGCTGGCCGTTGTCTGAATACACGACCCTGGGCAAACCATAGCGGGGGGAAAACTCACGAACCAACTGCCTGGCAGTGGTCGCGGCAGTGTAATCTGGGACTGGATATGCTTCTGTCCATCTGGACAAAGCGCATACAACTACAAGGACATACTTAAAACCTCGACATCGATCCATCTGAATATAATCCATCTGGAGGACTTCAAAAGGGTGGTCAGGAGGATGGAATCCACCTTGTTCCACCGGAACACCTTTACCTGGATTGAATTGACAACAGATCATGCAGGTACGTACTTTCTGCTTAGCAGCTGCTCGTAAATGCTTGTTAAACCAAAGGTTCTGGATGCTGTCTAACATGGCTTTCTCTCCTAAATGTGCTGGACTATGTGCTGTATTAATAATGACTTGAACCATAGAGTCGGGGAGAAACCATGTGGCTTTTCCCTTCGTCAACCATCCCTGATCTGTCTGGACCCCTCCTTGTTCAGACCAGTTCTTGATTTCATCTGGGGTAGCATGTGACTGTATGTCTAGTACATCTTGTGTAGGGTCTTTAACCGTCATACAAGTAGTCTGATCTGGAACATCTGTCTTTGTCGTGTTAACTGGAATGTCTGGAGTCTGAGCTGTAAGCTTGGCTGTTTGATCTGCTAGATCGTTACCTTGGGAAATGGTGTCAGTGGCTTTCGTATGTGCTTTGCACTTCATAATGGCAATGGCTTTCGGTAAATGTATTGCTTCTAACAGAGCTTGAATGAGGGGGCCATGCTGAATCTTGGCTCCATGAGAGGTCATGAAACCTCTTTCTTGCCAGAGTACTCCAAAGTCGTGAACGACTCCGAATGCATAACGTGAATCTGTATATATGTTTACTTTCAGGTTCTTGGCTAGTATGCAGGCTTGGGTCAGAGCGATGAGCTCTGCTGCTTGAGCAGACAGGGTGTCAATACGATGTGTTTCTATGACTTCAGTTTCAGTAGTCACTGCATACGCGGCTACTAGTTCTCCTGTACTTGTTCTCATACATGAACCATCCACGTAAAGTGTCAGGTCTGGATCAGGTAATGCAATGTCTGTCATGTCTTGTCTTGGCTTTGTCATGGTGGTAATAACTTCCACACAGTCATGTGTGGCAGGGTTTGATGTAATCGAGGGTAACAGTGTAGCAGGATTTAAAATGTTGCAGCGTCTGATTTCTATGTGTGGCTGAAACAGTGTCAGTTCATATCCTGTTAAACGTGCAATTGTCAGGTGCTGAGTCTGTGTTCGGTTTAAAAGAACTTCCACGGAGTGCGGAACTTGTACTGTCAGGGAGTGTCCTAACACTATGGAATCACTTTGTCTGATAGCTAGAGCTGTGGCTGCAACTGACTTGAGGCACGCAGGCAGAGCCTGGGCTACTGGATCTAATGTGCTAGAAAAATAAGCACAAGGCTTGTGTTGTCCTGCTTGATCTTGCGTGAGAACAGATAATGCTGTACCATCACATTCAGTAACAAAAAGTGTAAAAGGCTTACTGTAGTTTGGTGTTGCTAACACAGGTGCATTACATAAAGCTTTCTTTAACTCATTAAAAACAAGTGTATGTTCCTGGGTCCAAGGGAGGACAGTCGATGTGGCTGCCTCCTGTGTCGTTAACTGTATCAGTGGTTTGGCTAGATATGCATACTGAGGAATCCATTGTCTGCAGTAAGAAGTGAGGCCGATAAAAGCTCGTACCTCCTTCTGTGTCTTGGGCTGTGGAAGATGTGCTATTAACTGGATACGGTCAGGTGTCAACTGTCTACCCCTCTTGGACAGTAAGTGTCCAAGGTATACCACTTGCTGGACACAGAATTGCAGTTTCGAAGGGGACACCTTGTGCCCCATGTCTGCCAGAAAATACAAGACTGTCAGTGACGCACGTTCGCAGTCACGTTCTGTACGGGCTGTGATCAATAGATCATCGACATACTGGAGCAGGGCAGTGTCAGTTGGCATGTGAATACTGTCTAGTTGTCTTTTGAGTGCTTGACTGTAAATACTAGGACTCTCCGTGAAACCTTGTGGAGCACGTGTGAATTTATAGCTTCTTCCATTTAAACAGAATCCGAAAAGAAACTGGCTGTCTGGATGAATAGGGACACTAAAGAATGCGTTCTTGAGATCAATAACAGTAAAGAACGTAGCTTCAGAATCAATGGCAGTTAATAGGGAAGATATATCTGGAACCACTGGGTACTGGGGTATGATACATTTATTAAGTTCTCGAAGGTCAATCACTAATCGATAAACTGGGGGTGCATTTGGATCAGTACGCTTAAGAATCGGAATGATAGGAGAATTACATACATTGGAGTCAGTTTCTACAACTACTCCTTGAGCAATGAGCTCGTCAATAATTTTCGATAAGGCTGCTACAGCCTCGGGTGGCAATTTGTACTGTCGGATTCGTGGTAATACAACACCTTGTTTCAGAGTGACACGATATGGTGTAATGTGCATACAACCTACATCAGTTGGACCTTGCGCCCATAAATGCTGCGGTACATTCAGTAATCTTGGATCAAAATCACGTAACACATAATGACCTTTAAAATCACGTAAAAACAGTCTCACTCCTTCCGGAGAACAGCATATGACCGCTCCTAATTCTTTCAATGTTTTAATACCAAGTAAATTTTCAGGACATGATTTCGTAAGTAACAAGTCAGTAGTTCGGGACAATGGACCAACTTCTAGGGAAACTGGTTTCGATATTTCATTAACAAGCGGCTTTCCTGAAAATCCCAGGGAAACATTTCTTGAGCCTGAGAGTGGAGCCCCTGGAACCTCGTCATGACTGATGGTAGTCCTACTTGCCCCTGTATCAATCAGAAACTTTCTGTCTTTCCCTAATACTTGACTGTGTACATAGGGACCCTCTTGATCTACAGGAATCTCGATGAGAGGCAAGCCAACCTCCCTCTCTAGGCTGTTTCATGAATACTGCTGATATTCTGGATAATCTGACTGTGCGTACTGGTACATCTGTTGTGTAACGTGTTGTGTGGCAGCTATAGGCTGCGGTACTGTAACTGTCTGTTGTGCGTTCTGTGGTGGCTGCGAATTCTGCGAAACATGTTCTTGTCTAGGAGGACGCGGTCTCTCTTTCGTCTTACCTGTAGCTATGTTGTGTTTCAGAACTGCACATTCGTTTATATAATGACCTGGCTGTTTACAGTAATTGCATGTCCCTTTAACGGGAGCTGCAGAATGACTAGTTTGATTCGGACCCCTCTTCTGACTATCTGGTGGAACAGACTGTGCAACTAGTACTTTCATTTTCGTGTCTTTCATACGTCTCCTTTCGTGTTCCTGCTCTTCCCTGATTCTATTCTGGTGATACTGTAACATCTGGAGCATTTGTGACGGGGTATTAGCTTGCCAAGTACTCTCGACTTTTAATACTCTATTTTTAACTTGCGGTAAAGAATTCTCAACTAGTTTGGTAACAAAAAGATGTGGATAGGATTCACTACTTGTTTTCAGACCGCTATTAATAATGAAACACTTCTCAAACCTAGAATAGAAATCACTAGTGTCTTCGTCTTGTTTCTGTTTACAGGCTGAGATGGCATCCCAATCTTCCTTTTTCGTGGCTAGTAATCTTGGCAAGACTTGTATTAACAATTCGGGCAATTCTTTGGCTTTATCCCCAAGACCAGTACCTGGGACTCGTGTGTTATCTTCGTTCTCTAACGCGGTCCAATCTATCTTTTTCTCTCCCACCTCCCATTCCTTTTCTTTGAGTTTTTCATATATGCCCGCAGGCAACAGGACCTTTAACATTTTGATGATATCAGGATACGTGTATTCTCCCATACGGAGCATGTCTTTTAATTCACGGTGGAACCCTGCTGGATCTTTATCGTGACAGGGCACTAACTTTTTCATTTCTAGTAGTTCTATTTTCGTTATAGGAGTGTAAACAAATACTCGTTCGAGATTACCCCCCGTTCCCTTAACTGGATGCACTTCTCGCAACGGATTCTGTCGGTCTATGTAGAATGGGGGGGAAACAGGAACAAAATGCGGAGTCAGGAACGTTCTGTATTTGTGGCGCTGTTCTAAAATGACACTAATTAAATCGGTACCTAGACCTTTCCATCGGTTTAGGAGTAACTCGTTCAATACATTATATAAAGGACCTGGATCAGAATGCTGACTTTCGTACAGTGTGATGAGGTGCTGGATCATGTACATACCCACCAGTCGCTGCTCGGCTGGGGGCAGTTTCAGAAACATTTGAGCCACTACTTCGTCTGGAAACGTGGTAGAATCACTAGTCCATCGAACTGCTGAACGGGCTAGTTCTTGTTCATGCATGGTACTAAGCTCACTGTAACCTATTCGTAGTTTCAGAACTTTATCGGTAGCCTGGAATACTTGTTCAAGAGAACACTGTTCTGGTACGGGAGGAGGAAAAGCTTTCTTGTAATCTAGGCGTGTGTGTCTATCAAAGGGTCTTGTCCTACCTACATACGCTATTCTGGTGGGATTCTCGTTGTCTACCTCTTCGTCTGAAGAGTCATTCTCTTTCTCGGCTACTCTCATTGCTTCCTCCTTCTGGTGAATACTTATAATTTCTTTACGGATTTTTCTGTACATGGTTTCTATACAATTTTGTGTTCTGTGTTTTCCCTCTGCTATATTGTCACTCCATCTTGTCAGGACTTTCATATCTTCTTTGTTTTTATCAGGATAATCTTGTTCTCTTATTAAACAATTTATTAAAAATTGCAAAATCATGCCTTGAATCTCGACTTTTCTGTGTACCATAGCTTCATGAATACTTTCTGGTTTCTCCCCTGTACAGATGAAGTGATATATTCTGTCTAGATGTTGTTCCATATTTGATATGGTAACCAAGAAGCTTGCAACTCGTCGTAAACGTATGGAATATATTATCATACTATCTTCGCCTGGTACCGGGTCATATCTACAATCAGATCCACACTCATTAAGATACTTCCTGAGGGCTTCGTACGTAGTCAGTTTTGGCGTACGCTGTAACGCTACATCTCTCAGCGTCCGTCGCCTTGATTGAGGCGGGGTGATCGGAGTACCTCCCCCTGCTCCTCCTGAACTGGAATCGTCAGTTAATACTGAATGTGCGGCTACTGGTAACGTGACTGACAAAGTAGGAGTACGTAATGTGAGTTGATCCTGGGGTACTGGCAAATGAACGGGATTCCCGGGACCCACGACTGGAGGCACAGGAATTACATTATTAACGGGAGGTGGAAGTTGAACTGGCGGAATAAGATTCGTATTAGCATATTCTGGAACAGTGTCATCTAAATAGGAAGAAAGGAAAATTTCGGCTGCAGTCGGTTTATGACGTAGCTTAGTCGGGACCAAGGGCGGCGGTAAATTACAGGATATTTCCGGGGTCGCCTTAGGCAAACCCTCGGCGAGAAGGGGATACATACCTTTAATGAGGGCATTTCTCTGTCTGTCTGACTGTTCTTTTATGGGATTCTTTACGCCATAATTCTATGGCATCTTTCTGGGACTGTCTGGCTTTCTTTTTCCATAATGCTTCTTCTACTCTCATGATGCACTCGGCCTCCCATGTTCCTGAAACAGGCCATCTATATTTCTCTTCGAGATGTTTGGTGTAGTCAACCCACAAATCTAGATACAGTATGGCATCTAAGCCATGCTTATGATACATGAAATGTCCAGGACTGTCCCTAGGAGGGACAAGAACTGATTCTTTGAGTAACCCTTTTCGGGTTTTTATCTGACGTAACTTCGAAAACAGCGGCATATTTAAACCGTACTTGTACTTGAACACAATACACAATGAACACAGTAATGAATAGCAAAACAATCACTCATACCACGACATCAAGAACACATAGATAACAGTTCGAACAGAATACTACCTGATACATTGAAAACATAATACTTGAACTTCTCGAGAACAGACTTACTGGAATTTCTGGATGCACTGCTAAAACAGTACAGAACATACCGGTCTCCTAAAGAGACACGTCATACCGTATCCACCTAGGTGGACACGTCGGACCGGATCTGTGTACCCAAACCCGTCGGACCGGGCACAAATTAATGAACCCGTCTAGATATCCCCAGCAACGGTACTCACCGGGAAGCAAAACTGAAGGCCTCGGACTGGACTGGACTGCTACGACGTCTGGTTACTGCTACGCACTACGCATGCGCCTCGGGCTTCGGGCTTCGGAAACAGGTGGGTCTCCGGATACCTCGGACCTTGCTCTCTCGGCTTGGGCTCTGGTCGGGACGATCCGCCTTCCTCACCGCCTCGTCTGGATGCCGGACCGCAGTCTCCGTCTCCTCCGTGGGCCTGAGGGAGACTTGAAGCAGAAATATCTGCACGTGCACGGTAGGGGTCCGTCACGGCTGTAGAATGGTCAGGGGGCCTGCGTTACATCGCCGGCGCGTGGGGAAGGGGCTCGTCCCTATTCGGGCGCCATTTATGTGGTAAATAAATAATTAATTACCGGTACTATTTTTCTATGCATTAACTGAAAAGGATAGCTCAATAAATAAGAGGCAGAATCCGTGGTATCTGAGTATTACGGGCTTTAATCAGATGGCTCGAGCCAATAGACCATCGGGTTCCATCACCTGCAAAGGTTCAGGAAGGGACAGACACAAGGGGGAAGAAAAAGCCTCCTGTCATATTAACATCATACAGTATATATAGTAAAACAGTACAATTGCATTGAATACAGTAGGCGTAACAAGTGACAAACGGAAGATAAGAACATATGGGCGTGAAAAGAAGGCATGCACAGGGCGTGCACGAAGACATGTGATGTAAACGTCACAGAAGTGTCATAAATGGGTGGATACATGGAGGGGGCTACCTGGGCAGCTGGAACCTTTAACCTACTGGTGCGCGCAAACGGGCCATGACGTGTAACTGGGGAGAGCTGGGGGCTCTGACTTCTAGCACTAGAAGAGGAGACTAAAGTCTGGGATGTCAGGACGACATGTACCTATAGCATATCTGATATCTCATGTTTGGAGTACATGTTGATAGAATCTAAAAGTCATCAGGGCAAAGGCTACTTGTCACTAAGGCTAGTGCATGCATATATTCTACATATATTGCGTGTGCTATGAATCTTCTATGGATATTAATTCATTAATTCTCTTGCATGGAGACAGGAAGACTAGACTATAGCTGAAGATGTTTATGCGGTTCGTTAGCTTAGGAATGTGAAGCCGGGGAGCTGAACTGATAACTGTAAGCATAACATATTCTTGGCAGACAGGCAGGCAGGCCAGGCCGGGCACCGCGCTGCTTGGCAGGAAGTAAGTGAAGGGTCAGGGATGCGGGAGGGGCTGCATCGCTCCTCGGAGTGGTTCCAGGAGACTTGAGGCTTGAATCTGGTGTCCGGGCCCTTTGAGGCCTAGAAAAGGGGACAACTCGATGAATTAACGTGCATAATGTAAAACGTTGGCAACATAGGCCTAATACTTGTTGCTTTCACGAGGACTGGATAACTGGCATACTAACGTTGGACACAACTATAAATGCGTCTTTATTCGGGCAAGGGGGTAAATATGCATATCGATCATGCACATATAACATACGATGGGGAACACGTAGGGACACATGACAGGGCAAAATTCGATTTTCCTCATCTTCAGGATCATTTCCAGTGGTACAGACCAGGGAGACAACTTAGGTCTGCCACAATGGGACTGATTAAAACAACTCGGATCAGGAAAGCACGCTGGGGGGGTAGGAGCTTTGTTGTGGGAGCAAAAAAGGCATGGAACTCACTCCCCCTGTTTCTTAAATTAAGCACCAATCTGTTAGCGTTTAGAAAAAACCTCAAAACATGGCTCTTTACCCTCTAGTCCGGTAATATTATACTCAGGGAGTTACCACTTTAGCGCCAGGACACCGATTGGTATTTGTGTGCTCAACAAGTGTTATAAATAAATAAATAAATAAATAAATACAGTCTCAGTTGCGAGGGGGGTGAGGCAGGGGTGCGTATTGGCACCGACCCTGTTTTGCCTTTACGTAAATGGTGTAATATCACCTGGATGCGGTCCCCAATAACGATGCACCCAGGCTGGCTGGCAGGAGGGTGCCAGCGATTATGTTCGCTGACACGCTCCTGTTTTCCAAGTCCCCGATGGGGATCCAACGTGTATTGGATGGTTTCGTGGATTTTTGTCAATGCCGCGGACTGGAGATTAACACGGACAAGACTAAATTTATGATCTTTAATCCGCCGGTATCTACCCGCCCAATGCCAATTTTGGGATCGGTAAGGCTGGAGAGGGTTCTGACGTTCCAGTATTTAGGGGTCACAATAAATGAAAACTTGTCCTGGGGCCCCCAACTAGTCAAATCCCAACTGAAGCTGTCCCAATTGGTGGGGGGAATCCTCAAAATGTCCAACAAATCGTCATTTATACCAGTGAGCCCCGCGCTGGAGATTTACAAAACCCAGGTGAGGGCAGCGGTACTCTACGGTGGGGAGCTCTGGGGGCACTCATGTAGGTCCGAGACTGTAAAAACTGAAAACAAATTCATTCGGCAGCTACTGGCGCTCCCTCAAAGCACACCGCTTCTTCCACTGAGGCTAGACCTGGGATTGAGTTTCATAGAGGACGAGCTAGCACTAAAACCCCTTAGGTTCTAGCGCCGGCTCTGGACAACGCCAGAACTGCTGAACTATAGGCTAGAGCTTAAGGAAGTTTTAAGTTATAATGGTGCAACAAAAATTCCCTGGTTCAAATTTATTAAACAGGAGTTTGCCAAAATAGGTCTACACGCCTTGTGGTATGATTCTGAAAGGGCGTGCCGTGAGGTTTCTGGCAAGTCCCTTACGAGGATTTTTTTGGATAACAAATTGAACACAATACTGTATGAGTCTCATGTTGGCACCCTGACTAATACGTTTTTTATATCTAAAATGTCTTACTGTTTTGAGGAATTTATGGATGTTATCTATCCCATTGGGTCAAAGAAACTCTATATACAATGGAGATACGGTACATTACCCCTAAGGGCTTTCACAAGTAAATTGTCTGCCTCTACGAATAAAAGTTGTCCTGGGTGTTGTTGTAGCAAAGAGGATGAACTTCACATACTTTTCTTTTGCCCGGCCTACAGCAGACCCAGGAAGTATTGGCTAGTTCCGCTATGTAAAAACATGGGTTTTGTACGATGTTTACATGCTTTTAGACTCCTAAAGACAGATACGTCTGGACATATTGTATTTGCACTTTCGAAGTATTTATCAGCTATGTGGTCCAAGCGACGATTTTTAATTGCAAAGGAATGCCAGGATTGATTTACTATTTTTAAAAATTTTATGAAATGTATTATCTTGCATGTACTGTGTAAATACATGTTTTATTCGTACTCTTTTATGGCAAAAAATGCCGAAATAAAGATTATTGAATGAATGAATGAAAAGGACTCCAACCCCACTCGTATATATTACTCTATCTTTCTAAGATGGTTTTATTACTCTAATTACAAATACATAAATACGAAGTCAGTATACTAAAGCTTTATCCAGTTCATATGTACTATTCTCAATAGTTGTTTTTATTAATATTCATATATATAGGATACGAATTATCATGTAATAGCGTTTTCCCTTGGAATTTCGCAATTTAACCCATTTCTGAACGTGTCCAATGAGAAGATCCAAAAAACCTCCCCTTTTTTTCTAATTTTCAAACCTCCTTTAGTATCAGGGGTCTTGATTTTCTCTAGGATTCTCCATTGAAAATCTTCCGGTTTATGGTCATGATCTATAAAATGTTTAACCATAGGGGACAGAATTTTCTTTGTTCTGATAGCTGAACGATGCTCAGTTAGTCTCGTGTGTATAGGTCTAGAGGTTTCACCAACATATCCTAATGCACACAGGCATAGGATAAAATAGAGGATGTTCTGTGTCTTACAGTTCCACATTTGTGTGGCTCTAGTGGTGTAACCATTGTGACTAAACATTTCACCTTCTATGATCATATCACATGATCTGCAAGAGGAGCATTCATAGTAGTTCTAATTGGGAGGTTGCCATCAATTGATTTTTGTACAAAGACGTCATGGTCCGATTTTTTCTCATAGCGAGAATGAACAACAAGATCTTTAATATCTCTGTTACATCGATGGGCAAATAAAGGTTTCGGTAACTTCTGTCCTTGTGTTTGATTGCTGTTCAGAATGTGCCAATTTGCATTAATGAATTGTTTAATTTTGACGTCTAGGGTGGAGTGTCTAGTGACACATACAAGTTGAGTTTTTTCTTTCACAGTTTTTGTTCATAGCAGATGGTCCCTATCAAAAAATCTCACTCTTTTATAGGAGTCCCTCAACAGCCGGTGGAGATATCCTCTCTCTACAAATTTTCTTCTCATTAGGGCTGCTTGTCTATCAAAGTCTGCTAAATCTGAACAATTTCTTCAGACTCTCAAAAATTGAGAAAAAGGGATACTCTGCTTTTGATTACGAGGATGGAAACTCTGAAAATGTAATAGGGTATTCCTCGTTGTGGGTTTTGTATATAAATCTACTTTACGTTTTCTTTGATCATGTAGGCAGAGCAACATCAGCTCTTTCTGTAGACTCCTTTTTCGTGGTGGCATTAGCTGTGCAGCAGCTCCTGTACAAGCAGACCGAAAAAGTACTTTAATTAATACAAGACTAAGTATAACATTAAGTAGTGTAAACCAGGCCCCTTTGGCCCCTTCTGAAATAAAGATCCTTTTAAGAAGGTCTATTTGATAAATAATGAAAAGTCAATTTCTGTGGAGTTTGTTGTGGAGTTCTCAAAGCAAAACCCCTTCCAGCAGCATTTGACAGGGGGTCTGCATTAATAACATCTTTATCAATCAATCAGCCAATCAATCAAAATAAGCTTTATTCGATTTACAAAGTAGATCATAAAAGCTGCAAAATACATCCATCACAAAAATGTAAAAGCAGTATAAAAGTAAAAAATTGTGTACATCAAGCTATATTATATGTAAAACCATAATCAACGGAATGATCATACAAATTATATTTACAGTTGCTTTCTATTTTTAATAACGGCCAGCAAAAATCGTGACATTACCACACATGTATATAAATTCAGCAGCATTTGTAGATGTATAAAAGTGGAGCGACATTGCACAAAGCCCAATTGTGACAACATGGGTTTGATAAGTTTCTTTCTCAGTTCGGAAAAATATTTGCAGAAAAGCACTGTGTGCATAGTACTCTGGGGTGAAATATCATAACAAGGGCATTTCCCAGGTCAGGTGACCAGTTGTTAACAATATGGAAACTAATTAGAGGATGGAAAATATACAATCGGAAGCGGGTTAACTAAACTTATGGTGTGGGTATGCACTTTAACTAGATACGATTGCACGTAGTGGCGGGACAAAATCGTCTGATTCCTCAACACCAAAGGTTTCAAGATTTCAGAAGATAATCTAGTTTCCTCCAATAGTGATAGACATTTCAATTTCAAAGTTTTCCTTTCTACAGTAATCAAATTCTCAGGATTGTAAAAATACTCTATCAAACCAAGATCTTTCAAGATATTGTGGACTTATTTGAGTCATTGAATTTTGAGTACTTGCGTGGCTTTTAAGCAATAAGTAAATATTGCTCGATTCAGGGAGGTATATTCGACTGACCAAATTTTATGCCAAAGAATAACTGGCTGTATTCTGATCAACTCTGTTATAAACGGGGCCCGTAACTCAGCATGGCAAACATAGGTTGAACTACTTTTTGGGAGTGCAAGGAGGTTCCTTAGAAAGGCATTTTCCTCGAGTTGTAAAGCTTCAATCTTCCAATACCCCCAGAGTTCGGCTCCATACAACGCATCAGATCTACATTTGGCCTTATAAATAGTCATCAATTCCCTCGGGTGTTTGATACCAAGCTGTCTCGCAAAGTTTGAGAAAGCCATTATCGTTTTAACAAAGTGAAGCCGTCTTGAATTAATTGCCCCTGACCAATTCCCCGCTTGGCTGAACACAATACCCAAGTACGAAAATGTTGCTGTGAATTGAATTTTCGAGCCATCAATAAAAATGTGACGGCAGCGGGTGGCCTTGTTCCCAATTTTTATAGCAAAAGTTTTACTAATGTTAATTTTTAGTCCACGGATGTGCATGAACTGGGCCAACTCATCACCTGGACGCTGGAGGGCAAGTGGGGTGCGGGCAATTAATACCGCGTCATCGGCATAAAAAGTGCTGGTATTGGCCGATGGCCCACCTGTGGCTGGTCCGAGCACTTGCTTGCCAGCATCTCTCCTACACTGTTGAAGTAGAGGTTGAATAGGAAAGGGGCCAAAACACATCCTTGGCATACCCCTCATCCAATTTTGAATGGGCTGGTGCAATTGCCATTCAGGCCATAGTGAACTCTGCCTCGACCTTGGGCGTACAAATCTCTAAGAAAATTCACAATAGTGCAATCCACGCCCATGATGGTCATTATTGTCCCTAGCTTGTCGTGGGCCACAAAATCAAACACAGAAGACAAGTCGACAAATACCAAAAACAGGTTTCCTCCTTTTACATGCACGTATTTTCCAATAAGAAGGTCCAGATGAATGGCCTGATCTATAGTACCAAGACCAGGCCTAAAGCGCTGGGACACTCTTCCGAGTAGCTGCGCGCATTATGAATTACTGTTAACATAACATAAAGCCGTACTGCAGGTCCGAGAGGATATTATTAGTCTCAGCCCAGTCCTACATGTGACCTAACAGAATACACCCAGCCACCTTTACTAGACAATCCAGAAGGGACATCGGTCTGTATTGTGCCGGGTTGTTACGGTCACCCTTCTTGAATATGGGAACATTGAGAGGCCAAGCTAGCATCAAGAAGTCTGTTCCACATATCCTCCTTCAGGGTTATTTTCCGTTGTCTGATCGCCAGTTTGTATGCTACTCTACATTCCTTGACCTCATTAATAGATCTTGGTTGCTGTGCTAGAGCTATTTTTAATTTCTATGGCTTTTGGTGCAGGCTGAGTCAAACCAGCCACAATGGGCCATCGTGTTTTTTTTCTGATTTATAAGGAGCCCCTCTCCAATAATCTTTTTTTTATACGATTAAATGCTGCAATAAAATCACGCGCCTCCATAGTTTCATCGCGACATGCATCAAAAGCCTCCCTCTCTGTGTGAATTCATTTTGCTAGAAAAATAGATGGATCCACCGGGGACCACCTTAGTGTATATCCACTGCGCCGGGAGATTTCAATCTCCTCCAAAGTGGTAACATTTTGTGCATCACCCCTCTGTGCACAAAGATCGAAATTCAGTGCCACACTTTGGGGAAGTGATCGCTAATTGCTATGTCGTAAATAAAAAACTCTAAAACCAGTGCTGAGTAGCGCTGAGGTAACAATAAAAAAGTCTATCAAGCTATTCTCACCCCTGCCATTAAAAGTGTTTCTCACAGTGACTGGTGTACGAGTGAGTTCATTACAGAACCACAAATTATGTTTAAACAGCAAGTCATTTAAGGTGTTCCCGTAACCTGTATGGGAGAAGAGGGTAATGTCACAGTTATCAGGAGATGTCATCCTACATACCTTATTGGATAACTGTGAACACAGACGGATGTTAAAGTCTCCGCCTCATAAGATAATTGGGTCCCTACAGTTATTGGGGAAAACCTTCTCCGGAACGTGATCTAATTGATTGAGGACTGTGATGATTTCTGAAGCACAAGCATTGTTATAAAAGTTGACAAGGGCCAGCTTCGTGCATGCAGAGATTTGGAGGGAGACAATTTGGTAAAACACTCTTGCGGCACACTCTGTGATGTTTAGGGGGCCAGCGTATTTGATACGTAAATGCACAAGCCCCCTTTAGATTGCCCATAATTGGTCTGAATCGCTGGGCTATGGAAGGTTATAAAGTCATTAAGATGAATTGGATTCACTGCCCATGTCTCCTGCAAACAGAGAATATGGAACTTTGGAGTAAAATCGATCCATTCGCTAGTAATGCATTTATGGCTTAAACCAGCTACATTCCAATAGAAAACTGTGAGCGCTACCGTTGGGGTCCTAGCCACTGCAGATGGTAAATGTACTGTGGAATCAACAGCATCACAGGTGCCCGAGGACTCTAGGGGTTCAAATGCCTTAACTATTTCTATGTGTTGCCCTCGCCCATGGCCTAAAGAATTCCTCAGTCCTTTCTGGATCTCCCCATTCAGAGTAGGAGTAATCTTTAGTCAATCCACAGTGCTTAATGTGGAAAGACAGTCAAACCTATTATGGGTCACAACTGGGTGTCGGTAGACTGAGGATTGCCCTTGGTGGTGAGATACTTGAGGAAATGTTGGAAAGGGGACAGGGGTTCATAGAAAAAGCCAAGTGGTAGAACCGCTATCTTCTTTGTGGTAATTGATGGTAAACTGGCTTTCTCAAGGATTAATTTCACTAAATTGGGAGAGGTAAATGAAAGCACCACACAGTCACCTTCTAAAGTTTTGCTTCCCATACCCTCCCATTTCACTCTCCTAATCATTTTCAGATCTTCAAAAAGTGCCCCGCCAAGCCCTACCTTCATATTTAACCAATTTAGAGATTTGTCTCTAAGAGATTCCCAGGATTCATGTACAGGGCTAGAGACACAAGGGACGTTGGCTAGAATTATTACTTACGGAGTAACAGCTGGCGGAAGCTCTAATCGATCCATTCTTGAGATTGGGAAAGAGCGTGTGAAATCAGTATTAGAGTGGGCGGTGAAAGTTGAGTATTGAAGAACATTAGATGATGTAGTAGGGAGATTGTTAAGTTGGAGTCAAGGTGATGGAATTTGAGAGGGAAGATAGGGACCACGGTCTGGGAGGATGATGTTTGGTATGGAGCTGACCGCCTCGCCCGTCTTGGAAGGTGCTAGGTGACAAAGTTGAGAAGTACCTTGGATACGAAGAGTAAGGTCAGGCAATGGGCAGAATTGAATTGGGACTGTGTTATCACCTGTTTGAGGTGGACTTACTGATTGTAAATGTTTTTTACCCATTCGGTCCAGTCAAAAATGAATGTTGCTCTTGAACCCTTTCAATTGCTCTTTAAGTAGCCTGAATGCGTCCTTCATTGCGTCAGAAAAGGACTACACTAATGCGAACAGGGAGGCATGATCAGAAACCCGCTGTTTGGTTATTATTTTGGGGGGCTTTGTGGATGGCGGTTGCTTTTTAACTGAAGTTGAAGTTTTCTTAGAGCATTTGCCTCCGCCATGTGCCCCATTAATCACTACAGGGACTAAATATGGCGTGTTTGATGGAGATTTAAAGCGTTTATTTGGGGGTTGAATGGCGGATTGACAGTCTGGGAGAGCAAAGGTAAGGGTCTCTGAGGTAAACTTCTCTAACTCCTTGTTTTCTGGCTGTCCTGTTCCCAGTGGGCTGAGCTGAGTGAGGGCAAGCCCCACCCGGGTCGAGTCTTTGATAGTGAGTGAGTCAGTGTCTTCAGTGATTGACAGCCGCGCCGTGTGCGAGCGGCGCCGGGACTGGGAATTAAAGCCAGGGCAGTTGCAGATTGTAACATTGTAGCACCTCACTGACTCTCAGAGCCAGCGACACATATTTAACACTTTAACTATCTGAGGCAGCTCTGCCGGCAAGGAAGTCTGTGCAGTGCAGCGCCCGGTGTGCAGAGCCTGCACGAATTTCTGAGTAGCATTAAAATGCTTGACATTGCATTTCAGTGCGGTGGTGCGGAACACCGCACTGAAATGCGGGAATGTCACACCTGTTGCGTGATACTTGGCAGGACTGCAGCTCAGCAGAGGTTGCTACTGGCTGCGGACCCCGATTATTAATTGGATATGACCCATCCGGCTGCCTGCACAGGAAGTGGAGGGTCCCTGGTCGTCAGAAGTGGCGGGGGACTCGAAAGAGTCAGTCAGTGCGTCGAGTGCCTGCTGCCTCAGCCTGCGCATAAAATTAAATATTATTACAGCGCGATCGCCGACGTGGACAAGACCGTAACGGCAGCATCATCCGCCGACTCACCTGTAGTGACTCACTGTGACTCAGTCACTACAGTCTAAGTCACTACAGTCTCAGTAATGGACTCACACATCAGGCATCGTGATCCTGAGAGGCGAGCCAGGCCGGTGATCGTTCTTCACTCAATTCCCATGATCAGTGGTCCACTGCAGGTCTCCCCTCAATGCTGAATATATGATCTTAAGAGGCATTCTTTCCTGAATTAAGTTAGAACAAAATGCTTTCCGTGGATATTTAAAGACATTTTCATTCAGGAAATACTAAGTAGCTGGATGGGTGTTAAATGTATTTATCGGCAGCGAGGTGCTCTTCTCACACTTTGAAAAGTACGGAGGCTGCCGGCGTCGCATGTATAGAAATACAGCAGCTGCATATTAATTTCAAGTAAGTGTACATAGGGCTATATAAGGCGCTCTGATACTCATAGGGTCTTGTGACAGTGCGCGCTATAGAAGGCAGCAAAGATAAATAAACGTGTAACTTGGAGAGAACCTAATGCTAAACGTAAACACCGTAAGGACTGCTGCACTCGATAGCTCGAGGCCTAAAACTGGTGCTAACAGCCAGACAGAGGTCTTGTGCATGCAGAGTCTGAGCAATGGGGTTTGATGCCAAATCTGAGGCATGGTGGACACAGAATTTAAGGACTGGGCGCACTGTATGTAGTTTGAAGATTGCTACACACAGACATCCAGCTGCATGTAGGCCGAGTCTGAGAGATGAGGACTGAAGCATGCTATCCAAGAAGGTCTGCTGCACACAGCTACACCATGCACACAGACGCAAGCCTCCTGCACGCAAACAGCAGCAGACGGCAGCAGACTCTGTGGTGCCCACAGCCACACACAGAACGAACCTGCAGTCTATAATACACAGACAGTAATGCATACTGCCAAAAGGCAGCACAATACCTGCTAAACAGTTTGAGACCAAGTCAGGCATAGATCAAGAGCACACCAAACTCAGCAGTCACTAGTCTTTTTGAAAAGTTGTGTCACTTGTTTAATTTACTTTTAGAGGAGCGCGTGGGTGTAATTTTATATATATATATATATATATATATATATATATATATATATATATATATTCACTGAAAAAAAACATAGGTTGTAGACCATATATAGTTAGGAATTAGCATTTACAAAACCTTATTTTACTCACACAAAACCATTGAAATTCGCATATATAGTTAGTTGCACTAACTATATATCGCGCACCCGCAATCCACTGCTGATCATGTCACATATTACATCATTCATGACATGGTCAGTGACATCACTGATGACATCACTGATGACATCTCAAATGACATCACTGATGACATCACTGATGACATCTCAAATGACATCACTGATGACATCACAGATGACATCACCGATGACATCTCAAATGACATCACTGATGACATCACTGATGACATCTTATTTGACATTGCTGATCACATCACTGATGACATCATTCATGTGATAATACGATGAACCTCTTCAGACTCTAATATAACCTTAGATACACTCAGTGTAAACAGACACTCACAGACTGTCACTCATCCATGGAGTTACTCACACACCTAGTCAGTCATGCAAAGAATCAATCACACCTCCATTTCCTCAACTATACAGTTATACACACCTTACGTATTCAAACATATACTAACACATATTTACTCTCTTATACAATCCCTGATACAAGTTCATAATGATCCATACAGCCACTCACACATTCACTGGCTCTTATGCACAGTTATTTATATATGTCAACTCTCACATGTACTGTGTTTTACATATGTACTTACTTTGACATGTAGCACTGAGATATCCATTCACTCACCAATACACTCATGCACACAGTCAACCGCCCATACAGCTGTTTCCACATGCACTTTTGAACTCATACATCTAGTGAATCAACTGCTCACACATCTATGCACAGAGTCATACACCTCCCAGCCACCCACACACACACTCAGTCTCCCATACAAATACTTGGGCAACCAATCAATAACCCATATAGTTACTGATATAGCTACTGATCAACACATGCAGCAGTTTACAGAACAACAGACATAATGATGCACAAATTAAGACAGTTTAGTCACTAACCCATGCACTCAGTGAGACACATTTAATCACTCACTCACACAGTCAGTCATGCACCTACTAAATCCTTCATCCAGACACTTATACATCCACTCATTCTTCAATATGTAAGACATATTTTAACTTTACAGAAACATACAGTCACTGGATGTTGTCATCAGTGATGTCATCAGTGTTGTCATCAGTGATGTCATCAGTGATGTCATTTGAGATGTCATCAGTGATGTCATCAGTGATGTCACTGACCATGTCATGAATGATGTAATATGTGACATGATCAGCAGTGGATTGCGGGTGCGCGATATATAGTTAGTGCAACTAACTATATATGCGAATTTCAATGGTTTTGTGTGAGTAAAATAAGGTTTTGTAAATGCTAATTCCTAACTATATATGGTCTATAACCTATGTTTTTTTCAGTGAATTTTCAAGGTTTTGTAAATGCTAATTCGTAACTATATATGGTCTATAACCTATGGTTTTTTCAGTGAATTTCAATGGTTTTTTAATAGCAAATATCAAAAGCTGTAAAATGTATTCTTCTTTTAAAGGAAAAATATATTTTATATGTATTTAATATAATTTTTTTATGTATATAAAGTTTTTGAGGGAACGAATTTATCAACTATCATGCTGAAGAAGAGTGTGGGGAAAAAAAAACAAAGAGGAGGACTAAGAGGAAAGAACAATCAGTTCAAAAATACAATTGCTTTAAAGCATGAAGTGCTTTTCCACACATTTACATTTAAATAACCCATATTAGAACATACAAAATATCTACAGAGGAGACGGTGTACATTGAATTTTAGACTCTTCATTGGTACCTACATGTTGGTACTTACATCACCCACACAACACAACAGCTCTATTCAGAGCTACCCTACCTCAAAGCACTCTAAAATATTATTTTAATATTTCCCTTGGTTTTCCCCTTGTTACGCTTTCCGGAACGCTACCCGGTGCGCGGACCGGGCGCTAACCGTGCAAATTTTTTTTTTTTTTACATATATGGGCCTCCTCAGCCACCCTCAGAAAACCTAGGGGGTCAGGATATGTCTCCCGTGCCCCCTTATACCCATTCCCAACATTGTTTATCCTCCATCTTGTGACTAAATTCGTCCGAAACACAAGATGGCGGACTCCCGTTACGCTACCGGTGAGCTACCTGGTTCGCGTACCGGGTAGCGCTTCCACCGCGAAAAATCGAAAAAAAAATTATTTTATTTTTTTGCCCCGCGAGGCCCTTTAATAGCCCCCACATCAATCCTAGGGGGTCAGGAGGGGTCTACCTTGCCCCCTTTCATTCATTTCCCCCTTCGTTTATTTCCACCTCTTGTCTCTCGATCCTACCGAGAGAGAAGATGGCGGCCGCTCCGGACTGTTTAGAATGTTGACAGTCACCGGAGAGCCAATCCGCTTCTCCTCGCGAAGTTCCGTTGCGCGTCTGGTACGCGAACCGGGGCGCTAACCGGGACGCTGTCACAGATATATATATATTTTTTTAACGTTAATTTCTCAAAATCCACTGGAGCACATATCTTGAGACCTAGCAAAGGCACATCGGGCAAACAGTCTCTACAATTTTGCCAAGTTTCATAGAAATCCATTCAGCCGTTCGAGCTAAAAGTGAGTCCAACCGCCCTATGGAAAACTCAATGTTAAAAACACGTTTTGGGACCCCCCTTTTTTCTCGGCCCCCGCTTGCCGAAACCCCCCCCCCAAACTTTCAGGGGACGCTCAGAAACAAAATGTGCCATTTTCCTAAAAATTTCAGCCAATTCCGTCCATCAACGCCAAAGTTATTCAACATAGGATTTTCAGAAATCCCTATTCAAAAAAATCCTAACTATATATACCTACTGGCGACCGCCAGTAGGTAATATATATATATATATATATGTATATATATATATATATATATATAACACATTTCTATGGCAAAATGAAACCCCTCATTTTGTTCCTTTTCAAATTAAATGTATTCCAATCAAGATGACTTCAGGTGTGCCATACTTTTGTCATAAGTAAGACTGTTAGCGTTCTAGTTGTTCTTTAGAACACTCTGGACATTCTGTCATTGGGCTATAGTTGGGCTACATCTGGCTGATATTTGGGCTACATTTGGGCTCTTTTGTCTCTGGTGGCCATCTTGGGAGACTGCATATCAGAATTTTTTTAATGAAATATAAGAGGATTTGAGAAGTCACTCAAAATGTGCCCTAATTTTTCGTTCTTCAGCACTAAACATAATTTCTATGGCAAAATGAACCCCCTCATTTTGTTCCTTTGCAAATTAAATGTTTTAAGTGTTAACACTTTATTCCAATCAAGATGACTTCAGGTGTGCCATACTTTTGTCATAAGTTGTAGTGTAGTTCCTATTATCCCAATAGGCTCTGCGCATTGGAATAATACCTTCAATAGTATAGGCCTAGACCAGACGTTAACTAGGTCTTCTACTGTCGATATTAGACTTAAAGTTTTGGGTTTGCCAGCTAGCTCAGAGTTCACTAGAAACTTTCTCGAATAGGCAAGGAGGAGTTGAACCTCCCTGGATAGACAAGAAGGGATTTCGTTTCTGGCAACCATAGAACATGACAACTTTGCTCTCCCCTAATCAAGAGTGTATCTCTAGAGTCGTGTGAAAACAAAAGACAACTTATTTTACTCAGTCAGTACGTGCATTCTTAGTCTCACCAGATTGTAGAGAAAAGGAAGAGACGGGCGTGTTCAATAATAGATGGTATTTATTGATCAGTCTCTTTTCTCATACAAGAGAAATGGATCGATATTATCGCAATACTTATGGTTAAGTAAAGTGCATACAATAAAAGCAGAAGTATAAAATAATACTGTAAAACATTTATATGGTTTCTAAGCCATATGCAGGTTTAAAATGGATAAAATATATATATACATATATACATTTGACTAATCGTACTCAACTGGTGTTTCTAACTACGCCTACCCCGGTGTACCTGACCTAAGCCCAATACGTGGGCGGGAATAGAAAGTAGCAGTTTAAGTTAAGTTTGTTTTGCCAAGTGACTGACTCAAGAATTCTCTGCGAGGGGTTATTCAGTTCTGTACCTGGAATTTAGGATGAATGAGGGATGGTATCTCTCGTCTCTGGTCTCGATATTCCAGGCTGCCTGCGAGGGCTGCTTGGAAGCGCCGGAGCTGGATTTCTCGGCAGGAGAAAGCAGCGTCTCGTTCTCAGCGCGTCAGGAAGGCGGGGCTGCGCCAGCGGGGTCTGCTCTGCTCTGGGCTTCGGCAAGTCTGGCTGCTCCGATCTCGTCACCACCGCGTGTGTTTGCTTAAGGCAATACCGGTAATATTTATACCTGTAAGGTGCCGAGATTGACGTAAGGATGGACATAGATACGTCAATAAGGATGTCATACGACTTGGTCGTTAGCACATTCTTTTGCTGAAGTTCTCGGTGAAATCAAAACAATGGCCGCAGGGTTTTTCCCAGGTTGTCATAGGTTTGATTTGTTTTGAGAACTCCGTATGCCTTATCAGGGGCTGGAGGAATATTGCTTGTCTAATTAGATGGCAAGCGTTATGACCTAATCAGATAACACGTTCCTGTGCCGTAGTGTGGCTTAATCAGATAACGGTTTCTGCATCATGGGATGGCTGCTAGTTAACTTGTTAACCAGAACTGGGTCAGGAATAGGGGGATCGATACAGAACCTATAGGAATACATCACACCCACTCCACGCTAACTATGGCCATATTTACGAATCTAGGCATAGTAAAACATAATGTAGAGTAATGTGTATACCTTACCACCCCAAAATACATATAATGCATTTCGAATTTATCTAAAATACGAAAAAATAGTCACATGTACTATATGCACTCAAGCTGTAGAATAATGCCAAAGTAATCAAGCATATGTATACATTATTACTAATCGAATATGAGAATTTACACATGAAATGGCTCTTAATACAGAAGAAAAAGTTCGAGACCATTCCATCACAGAATAAAATAATTATGAACATACCAGCGGGCAGCTAATGTCTATAAAGTATCTAAAAATAGAAATTTTAGTTCTCTAAGAATAGTTCTTACTTTAAGCAGAAGATAAGTGTCCCGAAAAAATCGTAAAAATATTTTGGGGCTGCTGAAAAAAATTGCTGTCCGTGAACTGGAGGGAAAATTGTTCATGCTATTTTGTTGTTAAAGTTGAAGGCCAAATTCAGGGTGTTGGGAACGCCGTGTGCTAGCTTGCTCAAAAGTCTCTATTTCTGCTCTGGTGAGAACATCATATCATTTAGACTGTCGAAAAAGCTGTCAACAGCTTCCTGGGAGAGTTCCACTAACTCGGAAAAAGGTGTAACCATGCATTCGTGCGCATGATTGTCTCCATTGACGTTTTGATTAGTATTGCTGACAGAAGGTCGTACCTGATCAATGCTGCTTTCATCTTGAACTTCACTACCCCTTAATCGTAGCGGTGAAGTCTCCACGAATGCCGTCATCAGGATTGGCAGCCGTTGAGGGCAGCACAAAGCATGAGCCGTTATTGGACTCAACAATGTTTCTGCATCCATTGGCGCATCCGATTGTAGCGTCAGACAGGTGTCCAACACGCATTCTTCTCCGCACAGCAAGCACCTTAATACAGGTAAAACACATCGATGCCACATTGGTCGAAATGAAAGAAACCAAGTCATGTTCAGGTCTCTAAGCCGGGATAGTCCCAGGATTTTTGATATCCGGTCCCGGTATCCAATGGCTCGGATTGTTTCTTCCCTTGTCGCAGGTGTTTTGTCTGTGACACGGTTTGCCATAACGAAATATTAGGACCAGGAATAGGATTCCTGCAATTAGTCCCAAAATGAGGGGAAGTCCGCCAAAAATCGAATGGACGAAATCTGGAAAAATACCCAGTATGGCTTTGAATGGTGTTAATGCCATCGAAAATACTGTCTTAAATACTTTTGAGACTCCACTGGTATCAGAAATATTTAAGATTTCATTCAGGATTTCTGCGAAATGTATGGGGGAATTAGTTGATAACAATGAGTGAATCTCTGCAGTCGTCCTTGCGACTAGGAGATCATACGTTTCTTTTGATGACGTGAGTCTGGTCGGCGTCTGAAGAAGCACTGTTTTCATTCTGCTTAAAGTATCTATTCGTATAGAAGTAATTTTCAAGTTAGGCCATGCCCTTGCCTCCCTGTCTGGAAAGGAGCTGGGGAACAATGAGTGTCCACAGCACATGACCTTCACAGTCGTAGTTACGAGATAAGGAGTCCCGGGCATAAGACTACAACATCTGCGATCCACAATTAGAATGTAACTCCCATTATAGAGTCTTTTAAGGAATGGTTCTATCTCTGTTGCAGGTGCGCCTAGCTGGTGACATGAAAGGTTATTTGAGTTCCCTTCACAGGCTCCATGCAAACTAATTCCATTACACAGAAGTGTACCGCTTAGTGACATCGCACAATTATTGCCACTAAGAAACACTTTCTGTCCTTTATTACTGACACATGCATGTGAATAGGGCAAGTTCCATGTTGTCTTAATGTACCCTTTTCCCAATTTTTCGTACATGCCAGCCTGTATATATTTTTGGCAGTATTGAAACCTGAAGGTTGATATTGGAATATTAATTATCCCATGTGTTATCCATTCACTGACAGGTCGTTCTGACATTGTCACTGGTAATCTCTCGAGTTTCTCAATGCTCAGTATTGTATAATCAGCACCCTTCTGTGCCATACTGATTTGTTTATCAGTAAGGTTAAAGATATTGAATAGTGACGTTGTGTTGATTAAACGCCAAGGCACATAGCCTGAACGCAGATTTTGTAACGTCCAGCCAAGCTGTACAATAGAACGCAATTGAGACTGACCGTGTTGTAACAACAGTAAGTCTTGCGATATTATGTCGATTGCTGAAGACACAATGCTGTCCAGAGAAAAAATTCTGGAGGACAGAGTCATTAACCCATTGTCCACTACAGAAAGTGATTTTTCCAAATTAATACGGTCAATTTCCCGTATATTTTCTGCTGTCTCAATTTGAGTCACCTTCCAGGCCTCGTTGTAAGCTGCATATATAGAGGCTGCTATGAAACGTTTCTGACGCTGTTTGCGCTGTCCCATAATGAAATCACGCAAGTCAGCACCATCAGTAAGTAAAGTTAGGTGTTGCTTAATTTCTGTCAGTGTGGAAGTTTGTAGCCATTGAAGGCAGAGTTTGCCCACACTGTAGGTGGTTATTATCCCTGGGTGTTGTCTTTGGGAATATCTAGGGTCTGGCCTGGTCAATGTGAACCCCTGTGTTTTGTTCAGGAATCTATCTTGACAGTTATTAGTATCTGTGGGCCAGATTAACCATTGTTTCCAATCAGGATGTGTTCTGTTTTGGTTTAATATATAGTTTACGTCTATCTCTTCATCTGTAGAGCTATTGCTGTTCATTGTTGGCTTTGGAATAGACGGTTTATTTAAGTCTTTGATTTTGGCTAGGCCAAGACAGGTAGTTTGTTGAACAGTGTCATTCAAAAATATAATTTGTTCTGGGATCATGCAGGCTCTAAACAATGATTCTATACCTTGTACTTGCCATTCTTTTGTACCCCAAACACTTTTTACTTCAACATTTTTGTCCCAATAATCAAAACCAAAAGTATTCATTTGTTCGAAAAATGAGTCTGAATATATCAATTTCGTGTTTGTTATCATGGTCTTTGTCCCTGTCTTATTTGACAATTTGAAATAAAATGTTTCAGCATTACTTGTATTGAACCCTGAAAAGTATGAATATTTGTCATAAACGGTCCTTGAGCTTCCTTTTGGAGGGGTTGCACAATGTTCCCATTGATTATAATTTAAAACATTTCTAGGTTGTGCAGATTTATGTAGAAAATGGTTACCATAGTGGTTGTAACAGTACATACTATCATAATTAGTCGAACCCTGCAAATAATCATGTTTGGTAAATTTAGCAGACATCACTAAGTCAGACATCATATTATTAATGCTTTCAAAGTCCCAATCATCAGCAAATGAGTTTGTTTTTACAAAGTCACTCAACGAGATCTTGATTTGGTGTGGATATTTCAGGATTTCAACCGGACCATACATTTCGTAGTCAGTATTGTCCCATGCTACCCCACCCGGTATAGGATTGGCTGTGAAGTTGACTGAAGAAAGTTCTCTTTTCTCGACGTGTGAAGATGTGTGTGGCTTGAGGATCAAGTTGATTTTCTGACTTGCTGTGTCTATTTTAGCATATTTTCCCTCAATGAAGCGTCCCAAAGTTAGTACCATGATGAGCCAAAGTATGAGGATAAATGCACCAAAACCCACCCAAAATTCAATCCATGGAGAAATCAGATATGTTTCTTTCAGTTGTTTCAAAAGTTCTTTAGCTTTATCTTTAAAGGTTTTTGTTGATGGCTGTGTTTTTGATTCACTGAGGTCTTCAGAGGAATCATCGAAGTTTATGAAGTAGCCGGATGCAGTTCTGTCAATTGTTCCAATTGCTTCAGGATTACTGTTTCTTGCATATTCGTTTGTTACTTCATTATAGGTTGGTGTGTCTCTACTAAATGTTTTAATTTGGGTTTTTAGAGGTCTGAGTTCCATTGCATTGTTGCATAGTCCTTGTTGTTCTTCTGTAGGCGTTTCGAATGTGATTAGCCTCTTAGTTAGGACCTCTGTATTGGTAGCAAACCTTGGTGTTCTACTACTTATCGGGAGTCCACTTGGCCTACTATTTGTTATCGGCCACATGATTGTGGTTTTACCAGGTCGATGGATACAACTCGGTTCTCCTTTTTACCAGCAAGCGGCGGTAGTACAACTGATCTTGTCCCGTTGATAGACAAGACAGGAACTGCTTTTCTGTAAGAAGGCCCAAATTCCTTCTTTACCGCGATCTTTTCTCTGACTAGATCCCCGACTTTTGGAATCCAGACAGGTCTTGCTGGGACAGGTGGTGGTTCTTCAGTGGTTGTTGGCTGCTGTTTCAACTTTATGTTGCTCAGGTCTTTTCTTGTTTTGTTTAAGTCCTGTAAAATAGCCAAACGATCTTTGATATCAAAGCTTTTTTCCTTCACCACTGAAGTCTGACTGTCAAGATCTAAGACTAACATCCTAGTTCCAAACAATAATTCGTACGGACTGAATCCCTTCAGAGAATTTCTTGGCAAGTTATTTAGACTACGTTGGACACTTATTAGATGTTTGACCCACCCAGCTCCCGAACCTAATACCTTTGCTGTTATAGATTGCTTTATGTCACGGTTTTTTCTTTCTACAATTCCGTTCCCCTCAGGGTGAAATGGACAAGAGTACCGCAATGCAATGCCCATGCTGGTAATGGCCTCCTTATAAGCTCGAGAGCTAAAAGCAGGACCCTGGTCAGAATGCAGCATGCCAATTGCGTATGTGCCGATAAAGACTCGCAATTCTTTTATAACAGTTCTGGCGTCAGCCGATCGCTGGGGCCACATCCATATGAATCTCGTGCATGAATCCACTGCGACTAGGATATATTTATAGTTACCATCCCTTTGTAAGGGACCACAGTGGTCCAGATAAACACAGGCTAATGGTTTATCTGAGATTAGAAGGGGCGTCTGCGCTGGTCGTCTCACCGTTGATACTTTCATTCTTTGACATATTTCACATTCTAAAACATAGTTCCTTGTTTGTCTTCTCATTTGTGGCCACCAGTATCTCTGTTTTAACAATGATACTGTGGCTGAGACGCCAGCATGTACAGAAGCGAGCCCTTCGTGTGCCGCTATTATTAGTCCTAACCTATGTTCCATGTTTGGAATTGCCCTATCCCCCACTCCAGGGATTCGAGCAAAAGGAACATTGTTTGCATCAGTTATGTATGAGTATTTTACTGGAAAGCCTTTCGGGAGTGTTTCTATCGAATCCTTTTCTGTAGCGCTGACAGCCTGTAATATCTCGCTGTCTATTTTTGTTTTCGACCGTGTGATGGCAGCTACGGAAGCCGTTTGCACAGCTCGCTTCGCGGCCTCATCAGCCAATGAATTCCCTGCAACGTGAACGCCATCACGTTGATGACTCAGTGTATGTATCACGTGAGTCTTTGGTAGTTCTTTCTGTAAAAGAACTACTTGTTCCCAGAGCATTTTATGCTTGATTGTGCCTCCTTTTGCGTCCTTAAAACCATTCTGAAGCCAGATCTGCAAGTATTCATTGTAAGACTGAACGCAATAATACGAATCGCACACTATGAGTGTGGGGAATTCTCGATCGGTATTTTCAAGCGCCATCTTGAATGCCAGTAGTTCAGCTCGCTGAGCTGTACAATCTCCCAGAGATTGTGTTTTGGTGATGGCTGGTTTAAATTTCCCTTCGTGCCAGCGACCTTTAACAATCGCGCACGCAGCACTGTAGGCTTTTTTACCCCCCACTGCGGGTTGTGCTGATCCGTCTGTATATATTATACAGCCGTAATGATCTAGAGGCAGAATTTCGGTCGGCAGAGGACATTCGAATTGGTATTAGAGAAATTCTTGTGTTTTTAAATTGGGATCAAATTCATATACCACGTCTGTTGCAGCAAGAGAATTAGCCCACTGTATCCACCTTGGATGTAGTGCTTTAGCATTCGGAATGCTTGCCTTTGTTACCGCCTCCAGGGCTGGTATCGGTGTCACGATTATTATTCGTTTACCTTGTGCCAGGGCTCGTTCTTTTGCTATAGCTGTCTGTGTTGCAGTAAGAATTTTTTCCGTTGGGCTAAATTTCATTTCAGCTTTAGTGTATAAGTGTGATTTGAATGCAATTGGTACCTTTTCTCCCTCATTAGAGGTCAGGTATGTGAATCCGCATCTTCCTGGGATGACTCGAATCACAAGATTGCGTGTGTTATCACGTGTTTCTAATTTTGTTTTAATTAACATGTCTGTTTGTAAGGATCTCAGAATTTCTGTGTGTATTTGAGTCCAATTCGTTCTTTTAAAATCTGATTTTATTAGATCATAAAGGGGTTTGACCCTTTCTGCGTAATTTGCAATGTATGTTCTTCCGAAATTTAGGAAGCCTAGAATTGACTGTAGGTTTTTTAGTGTTCTAGGTGCTTGGAGTACGGCACATTTCTCTAGGAAATTGTCAGCCAGGCTTTTGCCTTCACTTGATAATTCATATCCTAAGAACAGGACTGTTAGATGGGCAATTCTAGATTTTTTAAAGTTGAATTTGTAACCCTCTGCTGCGAACCCAAGTATTATGGTGTTCACTCTCTTCAAGTGAGTATCCAAGTCATCATCTGTTAAGTATATGTCGTCGACATAAGATAATGCTTCGTCATCATATGTTTGTAGTAATTCTGTTACTCTCGCTGAGAATACTCCTGGGCTGTTCTTGTACCCCTGGGCTAACCGACAGAATTGTTTTTGAGTGCCATTTATTGAGAACGCAGACAAATATCTGCTCTCTGGTGCTATGTTTTGACAAAAGAATCCATTAGAGATGTCTAATGTTGTTTTGTATTTTTTGCGCACTATGTTATTCATTAGTGCAGCACTATGCGAGTTTTGCACTGCAAAAGTTTTGCAACATGAGTTAAGGTGTCTGTAATCCAAAACTAGACGATATGAATTGTCTGGTTTGGAGACCGGAAACAAAGGGTTGTTCATTTGTGAGGTGCAAGTTTCAATCACCCCTTGGTATTCTAGCTGATCTAGGATTTCTTTTACCTGTTTTTTAGCTTCTTGCTTAATTGGGTACTGTCTTTGTGCAGTAGGTTGTGATTTTAACTGGATTTTGTGAGGAGGAGAGTCCTCATCCCATCCTACATGATTTTTATATAAAGCAGGAGCTTGAGCTACTGCCCACTTTCTAGCAAGTGTGTATTTTTTATGAATTGGGATATGATTTGAGAAGGCAGGCATAATTATTTCTTCGCCATGAGGGCAGTCCCTGACAAACTCTGGTGGCCAGTCTTTTTCAGCTAGAAGGATGTCATAGCCCTTGGAGAGATTATCCCAAAATAGTCCCCTTATTTTTCTAGTCTTATCCCCTTCTATACGTAAAGTTATTTCATATATTTTGTGAGGTTTGCTAACTCTGGTGTCTGCAGTTTCCACTTGAAGGTATTCATTCGTGTCCACTGTCTCCAGATGATTCATAAGGACTTTGCGAGCTATGCTCACTTCTGCTGCGCTGTCTAGCATTGTCTGAGCCCATTCTCCGTTTTTCAGTTGTGTCCTCAGTATTCTCGGCATTGTTAACTACTTTAATACTGGCTACCTTCTTTTTTGGAAATTGTAATTTCTTTTTTAGATGAGCAGGTTCCTTGTCTTTGGACTTGACGTGCTCTTCTCTTTGTTCTGATCGTCCTCTTCTTTCCGATTTCTGCGAGGAAGTCTGAAAAGATTGAGAGGGACGTGTATCAATTTCTTGATATCTATCAGGCTTCTTTATATTATCCCTATTTCTAAGGTTGTATTTTTTCCCAGAGGGCTCACTTTGGGGAGACCTGTGTCCTTGGTTTGGAGATTTTTCTCTCCACCGAGGAGACCTTCCTCTGGACTGGAATTTCTTTTCTTTAGGATTGGATTGTTTGTTTCCATCCCAGCGCTTTTTTTGTGATGTTAAATTATTATTAAAAAATACTTTTTCAGGACTTTCAATCAGTCGGGGTTTTACTGGTATTCCACCTAGACTATCTCTACCTAGTTCCTCATAGGATTTTTCTATAATTCTGGCAATTTCAGTTGGTTGGTCTGCTAAATCTGTTTCTTTTAACCTTTGGCGGATCGCCACGTTTGCTGCTTCTCCCTTTGTGTTGGCTAGTAATATAGCCGAGACCTGCTTGAAGTCTTTCAGTAATTTCATACCAAGAGTTAAAGCGGGTTCTGGACCGTATTCATCTTGAATTTGTTTTAGCACATCTGGTATTACCGAGATGGATGGAACGCCATGCGTTTTTGTGTAAATGGAAGCAAAGACTGTACCCCAAGTGTCACAGTCCTCCACGTGTGGTGCGATTCCCATTGGAAGACAGATAGTCAGAATCCTGTGTTTTTCTAACGGGGTGGTGTCTGGAAACACCGCCTCTATTTGGGTGATTTTTTGTGCTAACCAGAATGGTATTTGTTCCCGTTTAGCTGGTACTTTACCTAGGCAGGACTGTATGTTCTGTGGTGTAATTTTATTTGTGTTCCCCTGATGAGGGGTCAGCTGTGGAATTTTAATTGCTGGTTTGATTGTTGAAGTCCGCATTACATATTGGACTAATTGTCTATGTACTTTTATTAATTGTTTTAGTTGTATTAAAAGGTTTGCTGCAGACATCCCATCGATGTCTGGATGTGGTGTGTATCCGGCTAGGACCGGCCACGTTGCTCCTGGTCTACCTAATGGACCGAGCCTGGTGATGTGAATATTATGTTTTAGGGCGCCATTAAACAAGAGCAGGTGCTCTTGAAATTTAAGTGGTACTTCCACCTCCTCGAAAGGAGTGTATTCTTCAGGAGGTTCCTCTTTTTTGTAATGGTGGAAGACCTTTGTTACAGCGTTTGCTGCTGGAAAGTGTATCCATGAATAGAACACCTCTGTCTGCCGATATTCGTGTGCCTCTATTACGAATATGACTGTGCCACCTCTAGGTGTCAGTCCATTTTCTATAAGTTTTAAAGTTATAGATTTCCTTATGTTGACCGGGATGAGTATTAAATCCGGGTCTGCTTCTTGCATAGTATTATCAGCTGCTACGAGTTCAGCTGCTACTCTAGCTATCCCTCTTTCTTCTTCAGTATCTGACATTCTACTGTCCAGAAGGTTATTCCGTTTGGTTGCAGATCAGGTTTCTTATGGAAACAAAGATTAGATGCACAATATTTTGGAACAGTGTATCCTTCAACGTTGTCTAAACCAAGAACCATACATAGGAGTTTCCTCCTGCGAGGTTTTGGCGGATATTACCTTTCACCCACTCCAGACGTCTTTGGAGTATTATGGGAAAAAAAGGGGTCTGAGTGAAAAAGCACGACTGAGTTACTCTAATGTCTTGCGTTAGTTTTATCGCCTTTCCAAACGTTTGGGCGCCATGTAGTGTAGTTCCTATTATCCCAATAGGCTCTGCGCATTGGAATAATACCTTCAATAGTATAGGCCTAGACCAGACGTTAACTAGGTCTTCTACTGTCGATATTAGACTTAAAGTTTTGGGTTTGCCAGCTAGCTCAGAGTTCACTAGAAACTTTCTCGAATAGGCAAGGAGGAGTTGAACCTCCCTGGATAGACAAGAAGGGATTTAGTTTCTGACAACCATAGAACATGACAACTTTGCTCTCCCCTAATCAAGAGTGTATCTCTAGAGTCGTGTGAAAACAAAAGACAACTTATTTTACTCAGTCAGTACGTGCATTCTTAGTCTCACCAGATTGTAGAGAAAAGGAAGAGACGGGCGTGTTCAATAAAAGATGGTATTTATTGATCAGTCTCTTATCTCATACAAGAGAAATGGATCGATATTATCGCAATACTTATGGTTAAGTAAAGTGCATACAATAAAAGCAGAAGTATAAAATAATACTGTAAAAACATTTATATGGTTTCTAAGCCATAAGCAGGTTTAAAATGGATAAAATATATATATACATATATACATTTGACTAATCGTACTCAACTGGTGTTTCTAACTACGCCTACCCCGGTGTACCTGACCTAAGCCTAATGCGTGGGCGGGAATAGAAAGTAGCAGTTTAAGTTAAGTTTGTTTTGCCAAGTGACTGACTCAAGAATTCTCTGCGAGGGGTTATTCAGTTCTGTACCTGGAATTTAGGATGAATGAGGGATGGTATCTCTCGTCTCTGGTCTCGATATTCCAGGCTGCCTGCGAGGGCTGCTTGGAAGCGCCGGAGCTGGATTTCTCGGCAGGAGAAAGCAGCGTCTCGTTCTCAGCGCGTCAGGAAGGCGGGGCTGCGCCAGCGGGGTCTGCTCTGCTCTGGGCTTCGGCAAGTCTGGCTGCTCCGATCTCGTCACCACCGCGTGTGTTTGCTTAAGGCAATACCGGTAATATTTATACCTGTAAGGTGCCGAGATTGACGTAAGGATGGACATAGATACGTCAATAAGGATGTCATACGACTTGGTCGTTAGCACATTCTTTTGCTGAAGTTCTCGGTGAAATCAAAACAATGGCCGCAGGGTTTTTCCAAGGTTGTCATAGGTTTGATTTGTTTTGAGAACTCCGTATGCCTTATCAGGGGCTGGAGGAATATTGCTTGTCTAATTAGATGGCAAGCGTTATGACCTAATCAGATAACACGTTCCTGTGCCGTAGTGTGGCTTAATCAGATAACGGTTTCTCCATCATGGGATGGCTGCTAGTTAACTTGTTAACCAGAACAGGGTCAGGAATAGGGGGATCGATACAGAACCTATAGGAATACATCACAAAGTAAGACTGTTAGCGCTCTAGTTGTTCTTTAGAACACTCTGGGACATTCTGTCACTGGGCTATAGTTGGGCTACATCTGGCTGATATTTGGGCTACATTTGTTTTTTTTGTCTCTGGTGGCCATCTTTGGGCTACATTGCGCTACATTGGGCTACATTGGGCTACAACATATATATATAGCTCAATGTAGCCCAATATATATTTTTCAAAGTTAATTTTCGTAAAAACCACTGGAGCATATATCTTGAGACATAGCAAAGGCACATCGGGCTACCAATCCCTACAATTTTGCCAAGTTTTGTGGAAATCCATTCAGCCATTCGAGCTAAAAGTGAGTCCAACCGCCCTATGGAAAACTCAATGTTAAAAACACGTTTTGGGACCCCCCTTTTTTCTCGGCCCCCGCTTGACGAAACCCCTCCAAACTTTCAGGGGACGCTCAGAAACAAAATGTGCCCTTTTCCTGGAAATTTCAGCCAATTCCACCCATCAACGCCAAAGTTATTCAACATAGAATTTTCAGAAATCCCTATTCAAAGAAATCCTAACTATATATAGCCACTGGCGACCGCCAGTAGGTAATATATATATATATATATATATATATTTATATATATACACATATAGGTGCTCCCGGGGACTGGACTCCGGTTTTGGCCCTCATGTTAGTCCTGAAAGTTGGCTAACGCGGAGGAAACTTGCAGCAAAACGTAGCAGTTGTAAAAGCGGTCTGTGACCACAACGAGATAAACTTTGCACCACTCATTGAAAGGTTCAAACTACGAGAAGCGCTAATGAACCACAGGTCCCACAAAGCAAGACACCCAAAAGGAAGTTACCCTCAATGGGGCGGGACTATCGGAAAAAGAATTTAAAAGAACATTGAAAGCATACCTGTGGCACATTGACGTTTGCAGTTGGAGCAGGCATATCCTGAGGAAGTTTCAAGCAGAAACGAAACATGTTGATTTTAAATGCCATTATCCCGTTGTTCCTCTGCACGAATTAAAGGCAAGAAAGCAAAAGTTTTTGTGCGACTCACCTGTCTCTCTTGGGGGATGTTTATTGGAATATGAGTCGGCTTGGTTCTGCCGAGGAGTAAACGCACAGCCATGAAAAGAGCGCCAGGCGTCCCCGCACCGAACCATTTCTTGTTGGAACCGTGACAACGGATTAGGGGATTACGGTGCTCCCGGGGACTGGACTCCGGTTTTGGCCCTCATGTTAGTCCTGAAAGTTGGCTAACGCGGAGGAAACTTGCAGCAAAACGTAGTAGTTGTAAAAGCGGTCTGTGACCACAACGAGATAAACTTTGCACCACTCATTGAAAGGTTCAAACTACGAGAAGCGCTAATGAACCACAGGTCCCACAAAGCAAGACACCCAAAAGGAAGTTACCCTCAATGGGGCGGGACTATCGGAAAAAGAATTTAAAAGAACATTGAAAGCATACCTGTGGCACATTGACGTTTGCAGTTGGAGCAGGCATATCCTGAGGAAGTTTCAAGCAGAAACGAAACATGTTGATTTTAAATGCCATTATCCCGTTGTTCCTCTGCACGAATTAAAGGCAAGAAAGCAAAAGTTTTTGTGCGACTCACCTGTCTCTCTTGGGGGATGTTTATTGGAATATGAGTCGGCTTGGTTCTGCCGAGGAGTAAACGCACAGCCATGAAAAGAGCGCCAGGCGTCCCCGCACCGAACCATTTCTTGTTGGAACCGTGACAACGGATTAGGGGATTACGGTGCTCCCGGGGACTGGACTCCGGTTTTGGCCCTCATGTTAGTCCTGAAAGTTGGCTAACGCGGAGGAAACTTGCAGCAAAACGTAGTAGTTGTAAAAGCGGTCTGTGACCACAACGAGATAAACTTTGCACCACTCATTGAAAGGTTCAAACTACGAGAAGCGCTAATGAACCACAGGTCCCACAAAGCAAGACACCCAAAAGGAAGTTACCCTCAATGGGGCGGGACTATCGGAAAAAGAATTTAAAAGAACATTGAAAGCATACCTGTGGCACATTGACGTTTGCAGTTGGAGCAGGCATATCCTGAGGAAGTTTCAAGCAGAAACGAAACATGTTGATTTTAAATGCCATTATCCCGTTGTTCCTCTGCACGAATTAAAGGCAAGAAAGCAAAAGTTTTTGTGCGACTCACCTGTCTCTCTTGGGGGATGTTTATTGGAATACACATATATATATATATATATATATATATATATATATATATATATATTCACTGAAAAAACCATAGGTTATAGACCATATATTGTTAGGAATTAGCATTTAAAAAACCTTATTTTACTCACACAAAACCATTGAAATTCCATATATAGTTAGTTGCACTAACTATATATCGCGCACCCGCAATCCACTGCTGATGATGTCACATATTACATCATTCATGACATGGTCAGTGACATCACTGATGACATCACTGATGACATCTCAAATGACATCACTGATGACATCACTGATGACATCATCCAGTGACTGTGTGTTTCTGTAAAGTTTAAATATGTTTTACATATTGAAGAATGAGTAGATGTATAACTGTCTGGACGAAGGATTTAGTAGGTGCATGACTGAATGTATGAGTGAGTGATTAAATGTGTCTCACTGAGTGCATGGGTTAGTGACTAAACTGTCTTAATTTGTGCATCATTATGTCTGTTGTTCTGTAAACTGCTGCATGTGTTGATCAGTAGCTATATGATTAACTATATGGGTTATTGATTGATTGTCCAAGTATTTGTATGGGAGACTGAGTGTGTGTGTGGCTGGCTGGGAGGTGTGTGACTGTGCAGATCAATGTGTACTTGTATCAATGATTGTATAAGAAAGTAAGTATGTGTTAGTATATGTTTGAAAATGTAAGGTGCTCTATGTTTAACTGTATAGACAAGAAAATGGAAGTGTGATTGATTCTTTACAGGACTGACTAGGTGTGTGAGTAACTCCAAGGATGAGTGGCAGAGTGTGAGTGTCTGTATAGGTGTATGAGTGCATATGATAGTGTTGTAAAGATGAGTGATTGTATGTATGAATGATTGTATGGGTGAATGAGTGAATGTGTGTGTAGACGTAGGAATCAGTGAGTACGTATGTAGTAACTAGTATTGGTGTGTCAATGGTTTCAAAAATTATACTCTGTATTTAACACTGGGTGAAACAGAGGTTATATTAAAATGTGAGGAGATGCATTGTATTGTCACATGAATGATATCATCAGTGATGTGGTCATTGATGTCAAATGAGATGTCATCAGTGATGTCATCAGTGATGTCATTTGAGATGTCATCAGTGATGTCATCAGTGATGTCACTGACCATGTCATGAATGATGTAATATGTGACATCATCAGCAGTGGATTGCGGGTGCGCGATATATAGTTAGTGCAACTAACTATATATGGAATTTCAATGGTTTTGTGTGAGTAAAATAAGGTTTTTAAAATGCTAATTCCTAACTATATATGGTCTATAACCTATGGTTTTTTCAGTGAATTTTCAAGGTTTTGTAAATGCTAATTCCTAACTATATATGGTCTATAACCTATGGTTTTTTCAGTGAATTTCAATGGTTTTTTAATAGCAAATATCATAAGCTGTCGAATGTCAAGTACGTGGTAAGTGAAAACATTTTCGTGTTTATGCACACTGATCTGCTTTGAATGGTGCCCCCCCCCCTCATTTCTATTAGGAGTACTCTCTCTTTGCACATAGTGAAGGGTAGTTAACGCAGGCCTTTGCCCCCGTTGTAATACGCCGTGCCTTCTTCTCTCTCCATTTGATTGATTGTTATCCAAGTATTTACTGTTTTAGAATTGGTTCTCTTTCGTTCATTCTCTATTTACAAACAAACACAGAGTCGCAATACTCTGTTTAGTCTTTGCAGATAACGAAAAATCGTGTAAAAAAAAAAAGAAAAGGAATCGAGCAAAATCAGTAGGCCACTAATGGGATCTCTTTTTGACCTCGCTAAAATAGAAACATTAGGAACAACCCCTCATGACAAATACAAAACTAGTGAGATGAACTGAACTCCACACAATGATGGCTGCAAAACAGCTCGGCTCCGCCATCCACCCCGCCCAAAATAACGATAAAGAGCGGCTGCCATGATTGGTTGCGGAATGGCCACGACGGAGCTACGAAATGGTGCTGCTCTCATGCTAACCCCAGCTTCAGTCTGAAACATCCAGAAACACTGTAGACTACCAATTCGATCAGTTCCGGTAGCGCCCCAATGTAACCCGGTAGAGAAGTACTAGCCCTCCCCTCTTTGACTAATGGTTCTTGTTGCCTGTCCCTTCTGTTGTCATTTAACAGAACTATTTAGCCTGCTGAAAGGGGTTGTGTTCCGACCGCTGGTTGGTGGAGACATTTTGACTATATTCTGGACCTGCGTTGTCGCGTAATGCGTCATATGACGCGCCGCGTTAGCGCATCCGGAAGTCATCCGGGGCGCGACGCGCAGCGCGTAACGTAAGCATAACAGGTCATGTGACTTGTTAATAAAACTTTTCATTGGTTCATTTTACTTTTCTTATTCTAATGATGAAAGGCTTGGTCATATGACCTAAAAATTACGCTTTTTATTACTTCCGAACATTATTTTTTCTTAAATATATGTTATAATGTTCCAGGCTAATGTACTTTCCCGGAAAATTTACAACTGTCCTGCAAGTAAAATATATTCTTTTTTCGAGAAAAAGAGCGTTTCTTCGTCCCATGACGGAGCCGTTGAGCAAAAGAGGGTCGACCTGCTGTCTTAGTCGCCGATACGCCTGAATATGAGATTCTTATCGATCACTTTATGTTGCAGGAATAGAAAACACAACAGCCCTTGACCATTTATCTTTACTGCGTTCCTTCGTATTATACCTTTTACCCTTCATGTAATTGGTCTGCTTTATTTCACTTGCCTTTTACTGATTCTAAAACAGTGACTATTATTAAAAACTTTACCAATGTATATACTACTACCATGTTTTCTTTTAAAAACCTTTATTGTGAAAATTTCATTATACAAATACGAGCCTATAACCACGTGGGCCGGCCACGGAGCAAACTGTAATCGTATATGATGAGTAGACATTTACACTGTAGAGGAACGTAACTGTGGTATATAAATAAATAATACCGGATCTATTTTTTAATGAATGAATGAATAACAGATAGCTCAATAAAATAAGAGTCAAGATTCGAGGTAGTAGGAGTTTCTGCAGGTTTATTACAGCATAAGGACAGGATCAGGACAACCTGCATAGAACAGGGGTAACAGGGCCCGGCAGGACAACCGGGGCCCAGCAGCTGCTGGGGCTTGATCTGGAATGAGCGCGCTAACTTTTAATAACAATACATCAACTTATATACATAGCGCAAACACATAGCATTACATTGCAGTAGGCGTAACAGTGGGTGGAGCAGAAGGCGTGACGCGTAGCAGTCGCGAGAGATAACAGTAAAAGTAGGTGTAACTGGGAGTATACATAGACATGTGATGCAAACGTAACAGAATATGTCATGAATGGGGCGGAAACATTGGAGGGGGCTACCTAAGGAGCCGGGACCTCTAACCTAATGGTGCGCGAAAACTGGCAATGACGTATTACTAGGAGAAGCTGGGGGCTACGAACTCTGTGCTAGGAGCAGAGACTAGAGTCTGGAGGGTCGGAGCGACATGTACCTAAACCCTATCTGGTATCTGATGTTTAGGGAACATGTTGATATAAACTAGAAGTCATGAGGGGAAAAGCTAACTTGATTCTAAGACTGGACCATGCATTATTCTACATGTAGTGCGTGATGAAGAATATTAAATGACCATTAATACAGTATTTCTCTAACGCGGAGCCGAATAGGCTAGACAATGACGGAAACTATTGATGCAGTTCAGTAGCTTAGGAATGCAGAGAAGGAGGACTGAACTGATAGCTGGAATCATAACATACTTTTGGCAGACTCAGAGGCAGAGCCGGGCTGCACCGGGCACTGCGAGGCAGGAAGTAAGTGAAAGGTCGAGGATACAGGTGGGGGCTGTATCGCTCCTCAGCGAGGCTTTCAGGAGACAGGAGCTGAATCTGATGTCCGGGCCCTTTTGAGGCCTAGAAACGGGGACTTTATTATGGAATAACGTGCACACTGGGAAACGTGGCAACATTACTTTACATAGGCCTGATATTCGTAGTATTCACGAGGACTGGAAACTAACATACTAGAGGTGGACACAACTGGAATTGCGTCATTAATCGGACATGGGGAATAACATATGCATATTGGTCATGCACACATAACATATGATGGATGAGGCGTAGGGACACAGAACATGGCAAAATTTACTTTTCCACATTCCCTCCTTGTCACTACGTTTCCATCAGGAAACATCAATTTTCATGATACCATCTATCATTTCATACAGTACCATTTGCTCGTCTCGAATTGTCTTGGAACGGGATTTAGAACGGGGCTTGGGACTAGGAATACAAGAGGTAGCACACATGCTGCAAATCGCAGGGCCACATTGTATACAGAGGCAGCAGCTAAATATGATCGCTACTGCAATACCTAAAAAGGACAGGACTTTCCATCCCCATGCGGAAATTATATTCCAGAACCAACCTGACCATGTCCAGGTGCCTGGATCTTGATGTAACAGATGGGCAATTTTATGGAGTCTGGTTATAGCTGAATAAACAGACGGCGCGTTATTTGGAATGAAAATGCAGCAACTAGATCCGATGACTCTACAGGCCCCGCCCCTATCGGCCAGTATGACGTCAAGGACGAGACGATTTTGCAAAACGACAAATCTCATAGCAGATTGTTCTTCGGTTAAGTTACCTAGAGCAGAGGCAGTCTCATTTACTACAGCTTCAAGGGTTCTTGTTAACCTACGGATCAGTTTACTATTCTGGACAGGTCCTACAAAGAAGAAGAAACCTTTATTGAAATCTGTATACTGTTCTAGAGTAGTTTCAGTATAATCGACAATTGGGGACTCCCTTCTATGTCTAATGTGTACTAGATGTGTGTTTCTGTGATAATCAGATGGGGCTAGGAAAACAGGTGGCAGTAGGAAGGCAATGTAACAGGTTCCCTCCCAATCGAGGGGCAGACGGACATATGCAGTTTGACCACAAATAAAATAAGAATGACGTGAAGCTTTGAAAACAGATTTCCTACTGTCACTATACTGGATAACAGTAGTACAATCACTATGTCCTACGTGTACGGAACCATAACTACGGACACATAATTCGCCTTTGACAGGTAGTACTGAAATAGCAGGTAAGTCTGGAGTAGTATCAGACTGAACATTCAGGACCATGAAATTCGATGAATAATTACCTAAATTATATACTTCATTTTCTAGATCTAAACCTATTCTGTGGGGGAGACCTTTCTTGTCTGGAAAACATGTACTGTTAAGAAAAGACATATCTGTTGAGGATGACGTTAACGTGGACCATGCTCCACACGAACCATTGTGTGAGAATGGATAAGGAAAGAGTGGCAGAACTCCCTTCGGTGTCTGGAAAGGGGGGAGTCGACCACACACCCAACAATTAGTGGCATTGCTGGTCTGGTGTGAATAATGTAACATACGGATAAATGTGTTGTTGCGCATAGCGAGGCGGTAAGAATATTCGTGAGGAGGCAGATCACTAAACGTGTGCTCTACTGTAGCATTAGCAGACATATTAGCATGAGGAACTGGAAAATACAGATAGAACGCATAGCTGGTGCAGGAAATCAAAATGCTGATGAATAATACGAAACTCAGGAAAACGATACATTGAATTGAGTTATTACTGACTCTCTCACTATGGGGGTCTATTTTATACATGTCAGAAACAGTCTAACCGTTTCACCTAGGGGAGGACTTATACAATCAAACTGACTGACTTATTTTACTAGACCTGAGCTTTAACTTATACTCCTGTTGCGGAGTTTTCTCTAACAAGGGAGGGGTTGTAATAATGTCTTGTGCGGGACAGTCCTTAAGAGCAATATTCTGGCAGTCCTTCAAATCCTGGGAAATGTTTTTAGAAACGGATTTCAGTCCTTTAAAAAGTTTAATATGAGAAAGGTGGACCCACCCCTTCCTGCCTTCCAACTTGACGGCAGTACGGGTGGTCAAGAGGACCTGACGTGGCTCCTTCCAACGTGGTTCCAGCGGACTTGATCTGTCGAAATTCCGGACCATCACTAGGGAGCCTGGAACGATCTCATGCGGTGCCACCTCGGTATTGTCTGGAAAGGCGGCGGCAACCTGTGAACGACATGAGTTGAGGGCAGACATCAAGGAAGCTAGGTAATCTGTCAGCATATTACATGAAACATCGGTAATACTTCGGGGTCTAGGAGTACCCCACATGTTAGGGGGGCGGCCGAATACGACCTCATACGGGGACAGACCTGATCTGGAATGTGCGACCATGCGCATATAAAACAAAGCAACTGGCAGAGCTACTAGCCAGTCCACACCTTTTTCTTTACAGACTTTTGCAATGCGGATTTTCAGGGTCTGATTATGTCTCTCGACTAGACCGGCTGCTTCAGGATGGCGTACACAATGGAACTTCCACTGGTACCCTAACAACAGGGAAACGTGCTTCATCAGCTCAGATGAGAATGGCTGGCCGTTATCAGAATATACGACTCTAGGGAGTCCATACCTAGGGAAAAATTCACGAACCAACTGCTTGGCAGTGGTCGCGGCTGTGTAATCTGGGACTGGATATGCCTCTGTCCACCTGGACAAAGCGCATACAACTACAAGGACATACTTGAAACCTCGACATCGCTCCATCTGAATATAATCCATCTGGAGGACCTCAAAAGGGTGGTCAGGGGGCTGGAAACCACCTTGTTCCACCGGGACACTTTTACCTGGATTAAACTGACAACATATCATACAGGTACGGACTTTCTGTTTGGCTGCAGCTCGTAAATGCTTGTTGAACCAAATGTTCTGGATACTGTCTAACATAGCTTTTTCTCCTAAATGTGCTGGACTATGTGCGGTATTGATAATGACTTGAACCATAGAATCGGGGAGAAACCATGTGGCTCTACCCTTCGTTAACCATCCTTGATCTGTCTGGACCCCTCCTTGTTCGGACCATTTCTTGATTTCTTCGGAAGTAGCATGTAACTGGATATCTATGACATCTTGTGTAGGGTCCTTAACTGTCATGCATGTAGTCGGATCTGGAGTATGTGTCTGATTAACTGGAATGTCTGGAGTCTGTGCTGTAAGCTTGGCTGTGCGATCTGCTAGATCATTACCTTGAGAAATAATGTCAGTAACTTTCGTATGTGCTTTGCACTTCATGATAGCAATAGATGTCGGTAAATGTATGGCATCTAACAGGGCTTGAATAAGGAGACCATGCTGAATCTTGGTTCCATGAGAAGTCATGAAACCTCTCTCCTGCCAGAGCACTCCGAAGTCGTGTACAACTCCGAATGCGTAACGTGAATCTGTGTAAACATTAACTTTCAGGTTCTTGGCGTGTATACAGGCTTGTGTCAGGGCGACTAGCTCTGCTGCTTGAGCGGACAGGGTATCAATACGGTGTGTCTCAATAACTTCGGTGTCAGTAGTTACTGCATATGCTGCGACTAGTTCTCCTGTACTAGTTCTCATACATGAACCATCCACATAAAGTGTCAGGTCGGGATCTGGTAACGGAATATCTGTCAGGTCTTGTCTTGGCTTTGTCGTAATGTTAACTACTTCCACACAGTCATGTGGGTCTGGATTCAAACTGACTGATGGTAACAGTGTAGCAGGATTCAGGACGTTGCAGCGTCTAATTTCTATGTGTGGCTGGAACAGTGTCAATTCATAACCTGTTAAACGTGCAACTGTCAAGTGCTGTGTTTGTGTTCGGTTTAAAAGAACTTCTACGGAGTGTGGAACTTGTACTGTCAGGGAATGCCCTAAAACTATGGAATCACTTTGTCTGATAGCTAGTGCTGTGGCTGCAACTGACTTGAGGCACGCAGGCAACGCCTGGGCGACTGGATCTAATGTGCTCGAAAAATAAGCACAGGGCTTGTATTGTCCTGCTTGATCTTGTGTGAGAACAGATAATGCTGTACCTTCGCGTTCAGTAACAAAAAGTGTAAAAGGCTTACTGTAGTTCGGTGTAGCTAGAACTGGAGCTTGACATAGGGCTTTCTTTAACTCGTTGAAACTAAGTGTATGGTCAGATGTCCAAGGGAGGACAGTCGATACGGCTGCCTCCTGTGTCGTTAACTGTATCAGTGGCTTGGCTAGAAATGCATACTGGGGAATCCATTGTCTACAATAAGAAGTAAGGCCGATAAAGGCACGTACCTCCTTCTGGGTTCCGGGCTGGGGAAGACTCGCTATTAACTGGATACGGTCTGGTGTCAACTGCCTACCCCTCTTGGACAGCAAGTGTCCTAAGTATACCACTTGCTGGACACAGAATTGAAGCTTCGAAGGTGACACCTTGTGCCCCATCTCGGCTAGAAAATACAGAACTGTAAGTGACGCTCGTTCGCAGTCACGTTCAGAACGGGCTGTGATCAGTAGATCATCAACATACTGGAGCAGGGCAGTGTCAGTTGGCATGTGAATGTTATCTAGTTGTCTCTTAAGTGCTTGACTGTAAATACTAGGGCTTTCTGTGAAACCTTGAGGAGCGCGTGTGAACATATAGCTCCTTCCATTTAAACAAAATCCGAAAAGAAACTGGCTGTCTGGATGAATTGGAACACTAAAAAATGCATTCTTGAGGTCTATGACAGTGAAAAACGTAGCTTCGGAATCAATGGCTGTTAACAGGGAAGAAATGTCTGGAACAACTGGGTACTGAGGAATAATACATTTATTAAGCTCTCGTAAATCAATCACTAATCGATATACTGGGGGTGCATTCGGATCAGTACGTTTCATGACTGGAATGATCGGAGAATTGCATACATTGGAGTCAGTTTCTACGACTACTCCTTGAGCCATGAGCTCGTCAATAATTTTGGATAAGGCTGCTACAGCCTCAGGTGGCAATCTGTACTGTCTGATTCGTGGTAACACTACACCTGGCTTGAGAGTCACACGATGGGGTGTGATTTGCATGTAACCTACATCAGTTGGACCTTGCGCCCATAAGTGCTGTGGAACATTAGACAATCTTGAATCAAAATCTCGTAATACATAGTGACCCTTGAAGTCACGTAGGAACAATCGTATTCCCTCTGGGGAACAGCAAATAACTGCACCTAATTCTTTCAGTGTCTTAATGCCTAATAGGTTTTCTGGACATGACTTAGTAAGTAACAGATCAGTAGTACGGGACAATGGACCTACTTCTAGAGTGACTGGCCTTGATATCTCATTAACTATTGGCTTTCCTGAAAATCCAAGGGAAACATTTCTTGAGCCTGAGAGCGGAGCCCCTGGAACTTCGGCATGACTAATTGTGGTCCTACTTGCCCCTGTATCGATCAAAAACTTTCTGTCTTTCCCTAATACTTGACTGTGAACATAGGGACCCTCTTGATCTACAGGTATCTCGATGAGAGGCAAGCCTACCTCCCTCTCTAGGCTGTTTCATGAATACTGTTGATACTCTGGATACTCTGTCTGAGCATACTGGTACATCTGCGATGTAACGTGCTGTGTTGCAGCAATGGGCTGCGGTGCGGGAACTGTCTGTTGTGCATTCTGTGACTGAGGAATCTGTGAAACTTGTTCTTGTCTAGGCGGACGTGGTCTTTCTTTAGTCTTACCAGTAGCTATATTATGTTTCAGGACTGCACACTCGTTTATAAAATGACCTGGCTGTTTACAATAATTGCAGTTCCCTTTAACGGGAGCTGCAGGATGACTGGCTTGATTCGGACCCCTCTTCTGACTGTCTTGAGGAACAGATTGTGCAACTAGCACTTTCATTTTCGTGTCTTTCATACGTTTTCTTTCGTGTTCTTGCTCTTCTCTAATTCTATTCTGGTGATACTGGAGCATCTGGAGCATCTGGGACGGAGTATTAGCTTGCCAGGTGCTTTCGACTTTCAAAACTCGGTTTTTAATTTGTGGACTTGAATTCTCGACTAATTTAGTAACAAAAAGGTGAGGGTATGACTCACTACTTGTCTTGAGACCACTGTTAATACTGAAACATTTTTCAAATCTAGAATAAAAATCACTAATATCTTCATCTTGTTTCTGTTTACAGGCTGAGATTGCATCCCAGTCTTCTTTTCTCGTTGTCAATAATCTAGGTAAAACTTGAATCAACAATTCTGGTAATTCTTTACATTTATCTCCAAGACCGGTACCTGGTACTCGTGCCTTGTCTTCAGCTTCTAGAGCTGCCCAATCGATCTTTTTCTCTCCCACCTCCCATTCTTTTTCTTTTAACTTTTCATACACCCCTGCGGGTAACAGGACCTTTAACATTTTAATGATATCTGGGTAAGTGTATTCTCCCATACGGAGCATGTCTTTTAATTCTCTATGGAACCCTGCTGGATCTTTGTCATGACAGGGAATTAATTTCTTCATTTCAAGAAGTTCCATCTTTGAAATCGGAGTGTATACAAACACTCGTTGCATTACGCCACCCGCCCCTTGGACTGGGTGGACTTCTCGTAACGGATTCTGTCTGTCTATGTAGAATGATTTACTTTCTGGGGGTAAGACATGGACAAAATGCGGGTTCAGAAACGTTCTATATTTGTGACGCTGTTCTAGAATGACACTAATTAAATCGGTACCTAGACCTCTCCATCTATACTGGAGTAACTCGTTCAGGATATCGTGTAACGGACCTGGATCAGAGTGCTGACCCTCATACAGAGTAATGAGGTGTTGGATCATATACATACCCACCAGTCGTTGCTCGGCTGGGGGCAATTTCAGAAACATTTGTGCCACTATTTCGTCTGGAAAAGTGGTAGAATCAGTAATCCATCGGACTGCTGATCGGGCTAGTTCTTGTTCATGCATGGTACTTAACTCACTGTAACCGATTCGTGATTTCAGAATGTGATCGGTAGCTTGAAATACTTGTTCTAGAGAACCTTGTTCTGGTGCTGGATGATGAAAAATAGACTTGTGTTCTAGACGTAAATGGCGATCTGGAAATCTGGATTTTCCTACATACGCTATTCTGGCGGGATTCTCGTTCTCTTCCTCTTCAGGATCAGAGATACTTTCTTTCTCGCTTACTTGTGCCGCTTTACGCTGGTCGTGTAACCTTATTATTTCTTTACGAATTTTCTTGTACATACTCTCCATAGCACTAATGGTCTTGTGCTTACCCTCGGCTATATTATCACTCCACCTTGTCAGAATTCTCATTTCGGCAGAATCTTTAGACGGGTAATCTTGTTCTCTTATTAGACAATTGATCAGGAACTTTAATATCATGAGCTGGATCTCGGCTTTCCTTTGAGACATAATCTCGCCAATACTTTCTGGATCATCCCCTGTACGGATGAAACGATATATTCTGTCTAGATCTTCTTTCATATTCGGTAAGGTGACTAGATACTCGGTCACCCTCCTTACACGTAAGGAATATAAAACCATATTATATTCGCCTGGAACTGGATCATAGACACATTCGTTAAGGGTTTGCCTGATTTCTGTAACAGACTGATGTTTGGGCGTGCGCTGTAACGCTTGAGCATGTAATTCGAGTAATGTTAAACGCTTGTGTGGCGGCGGGGTTTGAGGAAGACCTCCTCCTGCGGCCCCTAGACTAGAATCGTCGACTGACATTCTTCGTCCTGGCAAGGTCGGTAATTGTAACGTGGGCTGGACTTGTATGGCGGACTGGGCCGGGGGAGCTGTTAAGGGCACCCCGGTGTCTGAAGGAGCAGGAAGTGCCTGATTTACAGGGACTGGCGGAGCGTGAACAGGATTTGCATATTCGGGGACTGTGTCGTCCAGATAGGACGAAATAAAAATATCAGCTGCGGTCGGTTTGTGACGTAGCTTGGTCGGAACTAATGGTGGCGGGAAATTACTGGATGCCTCTGGGGTCGCTTTTGGCAAGCCCTCGGCAAGAAGAGGATACATTCCCTTAATGAGGGCATGCCTCTGTCTGTCTGACTGTTCGGCTTTGACTCGTTCACCTATCTCGATTAATTCTCTTTCTTGGACTCGTTCTTGGGATTCTCTACTTAACTCTGACTTTCTGACTTCCTTTTCAGTTCTTCTATGAGCTTCTTTACGCCATAACTCGATGGCATCTTTCTGTGACTGTCTGGCTTTCTTTTTCCATAATGCTTCTTCTACTCTCATGATACATTCGGCATCCCATGTACCCGATACGGGCCATCTATACTTTTCTTCTAACTGTTTGGTATACTCTACCCATAAATCTAGATACATTATGGCACTTATGCCATGTTTCTGATACATAAAATGACCTGGACTGTCCCTAGGCGGAACAGGAACTGCTTCTTCTAATAAACCCTTTCTAGTTTTTAACTGACGTAACTTGGAAAAGAGCGGCATGACTGAACTGTAATCTGGACACAATACAATACACAATGAAAACACGAAATCACATCGCACTCATACCACAACATTAAAATACATGAAGAACATTGTAAATAACAGTTCGAGCAGAATATTACCTGAAATACTGAGAACAGAAACAGAACAGAATTTCTCGAGAACGGAACAGACTAGAATTACTGGATGCACTGCTGTAACAGTACGGAACATACCGGTCCCATAAAGGGACGCATCAAGACCCGTATCCACCTAGGTGAACACTTCGTTTGTGAGTCTGGGCACCACCAACCCACGGACCAGGAGTCAATTTAGATTGGTCCTGTCTAGATACTACCCCAGCAATGGTACTCACCGGGCAGCACGGAACGGAAGGCCTCGGACGGGACTGGACTGCTACAACGACGAACTTCGGACTTCGGACTTCAGTTACGGGTGGGCCTCCGGATACCTCGGACCTTGGACTCTCGGCTTGGGCTATGGTCGGGACTCGCCGCGTTCCTCCACCGTCTCGTTTGGATGCTGGACCGCCTCCTCCGTCTCCTCCGTGGGCCTGAGGGATACTTAGAGCAGAAATATCTGCCAGTGCACGGTATGGTTCCGTCACGACTGCAGAGGGTCAGGGGGTCGGCGTGGCTTCACCGACGCGTGGGGAAAGGGCAAGTCCCTATTCGGGCGCCATTATGTGGTATATAAATAAATAATACCGGATCTATTTTTTAATGAATGAATGAATAACAGATAGCTCAATAAAATAAGAGTCAAGATTCGAGGTAGTAGGAGTTTCTGCAGGTTTATTACAGCATAAGGACAGGATCAGGACAACCTGCATAGAACAGGGGTAACAGGGCCCGGCAGGACAACCGGGGCCCAGCAGCTGCTGGGGCTTGATCTGGAATGAGCGCGCTAACTTTTAATAACAATACATCAACTTATATACATAGCGCAAACACATAGCATTACATTGCAGTAGGCGTAACAGTGGGTGGAGCAGAAGGCGTGACGCGTAGCAGTCGCGAGAGATAACAGTAAAAGTAGGTGTAACTGGGAGTATACATAGACATGTGATGCAAACGTAACAGAATATGTCATGAATGGGGCGGAAACATTGGAGGGGGCTACCTAAGGAGCCGGGACCTCTAACCTAATGGTGCGCGAAAACTGGCAATGACGTATTACTAGGAGAAGCTGGGGGCTACGAACTCTGTGCTAGGAGCAGAGACTAGAGTCTGGAGGGTCGGAGCGACATGTACCTAAACCCTATCTGGTATCTGATGTTTAGGGAACATGTTGATATAAACTAGAAGTCATGAGGGGAAAAGCTAACTTGATTCTAAGACTGGACCATGCATTATTCTACATGTAGTGCGTGATGAAGAATATTAAATGACCATTAATACAGTATTTCTCTAACGCGGAGCCGAATAGGCTAGACAATGACGGAAACTATTGATGCAGTTCAGTAGCTTAGGAATGCAGAGAAGGAGGACTGAACTGATAGCTGGAATCATAACATACTTTTGGCAGACTCAGAGGCAGAGCCGGGCTGCACCGGGCACTGCGAGGCAGGAAGTAAGTGAAAGGTCGAGGATACAGGTGGGGGCTGTATCGCTCCTCAGCGAGGCTTTCAGGAGACAGGAGCTGAATCTGATGTCCGGGCCCTTTTGAGGCCTAGAAACGGGGACTTTATTATGGAATAACGTGCACACTGGGAAACGTGGCAACATTACTTTACATAGGCCTGATATTCGTAGTATTCACGAGGACTGGAAACTAACATACTAGAGGTGGACACAACTGGAATTGCGTCATTAATCGGACATGGGGAATAACATATGCATATTGGTCATGCACACATAACATATGATGGATGAGGCGTAGGGACACAGAACATGGCAAAATTTACTTTTCCACATAACGGGCGGGCCATTAGGTTGCAAGAACTAAGGTGTCTAACAGTTACGGAATCGGTGGACGTACATTTTATAATTAAAATACGACAGGGCCAGTTACAATAAAATTATCTAGATATACATTTGCGGGCAAGTACCATGGGTGAAGTTAATTCGAACTTTCAATAGTACAGTAATCAATAACACATCAGAACTTAATATCAATAGGGATGTCGAAATATTCAATCAATTCTCGTCCCCGCCCGCCATGTGCTTCAAAACTGCATACGTATCTCTTGATTTCAAGGTTCTGCAACCAGTACACAACAAGGAGTTACGAGTCCCATTTATTCCGGCGCCATTTGGGCGAGGACGGGCAGATCCAGGATATAGTCAAAATGTCTCTACCAACCATCGACTATGATGATGTTCATATGCTGTATTTATTAGAGTAACACTCATCTGTCCACATGAAATTAATTTGCCACAATCTAAACATGTCATTTTAATCTTTCCAAAGTTCTTCTAAATATTTGGGACCGTTTCCCTTGCCTCTGATGCTGTCAGTGCCACTTCTTTGATGAATGTACTAGCAGGTCAGGGGTTCTCCTCCAAATCTCTCTTTTATGCAGCACTATAATTAATTGGTGCCACCTCTCCATATGACGATGCATGGTATAGTTACCATAACTATATTTTTTTTCGGTTCCTCTGGAGAGTTCATCGTGGCAGATGAAGCGTGTAACGTACCGGGCATTTACCTTTTTTTGCATGTACAGGAAAGGGAAAAAAAATCGAGCGTCCGAGTTCTAAGGTGTCCCAGGGCCATTTTAGTGGACCAGGCCCAAATCCAAAGAACAGGCCGCCATTTTGAGAGTCCTGTTGCAGCCGCCTGTCGCTGTAGCATCAAGAGCAGCCGAAACTCAGCTGAATGGCAACTGAAACGGTAAAGGGGCGCCCCACTACAGCAGACGAGCCTCCACCTAGGAAGGCCCGTTCACGCCGCCTCCCCCCCCCCCCCTTCGGGCACCCCACGCCGTTATTCGGAGCAGTATTGTAGGATGGCCACACCAGTGCGGCAACTTGCTAGACATCACCTCGGTGGTAACCGAATCTCAGCGCCTTGTGGTGTCTCCTCTTCAGAAAATATTCTTGCGCTACCTTTGCCCCATTCACACATCGGTCCGCTACTGACGCCATCTCACAGGCTAATGGGGCGCCCCACGCCGAGTTTCAGCATTGTAGGATGACCACACCAGTACAGCAACTTGCTAGACATCACCTCGGTGCCATCCGGATCTCGGCGCCCCACTGCAGATGAAGTGCCTCTCAACTATGAAACCACCACGGTGACATCCGGATCTTGGCGCCTTGTGCTGGTTCCGGCCTATTCACACATCGGTCCGCTACTGACGCCATCTCACAGGCTAATGGGGCGCCCCACGCCGAGTTTCAGCATTGTAGGATGACCACACCAGTACAGCAACTTGCTAGACATCACCTCGGTGCCATCCGGATCTTGGCATCTCAACGCCTAGTGGTATCTTCCATACAGAAAATATTGTTGCGCTGCCTTTGGCCCCATTCGCACATCGGTCCGCAACTGACACCATCTCACAGGCCAACAGGGCGCCCCACGCCGACTTTTACCATTGTAGGATGGCCACACCAGTACCACAACTTGCTAGACACCACCTCGGTGCCATCCGAATCTTGGCATCTCAACGCCCAGTGGTATCTTCCATACAGAAAATATTGTTGCGCTGCCTTTGGCCCCATTCGCACATCGGTCCGCTACTGACGCCATCTCACAGGCCAACGGGGCGCCCCACGCCGACTTTCAACATTGTAGGATGGCCACACCAGTGCGGCAACTTACTAGACACCACCTCGGTGCCATCTCGATCTTGGCGCGTTGTGCTGCCTTCGGCCTATTCGCTCATCGGTCCGCTACTGACGCAAACTCACAGGCCAACGGGGCGCCCCACGCCGACTTTCAGCATTGTAGGATGGCCACACCAGTGCTGCAACTTGCTGGACACCACCTCGGTGCCATCCGGATCTTGGCGCGTTGTGTTGCCTTCGGCCTATTCGCACATCGGTCCGCTACTGACGCCGCCTCACGTGCCAACGTATTTTCTCCGCATTTTATACCCTATGCCGCATAACAGGTCATGTGACTTGTTTATAAAACTTTTCATTGGTTCATTTTACTTTTGGTTTCCTAATGATGGAAGGCTTGATCATATGACCTAAAAACAACACTTTTCATTGGATGAAAACTTTTTTTTTTTCCCCAAACGATGAAAGCCCCACCTTGTTTCTGGATGTTTCAGACTGAAGCTGGCGTCAGCATGAGAGCACCACCATCTCGTAGCTCCGTCGTGGTCATTCCGCGAGCAATCATGGCAGCCGCTCCCCACCAGAAGCCTACAGGAGTCGGGGGCCCCCAAAACTTTTGATGAATCCTCAAGGCGGAGGGGACGCTTTCGAGAATGGGGTCCAAGACCTAGCAGACAAGTGTCTGATTTCCAAGGTGTCCCAGGGCCATTTCAGTGGACCAGGCCCAAAAAGGAAACAGCCTGCCGCCATTTTGAGAGTCCTGTGACAGCCGCCTATCGCTGCACCGCAAGAGTGGGCGCAACTCAGCTGAATTGCGGCTTTTGACACAGTGGACCAAAAGCGGACGGAATGGCAACTGAAACGGTAAAGGGGCGCCCCACTACAACAGATGAGACTCCACCTGGAGAGGCCCGTTCACGCCGCCTCCCCCGGGGCGCCCCACGCCGTTATTCGGAGCAGCATTGTAGGATACCAAAACCAGTGCGGCAACTTACTGGACATCACATTGGTGCCATCGTTCTGCTGCCTTGGAACTATTCGCACAACAGTTTGCTACTGATTGTGGAAAAGTAAATTTTCCACATGTTATATGTGCCTACGTGTTCCCCATCCTATGTTATATGTGCATGATCGATATGCATGTATCCCCCTATGATCGATTAAAGACGCAATTACAGTTGTGTCCAACTCTAGCATGCCAGTTTCCAGTTCTCGTGAAAGCAACGAGTATTAGGCCTATGTTGCCACGTTTTACAGTGTGCACGTTAATTCATTGAATTGTCCCCGTTTCTAGGCCTCAAAAGGGCCCGGACACCAGATTTAAGCTCCAGTCTCCTGAACCCACTCCGAGGAGCGAATGCAGCCCCCACCTGCATCCCTGACCCTTCACTTACTTCCTGCCGCGCAGTGCCCGGCCTGGCTCTGCCTGCCTGTCTGCCAAGAGTATGTTATGCTTCTAGTTATCAGTCCAGTCCTCCTTCTCTGCATTCCTAAGCTACTGAACCGCATCAACAGTTTCAGCTATGGTCTAGCCTTTCTGTCTCCATGTAAGAGAAATACTGTATTAATATTCATAGAATATTCCTAGCACACGCAATACATGTAGAATAGATGCACGCACCAGCCTTAGTGCCAAGTAGCCTTTGCCCTGATAACTTTTGGATTCTATCAACATGTACTCTAAACACCAGATACCAGATATGCTATAGGTACATGTCGTCCTGACACCGCAGACTTTAGTCTCCTCTTCTAGTGCAGAAGTCATAGCCCCCAGTTCTCCCTGGTAACACGTCATTGCCCGTTTGCGCGCACCACTAGGTTAAAGGTCCCAGCTACTCGAGTAGCCCCCTCCATGTTTCCGCCCATTCATGACACTTCTGTGACGTTCACATCACATGTCTCAGTACACGCCCTGTGCCCGCCTACTTTTCACGCCTATTTGGTTCTTATCTTACGTTTGTCATAAGTTACGCCTACTGTATGTAATGTAATTATAATGTATTTCTATATATACTGTATACTGTTAATGTGATGCTGCCCTTTTCTTGCCATCTCTCCTCTACCCCGGCGCTGCAGCTGCCTTCCTTCCTTCCTGTTTTATTTCAGGCTGTCCCGTTCCAGTCCCTTCCCTTTTGCCTGAATAAATCCTTCTGACTCGGACACATCGGATCCTGCCTCTTATTTATTGAGCTATCTGTTATTGTTAATCCAGTCAAAAATAGTCCCGGTATTATTTATTTATATACCACATAATGGCGCCCGAATAGGGACGAGCCCCTTCCTCACGCGCTGGCGATGCCACGCAGGCCCCCTGACCCTCTACAGCCGTGACGGAACTCTACTGCGCACCGGCAGATATTTCTGCTTCAAGTCTCCCTCAGGCCCACGGAGGAGAGGGAAACTGCGGTCCGACATCCAGACGAAGCGGTGTGGAATGCGGTTCGTCCCGACCAGAGCCCAAGCCGAGAGTGCAAGGTCCGAAGTATCCGGAGGCCCACCTGTAACCGAAGTTTCCGAAGTTCGTAGTCCGACGTCGTAGCAGTCCAGTCCAGTCAGAGGCCTTCCAGTTTCTGCTTCCCGGTGAGTACCGTCGCGGGGGAAGTATCTAGACAGGATCATTAGTTTGGTCCTGGTCCGATGGGTTTGGGTACGCAGATCCAGTCCGAAGTGTTCACCTAGGTGGATACGGGTCCTGACGTGTCTCTTTATGGGACCGGTATGTTCTGTACTGTTTTAGCAGTACATCCAGTAATTCTAGTAAGTTTCGTTCTCGAAAAATTCATGTGTTCTGTTTTCAGTGTATCAGGTAGTATTCTGTTTGAATTGTTATTTATGTATTTTTATGTCGTGGTATGAGTGCTTTGTTCGCTATATTATTACTGTGATTATTGTATATTGTATTTCAAGTGTATTCCCGAAATGCCTCTGTTCTCGAAGTTACGTCAGTTAAAAACCAGAAAAGGGTTACTCGAAGAAGCAGTTCCTGTCCCTCCTAGGGACAGTCCAGGACATTTTATGTATCACAAGCATGGCTTAGATGCCATAATATATCTAGACTTATGGGTGGACTATACTAAGGAACTAGAAGAGAAATATAGATGGCCCGTATCAGGTACATGGGATGCCGAGTGCATCATGCGAGTAGAAGAAGCATTATGGAAAAAGAAAGCCAGACAGTCCCAGAAAGATGCCATCGAGTTATGGCGCAAAGAATCTCATAAAAGAACCGAAAAAGAATTCAGAAAAACAGAATTAAGTAGGGAATCCTCAGAAAAAGCCCAAGAAAGGGAATTAATCGAAGAAGGTGAACGAGTTAGAACCGAACAGTCAGGCAGACAGAGAAATGCCCTTATTAAAGGTATGTATCCTCTTCTTGCCGAGGGCTTGCCAAAAGCAACCCCGGAAGCACCCTGTAATTTCCCGCCGCCATTGGTCCCGATTAAGCTACGTCATAAACCGACCGCAGCTGATATTTTTCTTTCGTCCTATTTGGACGACACAGTCCCAGAATATGCAAATCCTGTCCCGCCTGCTCCCGTTAATAATGTAATTCCTGCTCCTCCAGCCGTTGGTCCCGTGGGTCCAGTTAATGTTACAGCACCTGTTACAGCACCCACGGCCCAGCCCACAGTACATGTACCAGCTCTGCCAGTCGCTCTACCAGCACGTACAGTATACACCGACGATTCTAGTTTAGGAGCCGCGGGGGGAAGTTCTCCTCGTACCCCGCCTCAACCAAGACGTCTGACGCTACATGAACTAGCGTTACAGCGTACGCCAAAAGTGACTACATACGTAGATATCAAGCGAGCACTTACTGAATGTCGTTATGATCCAGTTCCAGGCGATGATCACATGGTCATATATTCATTACGTTTAAGACGGGTGGCCGGCTATTTGGACACCCTGCCCGATATGGGAGAACATCTAGACAGAATATATCGTTTTATCCGCACAGGAGTGAATCCAGGAAGTATTCACGAAGCCATGGTTCAAAGAAAGGTCGAGACTCAGCTCATGATTTTAAAGTTTTTGATTAACTGTTTAATAAGAGAACAAGATTATCCAGAAAAAGATCAAGAAGAAATGAAAGTCCTGACTAGGTGGAGTGACAATATAGCCGAGGGAAAACACAAGACACAAAATTGTATAGAGAGTATGTACAAGAAAATTCGTAGGGAAATCATAAATATACACGAGAAACGAGAAGCAAAGCAAGCAACCGAGAAAGAGTATGACTCTTCTACTGAAGAGGTAGACAACGAGAATCCCTCCAGAATAGCGTATGTAGGTAGAACTAGACTTTCCGACCGACATTCACGCCTAGATTACAAGAAAGCTGTTCCTCCTCCAGCACCAGAGCAATGTTCTCTTGAGCAGATATTCCAAGCTACCGATCACATTCTGAAATCACGAATAGGTTATAGTGAGCTCAGTACCATGCATGAACAAGAACTAGCCCGATCAGCAGTCCGATGGACTACTGATTCTACCACTTTTCCAGACGAAATAGTGGCCCAAATGTTTCTGAAACTGCCCCCAGCCGAGCAGCGACTGGTGGGTATGTATATGATCCAGCACCTCATTACACTGTATGAGGAACAACATCCTGATCCAGGTCCTCTACATGATGTATTGAACGAGTTACTCCAGTATAGATGGAAAGGTCTAGGTACCGATTTAATTAGTGTCATTCTAGAACAGCGCCACAAATACCGAACGTTTCTGAATCCACATTTTGTTCACGTCTCACCCCCAGAAAGTAAATCATTCTACATAGACAGACAGAATCCGTTACGAGAAGTACATCCAGTCAAGAAAGAGGGTGGTGGTCTAGAACGAGTATTTGTTTACACCCCTATCACAAAGATGGAGCTCTTAGAAATGAAAAAGTTAATTCCCTGTCATGATAAAGATCCAGCAGGGTTCCACCGTGAATTAAAGGACATGCTCCGTATGGGAGAATACACGTATCCTGATATCATTAAAATGTTAAAGGTCCTGTTGCCTGCGGGCATATATGAAAAACTCAAAGAAAAAGAATGGGAGGTGGGAGAGAAAAAGATAGATTGGACAGCTTTAGAAGCTGAGGATAATTCACGAGTACCAGGTACCGGTCTTGGGGATAAAGCTAAAGAATTGCCCGAGTTATTGATACAAGTTTTGCCAAGATTACTAGCCACGAAAAAGGAAGATTGGGATGCGATCTCAGCCTGTAAACAGAAACAAGACGAAGATACTAGTGATTTCTATTCTAGATTTGAAAAATGTTTTATTATTAATAGTGGTCTGAAAACAAGTAGTGAATCATACCCTCACCTTTTTGTTACCAAACTAGTCGAGAATTCAAGTCTATAAGTTAAAAATGGAGTCCTGAAAGTCGAAAGTACCTGGCAAGCTAATTCTCCGTCACAGATGCTCCAAATGCTCCAGTACCACCAGAACAGAATCAGGGAAGAGCAGGAACACGAAAGGAGACGTATGAAAGACACAAAAATGAAAGTATTAGTTGCACAATCTGTTCCACAGGACAGTCAGAAGAGGGGTCCGAATCAAGCCAGTCATCCTGCAGTTCCCGTTAAAGGAACATGCAATTACTGTAAACAGCCAGGTCATTTTATAAATGAATGTGCAGTTCTGAAACACAACATAGCTACTGGTAAAACTAAACAAAGACCACGTCCGCCTAGACAAGAGCAAGTTTCACAGACTTCCCAGCCACCACAGAATGCACAACAGACAGTTACAGCACCGCAGCCTATCGCTGCAACACAGCATGTTACACAGCAGATGTACCAGTATGCACAGTCAGAGTATCCAGATTATCAGCCATATTCATGAAACAGCCTAGAGAGGGAGGTAGGCTTGCCTCTCATCGAGATACCTGTAGATCAAGAGGGTCCCTATGTACACAGTCAAGTATTGGGGAAAGATAGAAAGTTTCTGATTGATACAGGGGCAAGTAGGACTACCATCAGTCATGTCGAGGTTCCAGGGGCTCCGCTCTCAGGCTCTAGAAATGTTTCCCTTGGATTTTCAGGAAAGCCCATTGTTAATGAAATATCGAAACCAGTTACTCTAGAAGTTGGTCCATTGTCCCGAACTACAGATCTGTTACTCACGAAGTCTTGTCCAGAAAATGTGTTAGGCATTAAGACATTGAAAGAATTAGGGGCAGTAATATGCTGCTCCCCAGAAGGGGTCCGTCTGTTCTTGCGTGATTTCAAAGGTCATTATGTATTACGTGATTTTGATCCAAGATTATTGAATGTACCACAGCATTTATGGGCGCAAGGTCCAACTGATGTAGGTTGTATGCATATCACACCCCACCGTGTGACTCTGAAGCAAGGTGTTGTTTTACCATGAATCAGACAGTACAAATTGCCACCTGAGGCTGTAGCAGCCTTATCCAAAATTATTGACGAGCTTATTGCCCAAGGAGTGGTTGTAGAAACTGACTCCAATTTATGTAATTCTCCTATCATTCCGATTCTGAAACGTACTGATCCAAATGCACCTCCAGTTTATCGATTAGTGATTGACCTTCGAGAACTTAATAAATGTATCATACCACAGTACCCAGTAGTCCCTGATATTTCATCCCTATTGACAGCCATTGATTCTGAAGCCACATTCTTTACATTTATCGATCTCAAGAACGCATTTTTTAGTGTACCCATTCATCCAGACAGCCAGTTCCTTTTCGGATTCTGTTTAAATGGAAGAAGCTATAAATTCACACGAGCACCTCAAGGTTTCACAGAAAGTCCTAGCATTTACAGTCAAGCACTTAAGAGACAACTAGACAATATTCACATGCCAACTGACACTGCCCTGCTCCAGTATGTCGATGATCTACTGATCACAGCCCGTTCTGAACGTGACTGCGAGCGTGCGTCACTTACAGTTCTGTATTTTCTGGCCGAGATGGGGCACAAGGTGTCCCCTTCCAAATTGCAATTCTGTGTCCAGCAAGTGGTCTACTTAGGACACTTACTGTCCAAGAGGGGTAGGCAGTTGACACCTGACCGTATCCAGTTAATAGCACATCTTCCACAACCCAGGACACAGAAGGAGGTACGAGCTTTTATCGGCCTCACTTCTTACTGCAGACAATGGATTCCTCAGTATGCATTTCTAGCCAAGCCACTGATACAGTTAACGACACAGGAGGCAGCCGTATCAACTGTCCTCCCTTGGACCCAGGAACATACACTTGTTTTTAATGAGTTAAAGAAAGCTTTATGTAATGCACCTGTTCTAGCAACACCGAACTACAGTAAGCCTTTTACACTTTTTGTTACTGAACGTGATGGTACTGCATTATCTGTTCTTACACAAGATCAAGCAGGACAATACAAGCCCTGTGCTTATTTTTCTAGCACATTAGATCCAGTGGCCCAGGCTCTCCCTGCGTGCCTCAAGTCAGTTGCAGCCACAGCTCTAGCTATCAGACAAAGTGATTCCATAGTGTTAGGACACTCCCTGACAGTACAAGTTCCACACTCCGTGGAAGTTCTTTTAAACCGAACCCAGACTCAACACTTGACAATTGCACGTTTAACAGGTTATGAACTGACACTGTTTCAGCCACACATAGAAATCAGACGCTGCAACATTTTAAATCCAGCCACACTGTTACCGTCAGTTACTTCAAATCCTGCCACACATGACTGTGTGGAAGTTGTTAACACCATGACAAAGCCAAGACAAGACTTGACAGACATTGCATTACCTGATCCCGACCTGACACTTTATGTGGATGGTTCATGTATGAGAACAAGTACAGGAGAACTAGTAGCCGCGTATGCAGTGACTACTGACACCGAAGTTATAGAAACACATCGTATTGACACCCTGTCTGCTCAAGCAGCAGAGCTAGTCGCTCTGACCCAAGCCTGCATACGTGCTAAGAACCTGAAAGTAAACATATACACAGATTCACGTTACGCATTCGGAGTCGTACACGACTTTGGAGTGCTCTGGCAGGAGAGAGGTTTCATGACTTGCCATGGAACCAAGATTCAGCATGGTCTCCTCATTCAAGCTCTGTTAGATGCAATACATTTACCGACAGCTATCGCTATCATGAAGTGCAAGGCACATACGAAAGTCACTGACATCATTTCCCAAGGTAACGATCTAGCCGATCGAACAGCCAAGCTTACAGCTCAGACTCCAGACATTCCAGTTAACACGACACTGACACTCGTTCCAGAACAGACTACTTGTATGAAAGTTAAGGACCCTACACAAGATGTCATAGACATACAGTTACATGCTACTCCCGATGAAATCAAGAAATGGTCCGAACAAGGAGGGGTTCAGACAGATCAAGGATGGTTGACGAAAGGAAAAGCCACATGGTTTCTCCCCGACTCTATGGTTCAAATCATTATTAACACCGCACATAGTCCAGCACATTTAGGAGAAAAAGCCATGTTAGACAGTATCCAGAACCTTTGGTTCAATAAGCATTTACGAGCAGCAGCCAAGCAGAAAGTCCGTACCTGTATGATATGTTGTCAGTTCAATCCAGGTAAAAGTGTCCCGGTGGAACAAGGTGGATTCCATCCTCCTGACCACCCTTTTGAAGTCCTCCAGATGGATTATATTCAGATGGAGCGATGTCGAGGTTTCAAGTATGTCCTCGTAGTTGTATGCGCTTTGTCCAGGTGGACAGAAGCATATCCAGTTCCAGATTACACAGCTGCGACCACTGCCAGGCAGTTGGTTCGTGAGTTCTTTCCCCGCTATGGATTACCTAGGGTCGTGTATTCAGATAACGGCCAGCCATTCTCATCCGAGCTCATGAAACAAGTTTCCCTTCTGTTAGGGTACCAGTGGAAGTTTCATTGTGTACGCCATCCTGAAGCAGCCGGTCTCGTAGAGAGACATAACCAGACTCTGAAAATCCGCATTGCGAAAGTGTGTGCAGAGAAAGGTGTAGATTGGATAGTAGCATTGCCAGTTGCCCTTTTCTATATGAGAATGGTCGCTCACTCCCGTTCAGGTCTATCTCCCTATGAGATAGTATTTGGCCGCCCCCCCAACATGTGGGGTACACCTAGACCCCGTACCATTACCGATATTGACAGTAATATGCTGACAGATTACCTTGCCTCCTTGATGTCTGCACTACAATCTTGTCGTTCACAGGTTGCCGCTGCATTTCCAGACAACACCGAAGTGATACCACATGAGGTCGTTCCAGGTGATATGGTCCTTATAAGGAACTTTGATCGTTCGAGTCCGCTGGAGCCCCGCTGGAAGGAACCCCGCCTAGTTCTTCTTACCACCCGGACAGCAGTGAAGGTCGAGAACCGCAAAGGCTGGCTACACGTGAGCCACATCAAGAAATTCCACGGACTGAAACCTAAAACTTTTCTCAAGGACTGCCCCGCTCTCAAGGACTGCCCAGAAAACGAATCTAAAATTCCCCTGTTAGAGAAAACTCCGCAGCAGGAGTATAAATCTAAGTTGCGGTCTAGTAAGTCAGCCAGTTTAATTGTCTAAGTCCCTCTCGGGTGAAACGGTTAGACAGGTTCCTGACATGTATGAGATAGACCCACACAGTGAGAGAGTTAGTCAAAACTCTAAGAGATGTATTATCATTCTGTTCTTTTTATTGTTCCTGAGCCTTATGGTTACATGCATAAGTTATGCTTTACATTTATGTTTTCCTATTTCACATGTACATATGTTTTCTAATGTTACAGTAGAGCACACATTTAGTGATCTACCTCCTCACGAGTTATCCTATCGTCTTGCTATGCGTAATAACACTTTTATCCGAATGTTGCACTATTCACACCAGACCAGCAATGCCACTAATTGTTGGGTGTGTGGTCGACTCCCCCCTTTCCAGACACCGAAGGGAGTTCTGCCACTCTTTCCTTATCCGTTTTCACATAATGGTTCGTGTGGAGCATGGTCCACGTTAACGTCATCTCCAACTGATATGTCCCTTCTGAATCGAACATGTTTCCCAGACAAGCAAGGTCTTTCCCATAGAACAGGGTTAGATCTAGAAAATGAAGTATATGATTTAGGTAATTATTCCTCGAATTTCATGGTTCTGAATGTCCAGTCCGATACTACTGCAGATTTGCCTGCTATTTCAGTACTACCAGTCAAAGGCGAATTATGTGTCAGAAAGAATGGTTCCGCACATGTAGGACATAGTGATTGGACTACTGTGGTCCAGTATAGTGACAGTGGGAAATCTATTTTTAAAGCCTCACGTCATTCTTATTTTGTTTGTGGTCAGACCGCATATGTTCGTCTGCCCCTCGATTGGGATGGAACATGTTATATTTCCTTCCTACTGCCACCAGTTTTTCTAGCCCCATCTGATTATCAAAGAAACACACATCTAGTACACGTTAGACATAGAAGGGAGACTGAGTCCCCAATTGTCGATCAAACTGAAACTGCTCTAGAACAATATCAAGACTTCAATAAAGGTTTCTTTTTCTTTATAGGACCTTTCCAGAATAGTAAGTTAATACGTAGGTTAACCAGAACCCTTGAAGCAGTAGTGAATGAGACTACTTCAGCTCTAGGTAACTTAACTGAAGAACAATCTGCTATGCGTTTTGTTGTGCTCCAAAATCGTCTCGTTCTTGACGTCATACTGGCCGATAGAGGAGGAGCTTGTAGAGTCATCGGATCTAGTTGCTGTATTTTCATTCCTAATAACGCGCCGTCTGTTTATTCAGCTATAACCAGACTTCATAAAATTGCCCATCAGTTACACCAGAATCCAGGCACCTGGACGTGGTCCGGTTGGCTCTGGAGTATCATATCTGCCTGGGGATGGAAAGTATTGTCATTCCTAGGTATAGCAGTAATGATCATCTTCAGTTGCTGCCTCTGTTTACAATGTGGCCCTGCGATTTGCGGCATGTGTGCTACCTCTTGTATTCCTAGTCCTAAATCCCGTTCCAAGACAATTCGAGACGAGCAAATGATGCTATATGAACAGATAGATGGTATCATGAATATTGATGTTTCCTGATGGAAACGTAGGGCACAAGGAGGGAATGTGGAAAAGTAAATTTTCCACATGTTATATGTGCCTACGTGTTCCCCATCCTATGTTATATGTGCATGATCGATATGCATGTATCCCCCTATGATCGATTAAAGACGCAATTACAGTTGTGTCCAACTCTAGCATGCCAGTTTCCAGTTCTCGTGAAAGCAACGAGTATTAGGCCTATGTTGCCACGTTTTACAGTGTGCACGTTAATTCATTGAATTGTCCCCGTTTCTAGGCCTCAAAAGGGCCCGGACACCAGATTCAAGCTCCAGTCTCCTGAACCCACTCCGAGGAGCGAATGCAGCCCCCACCTGCATCCCTGACCCTTCACTTACTTCCTGCTGCGCAGTGCCCGGCCTGGCTCTGCCTGCCTGTCTGCCAAGAGTATGTTATGCTTCTAGTTATCAGTCCACTCCTCCTTCTCTGCATTCCTAAGCTACTGAACTGCATCAACAGTTTCAGCTATGGTCTAGCCTTTCTGTCTCCATGTAAGAGAAATACTGTATTAATATTCATAAAATATTCCTAGCACACGCAATACATGTAGAATAGATGCACGCACCAGCCTTAGTGTCAAGTAGCCTTTGCCCTGATAACTTTTGGATTCTATCAACATGTACTCTAAACACCAGATACCAGATATGCTACAGGTACATGTCGTCCTGACACCGCAGACTTTAGTCTCCTCTTCTAGTGCAGAAGTCATAGCCCCCAGTTCTCCCTGGTAACACGTCATTGCCCGTTTGCGCGCACCACTAGGTTAAAGGTCCCAGCTACTCGAGTAGCCCCTCCATGTTTCCGCCCATTCATGACACTTCTGTGACGTTCACATCACATGTCTCAGTACACGCCCTGTGCCCGCCTACTTTTCACGCCTATTTGGTTCTTATCTTACGTTTGTCATAAGTTACGCCTACTGTATGTAATGTAATTATAATGTATTTCTATATATACTGTATACTGTTAATGTGATGCTGCCCTTTTCTTGCCATCTCTCCTCTACCCCGGCGCTGCAGCTGCCTTCCTTCCTTCCTGTTTTATTTCAGGCTGTCCCGTTCCAGTCCCTTCCGCCTGAATAAATCCTTCTGACTCGGACACATCGGATCCTGCCTCTTATTTATTGAGCTATCTGTTATTGTTAATCCAGTCAAAAATAGTCCCGGTATTATTTATTTATATACCACACCCCCCACCCCCCGCGACGCCCCACGCCAGAAATCTGGACGTTGTGCTGCGTTGGGACTATTCGCACAGCCGACCGCTACTTCGTTGTTTTTCCCTAAAAATGTTTATATGTTATTACTGTTTTTGTTTTCTTGTATATATTTCTAAGTTATTAAAGTTTTATAATCTTACTACTTTGTTGGAGTGCTATATATTTTTAATGTGACACATAATTGTAAAAACTTTGATGTACAAAGAGTCATCCCTGGAATCTTCCGCTTCAGGCTTGGTCCCCTCCCCAATCACAATACAGGATGGTTTTCAGATAATAGGAACGCGTCTGCTGTGACGGATCTCATCGAGTGTGGGCCTTGATCTACTATAACTCCTTTGAAGAGGGGTGATTCTTTACAGCTGGGGCCATAAACTACATCTGCAGGGCTAGCTGATACCCTAGGACCGGCCTGGACAATCGGACACAGAGGAAAAGGAGTGTCAGAGGGTGCGGTAGTGAATAGGGCGAAAGGGAGGTGTCGGGCGGGCACAGGGTGTGATTCTCAGGGAAGAGCAGCGCAGATGGGGGGTGGTTTATTACCCATGCATAAGACAGAGAGCGGGGGTGACCACTGCCTGGGGGAGATGCTTGCGAGGGTGGGGAGCCATGCTAAGGATCGACAGCGTGCACAGAGTGGGTCTGGTCAAGGCATCTAAAATGACTGCCGTGCACGACAAAAGTGTGGCATTTGAAAAAAGGCAAGATGGCGCAGACAATGTTTTTCAACACTTCCTGATTTCCTTCGAATCGAACGTTAACAGACGTTGGGGCATATTACCAAAGTTAAGCGATATTTATCCCTAACGATGCTTAGCATTGATTTTTTTACCGCTAAGCATCGTCAGAAATTATCGCAGATAAACCTTGCTATTATCAAGGTTTATCGCAAATACGATAAAAAATGACCGCAATGCATTAATATCGCTGAAAACTCAGCGATATTCATGCATTACCGAGCTAATGCTCTTAGCCATGTTATCCACCTCCCATTGGATAACATGCCTAAGAACTGCTCAGGGCAGGTGCTAGCTTTTGGAGATATTCGCGCTTATCGCAAATATTTCCAAAAGTTGATAATAGGAGATAGCGATGTTAGCGACTGTTTCCAGTCGCTAACATCTTGGCATGCCCACTTTGCATGTCATTAGTGATAAATATCACTCACATGCAAAGTGAGGCCCAAGATGGTCACTATCTCCTACTAGCCGTCGCTAACTGGTGTTAGCAACAGCTAGGTAATACAGATATAATTTTATCTCCGCGAAGCGGAGCGCTGTTACAGATATATATCTTGTTTTTGAACGTTAATTTCTCAAAATCCACTGAAGCACATATATTGAGACCTAGCAAAGGCACATCGAGCTACCAGTCCCTACAATTTTGCCAAGTTTCGTGCAAATCCATTCAGCCGTTCGATTATTATTATTATTATTTTTTTTGCCCCGCGGGGCCCTTTTAAAACCTCCACATCAAACCTAAGAGGTCAAGGAGGATCTACTATGCCCCCTTATGGTCATTTGCCCCTTCGCTTTGGCCTCCTCTTGTCTCTCGATCCTACCGAGAGACAAGATGGCGGCCGCTACGGACTGTTTGCAATGTTTACAGACGCCGGAGAACCAATCAGCTTCGCAAACCTCCGTTACGCGAAGCGGAGCGCTGTTACAGATATATATCTTTTTTTGAACGTTAATTTCTCAAAATCCACTGGAGCACATATATTGAGACCTAGCAAAGGCACATCGGGCTACCAGTCCCTAATATTTTACCAAGTTTCGTGCAAATCCATTCAGCCGTTCGATTATTATTATTATTTTTTTTTTTTGCCCCGCGGGGCCCTTTTAAAACCTCCACATCAAACCTAGGGGATCAGCGAGGATCTACTATGCCCCCTTATGGTCATTTGCCCCTTCGCTTTGGCCTCCTCTTGTCTCTCGATCCTACCGAGAGACAAGATTGCGGCCGCTACGGACTGTTTGGAATGTTCACAGACGCCGGAGAACCAATCAGCTTCGCTTCACAAAGCTCCGTACCGCGAAAAGTCCGCGAACCGGAGCGCTGCCCGGTCCGCTGTTACAGATATATATCTTTTTTTGAACGTTAATTTCTCAAAATCCACTGGAGCACATATATTGAGACCTAGCAAAGGCACATCGGGCTACCAGTCCCTACAATTTTGCCAAGTTTCGTGCAAATCCATTCAGCCGTTCGGGCTAAAAGTGAGGCCAACCGCCCTATGGAAAACTCAATGTTAAAAACACGTTTTGGGACCCCCCTTTTTTCGCGGCCCCCCCTTGACGAACCCCCACAAATTTTCAAGGGCTGCTCAGAAACAAAATGTGCCATTTTCCTGAAAATTTCAGCCAATTCCGTCCACAAACGCCAAAGTTATTAGACATAGAATTTTCGAAAATCCCATAGAGAAAAAATCCTAACTATATATACCTACTGGCGACCGCCAGTAGGTAATTATATTACCTACTGGCGGTCGCCAGTAGGTATATATAGTTAGGATTTTTTCCCTATGGGATTTTTGAAAATTCTGTAGTTTATGGCCACAGCTGTAAAGAATCACCCCTCTTCAAAGGAGTTATAGTAGATCAAGGCCCACACTCGATGAGATCCGTCACAGCAGAAGCGTTGCTATTATCTGAAAACCATCCTGTATTGTGATTGGGGAGGGGACCGAGCCTGAAGCGGAAGATTCCAGGGATGACTCTTTGTACATCAAAGTTTTTACAATTATGTGTCACATTAAAAATATATAGCACTCCGACAAAGTAGTAAGATTATAAAACTTTAATAATTTATAAATATATACAAGAAAACAAAAATAGTAATAACATATAAACATTTTTAGGGAAAAACAACGAAGTAGCGGTCGGCTGTGCGAATAGTCCCAACGCAGCACAACGTCCAGATTTCCGGCGTGGGGCGTCGCGGGGGGTGGGTCATCAGTAGCAAACTGTTGTGCGAATAGTTCCAAGGCAGCAGAACGCGCTGAAATCTAGATGACACGAAAGTGATGTCTAGTAAGTTGCCACCCAGCAAATAACGGCATGGGGCGTCGCGGGGGGTGGGTCATCAGTAGCAAACTGTTGCGCGAATAGTTCCAAGGCAGCAGAACGATGGCACCAAGGTGATGTCCAGTAAGTTGCCGCACTGGTTTTGGTATCCTACAATGCTGCTCCGAATAACGGCGTGGGGCGCCCCGGGGGAGGCGGCGTGAACGGGCCTCTCCAGGTGGAGTGTCATCTGTTGTAGTGGGGCGCCCCTTTACCGTTTCAGTTGCCATTCCGTCCGTTTTTGGTCCACTGTGTCAAAAGCCGCAATTCAGCTGAGTTGCGCCCACTCTTGCGGTGCAGCGATAGGCGGCTGTCACAGGACTCTCAAAATGGCGGCAGGCTGTTTCCTTTTTGGGCCTGGTCCACTGAAATGGCCCTGGGACACCTTGGAAATCGGACGCTTGTCTGCTAGGTCTTGGACCCCATTCTCGAAAGCGTCCCCTCCGCCTTGAGAATTCATCAAAAGTTTTGGGGGCTCCGACTCCTGCAGGCTTCTGGTGGGGAGCGGCTGCCATGATTGCTCGCGGAATGACCACGACTGAGCTACGAGATGGTGGTGCTCTCATGCTGACGCCAGCTTCAGTCTGAAACATCCAGAAACCAGGTGGGGCTTTCATCGTTTGGGAAAAAAAAAAGTTTTCATCCAATGAAAAGTGTTGTTTTTAGGTCACATGATCAAGCCTTCCATCATTAGGAAACCAAAAGTAAAATGAACCAATGAAAAGTTTTATAAACAAGTCACATGACCTGTTATGCGGCATAGGGTGTAAAATGCGGAGAAAATACGTTGGCACGTGAGGCGGCGTCAGTAGCGGACCGATGTGCGAATAGGCCGAAGGCAACACAACGCGCCAAGATCCGGATGGCACCGAGGTGGTGTCCAGCAAGTTGCAGCACTGGTGTGGCCATCCTACAATGCTGAAAGTCGGCGTGGGGCGCCCCGTTGGCCTGTGAGTTTGCGTCAGTAGCGGACCGATGTGCGAATAGGCCGAAGGCAGCACAACGCGCCAAGATCCGGATGGCACCGAGGTGGTGTCTAGTAAGTTGCCGCACTGGTGTGGCCATCCAACAATGCTGAAAGTCGGCGTGGGGCGCCCCGTTGGCCTGTGAGTTTGCGTCAGTAGCGGACCGATGTGCGAATAGGCCGAAGGCAGCACAACGCGCCAAGATCCGGATGGCACCGAGGTGGTGTCTAGTAAGTTGCCGCACTGGTGTGGCCATCCTACAATGCTGAAAGTCGGCGTGGGGCGACCCGTTGGACTGTGAGATGGCGTCAGTAGCGGACCGATGTGTGAATGGGGCCGAAGGCAGCGCAACAATATTTTCGGAATAGAAGACACCACTAGGCGCTGAGATGCCAAGATCCGGATGGCACCGAGGTGGTGTGTAGCAAGTTGCCGCACTGGTGTGGCCATCCTACAATGCTGAAAGTCGGCGTGGGGCGCCCCGTTGGCCTGTGAGTTTGCGTCAGTAGCGGACCGATGTGCGAATAGGCCGAAGGCAGCACAACGCGCCAAGATCCGGATGGCACCGAGGTGGTGTCTAGTAAGTTGTCGCACTTCTGTGGCCATCCTACAATGTTGAAAGTCGGCGTGGGGCGCCCCGTTGGCCTGTGAGATGGCGTCAGTAGCGGACCGATGTGCGAATGGGGCCAAAGGCAGCGCAACAATATTTTCTGATTTGAAGACACCACAAGGCGCTGAGATGCCAAGATCCGGATGGCACCGAGGTGGTGTCTAGCAAGTTGTGGCACTGGTGTGGCCATCGTACAATGGTAAAAGTCGGTGTGGGGCGCCCTGTTGGCCTGTGAGATGGTGTCAGTAGCGGACTGATGTGTGAATGGGGCCAAAGGCAGCGCAACAATATTTTCTACAATATTTTCGGAGTAGAAGACACCACAAGGCGCTGAGATGCCAAGATCCGGATGGCACCGAGGTGATGTCTAAGTTGCGGACCGATGTGCGAATGGGGCCAAAGGCAGCTCAACAATATTTTCTGAAGAGAATACACCACAAGGCGCTGAGATGCCAAGATCCGGATGGCACCGAGGTGATGTCTAAGTTGCGGACCGATGTGCGAATGGGGCCAAAGGTAGCGTAACAAGATTTTCTGTATGGAAGATACCACTAGGCGTTGAGATGCCAAGATTCGGATGGCACCGAGGTGATGTCTAGCAAGTTGTGCCACTGGTGTGGCCATCGTACAATGGTAAAAGTCGGCGTGGGGCGCCCTATTGGCCTGTGAGATGGTGTCAGTAGCGGACTGATGTGCGAATGGGGCCAAAGGCAGCGCAACAATATTTTCTGACTGACACCACAAGGCGCTGAGATGCCAAGATCCGGATGGCACCGAGGTGATGTCTAAGTTGCGGACTGATGTGCGAATGGGGCCAAAGGCAGCGTAACAATATTTTCTGTATGGAAGATACCACTAGGCGTTGAGATGCCAAGATTCGGATGGCACCGAGGTGATGTCTAGCAAGTTGGTGCGGTCATCCTACAATGCTGAAACTCGGCGTGGGTCACCCCATTAGCCTGTGAGATGGCGTCAGTAGCGGACCGATGTGCGAATAGGCCGAAGGCAGCACAACGCGCCAAGATCCGGATGTCACCGTGGTGGTTTCATAGTTGAGAGGCACTTCATCTGCAGTGGGGCGCCGAGATCCGGATGGCACCGAGGTGATGTCTAGCAAGTTGCTGTACTGGTGTGGTCATCCTACAATGCTGAAATGTAGTGGGGCGCCCATTTACCGTTTCAGTTGCCATTCAGCTGAGTTTCGGCTGCTCTTGATGCTACAGCGACAGGGGGCTGCAAGAGGACTCTCAAAATGGCGGCCTGTTCTTTGGATTTGGGCCTGGTCCACTAAAATGGCCCTGGGACACCTTAGAACTCGGACGCTCGATTTTTTTTTCCTTTCCTGTACATGCAAAAAAAGGTAAATGCCCGGTACGTTACACGCTTCATCTGCCACGATGAACTCTCCAGAGGAACCGAAAAAAAATATAGTTGTGGTAACTATACCATGCATCGTCATATGGAGAGGTGGCACCAATTAATTATAGTGCTGCATAAAAGAGAGATTTGGAGGAGAACCCCTGACCTGCTAGTACATTCATCAAAGAAGTGGCATTGAGAGCTTCAGAGGCAAGGGAAAGGGTCCCAAATATTGAGAAGAACTTTGGAAAGATTAAAATGACATGTTTAGATTGTGGTAAATTAATTTCATGTGGACAGATGAGTGTTACTCTAATAAATACAGCATAGGAACATCATCATAGTCGATGGTTGGTAGAGACATTTTGACTATATCCTGGACCTGCCCGTCCTCGCCCAAAATGGCGCCGGAATAAATGGGACTCGTAACTCCTTGTTGTGTACTGGTTGCAGAACCTTGAAATCACGAGATACGTATGCAGTTTTGAAGCACATGGCGGGCGGGGACGAGAATTGATTGAATATTTCGACATCCCTATTGATATTAAGTTCTGATGTGTTATTGATTACTGTACTGTTGAAAATTCGAATTAACGTCACCCATGGTACTTGCCCGCAAATGTATATCTAGATAATTTTATTGTAACTGGCCCTGTCGTATTTTAATTATAAAATGTACGTCCACCGATTCCGTAACTGTTAGACACCTTAGTTCTTGCAACCTAATGGCCCGCCCGTTACGTTCCTCTACAGTGTAAATGTCTATTCATCATATACGATTACAGTTTGCTCCGTGGCAGGCCCACGTGGTTATAGGCTCGTATTTGTATAATGAAATTTTCACAATAAAGGTTTTTAAAAGAAAACATGGTAGTAGTATATACATTGGTAAAGTTTTTAATAATAGTCACTGTTTTAGAATCATTAAAAGGCAAGTGAAATAAAGCAGACCAATTACATGAAGGGTAAAAGGTATAATACGAAGGAACGCAGTAAAGATAAATGGTCAAGGGCTGTTGTGTTTTCTATTCCTGCAACATAAAGTGATCGATAAGAATCTCATATTCAGGCGTATCGGCGACTAAGACAGCAGGTCGACCCTCTTTTGCTCAACGGCTCCGTCATGGGACGAAGAAACGCTCTTTTTCTCGAAAAAAGAATATATTTTACTTGCAGGACAGTTGTAAAATTTCCGGGAAAGTACATTAGCCTGGAACATTATAACATATATTTAAGAAAAAATAATGTTCGGAAGTAATTAAAAGCGTAATTTTTAGGTGATATGACCAAGGCTTTCATCATTAGAATAAGAAAAGTAAAATGAACCAATGAAAAGTTTTATTAACAAGTCACATGACTTGTTATGCTTACGTTACGCGCTGCGCGCCCCGGATGACTTCCGGATGCGCTAACGCGGCGCGTCATATGACGCATTACGCGACAACGCAGGTCCAGAATATAGTCAAAATGTCTCCACCAACCAGCGGTCGAAACACAACCCCTTTCAGCAGGCTAAATAGTTCTGTTAAATGACAACAGAAGGGACAGGCAACAAGAACCATCAGTCAAAGAGGGGAGGGCTAGTTCTTCTCTACCGGGTTACATTGGGGCGCTACCGGAACTGATCGAATTGGTAGTCTACAGTGTTTCTGGATGTTTCAGACTGAAGCTGGGGTTAGCATGAGAGCACCACCATTTCGTAGCTCCGTTGTGGCCATTCAGAAAACCAATCATGGCAGCCGCTCTTTATCGTTATTTTGGGCGGGGTGGGTGGCGGAGCCGAGCTGTTTTGCAGCCATCATTGTGTGGAGTTCAGTTCATCTCACTAGTTTTGTATTTGTCATGAGGGGTTGTTCCTAATGTTTCTATTTTAGCGAGGTCAAAAAGAGATCCCATTAGTGGCCTACTGATTTTGCTCGATTCCTTTTCTTTTTTTTTACACGATTTTTCGTTATCTGCAAAGACTAAACAGAGTATTGCGACTCTGTGTTTGTTTGTAAATAGAGAATGAACCAAAGAGAACTAATTCTAAAACAGTAAATACTTGGATATCAATCAATCAAATGGAGAGAGAAGCAGGCACGACGGATTACAACGGGGGCAAAGGCCTGCGTTAACTACCTTTCACTATCTGCAAAGAGAGAGTACTCCTAATAGAAATGAGGGGGGGGGGGGCACCATTCAAAGCAGATCAGTGTGCATAAACACGAAAATGTTTTCACTTACCACGTACTTGACATTCGACAGCTTATGATATTTGCTATTAAAAAACCATTGAAATTCACTGAAAAAACCATAGGTTATAGACCATATATAGTTAGGAATTAGCATTTACAAAACCTTGAAAATTCACTGAAAAAACCATAGGTTATAGACCATATATAGTTAGGAATTAGCATTTAAAAAACCTTATTTTACTCACACAAAACCATTGAAATTCCATATATAGTTAGTTGCACTAACTATATATCGCGCACCCGCAATCCACTGCTGATCATGTCACATATTACATCATTCATGACATGGTCAGTGACATCACTGATGACATCACTGATGACATCTCAAATGACATCACTGATGACATCACTGATGACATCTCATTTGACATCATTCTTGTGCTAATACGATAAACCTCTTCAGACTCTAATATAACCTTAGATACACTCAGTGTATACAGACACTCACACACTGCCACTCATCCATGGAGTTACTCACACACCCAGTCAGTCATGCAAAGAAACAATCTCACCTCCATTTCTTCAACTATACAGTTAAACACACCTTACTTATTGAAACATATACTAACACATATTTACTCTCTTATACAATCCCTGATACAAGTTCACAATGATCGATACAACCACTCACTCATTCAGTGGCTCTCATGCACAGTTATTTATATATGCCAACTCTCACATGTACTGTGTTTTACATATGTACTTACTATGACATGTAGCATTGAGATATCCATTCACTCATCAATACACTCATGCACACAGTCAACTGCCCATGTAGCTGTTTCCACATGCACTCTTGAACTCATACACCTAGTGAATAAACTGCTCACACATCTATGCATAGAGTCACACACCTTCCAGCCACCCCCACACAAACTCAATCTGCCATAGAAATACTTGGGCAACCAATTAATAACACATATAGCCTCTCGTATAGCTAATGATCAACACATGCAGCAGTTTACAGAACAACAGACATAATGATGCACAAATTAAGACAGTTTAGTCACTAACCCATGCACTCAGTGAGACACATTTAATCACTCACTCATACATTCAGTCATGCACCTACTAAATCCTTCGTCCAGACACTTATACATCTACTCATTCTTCAATATGTAAAACATATTTAAACTTTACAGAAACACACAGTCACTGGATGACGTCATCAGTGATCTCATCAGTGATGTCATTTGAGATGTCATCAGTGATGTCATCAGTGATGTCACTGACCATGTCATGAATGATGTAATATGTGACATGATCAGCAGTGGATTGCGGGTGCGCGATATATAGTTAGTGCAACTAACTATATATGGAATTTCAATGGTTTTGTGTGAGTAAAATAAGGTTTTTTAAATGCTAATTCCTAACTATATATGGTCTATAACCTATGGTTTTTTCAGTGAATTTTCAAGGTTTTGTAAATGCTAATTCCTAACTATATATGGTCTATAACCTATGGTTTTTTCAGTGAATATATATATATATATATATGTATATATTTGTTTCTCTTGCCTTCATTGCTTGATTTTGCTTGCGAGAAAGTGTCACTCATAGTCGTTGAATGTCACTCAGAATTACACTGAAATTATGAAAATGTCACATTTAGCAATCTAAAACCTTGGCAGCTATGCCCATTGCGCCTGTAATGTAGTTCATGATAGATGATGGGGGTGAATACTACTTGGGGATTTAGCGCCCCCGTCCCCCCCTCCCCCCCTCCCCCCCTCCCCCCCGGGTGTTTCTTTTTTCCAATATCTAAAAGTTTGTAATAAAACCTTGCAAATGTACTGTGACATGCACATTAATCACTAAACTCAAATAATACAGCAAAAGTATTTATATATAAGGGCAGCAGATTTTGCGCCAAATTTTGACCGCGGTAGTCCCACTATAAGTCCCCAAGGTATCAAAGTCACAGTTTACCAAATGATGAAAAGGGGAAAAGGTCTGCACACATGGATAAAGAAAGTCCGGAGTAAAAGGACCAACCTTGTCTGTTAGACTGACCAAACACAAGTCAGATCTGCTCCCCAGTTTGAGTCTCAGTCAGAGTGGCGGCAAAGTGGCAGCAATAAAATCGGGCGTCCCGCGCTGCTATTTGAAACACCTCAGCGCTGCTGCGTGACATGGTGGCCGCTGGGTACTGTGGGCCTTGGAGTCCTGGTCCCGGTCAGAGTGGCGACAAAGTGGCAGCAATAAAATCGGGCGTCCCGCGCTGCTATTTGAAACGCCTCAGCGCTGCTGCGTGACATGGTGGCCGCTGGGTACTGTGGGCCTTGGAGTCCTGGTCCCGGTCAGAGTGGCGGCAAAGTGGCAGCAAAAAAAACGGGCGTCCCGCGCTGCTATTTGAAACGCCTCAGCGCTGCTGCGTGACATGGTGGCCGCTGGGTACTGTGGGCCTTGGAGTCCTGGTCCGGTCAGAGTGGCGGCAAAGTGGCAGCAATAAAATCAGGCATCCTGCGCTGCGGGAGCCCGCGCTGCTATTTGAAGTGCCTCCTGGCGCTGCTGCATGACGTGGTGGCCGCTGGGTACTATGGGCCTTGGAGACCTGGTCCCAGTCAGAGTGGCAGCAATAAAATCGGGCGTCCCTAGCTCTATCAGTTCTGAGAAATGGAACTGGCTCAAGGGGTGAACTAACAACTGTTGCTAAATCACATGCCCGTAAAGATCAACAAAGATGCTTTTTAATCCTGTTTTTTATGGGTGCTTATATGAGCTATGACAAGCCACCAAAGCTGCATCTAGCAAGACCTAAAAAGTGTGATTACAGCGAGTAAACAGCTGAAACTAGCTCCAATTAATGATAATCCCCAAGAAAATTTTAGAAAGCAAAACTCATGGAAGTTTGAAATTTCTAATCCCATACAAATTGTAGAGGGTGATAGGGGGAACAATGATACTCAACTTGTTCTTCCAGTATCAAAATCTGTGAATGTAGACTATTAAAAACACAAATTAGAGACAGTAATCAAGCTGTTAATAAATGCAATGCTTTACAAAGTGGGAACACCCTGGACACAACTAGCCCCTTGAAAGTGCACACAGTTCTTCTCATCACTACCTAATGATTATTAATGTTTTTATTTTTACATTCATAAGCTCTAACCTCATCGAAAGGTGTATTTTTCATTGAAGTTGACAATTTGTTCAGGAAAGTACTTCTTTTTGTATGATCATTCACCCCAAAGTTGTTGGACTGATGCTGCTAGTCTTTCGACTTTGTAGTTCACTGGGCCTAGCTGTCAAGGCCTCAGTGCCTGTGCTCTGATCCAGAAAGTATTTGTGCAATTGACTAAAACATGATTGACTTATTTAACTGACTTAGAAGTCCCTAGTATGTGGTACAATATGAACCAGAGCTAGTAAGTTAAATGTTACTAGCAGACTGCAACAGTTATAGGTTGGAAAAGTCGCTCTAGTCCTGCCACTGCAACCTAGTCAGGCAGATTTATACCTGCTAACTCGACATGTCAAAATAAACCCTTTTGCCAGGTCACATCCTTCCTTTTTAATGTTCCTAAACCAGCCCTAGAGAAGGCTTTGATAGCCCACAAGGCAGGGCACTTAATCATTAAAAAGAAGGGCAAGTTCCTTTTGGGCTTAACATGGCCTAACAGAAAACACAAAATTGCCATTTTCACTGTAGCATGGCCGGTAGTCCTATTTGCTTGTATGAAGTTTTACTAGCCACCGCGCTAAGAGCAAACTTCCATTTTGGACCACCAAAGATACTACCCCAAGATATCAAATTAATTGTTACATTATCCCGGACGCATTGCTGAAATCAGATGTAAGGTAACTTTTAATAGAAATGTGACTTTAGAAAGTCACCACTTTGTTGCCTTTAACTTCGGTAGCCTTTCCTGTCTATCTGCAGCAGTTGTCACCAGAGAGAATATGCTGTCCCCTGCTAGGAAGTGTGAAGCACTCCTAGGAACAGAGAACAAAGAGAATGGCTGGAGGGAGGAGGTGTGACCTCCTCCAGTAGGATGACTATCAGGTGGTGGCCACAGAAGTCCCATCTTCAAAGAAGGTCCCGCCTCAGTGAAGCAAATGGCGATCACATCTTCACCTGCCCCCCTCCCTTGTTTAGGTAGACATGTTGCATCTCCTTCAAAGGGAAAAAATCAGTTTCAAAATCGGTTTCCAGGAGGAGTGGCTCATTTTGCCTTAGAATGCCCTAGGCGCATGCCCAGGACACCTAACATAGGAAGAAGGTTTGCTCCATCTAGGATTCAGGTAGAGAGGGTTATACTGGGATTGTTTGGTGTCTATACCCCCAGGAAGTGATGTTAAGTGGGAAGGGTAGCCTCATGGGAACTATTGCCCATTGGCTAGTAAGTCCTCCCATTCCTCATCCACCCACAAATGAGAAGATGGCACAAAAAGTGGCACTCGACACCCACAGTTCTCAGATCGCTACTGTTCTGGAAAAAGAAAAAAGACAGATGAACTACTGCCTTCATGCTCTCTGGACCCAGCAAAGAGAGGCTGCAGTGAAGACTGAACTGCACCTGAGGGGCCTGCAAAGAGGACTGTGTCTGCTGTGGCCACTCGTGGAACAGAGCTACACTTGCGCCAGTATGGAAGAAGTGGCTCCAAGGGCTAATCAGCTAGCCTCCTGTTAAGCTTTTAGTGGCCATGCAGCTAACAGAAACTGCACCCATTGAAAGCCCAGCAGCCAGGAACGCCTGCTTGCCGTTAAGTGCTTGCTGGGCGACTGAGTTCTGACCTACCCGAGGTGTCCCCAAGTCTGTGGGACCTATGGTCAATATTGAAGTGGACTCTAGCAGCCCTGCAAGAAAGAAAGAATCACCTACAAGTAACTGTTGAAGACTTTGTATACAACACTCACTGGTAGTAATGTAAGGGAGGCGCACCTCAAGTGCAAGTGAAATCAGATAGGGTCAAAGAATGATGTATTCAAATGTCATTGGATCTCAAAATAACCATTTGAGGTTGGTGCCACTCAGGATAAATATGCACCCTACTACCTAGATGCTAGAGTTCATAGTTCCTGCCAAGCATTTACTATGAGACGCAATATTTATGTACGAATACCCCGGCACTCAAAAGTGATTTATATTCTCTATATTTCATCAAAACAAGATATTCTGTGTGTTAACCCAAATATCACTGGCAACAGACAAGTTTAGGTTCTCAAAATCAAATGAGTTTTAATTCAAAGTTGTTTTTTGAAACATGTTATTCACAAAGAAAAGATTTTTTTAAAACACACATAGAGTACTGTTTCAACAAGAATTCAGAAACATAGACCAAGAGAGAGCACGTATCCCCTAATTAGAGAACTAGTCATAAGACTAAGAATAGTAGTTATGTCCTCTTCATCCTGGTCCACGATAGACAACAGCCGACACGTGTTTCGTCACGTCAAGTGACTTTCTCAAGGCTTTCTCCCCAATTCCAAGGGGTATTGGATACGATAGCAATGCATTAAAGTTTTGCAAGAAAATCAAACGGCTGAGGCAGTAACCAAGAATTTTATAATAATATGTCAGGATCCTCCCAATATTTCAAAAAGATGCCTGCATTACACGATCCAGTATGTGTCACACCAGAAAAGTCTTTTATTTAGCACATTGATCGGTAAATGGAAATATAGTAGACCCAAAGTTCAAAGAAAATTCCAGTGTGTCACCATATTTACTGTTTTATGTAGGCTTTCCAAACATATGGAGAAGTTAACTGGAATATATAAGATATTAATTTTTTTATAAAACAATTTCCCACGTGTGGAGCGCCAAAAATGGCTATGATAGGCCTCGGGTGTATTCCGTTCGGCGTAAGAACAGCATGGACTCCCCAATCAACGTCCAACGAGAATGTGAATAACATGTTTCAAAAAACAACTTTGAATTAAAACTCATTTGATTTTGAGAACCTAAACTTGTCTGTTGGATTAACACACAGAATATCTCGTTTTGATTAAATATAGAGAATATAAATCACTTTTGAGTGCCGGGGTATTCGTACATAAAAACTGTTGAAGACTGCTGGAACCGGAAGACCAGCTGACCAGTGGTGGCTGGACCTGAACTGGATTCACTACCTGCACTGTCTGAGACAAGAACCTGAGGCCAGAGATGACCCCTGATGCTTGTGGATACCAGGGTGGCTCCAGGAATACTCACCACATCTCTGCAGCATCTCAGCATCAAGATCACATCTTGATGAGACCACGTTAAAAAAGGAAAAGATTGTAAGGAACCCAAGGCTGCTGAAGAGCGAAAGGTAACTGTCTCCCTGAACCTAAATGATCCCTGTGACTGGCTAGCACTCCGTTATTGCCCGTCCAAGCTAAAAAGAGTGACCATACTAGCAGGGTGGCTAGGAACTGGTCGACAATAACGATTTATTGCATCTTATAGAAATAATTTCCTTACCTTTGAAAAATTATATTTCCCTTGAAAGAGTTTTGTAATTTTGGTGTTTAGTTTAAGATTAAAATACACTATATTTTTATAAATAGGTGTTGGATTTTTATCGTGTCGTGTTTCTTACTTAACTGTTGTTTGGTACTTTCAAATGCTTTACCCTTGTTCCTTTGATTAAGCCTGACTGGTCTACCCAGGACTGAGCTAAGGGTTTTTATTAAAGAAACATAACTGGACCTGATACAGATTGTGACATTATTAAATGTTGAGGTCTCACAACCACACAATATATTAATCCACTTTCCTACAGTATTCCTACATTCCAGCTCCCTTCTATTCTCCAAATTGAGGGAACTGAGTACCTGTAACAGCTGTCCAACAGAGCTTTGTGTGCCTAGTACCTCACAGACACGTAGGCCTCATTTGCTAGTGCACCCTCAAAACACACTTCACTCACGCTCAGTGACTACCTGCAGAGACCGCAGACCTGTTTTTCTCTCCGATTATTTACTGTTTTTTTTTATTCTCCCAGTCTTATTTCTTCAGTTTAGGTAAATTATGCTGCAGTTATAAGTTGTAGATGTCCATGACTACAGTGTATTTTGCTTGAGGGAGCAGTCCTCTTGGGCATGGCTGTGTTGTGTGTACCACGATCTGTAAACTGTCCCTCCGGATATGCCTAGAGTGCATGCATAGTAAAGCGCTGCCTGCCCAGAAAGATAAACTTTCTTTTATCATTAGGGAAATGTCAGGATATGAGCATGGAGGCTTAGCTCCTGGATGTGATGCACAGCATACATGCTGTAGGTGAAGCAGGCGCAAGCATCCTATTAGTGAGGTAGAGTTAGGAATACTGACGGCCTTGTCCTTTCTAAGCTGAAACCACCTTCAATGAGCCTACTCGTGCAAGGCAAGTAGTAGGCAAGTAGTAGGCCAAGTAGGGCAAAAGTACCATAGAAACACATTGCCGAAGCAAATTAACAATACGTTCAGTCGTATCCAGTGATCCGTGTCCACATAAGTGTGTCAGCCCGGTAGTCAAGGGCCCTTCAAGAATGACATTTTTTATTGCTCTGTAGACATCATTACACGATTATATCCATTTTTCCATTAGAAGTCCCAACTGTAGTTGCACCGTGGGATCTGGTTAATTTCTCCTAGACACTCTGCTGCTGGCTCGTTGCATTTAATGATCAAGGCAAATCTCCTTTCCCAAACCTCTGTAAGCAGACCCTGTCTCAGCCTATCTCAGTAGTTCCATCGGAGAATAGAGTTATCTCATCCTGTGTCCAGCCTCTGTCACAGTCCCAGTTTAAGAGGGTCCATCCAGCTCCTGCGTCGTCGTCCTCTGGTCAAGTCCAGCTCCAGCCCAGTACATGGGTTTGTTGAGGAGAAGCCCCTCCGAGACATATTTGAAAAGCTTTGTTACAGGTAATGGAGACCTTCCTCCCCATAGTTTAGGCACGCTATCGTTATTCCCTGCGGTACAGAAAGAAACAAAGGCACCAGCCAAGTCCTCTCCTCTTGTCAGCCATAGGCAGGCTGTAAGGTGATGCACTTCCAGACCCAGCTCTACTCTGGTCCTTGGAGACGCGTTTCCTTCAGCCGGACACTGCACTTCAGCGAAGTCCGTTTTCAAGTAGGGGGACACAACTCTCAGCTGAGTCCCTTCGTCCGCTCCTCAATGGCAACAACAAACTGCAGGCCAACCCCAGACACAAAGCAAGGGCAGTCTTCTCCTGAGTCTCTTCAGCTGTTACTTTTCGGCAGAGATTCCTCTCGATCACGAAGGTAGTCAATTCAGACTGGTCTAATTCCCTGGGGTTTCGGTTGGTGTACTTATACCCCATAAAGGCTTTGATCTCTTTGTGTGAGGGGTCCAGAACCCAGTTCAAACCAGTTCGGGGTGCCCTCGGCCAGGGCCCGTCATCGTCTCTTTGTGCAGGTGTGCCAGGGTCCTCAGACGAACCACAGGATGTGGAGCCAGCTAGAGGGGAGGCAGGCACAGTTCTATTCAGGTCCGGGCGCTACACACCAGACCCTGTCACTCACGATACCCAGACGGTCAATACACACAAAACCGTCCAAGGCACGTGGAATGGGTGAACACGAAAACAGCCACTTTCTAAAGGTGCTGTCCTCAAACATAGAATTAAAAAACCATCCAGCCTAAAAGATGCGTTATCGAATTCCGAGTACAGGGGTGCCAGACTCCGACTCTGTATCTTGCTCCTATGGGAAGATAGGCAGGTAACTATTATACGCAGCCTTCCCCATTCTAACCTATCGGGCAAGATAGCCCCTCGATAGTGAAAAGATCACTTGGTGGCCTTCCACTATCAGGACCCGTCTCCCACACTTAGGAAAGGTCCTGCCTTCCTCACACACTGCACCCTGCCCAGAGGGGTACCTCGGGCCTACTATAGGGGCGACTAATGTGCAAGAGAAGGGAGGGTCAGGCCTGGTGGGTGTTGACACTGACCAGGTTGTCGGTGCAGTCAACAGACTGTGCGTGGGCACAGTGGTGTCCGGCCCAAGACATTATTTTTGCTCTGCTCGTGTGGGTGGCACAACCATTGCTGCAAGCCCACTAGTAGCATTTGAGTTACTAGCCCTGATACAGGTAGTGCACTTTTACTTGGGATCTACGGGTAACACAAATCTGCCAATCATGGATAATCAATCACATACAATTTCTCCAGGGAGAACTCGCACTTTGGCACTGATCAGCAGTGGCAAAGTGCCCGAAGCGTCTAAACCAGCAAAAACGTAATCCGGCACAGTGTCAAAAATACAGGAGGCAGAGGCAAAAAGTTAGGGGTAACCACATCAAAAGATGCCAAGTCTAACAATGTTGCACTTCTCTCCTACTTCTGCTTAGTTTCCCAAAGGGACAAGAGTTCCCGCTTGAATTCCTGGTTCAGTCACATGTTTCAGGGTCAAGGCAAGTTGCAGCTTTCAAACCCTGCAAGACTGCATAGCTAAAGAGTTGCTCTGGGCATCCCGACTATGAGAGAGTGAACAAGTCTAACCTCTTTGATCCTACGGCATTGTTTTTCCGTGTGCATACAAATATGGTGGCAGTCGGAGGACCTGAGAAGGAGGCCAAGTAAAGCCATTGACTTCCTGTTTGAACATAAGATTTTCCAGTCACCAAAGACGTCCTCAAGCATGCAAAACGGGCACCATCACAGACAAACTGTTGCATCCTCCTTTTGGACTTTGTGACAGAGCCCAAAAAGATTAGGTATGTAAGGAGTAAAATGGAGCTCTGACCTTGAATGACTGAAAAGCATTTACTGGCTGGAAAGATGATTACATTCCAGCTTTTACTGTCTTAATGAGTAACAGCTGGAATGCAATCATCTTTCCAGCCAGTAAATGCTTTTCAGTCATTCAAGGTTTACTCCTTGCATACGTAGGGCCTCATTTATGAGGCCCCTTGCGCCACCAGAACGACACTTTTTGTAAAGTTCCGTGGCGCAGGAGCCTGCTCCATATTTACATGGCAGCACTGAGCCACTTTTTTTGGCTTAATGCTACCTCGTAAATATGGCTCCCTTTAACACAGTTTTCTGCATTAAAGGGGCGTGCAATGGGTGTTACTAGGGGTGTTCCCAGCAACATCCATGGCTTTTTCACACTGTCCCAGATTTATGAGAAATCGTAAATCTGAGTCGGAGCAAAAAACGTACACGACCCCAGGGGAGGCATAAGAGAGGCCCAACAAGGAGAAATATCTTTATTTCTCCTTGTTTTTCCTTTTTCTATGTGTGCTGCATTCTGCAACACACATAGAGAGAGGTAAAAGCCTCCTCTGATTGTTTCTGTGCAGGAAGGTTTCCCTTCCTGAACAGTAATGATCATACCCGCAAAGCAGGCACCAATGCACCATGGTGAAAAGGTGCTCTTCGTTGGCGCACGGCAGCCCATTGTGCGCCGGCACAGGAGAAAAGGACAGGAATGCGCCGGATCTTATAGATACAGTGCATTCCTGCCCTTTTCTTTTACCGTAGGGCAGCGCAGCAGGATAATCTGTGGCGCAGCCGACGGTAAAACCTCATAAATGAGGCCCCTTATCTTTCTTGGACTCTGTCACACAGTCGAAAAGGAGGTACTTTGGAGGAACAACCAGCCATCCCCAGATGTTAACAGATTCAAAGGATTTCTGATTACCTCCCAAGGGATCTACCACTCTTCTTGCCACCATCTCAAAAGGCCCATTTCACTCCACTATTACGGTCGGAACCAAATCACCACTGAAGCATCGGTCAATTCAATTATATGGTATAGCTATGATCGAACTTCCAGCCGCCACCTTTGAAGGCATCTCTCTCTTATTCGCCACACCAAAAACCTTAACATGAGTTCTAGAGATTCCTCCTTTTAGAGGAAGTAAAGCTTTACTCACAAGAGGACAATGAAGGGACCATGAGTGCCAAGCGGGTTTCTAGAAGAAGTAGTCAGTCAGGTAAATGATATTTTGCCATTTTCAAAAATATCCCCTTTCGATCTTATAATTTATCCCATTGACATTCCATGATAGGCCAGTGGCGTCACTGGGGTTGGTGTCACCCGGTGCGGGTAACTCATGGTGTCACCCCCTCACGACTTACCGCATGGACCACCTCTGTCGGAAATGTGCGGCGCTAGGTACTGACTTACTCCCTCTAGTTCCTTCTCTCTGTCTAGTTTACTATAGCTCCCTCTCTCCGTCTTACTCCCTCTAGCTCCCTCTGGTTCCCTCTCTCTCTGTCTTACTCCCTCTAGCTCCCTCTCTCTGTCTTGCTCCCTCTAGCTCCCTCTCTTACTCCTTCTAGCTCCATCTCTCTGTCTTACTCCCTCTAGCTCCCTCTCTCTCTGTCTTACTCCCTCTAGCTCCCTCTCTGTCTTACTCCCTCTAGCTCCCGCTCTCTCTCTCTTACTCCCTCTAGCTCCTACTCTCTCTCCTACTCCCTCTAGCTCCCTCTCTCTCTCTTACTCCCTCTAGCTCCCTCTCTTTCTTGCTCCCTCTAGATCCCTCTCTCTGTTTTACTCCCTCTAGCTCCCTCTCTCTCTCTGTCTTGCTCCCTCTAGCTCCCTCTCTCTGTCTTACTCCCTCTAGCTTCCTCTCTCTCTGTCTTACTCCCTCTAGCCCCCTCTCTCTTACTCCCTCTAGCTCCCTCTCTCTCTCTTACTCCCTCTAGCCCCTCTCTCTCTGCCTTGCTCCCTCTAGCTCTCTCTCTCTGTCTTACTCCTTCTAGCTCCCTCTCACTCTGTCTTGCTCCCTCTAGCTCCCTCTCTCTCTCTCTTACTCCCTCTAGCTCCCTCTCTCTGTCAAGCGCCCTCTAGCTCACTCTCTCTGTCTTACTCCCTCTAGCTCCCTCTCTCTGTCTAGCTCCCTCTCTCTCTGTCTTGCTCCCTCTGTCTCCCTCTCTCTGTCTTACTCCCTCTAGCTCCCTCTCTCTGTCTTACTCCCTCTAGCTCCCTCTCTCTCTCTGTCTTACTCCCTCTAGCTCCCTCTCTCTGTCTAGCTCCCTCTCTCTCTCTCTTACTCCCTCTAGCTCCCTCTCCCTCTGTCTTGCTCCCTCTAGCTCCCTCTCTCTCTATCTTAATCCCTCTAGCTCCCCCTCTCTGTCTAGCTCCCTCTCTCCCTGTCTTACTCCCTCTAGCTCCCTCTCTCTCTGTCTTTCTCACTCTAGCTCCCTCTCTCTCTCTGTCTTACTCCCTCTAGCTCCCTCTCTCTCTGTCTTACTCCCTCTAGCTCCCTCTCTCTCTCTGTCTTACTCTCTCTAGCTCCCTCTCTCTGTCTTACTCCCTCTAGCTCCCTCTCTCTCTGTCTTGCTCTCTCTAGCTCCCTCTCTCTGTCTTGCTCCCTCTCTCTCTGTCTTGCTCCCTCTCTCGTATTCCCTCTAGCTCCCTCTCTCTCTGTCTTACTCCCTCTAGCTCCCTCTCTCTGTCTAGCTCCCTCTCTCTCTGTCTTACTTCCTCTAGCTACCTCTGTCTCCCTCTCTCTGTCTTACTCCCTCTAGCTCCCTCTCTCTCTGTCTTTCTCACTCTAGCTCCCTCTCTCTCTCTGTCTTACTCCCTCTAGCTCCCTCTCTCTGTCTAGCTCCCTCTCTCTCTCTCTTACTCCCTCTAGCTCCCTCTCCCTCTGTCTTGCTCCCTCTAGCTCCCTCTCTCTCTATCTTAATCCCTCTAGCTCCCCCTCTCTGTCTAGCTCCCTCTCTCTCTCTCTTACTCCCTCTAGCTCCCTCTCTCTCTGTCTTACTCCCTCTAGCTCCCTCTCTCTCTCTCTGTCTTACTCTCTCTAGCTCCCTCTCTCGGTCTTACTCCCTCTAGCTCCCTCTCTCTCTGTCTTACTCTCTCTAGCTCCCTCTCTCTGTCTTACTCCCTCTAGCTCCCTCTCTCTCTCTGTCATGCTCCCTCTAGCTCCCTCTCTCGTATTCCCTCTAGCTACCTCTCTCTCTGTCTTGATCCCTCTAGCTCCCTCTCTCTCTATCTTACTCCCTTCTAGCTCCCTCTCTCTGTCTTACTCCCTCTAGCTCCCTCTCTCTCTGTCTTGCTCCCTCTAGCTCCCTCTCTCTTATTCCCTCTAGCTCCCTCTCTCTCTGTCTTGCTCCCTCTAGCTCTCTCTCTCTCTATCTTACTCCCTCTAGCTCCCTCTCTCTGTCTAGCTCCCTCTCTCTCTGTCTTACTTCCTCTAGCTACCTCTGTCTCCCTCTCTCCGTCTTACTCACTCTAGCTCTCTTTCTCTCTGTCTTACTCCCTGTAGCTCTCTCTCTCTCTGTCTTCAGTCTTACTCCCTTTATCTCCCTCTCTCTCGGTCTTACTCTCTCTAGCTCCCTCTGTCTCCCTCTCTCTCTTTGTTACTCCCTCTTGCTCCCTCTCTCTCTGTCTTGCTCTCTCTAGCTCCCTCTCTCTGTATTACTCCCTCTAGCGCCCTCTGTCTCCCTCTCTCTCTTACTCCATCTGTCTTCCCTGGGTTTTTATAAACAAGAGTGCGAGCAACAGGTGGCACTGTAGTGAAGAGCAAGCTGAAATTATTTCCATTGACAACTGCAATGGCTACTAATGGCCAAAGACCAGCTGCATGTTCACCCTGAGATTTTGGCCACCTACTGTGTAGCTGCCCACCTACCAGCACCATGCAAGCACATTTCAAAGTGGTGTACTTTGTTAAGACAATGTTTTAAGTGCTTCTATGGTGTTTAAATGAATGCCACATATTGTGGAGTTTTTACTCTGCAAATGTTTTCTTGGCACCAATTAACTCTACTCAAACACAGTTCAAAAGCATCAAATAGGGAATTACTTACACTGGCTATTTCTGCGAGGCCTGGGAATAATATCAATCATGCTGGAGTAATCAGACTAATTTAAATTCTGCAACACTTTTTAAGGAGAAATTACCAAAAATAACTAGATTACGCCACTTACGGAATTAAGAGTAATTTAGGGGGGGATCCTTAGGTGACAGCACATTTAGAGAATGTGAGCAGCTGCTTGCACCGCAGTTTATGTTCTGTTGCATTTATTGCTATTTTCTCAGCGAAAAATACCCCCTTGCATCCATTTTGTAAGTGATGGTGCATTTTGTGCTAAGAAACTGGCGCTAAATGCCTTGAGTCCTTTGGGGGGAAAATCTTTCTCCACTTTCACATTTTCAAATGGTAGCTCACATTGTAATTAATGTTCTGTTGCAGTTAGTTCTATTTTTAGAGAAAAATGCATCCTCGCGTGCATTTTGAAGGTGAGTGGGTATTTGTGCCTAAAGAAAATGGTGCTAAATTCTAAATTACACTTATGTGATTCTGTGTAATCTCGCTGAATTTTTAGGTAATTCGGAAAGATTACGCTACACAGAATAATGTGAGTTACGCCAACCCCTAATTTCTACATACTTTATCATAGTTACTGAATTCCTTGACAATTGTCCTTCTACAGTGGCCTTGGAATTTTGTAGCTGTGCTAGTATTTTGAAAGTTTTCTCTTCCTTAAACTCTGACACTGCTGGGTGAAGACTGGTGGGTTGGGAGGTCAGTGAATAGATGGTAGAGAGTATTCTGCAATTTTTCTCTGACAGCTGTAGTAAGGCGAAAATGTGGGGCAATAACCAGTTCTGGACTGCAGGCTAGCCAACTTTCTCCCAGGTATATTACCTTTATAGTGGGCACGAATGCTGTGGACCATCAACACCTGGCTGGATCAATCAGGGGTGATTTTATAATGAACATTTGTCTCTCTTGTTTCTTGGATTACCGTTGGGCATTCCCTTATACTTGTGGTCACATTTAAGATCCTGGATGACACTGGCCATGGGTAACAAAGCGTGGCCTACATTCTGAAGGAAACCCACTGGCTCCACTTTTAGGTCAGCACTATCTTCAAAACCAGCTGCATCATAACAAGCACCTATGCATATCTCGATAACAAGCGCTCCGTCTCTGGAAACTCTCTGCACATCCGCAACTAGGGCACCATCATACTGAAAGTAAAGAAGTGGAGAGGAAAAAAACAGCCTGTGTTGATCGATCCATGCACTTCGGATATAGAAATACATTCCATATCAATCAAGATCTCCTCAGCTCTGCTTTCATTTTAGTAAAGCCCTGTCTACCCAACATACACGTTTGTCTGGGTCGATTTAAAGATTTCATCTCTTCGTGATTCTATCACACACAAAAAACAACATTACATTAAAATCCCTGCACCTTCAAAGTTACAATGTTTGAAACGTAGGCATCTGAAAAGCACACAACGCTGCATTTACATCCGAGGTAGTAATACAATCTGGAGAGGGAGGCCTGGCCATGGTTATTGACATTAAGTGAATGTTTCTATTGAAATTACCAAAGTGTTGACATTTTACCTATCATCATAACTGGAATTACATTTTTCTGCACATAACTGGCGCTAAACACCACTACATAATAACCCGCCTGCCCGGGCAGACTCCCCACAAAAACGCAGAGGGCTGCCTTCCATTCCATGGGCGTTTTAGGAATAGTAGTCGTATAGAATGTGGACTGTACAAGTGATGTACGGAATCCACCTGAACGGTCTGTTTGATTAAACAATATTCTACAAAATATGTTGCCTTTGAATTGTCTTTACATAAATGTAACTTTTAATCTTCATTAAGGAGCCTTGCCTTTAACTTCGTGGGGGTCGAGTCTCTGGCAAAGCAAAGTTTAAAACATGAGGCTTTTTAGTTAGTTTCTTTTTCTTCATGTCCATGCATAATTAAAATTGGACAGGAGTACATCCGGAATACAGAAGGTGAGGCTAGACAAGACAAGTAGCGGTAATGCTGGTGGAGAAGGGAATACACACGGAGAGAACCACAGAATCCTAAACCCAGGTCTGGGGAGGGGGCAGATTTTCCTCATGTGTGGCAATCAACTCGTTGGACACCGCCCACACTAAACACAGCATCTGCAAATACATCGGAGAACTTCTTAACTTCCTAACAGAAAAGGTCAATGGGTGGACGGCTCTGAGATTTACTCCAGCAAGACAATCATGCCCTCCCACCGAACACATGTAGCTCCTTCCACCGGCGCCCTGACATCCAGCACACAATGCTGAGGCCTACTTCCCCCTGTTGAAGTAACCCCCAACGACCCTATTCTCCCCATTATAAAGAGCAGCCAGGGGCATGACGCACAATTCAAGTCTGTGACCCCCGTCTACCCACCATTTCTCAGTCGAGACAGTTGCCCAGACAGACTGCCAAATAAAAGTGCAGTGGAGCTCTTAGAGAAGCCCCTAACAAGCCAGGAGCGCTAGCGGCCCCCTGTCCTGAGCCCTATGCCACAGCCGTAAAACAATCTGTCACAATAAATATACTCGCATCTCATTCCCTGCCAGATATTGCTATGAATCTGTCTTGGTCCCAGCGCAGGACTTTTGTTCTCCCCGCCCGTGACTTTGACCTCATTTAAATTATGAATTTAAATCCGATAGACTGCCCCACTTACCCTGCTGCTCTCCCTGGCTGGATGATTAATTAGCGTTGGCCAGAGCTCCCCCAGTACCACTTTAAGGATGAAGAGCTCCCACAGACGTGGAGACAACTGCGCGCCGGGCACCATTTAATTTAAAAAGAGACTGTGTGAGGTGCAACGACGGCGAGCGTAACCACGTAAGTGACGTAACCCGTCACATCCAAGCAAAACTGATGTATTGTGTGTTCTGGCTGCGGAGGGGGGCCCTGGAGCGCTGGGGGCCCCCCCCCCCGCAACTCGTGGGCTGCGGGGGCCTGTGTTATGCCGGTGGCGACAGTAAAGGTGAGAGCAGACTCGAGGCTGCAGTGCAGATTGGTGTCACCCCTAGTGTTGGTGTCACCCGGTGCGGTCCGCACCCCCCTAGTGATGTCATAGGCAGATCAGCAACCTCAATGCCGGTGCCATCTGAAAAGAGCTTGAAACAAAGGTCATTGGGAAAGAAGCCTCTGAAATCCGCCAATATCTTGACTTGGAGTAAGCCAGAAATAGGAAGCAATTAAAACTTCTAGCCCCACCAACCTCACCCCACCCCATATTCCCATGACAGAAGCATGTATCAAGTAAACCCCTAGGACCTGGCCCACCTAGCAGTGGAAAAGGAACAGGTGTAAATATTCCACATGGCTAAGAGCGGCCACAAAACGGTCCAAAAACCATATAGGGCATTAACCTAGAAGTAGAAGTCCGCCGTTGGGTGTGCAAGTAAGGGACACATAATCGTTGCCAAGACAATTCTGTGTGGATTATGAAGGGTTCTAACGTAGGTCTTAAGGCTCATGTTTCAGTTCTTTAAGTATTACCAGTTACATTTTTCTATACCATCAGGCAATCCGACTACAGTGTAAAAGGTTGTGGATTGGGGTGAATAATGTGATTTGCCAATGTATCATAACTGTGTGCTGATGATCCTGTATGTTGGAAACTTAATAAAGGTGGTTCAAGAGCAAAAAATGGCGATTTCTCCCCAACTTTTGACTGCTTCCTAGAAGCACTCGCTGTTAAGCCTGAAGTAAGGACAACATGTATGAAAAACGATGAGATGAAGAAAAATTAGCAGGTTAAGGGAACTATGGTACAAAATGAAAGGAAAATAAAGGCTGTGTGAGAGGAAGTTAAGTTTCGAGGGCCTGAGAAGGAGCGGCCACCAGGATGAACTGAACCCTCCCCCCAAACCACTATTGCGTCTGTGCTGGGATCTCTGGAGTTGGACCAGTGATGTTTCTTGCTCCTCTGCCTCTACAACTCTTTCACAGTGTCTTACAGTATGTAGACATGGTCCAATACTTCAGGGACTCTTTTGCAATATTACATTGGCCCTAAAGGAGCAGGGTTATATTCACCTGGTTTAAGATCCAGAGCAGCACCGAAGTTTGGAGATTGTTTGCAAAATTACGTCTGTAAATGGTGAGCAATCGTGAGGCCCAGCAGAAGAAAACAGTGTTACAAACGCTATTCGCGCTGTTTACCAATTCATAAAGAGAAGTGCTGTTCTTGTTTTGGATACACACTTTGATCACTATTATCACGTGTGTGTCGCCTAAAAGAGAGCACTGAGTCCGTTTTCGCACCTTTACCCACTGCACCATTGTTAATAAGTTTGGTATTCCTTTTTAGTATTTTTTTCGTTTGTTACAAATAAACAACCATTGGTTATTTAAGTTTGCCGATAATGTGTGTCTAGGGACCACTGTTCTGAAATACTATGACACATTTGAGGACATGGCAAGCATTAGATATTAACATCTGTGCTAGATTTACGGCACTGTCTACCATCCCGGTTTCCGGCGGCAGGGTAGGACGCAGACGGAGCCCCCTTGGACGCCGGTGAGTAGATATTCGTTGTTTCCAGGCTTGGACACCCAGGATGTCTAGGACTATAACGGAGGTGAGTCGACATTGCGCGGGCTACTTGGGGTACCGGATTTACAATTGGCACTCCCCCCCTCGTGACCATTAACCCCCGTGCTCTTCTCTCTCTGTATACCGGCCGACACGGCTGTTGGTGTGACTCGTTGGTGGGCATTTGAGACACGTTCTTGCGTCAACACTCCCACCAACGTTTACTCTACACAGTGGTAGTGCCCATGTATACTTGGTTTACACAGGATCAAGGTTGGGCTAAAGGAGCTAGGCCAATACCTCCTGGATCTTTTGCTCTTTGCTTACTACTCACTGAAGGGTCCAGCCACCTAGCCATTTTCTGGTTTGTGTAACATTACGTTTTTTGCTACATCCAGTTGCTTTTCTTTCAACTTACACAGGACCCACATTGGTGTCCATTTTGACCGCTGGATACTGTTGTAGTCATCACTAGACAACAGTAGAGGTGAGCTAGGTTCCTGTCTTGGCCGTTTTGTTAGTTTTAACTGCTCTATTTGGATGCCTCCATCTTGAGCCCTTGATTTTAAAATGTACCTTCTGTGCATGAGAGTCCTTACCTTACCTTTTAATCTTATTCTTACCCATCTCACGGTGGTGTGTCTGTGAGTGTGACTATATTATTCACCTAGCACATGTGCCATTACGGCACCTTAAGAAAAGGTCTATGAGATATGCGTCATGTACAGTGGTTGCATTCCTCTATAAACACAATTTCCTTTTCTTTTTGGTTGCAGATTATTGACCTGGGAATGTGGTATGTAGTTTTTCACTTACCACGTTGTGTAGATAGCGTTCACTTTGGTCCTGAAGAAGTGCCCAGATCCTCCTGACACTCATGGCACGAAGCATGTTGACTGACCGAGAGTAGGACACATACAGCTAGATACATTGCCTCTAGTTCACTGCCACTCTCTATACTTTTAATCAGGCAGTTTACCTTTTGAATAAATGACTGCTAGGACTAACTGACCTGTTTTAACTCACTTCCCTCCCACATCTACACACACTAGGCCCCTCACCCCACTGCACCCAACGGCAGGAACAAAAGATACCTGCCAAAGAGCCCCGTACTGGGTGCCCGTCAGGTATTACAGCCCCGACCTGACGAGGGGCAAGCTCATATGATGAAGCATGACACCTAGCTTGCTTGGTGTGTGAGAGCCCTAGTTCCGAAAAGGGGAATTCCCCTTCCTTTCTCTTCAGTGTGGGGCTACTCATGGCTCATCCCCACCTTTAGTATATCCCTGCTCCTTCACTTGGACTCAGAGGAACTCCATACCCTTCTTGTGTACAGATTTGTCGGGGCTCGTATGTTCATCCTCTTTAAATTTGCATGCTGTCCCTCTCTTTAGAATCATAGTTAGCACGGGTCACGCCCGTGGAACATTTGCTTAGGTTACCAGCGGATAACGGTTGGATCCCAGCTGGCCCTCTCTCTCTAGCACATTTTATTCCCCGTGGATAACCATCACGGTCTAAGCTTCGGTGACAAGGCAGTAACAGACATCTTAGACAGAACCCCTTCCCTTTTGGGAACTGATGATAGCTCAGCTTGTGGCACACAATCTGATGATTGAAATTCTCTAACATCGCTAAAAAGGGAGTGGTTGAAGTTAACCCTCCATGGCGCCCTCATGAGAGAATACCTGCGGGCCAATATCGCCCCCTCTGGCTTGATTGTCAATAATTTCCCGAGACTGTTTTTGGACGATGCAACTTTTGAATAGGAATGGTCCCTAGTCGCGTGGAAATGCACTAGGGACTGGCTTGTGTTAATTATTATCACAGCTAGAAGGTTTGCAGATGCACTCCTAGTCAGGATCCAAATTGCAGAAGGAGCACTCAAAACAACTGTACAAATCACAGCCTATAAAGCCAGACTCGCGGAAATCAACTCTTAGATCTCTGACAATAAGGACTATTTAATGAAGCAAAAAATAACAAAGCTCCAAAAGGACATGCAGAAATTCAAAAAAGAAAAAGTGTACCCTTACCTCAAAGCTGACTATACATCAGCTAAAATGAGCTACTCATCCGATGACAACACAGGCAGGAGAGGCTCAACTGATAGCGACTCTAGTACCGGGAGTTGGGGGAGTCACAATTCAAGGAGGACTCAACGCCCTAATCAGTACTACAACGTACCATCCTAAGAAGGGACCACCAATCTATCAGGGTCCCCCGCCTCCCTTTCTGGCAGTTCCCTCCATACCAACATAGCCCGCCACAATTCATCCACAATAGCAACCCCCCTTTTTTAGACAGAGGCTGGGAAGAGGAAGAGTGCGCAACAGAAGAGGATCTCAGAAACAGGTCCAATGGCAAGATCAACCAGCCAACAGTATTGAAACCCGGAGCAAAACACGAGGCAAGATGAACTAGTAGTTAATCTCTCACACTGAATCCTCACAGAACCAGAGAAAAGAGTGCTAGAGATAGGCTTAGGTTTTATCCCCACACCCAGGGTGGACAAGTTCAGAGACCACTGTGAGGTGCAAAATCTGTTCCGAAAGATACGATTAAAATCTTACTTTCAAGACAGACCCTTAAATGAACAGGACAACTCAGGGTTAAGAAACCCATCCTCCTTTACACCTAATAACAGCATGGTCCTTATAGAGGTCCTGGTCTTTGAGAAAGCAGTACATAAGGAACTAGCCTTGCCTCACAGTCAGACCACTTTTCACAACCTCTCCAATGTAGAGTTGAAAACAGCGACTAATCTCTCAGAAGACACGACTATTATAATCAAACAGGTGGATAAAGGTGAAGCCACTGTAGTCCAGTCCACTGCAGACTACGATGCAGAATGCAATCGTCAATTTTCAAATGACAGATACTATAACCCATCATAGTTGATCCCACCACCCGCTTGACCGCCATCATCTCTACATTGGTGTACGAGGCTAAGTCTAATGGTGGATCAGTTATAAGGAAGTGGACTTTCTAATCACCAAGGAACCGAGGATACCATACTTCTATACCCTACCAAAAATACATAAGGGCAGCACCCCGGTTCCTGGCCTCCCAATAGTCTCTGGTATAGGCTCACTACTTGAGCCACTCTCCAAATTCTGTGACCACTTCCTACAGCCAATAGTGAGAGAGACTCCTTCATTTGTGAGAGACACCACAGATATCCTGAGGATCATTAAAGAGACACAAAACACTGATGAAATAGACCTCCAAGTCACACATGATTTGGAGGCTCTATATGCCAACATTCCGCAGAGAGCTACCTTGTCAGTTGTGGAGGTTTCACTGAATGCTTTGGAGTGGTCCTCACCGACTCCTGTATCTTTCATCATGGAGTGCGCTACTGTCAAGACCCCAGGTGCTCCTCAGGATCTGGCCGATGCTCAAAGGGGTCCACCTCCCGACATCCGGAGAAGTGTGGCTCAGGGGTTAGCGGCAGCAGACCCGGAAGCTGAGATCGGTCCTGGACCAGGGTTCAATTCCCCGCCTCGGCGGGTCTTGGGCTAAAAATTCCACGGACTCGATAATTCTCGGCCCGGTGCCTCCTCGACTCACGGGTTCACACTCTGCGACTCTGGGCAATAGCTTGCTTAATCTCCACAATGGCCCCTCGCGGCGGGATGCCTGACTTTCACCTTGTGGATACCCTGCTATCTCACAGGGGAATACCAGGAAGGGTTCCCTAAGGAAGCGCCGGGAAACCCACTGCGGGTAGCTGTGCGCTATATAAGCTCAACTACATTTACATTTACATCCGCAAACTCCAACAATAAAACATCCAGAGTATTGAGGCGATCAGGCGATCAGGCGAGGGATAGGGATAGGGAAGGTGCAGCGGGGGAATAGGGATACTTGCAAGACAAGAGACATACAATTACTGTTCAGTAAACAGTCTGGCTACTCTCATATGTTCTTGTGAGGAGGGACTCACCGAGGTAGATCCTTGGGTGCTCTATACCCGATATTCATTGGAGAATAAAGTATGTCGGACCGGCATCGGGAGTTCCAATCCTACGTCTGAAACTCCATGCCGTCTTTCCATGTCCATGCAGAGAGCCGGAAGTCAGGACCCGGAAGGGGTTGGAAGTAACCCAGGAAGTGAAGACACTGCTCCAATGAAAAGCCATGTTCAGGACAGGAAGGGCGGGCAGTCTTGGAGAGTGGAATCGGAGGAGAGGACGCCAGGAGAAGAAACGGAGAACTCTCGACGTGACGAACCCAGCGGGACGGAGCCCCTGCGAGAAGTCGGCACTGAAGAGGAACCGGACGAGTCGTGGTGTGAGGACTGGTGGAGTCCCCCGGAGGATGCTGGAGAGCGGCCGTGACTCTGGAGAGTTACGCCAGGGCCAGTGAGTGGGGTGTTACGGGAATCGGAACGGGGAAGCAGTAACTGGGAGGCACTGGGAGGTGACAACACGCGACGGTGTGAAGCGTAAAGCGCGATCCTAATTACAGTTCTTGGCCGTAGTTCATATCCTGATTTCAAGTGCGTATCCTGGTGTGTGTATTGTAACTGATACCGGACGTTGTTTAGAGATTCCTGGGTGGAAGCTGATTTGGTGATTAAATACTCGGGTTACTGGTTAGGTTATGATTGGTGGTTATATACTCGAGTTACTGACTATGATTTGTGATTGAAAACTCGATTACGCATCCCAATAGGGTGTGTTGATCAAGATACCTCTTATTTCCAGCATTAACAGTACGGTGTTATCAACCCTTTTTGTTAAAGCACGTGACCCAAGCACGACCCTAAAAAACAACCTAGAAACAAGCACTATCGGGTGTGGTGTCGGTTTATGATCCTTATAGACACGTAAAGTAACATTCTGACGGCCCCTTTCTTTCTACCTCTTTTATGAGCCTCCGGGCTGATCCTGTGGACTCCGATGAAGAGGAGCATGGAAGTACATCTCTAACTGCCCTACTTCAAGAGGAAGAAACGTCAGAAGAAACATATAGTTACTCATGGACATTTGTAGCCCCTGAACCCAAACCAATTGTTAATAAACAACCTATTCGCACATATCTTCAGCCTCCACGCCTGTTTATCCGACCTGCGCTCCCACAGTTCTCACTAGTATTGTTCCACATACCTTGAATAACTCTTTACTATAAGCAATGGTGATCTTCACGATCTACTGTTTTTTTTTGTCGTAACAGGCTGCCTCTCTTATCGTGGAACAACCTGGACTGATGCCTATGAAATACAAACACAATTCGCTCATCCTGAACCATTCAAAGGAGCCACCATAAAACACCAGAGTACACGCTTCCTCAAACATACCCTATGTCATGCACCAGCACCATACAGCTGAAAAAATAGCCAAAACCCCAAAAGGTAAAAAATAGTCCTAGATTCAAGGTACGTAATCCCAGACAGCAGTATTCTGTTGACTTCACAGAAGATGCTGAACGCCACACACAGTTAGGAAAAAGAAACGAAACAATACGGAGTATTCAAAGTAGAACAAGGAACAGTTCCAGGACATTTTTTCAACCCTCCAGAGGATTCAGAACAGAAGTGCACCCAGTACCTCTTAGTTGTAGATATTCCACGAGTACATCCCGGAAGCACTCGGAGCACAAGGTTCCCTTATAAATCCGCAGGCATGGCAAACCTGCAAGGGAATCCCGCACTCGACGTTTGTCCGAACTTATGACTGGAAAAACACCGTACTAGGTTTCAGCAGCCGCCGAAAACCTATGCTGATGGAAGGAGAGGATTCTCCCCCCTCACGGAATTGAGGTCTCCCGTTGCAGCCGCAACCGAGAGAGAAAACAAGATGCCCCCACAGTGTCTCGCAGCCTCAGCGGGACGCCAGTCTAGTTCACTCCGGGCCAAAGAGGAAAAACCGGAAACACCAGGAGCTGGGATCCCGCGTCTCAGCCGTGAGACCCACGGAACTTTCAGAAACAATCCACAGAGTAACGGAGCAGCTGATCTGCTACGGTACCATTCAGGAACTTCACCAAATCACGTACAACCCTTCTCCGTGAACGTGATGCCTTTATAGAGCCCGCCTTCTGGAAAGATGGAATTCTGGGAGTTGTAGTGCGGTACGGACTAGGTAGGCGCAGGGCTGCTTCAGATCCTGACAGTACGTCCTCCTCCCAAGCGCCTCCTAGAACCTGGTTTCCCTGGATTGCGGGCATAGAACGAACGCACCGCTCTAGGGGCATTAACACCGGACTGGGTTCCCCTGAGTTATCCTTCGACGAATACCCCTTCCAAGATATGAGGTACCAGAGGCGGCCTCGCCGGAACCTAGAATCCAAAATGCAGCGAACCTCATATTTCAGCTGACCATCCCTCGCAACTGGTGGTGCAGCCAGACAACGTGCCCCTCTTGACGGCTTCAGCAGACTACAATTGAACACCGGGTGGATCCTCATAGAGACCCGCAGCTTCAGTTTGTACGCCACAGGTTTAACCTGGCGCAGGACGATGTACGGCCCTATGTATCGAGGCTTGAAGATGCTGCGATAACGAAACCGGATGTTCTTCGTGGAAAGCCACACACGATCCCCCACCTGGTACATTGGTCCAGCCTGTCGATGTTGATCTGCCCATGATTTGTAGGACAGCTTGGCCCGAGTCAGTTCAGCCTGTATCCGTTTGTGTATCTCCACCAGGGCTTCCACTTGAGCAAACACGGTGGGGTGATTCTGCACCTCACTCGGTATAGTTAGAGGTAGGGTGTTGGCATGATATCCAGTGTTAGCTCTAAAAGGTGTTTCTTTGATAGAGCTATGCTAGGTGTTATTATAAGAGAGTCCGCCAACCACAGCAAAGACACCCATGACTCTGCTGCTTCCTTCGCATAGCATCTCAGGATTTTTTTCAGTGTCTGAATTAGTCTCTCGGTTTGCCCATCTGTCTGCGGATGGAAACTGGTGGAGAGGGCTGCCTCCACTTGAAGAGCCTTGCACCAGGTACGCCAGAACCTGGCAATGAACTGAGGTCCTCTGTCAGAGACGATGATTCTAGGGAGACCATGCAACCGAACCACTTGTTCTAACAGCATCTGTGCTGTCTGGCTTGCTGTAGGTAGATTTTTACAGGGAAGGAAATGACCCATTTTAGTCAAACTATCCACGACTACCAATATGGCATTACACCCTTGATGCATGGGTAAACCTAGGACGAAATCAACACTGATGGTTTGCCAGGGACTCGAATGAGTAGGCAGCGGCATCAATGTCCCTTTGCTTCTGCTGTTATCCCCCTTAGATCTGGCACAGGTTTCGCATTGGGATACCCAAAGTTTCACATCTTTTCCCATCGTCTCCCACCAGAAATAGTGCTGCACCAGTCGAAGCGTTTTCTTGCAGCCTGAATGACCCACCAGCACTGCGTTATTACACCAATTGAATGCTTTCAACCGGATGTCATGCTGCGGCAAATACAGTCTCTTATTATGCAGGGGTACACCATGTTGAAGGGTTTGTTGCTTTTTTTTTGAGTGGCCCACTCTCGCCACTGATCCAGGGACCTGTGGTTCTTCACTTGGTCGAGGAATTGATCCACCGTAACCACACAAAAGACTCGATCAGGAGGCACAATCGCCTCCGGGAGGTACTGTCGTGGCATATCGTCTTCGCTTTGCCTAGACAGAAAGTCAGCCGTTTTGTTATCTGAGCCTGGACGGAATGTTATCAAAAAATCGTATTCGGCGAAGAACAGTGTCCAACATATCTGTCTCTGGGATAAGTGCCGAGCTATGGGGTGTCTAGCCCCCCATAGATATTGTCTCCATTCCTGGAAGGCTGACTTGATAGCCAACAACTCTTTCTTTGCCATTGTATAGTTGACCTCAGCCGTATTCAATTTCTTGGACAGAAATGCTACACAATGTAACTGCCCGGTCTCCCTATCCCTTTGGGATAGCACCGCTCCAACAGCCACATCTGACGCATCTGCCTCCACGATGAAAGGGATATCAACTTGAGGATGTCGTAGTATGGGTGCAGAACAGAAAGCTTTCTTGAGAAGAACAAATGCTTCCATGGCTTCAGGTGTCCATAAAAAAGGGACTCCTTTCCTCAACAGTCTGGTTACCGGTGCGGCCAACTGGGAAAAATGAGAGATGAACCTCCGATAATAGCTGGAGAATCCTAAAAAACATTGCACCTCTCTCACATTCCTGGGAACAGGCCACTCTTGCACCGCTTCCACCTTTCTCTCAGCCATACTAAATCCTTGAGGACTCAAGATGAGTCCTAGAAACTCAACCTTAGTTATGCTGAATTCTCATTTGCTTAGCTTACAAAACAAGCTGTTCTCTTGCAGTCGTTTGAGGATCATAATCACATGTTCAGTGTGTTGTTCAGGGGAAACTGAATAGACCAGTATATTTTCTATATATACAATCGCTATGCGGTCAAGGTAATCTTTTAACACGTCATTGAAAAAATACTGGAATGCCGCTGGGGCGTTGCACAACCCGAACGACATTACCAGGTATTCATACAACCCATATCGTGTCTTGAACGCCGTTTTCCACTCATCCCCTTTACGTATGCGCACCAAATGGTAGGCTCCTCTAAGATCGAGACAGGTGTAACCGTAGCCTCTCTCACCTGGTCCAGCAACACGGGGATGAGCGGAAGCGGATACCTGTTCCTCACGGTATTTTTGTTCAAGACGCGATAATCGATGCAAGTCCTCAATTCTCCATTGACCTTAGCTGTGAAGAAGAGAGGAGATGCTGCTGGTGAGCGAGAGGGCCGAATGAACCCTATAGCACTGAAAGGGTCCCAATATTCCTGCAGGTGTTTAGTTTCGGTTTCGGACAGTACATACAGTCTACATGAAGGAGTGACTGCTCCATCTACCAAGCCAATGTGGCAATCATAGTCGCGATGTGGCGGTAATACTTCGACTTTTACCTCACTGAACACCTCATGATACAAAACATACTCGGGCGGAAGGTCAACAGATTTCTCCGCTGCTGTAGCTACCTGGTGGGCATGAGCTAGGGCCAAGGCGATTGAATGATGGTCTTTAATGCAATGGGACAAACATTCCATGGATTGAAAACAAATGGTTTTTCATCTTGGACTGTGTTGCCATGACCATGACATTGTAAACACAACAATGGGAGTTTTGGGATCCAAGGGAATAGAGTTTAGAGACCAGCGAAGAGAAATTTCCCCTTTATCACATATGCTAATAACAACCTATCTCTTCAGGTCTTAGTAATATATATGTGTAATGAGCCTTTAAGGGATCAGAAAAAAGATGAGTGTGTTCTACATTTAATCAACTATCATTTTCAATGCTCATATTGTCATGTTAAATCCTATTGGGAATTCATCCCTTAAGGACAAGAACCCTCACTCATCCTTGGGTGACATGCTTCATCATTTGGGTTCCTCCTTACCAGTAAGAAAACCTAGTCTCACTGGGAGCTACGACTTCTCAGGTATTAATGAAGGAGTCAGAGATGTTTTATTGGTGTTATAGTAGGTAGGAAATACGTCCCAAATGAGAGCTAGTGGGGTGGTTGCAGTGCAGTAGAAAGTGATTAAACTAATTGTGTCAAAAAAGGGGGTATTAAAACTGTCTAGATCAATGCACTAAACAATTTTATTCACGTGCTTAATCGGACAGGATTTAAAACAAAGCAATAAAGTAGTATGGATTTAAAACTACTTAGGGTCAACATGTTTCAGCCATATGATCCAATGGTATCGGTGGCTTTCTTCAGGACCTATAATTTGATGTTAGTTTGCTACTGCTTATAAATGTATACAAAACACAAAATAAGTGATACATTTTGTATACTAAACCAGTATTCCTGTGGCGTGATACCTGGTAATACCGCGTTTATCTAAAAATAAGAGAAAGAAGAAATATATACAAACACTCAAAACTAATCCCTTAATATACAGTGCTCTAATTTTGACATTTATCCATTGTCAATTATTGTTGAAGGTTTCAACATTCATGTACCACTTACCCTCATAAGTAGGATAATAGACCTCACCTCAAACCTGGCAGGCCGCTCAGGGAAGGAGGCCCCGCACTGCGGAAAAAATAGAAGTAGTAAGCTCTTCTAATGTGTCATTTAAAGTGCTAAAGTGAAACATCACTGCTGTAAACTACCAGGAGGCACCCAGACAATGCAACAGGGTAGAAGGCTTTCCTTATCAACATTTTGGAAGGGGAATTGATGTCTACCTTAAAGGGTCACATTACCTTTAGGCAACAACTATTTCTCTAATCTTATCATATATTTAACCTCAAAACATGGGGGTATAGATATATCAGTACATCCTCTATTGCATGTCATGTCAGTGTGAAGAAAAAGGCTCACAGCAAATCATTAATAACTCCCATACTAGATACTTTGATGGTCTGTCTCATAAATCTATATGGGTATCCAAAATTGTTTATCAAAGGATATTTACAGTTTATCCAAGAATGCCAATGAATCTGTGATGTATTATAACACAGATTTTAGACCATAAATGTACGGTATAAAGGTCTCTTAGTCCAGGAACCTTACCTCTCCGTCGGTACCTCGTTGCGAATATAGTCTGCCCCGGGAGGTAAGGTACTGACTGGTGGGGGCCTTCTCTTAGAGTGTTATGTGACCTCATATTGAGGTGCCTCAATAATATTGAACATGATGTCTTCTACATGATCTTGGGGTTCCCCTTGAAGAATCAGTTCTACTGCCTCCGTGTGTTCAGTTATTGGGCCCGATTTTAGAGGAGTGCCATCCACTGCCAGTACAGGTTCTGGCTGGTTACTAGGCACTCTTGTCAACCCCAACCGATGAACCAGACCATGATCGATAAAGTTTACCGTGGCCCCGGAATCGATCATTGATCGAACATGGTGTAGATTGTCCAGTCTTGAGCAGCATTGACAATATGATATGGGACTGAGTTTTTTTAATTTGGTAACCGCCAAAGACGACAGTTTCCATGCTTGCCCCTGTGGACCTGGATCTGCTTCGGTATCACGGGAGTCATCATTCTCTATGGCCCCCACGGCGGTGATGGCCACTTTCTTCCCCGGGAAATATGTAGTCCGTTTCTTGTGTTTTGACGGACATTCTCTTACATAGTTCCCCTTCTTGCCACAATACATACAGAGACCTTGTGTCCGGCGACTCTCCCTTTCAGTCTTGGATAACGGAGGTCTTACTGCCCCTATGTCCATTGGTTCTGGCCCTGTTTCTTTTGAGTATACTAGGGAACGGTTGTCATATTCCTTTCCACCTCCTGCCCGGTCTCCCTTTCGGCGCTACCCTCCTCTTTCCGCCATTCGGTGATCTAACCGCAAAGTGAGATTGATCGGGTCTGTGCAAGAAGTGGGCTGTGGGTCTATTTGGGCCAACACGCCCTTCATTTCTTCACACAGGCCCTGATAATAGAGGGGCATTTGCTTCTCCTCTGGCCAGGCGGTTTCGGCGACCAAGCGATTGAACGCCGTCATGTAAGACACCAAATCCCTCCTCCCTTGCCGTAGCTCCCGTAGCTCTCTTTCTGCACTGAAGGTGGTAGCCCGGTGGTCAAATACTCTCTCGAACTCCTTCCTGAATTCTGTCCAGTCTGTGAGCAAAGGGTCATCATTTCTAACTAATGGAACCGCCCAATCTGCGGCGTCCTCCGTTAGATATGATATAGCGAAGGCTACTCTGGATAAATTGTTAGGGAACGATGCAGGCCGACTAGAGAAATGTAGAGCTATTTGGATTAAGAAGGTTTGTATCTTATGAGGGTCACCTAAATATCTCTCTGGATTAGCGAAGGGAATGGGGGAAGGCACGGTCACCTGTATCTGTGTAGAGGTAGAAGAAGGGTCAAATGGGTTCCGAGCCTGTCTATCCATTCTCTCTCTCAAGGCGGCAGTTTCTGCCCGAGAGGTAACCAACTCCTGTTGCACCAATACCAATGCTTGTAACACATCGTCCAAAGACGTCATCTTTGGGGATCACCCAGACCAGTACGTGATTCTGTCAAGACCCCTGGTGCTCCTCAGGATCTGGCCGATGCTCAAAGGGGTCCACCTCCCGACATCCCCAAACTCCGACGATAAAACATCCAGAGTATTGAGGCGATCAGGCGAGGGATAGGAATAGGGATGGTGCAGCGGGGGAATAGGGATACCTGCAAGACAAGAGACAGACAATTACTATTCAGTAAACAGTCTGGCTACTCTCATATGTTCTCACTAGTATTGTTCCACATACCATGAATAACTCTTTACTATAAGCAATGGTGATCTCCATGATCTACTGGGGTTTTTTCAAAGGAGCCACCATAAAACACCACAGTACACGCTTCCTCATACATACCCTATGTCGTGCACCATACAGCTGAAAAAAAAGCCAAAGACCCAAAAGGTAAAAAATAGTCCTAGATTCAAGGTACGTAATCCCAGACAGCAGTATTCTGTTGACTTCACAGAAGATGCTGAACGCCACACAAAGTTAGGAAAAAGAAAGGAAACAATACGGAGTATTCAAAGTAGAACAAGGGACAGTTCCAGGAAATTGTTTCAACCCTCCAGAGGATTCAGAACAGAAGTGCACCCAGTACCTCTTAGTTGTAGATAGTCCAAGAGTACATCCCGGAAGCACTCGGAGCACAAGATTCCCGTATAAATCCGCAGGCATGGCAAACCTGCAAGGGAATCCCACACTCGACGTTTGTCCGAACTTCTGACTGGAAAAACACCGTACTAGGTTTCAGCAGCCCCCCCCCACGGAATTGAGGTCTCCCGTTGCAGCCGCAACCGGGAAAGAAAACAAGATGCCCTCACAGTGTCTCGCAGCCTCAGCGGGACGCCCGTCTAGTTCACTCCGGGCCAAAGGGGAAAAACCGGAAACACCAGGAGCTGGGATCCCACGTCTCAGCCGTGAGAACAGCGGAACATTCAGAAACAATCCACAGAGTAACGGAGCAGCCGATCCGCTACGGTACCATTCAGGAATTTCACCAAATCACGTACAACCCTTCTCCGTGAACGTGATGCCTATATAGAGCCCGTCTTCTGGAAAGTTGTAGTGTGGTACGGACTAGGTAGGCGCAGGGCTGCTTCAGATCCTGACCACTACCCTGGCTTTGACTGAGAATTTCTTTGAATTTAATCAAAGCCAGGGTACTTCAATGAGCAGCACTTTTTCTCCAAGTTTGGCCTGCTTATGTGGCAGCATTTGAAAAGGATGTCATCAATAACATCAATAACCCACACCTCAAAAATTTGAAGTTATGGAAACGCTTTATAGATGACATCCTCATCTTTTGGCAAGGGACCCGTTCTACTTGTGAATCATTTGTGGGGCGGATCAACAACCAGAATGACTATCTCAGCTTTTCCCACACTATTTCAGAAACTGCTGTCCCGTTCCTCGATTTGAACATCACACTGGCTGAGGGTTCTCTTAGCACCACTCTGTATAGAAATCCCACTCACCGCAAAAGCTTACTTTTATACAATAGCCACCACCCGAGGGCACTAAGAGATAACTTACCCTTTGGCCAGTTTCTGCGTATCAGACGCAACTGCAAGACGGTCGCCGACTACAATAATGAAGCATGTTCCTTGGCATCCAACCTCAAGGCTAGAAGTTACCGGAAAGGCAAGTGAGGGACTCTATGAAAAGTGCTAGGAATAACCCAAGAGAGACACTCCTTGAGGTACACCAAAAATCTACGACCGATACACTGACGTGTGTCACATCATTCACCCCCGATTCAGCCAGAATCAAGAAAATCATCCTAAAACACTGGGGTATATATTAGGGTACAGGTGACCTATGCATACCTTTGCCTAGGTTTGCATACATGAGGACACGCAACCTGAAAGACATTCAGATACACACGAGGCCAAAACAAACCACACCCAACACACAGAGGACCCTGTGGGGACTCCCAGCAGTGACAGGACACCACCCTTGCAGTTCCTGCGCAGTGTGTAAACTCATTTTTGCGGCCAAGGAGATATCTCTCTTGGCCAACTTCAAATGGACACTAAAGAAACACACTAATTGCAACACTAACCATTGCATATACATGATTACCTGCCCATGCAGCTAAAAATACATAGGGATGACCATGCAATCATTCTAGACCAGGATAACCGAGCACAAGAGCAACAAACGGTGCCAAAGGGTTACCACTAGGCTGTACACACACTTCAAGGATGCTAAACACCCCCCTGATTCACTGTATTAGGTTGTGTTGGAGGCACACACACAGATATCCAAGTCATCTTTATTTAGAATTGAGCAGAGATGAGGCAAGATGGTGGTCGCGGATGCGATCGAGTGAGCTGATGGAGGATGCTCCTCCTTGAGACTCTCAAGATTGCTGGGCGAGGCGGTGAGGTTGGAGCGTGCCGGAAGATTGCAGGCTCCTCTCCCGAATCTGCACCGAAGGGAGGCAGCATTGTTCGTAGACTCCAAACTGTTCCCGGGATTTTCAAGAGGCAACAGGGCAAAGGTTAGAGCCCGGCTGATTCTGATATGAGTATTTCTCCGGGGGCTCCGGTAATGGTAATATCAGCAACAATTTCAGTGAAGAAGTTGAAACAAAACCCCTCAATGCCGCCCGGGTCCGTAACTCCGACAGTAAATAATGAGGGTGTCTTATTGCTTGACGCTGGGGGTTTAGGGGATGATTTACAGTGTAATGACGCTGGCGCTGTGGGGGCAGCTGTTTATCAAGATATTCCATCCCAGAGAGAAGCGCCATTGTGGTTAATAGCGATGTGGATAACATAAAGGAGGTGGGAGAAGCACCAGAGATATCCGAGATCATTAAACTGCCCCTTCTTACACCAGCAGTAGAAATGTTGCCTGCTCATTCCCAGGGGGATGCCCGGATTTTGGTGGGTAAAACCCATTGTATTGACAACCAGAATCACGGAAATAGTTGCCGAGAGGATTTACAAAATACGGAAAATATGGAGAGCTCTGATAAAGACTTAATTAAAGATTTGGATTCTGGGGATTCAGGGGTAAAGTTCTATTCAATGTCGGACCCCTCTAACTCTTCTGAGAATGAGAGTTTAGGGGGGGATCGGGCAGATGACAAGAGCGATACCAGTAATTACCAGCCAGGATGATGAGGAAAGGAGCCTCAATACATCCATTGACAAGGGGGCAGTGTGTAAATTAAGGGATGCTGGCAATCCTCTGGATCACTAGTCTAGGATTATTCATTTTCCCCAAAGCTTGGTGAAGATAGGGGTTCTGGCAGTAATACTAGAGAAACTGGAGACACTGATGGTGCTGGTGCTATGGTAGAAGGGGAAATTACCCTCAGTACTATTTATCAAGTTATAATGGCGCACCGGGAAGAGACTAAGTCGGAGGGGCTACGCACTCAGGGTGTTGTACGCAAATTGCCAAACACTGTGCGCCGAGTTGCAAAGACCTGCACAGAGATCTCTTCAAGGATTGGGGAAGCTGAGGCAAGGATCTCAGCGATGGAGGACAAAATAGTTCAGCAGAAGGCGACTATAGCTCCTCTACAATCTTTGAAATATGATACCAACTGGAAACTCATAGATTTGGAGAACCATTCCAGACGGAACAACTTACGAATTTTGGGGGTACCGGAAGGGTGAGAAGGCAAAGACACTCGGCAGTTTGTCATCGAACTATTTTCAGAAGCCTTCCCCAAACTCAAGCACTGGAAGTGGGAAATAGAACTTCAGAGAGCACATAGGTTCCCATTTCATTTGCGTGGTGGAACAGGGGGGCCTAATGAAAAGCCTAGGGTCATATTGATTTGTCTCAACAATTTTTTGCTCCGGGAATATTTATTCGATTTTGCAAGGCCTGACAGGAAGAGAGCAGGGAAGGGCTGTGAATTTTTTGTTTGCCCTGATTTTTGTCAGGCCACAGTTCAAAAGAGATGCCATTTGCGCCAATTGATTCCACTCTTTCAAGCTAAAAGGGCACAGGCCTTTCTGCTAAACCTGTCTAAATTGAAAATAATTTATTAAGATAAAACTCAATGTTTTGTTTCTGAAATAGCAGCGAAGGAATTTTTGAGTTCAATGTAGATTGAATTTTAGTAATAAGAGAACCGCGTGCGCTTAAGTAAGCTGTGTCCCTATTCCAATGGTCCAGACGGTATCGTTTTATAGTAGGGTTTTTTTCGTAGTATTTTTCCTCAGGGGGGGGAGTTGGGGTAGTGTTCATAATCAACTCTCCATCACAAGAAGAATAAGCTAGTCCTTATGCCTTATTTGGGTGGGGGTGGTGGGGGGAGGGTAGTCTTGGGTGGGCAAGGGTGGGCTTGAGGGTGATGGTGAGGGAAGGTACTTTGGCGATATGTTGTTTGTTAGGCATCAAGTTTATGGAACATATTTTCATGTCAGGGATAAAAAAAATAGTTTTTTTGAAACGTAGCTTAGGGTATGGGCACAGCAGTCAAGGAGTGATTGACTTAACTGCATAACTATGACTGGTACATTTTCTATTTGTTCATGGAACATCTGTGGCTTAAACGATAAAAAGAAAAGGGGGTGATGGCTCAAAATCTGCAGGCGATGCAGGTGGATTTACTCTGTGTACAAGAAACTCATATTATGTGGAATAATCGAAACTGGTGGAACGATCTGGGCATGGAAATACTTGGCTATACAAGGCAGAGTTTGACCACCAGAGGTGTGGCACTTTTGAGGAGATATGGCTTGGTGATTTGTAAATGGGTAAAGGAGGATGTTTGGGGGCGCAGGGTTATTGATGAAATATTGGTTAATGATTCCCCACTGATGATATGGTCCTAATTTGGATGAGCCAGAGATGATGTACTCTTTAAGCATTGAATTAGCGGCATGGCCATCTCTATTAATCCAATGTGGGGATTTTAATCTTCATTTGGAGGGAGGATTCAATATTACTACCAATCGTTTAAATGAGGAAAAAAAAACGAAAGTGTTTAAAGCCACTAGAGGTCTAGTTAAAGATTTTGGGTTGATGGATGTATGGTGCATTCATAGTAAAGGTGTCCCAGGTGAAACTTTTTATTCGGCTCCTCATAAAAAACATGTGCTGGATTACTTTTTCATATCAGCCGAAAAGGTAGCAAGTGCTAAGATAGAGATTAAACCCATGATCATTTCGGATCATAACCCGGTTGTATTCGAATTGGACCTTAGCTCTAGGCCCCAGCCAAATGCATGGACTTTTGGATCCTGTATATTGTGAGCATATGCGTAATTGGATTGAGGAATTTTTAAAAAACAATCGTGGTACCTCTTCGGATCCTATTTTTTTGAGACACATTTAAAGCCGGGGTCCGGGGGGGGGGGGGGACGTTATGCTATTCTATAGGTAAGAGCAAAAACAACAGTTGATGGACAGAATGCAGAACAATGTCATACATTCACCCAAGTACAGAGATATGGGCCTAAATCCATCGTTTTTTTGCTCACCACCCCACCCCAGTTCAGACATGGCCATATGCAAATCAGCCTTGACCCTGTGCCTCATGGGAACAGTCCAGAACGAACTGCCAAGCCATGTCTTCCCTGGACCGGAATCAAGCATCCTAGGACCGGTTTCTGGCTATCAGCCATCTTCAGCCAGGATAGCTTGTCTCCAGTGGTGTGGAGAGCACGGGACTCACGTCTGAGCATACCCATCCCACTCGGGGTGACAAATGCAAAAACAACAGTTGATGGACAGAATGCAGAACAATGTCATACATTCACCCCAGTACAGAGATCTGGGCCTAAATCCATCGTTTTTTGCTCACCACACCACCCCAGTTCAGACATGGCCATATGCAAATCAGCCTTGACCCTGTGCCTCATGGGAACAGTCCAGCCCGAACTGCCAAGCCATGTCTTCCCTGGACCAGAATCAAGCATCCTAGGACCGGTTTCTGGCTATCAGCCGTCTTCAGCCAGGATAGCTTGACTCCAGTGGCGTTGAGAGCACGGGACTCACGTCTGAGCATACCCATCCCACTCGGGGTGACAAATGCAAAAACAACAGATGATGGACAGAATGCAGAACAATGTCATACATTCACCCCAGTACAGAGATCTGGGCCTAAATCCATAGTTTTTTGCTTACCACGCCACCCCAGTTCAGACATGGCCATATGCAAATCAGCCTTGACCCTGTGCCTCATGGGAACAGTCCAGCCCGAACTATTGGACTGTTCCCATGAGGCACAAGGTCAAGGCTGATTTGCATATGGCCATGTCTGAACTGGGGTGGTGTGGAGTGCAAGAAACGATGGATTTAGGCCCAGATCTCTGTACTGGGGTGAATGTATGACATTGTTCTGCATTCTGTGTCCATCAACTGTTGTTTTTGCAATTCTATAGATAAGCATCGCAAAATTCGGGGAGAAATTCAGGATGGGATGAATAAGTTAATGTTATTGGAAATAGAACTTATGGAGAAGGTAATCAGGCAACAAAACATGAATAAAACATTAAAAGTCATCGTAGTTCAAAAAATGAATATATATCAACACTTTGCTATGAAACTAGCTGCAAAAATGGCCATGCATTGGTCTGAAATTTATGAAGCAGGTGAAAACTCTGGTAGGATCCTAGCAAAAAGATTACATCAGAAGGAAATTGCTAATAGGATCAATAGGATTCAGGATTGCCTTGGCCAGATACAGGATACCCCAGGCGAATTACTTAATGTGTTTCGCAAATTTTACCACAAATTATATTCGGAAGACGAAACAATAGAGTCAGAAGAGAAAATGAAGGAATTTAGTTCTGAATTCGAAATTAAAAAACTCACACAAAACCAAAATGAGGAATTAGCAGCATATATAACCTGGGAGGAAGTGGAGGGGGCAATAATGTCATTTTTCAGCAGGAAAAGCCGTAGCCCCGGATGGCACCCCCTTTGAATTTTATAGGATATTTCATCAAGTTTTAAGACCAGAACTTATGTCGTTGTTCTTGGCTGCTCAAGGTGGAACTGCGCCAGAGTCATGGCGGAAAACTACCATTATTGGTTTTTTATTAAAAAAAAAGGATAAGCCTGATTTGCTTCCATCATCATATAGACCAATTTCATTGATCAACTCCGATAGCAAGATTTTTTCTAAGATTATTGCTCATCGCTTAGGATTGGTCATTTCTGCTGTAGTCTCTAATTTCCAGCATGGGTTTATCCCAGGAAGGGATACTGCTGATCACGTGAGATGAGTAATATCACTCCTGGACTGGGCCCAGGCTACTGAATCCACATTGGGGGTGATCCTGTTGGATGTTGAGAAGGCATTCGACAGGGTCTCCTGGCCATATATGTGGGATGTTCTGCGATTGAAGGGATTCTGCCCTCAGTTCTGCCAAGCAGTTAAGACACTTTATATACGCCCAGAAGCCACCATACGAATATCTGGACAGGAGTCAGGGTCATTCAATATTAGCAGAGGCACAAGGCAAGGGTGTCCGTGCTCCCTTCTTTTATTTGCATTACATATTGATTTTCTTTTTAATAAACTAAACCAGCACACAGATGTTAAGCCAGCCCATCTTCGACATATGGAGTATAGAGCGTTGGCCTATGCTGACGAGATAGTCATAGTCACAAGTGACATCGCTACTGAACTTCCTGCAATTAAGGTATTGGCCAACCAGTTTGGGTGTTTTTCTGGCTATAAATTAATTATAGCGAAAACTCAAAATCTTTATTCAGGTGCTGACCCCCCGGCAAACCTGGCAATAGTCCCAGAAATAACATATCTGGGATTTAACCGCTTCCGTGCGGCGCCGATTCCGCCCCTGTGCTGGACATTCCAGAACAGGGCGCGGTCGTGACAGAACCGTTCCGTCATCAGCACAGCTCAGCCGTGACTGATGACGGAACGGTTCTGTCACAAGCATGGAAGGGGTTAAAATTACATTGTCGGTCGGAAACATTCCAGAATTGAACATGAACGCAGTGTTGGAGAAAGTGAATGCAACCTTGGAGAGGTTGGACTATCTTCACCTTTCGATTAATGGGAGATATAATGTATTAAAAATGCTGGTCTTACCAAAGTTTTTATACATGTTCAGAACAATCGCTTTAGAGTTTTTTTCGTCGTGTTTTAATAAATTAGAGCGGATTTACTCAAGATTTTTGTGGGGTATCGAAGGCAGAGAAGGGCGTTTAAGAAGATGATGCTGCCTAGACCCCGTGGGGGGTGGGGTATCCCACATTTTATGATATCTTATTGGGCAGCAATGATGCAATACATCAGTCCTTCGGTAGTCGGGGATAAGGCTGAACTTATGCAATTCCATAGACCAGTGGTTCCCAAAGTGTGCGCCGCGGCACCCCAGTGAGCCATAATTTAATTTAATTTAATTTAATTGTGGGTTTATATAGCGCTAGGAATCGACTCCCGGAGGAGTATCTCCACGCTTCGACCGCTGGGGAACCCGTCCTGGCTCACCCTGAGAGATGGTCCCTGATGGGTATCTCTAAGGTGCGACCAAGCATCCTCGGCAGTCTGGGGGGGCCGTTGTGAAGATGAGGCAAGCTGATGCCCAGAGTTGCCGAGTGTGGTTTCTGACTAGAGTAGGCACCGAGGCGAGAATTATCGAGTCCGCTGACCCTGGTCCACGACCCTGCCGCGTCGGGAATCGAACCCTGGTCCCAGGCCGTTCTCTGCTTACGGATCTGCCGCCTCTAACCAGTGAGCCACACTTCTCCACAGCCATGATGCGAAGCCAATGGCGCCGCGCTGCCGCGTAGGATGTGGGTCATGGAAATTGCAGCCGCAGCTGCAAAATGGGGGTGGGGATTTAAAATGCCAACTTTAAAATGGTTTAGCCCAATAGCCCACTGCCGCCATACACATATGTACGCACGCGTCGTACGTGCTTTAAAATGCGTACTCTCAGCATTTCCGGTAAACTCAGCTCCGAGTGTTTGAGGATCGTTGGTGACCGCTGTGTTGTGCCATGCCTCGTGGGACCCTCTTCATCAGGAAATCGGTAAGTAAGGGCTGAGAAATGCTCCATCCGTTCCCCTGTTTAAGCAAATGTGAAAAGAAATTGGATTGCGATTTTTGTTCCATGACTCGTGGCCTTCGGGGATATTATCTCGAAAGATAAACGTATTTAATGTAGCAATGAGATTTTCCCCGCTTCGTTTATTTGCTACCCGACCTCTCTGAAACTGAGGTGACATTTGACCTTCATGAGCTGCCCTAACGTAACTGGTGCTCTTCTGGTCGAGTTCGCGCTATATAAATCCGCAGCAAAAAATAATAATAAATAAATTCCAGCCGACCAAAACACACAAAAAGGGCAAAACTATTCAACTGTCAAATCACATTCACGAACGTTCCTGTTATGACGGCTGTTTCAAATTCATGCGCAACTTTGTAGCAAGTCCATTATCAGGCAAAAAAGGTTAATATTGAAGACATATATTTTGGATTCCTAAATGGTGGAATTATTTAATGATTGGGAGAGAGGGTGTTCGTGCGCTGCTTAATGAACCTGTGGCGGTATCCCAGTGTTCTCTCTGGGAGCACAGATACGTGTAAAATGACTGTCTTTAATCTCCAGCCAAAGCAAGGGACTGCATGGGGCTGCCTCTTACTTATGAGTACAGTTTTGATCCATTATTTGTCCTTGTAAGCACCTGCATTTTGGCTGCAGTTTTCCAGTCGATTTCCAAATGAAAACCCTCGTATCAGGAGAATCACAGCAGTTTAAAATGAATAAATTATGTTATTGCCTAGCATCGAAGGTAATCAGAATTGCTGGATATGTCCACCTGTTTGACTAACCAGTGACCTATGAACCTGGTCGTAATAGGAAGTACCAAAGAATACAGAATTTAATGAAGCGAGGGAGCAGGAGTACAAACCTACATTTCTGCATTCCTGGTTTGCAACTCAACGACTAGACCACATTTTTTCCAAAGGATTGTTGAATGGAATCACCAGCCCCAGCCTTTAACTTCCAATAACATCAGTTGGAAATGGTTTGAAAATGCAAACAATGGCAGCCACATAGACTGAAGAAATTGTAAGTGCTCCTCAGTTAATATACCTTCATTGCATCACAATTAATTTAAGGAAGACAGCAGGAAGTACTCCTGAGGTCGGGCTTACATCCCCCCGCCCACCGGTAAAAAAAATGGTGGGGAGCCATGGCCAACTGCCAATTAGGTCAAGGTAGCCATGGGTCAAAAAAGTTTGGGAACCACTGCCATAGACCATCAATTTACGAATTTGGGCTGGGGGAGGAGACTAATGAGTTTCTAGTCAAGTTAATTGAACCTAGCTATTTTAAAGAAACAAAATTCAAGATACTTAAGGCTGCCTATTTAGTCTGGAAGAACATCAAACGTAAGATACGGGTCTTAAATTTGAATGCCTACGCCCCATTTTCAGCTTCTGCGCTGCTTCCAATAATTTTTCGAGATCAAGTGTCAAATAGATGGGGCTTAAAGGAATACGACGCTTAGGGGATATGTGTGATGAGGGCCAATTATTATCCTTTTTAGTCCTACAGGAAAAATATGAATTAGGTAAACACGAGTTCTTTAAATATCTCGAAATTCATAGTTTCTTTGCTCGGCAGAGGTCAGGAAATGGACAACAGTTTGTAAAGATTCCTTTAATTGAAAAAAACACTAATTGGTCAAGTCTATCAACAATTAATGGAAACATTTTCTGATGATTTAGATTTTTGGAAAATAAAATGGGAAAATAAATTGGGTGTTGAGGATATTAATATAAAAAAATCTCTTGAGCTTGCTAATCAAGTTTTAATGACGAGAAAAATCCGCAGTCAACATTATATGGCCCTTTATGTTCTATATTATACACCAAGGAAGATTTCCAAATGGGGGCAACTGTTGGAGTTAAACGTAACAGGTGCGGCCTATATGCAGCATATTCAATACATATGTTTTTTTCATGTCCTAAATTAGGGCCATTTTCCAAGGAAATTGAGTCATTTTTGGGATTAATAATGGGATCCGCTGTGACAATAACAGTTGAATTAGTCCTAATTGGGGTTGGGTTCGGATAGGGTGGCTAATACTAGATTTAGAGCAATAGTCTCTTTTTAATTTATAAGTATGGCAGTGGTACGTGATTGTATCACAAACTATTGGATTGGCCCTGATCCATCCATCTTTATGAATTGCCGTTCAAGACTGCTAGCAATGTACAAACTGGAGCTATCAATTTATAAAACTAAAGGGAGAAGGAAAAGAACTATGGGAGTGAAAATTTGTCTCCAATATCAGAATGAATTTAATTGATTAATTGAAGTACGAAGCTTATATAAATAATGAGTTGTTGTTAGGAAAACTCTGCCCACCTATAAATCTGACATTTTTTTTCTTGCTTTATGTGTGTTGCCAAAGACATTTTATTTATCTTGGTTTGAACTGTATCATCATTTTATGTTGCCATCAGTAATTATGTTGCCTTGTCTAAAAAAAAGGGGATACAAAACGCTTAATAAAAATATTTTTTTTTTAGATACAAATGAGCAGAGATAGGTCCACAGACTTTCGACCCATAGTGATAGGCTTAAATGATGATATTCCTTGGGGTTCACTCATCTAGATCGTATCCATTTTGGCACCAGGTAATGGTAGTACAAAACATAGACGTCTGTACCTTATGGACTCAGTGCACTTACTGTATCTAATACCTTCTGTTTTGTGCTTCATCTAGAATCCCACACACCAGTCTAGTGCCCTCTGGCACGTGGCGCAAATACTGACTTTTGCCTAGCACACTAGTCATAATGTAGATCATTCCGGTGTGCGCTTTGTTCCTACTCCCCATTTGGATACACACCTACACTTATTCCAGAACTCAAGAAGTAATATTACAGATGGAGTGCGTGATAACCATAACTGCCTTCTGGTCAACGCGACTCTACTTTACCCTAAAGGTACGCGCTTGTTCGTGCAATCGAGTAGATTGGGGTAGTTGACCATCCCAAGATGGCCGCGCCAACCACTCCAGATCCCCGTGCTCTTTTCTCTCTCTGTATACCAGCCCATATGGCTGTTGGTGTGACTCGTTGGTGGGCATTTGAGACAGGTTCTTGCGTCAACACTCCCACCAATGTTTACTCTACACAGTGGTAGTGCCCATGTAGACTCGGTTTACACTGGATCAAGGTTGGGCTAAAGGGGCTAGGCCCAGGGGCGGATTGGCAAGGCGGGCATTCGGGCATGTGCCGAAGGGCCGGTGCCTCAGTGCCCTCTGTGGGTCGTTTTTTTCTCCCCTGTCCCAGTCCACAGAGAGTGGACTAGGAAAAGGGGAGAAAAAAAATGGCCGACACAGTGCACGGAGACAGACAGAGAAAATGAAAGCAGCCTCGCTGTGCGGCCGGACAGCGATTGTCAGCTGTGTGGCCTCTCTTCACCCCTGCCCTGCCAAGCAATCAAGCTGAGGCTGGGCAGGGGAGGGGTGATTGTTTGCAAGAATCGGCCTCCCTGGGGGCCAGGTGTTTCTTTGAGCCATTTTCACCTCGGCCCCCCTGGGGCCCATGCAGCCCAGAAACGGTGTTAGTCTTAACACCTCGCCCACAGCCCTTCACATTCAGGGCATAGTGGGCGAGGAAGAATGGGTCTCGCTGTGGGGGCCAGGTGATGTTTGGAATTTTTTTATTTTATTTATTTATTTATGCGATTTTATATAGCGGGGACTTTACCCGAAGGTGTCAGAGCGCTTCACACTAGGAACAGCAATAATACATGAGGAGAAAAATTACAAGTGGACAAATTACAAAAGCAAACGTTAAGTTACATGAATCAAAAATGACAATAGTGAGAAACCAAAATACATGAGGTAGCAATCGGTACATTACAGGAGGAAAAAGTGATATGTGTGCAGGTTACAAAAGCGTACAAAGTACAAGTAGAGGTATAATACTGCAATAAATGGCAGACACTCCAGCACAAGAACAAACGTTACGTAGGCAATGGTGGCACTTGTGCAAGTATCTAAAGCAAACAAAAGTGAGAGGTAGCATACAGTGTGATACCAGAGAAAAGTGACGTGTGCAAGTTACAAAAGGGTACCATACTCGGGTACAAGGGTAATACTACAGTAAATGGTAAACACTCAAACTGCCAGAACACATTGGGAAGGCACTTCCCATGCTCCAGCTTCACCTCAGCCTCCCCCCCCTGGCTACCTGGCTACCTTGGATGACCCAGAAAGCTGTGTTTTGTGCTCCCCTGCCAGAACATTTTTCTGAGGCCTGGAGGGCTGATTAATTTACTAATTGCAGGGGCCTTACCTCTGTTCATGTGCTCCTGAGCTGAAGGTCTGGGGAGGGCTAAGTAGGTTAGTAATAGCAGGGGCTTTGCTGCTTTTCAGGTGCTCCTGTGCTGGAGGGCTGGAATAATTTTGTGACAGAAAGGGGCCTTGCTATTTTTTTTAGTTGCTCAGCATGTAGGCCATTGTCACCTTGGCCCTGTGTCCTGTGCAAGAACAGTATCCTCCCACTTTCATTCCTTGTCTGTGCAAATGGTGTTTTATGAAAGGGCACGCCCCTTGAATGTGGGCCACGCCCCTTAAATATGAGCCACGCCTCTTGAATGTGGGCCACTTTTTCGTCAGTGCCCGGGCCGAATTGTGATCCCAATCCGACCCTGGCTAGGCCAATACCTCCTGGACCATTTGCTCTTTGCTTACTACTCACTGAAGGGTCCAGCCACCTAGCCGTTTTCTGGTTTGTGTAACATTACGTTTTTTGCTACATCCAGTTGCTTTTCTTTCCACTTACACAGGACCCAAATTGGTGTCTATTTTGACCGCCGGATACTGTTGCAGTCATCACTAGACAACAGTAGAGGTGAGCTAGGTTCCTGTCCTGGCCGTTTTGTTACTTTTAACTGCTCTATTTGGATAGCTTTATCTTGAGCCCTTGATTTTAAAATTATACCTTCTGTGCATCAGAGTCCTTACCTTACCTTTTAATCCTATTCTCACCCATCTCACGGTGGTGTGTCTGTGAGTGTGACTATATTATTCACCTAGCACATGTGCCATTACGGCACCTTAAGAAAAGGTCTATGAGATATGCGTCATGTACAGTGGTTGCATTCCTCTATAAACACAATTTCTTTTTCTTTTTGGTTGCAGGTTATTGACCCGAGTACGTGGTATGTCGTTTTTCACTTATCACGTTGTGTAGATAGCATTCACTTTGGTCCTGGAGAAGTGCTCAGATCCTCCTGACTCTCATGGCACAAAACATGTTGACTGACAGAGAGTAGGGCACATACAGCTAGACACATTGCCTCTAGTTCACTGCCACCCTCTATACTTTTAATCAGGCAGTTTACCTTTTGAATAAATGACTGCTTGGACTAACGGACCTGTTTTAACTCACTTCCCTCCCACATCTACACACACTAGGACCCTCACCCCCACTGCACCCAACGGCAGGAACAAAAGATCCCCGCCAAAGTGCTCCGTACTGGGTGCCTGTCAGGTATTGCAGCGCCGACCTGACGAGGGGCAGGCTCATATGATGAAGCATGACACCTAGCTTGCTAGGTGTGTGAGAGCCTTAAAAAGGGGAATTCCCCTTCCTTTCTCTTCAGTGTGGGGCTACTCATGGCTCACCCCCACCTTTATTATCTCCCTGCTCCTTCACTTGGACTCAGAGGAACTCCATACCCTTCTTGTGTACAGCTTTGTTGGGTCTCGTATGTTGGACCTCTTTAAACTTGCCCCGTTGTCCTATCTTTGGAATCACAAGCATTAGTCAACCACAATGGACAATTCTCTCCCTGAGAGAACTGTCTTATTGATAGGATTTGGATAATGTTTTGTCAGGCTTCTAGCAGGTCAGTCAGAAACATGGACTTGGCTTTGAGGAACGTTCCTTGCTGATGTGCTCAAACCCACTGACCTGCACCCACATTAATCCCCTTTTTCCGCTACCTTAAGAAAGCCTCTCTGAGACTGCCCCTTGCCCAGATAAAGCAACGGTGATACTTTGGGGCTTAATCAATTCTTGATTGGGGTAAGAGAAGTACTAGTAGGTTGGCTGTTGGACTGACACCATTCTTGTTCTGTAGGCTCTTCTCAGTCTATTACAAACAATACACATATTGTGTTGTTACTATATTTCCATATTTTGTATTATCAATTGTTCTTTAAAACTGGCCCATCTAAAATATCAGGCCACTGGTCGACATATTGTCCATGTCATCCACATGAACCCTCATACCTTGGCACTGGACATAGAACAGTGGGTCAGTCTCATGAGAAACACTAGGGAACTGGCTTTTGCTATATCTTGGAACAGCTTTCATTTGAAAGATTTACTTCAAATTTGGTTACAGACATTGGGTCACATCTGCAAAACACTTCCTGTAGCATGGGAGTTTGGCTGCCAGAAAAAGAATCTGCCTTGTCATATAAATCTGGGGTGTTAAAAAAAGACAGCAGATGGTTTGTTTTGTAGACAAATAAGGCGTCCTTCAAGAAACTCCAGGTCTCAAGAGAAAAACTGCTAAGAGTGGAAGCCACAATCATTACGTTAGAAACATCAGGACAAGGGCACAATGTTGACAAAGCATAACTACCAAGCCCATCCTCATATCATAACTTGGGAAAATATTTTCTGCTAGCCACTGTGTGGCTACAATCCTCCCTCTCTTTCCATTGAGATGGGAAGGTGATGTGGCGTTACAGACCTGGTTGCCGACTTTGGAACTGGGAAACCAGGAGGTGCACTGCAAAGCCCCCTGCAGGCACCTGCAAATAAATTGGTTAAATGTCTGTGGCTGATGTCAAAAGTGTAAGTTGACTGGCCTGGGCATGGTGGCCACTTGCAAGAGCAGACGTCGGTCTGTTTTTGTCATGCAACATTAAAATACAGCTGGAGCCGGCATTAGCTGGACTCAGGTTAGTGAAATGATAGCCCACAACTGCAATGAGAAGTGCAACATTTCCCTAAACGTGCAGGGACTGCTGCTTTCCTTTGCCATATATATGTTTCAGGGCATGATTGATTAGGTAGTTGCTACTGCCCTCCAGGCCTTTGAGCTCTGTTTATTTGTAGTCATTTTAAACAGACGTTTTCCCACTGAACCTGAGATCTCTATCAGTCTGACTGAATTGTAAGTATTCATTCAGATATTCTGATGCATTTCCAATCTGCTTTGATTCTTTACATTTATAACACTAATCTTAGTTTTACCAATACTAGGTGACCAATACAAGTGTTGCAGCACTTGGTTAATGTGATCCATTCTTGAAATATCCTGAAAAGTCATGGCTGCTGTATTTTGTTTTAATTACAGAGCCCTAATGCTCTCTTTGGAGGTGAGACCAAGAAGTGTATGACTATAACTTTGTGGTTAGTTGCCAGAATATCAGATACAAAAATACCTTATCACATAAATACTGTATCCTAAATATTGTTTATAAAAAGATTGACCCTATGGATATAGATTTTCTATTAACTATGACAAGGTGGCATTTTTGTAGACAGTATTTAGGACAAAATATTAATATCAGCTGATATTCGGTCAGCACTATTGCGGTACCACACAGTCTGTTAAAATCAATTCAAAGTTCAATGTGCTCATCAGATTGTGATGAGAGATTATCAATTCACCTGGAGGAATCCCCTCATGCTCATTCTACATGTAGTCGCTATAGTGTATCTACTCACTCTTGCTTGGTGTTAGCAGAACTTGAAGTTCACATCATGTCATGCTACTAGTTTTGCCTATGTCCAATCTAAATATATAGGTCTAAAAGCAGCACACTTATATAAACATGACTGTCATAATACTCATCAATATAAATGCTATAAGAAATGTATGGTATCTTGACTCCAATGTTATTCTTGCCCACTATGTGGAAGATTGCTATGATGTCATCCTACAGAATGTTGGGTGTCGGGGGAGTTCGGGGAAAGATGGCGGCCGAGTAGGACGCTCGGTCGGAGAGCTCCTCGACCAAGAGACCTGATGCACAGCATAATTAGCGCTAACACACCATAGGGTTTTTCAGGAAATAAGCAAACCTGAGCAATTTACAAAACAACTACGGAAATATGGAGGCATAATCTTGCTGTTTGCTGTTTGTGCACAACAAAGTATGAGCGCTCTGTTGCAGAGTAAAAGACTTCCCTGCAAAGTTATCGTCAGCTAAATACCGACTAACGTAGAGAAACCGGGATGGTCGGTTACTTATGTTTTGAAGGTTTCTCGGTGCAAGGGAAGCCCAGCGGACGAGGTGAGCAGGCTTCGGCTCTGGCTTCAGCGCAGTGGCGTAAGAAAACTTGAGGGGGCCCCCCTGCAAGATATGTGGAGGGGGCCCCCTGGACTGAATCAGGAGCTTTCCAGCCAGGGTATTGTGCTGAGGGGGTGCCTATATTACCCCACTGGCCTGGTGCTCCTGCTATATGAAAATTAAAGTTGTGCTGTCCCTCTATTTGTGAATACTGGTGCTCCTGCCGCCTTCTCCTTTTTGTCGCTGCTGCTTAGTCTTTGCCCTTAGAGCCAGACATGGCCTCATTCAAGTAGTTCCTAGTCACCGCGTCTCTTCTTGTGAATGCAAGCATTTCTAAATGCTTCTGCAGACACGATGCAGGCCCTTCACTGCTGTTTTCTTACACTCTAAGCTGGACGGAGAGACCACCCCTAAAAATTTTGTAAAGTGGAGCACTAATACCTGAATGCAGAAGGGAGGGCCTTTATCTATAATTTTCTGTTCTTTGCTATGAGCTCATTGCCTCATTTTAACCAAGCTCATCTGCTTTCCAATTCCTGCACCCATGACCTTTCCATGTCCTGCTCTCTGGTCCTCTCTCCTCACTTCTGATGATGCTTTGCTTTGGCACAAAGTTTTGTAAAACCTCGCTCTTCCCTTTGGCCCTCTGTGTGCTACTTTGTTCTTGGAGCAAGAAGACTTCAAGGGCTGTTTTGTGAACTTCTTTTTCGCTTTTATGTGTTTGAAAGAAGTTTGCTCCACTGTTAATTATATTTGTATGCAACTTGTTGAGTCTTCAGAAAACCCTTTTCACTATACAAAAAACAACACAACTGCTGACATATTGGTTGTTATTTTTCAACAGTCTGTTGTGTATTAACTGTGTTAGCCCCAGGACTCATAATGACATAAAGGACAAAAAAAGAGCTGATACAAGAACTTTAACCCTGTATAAGATGTCTACGAAGCCTGGCATTTGGTGGGGGAAATTCTCCAGGTCACAATTCAAAATTAACCCATAGTCAGGCAAACACTGTTTCTCTAATGCAGCTTTGTCTACCCCTTAATAGTGCAGATTTGAGTTTGAAGACTACTCTGGAAAATGTTTGTTATTGAGTAGTAGTATCAGAACACGAACAGAATCAAAAACCTTTCAGTAAATGATCCCAGAACTATTTAGTAACATCGGAAAGTATGTTATGATTTAGGAACAAAACAACAATCATTGGATTTGTCAATGCAAAGTTATAGCATTGCAAAGTACCATTCCCATTCAAGGTGGACAGTTCATTAATTCCTCCATAGTGTTCACAAGTGGCCCTGGAGGCTTCGTTCTACTCCATTAGCATCCAGCCTCCAGTCAACCTCTTGCCTTCAGGCAGGGTAGAGGGGCTGGATGAGAGTCAGTCACCTTGTGCAGCCAGGCACCTTTCAGTTCCCAAACTTCACAGAGTTCCTGGGGCAGAGTCTCTGGCTTGACCAATGGCAAATTAGCAGAATAAGACTTGGATTTATGCTTAGTTGGCAATATTAAGAGCCTAAACATGCAAGCAGGAGCAACTTAACAAGACACACAGTCACAATAACTTGTGACTAACTACAGCTATCCTGCCAGGGAATACAGAGGTCCTCAGGCATAGCTCAGAATTTTGTTAAAAAACATAAACTTCTTTTCTCTTCAATGTAAGCAGACTTCAGAAAGCTGTCTATAAGGAAGCAATAGGTTGGTTCTACAAATACGTGGTAGCGCAAAAGAAAGTGGTAACAAAAGAAAATAGTAGCGATCAGGACCGCTAGTGCGCACTACTCCCAGATTCCCTATATGCAGAAAATTAGAACAAGCATAGGTTTCTACTGCTAGTTGTCTATGACTCATCTGAGGCATGCAGCTCGGTGGCTGGCACAGGCGGGCTGCAGAAGACCAGGCAAATATTAAATTATGGTCTGACCGTCTCAGTGCCTGGAACCCACCGGCCACCTCAAATGCAGTTTACGCTGCGCATGACAATACTGGCCCAGCCCTGCCATACCTTATCCCTCACCATGAGGCTGAAAACCATGCAGCTGCATGCAGCGCACCATGCAGCACATACGCACCATTTAATTTATGAGGCGGTTCGGCAGACGTAACTTTCAAACTGCGTTCCAGACAGACCCTGCTGTCAGCGAATGTACTGTGTGCCGAGGAGGCCCCTGGAGCTCGGGGGCCACCCGCAACGCAGGGGCTGCGGGGCCCTGTGTTACACCCATGAAAACAATGGTGCAGCACTGATTGCCAGTACAGAGCTGAATTTGCCATAGAGTATACCGGCCATTCCCCGACAACGCTGGTTCATGCAGCTCTCTGGAACTCCTAAGCCACTTGAAGTTACACTCCTGCCTCCTTCGGGCCACATTTACAGCAGTAACTGTCACTACCTGCTGTACTTGTTTTGCATCGCTGTTCGTGACCTCCCTGTTGCACTGCTTCCCTGCATATACTCCACAGGCCTGACTGCTACTGGCATCTCTAGAGGGTGGGCAGATAAGGCCCTGAGGAAACTGCCCTTTTTGTATGGTCACCCCGCAATTTTTTCCTCAGTGCTGATGGTATTTACTGGAGCCTGCTAACCAGGCCACAGTGCCAGTGCTCTCTCCCTAATTTATGATGCACTTGAAATGGTAACCCCAATTGTAGCTGCGGCTGGTGCAGGTAAGAGCGGGGGGGAGGAGTCAACAGACGGCGACAAGGGAAAATAACATTTTAAACATCAAAAACACTTAATTCGCGTTTGCTGCATTGCCGAGTTGGCGCTAACAGGAGAAGTGTTTTTATTTCTTCTTTCTTTTCCGACTGTGCATGCGTGTTGCAGTGTTTAGCACACATAAAAAGTGGGAAAAGCTTTTAAAGTTATCTAGGCATATTATTTTGTGCAGGAAAGATACCCTTCCTGTACAAAACCTATGCTAGGCTCACGCACACACCCTAGTGCTATGGTGCTAAGGTGTGTGTGGTGCTCGCCAGCTGAAATTACAGCGGCACTTCGGAAAAGGGAGGAGAGAGACATATCTCTCTAGATATGGCACACTCCTGCTCCCTCCCTGTCAATCAGCGCAGCCTCTTTGGGTGCTGTACTGCGTTGTTTGTAGTTTTAAATTTGGTCCACAGGGAAACTACTACCAGTGGTTAATTTGTAAAAAAAAAATATATATATGTGCCAAAGCTCTCATAAGTTGGCAGCTTGCACCAGCCTAAAACAGAAGCAACTACTTAGCATGAAAGTGGGGAGAAGATGTGGCTTAGTTGCCAGAGCTGCTGACTTCGGACCAAGTTCGAGTCCCAGCTCAACATTTTGCGATTCTGGGCAAATCATTTAATCTCCCCTTGCCTACCATAACTGAATGTGTCTTAACTGGTGCTCATGAAAAGCGCTGGTGTTGAGGATTATGTGCCGGACCTGAGCACCGGAAACCACTGGCTCAAATTAAGCCCTGATTACTACCCTGTATTTCCGAGCTGTTCCGTCTGAAGCTATGCAGTAAACGCCATGATCTTTCGAGTTAATCTATGTGCTGTAGATTGTACAATGTAGAGAAAAATAAACAGAACCTATGTGCATCTGTAGTGCTCATCAAACAGCATCATGATGCAGCTCCAATAGAGAAGGTTATTGCTTGTGCTGTGCACATGTCCCACCCACAGGCGCACACAGCACAAACAAGAACGCATCATCGGCCGCCATGATATTTTCTTTTGAAGAGTGCTTAATTTGAACCGGTGGTTTCTGGTGCTCAGCCCAGGCCCTTTATTGTCAACACTGGCTTTTATGACAGTCTGCCACATGGAGGTGGTGCTATTTGTCTAATTTACAAAACAGAACAACAACAGTTGTTTAAATACCTGCATCCAGGCTATTACTGTTTTTTTGTATTTCTTGAATATTCTGAACTGTCACACTTTTAGAAATGTGATGGTTTGTAGTTGTGTTGATACTGTCATTGGCAGTAATGGCAGGGGCAATAGGGGGGGTGCTAGCTGCAGTGGCCTCCTGACAAGGGCTCTGGCATTTAATTTTCTACCAATTAAGCACTGCTTTTAAAATATTTTCTTTCATGGAAAGTCTGCTAGTTGTGCACATGTGCAGGCACATATTCCCGCTAGTGCATACGCACATCTGCTGGGCTGAATTCACTTCTCGCAGACACCTCGAGAGGGTGTGGGCACTCGGGCCAAAGATAAGGTGAGAGGATGTGGTGTAACAACTAGAGCTGCCAACTTTGGAACTAGGGAACCGGAATCAAGTCTCAGCATCTGCTCAACATCCTGAGATTCTGGGCAAATCACTTAATCTTCGTCTGTCTACAAAAAGATGAATTCATTCTTGTATAATGGAACTTGTGCTTATGTAAAGCGCTCCAATACCATCGGGTCGAGTTCACTATAAAAAAAAGTGAATTATGACAAAATAGTTGAAGTCAGACACTCAAATAATCATTCCAGGCTAGTGGAGCTGATGATTCCTCTGAGCCCTTAATAAACAGATTATATTGCAGTGCATTGCAGCCGAAAAGCTTTTAAACGGGTGTAAGAAATCCCGGCATATTAATTCTGTAAATTTGGTGTGTACAACACATGGTAGCCCGAGCCGGATTGAGAGAAGGCTCAAGACTCTGCCAGAACTGTGCCTCGCCTCCTCTTCAATAGCGCAAAGTACATTACTTTAGACTGCAGGTATGGTGGTTCAGTATGCATTAAAAAAATAGAAAGTAATGTGCGAATAAAAAAAAGTTAAATGAAGGAATGAAAACGCAGCTAACCTTTGTCCATCTCACAATATTTTACGCACCGGCTCCCTCGCTCCCTATTATCAATCCGAAAAGTACAATTTCTCATCAGTCACTTTCTGAAAGAAGACCTGAAATCAAATGCGCCATTGGACAAGTAAACGCTTCACCATGTTTTGGCACACTTTGGATGGTTCATGTCTCTTTGTCTATGACAAGCTCACAGAATGCATTTTAACATTACATTGTTTCCTCTCTAGTGTTTGCTGGTACAGACCTGACATCTTCCAGGTGCTGATTGTACTCTGCAGGCATCCGACCCTGCAGACATATCTCACCTGAAAAGGAATCTATGACGTGCAGCTGTTGCCCCGACCCTCTCATCTATGTTATCTACATGTAACATACAGATCTCCAAGTTGTACTTTGTGTGTATGAGTTTTCAAATTTGGAATGCAAACCAGGACTGATGCAAACACTATCAGATCACACAGGAAGGTGTGATATACTACGTCACATGAGAAGTTGTTGCAGGGTAGAGCACACTGGTGTAATGAAACTCGAGGAGGCCGATAGCTTCCAAGGTTTCAGATTGGCATATGTGACATTTTCATAATTTTAGTGTAAAATATGAGTGACATTTTAACGACTATGAGTGACACTTTCTCGCGACCAAAATCAAGCCATGAAAATGAGGGAAACATATAAGAAGATCTTAAAAATGCAGCAATGCATTTGTAGAAATGGAAAGACACTAACGTAGTGCTCTTTTACTGCAGACAGTGACTCACTGCAATGCAGAGCTATCAGCTGTACTAACTTTTACGCAGCTGAACTCAACTTTGTGCAAACTGCACTTGAAGCTCCAGGCTCAAGGCATTTGCTGTTATTTTAGTGTAATTTTGTGGATCAATTGAGTGTATGTTTGGGATTCAGTGCTTTGCTACTGGTTGCAGGTGTTCTAATTCTCCCTTGTGCCTAAGGGCAGTCTCACAGCACACCAGGTTTGAGTCAGAGAACATCACCCCGTCGCCAGTAAGTTACAGATTCTATATTGTGGAACGGTAGACCCCATTGAGGGCACAATAAAATGTGTCATAGTGTTGCAGGGGAGAAAGCTCGCCAAGAAGGCAGACTTCCAGGCTACTTAGCATGCACGAATCTTAATTATGACAGCTCATGTCCACTGCTTCACATCCCCAAATTCTGTTCACCCTCACTCAACAGGTTTCATTGCTATTCCAGATTTGGGCTTTACTTTAATACTCCCGGCAGTTACTGCCACTCAGAATGGGCTATCTTCAGAGCCAGACAAGGTACGTTTGCTGCCCACTCTAGTAATAATAATAATAATAAAGGATTTTATAAAGCGCCTGGTGACGCCATCTCGGCGTGTCCCCGCGCTGTGGAGAGAGTAGCCGGGGAAAGTGAGCGACCTAAAGGGTAAAGAGGTGAGTTTTTAAGAGTCTCCTAAATAAGGTCTCTGTCTCTGCCAATCTGATGTGCAGAGGAAGAAGGTTCCAATTTTTGGCCGCCAGCGCACGAAAGGAGCGCCCTCCCATTCTGGCTTTATTTATCCGGGGGGCACACAGAAGCCCGGTACCCTTGGAGCGCAATTCTCTGTTGGGCGTATAGGGGATTGCAAGATCCTTCAGATAATCAGGGGCTACCTGAGAGGTGATCCTGTAGCATATGAGGAGCGCTTTAAACAAGATCCTCTTTTTTATAGGGAGCCAGTGAAGGGCCACTAGTGTAGGCTTGGAGGCAGCTCTTCTGGGAAGCCTAAGGACCAATCGGGCCGCCGTGTTCTGGAGAACCTGTAGTTTTTTAATGTTCTTCTCAGTGGTCCCTAAGAGTAGAACATTACCGTAATCGATACGGGAGGTGACTAAAGCTTGGGTCATCGTGCGTCTGGCCTCTAAAGGAAGGAGGTCCAGGGTGCGATTTAAGGTTTTTAATACACCAAAACACTTCCCTGCTAGCTTCTGGACGTGGCTGTCATAGGAGAGTCTGGTATCAACCCATACACCCAGGTTCTTTGCTTCCTTACACGGAGCAGGCATAGCACCTAAACAAGGAGGCCACCAGTCCAGGGTCCAACTAGCCGAGTTGCCCCCAATCACAAGCACCTCTGTTTTAGAACCATTGAGCTTGAGGCAGTGTTGGTTCATCCAGCCTGCAAGCTCCTGCATGCACGTTTTGAAATTAGCAGCAGCCAAGGTGGGTGCCTGGGATAGGGAGATAAGGAGTTGGGTATCGTCGGCATAAGATACTAATTTTATGCCGTACGATTGCACCACCTCCGCCAGCGGGGCCATATAAAGGTTAAACAGGGTGGGGCTCAGGGCAGAGCCCTGAGGCACCCCCTGTTCTAGAGAAATGCTGTCCGAGAGGGAGTTGCCTCTCTGAACCTGGAAGCTTCGGTCTATTAGGAAGGATTTAAGCCATCCCAATGCCGCCTTGGTGACCCCAGCCTGGTTTAGACACTGTAGCAGGATGGAGTGAGCTACAGTGTCAAACGCAGCACTGAGGTCCAGCATTATGAGCGCCATCGTATGCCCCTCATCAGCTCCTGCCCGAAGCGTTTCAGTGGCTCTCAGTGGCTCTCAGGAGGGCTGTCTCGGTGGAGTAATTAGTCCGGAAACCGGACTGGGAGCTATGCAGGGATTTATTAGCTTCAAAGTGAGTCATAAGCTGTTTATTTGCAATTTTTTCGGTCACTTTAGCAAGATAAGGCAATAGAGAGATTGGTCTCAGGTTTTCCAAGGTGTCCTGACTTACATTACATTACTTACATAGTACAAAACAACTTTGTCTTTTTCGGACACCCTTACAGCAGAAAGGCCCATTTTTAACTTTCACACCATCTCCCAACAAATCGAATGCAGTGCTGACTGGTAACTAATCATAGAGATTGAGGAGAAAATACATTTGTGCAACGAAGGAAGGAACTCAGGTCCAGGCATGCAAAAATAAGAGTAACAACTAGGCAAGAAGTCTACAGAGAGGACCATGTGCACAACGAAAGTGTCAGTAATCAAGCGGGTTTTCCTTGTTTCAGAAATAACTTTCAAAATGAGTGGGATTTATATACATAGTGGGAAAGATAACTTAATTGGTTATAGTTCCTGCTGTAGAGACTTGCGTGATGTAGTCCGGCAACCCCCTCATCCCTCCCCTACCACCCTCAGCCTTTGGCTCTTCAGGGATCAATAAAATGTGGCTCTGCTAGTTCAGAGACTTGGTGCTATACAAGCAAAATATTTGTATTATTAAATATCTTTAACTGAAAGGGAATTTCGCAAGAGACTTACGAGTGCAGGCTAAAGCAGGAGACTCTGGAGCTATTTCCTTGAGATGATGGAAGCGTGCGGTGGCGAGGAGGGTCTGCCTCACTGCTTCATCTAAAAGTAGTGAAGGCCTGGCAGAGAGAATCTTTTACAGTGAAAAACGTGATCTGAACTCATCTGACACCGCCTCTTGTGCACAGGAACATAATGGGGCCCCAGCGCGATCATGATTTAAGCTGCACGATAGCTAAGGTTTGAGGCCTCTGCTCTGCAGCTGCAACTTAAAGGATCAAGATCATGAGGCGTCTTCAGGCGCACTCAAAACGAAAGTAAATTACATTATCAGGATAAGAAAGTAGTGACAGGAAATTCAATTAAATAATTGGATATTGCAGAAGGGTGTGACACTTACTGGTAACGAGCAGCGCTTTCACGAAACTGTGCCTGCCTGGCCTTCTTGCAAGGCACATGGAAGGGCCTCCTGCGGGCTCAGTCTGGAGCTCTGTGGCCAGAGAGCAGTGCCGAGGGGGCCCCTGGAGATTTGAGGCCCCCCACACTGCGGGGGCTGCGGGGGCCTGTGTTACGCCCCTGCTTCAGCGGGTGAGACGTCAACCAAAGCGCGAACTTCTCCGGAGTCTGGGCGGAGGCCGGGAGGGCGAGAGCGGCCCACAGGAGAGCATCCGGAAGGCTTGGCTTCCTTTTCCGGGGCATTAGCGGCAGCGGCGGCGGCGGCGGTGGCGGCAGTGGAGGTGAGCAGAGTCCACTCTCAGTTTGCTGTGGAACCCGTGAGAAAGCTCTTTTGGAGGTTTTGTTTGGCAAAGGAGGCATAGGCGAGGGAGAGAAGTGCTTCTGCAGGTTTGAACCCAGAGACTCAGTGAAGTCAGACAGTGATTGGGCATAAAAAAGAGGAAAACACCTTAACTAGGCAACACATGAGTGAAATATCGCCAGAAGAGGAGGGAAGAATTGGAGCGAGCAGGGGGGACAAAGACAAAGACAAGGACACAGATATTCACCAAAAAAGTGAAGAATCACAAAAATCAGCCAACCAGAGTGACACAGAGAAAAAAAGATGCGCGGCAACTGTGGTCTCTAGTTATAGCCTTAGAAATAGGAACTTCCTCAAAAAAGAACAATACCCCAAGAATATTACCCCTAGAGAGGTTAATCGAAGGAAGGCAAAAAAAACACCTCTTGAGCCCATAAAAAAATATACGAACAAGGTGAAATTATTTGGAGACAAACTTGACTCAACTCCGAAAATAAAGATTACACCCTCACTGAGAACTTTCTTTAAAGTACAGAAGCAGCAGACAAACTATGTAAAGGACGACATAAATCGACCTGAAATATTAGTGGATAAACCCGAGCTAGCCTCACCACAGCAGAAAGAAGATCAATCCCCCCAAGTAGAACCTCTCCCCAATTTACAAAGCAAAAGTACAAATATCTCCTCCAAAACAACAATTAAAATCAGACTAGAAAACAAAGAAGTCGAAAAATTCAGAACCCACCGCTATCCTCAAGATATGGCTGAAACAGCCACAACAACGGTCACAATAGTCGTAACAGGAGAAATAGAAGGTATTGAAGAGATGGAACTATGCAAGGAGAAAGATACTGTTGAGACGCAGAAGAAACAGGAAACCGGGAAGGCTGGAAAATCAGGTTCTAAAAGCACTAGAAATCAAACGGATGAGTTTTTGGAGAAAATATGGATCGAAATGAGAGACAAATTCGCCATATCGGAAGCAAAGCAAGATAAGATTCAAGAAGTGTGCGAAAACTGGATTGTAAACTAAATACTTTAGGAGAGAGAGTCACAGCCGTGGAGGGGGAAGTAAGCGGATTGAACAGTAGGGTGGAAAGTAACAGGAAAGAACTACACACGCTGAGACAGGAGGGAAAACATATGAGTGAGAAACTGGAATCTCTCGAAAATCAAGCAAGGAAAAATAATATAAGAATCTTAAACGTTCCAGAAAATCAAGAAGGTACTGATATAAAGAAATTTATTGTAGATCTTCTGGTGGAACACTTTCCATGGAGCGACGCTGAGACTTTGGAAGAGGATATACAAAGAGTCCACAGAGATCCATTTGGAAAGGTCAAAGAGAGAAAAACACCCAGGAAGATTCTTATAAATTTCAAGACTTACACATTAAAAGAAAAGATCCTTGGCGAGGCTCTGAAAAAGGGAGATTTTAGTAAAGGCTCATGGTCCTTCGGAATTAGATCTGATATGTCCAAAGCATCTCAGGACAGACAATGGGAGTTGGGAAAACTTATGCCAGAATTACAATCATTAGGGGCTACAGTACAAATGAAGTTCCCGCCCTCCCTACGAATCATGTGGCGCAATAAAATGAGGAATATCAGAGACCCTGAAGAAGTGAAAAATCTGCTCATTTTAATGAAAGACAATGTCCGAATGGAAAACCCTACATGTTGAAATGGACTCAAAGGCAAAAAATAAAAAAAAAACACAACAAAATATTCGTAAATAACCGTGACTAGGTGACGGCGCAAAGTAAATAAAATAAACATTCCAGGTCTAGTTTCGAGGAGTCCAAAGGGGTTAAGATGGAAACCCCAAGAAAAGAAGAAGGAGGCTTCCCCGGGGAGGGTAAGAGTAAAACACAAAATCAAAAAAGTAAAAAAACTCACAAAACAAAAAATGGGTGGGGAGCAAAATGGGGGAAAAAAACCAAAAAAATAATCCTCAATATCGAAAAAAATTGGAAAAGAATGGAACATCAACAATTCACTACCAAAGCTATTGAAATCGGCAAACAAAAGATAATGAAAATAAGCAAAAATAATGGGAGACACCAGTAGAAGCATAAAAATATTATGCTGGAATGTTAATGGCATGAGAACGAAAAGTAGAAGAAACAAAATCCTAGAATATTTTAAGGCATCTGAAAGCAAAATTATTATTCTACAGGAGACACACCTATTGAAAGAGGAATGGGACCAGATAATGAAAAATCTAGGATGGGTGGATATGCATATTTGCACAAACCAAGGGTGCAATATCAAAGGAGTAGCCATTGTTTTTAAAAAATCCTTAAATGCAATTATGGAATTTTCGGAAGTTGATAGTAAAGGAAGGTGGGCACTAGCAAGAATAAAATTGGGGAACACCGCTTTTACAATAGCAGGCTACTACGGCCCTAACCTTGATGACCCCGAACCCTTACAGAAATTGTATACACATCTGCTACTAACCAACACTCCAGTAATTCTAGGAGGAGACTTTAATCTCATTTTAGACCCTAAAACTGATAGGTCTCCCCCAGGAAGAAATCCTAATCTTCCTAATCTACCAAAAATGAGGGAATGGATTGGTATTTACAAGAGAGATCTAGAGATCGTAGATATATGGAAATAAAAAGGAGATAAGAGCCAACCCTTCACACTACACAATAAAAAATTAGGACATAGATCTAGAATCGATTTTTTCTTAATACATAGAAGCCTACTGGAAAGTGTGACAAAACTAAGCCACATTCCAGCCCATCTATCAGACCACTCCGCCGTACAGCTAACATTACAAATTAAGGTAACCCAGATACATAAAAGGTTTACGGTGGAAAGAGCCATGTTTTTAGATCAGGAAATCATACAAGCACTCAAAGAAGAAACAGAAGCCTTTTCCGAAAATAATAAAACAGGAACATCAAAAAAATTGTATGGGACACGTATAAGGCCGTATTAAGGGGCAAGCTACTTAGCCTTGGAACACATAAATCAAAGAAAGCGAAAAAGGAAATAACAGACTTAGAAAAAATCATAAACACCCTAGACTCCCAAATACTAGTGGAAAAAGATCCAGACAAGAAAGAAAGCTTGCAAAAAGATAGACAAAGCCAGAAGGACTCCCTTAGTGATATTCTCGAAGAAAGAGTAAGAACTAAGTGGGAAGCAAGCAAGCTGGCAAATCATGAATATGGGGAGGGATGCGGAAAATGGCTTGCATGGAAATTAAAGACCGACGCAGTAAGAAACAAGGTAAAAACCCTAATAAAACAAGATCAAGCAAGCATGACCTCAGCGGAAGAAGAAATCAGAAATGAATTTACAAACTTCTTCTCGGAGCTATACACTGAAGATGTCAACCCATCTGAGGAACAGATAGAGGAATATCTAAGAGACATGCCAGTGTTAAAATTATCTGAAGAGGAGAAAAACGAGTTAAATATGGAAATTTCAACTACCGAGGTTAAAAACATAATAAAAACCCTGAAGAAAGGAAAAGCTGCAGGCCCAGATGCACTACCAAATGAGTTGTACCTGTCTTTATTGGATACCTAGGTCCCACATATAACAGAGCTGGTAAATCTAACCCTTTTAAACAGAAGGAAAAGCTGCCGGATACATGGAACGACGCAGTGATAACAATCATTTTAAAGCCAGGAAAAGACCCCAAAAAATGTGAATCATACCGGCCGATATCTCTGCTCAATGCAGATTATAAAATATTTAGTAAAATAATGGCAACAAGACTGGGAAAGCTTACATCTCAACTTATACACTCAGACCAAAAGGGCTTTACAAAAGGAAGACAATTACATGAATTGACACAAGAACTCATTAGCGCTATAGACATAGCCATGTCAAAAAATACCCCTCTCACAATACTAACTGTCGATGCCGCTAAGGCATTCGATAGAGTAAACTGGGCATTCCTGAATAGTATACTGAATAAAAATAACCTAGGGGACTCCTTTCAACACGCAGTAGGAGAAATTTATAAAAATCCTAGATCAAGAATCCTGGTTAATGGCAGCCTTACGAGTAATATCAAAATTGGCAGGGGCACTAGACAGGGGTGCCCTCTCTCCCCCCTGCTTTTTAATTTATATATAGAACCCTTAGCAAACAAACTCAGAAGCTGTAAGGAAATAACTCCATTTAAATACCAAGGGTGGGAGAAAAAGTTAGCACTCTACGCAGACGATCTGATGCTATTCACAGATGAATATGTAAAATCTAAACCAGCTATTGAAAAAATCATTAGTAATTTTGGACAAGTGTCAGGATACTCAGTAAATCACACAAAAACAGAAATAATGACATGGAACACACACTTTAATAGCTCCAACATAAAACAAGAGATAAAATATTTGGGCATCTTGGTAAATCAAAATTTAGATAAAATACCACAAAACAATCTAAATAGAGTGGCCCGAGAGGTGAGAAAACTGCTTAAAGTATGGTCTAGCCTACCTCTAAGCTTTATAGGGAGGTCTAACATCATAAAAATGACCATACTCCCAAAATATACCTTTCTGTTCAATACCATTCCATTGGAATTTAAAAAAGTCGCATTAAAAAAGCTGCAGGGAGAGCTTGCAAGTTTTATATGGGCCTCCAAGGGAACCAGAATATCACGGAAAAAACTCAGGAGGAAAAAAGAGAAAGGAGGAATAGCAAGTCCAGACTTAACAGAATATTATAGGGCTTTTCAATTTAAAAATATACGAGCTCTCCTAAGAATACACCAGTACTACCCGGAATACCTGCAAGCAATGACTGTATCTGGGGGCCACTTTCTTTTTAAATTTGGTCACCAAAAATACTTCAAGAAAATCAAGCTAAAGATACTAAAGGAAGCAGTTAAACTTTGGATGCAAATTAGAACAATCCTAAAAATCCCCTATTACAGTACAATGGCACCGATATGGAACTCTCCCGGAACTCCGGACTGTTTAAAAGACGCAATGGCCACCCCCTTAAAACAAAACGATATTAAATACTGGGGTCAACTCCTAAATGGGTCAACATTAATCTCATGGGAAGAAATGTATAAGATCTCCAATGGAACAATATCAAAATTCAAGTTTTATCAACTAAGCAGCTGGGCAAAGACAATACCAACACATGATAAAGATAGCAAGACATTAGAAAAAGAAATGATAAAAATCCTACCCATAAATAAGGAGGTAGCAAAATGGTATTGGACCCTTATAACGGAAGAAGATGAAAGTTCCCAGATGGTAGACCAAATCTGGGGGAGAGACCTGATTATAGAAGACCTAGTAAATATATGGGAAGATTCAATAGAGAAATGTTGGTCAACATTAAAATCCGCGGCACTGAAACGGAATCATCTTTATACTTTGCATAGAGCCTATTGGACACCGAAAAAACTCTCAAAATTCAAAAACGCAGGAATCAAAAAATGCCCTAAATGTGGGGAAGAAAGGGCAGACGATGTCCATATGTTCTGGAGCTGCCCATCACTAAGAATATTCTGGGAAGAAGTTGGTAAGACGTTAAATTAGATATTTCAAAAACATCTAAAAGTAAGTACAACTCTTATTCTCTTTGGGATTGGTAACACAACAGGGAAAGTTAAATTAACAGTAATGGAAGCAAAGCTACTTTTTGTATTAATGGTAATAGCTAGAAGGGAGATCTGCATTAAGTGGATTGGCCCATCACCTCCGACACATGGAGAGTGGATGAACTCAGCCATCAAGACAAATAAACTAGATAGAAGGGGGAAAACTAGCAAGAGGTTTAAATATTGGGAGATCATGGAAAAACATCTGACCTCTGAGAAAAGGGCAGAACACACTGTCCTATGATTAAAGCGAAAGCATAATCTGGTTAATGAGTATGATACTCATAGAGTAGCCAAGGTGGCTAGCTCCCCTCCTCTCGATTACAGATATGTTTATATGTAAATGGCAAAGGAACTCCTCTGATCGAGCAAGATAAGGGAAAACTCCCCAGACAAGAGAGACCATGGGGCAGTGACGGTACAAAAGCTTCAGAGGCAGAAACCAAATTTTCCATACACATAACATTTTCGCTATATGAGGATAAAAAAAATAAAAAAAAAAAAAAAAGGATGTTGGGAGTCAAATCTTCACAGTTGACTGGGCTGAGGTGCCTGCTCCTGGTGGGGTCTTGCTCTAAATTCCGTATCTCTCGTACCATCTTGAATAAAGCTACCTGAAACTCATCACTTGTACCTGATTCAACTACTACAACTTTTTGGCGACTATCTTCAAAAGAACCTGCATCTATCACCTCTTCAAACCTCAAGCAACCCCAAGTACAGATTCTACAGTATCTCAAGCTAGGCATCTACCTTCAAATGGCATCCTGACCCCACCAGTGACCTCCCATCGGCCATCAGCAGTCTGCCAGTTGTTCTGTGCGTCTGGGGAAGTGCTACTACAAGAGCTATCCTTACAGTTTTGGGTGTCTACTCCCCATCATCTCTATGCATCTCTGCTGTGCCTTCTGTGAGGGTAAGCCTGTCATTCAACATCTGTCTTCTGCGCCACACATTGTTGTCTACATTGTCTGGTGAAGAAGTGTGCTGTTCTATGTGTGCGCCATCCAAGCTGCTTTCTTGAGTGCCACTCACATAACAGTGCCATCTCCTCTCTCAACTGCAGCTCAAGTCTCTGCAAGCTGTCTTTACAGCATCTTTACAAGCAAGATCTCATCCACACTTCAATGATCTACATGCTGTTCCCACAGCTTCTCCACATTTTCATCTGGAACTCAAACACAGCCCCAGCTGTTCTCACAGTCATCTTTTCACTTGGTTTCAATGAAAGGGATATACTTTTTAAACAAAGGACAACCTGTCACCTCGATGTGGATTACAACAAATGTCATCTTTTTTAAAAGAAACCTTCCCACAAGTACCTTTCTTCTCCTTTATTTTTCCATGTCAGTGCTTTTCTTGGGTTTTCATTGTGATCCAGCGCGACCTCCTACTGCACAATGAGTCTTCGTGCTTTCACTGTTTGCTAAAGCATTGTGTACATTTGGGACCCTCATCTCTGTGCCAGATCTCGGCTTGTGTTGCCCTGTCTCCCAGAGTTGCTGTGATCTTTAAGGGGTGACACCATATTTCTTTTGTATTTTAAAAAAATATATATGTTTTAATGATTCTGGCTGTCCCTTTAACTACTGGCAGTTCAACAGCAGCTTAGCGGGTTGAAAAAGAGGCATGTGGCATGTTCCGTGTGCGCGCTCTTACCTTCTCGTGGATCTTCAAGTCGAATCTTCAGCGATGAGTCAGCCTCAAGAATCTTCTTGACGATCCAGCCGTCCAGTGCAGCAACGTTGGGCGCACGCACATGCCGTGAATCACTCTGTACTGGCGTGACTACGTGCCGCCATCTTTCGATTGGAATCTGCAGAATTTTCAACATAGCCTTCAATGGACCGTCTTCTTCCAACCACATTGTCCGCTTGTATGAAGTTTTGTCATTTTCAATGGTGTTGGCTTGTTTCCCGGTTCCTTCCCGGTCGGACATCTGAAGTTGGGAATAACGTGCCTCTGATTGTCTCTTTTCTGCCTGATTTTTGGTCCATTCCAGTCTGGCCTACATGGTGAGTCTTATGGTGTCATTGTGAATTCACCGTTTGGACACAGTAGGCACTCACGCCTTTTCAAGTCTTCACTTTTCCACACTGGATGCTGGCAACTGCGTGGAACTGTGTGTAGATATCTTGAGTGAGTACTCGCTCGCCGGAGTACCAGATTGGACACTTGTTATGTGAATTCCCATTACCATTGTTCACTATGCCTTGTTCATTTACAGAGTTTATTGGCTGATGTTTGTTTTAAAGTGGGATTTTTGTTTACCGCACATACATCTCAACTTCAACAATTTTGGTTACAGAAGGGATGTATTCTACAATAGTATTCTTAATGTTTTTTCCAACTTGAGAACCGGAGGCAAGTCATGGGTTCTTACCCATATATTCTCTCTTTTATACTTTACCTCACACGGGGTGTACACTGAGGTCTCAGTCCCAATGTTATGAAACACAGCAAGAGACTTTTGTCACACTATTCTTATACTTTTGCCCTATATTGGGTGTCGTGAGGGTTATACTCGCATCACTGGAGTACACGTGTCGCACGGGTTCATGTCCCGTTGCTACAGTGCACTACTGGTACACATCGTTTTACCTCCATTCGAGGTGCCTCGCATTCTATTTGCTCTGTGCACATCGTCTGTACCTCTCCATGAGGTGCGTCCTTATGCAAGGGTTTTAGTCCTTTTCGCATTATCATATGGGTCCCTACCCATTTCTGTTTGTTGACATCATTCGTCTTTTAGTTCCATTCTGTTCAGTGTAAACTCGTACATCTCTCACTTGTGCACAACTTATTTCTATCTTCCTCCTGGGAGCTATGCGAGGGTTTTAGTCCTTTTTGTATTATCATATGGGTCCCTATCCATATCTGTACAATGCCAATTTTACAAGGACTATTGTTTCTATAGGTCTTAGTCCCATCTGTAACTTCTATAATCCCTTATCTTTTTAGGGGTTGCTTTTGGGCTATAGTCCTCCCAAACTTCACATAGGTATGTTATTGTTCTATTGAATATTATATTTAAACTGTTGTCTTTACATTATATTTTTTATTTTGTATTGATCATGGTGTTTGACTTGGGTGAGGATTATCTTTTTACTTTTCCTCATCTTTCTTCATTTCTGTTCTCTTGGTGATGTTTACTCCTTGCGCCTCGTGTGGATTCTTAGTTTTCCTCGGCTTTTCTGCTGTGTTTTCTTTCTCTGTGTTTTCCACATCCTGTAGTCCTGAGTTTTGTTGGTTCATTCCTCTTCTGCCTTCTCACAGTCCTGTTCTGGCCAGTGGGTATGTTTCGGGCAGTTATTTGTGAATATTTTTCTCCTTTTCTCTGACGATGTTATTTTGTTCTTTTTCTTTTCTGTACAGAAGGGAGGATGATTCTTATATCTTGGTTTGCCTCTCTTCTTTGCTTCTCTTATCCTTTCGTGTTGCTCTCTTCTTTCAATTGTTTCATGTTACTTATTTCCTCAGTTTATTCTTATCTTCGGTTCTTCTTTCTTGTCCCTCATTGTTGTTTTATTTAAATATAGAAGAAAGGGGGATATGTTGTATCTTGACTCCAATGTTATTCTTGCCCTCTCTGTGGAATCTTGCTATGATATCATCCTATAGAATGTTGGGAGTCAAATCTTCACAGTTGACTGGGCTGAGCTGCCTGCTGGCTGCTCATGGTAGGGTATTGCTCTAATCTTCTTATCTCTAGTACCATCTTGAATAAAGCTACCTGAAACTCATCACTTGTACCTGATTCAATCATTACAAAATGTAATAAAAAAGTAACCAATTGACATACTTCTGAATTGGGCCAAATGTGTCCCATAGGCTGATACAGGCAGGTCAGATCCTCACGTCACACACTGAAGGGGAGAGAAAAGACAATCTCACAACTATTGTTAAATTACTCCTAGTTTTTAAGTCATTCAATTTTTAGGTCAGGAGTTCGCATGTGCTGTCTGCAAGACGTGTTGTATTCAGTAAAAGGACTTTGAACCCGCCTGCTGCTTACTATAGGTTGAATCCAGTGTCCCTCTTCTTAGCTGCCTCCTGAGTGGTTCATGCAAATGCTACCTCATTTCCATTGTTATCTGAAAAGACCCGGCCAAGTACAGTTTAGTTATGCTGTCATTATTTATCTTTTGTGTGGCAAACTCTTTTTTCGCTTCTTGCTTTGGCTTGTTTTCTTTCATAGTGTTTCTGTCCCTGTTCACTTTACTTCCTCGATGCATTCACCCTAAGGGAGTTTGTCTGCAGACATTCTGTATTTCTCACACCGTTCATGGATGCTGGGATAAGTGTGATTCACTTTTTCCGTTTTTGTGTTTCTTGGAATTTTTAAATAATTTTTTGCCCTGGAAAAAGCATTTATGCACTATGATCGAGCTCAAGCAGGGACTGACGTGAGTGCTCCCAATCATCGCGCAATCACTAGTCCTCCCTGGACCAAAGCAGGCATCCACTTCTGTGCTCCCTTGTTGTGTTATCTTCCAGCTGACAAAGAGCACCCAAGCTGCCCATCTCTGCGTCTAAATCAGCAGTACTGCACTGGAAACGCCGCAGGAAGCCCTGGAAGGTGGGTATCATGCTCAGGCTACTTGTTTTTCAATTGTTATCATTTTTTCTCCCTCTTCTGACCACAAAGACCCCAGGACCTTCGTGAATAAAAATACTCACTACATGCGGATAGCATAAGTAGGGCCTGTCCGCAGAGGAAGGCCCCATAGAGAGCACCTTCTCTCTCTTTGTCTCTCTCTTGAAACTTGCTCTCTGGCACAATTTCTTTCAGTCACAAATTCTTATCCTTTCACTCTTTCATGTCCTTTCTTACTTTAACAACATATTTTGTCACTTCCTCATTCTCCAATTTCCCTCTCCTCCTCTTTTTTCCGCCTTTCCCTGTCATTTGCTTTTAAAATATTGTTTTATTTTTATTGTTTATTCCTGTCATTGCAAATTCTTTCTTTTTGTCCGGCGTACCGCCTGGGTCCATGAACAGCGCCACTGGTCGCATATGTCCCTGATCCCTTTAGAGGAACCTCAGTCAGCCCAGGGCCTATGAATATTTGTGAGATATGGGAAACTTAGGGGCCCCTCATCACATTCTGCTGGGCCCCATCATTTCCAATTACGCCTGAAACACAAGCACCAGAGATAATTTCAAGAACAAGTCTTGAGCTGTCACTTGTCAGCTATGAGCGGCTCACCCTGTTCAGATATGCGAGTACATCACCAAACCAAGGGATCTCACTGGGTCCCATGCAGGGGTGCCAATTATAGGGGCTATGGTGAGGTTGGCTTACAGTGGGCTTTTAAGCTGATGGTTCCTTATCCACCCAAGGGAACATCTCTCAGGCGAAAAATGAATCAACACTGCTCTCCACTTCCCTGGAGCAGTGTGAATGTGTTGCTTCCCTCGACACAAACTCCTTGGAGGGGTCTATCTGCATCAGGAAGAAGCCAAGGAGAAGTTCCGGCAAGTGCTGGGAGCACACAAGAAGCATCAGCCTGGCCTGCTTTTTCTTCCATGAATGTTGGCACTGCAATCCAGGCTGAGGATAATCCACGCTCCACCCGAGCTGAAGCAGGCATGTGCAGCCTGGATAGAACGTAAGTAAAAAATGTTGTGAAGAGCATGTGTGTGTGTAAGTACGTATGAGAGTGTACCTGAATGGTGTGGCAATATCCCAGGCATATTTGGCATATTTTGGCACATTAGGGGCATCCTTGGATATTGGTGCCCACCCCTTAGTACATTTCTGGGCCACATCCATATCTAGTCTGTTGGACCCGGCCTCGTGGCGTGGTCCGGCCCTGCTCGTCCGCACCCTGTGAGCGTAGCCCTGCATCCTGGGTTCCCTGCGCAGCGCCCCGTTAGCGTAGCCTGCACCCCGAGCCCTGGTCGTCCTGCCCCTGGTACGCCCAGACCCCGTAACCGGCGACCAGCCCCACGTATCCCGTCCCACTCTCCGGCTCCGAGCGCCTAAACCTGCATGCCCCACAAGGCCCGGCAGCCATTTTCCCTTCCCGTGATCCCTGACTCCAGGGGCCTAGCGTGACCCCAGCCCCCAGTGAAAACCCAGACTCCAAAGGCGCGCCAGTTCCGGCTGGGGGGTAAAGGGCTCCCCGAGTGAGATAAGCCAGGGAGTTTCGATGGCACCTCCGGCCTCCCCTGAGAGACTGGTATCTGTCACACCTTTGGCCTCCCCCTGTGGGCCAGTTTCGTTCGCACCTCTGGCCTCCCCGAGTGCTGGCTCCAGACCCGCTGGCGTCTGGGACGCATCTTCAAAGGATCAAAGAGCCCACCGCCGGACCTCGCCAGCGACCAGCCCCCAAGGCACGAGACCTCCGTCTGCGAGGGTCCGGACATCAAAGGGCGATTGGACTATATCAGGGCCCGCACGACAACTAGCGGGCAGTTGTATCTTGGACTTGAAGCCTGCTGATCTGATCGCGGCTGACCCTGAGAAGAACTCAACCTCGCATCGCTGAGCCCTGCTGACGCTGTCGCGGCTCCCTCTTCGCAACAAGGAACTGAACCACCTGAGCCCTGCTGACGCTGTCGCGGCTCAAGCTAAACTCGCAACCATCGGAGCCCTGCTGACGCTGTCGCGGCTCGTCCTCTCTAAGACCTCAGAGCCCTGCTGACGCTGTCGCGGCTCATCCTCTCTAAGACCTCGGAGCCCTGCGGACGCTGTCGCGGCTCCTCAAGAACTTCTCCGGATAGAGCCCTGCTGACCTCGTCGTGGCTGGAGGAGTACTCTGGTCCGGCTGGACCATCGAGACCACCATGACGACTGAGCCGATTTGACGTGAGTGAAGCAGCCAGTACGACTCCCATCTTCCGTATCCCCCGGCTCAAGGATTGAGAGCTGTGCGTAGGGTACGTCTCGTACTGGCCTAAAGGCTAAAGACTGTCCCGCTTCCCTCTTCCCGACCCTCAAAGACTTTGTGATACCTCGATCAATTGTACATAAGAGTGCTATTTTCTTTTTACTGCTTATAAAGAACTTGTTACTGAAATCCAACGGTGTGGTGTCCGTTCGTAAGTGTGGTGTGAGCTCAGTGTGTACGATCTAAGACTCGAAGTCCTCCCCGGTGAGGACCTCACGATAAGACTCGGCAAGATCTGTGGGAGAGGTGGGTCCAGGGGTGGTCAGGTGAGCACAACCTGGCCCTCTGAGATCGCCCCTTCTAACATTGGTGGCAGCGTCGCGATAAGAACCTACTTCTAGGGATCGTACAGTACTGACACACTACCCGAACGAAGAACAACCATGAGCCTCACGAACGACAAGACCACCTTCCAGATAGAGCTTCTGGAAGACTATACGCACCGAGAACTGAAGCAATTTTGCAAAGATCTCCATATCCTGACAACGGGATTAAGCATCAAAGAAGACTTTCAAAAAGCCCTGACAGCCTGGGTGGAGGCCGGAGCACAACCTCCCCCGCCGACAGAAGACGGTGGAGAGGGAGGGCCACTGACCGAAACCCACGCCCAAGAACATGAGAGAGCAGAGTCCCCGACGCGGAATCCCAACACGGAGAGAGGTCTGTCTCAAGAAGAGATGACAGACCAAGAACGCAACCGAAACCACGAGCTAGAACTAGCGCGTCTGAAGATAGACGGAGAACTCAAGCTGGCCGAGAAGAAGCTAGCCATCGAGCAGTTGCGGCTGCAAGGAGAACTGGAGGAGAAGAAACTCCAGCGAGAACACGAAGGGAAAAGACTCCAGCTGGAGCACGAGCGCGGCCTAAAGGAGATCGAACTGAAGGCCCCGAGCGAAGACAACCGAACCTCGGTGACCCGAGAGTCAGTTCCCCCGGCGGAACCCAAAGTCCACATCCCCAAGGACGTGGTAAAGGAATACTACAAAAACGATGACATCCAGCAATGGTTCAAGGCCTACGAGGTCGCCATGACCTCCCACCGAATTCCGCGGACGGATTGGGGGGCCGGGCTGTGGGGACGATTCCTGAGCGAAGGGAGAGACACCCTACTCGACCTACCGTCCGCCGAACAAACCTCTTACAGCCACATGAAAGAGGCCCCACTCACAAGGTACGGACCCCAGAAATGTATCTGCAGCGGTTTAGAGACTGCAAGAAGATCCCCGGCACCACATGGGTGGAATATGTGAATTTCTACAGCCGGGCCTTGGAAGGGTGGATCAAGGGCAGCAAGGTGTCCACCTTTGAGGGGCTCATCGACCTCATTGCTTATGAACATTTGTCTACGAATTGCTTTGTGGAACTCCGACAGCACCTCCTGGACAGCAAGTTGGCTGACCCCCGGAAACTGGCTGTCGAGGCCGATCGCTGGGTGAGCACCAGAGTCCCCCGGGGGAGACTCTAGTCGAAACGAACAGGGATCTTCCCGCCAGAGGGGAGGGGGGAGTCAGAATAGACAGAGGGGGTCCCAGGTAGGGTCCCCGCGCAGTCCCCCCAGAACCCAGCCCGGCACCTCACCTCCCACAGCGCGCGCAGGGTTTCCCCCAGCCAAGCCAGGGCCCCGAGTTAGCCAAGCCTGCTTCCATTGCCAACAGCCAGGGCATTATGCCAATGACCCCCGCTGCCCTTTGTTCAAGAACCCCGCCGCTGCGGGTCCCCCAGCGTGCCACATAACCTCTGTAGCCCTAGAAGAGGAGGGGGAGGAGGATTTCGAGGGGGCTGACCCCGCCGCAATGATGTTAGTCTCCTTGGGTGATAGGGAGATGGTCCCCGGAGCCCCCCTGCCATACAACACAGAGAAGTACCGACAACAGGTGACCGTCAATGGCCACCGCATAGGGGCGCTCCGAGACACTGGGGCCAGTATCACCGCAGTAAAATGCCACTCTGGGCAATAGCTCGCTTAATCTTCCCGACGGCCCCCCAGCGCCTAGAGACCCTTACGGGTGATTGTGCGCTTTACAAATGTGGACTTGGTTACCGAAGCCCAAATAGTTCCCCACATCTCCTGCAGGGTGATCGCAGCCGACAACTCCGTCCGCACCTGCCGGATAGCTCAAGTCCCGTTCGAGTGGGGAGGCGTCTCCGGAGAGTTACGAGTGGCGGTCCGCACCGACATGCCCGTAGACTGCCTGCTCGGCAACGACCTGGAGAACTCCCCGTGGAAGCGGGTAGAGCGAAGGACCCACCTGGAGATGGTGGGCCTACCCGAATGGGCCTGTGTGAGCACCCGGTCCATGACCGCCCGGATGGCCACCCCCGAGAGGGTGAGCTCTGAGACCGCACAACCAGCCCCTGAGGGCCCCGAGGTCCCCGAGGCATCTGAAACCCCCGAGCTGTCCCCCGGGGAGAGCCCTCCCGCCGATGCGGGTCCTCTCGGCCCTGACGTCGAACCGACCCCGAGCCTGGACGACCTTCCTGAGCTGGCCCAGTGGCGCCAGGAAGGAGGACCGTCCCGAGAAGAATTTTGCCTCGAACAGACCTCCTGTCCGTCCTTAGTTGGGCCGCGGCAGCAGGCCGCCGCCCAGGCCGCCGGTGACCAGTCCGGCTCCCACTTTGTTTATTGGGAAAACGGCCTTCTATACAGCGAACAAAAGTCTGCCGAGCTAGGGTCAGCCCGGGTGCTGGTGGTACCCCTACGCTTCCGCGGCTTCCTCCTGAACCTGGCCCATGATGTACCCCTAGCGGGACACTTGGGACAAGACAAGACGTATCACCGCCTGGTCACGCACTTCTACTGGCCAGGCATGCGCTTCGATGTGGAGGCCCACTGTAAGTCCTGCCCCACGTGTCAGTCCAGCGGGAAGAGCGGCGGGAGGCGCAAGGCCCCCCTCCAACCCTTCCCCGTGGTCAGTACCCCCTTTGAGTGGGTGGGAATCGATATTGTGGGCCCTCTCGACACCCGGACCTCCTTAGGTCACCGATTCATCCTCGTCTTGGTGGACCATGCCACCCGCTACCCCGAAGCCATTCCCCTACGAACGGTGACGGCCCCCGTAGTGGGGCGGGCCCTCATGGGGATCTTCTCTCGGGTGGGATTCCCCCGAGAAGTCGTAAGCGACCGAGGGACCAACTTCATCTCGAAATACATGAAGTCGCTCTGGCAACAATGTGAAGTGACGTACAAATTCACCACCCCATACCACCCCAAGGGTAACGGCCTGGTGGAGCGATTCAACCGGACCCTCAAGGGAATGATCATGGGTCTCGAAGAGCCCCTGAGACGTAAGTGGGACGTCCTCCTTCCCTGTCTCCTCTTCGCGTACCGCGAAGTTCCCCAGAAATCCTTGGGCTGCTCTACGGGCACCCCGTCAGGGGGCCCCTCAGCCTGGTCAAAGAAGGATGGGAGACGGCGGCCCCAGAGCTCCCTCCAGATGTGTTTCGATACATCCTGGCCCTCAGGAACCAGATGAGGAAGTTCCGAGAGCTGGCCAAGGCAAACCTCGAGGCCAGTCAGGAAGAAATGAAGCGGTGGTACGACCAGAATGCCACTCTGGTCGAGTGCCAGCCCGGACAGCAGGTCTGGGTGATGGCCCCCGTGGAGCCCTGTGCCCTGCAAGACAAGTGGACAGGGCCCTTCAAAGTGGTAGAGCGCAAGAGCCAGGTGACCTATCTCATCGATGTACAGTCCCCCAGGAACCCCTTGAGGGTCCTCCACGTGAACAGCCTCAAACCCCACTTCGCCCGGTCTGAGTTGAGCTTGCTCCTCGCCACGGACGATGGGGAGGAAGAGGAAACTGAGCCTCTCCCCGATCTCCTGTGCACCAAAGAAAAAGATGGCTCCGTAAAAGGAGTGAGTCTCTCCTTCTCCCTCTCTCCCGAGCAGCGCGAGGACTGTCGCCAGTTACTGGGACAATTCTCGGACCTTTTCTCCCTCATCCCCGGCGTCACCAGCCGGTACGGCACAGAGCCTACCGCGTCCCTGACAGAGTACGGGCCTGCATCCAGGCCGAAGTCGCTAAGATGCTAGCTCTAGGGGTGGTCGAAGCCTCTGACAGCCCATGGGCCAGCCCCGTGGTCCTGGTTCCGAAGGCAGCCGCCCCCGGTGCTGTTCCCGAGCTGAGGTTCTGCGTTGACTACCGCGGGCTCAACGTGGTCACCAGAACCGACGCACACCCCATCCCCCGAGCAGACGAGCTTATTGATCGCCTAGGGGCTGCTCGCTTTCTTAGTACGTTCGACCTGACCAGCGGATACTAGCAGATCGCCCTCACAGAAGGGGCCAGAGAGAGATCCGCTTTTTCCATCCCGGATGGTCACTACCATTTCCGGGTGATGCCCTTCGGGATGAAAAACGCCCCCGCCACCTTCCAGAGGCTGGTCAACCAGATACTGGCGGGGTTGGAGGCGTTCAGCGCTGCGTATCTGGACGATATCGCGGTGTTCAGCTCCCACTGGTCAGAGCACCTCCAGCACCTCTGGGCAGTGCTGACAGCCCTGCGGAGGGCCGGCCTCACCATTAAGGCAAGCAAGTGCCAGATCGGACAAGGGTCCGTAGTCTACCTCGGGCACCAGGTCGGAAGCGGCCTCGTAGCGCCCCTCCAGCCCAAGATCGATGCAATCGTGGCCTGGGAGGCCCCCACGACCCAGACGCAAGTGCGGGCGTTCCTCGGGCTCACGGGGTACTACCGAAGATTTATCCAAGGATACGACAGCATCGTAGTCCCCCTCACGGAGTTAACCTCCAAAAAACAGCCGAAGAAAGTCAGCTGGACCCCCGCCTGCCAAAAGGCGTTCGAAACCTTAAAAGACGCCATGTGTACTGCCCCAGTCCTACAGGCCCCCGACTACTCCCGAGAGTTCGTGGTCCAGATAGACGCGTCCGAGCATGGCATCGGAGCCGTCCTATCCTAGGTGAACGAGCAAGGCCTAGACCAACCAGTGGCATTCATTAGCCGGAGGCTACTCCCTCGAGAACAAAGGTGGAGCACCATCGAGCGGGAGGCCTTCGCGGTGGTTTGGGCCCTGAAGAAGCTGAGGCCCTACCTGTTCGGTACTCACTTCCGGGTCCAGACCGACCACCGACCCCTCCGGTGGCTAATGCAGATGAGAGATGAGAGGGGAAAACCCCAAATTGTTGCGCTGGTCCATCTCCCTCCAGGGGATGGATTTCACAGTCGAGCACCGGCCTGGTGTTGACCATGCCAACGCAGACGGCCTGTCCCGATTCTACCGCCTCAGCGAAGAGAACCCCCAAGAGGATGGGTAGTTCTCCCCGCCTTCAGCTGGGGGGGACGCGTGTTGGACCTGGCCTCGTGGCGTGGTCCGGCCCTGCTCCTCCGCACCCTGTGAGCATAGCCCTGCACCCTGGGTTCCCTGCGCAGCGCCCCGTTAGCGTAGCCTGCACCCCGAGCCCTGGTCGTCCTGCCCCCGGTACGCCCAGACCCCGTAACCGGCGACCAGCCCCACATATCCCGTCCCACTCTCCGGCTCCGAGCGCCTAAACCTGCATGCCCCACAAGGCCCGGCAGCCATTTTCCCTTCCCGTGATCCCTGACTCCAGGGGCCTAGCGTGACCCCGGCCCCCAGTGAAAACCCAGACTCCAAAGGCGCGCCAGTTCCGGCTGGGGGGTAAAGGGCTCCCCGAGTGAGATAAGCCAGGGAGTTTCGATGGCACCTCCGGCCTCCCCTGAGAGACTGGTATCTGTCACACCTTTGGCCTCCCCCTGTGGGCCAGTTTCGTTCGCACCTCTGGCCTCCCCGAGTGCTGGCTCCAGACCCGCTGGCGTCTGGGACGCAACTTCAAAGGATCAAAGAGCCCACCGCCGGACCTCGCCAGCGACCAGCCCCCAAGGCACGAGACCTCCGCCTGCAAGGGTCCGGACATCAAAGGGCGATTGGACTATATCAGGGCCCGCACGACAACTAGCGGGCAGTTGTATCTTGGACTTGAAGCCTGCTGATCTGATCGCGGCTGACCCTGAGAAGAACTCAACCTCGCATCGCTGAGCCCTGCTGACGCTGTCGCGGCTCCCTCTTCGCAACAAGGAACTGAACCACCTGAGCCCTGCTGACGCTGTCGCGGCTCGAGCTGAACTCGCAACCATCGGAGCCCTGCTGACGCTGTCGCGGCTCGTCCTCTCTAAGACCTCAGAGCCTTGCTGACGCTGTCGCGGCTCGTCCTCTCTAAGACCTCGGAGCCCTGCTGACGCTGTCGCGGCTCGAGCTTGAACCTGTAACCATCTGAGCCCTGCGGACGCTGTCGCGGCTCCTCAAGAACTTCTCCGGATCGAGCCCTGCTGACCTCGTCGCGGCTCGAGGAGTACTCTGGTCCGGCTGGACCATCGAGACCACCATCACGACTGAGCCGATTTGACGTGAGTGAAGCAGCCAGTACGACTCCCATCTTCCATATCCCCCGGCTCGAGGATTGAGAGCTGTGCGTAGGGTACGTCTCGTACTGGCCTAAAGGCTAAAGACTGTCCCGCGTCCCTCTTCCCGAACCCTCAAAGACTTTGTGATCCCTCGATCAATTGTACATAAGAGTGCTACTTTCTTTTTACTGCTTATAAAGAACTTGTTACTGAAATCCAACGGTGTGGTGTCCGTTCGTAAGTGTGGTGTGAGCTCAGTGTGTACGATCTAAGACTCGAAGTCCTCCCCGGTGAGGACCTCACGATAAGACTCGGCAAGATCTGTGGGAGAGGTGGGTCCAGGGGTGGTCGGGTGAGCACAACCTGGCCCTCTGAGATCGCCCCTTCTAACAGAGTCCTTCTTGAAATTCTGTGTCACCCTTGGCATTTTAGTGCTACATCCTAGACAAAATGCTGAACCAAGCATATTGGTGAGAATTCTTGGCATATTGGAGGTATCCATGACATTTTGGCGATGAACCCATTGCAAAATGCTGGGATTGGCGTATTGGTGTTCTTGTCACATTGGTGAGAACAGCCAAGTGCTCGCTCTAATGTATTACGCCCTTCCATCACATTATGGTACAAAACCCTTCGTAAAATGCTGGTGTTATTGGTAATTCTTGATATATATTTTGTCATCTGCACCTTATATAAACTTAACACTGGTTTAATAGTGATCAGTAAGGAGGTTTTGTCAGCATCTATGGCATGATGACTCTGTACACTGTAGGATCTTGCACAATGTTGGCAATTCATGGCAGAATGGTGATAAAAAGACATATAAGGGAGTGAAGAATGTATTTGTGTGTGGTAGCACGAGTAAAAGCTTAATGAAAATGAAGAATTCACATATGGGAACCAAATGTAGTTAAAGTGAAAAGGTAGTATTTCATCAAACGTTTTTTACGAAAATTATACATTTGTCTTTGTGGAATCTCATTTATTTTTAACAAATGAAAACATTTATTTGACAGGAAAATGTGTGCATTTTCATAAGCGATCAAGTTGATGTCTGGAAACAGAATGATTCGTTCTCAAAAATATATATTTAAAGCAGATATGTGAGTGATAATTGGTACCATTGCCTGAAAACCAAGCAAGTGGGATTAGTGTGATCTGCTTCATAATCTACAAGATCTCTGCAAAGTGAGCAGCACCACTGCTAAAGGAGCCTGCACAATTTGTTTTCACTCACTCAATTGCCCGAGAATGTGATATATATGTGCTTTTTTATTTTTCTATGGAGATTCCTAGTCATAACACATGACTGAAAATGCACTTGGAAAAGGCAGGAGAAAAAAGTGACAGGAAGTGAAATATACATGTGTAGAGTGCAATGATGGTAAATCTTGGGCTAAACAAAATTGCATTTTAGAACCACCGCCTGCATCGACTTTGGCTTTTAGATGCCTTTAAAGGGAAATTTTGCTCAAAGATTAACTTTTTTGCCACCATTTTATCAAAATTGCTTTAGGGCAGACATTCCTGCAATGCCCATATGAGGGTCAGGATTACTTTACTGGAAAATGCATCCTTTGATTGCATAATTTCAAACGTTTCTTTGGAGAGAACCCCTCCGCGACAGTGGGGCTCGCATGCTTTGGCGACAGTGGAGCTTGCATGCTTCGTGTCCTCACTAGTTGAAATTTGAGAGTTAAGACCCACGCCTTTCTTTTTTAATAACTGTTTTTATTGTTTAATACATCACAGAGGCAATAATGATAGTGTACAAAGAATCACATAATGCAATTAGACGTTATACATTTGAATATCATAGCGTAAGGAAGCAGTTATAGTTCCACTTTTATGCAGTTTCTCTCATGTTAGTACCTTTCCCGTCCCGCCTACCCACCTGTCCTCATTCTTCATCCTCGCTCTCATCCTCTGATTCTGGTAGTGAGTCACAAATATCTCCCCTATATGCATTTCAGGCTGTCCATATTTTTGTCCCTTTTGTGGGGCTCTTACGACTAGCATATACTGTTCGTTCCGTGACCATTACCACATCCATGTCTCTGCACCAGGTCGCTAGGGCCGGGGTATCCACTGCCCCCCATTTCTGCGCAATATTGCGTTTCGCTACCATGAGTCCCAGCGTGACCCATATTTGACCGTATCTCGTTAGGTCGTTTGGCTCCCATATATTGAGCAAGCATCTGAGTGGGTCAGGGAGGAGCGACACCCCTATCGCCTGTGAAATTTTACACAGCACTTGTCGCCAGTAGTCCATTACTGCTGCGCATTCCCATATTGTGTGAATGAATGACCCTTCCTCTCCACACCCTCTAAGGCAGTAGGGATGTTGCGCTCTGTGTATTTTATGTAACATAGTTCTAGTGTAATAAGATTCTGCACCGAGTGTAAGTTGTATCAAATGGAACCTTGCAGAGATTCCGACCTCTCTAGGAGAAGCCAGGGCTTCCTGCCATTCTGAATCGTCCATATCTCCTATGTCCAACACCCATTTGTCCCGCAGAGCTATTGTTGGTTCTGGCATGTTATTAATAAGCTTTCTATACGTGAAGGACGTGGCACATTTTGGCATGTATTCCGTGAGTAGTCTGTCCTCCAACAAGGCTGATTCTGGGACTGTTGTGTCTGGCGGTATCGCTGCCAGCAATGTGTGTCTTATTTGAGTGTATCTGTAAGACTCGGTAGGACCCAAGTCATATTGTATCTGAAGTTGGGCGAACGGTATCACCGTCCTTCCCTCCCATAGGTCGCCTACCGTGCAGATGCCTATGTTGTCCCACCTGTCAAACCCCTTGCTGTGTCTCAGGTGTCCCAATGTTCTAGTGTCCCAGAGCGGAGTGAGTCTAGTGATGACCCCCCCATCCTAGCTCGGCTTGCGCTGCGTGCCAAAGTGCAACCGTGTGTTTGGTAGGGCCGTCCAGTTTCTGTGCCAGCCCTTTGTTGTAGAGGGCTGCAAGCATGCTGTTAGTGCCCAGTTGGTCTCTGTCTGCTCTATATGCCGGATCATCGTGTGCCGCGTGGACCCATTGGTTGATTACCTTCAAATGTGCAGCCCAATAGTATAATTGTACGTCAGGGAGTGCTATTCCACCCTCGTACCAACTCTTGTGCAATTTTGCTTGTGCGATACGTGCAGGGCTGTGGCCCCAGAGCAGTGCGGACACCTGTGCATTTATTTGTGTAAAATATCGGGGGGGACAGGAAATGGTGTGTTGTCAAGGGCATACAAAAATCACGGTAGGGCCATCATTTTGTATAGTGCCGCTTTACCCAGTAAGGTAAGGGGCAAGGACGCCCAGTGAATCACATCTCTCTTTAACCTTTCCAGGGGTGGCGCCAGGTTTTTGGCGAGAAAGTCTACTGGATCTTTTGTAATGTGTATGCCTAGGTATTTAAAGGAGTCATTAGTTATTACGAGCGGGCAATCAGCCGGCAAGCGCGGCAACTCTCCCTGTAACACATACAGGACCGATTTAGACCAATTTATCAGGTATCCTGACATTTTCCCAAAATTATCGCATATGCGGAGGAGCGCTGGTATAGAGCGGTCTGGGTCAGTTAAGTACACCAATATGTCATCGGCATAGAGGGAGACACGCTCCTCCTAGCCGTCTCTCCACTGTATTCCCTTCAGCAGTGGGGTCTCTCTGATCAATGCTGCCAGGGGCTCTATGACCAGCGCGAATAGGAGCGGCGATAAAGGGCAACCTTGCCGCGTCCCCCTTGCCAATGGTATCTCACCCGACGTGTGACCATTAGCCAGCACTCGAGCCAAGGGCTTTCTGTATAGTAGCATGATCCATGCGCAGAATCTGGGACCAAACCCCAGGCGCGGAAGGATCACAAACAGATATTTCCAGTCTACCATGTCGAAGGCCATCTTCGCGTCTAGTGATAGTATCATTGCCGGGTCTGACAGTAACGGAGCCTTCGCCAGCACTCCATGGAGCCGTCGAAGATTCAGTGTTGTGTTTCTATTAGGCATGAAGCCTGATTTGTCCGGGTGTATTAATTGTGGTAGGCAATTTATCAATCTGGCGGCCAACAATTTTGCTAGAATCTTCGCTTCTGCATTTAGTAGGGATATAGGGCGATAGGAGGCAAAGCCCCACCACTTTAAAAGTTGTCCAGCTGGCATTGGTCACCTGCCAATCTTAACATCTCTTTTGTCCTCTCTTACGGTATCCTTCTCAAGCAATCTTATCCCTGGTAGTTCCCTCAGCCCATCTCTCTTTCAGTGCCCCCACTCGCCTCACACTGCTTTATTTCTGATCATCTCACATAGCTCCAAGGTTTTCCCTTTAGGTTGAGCAGCCAAAGGGAAGTTGGAAGCTCGTTTCTATGGTCCTTTGTCAGGCGAGAATAGCCCACCCAGGCCAGAGATCTCAGTCTGTCCATGTAAAATGGGTGCAGCTCACCCAGGCTAAAGTCTGTCCATGTAAGGTGGGTGTAATTCACCCAGGCCAGAGAACTCCAGCTCTTTCTGGCTGGGTGTCAATTGCTCAACACATCTAGAAGTTCTAAGGCAGGGCCATGTCAAGTGTGAGTAGCTCATCATGTCCTAATTCTTTCAATGCACAATGGAAATTTTACTTTATTTTTCCTTGTTGTAAAAGCATACAGTAAAACCACAATAATGGATGCTGTCATCTGAAAGAGAAGCATGAACAGTCCTTTTTATGATTCTTTCCTAGTATGACAACATTTTTCTCTTCATGTGCTTTAAAATACATAAACAACGTTCACAGTATTAAAGTACAAACCAGGTAAACAGCTGTGTGCATCTAATTACATGTGCTTCTGTCAGTAATTCCTCCATTCCTCTAGATAGCGCTGCAGCCGTGTCTCTGTTACCAATGGTAATTTCCCATTCTTAGTCCTGTAGTCAGTGCTGCAGCTGCGTCTCTGTTCCCAGTGGTAATTCCTCATTTTTAGTCCTCTAGCTAGTGCTGTTAGCGGCTTCTCTGGTCCAACTGGTAATTCTTTGTTCTTAGTCCTCTAGACAGTGCTGCAGCTGCTTCTCTGGTCCAGTGGTAATTCCTCATTCTAAGTTATCTAGGCAGTGCTGCAGCTGTGTCTCTGTTCATACATCAACTACACTCAGATCTAACTCTGGAAAATGCGAGACCTATTGCATTGCAAATGCTCGTTTAGTTTAGTTGAGACGTGTGCCACTCACACCTGCAGTGGATCGCCCAGTAGTTGCAGCTTATTTTGGTTCCATAACTTCTATATATTGGTGTGTCAGGGGCAAAACCCAGTATTTGTGCAGTGGGATGCAGAGGAGTATGACATAATAACATAATCATACGCGAATCTGTGAATCACATGGATATGGATCATGGTGCGTGAACCTTTTCTCCCAGTCCACCTCATTATGTATAGAACCTCAGTGTATTTTAATTGGAAAAAGTGTGTTTGTTTCAAACAGTATGGGCAAGTATGAAAACCAGAGTTAACATAGCCCATATTTTGAGCACTGGTTAGGAATTAATTGTGCTGAAAGAGGTTTCTATAACAGGTGTTCGGGCCATTTCAGGGTTGTTAATAAAATTCTGTGTGTAGAGTTCTTCTACTGTGACCCACAGGGATATAATGCAGGTCTCCTGTAGAATATTCATATGGATGTCTAATATGGTTCATATTTGTCTGTATAGATGTGGATAGACAAACCACTGCCACATTACAAATTACTCTAGACTAAACAAGGAGATGTTGTCATTCAGTCCTTTTATATTTGTGCACAATTTGTACACCCACTTCTGCTCTTTTTCCAGAAGGACCTTAGACACCTATTTAGTCATGGACGTTGTTTTTATTTGTACAAATACACATTGCAACTAAAATCATTTTCACTATGAATGACCATTGTTGATGTTATGGCTGGTCATATTTGTTGTTGCCCCCCTACACATCAAACTACGTGTTCTCTGATGCCTAGCTTTATTTTCCTCTATATCATCCCAATATATTGCACCTTGCACTGACAGGTGATAAGGCATATCAAATTTAAAGAGTTAAGATTTATATTGGATCCATTCTTTGTCGAAACCAAGGTCTAAATTCTAAATGATCTGAGGTGACATGCTGCAGCTTCCGCTGTGGTGATGGCCTGATAATTGTAGAATGCCTCATTGTGTTTTACGATTTTCACGTCTAGTCTTGCTTGAAGTTCTTGAATGTACCTGGAAGTCCCTTAGATGTCAAACACATTTGTGTTAAAAAAAAGTGGCTTCTCGTGTTTGAGGTCTCCTGGATTTAAAAACCTCCAGTTTTTGTTAATGGCCATTTTTAGCTGGTTTGAGATGGTAAAGTATGTAGTGACACACACTAGTCGTTGATTTTCATTCTTCTTGTTGCTAAATTCAATTAGAGCATCCTTGTTAGTCTTAGCTTTTTTCATTGTTTTTCTTATAGCTGTCTTTTGATAGCAATACTACCAGGTTTTCTTTTTTTACAGAGGAGGCCTGCAAGTCTGCTTGACTGTTAAAGTCATCTAGGTGACTTCAATTCCCATGTAACCTCAAAAAGGTTTGCATCCAGTGTTTCTGAGTGGAAGCTGTCGGACCGTAGTTGACTATTTCCTTCGAGAACCTTATGTTGAGTATCTGTGCATAAAGTGCCATTGTCATGAAATAAAAATGTAAGGACGTCTTGACTTATGGAGTAGGTACATTTCATAAAAGTGTTCTGTGTATTTAGCCACTCTGTGAATTGTATGGCAGTCTCAGCATCCCCTTTATTTATGATCAGGATATCCTCTATATACCTTTTCCATTCTTAATAATTTTTTCAGAATGAGTTACAGGTAAGCATGGGCTGAAAATTCATTCCGCTGGCGAAATTTGCGGATTTTTGGCAATTTCGCTAATCGCGCGAAATTTCCAAACAATTCGCAAGTTTGCGAATTTTTTTTGCTTGCTCGTGATTCAAAAATACAATCTTGCGCGCGCTGCGTTGACTTACTTTGATTCTGAGTTTGCCGAGTTGTTTTCCTCCCGCGAACAAGATGGCCGTGCCCAAAAACGACCGCATGGGTACGTTTGCGGTAGCCGCGTTGAAAAAAAAACCCGCGAACATGCCAAAATAACAAAGTTCACACAAATTTGTGGATTTTGCGGACCGCGAATTCGCAAATTTCGCCCATACTTAGTTACAGGCCGTCATGACCTTGGTAACTTTAAAGTGGTATACATGTGGAAGAGGTGTGGCGCCGCGGCCTGGGCGACTGGAATCTGGGGACCACGGTTCGATCCCCGGCTCCGGCGGCAGGTTAGCCCAGCACCATGTGACTCTGGGCAATAGCTCGCTTAATCTTCCCGACGGCCCCCAGCGCCTAGAGACCCTTACGGGTGATTGTGCGCTTTACAAATGTGGATTATTATTATTATTATACTGGCAGTCGATACTAGGTCTCGAGAGTCCAAAGGGATGCACTTGCACACCTCTTAATTTAATCCTCTGCCTAACTTTCCCCATTTTTTTCGAGGCACACTACAACCCTTGTACAGGTACGCAAACAAACTCCTGTATACCCCACTTCATAACAAGAGCACACCTTTCTAGTCTTATTGCAGTGATAACGCGAGAACACACAGGGTCTGCCTACCTCTCAACCCTGCTTATCCTCACCCTTCTGCCTGCCTCCATCTTGATTACTGTATCTCCTATTCAGCAACTGTATTAGCTGTTTCAGTTTCACATTGCTTTCACCGCTCACAAGCACACTGCTTCCAAATTCACTGTGTCTTACGTTTGCTGTGCATCATGCATGAAAACTCACAAATACGTTTTTTTGCAATACTTTACATTTATAGTCTGCATTTTAAAATGCTTTCTGCCTGGAAAAAGCCCTTGGCTTACCAGTACACAAAGGAAAAACACATGTTGGCGGAGGAACAATCTTATGTAAATAACAATGTAGAGTTAACTTATACTTGCTACAGTGTATGAACTTTGGATGAATGAGTCACATCACTTGAACATAGAGAAGACAACTTATCAACTGGTAACTGTTAAATATATTTTAATGAATGTATTTATAAATTTAATTTCAAGTCAAGCTCTTTTGTAGTTTACGTTCATGAAGTAATTTTGTGGAAACTGTATGTTTAGATGAATGTTGGATACATGCATACTTCTTCAAAACACTATATTAGTTCTGTCGCGACTTAGTTGTGAATTTGTAGTTTTTCCCCAAACCCTTGCTTATCAGTAATCTGCAAAGCAAGCAATGTGCTATCTATTTGCAAAGTTCTCACGTTACCCAACAAAAGGAGATTCTGTGATTGTGAAGACTGAAATCCCACGGGCATGCAAATCCACAGAAATGGATCAATTGCCCTGTTTTTGTAGTGAGAACTCCTATTATAAAAGTAGTGTGGTCAATTGGTTAACAGAAGTCAGTGCTATGAGGTGGCATTTCTAGAGTGAATATGTGACAGTGCCTTCAGTACCAGATACACAGTATTACTATGATGAAATTCAGACCTAGGCCTTTTGGGCACATGGATGCTATGTAATGACCTAACATCTTTGGTGTATGTTTTGAAGAAACATTAAAAGTATATGATATGCCTAAAAAGGTAAACATCTGATACATGATGTTTTTTGGCACAACCTACAAACTAAGCACAGTTCCGGTCAAGAGTGCCAACCTGCCCGCAGAGCCACATTCTAAATGAAATATGAGAGCACCTCTGAAGCTGAACAGGACAAAGAGGTGAGTGTGGCCTATTAAGGTTGCATACAACAGTAGGAAAGGAAATGAGCACCAAACACAGCCAAACTTTTTCTTGCAACTGAACTCGCATGATCAAATTCTTGGTGGGGCGCAGCCTTATAGGAAATGCCTCCTCATTCATATTGTAGTTTTTGGAAAGTTTTCACTTTATCTCCTTGAGCAGATCTTGGACATTCAAGATTCAGTTCTTCAACCCTTCCCTCCAATTGAGTTTGCAGGCCCCCCACTCCCCTCCCCCCCCTCCCCCCCAAAGAGAAGTCTGCCATTATTCCTTACATGAGCGTTAACATGTAGCCTACGAGTGATGTCTATATGTTTGTGTACCAGGAGCAAAGCATGAGCTGTGGAATAAATATTCACATTCTTTATCTCTTACATTTAAGCACTTCTGCATTTTTTTTAAAAGGGAAGATTTCTCACTGCTGCATTCTATGTCGGATTTTGTCGCCAGAGGAGCAAGAGGAGGAGCCTCACAGTGCGCAGATCCCAACACTACAGAGGCTCGTCGCTGCTGCCTTCTCGCCCGCCGAAGGTCGGAGCACAGAGGCAGGAAGAAGCACATGGGTAAGGAGCAAAGGACAGCAGGACTCAGGGAATGGGAGGCAGTGTAATTTGCAGCACAGGGTGAGGACGGGGCAAGGCGATTCGACTTGAGATTGGGACCAGAGGCAAAGGAAAGGCAGGAGCCTCCCGGGTGCCCGACGCCCCCGTCATAACGCCCTGACATCTTCCATTCTTTACAAGGCAGTGCCCTACCCGAAACTTACGACTGGCTTGAGGCGCGCAAGAAGAAGCGTCTGAGCAGAGAGGTGAATGCTTGGCGGGGGCGAGGCAAGGCGGGAGAGCGCGTGGCATTAGTGTGTCGTCGCAGAGAGTGGGCTTCAGAACCTCTACGGAGGCAGCCCATAATGCTCTGGGCGAGGCTTGTGGAGCCCCCACTCTGACCCAGCCAGGAATGTTCAACCCATTCGAATGCGAGACCAGCAAGACCAGCATACCAGCAAGCAAGATCAGTGGGACCTGCCGGTCAAAAGGAACATAGAAATAAGTGAGGCGAGACAGAGCTGTGGGCTCCCCCCCCACCCCCGCCCCACAGACATATGCCAAGTGGGGGGCCACTGGACAGTAGACGAAAGAAGGTGGAGAACTAGGTAGAGAACAGCTCATCTCAGGAGTGCCATGGTGAGACTTCTCAAGCGACAGTAACAGTGACAACAATCATAATCACAGCCACTAACATCCAGTTAGGTTACAATGTCCATCTCAGGCAACTTCATCAACAAAACATGGAGCCGACAAAGAAGAGTGCACGAAGTCCAGAGACAGCTGTTGAAATAAAAAAACTCCTCCACTATCGCAGACAATGATCACAAGAAGCATTACTCAGTCACGCACATTAGAGAACCCCGCGGGCCCCCCCAAAGGGACTAATTACTCAATACTTTCAAATATCAGCAGGCATGCATCAACATTTGCCATCCCAATGGAGTGGGCAAAGAAAGAGTCAAAGGAGTCCACACAAGGGGCATGCTTAAGCAAGGACATCACCCACACATCCAGCAAACTCACTCAAGAGTGCAGATTGTACTCTTGCACTGGAGAGTAGGGGGTCACCTGAAAAAGGCAAGCCCAGAGGTTCACAAGGACCCATGGAGAGTACCAACACAACCACTTTGCAAGGGAATGTCCATGAGACATCAGAGAACAAGACCACACAAGATTTAACGAATCATAGGGAGGCTCAATACACAGAAAATGTTCTTCATACCATTGAAGCGATAATTCACTGCCAAAGTGAGCCAGACCTTAAGGACCTAACCCTGTAGGGTAGGATAGGATAACCACCCCAAGATCAGCCCCTCACACAAGCATGCAGAGGAGAGCCAGCATCGAGGCAGAAGATATTACAGCCTCATTCCTTAAAAACCTAGAGATGAAAATATGCCCAAATTATTTGAAAAGCAGAGGAGGCAAAAGATATAAAAAGGGCAGATCAAAGAACGAAATGGAAGACCTCCACCCGACAGCAGCAAGAGAGGCACAAAACACATTAGCCAGGGCACTGCTTTGGCAGTGAACGAAAATGGAGGTCCAAATAGACCTACTACAAGTGAAAGCACAACGCCTTGCAAATCAAAGTGCTAGGATGGAAACTATAGTAGCAAACATCCTCAGCAAACAGGCCGCAAGCAAGTGAACTTGCACATGTGCAAAAATCATCAAAAAATAGGCAGAGCTCCCCGAGATCCTGGGAGAGATAGTCATGATATCGAAGCGCAAGTAGGGCATACTGCAAGATGCAGGTAAAACCACCAGCACAACCACACCGAGTTATACTCCAAAGGACCCAGGAGAAACAGATGAGCCCCACTCAAGCCTGGAGATAAGGTCAGACTTTAAGGGCAACACCGCACAGGAATCCCAGAGTTCCAGCCCCCACATGAGGACCAGAACAGGCGAAGGGAGAGTGGCCACAAGGCCCTGCCAAAGCTCTGAAGAACAGCTTGGCTCAGCTTTGCCAGAAGTTCCACTATCCAGGAGAGCAAAGAAGAAACTGAAGAAACAGCGAAGAAAGACAAAAGCGACACACTTTCAGTCATGGTGCTACACACTCATGTTTAAAGACGCATCCACATTCAACTATTTTAGTCAGCCAACAGTTAGGAGATACACTGTGAGACTTTGAAGTGAATGACAGAGGTGAAAGTAGTCAAAGGTCATTGCATGTCACCCACCAATTACCAGTAAGCCAAGCGGCCACACTCCAAGTGATAGGGGGCCCAACGGTTGAAGAGCGGCAAGAGGTTCTCCAAAGAATCAAGTGGTAAACTAATCTCAGAGATACCTGAAGGTATGGGTAGAAACGCGGAAAAATTGCGTAAAGCTAATCACTCCAATTTCAGCAATTAGCGGATTGGATGCCATGAATGCAGAATTGCAGTAGAACCTGGGGATAGTTCAACACAAGACCCACATAAAGAACGTGGACATTATACATTATGGGCCCCATCAACAGAACGGCCTGGTTCAGAGCAAACGTGCATTCCAAAGGGCATTGAGAGCAAAGAAAAAAGGAGGCAAAGTATTAGAGGGGCTCTCCATAGCTGTTGTAAAGTCAGCATATAAAAATAAATTATGGGAAAACAAAAGGGAACACATGGAAGGGGAATGGTTGAAAGTGTTTTCCATGCTGAAAGAAAAGAACACCACCAGAATGTAGAGGTATATAAATCGGCTAGAAAATCAAGGTTGGTCAAAGGAGAAAGGTGTAGCCAAAAAAGAATGGGAAAAGACACATTAAACAACTATACACAAAAGATCCTGCTGAGGGTCCCGTTGATGGGAGTAGACCACAAGATGTTAGTCATAACATCGAAGGCATTCCAACCACGGAAGGCGAACCCACCGATTCCGATACCAGCGGCGAGGTAGCAGCTACCCTCAACACTGCAGACACCCAAATCACTGAGAGCAAAGTCACAAAACTCATCTAAAAAATGACAAACGATGGTGTCCCAGGTCTAACGGGATCCCAGCTCCAGTATTCAAAACCGCCCAGGCATTTTCACTCTGATTCTGACCCCACTATTTGAACAGGATTATCTAACAACAACAACGCCGCAGTCCCGGAGAGGCTCAATCTTATACCCCATATACAAAAAAGATGAACCAGCAAACCCAGTTAATTATAGGCTGGTAGCCCTACTTCACTTAGAGCTAAGGTATTTGCCCATATTTTACTAAAGGAGTTGGAGTCATTGGAAAAAGAAATCCTACTAATTTATCAGTCAGGATTCAGGCCAAATAGTTAAAAAATGCACAACATTATGGAATTGGCATATTTTTCCAAACAAGTGGTCATGAAAGACAAACGGCCCTTGTGCTGCTGTTTTAAAAATTATAGCACAGCATTCAACAAGGTGAACCGAGGAAGAGTTTGGTGGCAATTATCATCCTGGGGGTTCTCGCACAAGCTCCTGAAGGATTGTTGTAGTGTATCTCATGTTGTGCACCTTTAAACCTGTGATGATGTCTTGTAATGTATTATGCTCTAGAATTTATGTCTCCTGGCAACTGTATGAACCATAGACTTTCTTGTTGGAGCTGTTGGCAGAGCTGGTCCTCCTAGCTCTGCTACTCATGTAACAGCAGAGAAGAGGGGCCCCCTGGTACTAATGTGAAGTTCACCTAGACAGGGAAATACATATTGTAAATAATCTAGGGCAACTTCAAAATAATGAAAATATCAGAACATGTCAAATAAAATTAGTGACACTAGTATTTAGAAAAATACAAAACAATTTATTCAAAATGCATCATTCTATTTTAATTATAAAAACATGATGGATATAGATCTACAGAGACCATAATTTGTGCAACATCCTAACTACAAACATCCATAACACATTCACACTACAATCTGATGCTCATGTCAATATATATAATCTTTTTGATAATAATACAATTCATGGATAGTCCTAAGTCGATATAGCAAAGTATATATTTGAACACATGATTCTTAGCGTGGTTTCCATGTTATCTCTACATGTTTCGGCAGAACACTGCCTTCCTCAGGAGTTCCACCACCGAATGTTGTGCTCTGTAACGACAATATATGTATCACAATAAGGATATATAGTCTAGTGTCACTATTGAGTACAGTGAAAATTATTCACACTATTTTACATACAAAATATAAACATATGCTCACTGCTACCAGTGAGCATATCTTTATAATACCATTAATTTGCACTATTATGATTGACCCAGCTCATTTGAGAACTGTGATTTTCAATATTTTAAGTTTGCTCTGGTCATTGCGATTCTTTCAGCAGGGTTTGAGTCTGGAACTTTTCCCATTAGCCATCCAACATTTTCATCATTTGAAATACTTACCATTTTGGTAAGTTGTTTTCTTTTCCTTGAAAGTTTGTACTGCATTTCAGCAGATACCACACATATATCTTTATTAACTAGGATAAGTTCGATTAAGGTTTCAGACAATATACTGGATTGGACGTTTAGAGCAGTATGATGCATACAGACATTCTTTGTCATTTTTTCAGAAGTCCATGACCTGTTTCTGTCTTACATACTCTCAAACTAAGTGTTTGTCATTATTATTTGTTAGTTATTTTTTTTGTGTTTATGTAAGGTTCTTATAAATATTAAATAGATGAGAGCGCGAATTAATGTATTGTTTGTATGTAAAATAGTGTGAATCATTTTCTGCTACTCATGTAGCCAATAAATAACCAGCCACTATCTTCTGTGTCTGCCTGGTTACTACAAAATTGTGGCTACATGGAAGAACCCACAAAGCTGATTTCATGACTCCTGACTTCATTGCTACATCGACTATCAACCTATGCTGATTTTCACAAGGATTAACATCCCTGGACTTCTACCCACAAGGTATTTGTGCACGTATAAGCTGTACTGTTCTGCGCTGGCATCTATGTTTAACTTCGCCCTTTTCTGCAAAAGAAGGACATTGTTTACCTTTAAACTTCTAGCAACTGCCTTCTTGCCCCGTGCATCCTTCTCGCGCTCCTGTTCTTATTGCGCCATCAGCCTCGTTCCACCCTGCCTCCAGCTTGTGTCCCGCGCATCCATTGTTATTCAGCACCTTCGACTTTGCTTCAGCTCTGTTTGCTCATTACAATAAAATTGTAAAAGTAGATGTTCTGCATCAAAGAGAGACTAACAGAGCGTCTCCGCTAACAGTGAATGAAAAAAAAATCAAAGAGTCAACCCAAAACCAGCCAGTAAAGTAGAGCTCTACGAATCGATCAATCATTGTCACTGCAATGAACTCTACTGAAACAAATGGAACAAAGCATAGGAGAAAAAGTGCACAGCACATACAACCGAAATCAACGAAGGGAGAACCTAAAGAATCAGACAAAAATGGACTGGTATCTAGCAGACTAACATCAAAATCTATTGACCCAAGAGCAAACCAAAGAAATCACACTAAGACACATGCAAGGGGTGCAGGAATTGAATCAGCATTCCACGACCTGGGAGATGAGAATCCAAAGTCAACCTTAGAAGGCCAGGAAGGGTGTGATGATGTAACACCCCTTTCAGACCAAGCATTATTGAGAACACCGCAAGGACATGAATTTGTACAAGGATGAAATGATGACAACAAAAACAGCAGTATGGGAATAATAAAAGGTGCAACAAATAGTGTATGGTTTAACCTGGATTACATCTCAAAAGGAAAGCACGATATATTGAATAGAGGCAACATCTTACGGCTGCTAGCTCACATTCCATCCATGGCAGGTGTGACAACTCGGAACTTGGCTTCTATTGAATTTATAACAGAAGTTGGAATGAAGACTGAGAAAACAAAAACAACATGGATTACACCTTTAGTTGCACAAAACATACTGGCAGAAACTACAACCTTTAAAAATTGGGGAATAACAATTGCCCCCTACGTAAAACCAAAATACCCCGATCTACTAATTCTAGCAGCAACAGATGGAGAACAGAACTCCTCCAATAGGTCCGGATTAACAGTACTCAGAGGAGCCAAAGGGATGGGCGTAGTAAGAAGCGTGGAAGATCTCAAAGTTAGGGGCCGCACTTCAGATGGCGCACAATTAGGATCATTCAATCTAAGATGGATTGCGAGAACAATAAATAATCAGTCAAATTGACCAACGAAAAACCTCCCGAAAACAAGCAGGCAAAACCAATTTAGAATATGCTCATGGAACATCAAAGGTCTTGCCTCTAAAATTTCGGATCCAGAATTTGATAACTATCTACTTTCCTTTGATATTGTGTCCCTGCAAGAAACATGGCAACTAGAGCTCCTGCACCTGCATGGATTGCTACGCTTCTTCAACAGTGCGGTGAAAACAGCAAAATATGGCCATCTAGATCAACGAACTAGGATCAATCAATCCAGATATAAAGATAATACATTTATCCACCTCAAAACTAGGCAGGAAAGGCACACATTTTACACTGATAAACGTCTACATACATCCAAAAAGGAAAGAAAAGGTTGTATAAGAACTATGCAAACGCCTGGAGGAAATTATAAACGTTACTCCGATAACGGACGTTATGATCACTGGGGACTTCAATGTTAATCTGATGGGAACCCCAACAAATGATGAGAATCACTATCAAAACATAGCCTGGAACATACCGTATCAAGAGCCTCCACAAACATCCAAATATTCAAAGCTAGGAGAGGAGGTGTTAGAGAATCTTGAGTGCTATAACCTCAGAGCATTAGATGGGAGATTCATCGGAGACACTCCACCAGCGTGTACATTTCATACAACAAGATATAGTAAAATATTGGATTACACTCTTATGTCACTATCCTTATTTCGTCATATTGCCTCATTCCAAATAGAGGAAAAAGTTGACAGTGATCACTGTCCTCAGGAAATCACACTTAACATCAGCAAACCTAAATTTGAGCAATCGCTGGTACTGAATGATCTAATTCATACCATCAACTACAAAAGGAACAAGTACTCGGTAGCCAAAGATGGAGACCTACAAGAAATGGCAAAGCTACACTTTGATGGGAGAATAGGAGCGAGTGAGGTTGAGAAATGGAAGAATTTTACAACCACCATGGCAGGTTACACTACAACTCCAAAACTCCAAGACGTACAGAAGGACAGCGATAAGACTTCTTTCACAAAAGACAACAAAATAAAGATAAAACGTACAAAAAAATGTATCTTTCAAACAATGCGCCAACTTAGGCATCTCCCAAGAATTACGGCGAGACACAACCATCTGCGAGAATTAAAGGCATACATCGAATGGAATCCCTCCCATTTTCTACAAACTGAACGAAAAGGAATGGGCTGAAGCCCCCGAGCCACTGTTTTTTTAAATTAAACATCTTAATGTACTACCTGTCTCCTGGAAGGGCTCTATTATTTCCCCAATTTTCAAGGCAGGGGACAAATCTCTAACCATGTAACTACAGATTGGTTGCCCTCATGGATAACGAGCAAAGTATTTTGCTGAGATCCTTTTGGAGGAATTGCAGGCCTGGGCCACAGAAAACTCTCTAATTCCTGTAAACCAAACTGGTTTTGCTAAATCTGTAGGGGCAACAACAAATATTTTGGCTATGGGGCTACTAATTGACAAAGCTAAAATAACTAAAATGCCAATCCACTTGTGCTTCATAGACTAAAAGGCGGCTTTCGACCATATCAATCGGAATCTTCTATGGTCAAAATTGAAGAGCTGGGGAATACCAAAGCCTTTGTTAGACCTGCTGATTAACTTGCACAGTGAAACATGGGTACAGCTGAAGCTGGGAGACGGCTCCCATTTGTCAAGACACATCCCAACAAATAAGGGTCTTAAACAAGGATGTGTCTTGGCCCCAGCGCTCTTTAACCTGTTCTTAGGAGATCTCATACCGGTGCTCAATAATTGCAACTCTCATGCACCAAAACTAGGAGGTCAAATACTGCCAACGTTATTATACGCAGATGACTTGGTTTTAATCAGTCATACAAAAATAGGGATGCAAAATCTTGTGGATGCAACACAAAGATACTCTGACGAGAATCAGCTAACAATAAACTTGGAGAAGACCAAAACAATGTCAATCAACAAGAAAGGAAAAACACCACACAGATGGTTCTGGAACAAGACCTGTATAGAAGATACACCAGTATACAAGTACTTAGGGGTCAAAATTGATAGCAGTGGCCAGTTTATCATCCAAAAAGAAAGCATCAGAGGAAAAGGCATTGCTATAGCAATCTCGCTAAAAAAGCTAAATGGCAGGCTCACCAGCCCATCTTTTCTGCCCCTGGCACAAGTTATACGAGCCAAACTCTTGCCTACACTTACCTACGGTAGCGAAGTACAAAGAGGAAGAGACGCAGCAATTCTGGATAAAACTGTGACAGCAGCGTACAGGATCATCTTCGGCCTGCCAAAATATACCTCCCCGGCTCAACTTAGGCTAGAGTTTGGTGGCCAGAAGCAGTCTCTTGCAAGACAGGGGGTGTACATAACCATGTGGGACAAAGTCAGGAAGGCCAAAAAGGGGACCTTAAATTGCTTTTTATGGTCGGAACTACAGCGAAACCCGGCCTCGCCAGCTGCCAAGTACTTGGAAAAAAGCCTGGCGAACCTAGGCATACAGGAGCTGTGGAACACCTCCACTAATCCTAGCACGGTCAAAAGACTGGTAAAGAAACAACAAAATACCTCTCATGGATTGAAGATAAGGCGACTGTTGCCAAGAGGTCACATGGATGGTTTATTTTAAACTCCTACTCTAAACAAGGTCAACAGAGTTTTTTTTTGTGTTTTTTTTGTTTCAAAAACCTTTATTACACCATCACAATCTGACACTGCATTTTGCCAACAACCCTTCGGGCCCGCGGCGTTTAGTATGATCTGTAACCAATATTCTCACTGTACACAGCTTTATCACCGACATCCCGGAGGTCCGGTAGCGTGAAAAAAAGAAACTTCAGTATACATCAAATACAGTGCAGTGCATGGCATTATTGCAACGAAGGTCCCCGAAGTTTAACGTAGTCAACCTATACCCCAGCATGAGCAGCACTAGAGGTGGGGGAGGGGGACCTCCCAGTCACATTTTGAATATAGCAGTAATTTGTATCCGATATAACCAACAATTTCTATGGATCTTAAAAGGCCCATCCAGCAGGCATCAGCATAAAGGTAAATCACTCCCAGACGCAATACACAACAGGAGAAATCTATTACAATAAAAAGCAACGTACAAGGGGGGGAAATGTATAAGACAGCTCCCTCGTGTTTCTAGTGGTCAATCTTGCAGAATCAGCCGTCACCACCAGGCACAGGCAATCATGCCTGGTTATTTTTCGAGGAACCATCTCCACCCCATCCCGAGGCATATATGGCCCAATCTATGCAGTGTTTAGCTATTCCTCTTGTCCGGTCGCATCACCACGGACATCCACCTGGCTCCCATTAGTTGACCCTGCGGTGGTGGCCAGTATTCTCAAAGCGGGCCCCATATATCTTTAGTCTTACTATTCACAGGTTGAGTGTCTGCATATGTTATGTATTGCTCTTGACAATTAATCAAATCCTCCAACCAATCCTTAAATTTCGGGGCTCTACCTCTACCCCACCTGCATGCAACTCTTCTTTTCGCCAATAATAATGCTACATCTATGAATTTCCTCACTGATCTTGGTATTTGCATAGTATATCCTAACAACATTGTGAGTGGATCTTTAGCAATTGTCTCTTTAACCATCTCTTGGAGCGCCGCATGTATCTTCGTCCAGTAGTCAAATATAGCTGGGCATTCCCATGCCACATGCAGGAAGCCTGCCCCTTCCGACCCACACCGTTCACATCTAGCATCATCAGAGAGTCCAAACCGCATCTTTTTCTCTGCCGTGTAATACATCCTCTGTAAAAACTTATAATGTATAATCTTTAGTCTTGAGCTCGGCGAGACATTAGCTGTAAGGCCACAGCAATACCTCCACTGCGCCTCCGTTATAGCCTTGCCAATATCTGTACTCCAGTGTTGGCGTGCCCTATTCTCCCCACTATCGCATTGTCTGCGTATATTTTGGTAAAGATGCGACACCAGATGCCGACCATCCGCCGATACCAGCATAGCATGTAGTGGGATCATCACCTCAGGTTCATCCGGGAATCGTGGTAGGATACTTGGCAGTCCCTGCCTTAATCTAATATAGTAAAATAGCTCCAATGGTGTAGCTGAATGTCCCTGAAATATTTGATCGCGCGTTTTAAACTTCCCGTCTGAGAACAGTTGTCCCCAAGTATGGATCTGTAGATTATGACACAGCATCTGAAATCCCCCTTCCTGCAGAAGAGATAGTCCCGGATGGTACACAAGAGGCATATTTGGTGCATATAGGAACTCGACTGCCAATATATTAAGAATTCTATTCCAGGCGTCTACCGTACATGTCACCGTAGTGGCTGGTGTTTCTAGAGCATTGACCGGACCAAAAATAACACCTCTAAGTGGGAGAGGTCGGGCAATCCAGTCCTCTACAGCCAACTGTGGCATGAACGGTGTGGGATCAAACCAGTGATACGCATATTCAGCCACATGCATCAAGCGATTTAGGAATCGCAAACGGTGCGAATCGCAAAAATCGGCCGTTTGCGATTCCTAAATCACTATTTGGGATGCATCAAACAAAAATACAAGAAATCGCTATTATTTTGCGATTTCTTTAAATGCGATTGCATTTAAGGAATCGCAATTTGCGATTCCTTAAATGCAATGCATGACATCTTTAGCAATTGCGAATTCGCAATTAGGAGGGAAAAAATTACCATGAGGTAGGACCTCATGGTAATTTGCAAAAAATCAAAAAAATGCATTTTTTTGATTTTTTCAAACTGTCATGTTGTGCACACACATGCACTTAGGGCATGTGTGTGCACAACATATGTGCATAGATTGATTTCAGGGGTGCAACAGGGTGTCCTTTGGACACCCCTGCACCCTTGAAATCGCAATCTCAATTTGCGATTAGCTAATTGCGAATCGCAAATTGAGATTGTCTTCCCATTCATTCCTATGGGCCTTTTGGCCCATAGGAATCAATGGGAAGGGATTCCTTAATTGCGATTCGCAAATTGTGAATCGCAATTAATAAGGAATCGCTAAATACATTGCCGTTTGCGATTCCTTAATTGCGATTTCTTAATTTTCGCAATTAAGGAATCGCAAACGGCAACAATGATGCATGTACCTGATTGGGCTTGAGCACTTAGATAGTATATCAGAAAATCAGGGACATCATATCCCCCATTCACATAAGGTTGGGTAATGACCTTCCATGCCACTCGCGGCTGTTTGCCTCCCCAAAATAATCTCAGCAATTCCGACCGCAATGTTTTTAAAAAAAAAAGGGACCTGGATAATATGGGATATTCTGAAAGAAATATAACAATCGAGGGAGTACCACCATCTTGATGAGCGAGGCCCTCCCAGCCATGGACAAAGGCAGTGATATCCACCGCATAACATCATCTCTGAGTTTGGTAACGGCGTGCCATAATTTAGTCTTATCGTATCATCTTTTACAAGTGAGACCTGGATACCCAAGTATCGGAGGTCGGAATCACACCATTCCAGCGGGTAATCCAGAGAAAAACGGGAAACAGCAGGAGTTAGGGGAAAAAATTGGGATTTAGCCCAATTAATCTGTATGCCAGATAGTTGACCAAACACCAAAAACTCTCTCAGTAGTGCATTCAGGTTGTTCTGCGGATCCACCACATATAACGTTAGGTCATCAGCATATAGCGATATATCTATTTGTCTTTGAAAACATTTAAAGGCGCTCTGCTTGTGCAGTTGTCTGATACGACAGGCCAGGGGTTCTATCGCTATGGCGAAAAGCAATGGTGACAGTGGGCACCCCTGTCTGGTGCCCCAAGACAGCAAAATTGAATCCGACAACGCACCATTAATCAGCACTTCCGCTTCCGGATCTGTATATAGGAGCCGTATCCAGGCAATAAATATTTTTGGGAACCCCATTCTGGCTAAAACTTCAAATAGGTAGTTCCACTCGACTGAATCGAATGCTTTTGTAGCATCAAGAAATATAGCCGCTACAGGCAGTTCAGGCGCTATTGTTTGGATCAGTGAGAAGAGTGTACGGAGATTATGGCTAGTGGACCTGCCTGGAACAAACCCTGCCTGGTCTGGGAGTACTATCATCGTTCTAAGCAATGACAGTCGTGTCGCTAGGACTTTCGCCAATATCTTAGCGTCGCAATTTATAAGGGAGAGCGGTCTATACGAATCACACTCCACGGACTCTTTTCCGGGCTTTAAAAGAGATGTAATCACCACTTCCCTCATTGATTTAGGCAGTATACCCACTTCTAGTGATTCTTCAAAAATTTCCTTTAGCACCGGGGCCATTATATCTACATAGCATTTATAAAATTCGGCTGGTAGTCCATACAAGCCCATCGCCTTACCAATATGAAGGGACATAATAGCGTCACTAATCTCCTCAATTGTGAATGGATCCCCAAGAAATTGCCTATGTGCATCACTGAGCCAGCACAACGTTATCTCGTCTAAAAACTCTCCATACCTTACTTCGCCAGCTCTTTGCGTGGTATATAATCTTTCATAATGTGCTGTAAACCTAGCTAATATACCCTTTGTATCTCGACATGAACCCCCCTCCTGTGTGTGTATCTCAAGTATGTGTGTGTTACCTCTTGGATGTCTGGTGATTTCTGTCAGCACTCGACCCGGCCTTTCCCCTTCACAATAACGCCTCGCTTGCCAGTGTTTACCTCTGAACTTGGCTTCTCTGGCCGCCTCCTCCTCATATTGCGTGAGCTTTACTCTAAAGTCCTTATGTATAGGCCCCTTCGGTTCCCCAGTCATCCTTACCTCCAATTCCCTCAGTTCCTGTTCCAGTTTCGTAATTGTTCTTTTAATGTCCCGCAATACTCCAAAGCCTTTTGATATACAGTACCCCCTAATCGTCACCTTAAACGCTTCCCAGATAGTGTCAACACTTTCAACTGAACCCCTGTTTCGAGGGAAGAAGTCTTTGATCTCCTCTCCCAACTCTGCTTTGAAGACTGCATCTAAAAGCATTTTAGGTTTCATGCGCCATATGGGCCTCGCCTTATCATACCCAGGGACAGCAATTTGAACTAATATTGGACAGTGGTCTGAATATGTTCAAGGCAAGTGGGCAACCCTACCCAGGTCAAGTGCCAACCCGCGAGACAGTAAGCAATAGTCTAGTCTAGCCCAGGTATCAGCATGTGTCGTAAAATGGGTTCCTTCACGAAGCCCAGCATGCACAAACCTCCAGCTGTCTATCAAGGCTCCCTCCCTAATTATACCTTGTAATGCATCCCTAGCATGTTTATTATATTGATGACAACCATCAGATCTATCCAGACCCGGAATCATGGCAACATTAAAATCTCCACCCCAGATAATGCGCATTGAGCCTGTGCTCAGTATCTTTCTCCACAGATTCATGAAGAATTCCGGTGTATCCACATTAGGTGCATAGCAATTTACTATTGTGACCGTTTCAGTCCCAAGTCTGCCCCATAGCAATACATATCTCCCCTCTAAGTCAAGCATCTCCCCTATCTTCGCAAATTGCAATGACTTTTTGATTAGCACTGCCGTACCTCTGGCATACCCAGAATAAGAAGAGAAGCTTCTGACATTTACCCACTTGCATGCATACGTGTTGTTAGAGCGGGGCGTAGATGTGTTTCTTGTAACAATGCAATTTGCACATGATGCCTGTCCAGATATGCAAGTACCTTCCTGCCTTTCCTGGCGTCATTTAAGCCACGAACATTCCATGACATAACAGTTATTTTAGTATTTCGTTCCATGCACGCCATTACCATATTATGTCAGCTAATCTGCCTTCAGAATGACCATCCCCGCTTCTTCCTCCATTCCAACTTGCACTGCTGTGCCTGCCAAGCATAGGACCATGAATAGTAGTTATACTTGTGGATACGCAACAAATTTTATCTGCTTTTCTCAAGCTAATCGTCTTCCAAGGAAATTCTCCCCCGTCCCGCTGACCTCCACCTGGCTGCTGTACTTCCCTTGTGTCAAATGTCTGCCCCCCTATAACCCCACCTGCTCTTTCCTTCAGGGTCACCAACTCAAAACAGCTTATTCCCCCTCCCACCCCCTGTGGCCACCCCAACTTGCCATATTTTTCAGCCCTTCCATCAGTCACGCAACCTGTAGCTTCTATTCCAATCTTAAGCCATCATAGTATCGTGAGACATGTCTTGTCATACATCATTAATGCAACAGCTCCCATTTCCTTTGGCTCAAGAACCAGCATCCTGTCTCTATCCCAATCAATCACCCTCACAAATTCCTGTTCCTCCCTTGTAAGCAACAACCCCAACAACCCCTCTTGTCCTAGATGTATACTACTCTGCTCACATCCTAGCCTACTACAATTATGCAGTTGCTTTGTACAACCAAAGGTCTGCTCCCACCCACCTCCCACTGAAGCAACCCCAACTTGCCAGAATCCCTGTCCCTCCCGCAACAAAAATTAAACACCCCAACATTTGCAATGCAGTCAACATGTCCAATCGGGTACACCCTATGGGGTTCATCTAGGGTATGCACATAGACACCCCCTACACCTTGCCCTTCGTCCTATTCGGCCTCAGGTGGGCACTAAGAAGGAAAAGGGGGTGGTGCCTGGTATACATTACCACCAATAGTCCAATACTTGTCCATGGTACACTCGGACAGCAGCAGTGTCTTTGCACAGGCGAAGTCCTCCTGTAGGCCCCCATGACAGGGGCAGTAGGCCAACAATGCACATCCGCAATCAGTTCTCCAGTCTATTCGTCCCCATTCAGGGGTTGTGCATCTTCCTGCTCTTCTCCGCCATTATTCCTATGTCTAGTACGTGCCTGTCGGAGAGTTTTCAAGAAATCGTCTACTTGTTGCGGGTTTGTGAAAAAATGCTGCTTTGCTTGGTGGGTCACTCTTAATTTAGCTGGGTACAGCAACGCGTAGTCAATTTGGAGCGATCGAAGTTTCCTCTTGACATCAAGGAACTTACGTTGCTGTTCCTGCACTATGGGCGTGAAGTCCGGGTAAATGGAAAAGTTGACACCATCACATGAGAGATTTTGGTTGGTGCGTGCCGCCCTTAATGCAGTATCACGGTGTCTATAATTTAAAAGCCGGGCAATGATAGGCCTTGGTGGGGCTCCAGGCTTAGGTCGTGGGCCAATCGAGCGGTGCGCTCTTTCAACGATGAATTGTTTAGAAAACGCATCCGGACCGACCGCAGCAAGAAGTATCTTCTCCACGTATTCCTCCATGCGTCCGGTATTTGTGGATTCCGGCACGCCTATGACGCGGATATTGTTTCTCCGGCTGCGCGCTTCCAACTCCTCATTCTTTGCAGCTATTATTCTTAGTACGTTGCCCATTCTGGAGTGTTGTGTGGTATGCGAGGCCGTGGTGTCGTCGTTATCAGATATTCGCCTTTCCACCCCCGTGATGCGCTCCTCGTGGACGTCCATTTTCTGTGCGATGGCGTCCATCCTTGATGAGATCCGGTCGACCTTATCCACTATTGTGGCAAATCCTTGCCGCATCTCCTGCATCAGTTGCTGTATGTCCGATGTTGAGGAGCCAGAGGTCCCACCAGTGGACGCCGGGCTTTGGGATCCCCCAGTGTCTGGCGCAGTTCTTGGCCCTCTTTTGGGGGCTGTAGATTTGAATGATAGCTTATACTGCCGGTTCTCTGGCTTCCCCATAGCGAGATTCTTGTAGGGACTTGTAGCGGCTGGCGAGGATCACTTCCCACTTTCTTCTCAAAGAGGGAGGGAGTTCGTACCTATCCGCACAATGCAGTGCAACTGGGTGTCCCCACCTTCAATGCAATGAGAATTCTGAGCTGATTGTACCCGACTCGGTGCGCTGGCGGGAAAGGAGGTTCGGCCCCCCTCGTCTAGTGGAGTAGTTCCGGTTACACACAATCACGTGGCATTTACTTCTATATTATTGGGTGGACATGCCCATAAAGGCAGCAGGTGACCTTCACCGCGACGTCTCTGTGATCAATGAAGCATTCCAACTAAACGCCCTTTCTCAAGTCAGTAATTGGGGAGTGTCAGGCGATCCCCTCCTGCGCAATATGTCAGTTCTTAAGCACAATCCGGTCGCCGGTGCTGTACGGTGTCCCCCCTCCTCCACCACAGCAGTATGAAAGTTTGTGTAGACGCTCTATCCAATTCCTATGAGCCACACTACAGTCGCGTAGTTTCCTTGTGAAACTGTCACGGGCAGCTTCAGAGCGTATATCCCGTTTTCAGCCGTTATTACACCATGGCATGCCAACACACAGCCTGTAGTTCTCGTAGCTTTGCCGCTCTAGGTGGTGTGGCCGTGCAACATCCTCGCAGCTACTCCCATAATCCGCCCAGTGCTAAAAATTGCCGGTCCAGTCAGCAACGCGCCACTCACCAGCCGCGTCCAGGCCTTGTCACAAGTATGTACATGGGCCGCATAAACTCGTCAAGGCAGCACAGCCGGAGAGCCGCGCCTCACCCCGAGCCGCTCCCGTCACCGTCAAAAGCACTTCGATCACCTGTTAGTTGCACAGGGAGGGGAGGGGGGCCCGCCATCAGCGTTCGTGTTCCACCGAACGTGGATCGTCTCCCAATGTGTCGCCCTGCCCCTGCAATGCGCTGTCGCTCACAGTCCCGCTCCACGGGCGCCCCTCTCACCGCAGATTGACGATGCCCAGCCCTGCACAGTGCAGCCGTCCGCTGTATAGGAGCTACGTCGGGGTCCTTCACCCAATGTCGTTAGCTGGCTGCAATATGTCTGTTTCGTGCCGTGCGTCTCACTTAGTAGCGGCGATCAGAGAACGCTCCGCCGGCTTGCAATCTCTCCGGGGCCTACGCGCCTCGTGGCGCGCCGCGGCCTGGCGTGATCTTCCGGTCCCCTCAGCCCGTCATACACAGCTCCAGCCCACTCGCCGGTAAAATCTCCACTGCCTCTAACTTCGTCGTGGGACGTCGTGGAGCTCCCAAACTTTCACCGAGTGTACCGAATAGTAATCTTCACATTTGCATGTCGTTTCCGTTGGGCGAGGAATTGGTTTAAACGGATAAAAGAAGGATTATTGTACCAGGCTGCAGGAGCCTCACATCAGTGCGGCCATTCTGCGTGTGCGCCCTCTAGCGCCCCTTCAACAAGGTCAACAGAGTTACCTTGACCTGGGATTTTCAAGAACTACCAAATTGAAGTTTTTAAAATTCAGACTGGGCCTCTTACCTTGCATAACCCATCTCCCACACTGGCTGAGGGATAAAAGGGGCATCCTCTGTCGTCTATGTGGCAGGGCAATCGAGGATATGCCACATTTGTTGTGTTCCTGCGACAAACTGCTAGAGGAGAGGAAACGCATGTTGAAACTCCAGTTCAACCAACGAGGAATACGCACTCGAAGGCATGCAGTTCTTGCCTGCTTCGCTCCTGACGACCCGCAGTTGAACTGCAGCTTGGTGAAGTTTATGAACGAGGTGGAGAAAAAGATGCAGAAACTTGATACTTAACTTAGTTTGAACAACTTGAACAAGATGACCTATACTTAAAATGATGGTTAATATTACTAAATCTACGATGGGGGCGGAAAGGGGCTGCTGGAACTCGACCTTCTCTTTTAAAGCTTACAAACAAGTCAATCTGTATTTTCATGATTTTAAAAAAAAATGAATTATACAATTTTATATGTAATATTAAGACTACGTTGATAATGTACAGTATGTATATGTTTTTTTAAATGGAGAAATTGCAATGGTTTTTATTAACTATGCAAATAAAATTTACTTACTAAATTTACTTACTCGTTCCACCCTGCCTCCAGCTTGTGTCCCGCGCATCCATTGTTATTCAGCACCTTCGACTTTGCTTCAGCTCTGTTTGCTCATTACGCCGTGACCTCATCGCATCACGCCACGCAACGTCAGGGTGCCCATCTTAATAGTTTGGGAAGCATTGTTTCGATCATCATGCAACGTCCCGGCCATCTTTGTTTAGTCGGGAAGCATTTAACGTGACTTTTACATCGGGCATCACGTTGCCTTGGCAACACAAATACGTGTGTCTTTATCGGAGCGTCGGTGATACACATACCCTTTATTATTGCTTTTAAATAACCAAGAAGTCAATGTTTCAATTTTGCATCACGTTGCTTTGACAATTTACCCACGTGTGTTTCTATTGCTGCATCGGTGATACGCATACCTTTATTTAAAAAAAGGAGTAGAAGTCAAGTGTATTACCGCAAAACAAAAAGTGATACATAGTTGAAGAGCCCAACAACGTGTATTTTCTGCAATGCACGGTGATACACATACCGTTCTAGTTTGTTCATCAACGGTCAAACAGTGTTTTAATTATCAAACAACGTTCCTTTTGCACTGCACCTACTTAATCATTGGTGTGCTTCAGCTATTTCATGAATCGTGTATCCTCTGTGATACACACACCTACAAGTCTTGTATTCCCATTTGTCTCTAGCGTAGCCTCCAGTTGTTACTTGCGCTACATTTTGACAGTGTATTTCCACTGTCCATCAACGGTGATGCGCACACCTTCTCTAAGTGTCCTGCTCTACATATGCAGTGTTCATTAACAGTGTGGAACACTCATTCCTTTTCCTCTGATGTTTCACTTATCTCATCCTCATTGTTTTCTTTTCTTCCATTTTGGTTGTCCTTCCGCACCATTTCTTTCTCAAATTGACCCACCTGAGCTGAATTGTGTACAATGCAATCTGTCAATTCTCCACCTTGAATCCTCGACTCACCCGGTGATCCTCCAGTCCAGTGGGAGATCTGGTATGACGCTTTTCAAACATACCTAGGTGTCATAGGCGCTCTACGTTTCACCGCATAGAGAAAGAGATATCTTCTTCTCCACTCCCTAGGATTCAAGGGAAGGTCCATCTACAAATATTTACCACCTCTTTCACATGAACAACTCTATGTTATTGATGAATAGGAGGCAACTATCATTAAATTAAAAAACAGATTTGACAAACAACCGAGCCTTATGGTTTAAAGGCACAAATTCTTTAAGAGGAAGCAAGCTGAAGGAGAGGATGTGGAGGCTTACATTTCTTCCTTGTGCAGATTAGCTGCTGACTGTAAGTTTGAGAACTTTACGGATCAACGCATCAGAGACCAGTTCTAAAGATTCTTGGAAATGAGGTAAAGGCTGAGGGTGGTCATTGGTGGAACCTTAAAAAGGTGGTGAAGGTTCGGGTAAGAGATGCCGCCTCATGTTCGGAGAAATTGGTTTTCTGTAATGACAAAGCCTGTTCAAGAAAAAGTTCTATGTAATGAAATGAATCTTCATTAGTCGAGGTATTTTCAGGAAGGTTTATCGAGGAGATAAGTTTTATAATGAAAGAGTGAGAGTCCCACCAGGAGCAGCCTGTGTGGTGCTCATCCCTGTCAGCAGCTGACAACAGCTTACATTCTAACCTTCTACATCCCAACATTCTAAACTACATTCATAATGGATGAGTGTCATATTACAACATCTCCCTCCTTTATAATGAAGAGGGAGAAAGTTACAAGGCATAATATTACAACATCTCCCTCCTTTATAATGAAGAGGGAGAAGGTTACAAGGCATAATATTACAACATCTCCCTCCTTTACAATGAAGAGGGAGAAAGTTACAAGGCATGTTACAATGAAAATGGAAGAATGAGAAGACGCCAAGAGACAAAGAGAAAGTAGTGGAAATGAACGACAGCAGACAGAAGGCACAAAAGACAACACACTCATGCACCATCCATCTATCTCACACAAAGGCAAACACACACTCCCTCACACAAACAACAAAACAACCTAAATACAGATCATGAAAGCTGGCCAGGCTGACACCAAGAGTAAAAGGTGCTGGAAGGAAGTGATAAGTGAAACAAACAATGAAGTACAGAGAAAGTGTGAAAGACAGCCGCAGACAGAGAAGGCGAGATGGTGGCTGTAAATAAACAAAGAAGAAGAATGGGGGTAGATCCCCCAAAAGACAGCAAATGAAGATGCAATGAACTCACATGAGTGGAAGAGTAGTAGGTGAGCTATAACAGAGTTTTTCCCCCAAAGCAAGTTGAGGTGAAAGGTGTGCGTAAACGGCACATGGCACAGTGTACAACATGTAACTGTGAAACAGATGTAGAGAAAACCACATAAAGCAGTAAAATTTCCCTCAAAGCAGGTTGAGGTGAAAGGTGTGCTAACAAGGCGCATGGCATGGCACAATACATCACATGAAACTGTGAAACAGATGTGGAGAAAGACCGCATGAAGCAGTAAAAGTTCCCTCAAAGCAAGTTGAGGTGAGAGGTGTGCGAACAAGACACACAGCACAATGTACCACATGGATAAGATGTGGGGACGTACTACATGACACAGTAAAACCTCCCTGAAAGCATGTTGGAAAGACAATACCGCATGTTACCATAAAAGTGTGGTGGAGAATTCCACACAGTGCAACAGTAACAAAGAGGCTTAGGAGCTTAACGAACAAGCTTAAGAGCTTCATGTGGCAGGGTGTGCCCCACAGTAACAGTAAAATATTTTTTTTTGTTTTATAACCACATGTTATAACATGAAGAAAATAATTGTAGAACTACCCCCTTTTTTTTTTTTTTAAATACAGCGCAGTAAAAATGCAATTTGCCGCAACTGAAGGGGTTTGATTAGGCATGTAGGAATACTTTGTAAAAACGGAACATGCAAATATTGTAATTATGACTGTAAAGATGTCATAAATTACTTAACTTAAATATGGCTGTCCACATATCATGAAGTACTTATTCTAAAATGACTGTAAAAATAATATCTCTAAGTACTTATTTTGAATGTAACTGTAAAGATATCATAGTACTTTTTTTAAATATGACTACCAAAACATATATCATTAAAAACTTATTTTAAAAAAAATGTACGTAAAGGTATCATGAAAAGTAAAGTACACAGGATATTATTTGATGATGGCATCTACGAAGAAGAAAACTGATGCTGAAGGAGGCAACACAGGTAACACTTGCTGGAAACATCAGCCGAAGTTGAGTTTCACGTAGAAAAGTTGAATTAATGGATAGGAGATCTACATTTACAGTCTCTAAATCGCATGGACATATATTTTCCTTATTGGAGTGCAATGAAAAAAGATAACCACTAGGTGGCACTGTTGGAAAAGTGACAGTACAGTACTTCAAGCCGTCATATTACAACATCTCTCTCCTTTATAATGGAGAGGGAGAAAGTTACAAGGCACAAAATTACATTCTAGAAACAATGTTAAGCCTGTTAGGTACAGGTCGTAATTTAGTTTTCTGTGGGTTCTGTGAAGGGTTTTGGAGTATACAGGAAGATTGGCGCCTGAGCTTGTAGCGGTATGTGTAAACAGAATGGTCAAATTAGAACGGTGCAACGCGGTCAGAGAAGACCCCAAACCTCTGTGAGTGGTGGCAAGGGCCCACCCAATAGCTTAAATGAAAGTCCTGTGCCCACGTTGGGATGAGTAATAAATAGTGGTTATTCAAAAGCAAATTAAATGAAAATTATATTTATATAGCGCATAAACTACCCTGAGGCCTCGCAGCGCTGATGGCTAGAATCAGAGAAGCAACAGGGCGGGCGCTAGCAGGTGGTTCCAAACAGATGAGTTTTTAGAAGCTTTCTAAATGCCAGCAGGTTACTATTCTTTCTAAGGGTAAGGGGAAGGGAGTTCCAGATTATTGCAGCATTAAAAGAGAACAAGCGGCCACCCCAACGAGCCTTGTTTATCTTATTGGAGGTGGCCAGGTGTAATGAGCTGGAGCGCAAGGCTCTGTGGGGGAGATAGGGAGTGGCTAGAGAATGCAATATAGCTGGACCAGTCCTCCATATAGCTTTCTGAGTCAAACACATGGCTTTAAACTGTATCCTGGCTGCAACAGGAAGCCAATGCAGTTTCTTCAGGGCAGGTTTGGCAGACCGCCAGCAAGGTATTTGATAGAGTAGTCGGGCTGCGCAGTTCTGGGTGCCCTGAAGCTTATTAATTGCAGCCGGGGGGGGGCTCCCAGATAGAGAGCATTACCGTAGTCCAGGCGAGAGAGTATCAAGGCCTGGACCATGATTCTCCTCGCCTGAAACGGCAGCAAAGGGAGGATCTTCCGGAGCATTCTCATCAGACCATAGCAGGTGGATGAGGTTTTAGTGGCCTGAAAAGTAAAATCGAGGGAACTGTCCAACCAAATTCCCAGGCTTTTTAATCTGTGTTTTGGGGGAGGGGGGAGGTCCCAGACAGGTTGGCCATAGGGGGACGAGAATGTTGGGCAGTGGATTGCCGAGCAACATAATTTCATTTTTTTTCCCGTTTAGCCTAAGGCAGGAGAGTTCCATCCATCTGGCTACTGCCTCTAGACAGGGACCCAGACCCAGAGTGCTAGACGACCCCCCAGCTTGGTTTAATGAGACCACTAGCTGGGTGTCGTCTGCATAGGTGACAATTGTAATGCCAAATGGATGGACCAACTCCGCCAGGGGCCTCATGTAAACATTAAAAAGTGTGGGGCTCAGGGCAGAGCCCTGAGGAACCCCACAACTAAGTGGCTGCTTGGTGGAAGTGGCCTCTCCCTCAAAGACCTGAAAAAAGCGCTCATCAAGGAAGGAGGTAAGCCATGTCAGTGCTGCGCCCGACACCCCCATGCCACTAAGTCGGTGTACTAAAATGGCATGGTTAACCGTGTCGAACGCAGCACTGAGATCTAACAAAATAATAGCTGCCTTCCCTCCTTGGTCCAGCAGACTCCTAGCTTCCTCTGTCACTGCCAACAGGGCTGTCTCGGTCCCATGTTGGGGACGGAAACCCGTCTGGGAAGTACATAGCAGGTTGTTAGACTCTAAATACTCAACTAAGATGTTATTAATGCGCTTCCCAGCCAATTTGCTCATCCAGGGCAAAAGGGAGATGGGGCGGTAGTTGGATATATTGCTGTGACGAGGGGGGCCCGGACTCGGGTCCCCCGGGCCTGCCTATTCATATGTCACCTCTTTTTGCACAGAACACCGACTCGTGGACCACCCCGGATGAGGACAGCTGCCAGCCCTGGACCTACGCAGAGGAACCCTGTTTCTTTAATTGGGCGGACCCTGTTCGGGGCCCCGCCCACCTTCAGACTGTAAAGCCCGGCCCAACAGACACACCGGTGTGTGATACACCTGGAGGAGGCGAGTGGAGACTGGAGAGCGAAGGCGGAGCGGAGCGCAGGACGAGCGAGGAAGGAGCGGAGCAGAGGACGAGCGAGGAAGGAGCGGAGCAGAGGACGAGCGAGGAAGGAGTCGAATCGAGGAAGAGCGAGGGACGGAGACAACTGCCGGAAAACCAGGCGGAGCAGACAGCGGAGAGCACCAGAGACGGACCCGGGGAAGAGCGAGGACGCAGCGACACGCCAGGAGGCCAACGTGAAGGCGCATCGCCCAGCCACGCTTCCCGGGAAGTGTGGCTAGGACAGGTACGGTCACGTTTCCTGGGCTGGGTGGGACGCAAGTGGGACAAGCCCCCTTGACCAGTTTTTAGGAGCCACGGTGCTCTAACTTAAAAACCCTTTCCCTCACGTCCCCTCACTGAATTACGGGGTTGTTTAACGAGCACGTGTGCCTACTCACCACCCCTTCCCTACATACAATTGTACAAACAGGGACGTTACAAGGAGTGTCCGTTTTCTTTCTTTCTTGGGTTTTGCTGACCTGCCGACCCTGCTGCCGCTACGGCGGAAGACCGGACTCCAACACCCAGAAGACCTCGGGAGTTGAGACGGCGGGGAAACCTCCGAGAGGCCACGGACGACGTCGACTCTCCCCTGCCATACTATAGAGTCCCTGTACAGAAAAGGAGACTATATAAAGTAATAAAACCTGCGCTTTCTAAAACCCAAGTGTCTGTGAATCTGTTCGACGGACCCCCTGAAACCCCACAATTGCGTTGGTCCAGATTGGGTTTCTTTAAGAGGGCCCTAACCATTGCACATCTCCATGATATAGTAACTACGCCTGAGACAATTGAGGTGTTGAGGACGTCCAGGATGGCTGGGCGAATCGAATCAATAACTGAACTAAGATGATGTGGAGGTGCTGGATCCATAGGGGAGCCTGAGGAAACTTTGGGAATTATTTTGTCCAAAGAGACAGTGTCCAGAGGTGTGAATTGTTCCAGCATGCAAATGGCCGGGATACTAGAGCTAGCCATTGCCATTGCATCTAGCTCAGAATTATCAGAGGAAAAGGAGGCATAGATAGTTTGAATCGTCTGATAGAAGAATGTTACTAGATTGTTGCAGCATTCAAGTGCTCCTTCTGATGGTACTGATTCTTGAGGGAAGTAATCCATGATTTAGCTATTTGAAAGATTTCCTTTGGTGAGTTGGCAGCTATATTAATTTTTGTTTCGTAGAAGAGAGCTTGTGCGGCCTTGATTTCAGTTTTGTATAGCCTAATCGCTGTTCTATATTCTGCCTTCCTACACTGAGAGCGGTCGTGTCTCCAATTCCTTTCTAGCCTACGGCATGATTGTTTTAGGTTTCTCAATTTGGGTGTAAACCATGGGGCTACCTTTTGCCTATTTATACAATGCATGGATTCCTTAGGAAGGACTAGATCAAGGGAATTTTGGATCAAGTTGTTAAAATTACTACTGGCCGTGTTGGGATTAGAAACCTTCACAGGTTTAAGGTCAGCGAGAGCAGATTCCCATAGAGTGGGAGAGAGTTTGGCCCACTTTATGCCCCACTGTTTTTTAGGTTCTTGAACAGATAAAATCTCCCAGTTACCCAAATCAGAGGAATTAAGTAATGATCTGTCCAGGGAAGTGGCACGGGCGCTTCAGTGGTCAGGGTTTCGATGTTACTAAACACATAATCCAAGAGATGACCTTTAACATGTGTCGGGGAGAACCATTTTTGTGCGAGATCGATCGCTTGTAGGCTCAGTCGAACATTATTGGCTGAGAGATCAAGAGAGTTATCTAGGTGTAAATTTACATCGCCCAGTACAGTGAAGTTGGCCGAAGTAAGCGCTAAAGTAGCGGCTAGGTCAGCAAGGTTCGAAATAAACTGACCTAAAGCTCCTGGCGGTCTGTAGATTAAGAGCCCTGAAAGGGTATTTATCGGGGAAAATTCTAGCGAAAAAGACATACTTTCACAGTCTGAGAGTGTAGTGGGATTACTGCGACACTTATATAGATCTTTGTAAATAATTGCTAAACCGCCGCCTCTACCAATAGTACGGTCAGCTCTCTTTATTGTGTAGCCTTGGGGGACTGCCCACACGGCGGCCAGGTCGGCTTCCAATTGGAGCCATGTCTCCGTTAAAAAAAGTACATCTGGCTTGAGTTCTTCTATTAGTAGAGCTATCTCTGTGATGTATTCCTATAGGTTCTGTATCGATCCCCCTATTCCTGACCCTGTTCTGGTTAACAAGTTAACTAGCAGCCATCCCATGATGCAGAAACCGTTATCTGATTAAGCCACACTACGGCACAGGAACGTGTTATCTGATTAGGTCATAACGCTTGCCATCTAATTAGACAAGCGATATTCCTCCAGCCCCTGATAAGGCATACGGAGTTCTCAAAACAAATCAAACCTATGACAACCTGGGAAAAACCCTGCGGCCATTGTTTTGATTTCACCGAGAACTTCTGCAAAAGAATGTGCTAACGACCAGCTCGTATGACATCCTTATTGACGTATCTATGTCCATCCTTACGTCAATCTCGGCACCTTACAGGTATAAATATTACCGGTATTGCCTTAAGCAAACACACGCGGTGGTGACGAGATCGGAGCAGCCAGACTTGCCGAAGCCCAGAGCAGAGCAGACCCCGCTGGCGCAGCCCCGCCTTCCTGACGCGCTGAGAACGAGACGCTGCTTTCTCCTGCCGAGAAATCCAGCTCCGGCGCTTCCGGGTAGCCCTCGCAGGCAGCCTGGAATATCGAGACCAGAGACGAGAGATACCATCCCTCATTCATCCTAGATTCCAGGTACAGAACTGAATAACCCCTCGCAGAGAATTCTTTAGTCAGTCACTTGGCAAAACAAACTTAACTTAAACTGATACTTTCTATTCCCGCCCACGTATTAGGCTTAGGTCAGGTACACAGGGGTAGGCGTAGTTAGAAACACCAGTTGAGTACGTTTAGTCAAATGTATATGTGTATATATCTATTTTATCCATTTTAAACCACCATATGGCTTAGAAACCATATAAATGTTTTTACAGTATTATTTTATACTTCTGCTTTTATTGTATGCACTTTACTTAACCATAAGTATTGCGATAATATCGATCCATTTCTCTTGTATGAGAAAAGAGACAGATCAATAAATACCATCTTTTATTGAACACGCCCGTCTCTTCCTTTTCTCTACGATCTGGTGAAACTAAGAATGCATGTACTGACTGAGTAAAATAAGTTGTCTTTTGTTTTCACACGACACGACAAGATACACTCTTGATTAGGGGAGAGCAAAGTTGTCATGTTCTATGGTTGTCAGAAACTAAATCCCTTCTTGTCTATCCAGGGAGGTTCAACTCCTCCTTGCCTATTCGAGAAAGTTTCTAGTGAACTCTGAGCTAGCTGGCAAACCCAAAACTTTAAGTCTAATATCGACAATAGAAGACCTAGTTAACGTCTGGTCTAGGCCTATACTATTGAAGGTATTATTCCAATGCGCAGAGCCTATTGGGATAATAGGAACTACACTACATGTCGCCCAACGCGTTTGGCATAGGCGATACAACTAACGCAAGACATTAGAGTAACTCAGTCGTGCTTTTTCACTCAGACCCCTTTTTTCCCATAATACTCCAAAGACGTCTGGAGTGGGTGAAAGGTCATATCCGCCAAACCTCGCAGGAGGAAACTCCTATGTATGGTTCTTGGTTTAGTCAACGTTGAAGGATACACTGTTCCAAAAATATTGTGCATCTAATCTTTGTTTCCATAAGAAAACCTGATCTGCAAACAAATAAAATAACCTTCTGGACAGTACAATGTCAGACAGTGAAGGAGAAAGAGAGGCAGCTAGAATAGCAGCTGAACTCGAGGCAGCTGATAATGCACTGCAAGAAGCAGACCCGGGTATAATAATCATCCCGGTCAACACAAGAAAATCTATAACCTTAAAACTTATAGAAAATGGACTGAAACCTAGAGGTGGCACAGTCATATTCGTAATAGAGGCACACGAATATCGGCAAACAGAGGTATTCTATTCATGGATAAACTTTCCAGCAGCGAACGCTGTAACAAAGGTCTTCCACTATTACAAAACAGAGGAACCTCCTGAAGAGTACACTCCTTTCGAGGAGGTGGAAGTACCACTTAAATTTCAAGAGCACCTGCTCTTATTTAATGGCGCCCTAAAACACAATAATCCCATCACCAGGCTCGGTCCTTTAGGTAGACCAGGAGCAACGTGGCCGGTCCTAGCCGGATACACACCACATCCAGACTTCGAAAGAATGTCTGCAGTAGATCTTTTAGTACAACTAAAACAATTAATAAAAATACATAGACAATTAGTCCAATATGTAATGCGGACTTCAACAATCCAACCAGCAATTAAAATTCCACAGCTGACCCCTCATCAGGGGAACACAAATAAAATTACACCACAGAACATACAGTCCTGCCTAGGTAAAGTACCAGCTAAACGGGAACAAATACCATTCTGGTTAGCACAAAAAATCACCCAAATAGAGGCGGTGTTTCCAGACACCACCCCGTTAGAAAAACACAGGATTCTGACTATCTGTCTTCCAATGGGAATCGCACCACACGTGGAGGACTGTGACACTTGGGGTACAGTCTTTGCTTCCATTTACACAAAAACGCATGGCGTTCCATCCATCTCGGTAATACCAGATGTGCTAAAACAAATTCAAGATGAATACGGTCCAGAACCCGCTTTTATGAAATTACTGAAAGACTTCAAGCAGGTCTCGGCTATACTATTAGCCAACATAAAGGGAGAAGCAGCAAACGTGGCGATCCGCCAGAGGTTAAAAGAAATAGATATTGCAGAACAACCAGCTGAAATTGCCAGAATCATAGAAAAATCCTATGAGGAACTAGGTAGAGATACTTTAGGTGGAATACCAGTAAAACCACAACTGATTGAAAGTCCTGAAAAAGTATTTTTTAATAATAATTTAACATCACAAAAAAAGAGCTGGGATGGAAACAAACAATCCAATCCTAAAGAAAAGAAATTCCAGTCCAGAGGAAGGTCTCCTCGGCGGAGAGAAAGATCTCCGAACCAAAGACACAGGTCTCCCCAAAGTGAGCCCTCTGGGAAAAGATATAACCTTAGAAATAGGGATAATATAAAGAAGCCTGATAGATATCAAGATTTTGATACACGCCCCTCTCAATCTTTTCAGACTTCCTCGCAGAAATCGGAAAGAAGAGGACGATCAGAACAAAGAGAAGAGCACGCCAAGTCCAAAGACAAGGAACCTGCTCATCTAAAAAAGAAATTACAATTTCCAAAAAAGAAGGTAGCCAGTATTAAAATAGTTAACAATGCCGAGAATACTGAGGACACAACTGGAAAACGGAGAATGGGCTCAGACAATGCTAGACAGCGCAGCAGAAGTGAGCATAGCTCGCAAAGTCCTTATGAATCATCTGGAGACAGTGGACACGAATTAATATCTTCAAGTGGAAACTGCAGATACCAGAGTTAGCAAACCTCACAAAATATATGAAATAACATTACGTATAGAGGGGGATAAGACTAGAAAAATAAGGGGACTATTTTGGGATAATCTCTCCAAGGGCTATGACATCCTTCTAGCTGAAAAAGACTGGCCACCAGAGTTTGTCAGGGACTGCCCTCATGGCGAAGAAATAATTATGCCTGCCTTCTCAAATCATATCCCAATTCATAAAAAATACACACTTGCTAGAAAGTGGGCAGTAGCTCAAGCTCCTGCTTTATATAAAAATCATGTAGGATGGGATGAGGACTCTCCTCCTCACAAAATCCAGTTAAAATCACAACCTACTGCACAAAGACAAAACCCAATTAAGCAAGAAGCTAAAAAACAGGTAAAAGAAATCCTAGATCAACTAGAATACCAGGGGGTGATTGAAACTTGCACCTCACAAATGAACAACCCTTTGTTTCCGGTCTCCAAACCAGACAATTAATATCGTCTAGTTTTGGATTACAGACACCTTAACTCATGTTGCAAAACTTTTGCAGTGCAAAACTCGCATAGTGCTGCACTAATGAATAACATAGTGCGCAAAAAATACAAAACAACATTAGACATCTCTAATGGATTCTTTTGTCAAAACATAGCACCAGAGAGCAGATATTTATCCGCGTTCTCAATAAATGGCACTCAAAAACAATTCTGTCGGTTAGCCCAGGGGTACAAGAACAGCCCAGGAGTATTCTCAGCAAGAGTGACAGAATTACTACAAACATATGATGACGAAGCATTATCTTATGTCGACGACATATACTTAACAGATGATGACTTGGATACTCACTTGAAGAGAGTGAACACCATAATACTTGGGTTCGCAGCAGAGGGTTACAAATTCAACTTTAAAAAATCTAGAATTGCCCATCTAACAGTCCTATTCTTAGGATATGAATTATCAAGTGAAGGCAAAAGCCTGGCTGACAATTTCCTAGAGAAATGTGCCGTACTCCAAGCACCTAGAACACTAAAAAACCTACAGTCAATTCTAGGCTTCCTAAATTTCGGAAGAACATACATTGCGAATTACGCAGAAAGGGTCAAACCCCTTTATGATCTAATAAAACCAGATTTTAAAAGAACCAATTGGACTCAAATACACACAGAAATTCTGAGATCCTTACAAACAGACATGTTAATTAAAACAAAATTAGAAACACGTGATAACACACGCAATCTTGTGATTCGAGTCATCCCAGGAAGATGCGGATTCACATACCTGACCTCTAATGAGGGAGAAAAGGTACCAATTGCATTCAAATTACACTTGTACACAGAAGCTGAAAAGAAGTTCAGTATTAAAGAAAACATTGTTCATGCAGTTCAAACCGCAATAGCTAGAGAAAAAGATAAAGCTGACGGTAGACGTATCACAGTCAGAACAGCAGAATCAGCCTTTGAGGCATTAACAACACCATGTAATTTACCAACAACAGCATTGAATCCGGAATGGATACAATGGGTGAATTCAATTACAACGGACAGAGTATACTACTATTTTGATCCAGAATTAGAGAATTAAAAAATCTAGAATATGAAAGAACATTTCCTCTGCCAATCGACATTCTGCCCTTACGACAATACGCTTGTGTAATCTATACAGACGGACATGCTCAACCCTCCGTTTGGGGAGAACAAGCATACGACCCCACATGTGAGATTAAAAAAAAAGTGTGGCGCGGAGGAAAACTGAGACCTCTGCTAATAAAAACACATTCAGTAGAAACTAATTCAGAACAACAGACTGAAATAATAGCATTGAAAATGGCGCTAGATAATGCAGATCGCGAATTCCCGACACTTATAGTGTCCGATTCATATTACTGCGTCAAATCATATAACAACGATTTGCAGACATGGATTCAAAACGGTTACAAAGATGACACAGGTGCAACAATAAAGCAAAAACTGCTTTGGGAACAAATAGTTCTGTTACAAAAAGAACTACCAAAGACTCAGTGATACATACACTGAGTCATCAACGTGATGGCGTTCACGTTGCAGGGAATTCATTGTCTGAGACAGCCACAGCGGTAGCAACTAAATCGGCTTCCGTAGCTAGAAAAAAGCGTACAATGAAATACATTGACGGTGAAACAGTGCTGGCGGTGAAAACGTCATCAAAAGGCGACTGCTCAGCGCTACCGATCAACTATCCACTCAATTATACATACATAATCGATGCAAACTCCGTCCCTTTTGCTCGAATCCCTGGAGTGGGGGATAGAGTAATTCCAAACATGGACAGGAGAACGTTGTTAATAGCAGACGCACATATGGGCGAGGGTCTTAGACACCTCAAACTAAAAGATTCTCTGGAAGAATTACAATCAGTGTACTGGTGGCCAGGCATGAGCCTGCAGCATCACATTTATGTAAAAAAATGCCCGGACTGCAACAGAGATCGCAGTGGCGAGAGAAACGGTATACTACCGTAGCGTTTCACTCCAGAAAAGATCAACAGTAAAAAGCAAAGCGTCCGATTAACATATACAGGCTAGTTTCCACTTATAATGTAGATCCCCAGCACTCGGCTGACGTCTGGACTGTTATACAAAGATTTGCGAGTCTAAATGGCATATACGCTAGGAGCATGCTACGTTTGACCAATGTTTTCACTTTAGCCCTCAAGCCTGTGGGGAAACATGGCCAAATGAGCATAGCACAGCGGGATTCTTCTCACTTCCTTCCTGAGGGATACGGGATGGTGTAAAGAAAAAACCAAGGCATAAAGCTATCTATAACGGAAAGGATATTAGGTTCGGGAGCTGGGTGGGTCAAACATCTAATAAGTGTCCAACGTAGTCTAAATAACCTGCCAAGAAATTCTCTGAAGGGATTCAGTCCGTACGAATTATTGTTTGGAACTAGGATGTTAGTCTTAGATCTCGACAGTCAGACTTCAGTGGTGAAGGAAAAAAGCTTTGATATCAAAGATCGTTTGGCTATTTTGCAGGACTTAAACAAAACAAGAAAAGACCTGAGCAACATAAAGTTGATGTGTAACAAAGAAGGGGTAACAGGATTCGATCAAGTGTTGATCCTTAGGCTCAATTTACCATTCCAAGAGAAAATATAAAGTAGAATGGAAGGTCCAACCTGAGTCAGAGCCCCAAGTAGCAATGATTGACAAAAGGGGACTCAGTTGTTCCTGAGAGAAGAGTAACACGGTCAAGGAGGGAAGAAGATTGGTAGGAGGGTAGTGCTCAGTGGAGTGCTACCCTGGGCATCCCATTAGTTGGAATGAATGGCCTCACACACTCTTGCAAGTGTCATGCTTCATCATCGGCCGTTGCTCCTCGTTGGACAGGCGGTGCAATGTCCAACGGGCTCACCTCTAGGAGGGGCTCTTTATCGGAGATCTTTTTTCCAACAGCCTGTGGGTGAAGTGCAAGTGAGGGGCCAAGTAAGAAGTGAATAGTGTAGGTGGGTGAGTTAAAATATAGCAAGGGATACCGGAGAGCAATTTATTCTGGTGGTTCCCATACTATAAATAAAACCAGTGGGTGGCCTATGATCGCCAGAAGTTAGGTTCTGTATTACGATCTAGGACTACACAGCGTTCAGTGGGGTCAACATGTTTCTCGCTTCTGCAATTATGCTGCGATTCTTCAGGACCTTATATACATCTATCACAAGGAAAGACCTAAAAGTGTCAACCTATAAACATCAAATTTACTATTACTGTTGTACTACCTGATTGTAACCGCTCTTGCCTAGTGGAGACAAAAGGGAAGAGTTATCAAAATACAAGGACAACAGTTACCCATTCTTGACCGTGAGCACACTGTGATTACGTGAAGAGAAGTGACTCTGTGTCTGTGACATTCTGTGAGCAGTGACCAATAAGTATCCACTATATTCACTTTTATCACATGTCACCTCTTTCACAAAATCAAATAAATATAATAATAATAATAAAGGAAACTAAAAACAGGAAAGTTAAATTAAAAACATGATAGCAGCAGTCTTATTCAAGGTGTCTATTTTGTCTACCTCTAGGGACTCCTTAGATACTCACCTACAGGTCAAGGAGTACAGGTGTCAACAGTACCCGGTAGGTGTGACATCAAGGGAGAGAGCCAATAGGGGTTTAATGGCTACAGGGAAGACAAAGATACGTTTTTTCAAAATTGTCAGGGAACACCCAATGTCTGGGTGTTTCATTGGTGGACTGATTTATCTATGTACTGAAGATCTCACTCCACCAGTATGCACCAATAGTGTTATAATACATTCATCTTGTGTGGGCTTCTATGCGGGTATGTAGGCACATATAGGTTATCATTGCCGTAGATCTGCCCCTGTAGAGTGATTGCCAAATTCATATTCATATTAATATTATATTAATATAGGGGTCTCAGAGATGAACAAACACCACCATAGTACAGCGTGGGTACTTAGCAGGCGCCACTTGCAGCATGTTGAATATTGCGGTGTTGCCTAGTCTCAAATTGCATTAGATTCGATCTGGAAATCAAAAACACGGAGCCCTCGTGTTCAGTCGGATTGGCAACGCCCAATCCGGCTGCGGAAGCGCCCGGTTGTACACCAAGCGCCTAGTGTCCGGGTCGGTCTACTAAACCCGCTGCGCTCCCAGGGGGTCGCTACAACAAGCGCGCCATGTACTTACTTCTCAGAGCCTCGGTCAGAGCTCTTGCGCCTACCCATCGCTACCGGGATCCGGATAGTATCGGGTCCCTGGTATGCTGCTGTATTTGTTTCTCGTTTGGGGCGTCACCCTCGTGACTCATAGGTCACGTGTTAGGATGTGTAAACGTGGTCGCCATCTTGGAAGGGGGATTCCAAGTGCGCTCACACTGAGAAACTCGTGGTTACATTGAAGGGAGGTGTTAGGTTCATAGTACTCTTTGGCAGTGTTTATTAGTAAGTGTAAATGTACAAAACCGAATGGGTCAGCCCTCTTATATTCAAGATATGATCAGGCACATCACATCTCTCGTGTAAACCGGCGTTAATATGGGCGCCATCTTGGAAGAGTGAAAAGGTGAACAGCGGACCCCTTCTTGTTTTGTTATTGCCCCAATGAAGCTCTATGTGTATAATTACAGTAGTCAAGCTAAATCATTGGGAAACACTACGTGGACATGGGCTGTATGCGTTCAGCTCCCTGTTGGTACCACCACTCTAGATATGGGAAAAATACTGCAGAAAATTAAGTACCACAACTGGGACATAGACAGTCGATATGTTTACAGACTGCTCCACGGGATGTCTTCGTTGAGCCCCCGTTTGTCTGATGATAACCTATGTATCCAACGCTGCTCTTTGTGGAAAAGGTCCTGTTTGGATCTGCTGTTAGGTGTTTCCAGGATGACCCACCAAATAGAGTCAGCAGTGTGGTTATGTTCCAGGAAGTGACGACACATCTTCGTGTTAGTCTTTTTGCATCGAATATTACTGCGATGCTCCGATATGCGAGTCTTGACCGATCTGGTGGTCATGCCCACATATTGTAATTCGCAAGGGCACCTAATGAGGTAGATACAATTGGAGGAATTACAATTGGTGTGATTGCGAATTTCCCAAGTGAATGTCTCGGTCAAGTTGATAGACTTGGTGACTTTGGTAAAGGGGCAAACGCTGCAGGAGCCACATGGGTAGTGTCCCTTCACTGGAGGGAGTTGCCAGAGTGTGTTCTGTCTGCGAACTACACTTTGTTTTGGTCTGGTATGAACCAGGACATCTTTGATGTTACTGGACCTTTTGAAGGCAAACCTGGGGATCTCCAGAGTCAGCTCTCCTGTATTAAGGATTTGCCAGTGCTTCTTGACAATTCTCTTAATGTCATTAGAGATCGGTGTATAGGTCGTAACACACGTCAAGGGCATGGTCTCTTGTGAGGTTCTGATGTTATCCTCCAGGAGTGCCTCTCTATTGTTGTTCTGTGCCCGCTTCCGAGCTTTGTAAATCTCCCTGGTGGGGTAACCTCGTTCTTTCAAATTTCGTGAAAGAATACTGGATTCACTCCTGTAGTCAGTGAGGTTGGTGCAATTTCGCCTTACCCGCAAAAATTGCCCGAAGGGAAGGTTCAATCTCAAAGCTCTTGGATGGTGGCTGGTAAAAAGTAACAGACTGTTCCGGTCAGTAGGCTTCCGGTACATTGTGGTGTTGATCTTACCCCCTTCCAGTCTGATAGTGAGGTCCAGGAATGCAATCCTGGAGTCTGAGGCAGTGATTGTGAAGTTCAAGAAGTTATTCAGGGTGTTCAACCACGCAAAAAACTCCAGGTATTGGTGTGTTGTCCCTGTCCAGAGTATGAGGATGTCATCAATGAACCTCCTCCATAGTATGATGTTAGACTGGTAGGGGTTCATTGGTCCATTAATGTATTGATCCTCAAAGTCTGCCATATACAGGCATGCCACCGAAGGGGCGAAGGTACTGCCCATAGATGTACCCTGGGTCTGTTGGTAATATTGCCCTTTAAATTCGAAAAAGTTCCTAGTCAGGGCAAGTTCAGCACATTCCATGATGAAGGAAGGTGGTGTTGCTGATGTCCATACTTCCATGTTGAGCGTCCTCTCTATAACCCCGAGTGTGGCCCTCTGTGGGATATTAGTATAGAGGGCCTCCACATCAAGGGTTATGAGGAAGTCAATGTGGGTGCCCTCCTGCAGATTGTCAAGGAGGCATAAGACATCTTTGGTGTCCTGCACATAGGAAGGGATTCTCTTCACCAGTGGTTGCAGGAAATAATCACAAAATTGTGATAAAGGCTCCAAAATGGAACCAATCCCTGACACAATCGGGCGTCCAGGTACCGGTGTTGTGCCCTTATGAATTTTGGGAAGGGTGTAAAAGTACGGTACTCTTGGATCCTTCTTAACAAGGAATTCAGCCTCTTTCTTGGTAATCCATTCCTGACACTCTGCAGATTCCACCAATCCTGTAATAGTGGTTGTTAGCTTTGCGGTGGGGTCAGCCGGGATAGGAGTATAGTAACGTCTATCCCCTAGTTGTCTTAGGCATTCTGTTTCATAGTCTTTAGTGTCCATTAAGACGGTGGCCCCACCCTTGTCAGCCTGTTTGATCGTGATTGTTTCGTCATTACCCAAAGAGTTGAGTATTTGTTTCTCCATGTTGGACAGATTCTGGAATTTCTTGCATGGTCTCAATGTCCCAATGTCCTTGAGCACAGCCTGCTCATATGTTAGGACTTCGTTGGGTATCATCCCGCTGTGTGGTGTAAAAGTAGATGGATTGTGAAGACCCGAGTCAGTGCGTGTCTCAACGGCTTTTCCATCAAAGAAAGCTCTCAATCTAACTTTCCTGAAGAATTTCTGAATCTCACAAGTCAGTTCAAAATTGTCTGTTTTAGGGGTGGGCACAAATCCCAATCCTTTCTGGAGGACCTTTTCTTCTGGTATCGTGAGTTGGTGTGATGAAAGGTTCGCCACAAGGCTTACTTTCTCCCTGTCCTGCTCCTCGTTTCCACCCCCGTGGTTTGTGTGTCCTCCCACTGGACCCTTTTGTCCGGAGCGTTTCCTCGCCTGCGCCCGCGCCCTCTGCCCCAACCTCTGTCTAAAAAAGGCTGTTGGTTCACATTTTGCGGGGCAAACTGAGGGGGGTATACGGGTCCAAAGGGGTTCATGGGGTGTTGGAACTGTGGAAAGTGCCACATCGGAGGACCTTGGTAGGGGGGCGGTTGATAAAAGGGTTGTCCCCTTCTCCCTCCTCTATTGCCTCTCCGGGGTCTGGGTTGCCATTCGTCTCCACTGGAGTTATCATCGGTGTTGGAGCCTCGCTTTGAAGAGGAGGCACTTGAGTCGGAGAGATACCCTGTCCCCGTGGGGACAAAGTCGTCCTTGAGATAAGGATAAACTTTCTCTTTGGAGAATCTGTCAATATCCTTTTGTAATTTTGCCACTTTTTGTTTCATCAAGAAATCCTTGTGTTCTGTGATTTCTTTGTTAAGCTCTGTCAACTTGGTCTTAAAACCAGTGTTCTGTCCAGAGTTTTTTAAGGCGCTTTCTGCTGCCTGGATTTTGGTCAGGAGCTCATCAGCCAACCGTTTGGCTGTGTTAACCAGAAGAATCAGTAAGTCATGCGTGCATTTCCAAGAAATGAGAGACCATTCTATTTTAAATTGGCCGTCCTCCCAGAAAATTCTGGGGAAGTTCTTGACAATGAGACCGTTGGGTGCTATTTTAGCCTTAAAGTATTCTGCCATTAATGCTCCATGTAGTGTGATTCGGACCCACTCTCTTTTCATGTCGGAGAGTGCTTTCCAATCAGTGGAGTTGCTCCCTGTTGCAATTTCTAGGTCCATGCCTAGCATAGATGGAAGCCTATGAATAGCTGCTGCATCATCATCACCAAAACTGAGTCCTTGTCCGTCCATCGTGGGACAGTACGGAGCTCTCTGGTGAAAGTGAAAGGAAAGATCAAGGGGGATATTACTCAGGGGTATATCAACCCGGTCCAAGATACATTGGTCGAGGACTCAGAAAGAGGAGGGGGATAGAGGAACACTTACCCACCAAGTAGTATATATATACCCCACGGTGATTAGCCGTGCAAGATATGTAACAAAGAAGGGGTAACAGGATTCGATCAAGTGTTGATCCTTAGGCTCAATTTACCATTCCAAGAGAAAATATAAAGTAGAATGGAAGGTCCAACCTGAGTCAGAGCCCCAAGTAGCAATGATTGACAAAAGGGGACTCAGTTGTTCCTGAGAGAAGAGTAACACGGTCAAGGAGGGAAGAAGATTGGTAGGAGGGTAGTGCTCAGTGGAGTGCTACCCTGGGCATCCCATTAGTTGGAATGAATGGCCTCACACACTCTTGCAAGTGTCATGCTTCATCATCGGCCGTTGCTCCTCGTTGGACAGGCGGTGCAATGTCCAACGGGCTCACCTCTAGGAGGGGCTCTTTATCGGAGATCTTTTTTCCAACAGCCTGTGGGTGAAGTGCAAGTGAGGGGCCAAGTAAGAAGTGAATAGTGTAGGTGGGTGAGTTAAAATATAGCAAGGGATACCGGAGAGCAATTTATTCTGGTGGTTCCCATACTATAAATAAAACCAGTGGGTGGCCTATGATCGCCAGAAGTTAGGTTCTGTATTACGATCTAGGACTACACAGCGTTCAGTGGGGTCAACATGTTTCTCGCTTCTGCAATTATGCTGCGATTCTTCAGGACCTTATATACATCTATCACAAGGAAAGACCTAAAAGTGTCAACCTATAAACATCAAATTTACTATTACTGTTGTACTACCTGATTGTAACCGCTCTTGCCTAGTGGAGACAAAAGGGAAGAGTTATCAAAATACAAGGACAACAGTTACCCATTCTTGACCGTGAGCACACTGTGATTACGTGAAGAGAAGTGACTCTGTGTCTGTGACATTCTGTGAGCAGTGACCAATAAGTATCCACTATATTCACTTTTATCACATGTCACCTCTTTCACAAAATCAAATAAATATAATAATAATAATAAAGGAAACTAAAAACAGGAAAGTTAAATTAAAAACATGATAGCAGCAGTCTTATTCAAGGTGTCTATTTTGTCTACCTCTAGGGACTCCTTAGATACTCACCTACAGGTCAAGGAGTACAGGTGTCAACAGTACCCGGTAGGTGTGACATCAAGGGAGAGAGCCAATAGGGGTTTAATGGCTACAGGGAAGACAAAGATACGTTTTTTTAAAATTGTCGGGGAACACCCAATGTCTGGGTGTTTCATTGGTGGACTGATTTATCTATGTACTGAAGATCTCACACCACCAGTATGCACCAATAGTGTTATAATACATTCATCTTGTGTGGGCTTCTATGCGGGTATGTAGGCACATATAGGTTATCATTGCCGTAGATCTGCCCCTGTAGAGTGATTGCCAAATTCATATTCATATTAATATTATATTAATATAGGGGTCTCAGAGATGAACAAACACCACCATAGTACAGCGTGGGTACTTAGCAGGCGCCACTTGCAGCATGTTGAATATTGCGGTGTTGCCTAGTCTCAAATTGCATTAGATTCGATCTGGAAATCAAAAACACGGAGCCCTCGTGTTCAGTCGGATTGGCAACGCCCAATCCGGCTGCGGAAGCGCCCGGTTGTACACCAAGCGCCTAGTGTCCGGGTCGGTCTACTAAACCCGCTGCGCTCCCAGGGGGTCGCTACAACAAGCGCGCCATGTACTTACTTCTCAGAGCCTCGGTCAGAGCTCTTGCGCCTACCCATCGCTACCGGGATCCGGATAGTATCGGGTCCCCGGTAGGCTGCTGTATTTGTTGCTCGTTTGGGGCGTCACCCTCGTGACTCATAGGTCACGTGTTAGGATGTGTAAACGTGGTCGCCATCTTGGAAGGGGGATTCCAAGTGCGCTCACACTGAGAAACTCGTGGTTACATTGAAGGGAGGTGTTAGGTTCATAGTACTCTTTGGCAGTGTTTATTAGTAAGTGTAAATGTACAAAACCGAATGGGTCAGCCCTCTTATATTCAAGATATGATCAGGCACATCACATCTCTCGTGTAAACCGGCGTTAATATGGGCGCCATCTTGGAAGAGTGAAAAGGTGAACAGCGGACCCCTTCTTGTTTTGTTATTGCCCCAATGAAGCTCTATGTGTATAATTACAGTAGTCAAGCTAAATCATTGGGAAACACTATGTGGACATGGGCTGTATGCGTTCAGCTCCCTGTTGGTACCGCCACTCTAGATATGGGAAAAATACTGCAGAAAGTTACTCTTCTCTCAGGAACAACTGAGTCCCCTTTTGTCAATCAACATAAAGTTGAAACAGCAGCCAACAACCACTGAAGAACCACCACCTGTCCCAGCAAGACCTGTCTGGATTCCAAAAGTCGGGGATCTAGTCAGAGAAAAGATTGCGGTAAAGAAGGAATTTGGGCCTTCTTACAGAAAAGCAGTTCCTGTCTTGTCTATCAACGGGACAAGATCAGTTGTACTACCGTCGCTTGCTGGTAAAAAGGAGAACCGAGTTGTATCCATCGACCTGGTAAAACCACAATCATGTGGCCGATAACAAATAGTAGGCCAAGTGGACTCCCGATAAGTAGTAGAACACCAAGGTTTGCTACCAACACAGAGGTCCTAACTAAGAGGCTAATCACATTCGAAACGCCTACAGAAGAACAACAAGGACTATGCAACAATGCAATGGAACTTAAACCTCTGAAAACCCAAATAAAAACATTTAGCAGAGACACACCAACCTACAATGAAGTAACAAACGAATATGCAAGAAACAGTAATCCTGAAGCAATTGGAACAATTGACAGAACTGCATCCGGCTACTTCATAAACTTCGATGATTCCTCTGAAGACCTCAGTGAATCAAAAACACAGCCATCAACAAAAACCTTTAAAGATAAAGCTAAAGAACTTTTGAAACAACTGAAAGAAACATATCTGATTTCTCCATGGATTGAATTTTGGGTGGGCTTTGGTGCATTTATCCTCATACTTTGGCTCATCATGGTACTAACTTTGGGACGCTTCATTGAGGGAAAATATGCTAAAATGGACACAGCAAGTCAGAAAATCAACTTGATCCTCAAACCACACACATCTTCACACGTCGAGAAAAGACAACTTTCTTCAGTCAACTTCACAGCCAATCCTATACCGGGTGGGGTAGCATGGGACAACACTGACTACGAAATTTATGGTCCGGTCGAAATCCTGAAATATCCACACCAAATCAAGATCTCATTGAGTGACTTTGTAAAACCAAGCTCATTTGCTGATGATTGGGACTTTGAAAGCATTAATAATATGATGTATGACTTAGTGATGTCTGCTAAATTTACCAAACATGATTATTTGCAGGGTTCGACTAATTATGATAGTATGTACTGTTACAACCACTATGGTAACCATTTTCTACATAAATCGGCACAACCTAGAAATGTTTTAAATTATAATCAATGGGAACATTGTGCAACCCCTCCAAAAGGAAGCTCAAGAACCTTTTATGACAAATATTCATACTTTTCAGGTTTCAACACAAGTAATGCTGAAACATTTTATTTCAAATTGTCAAATAAGACAGGGACAAAGACCATGCTAACGAACACAAAATTGATATATTCAGACTCATTTTTTGAACAAATGAATACTTTTGGTTTCGATTATTGGGACAAAAATGTTTAAGTAAAAAGTGTTTGGGGTACAAAAGAATGGCAAGTACAAGGTATAGAATCATTGTTTAGAGCCTGCATGATCCCAGAACAAATTATATTTTTTAATGACACTGTTCAACAAACTACCTGTCTTGGCCTAGCCAAAATCAAAGACTTAAATAAACCGTCTATTCCAAAGCCAACAATGAACAGCAATAGCTCTACAGATGAAGAGATAGACGTAAACTATGTATTAAACCAAAACAGAACACATCCTGATTGGAAACAGTGGTTGATCTGGCCCACAGATACTAATAACTGTCAAGACAGATTCCTGAACAGAACACAGGGGTTCAAATTGACCAGGCCAGACCCTAGATATTCCCAAAGACAACACCCAGGGATAATAACCACCTACAGTGTGGGCAAATTATGCCTTCAATGGCTACAAACTTCCACACTGACAGAAATTAAGCAACACCTAACTTTACTTACTGATGGTGCTGACTTGCGTGATTTCATTATGGGACCGCGCAAACAGCGTCAAAAACGCTTCATAGCAGCCTCTGTATATGCAGCTTACAACGAGGCCTGGAAGGTGACTCAAATTGAGACAGCAGAAAGTATACGGGAAATTGACCGTATTAATTTGGAAAAATCACTTTCTGTAGTGGACAATGGGTTAATGACTCTGTCCTCCAGAATTTTTTCTTTGGACAGCATTGTGTCTTCAGCAATCGACATATTATCGCAAGACTTACTGTTGTTACAACACGGTCAGTCTCAATTGCGTTCTATTGTACAGCTTGGCTGGACGTTACAAAATCTGCGTTCAGGCTATGTGCCTTGGCGTTTAATCAACACAACGTCACTATTCAATATCTTTAACCTTACTGATAAACAAATCAGTATGGCACAGAAGGGTGCTGATTATACAATCCTGAGCATTGAGAAACTCGAAAGATTACCAGTGACAATGTCAGAACGACCTGTCAGTGAATGGATAATACATGGGATAATTAATATTCCAATATCAACCTTCAGGTTTCAATACTGCCAAAAATATATACAGGCTGGCATGTACGAAAAATTGGGAAAAGGGTACATTAAGACAACATGGAACTTGCCCTATTCACATGCATGTGTCAGTAATAAAGGACAGAAAGTGTTTCTTAGTGGCAATAATTGTGCGATGTCACTAAGCGGTACACTTCTGTGTAATGGAATTAGTTTGCATGGAGCCTGTGAAGGGAACTCAAATAACCTTTCATGTCACCAGCTAGGCGCACCTGCAACAGAGATAGAACCATTCTTTCAAAGACTCTATAATGGGAGTTACATTCTAATTGTGGATCGCAGATGTTGTAGTCTTATGCCCGGGACTCCTTATCTCGTAACTACGACTGCGAAGGTCAAGTGCTGTGGATGCTTATTGTTCCCCAGCTCCTTTCCAGACAGGGAGGCAAGGGCATGGCCTAACTTGAAAATTACTTCTATTCGAATAGATACTTTAAGCAGAATGAAAACAGTGCTTCTTCAGACGCCGACCAGACTCACGTCATCAAAAGAAACGTATGATCTCCTAGTCGCAAGGACGACTGCAGAGATTCACTCATTGTTATCAACTAATTCCCCCATACATTTCACAGAAATCCTGAATGAAATCTTAAATATTTCTGATACCAGTGGAGTCTCAAAGGTATTTAAGACAGCATTTTCGATGGCATTAACACTATTCAAAGCCATACTGGGTATTTTTCCAGATTTCGTCCATTCGATTTTTGGCGGACTTCCCCTCATTTTGGGACTAATTGCAGGAATCCTATTCTTGGTCCTAATATTTCGTTATGGCAAACCATGTCACAGACAAAACACCTGCGACAAGGGAAGAAACAATCCGAGCCATTGGATACCGGGACCGGATATCAAAAATCCTGGGACTATCCCGGCTTAGAGACCTGAACATGACTTGGTTTCTTTCATTTCGACCAATGTGACATCGATGTGTTTTACCTGTATTAAGGTGCTTGCTATGCGGAGAAGAATGCGTGTTGGACACCTGTCTGACGCTACAATCGGATGCGCCAATGGATGCAGAAACATTGTTGAGTCCAATAAAGGCTCATGCTTTGTGCTGCCCTCAACGGCTACCAATCCTGATGACGGCATTCGTGGAAACTTCACCACTACGATTGAGGGGTAGTGAAGTTCAAGATGAAAGCAGCATCGATCAGGTACGACCTTCTGTCAGCAATACTAATCAAAACGTCAATGGAGACAATCATGCGCACGAATGCATGGTTACACCTTTTTCCGAGTTAGTGGAACTCTCCCAGGAAGCTGTTGACAGCTTTTTCGACAGTCTAAATGATAGGATGTTCTCACCAGAGCAGAAATAGAGACTTTTGAGCAAGCTAGCACACGACGTTCCCTGAATTTGGCCTTCAACTTTAATAGCAAAATAACATGAACAATTTCCCCTCCAGTTCACGGACAGCGATTTTTTTCAGCAGCCCCAAAATATTTTTACGATTTTTCGGGACACTTATCTTCTGCTTAAAGTAAGAACTATTCTTAGAGAACTAAAATTTCTATTTTTAGATACTTTATAGACATTAGCTGCCCGCTGGCATGTTCATAATTATTTTATTCTGTGATGAAATGGTCTCGAACCTTTTTTCTGTATTAAGAGCCATTTCATGTGTAAATTCTCATATACCTATTAGCAATAATGTATACATATGCGTGATTACTTTAGCATTATTCTACAGCTTGAGTGCATATAATACATCTGACTGTTTTTTCCGTATATTTGATAATTTCAAAATGCATTTTATGTATTTTGGGGTGGTAAGGTAAACACGATACTCTACAGTATGTTTTACTATGCCTAGATTCGTAAACATGGCCATAGTTAGCGTGGAGTGGGTGTGATGTATTCCTATAGGTTCTGTATCGATCCCCCTATTCCTGACCCTGTTCTGGTTAACAAGTTAACTAGCAGCCATCCCATGATGCAGAAACCGTTATCTGATTAAGCCACACTACGGCACAGGAACGTGTTATCTGATTAGGTCATAACGCTTGCCATCTAATTAGACAAGCGATATTCCTCCAGCCCCTGATAAGGCATACGGAGTTCTCAAAACAAATCAAACCTATGACAACCTGGGAAAAACCCTGCGGCCATTGTTTTGATTTCACCGAGAACTTCAGCAAAAGAATGTGCTAACGACCAGCTCGTATGACATCCTTATTGACGTATCTATGTCCATCCTTACGTCAATCTCGGCACCTTACAGGTATAAATATTACCGGTATTGCCTTAAGCAAACACACGCGGTGGTGACGAGATCGGAGCAGCCAGACTTGCCGAAGCCCAGAGCAGAGCAGACCCCGCTGGCGCAGCCCCGCCTTCCTGACGCGCTGAGAACGAGACGCTGCTTTCTCCTGCCGAGAAATCCAGCTCCGGTGCTTCCGGGCAGCCTGGAATATCGAGACCAGAGACGAGAGATACCATCCCTCATTCATCCTAGATTCCAGGTACAGAACTGAATAACCCCTCGCAGAGAATTCTTTAGTCAGTCACTTGGCAAAACAAACTTAACTTAAACTGATACTTTCTATTCCCACCCACGTATTAGGCTTAGGTCAGGTACACAGGGGTAGGCGTAGTTAGAAACACCAGTTGAGTACGTTTAGTCAAATGTATATGTGTATATATCTATTTTATCCATTTTAAACCACCATATGGCTTAGAAACCATATAAATGTTTTTACAGTATTATTTTATACTTCTGCTTTTATTGTATGCACTTTACTTAGCCATAAGTATTGCGATAATATCGATCCATTTCTCTTGTATGAGAAAAGAGACAGATCAATAAATACCATCTTTTATTGAACACGCCTGTCTCTTCCTTTTATCTACAATCTGGTGAAACTAAGAATGCACGTACTGACTGAGTAAAATAAGTTGTCTTTTGTTTTCACACGACTCTAGAGATACACTCTTGATTAGGGGAGAGCAAAGTTGTCATGTTCTATGGTTGTCAGAAACTAAATCCCTTCTTGTCTATCCAGGGAGGTTCAACTCCTCCTTGCCTATTCGAGAAAGTTTCTAGTGAACTCTGAGCTAGCTGGCAAACCCAAAACTTTAAGTCTAATATCGACAATAGAAGACCTAGTTAACGTCTGGTCTAGGCCTATACTATTGAAGGTATTATTCCAATGCGCAGAGCCTATTGGGATAATAGGAACTACACTACATCTCAGTGCAATGTTTAGGCAATGATCTACAATTATGAAGGAACATCTTCCACAGACTGCCACTAGAGTGTCCACCGATAGTACTGGGTGACAGCTTCCAATTGCAGTGTGTTCAGAGGGTCATAGCAATAGGGCACATAGAATGTAAGCTTTTCGGATTGACAGGAGGTCTTGACTCCCATAGGTGTGAGGAGTTGTAGATGTGTACGCTTCCGGCCCCAGGACCAGGGTTTATGGCCCCTGGACCCGGCTGGGCACGGACTGGCGCAGACTGGCTTCCCTTAGGCACGGCTTTGAAGCGCCCGCTGCGCGTGTCCGCTGCGCGACAGTGTCATGTGCCTTAATATAGATTGGGTTCCTAGAAAAGCTGGAGCGTCACCCTGCCAAGATGGCCACCTGCTAATGGCACCACCAGGAAGTGCTATGCACTGTAATCTCCCTCCACACAATCAGCACCAGTTAGCTGCGATGGACCGGGGAGTCAGCGCGTGATTAGGAAGTGCCCAAATTCAATTTTAAAAAAGGTGAGTAACAAGTTAAAAACAATGGCAGCAGTATGGTAGTTGCCTCTGTGGCGCTAGCGCAGCAATGACCTGAAGAACTCAGATTCTAGATCCTGCGCGTCGGCGCTCTGAGGCTCTAAATAGTCCGGGTTCCCAGAAAAGCTGGAGCGTCACCCTGCCAAGATGGCCGCCCGCTAATGCAATTAGTATTCAATGAGACAAGGTAGACTCAGGTGTATGGATTCAAAAAATGCAATGTATTAGGCCTTCCTTTTTATGGAAGGTTGACATCAAAGAAAGAAGCTACCAGCCGACACGTGTTTCGTCAGACGGGCACTAGACTCGTGACTCTTCAGGGCTGTATGTAGTTAAAAGTAAACGGTTTGTTTAGCCGGTGATAATTCCAACCCGGCGTAAAAGCGGGTGAAAAACGGGAGTGTAAATCGCATGGGAATTATGCGTATATGAGAGCGAGGACGGGCGGGTACATCCGTCTTCGTGGCGATCTGTATGAAGGCCAGTGTAGATAGACCGGTGTTGTCTCTCTTTAGTGTAGGGAAATTTAGTTTTCTGTTTCTTTGTTTGTCCGTTTTTCCTTGGTAGTTTTTTTCTGTTTTTTTTAACGTTTTTGGAAGAGAAGATATGTTGCAGTTTATCTCATGTTGTGCACCTTTAAACCTGTGATGATGTCTAATGCTCTAGAATATATGTCTCCTGGCAACTGTATGAACCAGGGACATTCTTGTTGGAGCTGTTGGCAGAGCTGGTCCTCCTGGCTCTGCTACTTATGTAGCCAATAAATAACCAGCCAACTATCTTCTGTGTCTGCCTGGTTACTACAAGGTTATCATATCCCCATCAAGAAACATGGGTACAGGTTAAAACAAGTCCTACTACAGTAACATCTAGAGTAGCCACTAAGAACGGGCTTAAGCAGAATTTTGTCTTGGCCCCCTTACTCTTTAATCTATACAACACAGATCCGGGGGCCGCCGTGCAAGGAGCTATTCTAGTTGCTCCAGAGCTGAGGAAGGTGAGGTTCCCAATCCTACAATATGCGGATGGCACTGAAATAATGGATCACACATGGGTGGGCCTCCAGAGAGCCCTTTATGCACTCCATGGCTTTAACGAGGAACACCACCTGCAAGTGAACCAAGGTAAAACCAAGATAATAGTGTTTGGAGAATACCCAAAAACAGAAGCATGCACACTGGCAACTGGGTGGCTATCAAATTGGGACAACCAGAGCTTACAATTACCTTGGGGTATGGTTTTCTGAGAATGCAAGAGCTGGCAAACATCTAATACACCTAAGGGGAAAGGCAGACCAAACCATCCGTTCATTGAGGCAACTGGGGCAATGGCTGCTGAGTCCAACAGCTGATCCACTGCTGACAGTCTTGAAAGCGAAACTTACCCCGGCAACTAGTTACGGCCACAGGGCCTATCCAGGTGTGTTGAACATTGTCATAACAGTGGAACAGGCCAAAGCCTATAAATTGGTGATGCTAGCCCCGCGGCAACCCAGAAGAGCAAGTCTAAGGCTGGAGTTTGGCCTCGGGAGGTCTGAGTTGGAGCTCCAGGGGGATCTCATTAAGTTGTACATCAGAATTTCGAGAGCTCCAGAAAACTCACTCAAACATTACTTATGAATGATCTTCAAGAACATTCACCCTGGCGCCTTTTGATGGAGCAAGAAATCGGCAGCCTGAGGATAGAAGCTGAAAGCCTGCACTTACCCTCAATCCCGATATCAGGGTGAAAAAAATTGGTGAAGAAGCAGATACAGATCATCTCGTCTGAAATAGATATAGGAACATTTCAGGTCAAAGCCATCAAGGCGGTACTGGACAAAACATATATTCCGGGGAAAGCCCAGCCTATCTACCTGAAGCACTGTCAGTTCAGGCACGCAGGAAAATTCTTTTTATGCAGGCACAGCTCTAAGAATCACAGACTTTAACCCAGTCTGGGCACATAAGGGGGAAAATGCTTCATGCAGGTTATCCTCACACAGAAAAGAATTGTGGTTGCACTTGTTGTGCTGCTGCCATAACCTAGCCAAGGGTAGCCAATGGTTGCTTCGCCCAATCTTTAACCACTTGCATGCTAATGACAAGGTGAACTCGTCGTGAGGCACACTGGAGCTGTGCTCATGACAAGGTCAACTCGTCATGTATAATGGGAAACATCAAAGCTCAGCGCAGGAGGGGAAAACCCCTTAGCAGCCAAGTGGTTAAGGAAAAAGGATTAAAAACTTGCAAGGAGGTCTCAGAGTTGTGTTTCACCAAAACTGATGCAACCAATTTAGCAATAATGGAAAAGTTCACGCACATAATCAGACTGGCACTTGACTAGTTGTCTCTGGCTTAATATAACCGGGACGTGCTAAGAGACTGCATGCACTAACAAGCACAAAGCACTTTAACTGCTTCAATGCTGATGACGGAACCGCTCCGTCATCAGCTGCGGTGGCGCTGTGCTGATGACGGAGCGGTTCCGTCATGGCCCGCTCGCCGCGCCTGCACGGCGCGGATTTCGCGCCTGCGCGGCGCGTTCTATTGAGCTGGCGGGGCCATGACGGAACCGCTCCGTCATGAGCACAGCTCAACCGCGGCTGGTGACGGAGCGGTTCCGTCACCAGCATGCGGCCGCCGCGCGGCCGCCCCGCCCCCTTAGCGCTGCGGCGGAATAGCCGCCGCAGCGAAGGAGTTAACATATGCGAACACCAAGAGGCATGGACAAAGCCCATGAATAAGACCGAATAATACATCTAGAATCTGCAGGCAGGACCAGTACCACCGCTCTGGGTCACCAGGTATTGTAAACTAACAAAAGTTGAGGTATGAAGACTAACGATAGGAAGGTCATACATGCTATTTCAGCATTTAGGCAACACCATAAGAACCCTTTTAACAAACTTAGATAGGGGCAACCACACTTATTAACCTTCCCACCTGCTTGAAGCACTTTACATTACTTATGAAATCTAGACCAGACGATGAGGGTCAACTACTGTGTGCACTGGAAAGCTATCTCAATGTAATTACATAACTTCTCAATCTTGCTATGGTCACGCTCAACTTCTTAGTGGTTCATCGTCATCAACCACTCCCACTAAATACACACAATTACAGAAGGAGCGGTTTAGTATTTAAACAGGTTAATTTTGTCACATTTCCATATTATAAAAAAGTCCCAAAGAAAAATCCTCCAGTAGAATGAAGTGTAGTACGTTTTCTTTATTCAGTTACTTCATCAATATCAGCCAACTCGACACAAAATTAGTACAATTAACAATGATGCGTTTCGTCCCCATCAGGGACATCATCAGGGCTGTAAAACAAAAAATATATAATCATTATCCCAACATCAGAAGGGGGGTGGGAACTCAGGATTAGGCAGGCAGAAGCCAGATGGATTAGCAAGTGCAGAACGGTCACATTAGGATTGAACACTGACTCAGAATTACATTATTTTCTAAATTAAAGATCAACGGGTCAGGGGTAGACTTGAATGTATCTACAGATGAGATATTTAGAGGTTGTTCAATGAGTATGCCCTGTTGGGAGGTTGACACTGAGCATAAAGACACGTTGTACTGATTATGGGAGCAACGGACTTGAGTAGCGTTTTTTTTGATCTTATGAACAGAACAACAGGACATTATTTCAGTACAATAGTCTTCACAGCCTGCGGTTTTCTTGGTAAATGCAATACACTATGCTTAATAGGGCGGTGTAATTGGACGTTCTAGACTATTTAGAGTATGCTTGATGATGAGGGCGCATTATAGATTGATGTAGTTTGTGACGTGGTACCCTAGAAGTTTACCAAGGATTATTATCTTGATGTCTCAAAATGCGACAGTTGGTTCTGGCCTCTGATCCTCACATGATATGTTATGGATTTCAAGTGTGCAGTAGAAAGCATAGTTCTGGCGGGGTTGATGATGTACAAGGAGTACTGTTATCAGATTACCAATGTGGACTACAGTGTATTTGGGATAGGATATGAATGGCGATTGGTTACGTCCGCATAGTTAAAATGGCGGTATTAGGTCAAGATGAATCCCAGCAGCGAGGTAATGGGTGTGGGGACATCAAATCGGAAATACGCTGATCGGTAGTTTATCCGATCGGGCGGTGCATTGCCACCTTTGTCGTTTTGTTTGACGTTTTTATGAAATATTGAGAATCACTCAAACTAAAAAAACATGTCGTTTCGCATGCAAATTTGGTGATGTACGCATTTTTTACTGTAAAAGAAGGAATAGTCACGTGAATAAGTGGTTCTGGTAAATAAACTTGGTGGTGTTATTCGGCGGCACAAGGCCAGAATGAAAGGGAGTTTTGGATTGGGCGACTGATATGATACATACTCGCTGATTGGCTGTTTAGCATTTACGGCCGAACGGAACGCGTTGAAGGTTACGGGGAAGCGGTTCAAAGTATATAGCTATACTGACTGTTCAGGAAGATAGTGTTGCTTTGAGTACATATTATGCGTCATAATTTGAGGGGCATTTGAACATCTAAGTATAACCAGAGGTTCATTTAGGATGCGTTGTCACCAATATAGACGAGAATACATGGGCGGACCAGAGGAGGAACGGCGTTTTCGGAAGACATGCTCAGTACCAGCGCTGTTATATATATATTTTTTTTTGGGATAGCGGACGGAAGAGGAGACAAGTGGGCCCTTAATTGAGGCTGTGAAGTGATTGGAGGATCAGGGGTAATTGGAGATAGTACAGGTGTTATTGGTTAGGAGGGGATTTAAAAGGCAGCTTTGCGGTCTTTTCCAAGCATTCCGGATTTATCGTGCCGGAAGCGAGGCACATGTTGATATTCTGATTGATAAAGGTAAGAGGGAGGCATCGATCTTGAAAAATAGGTTGCGGTAGTTCTAATCACATGACAATACTTTTTGTTATTTGGTTGCAGTTGATATATGGAATTATAATAACGATTGGCGGATTTGTGGAATAGTATTATTCAGATATTTACAGCAAGAAGCGCTCAGAGATTTGGAGCAGTAATAATATATGGAACCGGCTGGGGATTTTTGTTTTCTACAGAATAGGTGAGCTGATGGGGATCCAGGTGGATACTCATGAGGGGGTGTGAGGCTGCAGTAAATTTTGTTGCAAACCAAGTAATATTCACTGTGATCGTGGGGTGTAGGCGGACCGGAATAACAGGTGTGGAGGCCGTATATAGTGGGTTTTTATTGTCAATACACAGTTCGAAGGGGGGGGGGGAGAACAGTGTCCTGAAGCGGTGTTTGGCCCGATGTCGAGACGATGGTTCTTCACGGAGGAAAGGTGCTTGGCTGGAAGTCGTGTTGAGGGCTTCTTCCAGAGGGATTAGTCGGTTGGTCACCGGGATGGCGGCTCCTCGGAGGTATGGGAAGGAGAGAGAGAAAGAGAGCCGTTAATCCGACTAGCTATAACAGGCTGATGTCTTATACCTTCACCAAGGGGGTGCGGGACTTCGAGCGAACGTGAGGAAGGTAGGGGACGGGTCAAGAGGTGGATAGAGGAAGAATGGGAGGGCAGAAGGGTGACTGAGTGCCGGGGGAGTGTGAGGATTTTATATACAACTGTGCCGGTGACTTCAAACGGATAATATACAGAGTTCTACAGTGCTGGGTGCAAGGTGTGGGTTTGACTACTTTACACGCTAATATTTACACTCTCTGTACAAGGGGAATCGGTACTCACTTGCCCCGCCGCAACTCTCCCGCAAGTTGCGGCCGCTCTCCAGCCTCCTCCACCGGACTCCACCAGTCCTCGGTCCAGACTTCGTCTTCTTCTTCCTCTTCACCGCTCGTCTCCGTAGGTTCTCCGCACGCTGTCTCCTGCCACGAGTCCTCCTGCTTGAACACACTGCTCTCTTCGGTTCCGGCTTTTCCGCACTCCGCCTCTGGGTTGAGGGAGGGACTTCCGGGGTTACTGGCGAGTCCTTCCGGTTTTCCGCTTGTTGCTATTGGCTCCTGCAAAGAAGGAGAGATGAGTGGAGTCCGGGTTGCTATGGACGCCACAGGGTCGAATGGCGAGGTCCGGGGCTTCGAGGGATGAGGTCGCCCGGACGAGGTAGGGGACGTGGATCCGTCACATCCCCTTCCCCTAGCTGTCCTTCTTGATCGGGTTGGAGGGGGAGGGTAACGGGAGAGGTAATCGGCATTACCCTGATCAACGCCTTTCCGGTGTAAAGTCCTGAACCGATAGGGTTGTAGGGATAAGAACCAACGAAGGACGCGGTCGTTGTGCCCTTTGTTACGGGCCATCCATTCCAACGGGGCATGGTCGGTGTACAGGACAAAATTTCATCCGTCCAGGTAGTAGCGGAGGCTTTCTACAGCCCATTTAATGGCCAGAGCCTCTTTTTCTACTACGGCGTAGTTCATCTCCCTTGGAAACAACTTTCTGCTCAAAAAGAGGATGGGTCGTTCCTCCCCGTTGTGGTCCTTCTGGGATAGGACTGCCCCCAAGCCCTGTTCTGAAGCGTCAGTTTGGAGAATAAAGGGCAGGGAATAGTCCGGGCTGATAAGCACAGGACCAGACATCAGGGACTGCTTAAGAGTGTTAAATGCATGTAGCAAAAAGGTGTCAGGTTGTCTCAGAGCCTCTTCTGTCTTTGTAGACTTTTTTAAGAGATCGGTTAGGGGTGCTGCGGTCTGGGAAAAATTAGGGATGAATCGCCTATAGTACCCTAAGAGACCTAAAAATGCGCGGAGCTCCTTTAGTGTTTGGGGGAAAGGGATCGACTGTATGGCGGTGATTTTATTGTTTTGGGGTCAGATAACTCCCTCGCCTAAAAGATAGCCCAGGTACTTGACTGTTTGGGTGGCTAAGGTGGTCTTTGAGGGGTTAATGGTGAACCCAACAGAACCCAGGGAGGAAACGACTTCTTGTAGGTGGCGTAGCTGTTGACCCATATGTCATCCAAATAGGCCCCCGCGTATCGGGAATGAGGCCGTAACACCTGATTCATGGCCCTCTGAAAAGTGGCGGGGGCGCCGTGAAGGCCGAAGGGCAACACGGTGAACTGATACAGGCCTTCGGCGTAGAAAATGCAGTTTTCTTTTTGTCCTCGTCTCTCAATGGGATTTGCCAATAGCCCTTGCATAGGTCGAGCGTGCTGATGTACTTGGCCTTCCCTATGCGCCCAATCATCTCATCAACACGAGGCAAAGGGTAGGTATCAAAGGACAAGATCTTATTGACCTCGCGGAAGTCAATGCAAAATCTGATCGACCCGTCAGGTTTTGGCACCAACACAATAGGCGAGTTCCAACTGCTAATAGAAGGTTCTATGATCCCCATACGCAGCATCTGGGCTATTTCATCCTTAATGACGTCTCTGCGGGCCTCAGGGACCCGATAGGGTCGTTGACGTACCATTTTACCGGGTTCCGTTTGGATGGCATGCTCAATAACGGATGTGTGACCAGTGTAGGATGAGCACACCTGTTGTAGTGGCCTCAAAGAGTAGCGGAGTTCTTGTTTCTGCTTTTCCGTCAATTCCGGATCCATACAGACCTCATAGGATAGGACGTTTTCTGGTTCCGTACTGGACAGAACGGGGCGAGGGCCTACCCATTCCTTTAAATGATTTACATGGTATATCTGGGAGATCCGCCGGGTAGGGTCTGTTTCTATCTCATAAGTAACCGGCGTCACCTGCCGTAGGACCGAAAAAGGGCCCTGCCATTGCCCCAGCAGTTTGTGGTCTGAGGAAGGCATGAGGAGGAGCACCAGGTCTCCAGGGTTAAAGGACCTTGGTTTTGTGCCCTTATCATATTGTTGTTTCTGGGCTGCTTGTGCAGTCACCATTGTTCTGTCTCACAATGTCCCTTATTTGTCCCAGATGGGTTCTGAGGTTCTCCACATACTCAGGGAGGGGTCTGGTTCGGTCGGGTTAGGCCTCCCAGGCTTCTCTGGCCATGTCTAACAGGGTTCGCGGGGGACGCCCATATAAAAGCTCATAAGGCGAAAACCCCGTGCTGCTCTGCACCTTGCAGCGGATCGCAAATAGAGCTAGGGGCAACATCTCCTCCCACCTTTTCCTCTCAAGGGCCAATAATTTCTTCAAGGTGGTCTTTATAGTGGCGTTGTATCGCTCAACAAGCCCATCCGTTTGGGGATGGTACGCGGAGGTTCTTATCTGCTTAACACCTAGTTGGGAACACACCTGTCTCATGAGGGAGGATACAAAGGGGGTCCCCTGGTCTGTCAAGATTTCTCTAGGGAAGCCTACCCTAGAGAAGATCGAGATCAATGCCTTAGCTATGTTCTGGGTGGTGGGTTGTCGTAGGGTTATGGCTTCGGGGAAACGGGTGGCGTAGTCGACCAGGACTAAGGCATATCGACACCCGCTTCTGGAGGGTAACATGGGGCCTATAATATCCATCCCTACCCTACTGAAGGGTATGTCTATAAAGGGCAGGGGTTGAAGAGGCACTCGGGGGGGGTCGATATCTACTGTTCTTTTGGCAGATCAGACATGCACGGCAGTACTGCTTCACTTGCTGGTAAACGCCTGGCCAATAGAACTTTTCCAGGATCGCCTGACCAGTCTTCTCATCGCTAAAGTGGCCCCCCAGTAAGTGACTGTGGGCGAGAAACAATACCTTATCGCGAAAGGGCCCCGGGATTATCAATTGGTGTGTTTGTTGGGCCCCTCCCTTTCTATACAAAAGTCTGTTCTTTTTATAGAAGTAGGGACCTACTTGTAGGGGGTCTTCATTGTCCAAGGCACGCCCCCACGCCTCTTGTAGGACGGGGTCCTCCTGTTGTGCTGCGCGGAATTCCCTGTCTGTTTCCCAGGGGTGTTCTTCCAAACGAACCAGGAATGCTGTAGCGTAGTTCCTCTTCTCTTTCTTCTTTTGGGTTTTTGTTTTGTAGGGTCTGGCTGTCGTTTCGGGGGACGGATGGCCCTGGGGAAACGGGGCTTCGGACCACCACTTCTTCAAGGAGTCTGTTGAATCATGGAGAAGACCGGCGTAGTCGCTGCCCAGTATTACCTGTTCTGGGAGGGTAGGCACTAGACCAACAGTCAGCGTGCTTCCGTGGTCCATGGGGTGTTGAACCCGAACTCGGGCGGTGGGGTACAGTTTCGTATCACCGTGTACGCACTGGATGGTTACTGTACCGGTCACTGGTCCCACCGGGGTTGGCATCTCTTGGGGCCGGAGCACGCTCTGCCTACAGCCCGTATCAGCAAGGGCTAAAACCGGGTGTCCATCAACTCCCACTGGGCAATGAAATTTGGGAGGGGTAGCTTCTGCAGTGCGGCAAACAAAGTTCCGGGCCAGACCCACCTCCATCGGTTCTTCTTTCTGGGGGCATACTCGGGCGATGTGTCCATATCCCCCGCAGTGATAACACTGAGGTCCGGGTGGAGGTGGTCAAGGCATAACAGGGTAAGGAAACAGAGGAGCGGGCTCCGATTTCTTGGGTGTAAGAGGTCTCGGGGCCCGGTTGTGGCTATGGGTTTGGGGTCGGTGGGTATGTTCCTCTTTCGGTTTCTGGAAGTCTTGTGCCCGGCTGTAGGCACTGGCGATCTCTATCGCGTTCTCCAGTGTGAGGCAGGCGTGTTGACGAACCCATTTTTGTGTGGTAGGATGTAGACGCTAAAAACTGCTCCAGATATATTTTAGAGAGTATTTCTTCTTTTGTGGCCGTGGCGGGTCGCAGCCAGCGATCGGCCAGATCTTTGATGCGAAAAGACAGGGCCCGAGGGGTTTCTTGTGGCCCTTCTCTGGCCTGGCGCAGCCTCACCCTATAAGTTTAGTCGTCTATACCCAGGCGCTCTAGGATACATGTTTTGATGTCAACATAAGGGGTCTGTCCCTGGATATTGGCCTGTTGGTAGGCTGCTTGTAACTCGCCGGTCAGTAGAGGACCCAGATAGTGACCCCAACGGTCAGGGGCCAAGCAGCGGCTTGGGCCAGACGTTAAAAATTAGTGAAGAAGAAGTCCGGATCTTCTCCCGGTACATACTTTTGGAGGACCACAGAGGGAAGAGAAGTGACTGGTCTTTGTTGACCTAGTACGTCGGTGAGCTTGCCTAATGCTTGGTCCTGGGCTGCGCCCTGGCCTTTCAGGACATCGTGTAACTGTCCCCGGTCGTCCTCGGCCGTCTTGAGGAACTGCTCCATCATCTTACCCAGTTGCTCCTGGGTCTCCGCCAGTTTTTTAACAGCGGCCTCCATGCTTCCGGATAATCCCACTTCTGACACCAACTGTGATCGTGGGGTGTAGGCGAACCAGAATAACAGGCGTGGAGGCCGTATATAGTGGGCTATCTCTTAGCCGGTTTTTATTGTCAATACACAGTTCGAAGGGAGGGGAGGGAGAACAGTGTCCTGAAGCGGTGCTTGGCCCGATGTTGAGACGATGGTTCTTCACGGAGGGAAGGTGCTTGGCCGGAAGTCGTGTTGAGGGCTTCTTTCAGAGGGATTAGTCGGTTGGTCACCGGGATGGCGGCTCCTCGGAGGTATGGGAAGGAGAGAGAGAAAGAGGGCCGTTAATCCGACTAGCTATAACAGGCTGATGTCGTATACCTTCACCAAGGGGGTGCGGGACTTCGAGCGAACGTGAGGAAGGTAGGGGACGGGTCAAGAGGGGGAAAGAGGAAGAATGGGAGGGCAGAAGGGTGACTGAGTGCCGGGGGAGTGCGAGGATTTTATATACAACTGTGCCGGTGACTTCAAACGGGTAATATACAGAGTTCTACAGTGCTGGGTGCAAGGTGTGGGTTTGACTACTTTACACGCTAATATTTACACTCTCTGTACAAGGGGAATCGGTACTCACTTGCCCCGCCGCAACTCTCCCGCGAGTTGCGGCCGCTCTTCAGCCTCCTCCACCGGACTCCACCAGTCCTCGGTCCAGACTTCGTCTTCTTCTTCCGCTTCACCGCTCGTCTCCATAGGTTCTCCGCACGCTGTCTCCTGCTACGAGTCCTCCTGCTTGAACACACTGCTCTCTTCGGTTCCGGCTTTTCCGTACTCCGCCTCTGAGTTGAGGGAGGGACTTCCGGGATTACTGGCGAGTCCTTCCGGTTTTCCGCTTGTTGCTATTGGCTCCTGCAAAGAAGGAGAGATGGGTGGAGTCTGGGTTGCTATGGACGCCACAGGGTCGAATGGCGAGGTCCGGGGCTTCGAGGGACGAGGTCGCCCGGACGAGGTAGGGGACGTGGATCCGTCACATTCACTCTTTATGCATACAGTTTGAATTGAGTGTACTGAGGAAAAAGGGTAGCTGATTTGGGTGTTATGAAGGATTCTTTGGACCAGGGACACGGTTCAGGTGTTGGAAGGATGACGACCGCAAACTGAGGTGAACTAAGGGTTAGGCAGTTCTTTACAAGCAGATCATCAGTGGAGCACACATGTATAGATGTTAGTCTGTTAAGTGAATTTGTGCAACGCGAAATGTACAGTTCTTTGTTTCTTGACAGAAAGATTTTACACTGGGGACCTATTGTTTGCTATTAATAATAAGGCTTCGAGGCCATATATCGATCTGCGGATTCTCATTATTTGGAGGTGAGGGTCTCCATCTGTGTGGGTTTCTTTTTCACATGGGTTCCAGCTGGTTGTATACATAACAATCATTAAGAATGAGGCTTCACATGTTTTTCAGTGTTTTTGATCTTTTTTAGGGAGACTGGGACTTAAGGGTTAAGTAAAACGGAGATTAATTGTTAGGAATCCACCCTCTGTTTTAATTTTTGTTTTCATGCGAGTTTTGTTTCTCCACATGATGAATGTAATTCTGTTAAATTGTTTAAGTTTATGAAATAGGATGCTTAGATTCTTCAATAGGCAGAGTAGACACTTTATGCTTGCGTTGATACCATCCGATCTTGATATGGTATAAATTATTTCACTTGGATTATGATAATATATTTTTTGTTTTACAGCCCTAATGATGTCCCGGATGGGGACGAAACGCGTCGGCTGTTAATTGTACTAATTTTGTGTGCGTTGGCTGATATTGATGAAGTAACTGAATAAAGAAAACGTACTACACTTCATTCTACTGGAGGATTTTTCTTTGGGACTTTTTTATCATTTGGAAATGTGACGAAATTAACCTGTTTAAATACTAAAACGCTCCTTCTGTAATTGTGTGCACTTTACATTACTCTCTTGGTCTCTATAGAACGCTTTAACAAACTAAGACAGGGGCAATCACACTTTATAACCTGCTTGAAACACTTTACATCACTCCCTTGGTCTCAGTTGAATGCTTTTGACACACTTGCTTTTATATTGGGACAATTTAAATGTATGAAAAGTATCACAAGATCAATTGAGGATGAACTTATCCGCAAGGAAACTAAGAAGTATTTTAGAAGACTTTTGTATCGAGGAAGCAAGCTGTCATGAAACTTGGGGAACAGGTGGGGTGGAGGGAGGTAACAAATTCTCGTTTTGTTTTTTGTTCTCTTTTATGGTCATGTTACAGTAATGATTTTAATTATTCGAACGGATAATAACATTTCCCCCATTTCTGCAATAGAGAATCCCAACCCTCTCAACAGAGACCAGTGTAGCTTCTTTCATGTATTCCCACTGACGTTTATCTGTAATTCGGGAGACAGTATTTTCAATGAGCCAAGTGATAGACCACACAGTATGATGACATATGGGTATCTGGTCATTGCTGCATGTAATTTGGAGGATTTCAATTGCAGACATGTCCCATTCCAGGCAAATTCTTTAGTTGTGTAATATGTTCTAGCAGTGTGCAGGCACTTTCAGCAACAACATTCCAAAGGCATAGTTGAACTTTGCAGATCTAGTTATTTTTTAACCATTTTGGGTCTTCTCCACATTGATAGCAGTAGTTTTTGACCACCTAGAGAAATCAGCTACGTTTTTTCACTAGTAATTTAGAACACATTCTCATGCCCCATAAGTTTCAGACCAGGGTTCACAAGAACACCCAGATATTTCAGGTTCTTTAGTACCAATTTCAAGGGGTAACCTGTGATGTTGCAGCACCATAAACAAAACATGAGGAGGATCAGGTATGTGCCCCAGGCAAAACATATTTTGGGGGGCCCTATACAGAACTACTTTGAAGTTTATTGCACTTTTCCTGCTAATTCAAGTCTGCATGATGGCAAACAATTCTAAATTATTTGCTAATATTTAACAGGGTCACGAAAATACAGTTGAAATGTGTCTTGCCTGTGTAACCAAAAATCCTTAAGCAGACACTACATGCACGTAGTCAGATGAAGAGGCAGGCTGAGAGGCTCAGATAGCAAAGTAGAATAGACAGAGATCAAATAAAGCAAATATCCACTTTCCCATGGGCCCTGTTGGAAGGTGGGGGCCAGGACAAATGCCCACTTGCCCATGCCTTAAATAGTCCCTGCCTATAGGAAGTGCTGTGCATTTGGACGAAATTGTTTAGCTTCCCGAGAACTCAAAATCAACTAAAGTAATGTAACCATATATTGTATTCTATTTTTATATAGTGTCTCTACGCATTTGTATTTACTCTACATGTATCTCCTTTTATTATTGCTGATATATCTCTGTCCTAACTATACTTCCAAGAGGCGACCACCACAAATTATTTAAAAAAATTGATTAAAGAAAAAAAATCTGTTGACGCAGCGTTTTGGTGGCACTTGCAATGGTTCACCCCACCTTCTTCAGGATACAATATTAGTGCCAGAAGTGAGATCACATCACACCACTCCCGATCATCCAGCTAATAGCCAGCTCTTTATAAGAGCAAGATGATTGCCTCTATACTGTATTGTTATTCATTCTTTTTTATTGGACTACCTCAATGCTGTATTGTATGTTTTCCTTTTGGTGTTCACATAACCTGTAAAACACTCCGATACCTTCCGGTCTAGCCAGCGATATATAAAACTCAAAATAATAAGGAGGCCTGAAGAGAATGTTCAGACATGCAAACGTCCCAACGCTTCCATTTCTTTCCACAATCGCTCTTTTTTTTTTTTTATACGAAAGCACATGAAACACTATTTGAAGAAAAGCGGTATATTGCTCAGCTATGGTCCCTGTGATGTACTTGTCTTTTGCCAGCAGGTGAATAGCTCTTCCCATAGTCAGAACTCAGCTGCCTCCTGCCAGGGAGCTTATTAACGGACTACGCTTCCAAAGATTCAATGTGCAACGTTAGCCGAGACGGTATTTTGACCATCTGCGCATGCGTACGATGACACGCATGCGCACTCGTAAGGGACACAAACAGATGGGGAGTTTAAAACGATGGTATAACGGCTAGCGTGTTGTTGGGGCAGTTATTCCGGCGCAAAGGATGATCTCTTCCGGTGCAACAAGGTTTCTTCGGATCAAATTCTTCTTCTTTTTGGTGAGGATTATGTTTGTTTTTTAACCAACCTCAAAGCATTTCTAGGGAGTTACACCCACCACAGACCTCTTAGTTCCGTCTCTTAGACTTTGAAACCAGCCTGGTGGTTACTCCACATCGTATGAGCAGCATGTTGTTAATCAGAAGAAACCAGGCAGAAATTAGATGTTTTTAGATCTTCTGTTGGTAGATGAGGGGCAAAACTCACGTGCAGAACATTCCTCCTGTTTGTGGTGCTTTGGCATGGAGACTAGGCTAAATTTGCTTCCGGAGAAGGTTCAGCGCTGTTTACGATTATTTAAATAGGTGAGTTTCAATGTTATTTTAGATGGAAGTCAGTTAATGCATTTTCGTATTGGTAGTTATGGGATATTCTCTAGTAACCAGGATGGCTGAAAATTCCATTCCGCATCTAAAACGTTTGTTGCCAGGCTCGTGCTTCCCATTAGTTCGTATCAATTTGAGTAAAAACCCTGGATTACTATAAATGTAAAATAAAATCCCAGGAGCGGAGCAATCTATAGAGTGAAGTAGGATACTGGAAGGGTTCTTATCTTCATCTATTTAGTCAGAACTCTCATAGCTGCAAAGGTTTCAGATTGCTATGTGTGACATTTTCATAATTTCAGTGTAATTATGAGTGACATTTCAACAACTCTTGAGTGACACTTTTAAGCGAGCAAATTCAAGCAATGAAGATGAGGAAAACCAATTATCAGAAATTCCACCCCTCCCTCTGTTCTTTTAAATTCATGAAGAACTATTTTAAAACACTGGAAAGTTTGCAAGCATGTTTTTTTAATATTGTCAGAGCTGAAGTTAATGATTAAAAAATACTTCAGTTGCTAAAGCTTCCTTTTATTTCCTCTGCAACTATTACGAGGGGTTTAGCATTTAAAATACCTAAGTAACAATGAAGGAGGCCCCCTACTGGTAATGATTATGGACCAGGGGAGAACAAAGAACAAAAGAAATGGGGTCCTATGGGGAGCCACAAAAAGTGGTATCAGTGGAAAAACTACCCGTACTTAGTCGCACCTTGGTCAATGATACCAATCACACAATGGACAAAGAAACCTCAAAATGTTCAGTTGTGTTTACCTTCTAGTAATCAAAGTAAAACATTTGGTTGGACCTGTTATATAATATTCAAAGTGATGCATGCAGCAGACTTAGTGCAAGTTAAGTACATAAGTGACAGTAAAAACGACAAAAATATTTATCCGGCAAGAATATTTTTTAATCATAAAGGGGTAATTTATTTATACAAAAAAGTACACAGTAGAAAAATCAAACACAATGCATCATATTTAAAACGAATAAAATAATGTAAAAAACTCAAGATGCACACTACAGAATGAGAAAATGATAAAAATGTTCAAGAGGAACAGTTGTCGACGCGGCGTTTCGGTACAGTGTTAAAAACCTTCATCAGGACAGTTTCTGTTAAAGAAACAACAAAATTACTGTGTGTTTGGTTTACATAAATCATCATTTTTTTAAAATACAGACAAGCTATTATAACCCAAAACATAATTCCAAACTGTTTGTTTTACATATTTTTGTCTTGTTTATTCTTCACATTGCACTGCAACAAGGGGCCAACACAAAAAGTAATCGGGCAATGGTTCGAGAGAGGTTTACGTTATTGGTATCATGAAAAAGGTGGGGGTAACTAAAGGAGTGTTAAGCACTACTATTGTGGAATTACATATATCCTTATTCTCAATATACATGGTAAGGGAATGCTTACCTCAGTCATTAAGAGGTATGATGGTCTTAATGGTGCACTTTGATAGCGTGCAGGGTATTGGGTATAAGAAGTACAACCAAATTCATCAATTTTTGGCTGGGTTTGAAGATAAAAACAATCTAAAGAATAATAAAGAAAAAAGGCCGTCAGCAAATAATAATTGGAGGTATAGTTGCTGGCACAATGCGTTTTGTGGGGCAGTTTGAAAATACACCCGTAATCAATACCTTTCTTAGTTAAAGAGCAAGCTCACACTGGAGTAACAGGAGCCACCGATCTCAAAATCCTGTTTAATTGGGTGTATTTGAATATCCTGTTTGATTGGATATACCTGAGACGAAAAAGAGGAGGGCAAGGCGGATTTATTAGTTCTGTTGCTGCCTATTTAGTATCATCAAAAACCCTCTGACTCTGATTTTGACTTACCCCGGTTATTTACTTGGGTAAGAAGCAATGCGACCACGGTTTATGAATAAAAGCCTGTGTGTGCACTGGGAGAGAGGGGGAAGTGACAGCCTCCCTCGTAGCCACCGAAATCTGTAAAAAGAGAGCGCTGTTAGTTTGCAGTTTGTAACTATATTAAGCGCATGAGATATGCTGTTTATTTACTTTTAGTTAAGTGAAAATGCCAAACGAAGACCCCACGGGTCAGGGGCTGTTTGTACAAAGATTTGTTATTAATCGAGTGGCCACGTCTGGTTCAATCAGCATGTGGCATCACTCGTGATTATCAGCTCTTAAAATATGCTGTTTGTTTGGTTTTAGTTGAGCAACGAGGACTTGTCTATTAAGAAATTATTATTAATAAAATAACCTCGTAGAGCTCGCTAGACACATGGCAACATTAGCGTCTACTGGTACTTGGTTGTACTAATTCAAATGACGGACTTGGCAGAATGGCAATATTCACGCTGTTGTCCGTGCGTGCAATTGCATTTGCCCGAACCGCTGTTAAGCAGGGCTACAGATCTAAGTTAGAGGTTAAAAGTCCCTATCGTTTACCTCAATCAACGGGCCGGCCTCCCTGCTCCTGTCAACTTCAGCGTTTCGGGGGTTCTGGAAAGGTGTTTTTGTATTACCGCGCATAGAGCGACTTATATCAGAAAGAGCCGCTCATTGGTTTGTTAAGATCTACAACCTGATTGGACTCAAGAGGGTCACGTGTTACGGGCGCTTTTTTTTGGGGATTGCGAGATTTGAGAGACAGACTTTATTGTTTGTTACGGGGACATCCATGGCGGCTTATAAGCCTTAAACCCCGCACTAAAGTTAGAAAGAATCAAAATAATGTTGTTTGGTCAAGTGCAGTTATGCAAATTATAGTGAACCGAATTGAAGATATTGGCACCCGTTTTCTTGGTAAAGAGGTGGTATCTGGGTGCAATTCAGATACATGTGTATAGAATTTTTTTTTTATAAAAATAAATTTATTAATAATAAACCATGTTCCAGGGCGTCTCTTTGTATAGAGAATAGGCATTTGATCTTTATATTCCTACTAACAGTAACGTAAGGGCATTAGGAGGTGCTCTCATAAATGCATTAAAAGGTCCTATACTATGCGCTCCCAATCTTCTCTACTGTTTAACCCTTGCCTGACACTATTAAACTTAGACATATAGAATTGCTCACGCTTCTTTCTTTTCTGGTTAAGGTCACCGCCTCTCGTTGTGATGGTGACAATTTCAAGGCAGCACCACTTAAGGTCACTGATGTTGTGTTTCGCCTTGCACCAGTGTTCTGTAAGCGGTGCCCCTTTCTTATTGGTGCGGAGGGCTGACCTATGCTCATTCATCCTAATGCGAATTTCTCTAGAGGTCTCCCCAATGTATATGAAATTGCAGGGGCAGCGGATCAAATATATAACATTTTTAGACCTGCAATTCATAAAACTTTTGGGTTTACAGGTTGCGTTATTATTGGTGATGGTGCTGCCGCGGATAATATCATTGCAATTACTGCAACCAGAGCAAGGGAAAGTTCCGGTTGGCAGAGGGGCATGGTCAATGCATGGCTGCTCATGTCTTTTGGGTTCACTATATGTATGCACGAGGTTATTATGAATCGTGCAGTTTCGTCGGAAGGAGAAGATAGGTTTAGGAAGTCGACTCTGATGTTTGTCGCTTACTAGATGCCAGTTTCTGTTAATTATGGTCTTGAGTTTGTTGGTGACATGGTTAAAATTAGTTACAAAGATAATAGGTTTAGGGGAATCATCTCTATTTGTCTTACCATTGAAAAGACTTTCTCGATCATAATATTTCGCACGTTTATATGCATGCCTGACCATTCTTCTCGGGTACCCTCGTTCGATGAATTTAGTTTTTAATATGGCTGCATGTTTGTCAAAGTCTTGGATGGTAGTGCAGTTTCTTTTAAGCCTAAGAAATTGGCCAAATGGGATGTTGTTGACCTGGCAGGGGGGATGGTTACTCGTGTAGTGTAACATAGTATTCCTGGCTGAAGGCTTGGTAAAAAGTTCGACATTTAGGACACCGTTAACATGTTTGATGATAATGTCCAAAAATTCACAGCTTTGAGAGTCGAAATGTGATGTGAATTTGAGGTTATCATCACCTAGGTTGAGCCAAGCAATAAACTCAATGAGAGTCTCGCTTGTGCCTGTCCAAATAAAAAAAACATCATCGATGTAGCGGGACCACATCGATACGTTTTCAAAGAATGGGGAAACCTGATTGTATATATGTTTCTCTTCAAATTGTGATACATACAAGCAGGCCAGACTTGGAGCACAGGTAGCCCCCATGCTGGTCCCCTTGATTTGACGATATAAGTCTTTATTGAATAAAAATAAATTATGTTTAAGGACCAAAGTGACACAGTCAATGATGAAAAGTTCATGTGCGGTATGATCCCTGTCCTCAGAATTGAGCATAGAGTTGATCATTCTAATAGTATCGTCTTGGGGTATGTTTGTATATAACGCCTCGATATCCAGAGTGACTAGCATCTGGGTATCGGGGTTATATTCCACACCTTCTAGTTTTTGAATAATGGCCGTGGTGTCTTTAATGTAGGCCTTTTGGGCTATCACGAGAGGCTGTAAAAAAATGTCAGCATACTTGCTGAGTGGTTCGGTTAGGGAGCCTATGCTGGACACAATTGGCCGCATGGGGGGATTGGTAAAATCTTTGTGGACTTTGGGTAGCCCATATAAAGCAGGAATGGTGGGGTTCAGATTGTTTAAAAATGAGAACTCTTCCTCACATATAATCTCATCATCTTTTGCTTGAGTTAGAAGGGTATTAATACTTGTTTTAAGTGAAGCCCAAGCTTGCATGTTTGCTGCTTCGTAGTGGTCTTTGTTCTGTAATAGTAAATGCATCCTATTGATGTAATCGGTGGTGTCCATGATTACAATGCCACCACCTTTATCTGCTGGTTTAATCGTAAGGTTGGTGTTTTCTCGCAGGGCATGGAGTGCCAATGATTCATCTTTGCTGAGGTTAAAGTTGATCCACTGTTTTTGTTTAAGTAAGTCATCTACGCTTTTATCTACAATACGCTCAAAGACTTCAATGTCTTTAGGAACCATGTTAATATTAGGTGTCCATGTGGACTTATTTTTAAGGCCAGATCTATTACTGTTGGTGTGCCTATCCTTGCCGTCAAAGAAGATGGACAATCTTATTTTTCTGAAGAGGCCTTGAAGGTCTCTTTCAAGTGAGTATCTGTCCACTGTGGAAGATATAGCAAATTGATTGAGGTAAACGATAGGGACTTTTAACCTCTAACTTAGATCTGTAGCCCTGCTTAACAGCGGTTCGGGCAAATGCAATTGCACGCACGGACAACAGCGTGAATATTGCCATTCTGCCAAGTCCGTCATTTGAATTAGTACAACCAAGTACCAGTAGACGCTAATGTTGCCATGTGTCTAGCGAGCTCTACGAGGTTATTTTATTAATAATAATTTCTTAATAGACAAGTCCTCGTTGCTCAACTAAAACCAAACAAACAGCATATTTTAAGAGCTGATAATCACGAGTGATGCCACATGCTGATTGAACCAGACGTGGCCACTCGATTAATAACAAATCTTTGTACAAACAGCCCCTGACCCGTGGGGTCTTCGTTTGGCATTTTCACTTAACTAAAAGTAAATAAACAGCATATCTCATGCGCTTAATATAGTTACAAACTGCAAACTAACAGCGCTCTCTTTTTACAGATTTCGGTGGCTACGAGGGAGGCTGTCACTTCCCCCTCTCTCCCAGTGCACACACAGGCTTTTATTCATAAACCGTGGTCGCATTGCTTCTTACCCAAGTAAATAACCGGGGTAAGTCAAAATCAGAGTCAGAGGGTTTTTGATGATACTAAATAGGCAGCAACAGAACTAATAAATCCGCCTTGCCCTCCTCTTTTTCGTCTCAGGTATATCCAATCAAACAGGATATTCAAATACACCCAATTAAACAGGATTTTGAGATCGGTGGCTCCTGTTACTCCAGTGTGAGCTTGCTCTTTAACTAAGAAAGGTATTGATTACGGGTGTATTTTCAAACTGCCCCACAAAACGCATTGTGCCAGCAACTATACCTCCAATTATTATTTGCTGACGGCCTTTTTTCTTTATTATTCTTTAGATTGTTTTTATCTTCAAACCCAGCCAAAAATTGATGAATTTGGTTGTACTTCTTATACCCAATACCCTGCACGCTATCAAAGTGCACCATTAAGACCATCATACCTCTTAATGACTGAGGTAAGCATTCCCTTACCATGTATATTGAGAATAAGGATATATGTAATTCCACAATAGTAGTGCTTAACACTCCTTTAGTTACCCCCACCTTTTTCATGATACCAATAACGTAAACCTCTCTCGAACCATTGCCCGATTACTTTTTGTGTTGGCCCCTTGTTGCAGTGCAATGTGAAGAATAAACAAGACAAAAATATGTAAAACAAACAGTTTGGAATTATGTTTTGGGTTATAATAGCTTGTCTGTATTTTAAAAAAATGATGATTTATGTAAACCAAACACACAGTAATTTTGTTGTTTCTTTAACAGAAACTGTCCTGATGAAGGTTTTTAACACTGTACCGAAACGCCGCGTCGACAACTGTTCCTCTTGAACATTTTTATCATTTTCTCATTCTGTAGTGTGCATCTTGAGTTTTTTACATTATTTTATTCGTTTTAAATATGATGCATTGTGTTTGATTTTTCTACTGTGTACTTTTTTGTATAAATGAATTACCCCTTTATGATTAAAAAATATTCTTGCCGGATAAATATTTTTGTCGTTTTTACTGTCACTTATGTACTTAACTTGCACTAAGTCTGCTGCATGCATCACTTTGAATATTATATAACAGGTCCAACCAAATGTTTTACTTTGATTACTAGAAGGTAAACACAACTGAACATTTTGAGGTTTCTTTGTCCATTGTGTGATTGGTATCATTGACCAAGGTGCGACTAAGTACGGGTAGTTTTTCCACTGATACCACTTTTTGTGGCTCCCCATAGGACCCCATTTCTTTTGTTCTTCGGCATTTAAAATACCCCCTTAATCAATAACTCTGTTCACCAAAAGGTCGTATTGTCCCTTTGTTACTATTAAGTCATGAATCTTGAGCGGCCAAGAAGTGGCCTCTTATTATAACAGTGCAGCCTAGGCAGTCAGATCTTTTAAGATCTTGTCTCATCAGAGATTACTATAAAAGCTTATCTGCTCTCCCAATGGTCGGCATGAGAACAGCCCTCAAACTGGCCAAACACAAGGAGTGGCATTTCACAGCTGTCTGACCGAGGGGGTGAAGTAGTATATGCTGAAAATTAAGGTGTACTCGCTGAGGAGTCAATTGCCAGTCAATACTATGTGCATAGAGCTCGTGGCGATAGGCTCATGGTCTGCACTCATTCACCTGAAACGCACTGAATTTATATTCTTCAATGTATATGCAGTCACAGACAACAATCTGTGCATCGACCTCTACACATCTGAGTTTATTGACGAATGTGCACCCATGCTCCTGGCATCGCCACATGTGAGAATACCATGAAACCTGCAGTGCACCCACTCAATATCTTATGAACATGCACCTGAAATTCTGACATCACCTGTACCACAATACACACGCATGGTTATCTAAATGTGCGCTCCCATACCTATGAGCCAGCATTCCCACAAGTCGCCACCAAACCACTAGCACGCAACCTCAGGGCAAGACAGCCTCAGACTGCGGTACATTCTGAAGGTCAAAGTCCCCAGGCTGCAGCCTCGAGCCCGAGCAGAATTAAGCTGGCAGTAAGTAACCGGCAGCTGAAACACGCTGCCGCAAAAATGTAAATTTGCAGATGATTGGCACCTGGTTGACACGGTCTCAAATGTGACACTTACTTGCGAGGCGAGCCATTCTGTTTATGGGCTGCCGCCGCTTCCTCAGACTCCTGGCCTCGATGTCTCACTGCACTCCGTCAGCAAACATGCACTGACGGTGCGCTGTCCCCGCCCGGGCATGATGAGACTCTGGCTCAGCGGACGCAGCAGCTGCGGTACAGTGGGCACCAGCGGCCGCCACAGGTGCTCCATGGCTGAGGCTGGGTTTTGCGGTCAATGGGTGTCCATTGGATTGGTTTAAATTTACCGCCACACGGCGGTGCGAGCAACACTGCCCATGATTTGCAGATGAATGCCTGGCTGTGAGCCAGTAGCATTGACTGCTGAGAGGGCGCCACCCCCGTAATTATTGGCAGCAGTGAGTGTGTGTCACACTGAGCCGCGGCGGGCGCAGGCACTATTGTTACATTGTAGCCTAGCGCTCTCAGCCACCAGAGCTGAGAGCAGATGGTGATTAACTATTTATGAACTAGAGCCCAGCAGCTGCTGGCACTGGCAGCACATCTCTTGGGCAGCAGAGCCGTGCGCAGATGCCACCGGCGGCGCGAGTTGGCAGAATGCGTGACAACGCTTTTCAGTGCGGTGATGCGGAACACCGCACTGAAAAGCGTGAGTGTCACACCTGATGCGTGATGCTTGGCAGGACTGAACTCTGTGTTGTATAATGTTATGTTCATTGTTTACCGGTTGCCAGAAGATACATATTCAAGCTGCTTTGTATCACCCACAAAGCAATACATGGAACACTTTTCACCAAGAATAAAATCACCAACACATTTAACAAAGGAACCTCTGCTCCAGATCGGCACCTCGCCTCAAAATCTCTACTTTACAAGAAAAAAACATTGGTGGCATATCCTTCGTGCAGCCAAACCATGGAAATCATTATCCCCATACATAAGAGCCACCTATAACTAACCTATCTCCAGAAGACAACTCAAGAGTTGGCTATTTCCTGCATAATCACCATACTCAAACACAAATGTACATCATATTCCTGTGTGTATGTAAACAAGTTATTTGATTATATGTATGTATCTAGATATGTGTATTTCTTTGTATAAATATGTATCCTCATATTGTTTAAATATATAGATATTCTTTAGGTATGCTAAATAAATGTACATATTACTTATGATTAAATAAATATAGATTATTCTATTCTTAACTTGTATTTAGGTCAATGAATAGTTTTCATACGTTACTTGATTAGATACTTATGGTTCACTGTTTATTTATCTATCACAATATGCAAATATTATAACTTATCTACTGTTGCTACACTATTGAAATATTGGAAAACATATTTATAACAATATATACATAATAAATTAGCATAAAGTACAGCTACGCTTACAAGAGTGAGTTCATTAAATACAACTTAAATCTTGATAAATTACCTTTCTTATACAGGTATGCCTTCTATGTACTTATGTACCTACATATTTAATACTTTATTCCTACTCTAAATAATGCACTACTCTATGCTTCACCCTATACCTCTTTCAATATATCCTCTACCTCCACTCTGACTCATCCCACATCTCATTCTACTACTGTGATCTCCAAAATACCCCTTTCTAGGTTTGTCCTTCTTCTATCCCATTATCCATTATCCTTTTCAATCCAACTAACAGAATCACATGTCTCCTGCTCAGATTAACTCCTATTTCCCTATACTAATTCACCACTAATCCTTTTTGGGTTCCGGAGTAGCGTGCTACTTGCCCAAAAGCGCTTCAGCGCCTCATCAGGAGTAGTAAGCGCTATGTAAATTCAGTTATAATTGTAATATGTCATCAGTTGTGAATGTCCTGCAGCTTACCGAGTATTCACAGCTGAGACGTCCTATGGAATGGTTGTTGGTTTTCTTGGTGAATAAACTACACTTTTTGATTTCACACCACACCATGTTTCCAGTCCTGTGATTTTTCTTTAGTAAGTCACCAAGGGACATAAAGTCGTCGGTTCACCAGGGACTACAACAGCTCCCATTATAAATTATGTTATCATATTAAAAGCTAGAAATTGAAACTCTCTAGTATCGACTGCTAACTAGTAGTAAGCTACTCTCCTTTCTGGGCTACCATTCTTGCGGATATTAAGTTCTCACGTAGGTTACAAACTGCAACTGACAAATTGATTATGATGAACTTTGTAAACGTAAGTTGTTTTCCTTCATATAACTTTGAACAATTTGGTATACTTTTTTTTCTTTCTTTAGGAGGTCCCTCATGAAGCTGCAGTCGCAAAGTATTGGCATGTGGCTTACCCTGTAAAAACTCTTAAACCATAATTGATAGCAATAGGACATTTATAAAGCTAGAAATGGTACAGTCAACAGTAGGCAATGAGATGGTCTAACCAGCAAGGTGCTGTAGTACAATTCTATAAAACGGTTTCTTTAGAGGTCCATGCAGCTGTTAAATTTGCGTCCTTTGTTATACTGTGTAATTTTCTTCTTTTCATACTGAACACACTATTTTGGTGAAGACTAATGCCATATGATCTCAAACTGTAAATCTTTCTGACTCTAAAGCTCATTGAAAGAGTTTGATAGATTTCTTATCTTTTCTTCACAGTACTGAACCAAGCCCTCCCCGTCTTCGGTCTTCGTTTTCTTCCAATTCATGGCGCACATCACAATAAATCAGTATTTACAGCAGGTACTACTTATCTATTCTAAGTGGTTTCTAAATATGCTAATGTATCCTTACTGTACACTACATCCACCCTGAATGTTGTCATATGTTGTATATTTACCTTGAGGACTCCAAGGAATGCAGACTTTGCAGACTGTAAAACTTAGTGCAACGTACCAGGTAAACCTAGAGGTAAAGATCTGGCGTAGCTGTTTGAATATGATCAGGCTTTAAAAATAATTCTTATACTACTTGGTAGTCAGTTGAGGGTCTGCAAAACAAACGGGTTATGGTATCTTTTAATACGCCTGCTGTCCGCCATGCAACAGTGTTTTTTACTAGTAAACAATGTAGTATTGTTTTATTTGTGATTAAACAAAACTGGTGCTATACAGATGTGATTGAGTGTTTTGACAACTGAAATATGTAGTGAGGGTTGGTCTGGCTTTAGATTATGGTTTGAAATTTTAACTGACAAAAATGTACTCCCTACTTAGACATTTAACTAGAGTTTTTGGCCAGTGTCGATGTCCCGGTTTTGTACACATTTAGAAACATGCATTATCTTGCTATAAACGGTCCAATGTTATCATACCAAGCAGTCTGAACCCCAAATGTCAATAACACCTTGGTTTTACTAGGGTTTAATTTTGAAGGTTGTTTGACATCCACCACCTGTCAAAGGCCAGACTTTAGATAGTGAACATACTAAACTGGAAACCACTATTGCTTACCCCTATCTTGGAATTTTAATTGACAATAAGTGCACCTGGAGGCAGGCTATAGAGGCTAGGAAACTGTCGTTTATTAGGGCCAATACGGCATTAGTTAACTTCGCACATAGGCTTGGTAAAAGATCACCAGTAGAAATGTTACAAATCTATCAAGCCAAATGTGTGAGTGTGGCATCTGGGGCCACGAAAGAGAGGAGGCTCTACAAAAGGTAGAAAATATCTTCTTGAGTGGTACCTCTTAGCGGTTCCACATGGCACTTCCACCTTTAGTTGCCACATAGAGTTGGTTTTGCCATATATCATAGACTTAGCCAAACTCCAACTGCTCTTTTTATGGCACAGAATCTGGTCATCGCCAAAACTAGTTTTTAACAGGGAACTCATGAGCGATTGCCTTGCTCTTGATAACTCACATAAAATAGCCTGGCTCTTGTATGTTAAAAACTTTTTCTCAGACCTAGGCTTAATAAAGTACTACCATGACCCCCTGCTGATAATTGAGATTCCCAGGTTCAAAATTAAGAAAATATGTTTGGTCCATATGGAAGATTTGCGGCTAGCCACGGAGTCAGCTAAAAGTTCAGCCCAATATATTTTATCGGTGCAAACTACTCTCACTATCCAGCCTTATTTAACTTTTAGACTGAATGGATTTGACAGGTTTGTGCTCACCAGTCTTAGAATGAACACATTCCATCGCCTGGTCACATTCCCCAAGGTCAATGACTGGTCAAACTCATTGTGTCTTTGTCCTTGCAATGGTGTATCCCCACAGTCTACATTCCATGTGGTTATGTTCTGTGGCTTTTACCGGGAAGCAAGGATACAGTGGTTTGTACCAATCCTAAAGATCATGGGGTTGCGACAATGTCGCCCAGCCTTCCTGGCAATTCTATATTTGGAAACGGAGTGTTTTGCAAAGAATGTGGCTAGATTTGTGAAACTCTGTACAAAACATTGACCAAATTTAGAATAGATGCACTGAAGGAATTATTGTTACATATTTTAGGATATTTCCCTTGTACTGTTTATTCAATTTTTAAGCTTGACCTAATTTTTAACTTGGCTTTTTTGCACTATTGCACTTTGGAAATGGTACGCTTAGCAGTCTCTGAATATGAACTACGTTTTTAAAATGTATTTATTATGACAACCATGTAATTGGTTCTGCATTTTTATAATGATTATTTTAATTAATGAACTTTTATGGTTTTTCTACCTTAAAAACCGAATAAAGGAAATCTGAATAGTGAACAAGGTTGCTGGCCAATTTGTTGCTCTCAGTATATATGTAAAAACGGACCCCAGTTGGGTTCAAAAGGGGGTGAGGTGCTGTAAGTAGATGTTGAATAAGTAAGGTGATGGGCTACAACCTTGTTGGAGACAACTGAGTTTCTGCTGATAGCGAATCAGCTTCTTGAAATTGGCTAGTACAGGATCTTTCTGAGGTTGCAACTTAGAGGGTACCAGAGTAAATATCCTTGCTACCCATGGGTCTTGCCTATATTGCTTGATCCCATTTTTAACCAGTTGAGTCTGTTCTCTTTTTTTCTTGGCTGATTTTATGCACATTGTATGCTTTATTTATCGCAATATCTATTTTCTACCCCCCTTTTTTCCTACATGTTTTTATTTTTTATAAGCCTCACTCTCTTTAATTCAAGATTAGACTATCTACCTTCTTTTAAAAAGTAAATTAAAATGACACCACTAGTTTTTCAGGTTATGGCCAGCCAATCTGATCATGTTATTTAAGCTTGTGAATCCACACATCTTTTTTGATCCTCCGGGGAGGTAATACCAGTGTAAAATATACATACTTTTTTAACCTTGATTTTTCTAAAATCCTGATCGGATTTTCTTCAAATTAAAATCCGCACTCCTTTTTTTTTTTTTTTTTTTTGGTATAGATCTTGCTTTCTGGCAGATTTGGTGTAATTGCGTTCAGCTTGTTTGCGGGTTCTGGGTGCTTGTTGCTCAAAAGGTTTCATTAAAACATGGGCAGAATCATTAATAATCCCAATATATAAAAAGGGAGATAGGGAAAGCCCATCAAACTATAGACCCATATCTCTGTTAGACTCATTAATGAAAATCGCAGGGAGAGTGGTTTTGACTAAACTACAGTCATGGGCAGAGGAAAATGACATTTTAACACCCGTACAATACGGGTTCAGGGCCGGGATGGGCACAGTCGAACAAGTCTTAAACTTTGTCCTGCTACAAGGGAAGTACACCAGAGCAAAAGAGGGCTGTCTCTATGCAATCTTTGTCGATCTCTCCTCTGCATTTGATTGTGTAATACATACCAAGCTTTGGGAAACACTAGAGGAGATGAACGTGGACCCAGCTATTGTTCTCTTTTTGAGACAATTATATTCAAATGCTACCGCCAAAGTTAGGTTTGGTCTGGGGGGGAATGTACCGGGTCTTTCCGCATACAAAAGGGGGTGAGGCAAGGCTGCGTGCTGGCTCCATTCCTTTTTTCACTATATACCAACAGTCTAGAGAAGGAATTAGGAGCCTGCAATATTGATTCACCAAAGTTTGGAAGTAGGCAGATATTCTCACTCTTGTATGCGGACGATGCCGTGTTAATGGCTAGAACGAAGGTCGGAGCTCAAAGGGCCTTAACCAAATATGTAGACTACATGGAAGCAAGGGGCCTTAAACTCAATGTTAAAAAGTCCTTTGTGATGCGCTCTGGTAAAAGTGGAGCCAGGTTTAACCAACTTGATGCAGCAGGACTCCAAGTACAAGCCACTAAAACATTCCCATACCTAGGGGTCACAATTGAGGCATCCGGGGCTTGGGTTTCCGAGGTGAAAAATAGAACTCTAGCCTTCAAGCGATCCATCGCGGCCATAAAACACTTTGCAAGTAAATTGGGCAAAAAACGACCTGAAATTATGCTCAACATATATGTGGCAAAATGCAGAAGCATCGCACTGTATGGAGCAGGCGTATGGGGGTACCAAGATGTAACATTGCTCCAAATTGTAGAAAACAACTTTTTAAGATATCTTCTGGCCCTCCCGAAGAGCACATCGGTCTACAATTGCCATGCGGAACTGGGAGTGGAACATTTGACAGACTTGATTAGAATTCAGCCAATTCTGCTCTGGCGCAGAGTATGGGCGACACCAGAATTGGGCCTAAACCGAGGACTAATCAGCGACGCTATGGCCCTAGACAATGCAAAACGTATTAAATGGCTGGAGTACGTTAGGAGAGTTCTAATGGACATTGATAGGCCAGAATGGTACAACAACCCCGAATCAATTGGGGAAATCCCGAAGAAAGCTCTGAAAAAACTATGCATGGAGCACTTTAATATACTAAGGTTTGGAAGTGAAGTCAGCAAAAAATCTGTGCTTGACCACCAGCTGTTGCTGACTACCCATAAAATACAACCTTACCTAAACCTTGTGACTTTGGGGTTTGAACGTTTTATCCTCACTAGATTTAGGTTCAATATTTTTCACCATATAGTTTCATTCCCAATCAAAAACGACTGGAGCAGAACTCTGGCTGTCTGACCATGCGACAAGGTGTCTTCCCAGACCACTTTTCACCTGGTTTTGTTTTGCAAATTGTATAACAAAGAACGCTCCAGATGGATAAAACAATATTTGAGAGGTGGGGCCTGGCGGCAGTGTAGGCCTGCGTATTTGAACTTGCAACTACTGGGAAACCCTCTATGCATAATGACTATGACAATGTTTTTAAAAAGTGTACTGAAACGACGGAGCTCATTATGAACTATTAACTATTCGATTGAATCACACTAATGGATTTAATACTTTAAAAAAAATATTATGTATGTTTGTATGGATATATCTTTTGTATGAATCGCTTTTATGATTTTTAACATGTGAAAATCGAATAAAGCTTTTGAAACTAAACGTTCAGCTTTATTTTCTGAACTAGTGTTCAATTTTCCTATGGGACATTGCATGAGGAAAACGCGGTTTGGGACCCCTCCTTTTAATTGGGCCCTGCTTGATCGATCTCCCCTCAATTTTCCAGGAAGTAGCTGAAGTGGATGAGACTGTTTTCTTTTTTTTGGTGATAGATTCATGAAGTTTCGCCAAACAGCACTAACGTTATTAGCAAACCAAAAAAAACAATTTCCTGTGGAAAAGTGATCCTAACTGCCACAGCCAACGGGTAATAAGCAAGGCTGCATTTCTATGGTAAGAAAACATGTGGATAGTGATGCCAGTGGGGGTGTGGAATGTGTAATTTACAGAGATGGCATATGTTTAATTTCAAAACAGAAAAAGATACTCCTTGACCGCGTAGTGGTCAGTTGTGTTAGAAATTAAACTGTACCCGAGGTAGAGAAATAGAGATAGAGGGGGACTCTCTAGTGTAAGGTTGTACCTAACCCAACCATGAATGTAGGGAAAAAACTATTTTGTTTATATTACCCTCACGCACCCTAGTGGTGTCATGCTTCATCATCTGGTCACCCCGACCCCTAGAAGTCGGGGTGGGCTCAACCACAGTGTTGGGAGCTCTTTGAACAGATAAGAGGAGAGGGGGCTCTAAAGATAAAATACCTCAGGCAGATCCCCGGTTTCCCTTTATTTTTGGGTCTGTCTGGGTAATTAAAAAATCTAAAAGTGGGTCTTATTAGGATATTATGGTCCTAAGACCCTAGTGCCGACATGTTTCAGTCCATAATGGCCATAAAGGTCCAGGACTTTCTTCAGGGCAATTGGACCCCCCTACCACCCATCTTGATAAATTCCAGCTACGATGTGAACTCAGTGAATTTTTCAGAAAGATCAGACTGAAAACCTTCTTTCATGATAAAGATGAAATCCCCAATGATGGCAACTACACTGGCCTGAAACTCAAGTCTACGTTTTATCCACCATCATCCATGATGCCTCCTGAGATACTTGCTTTTGAGGAAGCAGTCGTAAAAGAAGTAGAAGAACTCCAACCACGCAAGAACACTTTAAACAACTTGAGCAATAAAGAGCGCATGGCCCTAACCCAGAGGTCGTCAAACTGTGGAGCGCGCCCCCCTTGGGGGGCGTCGATGGGTTCCCAGGGTGGCGCAAATGCCTCTGAAAGTACATGTAAATGAAGATGGCCTGGAAGTGCAGCGATGTTAATTTGCTGCATTTCCAGGCTGTTTTCATTTACTCGGAGACAAGAAGTGTGAACTGTGATCAGAGTGGCTTGGGGGTGGGAGGGTCAGTGAGTGTGCTAGCAGGGTCAAAGAATGTGCTAAAAAAAAGCCGATCTAGCCTCCAGCTGTAGCAGTGTAGGCTATTTTTGTATTGCTACTTGTTTGCACGCTCTGTAAAAGGTTGAATCCCTGTGTTCTATGTTTTCCCATTGGCTGTAATGTAGTAGCAGTTAAAAGGGGTCTGAGATTACAAGGTGCCACTGAGGCGAAGTCTGTTCAGTGGGTGCGCCCCAAACCAGCTATTTAGTGCCTAATAGTCTTTATAGGTCCCCCTTAATGTGGTGCAGCTGTTTAGAGAAGATTTATCCTCTGCATGTTGCAAGAGGAGCACTCACCAGCAAGTCCAAGCTGCCTTGCTAGTGCAAGTCATCAGCGATTGTCTTGAAGACTCGGCAAGTTGGCAGCAGGGTGAGTTCGAGTTCCAGGGCCACCGTGAGGCCTTGTTTGCATGTCCTGTCCCACTCCAGAGGGCCAGGACTGGAGGGTACGAGCAGGCCCACAGTCAGTGGTTGTATGTGAATAACACATTTTGAAAACTACCAAAAAACAGTGTGTTACTTTCAACAAGTCTGGAAGATTGTAACTCCATAAGAAGAATATTCTAGCCATTGCGCTTTGTTTGGGAGCTCATTGCCCTAATTTGTGAGCATTGTTTGGGCTCTTCAAAATAAAAGAAATAATATTTTCTGAATATTGGCATAAATAATGAAACACGTGCCAGAGGTTTTTCATTCGTGACAGAAAACATCTGACCCCTGGAATAATTGGAGTGTGATTAAAACAACCTGGAAAATGACTGACTTGAGTAAATTGAGCTGCATCCACCATACTAATTTGCTGGTAGAAACCTAATATCACTTATTTACTGGCTTTCTTCTTTCTTCAAACGCCAAGGCTTTCATCTTCTTCAAGCTGCTTGTATCACCCATGTGTATACTATGTCAAATTTTTTTTTTTTTTATGTTTAGGACCATAACAAATCAATATTCTATTCAATGTGCTGTAAAATTAAATACTGCCTCTTCTAGGTGCTGTGCTACAACTGTCATAAGCCCCACCCCGTGCACGCAACCATATACCTCCTGCTCCCCCGATCCTTGCAATAAATTTTGGAGGGGGGCCCGACCTCAAAACATTTTGCTTAGGGGGGGCTCTGAGCAAAAAAGTTTGAAGACCTCTGCCCTAACCCAACTCAAGAGCAGAACAGAATTGGTTGTCAAGCCGGCTGACAAAGGCGGTGAAACGGTGATACAAAGTACCAACGCCTACAGGACAGCAGGTCTCACCCTGTTGGCTGACAACAAATTTTACAGAAAGATCAACCGAGACCCAACACAACGTCTTAAAAAAACCATCTCGACAATAACATCAAACGCCCTTGAGAGGGAGTGGATTACCAAGAAAGAACACAAGTTCCTCAATCAGGAAGATCCACGAACACCAATGTTATATACCATCCCAAAAATCCATAAAGGAAAAATACCCCCCCCCCCCGATAGACCCATTGTCTCCGGAATCGGATCAATCCTCGAGCCTCTTTCACAATACACCAACTGGTTCCTGCGCCCTCTGGTCGGACACATAACATCGTATGTACAAGATACCAAACACCTTTTGAACCTCCTGATGGATGTGGAATACAACCCGGGAGAACACTGCCTGGTATGCTTAGATGTCGAGGCACTTTACACCAGTATACCCCAGGCACAAAGCATTGAAGTCATCGAAGGACTTCTCAGGAAGGAAGATTGGCAGTGGACTGCCCCCATTGAATGGGTGACTTCTCAAATGCGGCTGGCACTAACTGAGATTTTTTTCAGATTTGAGAATACACTATATATTTACAAGTCCATGTGTTAGACCTGTCTGGCTTTTTGGCAATGTCCCTCCTAATTTTTATTTATTTTGTCCCCTTTTTGCCCCTCATACCCTTATTAATTTTTGTGTCTACTGACTTTTTATAGGTGTTGGCCAGGGGGATAGGTGTTCCCTCTCCCCCTCATAGTTTTTTACCTCAGGTCCAGAGGCCTGTTCTGACAGGAAAGTTGGCACCACCTAAAATGGTGGCCACCAACTGCCCCAACTGTCACCAACAGAACTTGGCCATAGCCTAACATAGGGCATTCCAGAACCTTCTGGTCCATTCTGGACCACTGAAGGGCAGCCTATATAAGGCGGAATGCGGGGCAGCCATTTTGTCTACCTGTGGAAGTCAGCTGGAGGACAGGCTGTAGCCAAGGGTGGGAGAGGTCAGACATAGGGTTGACCTCCTAGATAGGGAAGCTGCCTTGGGTTGTCACCTCAAAATTCCCCTTTTGGGTTATTTGTCCTGACCCCGCTGTGTAGGATTACTGGAGACCCTGGGCGCCTAGCTTGCCCCTTGTCCAAACTGTACAGGGGAGGTTTGAGGAGAAGGAGACTGCAGTGCTGCGGTGCGCAGTCCTCTGCCCAGCAGAAAGAGACTCAGGAAGGATAACCTTTCTCCCTAAAATCCCAACCCCTTCTTCAACTCAAGTGCTAAGAGGACTTTGTGAGGAGAACTGGGTACAGAATCAAGCTAGCGCTGTCCCTACCTTCCTGGGTGCTGGGGAAGGCTGGTGTCCTGAGGAGCCCTGGCTGGATCTACAGACAACTGGTCCCTGGAGTCCTTGGTGGAAGGCATCAAGCGTTTTGGTAAAGCGCCCAACCCCGGGATCCACTGAGCCTGGGAAGCTTGTCAGGGCTTCCCTTCGAAAGCGGGACCCCGGGGGCACCTTCCGCGCTCCAGTCGCGTTACCGAGTGGAGTCCCGGTTTGCCAAGAAGAGCCTGGGCGAGACGCTTTGCTGAGGCGCAATCGCGCATGCCCAGTCGGCTGTAATAATCCCTCAGGAGGGGCCTAGGTCCGAGCAGGCCCAGTGCGGTGTCGCTTCTCCCCCGCGCATGCGCAGGAGAGCCCGGGGGCGTGTGGAAGCGCCGACGCGACGCTGAGGAGAGCTGTCCGGAGGCAGCCTCGGCGAGTGGCAGAGATCGAGTGGGGCGCCGAGGGACCGATCCTGGACGGTGAGGAGCAGCCCTGTGGCGAGGCTGCATCACCGTGTCTGCGCTCTGTTTTCTGTGTGCAGAAGAGGTCTCCGCTCCTCTGAGAGGGAGCGAGGGGGCCAAGTAGCAGCGGTGAAGAGCCCTCGAGTCCAGAGGGTGAGCGGAGGACTCGACTGTTGCCTGCTCATACAAAGTAAGCGGTGAGGAGTGAGGGGAGGCGAGGGAGAGCTGGTTAGGCCTCCTTTTCGTCTGGGTTCCTTTCCACACTGGTTGAGCCTGAAAAGAAGAAGGAGGGGGGAAAAGCCTGGAAAACGAGGGGCTTAACTGTGGAAACACTGCTTATAACAAGGAGCCTGGTTAGCTGAGGGGTGTAAAGAATATAAGAGTCCCAGTCAACCCCTGGCTCTTGTTCATTAATGACAGTTGCCCCCCCCCCCCTCTGATGGAATAGAGTGTTTGGAAGGCAAAACAGAAGCACATTGCATCATTAACTGTCCTATGGACTTAGAGGGGTTATCTACCAGACCTGGTTGTGGTGCACATTCAACTGTAAGGCGCTATTGGAATTAATTATCAATCTGCATAGTAATTTAAGAGTGTTATTGCTATTGCTGAGACCAGTTATAGAGTATAGGTCATCTTTAGAAACTATGCCTAATTAAGCGCTAGAAATGCTAGGAATGTACCACTGATGATTTAAGCTAGCACCTTGATAGAATCTGTAACAAATTCCCTGACTAATAAGATTTGTGCTTTCATCTCATAAGGAAATCTACTTGTATTTAGGTGTTGCTGGGGTTTTTCCTCCCAAGGTTCTAGCAGAAGTGATAAATAACCTGATTGATTCTAAGGTACAGGTTATCCTTATGTACAAGTGTAATAGGAGTTCAGGGATATAGCAACTGCTTTAAAGACAACGTGTTAATCTGCTATTAATTTCAAAAGTGTAACTGCTGATTCTAAAAGTGATCTGAAATGTTTTGAGCTAATTACATGTGAGATACTTATATTTGACAACCCAGAGAACATTATTTTTTATATAAAGCAGTACGTATTTTCACATAATTATGATGTAGTGTTTTCTTTTTGAGTGCTATTGTGTGGAATTACTTTTGGGTGGTCTGCAACCTTTACACTGTGCCTCTGAATGTTAGTCTTGCCCTAGGCCAGGCTACCTAATTCCAACATATTGGTGCCTAGCGGTGGGATTGCGGACTTGGTTGCAGCTACTTACTAGTAATTTGACGTAATACACCTAACCTACACCAGGAGTTTTCTCCTTGCGGCCCTCCCAATTAGTCCTTTTGTTTTTTCTAAATTTATTCCTGGTGGTGGGTGGAGTTGGTTTTAGGTTACCCTTACCCCTCTGAAATTTCTGGTGTGTATCCAGGTTTGCCAGACTCACAATGGAGTTTGCAGTGGAAAACCTGGAAGTCTATTCCGTGCCCCAATTGAGAATGTTCTGCCAACAAATGGGGGTCTTTTTCAAACAGGGTGCCAGGAAGGGGGAGCTCCAGACTAGCCTTAGGGCCTGGGTGGAGGCACACCAAGAGACAAAGGAGGAGGATGAAGAGGTTGACCAGGACTTGGTGGGGGAGGTAGAAGAGTTATTCCGCGATGAGGGGGAAAACTTACTCACCGAACCAATGTCCTATTCCAGAAAGGGCAGTAGCATTTCTGGGAAAAGCCTAACAGAAGCCGAGCTCACCGATAGGAGGGAGAAAAGACAGCTAAAGTGGGAGTTGGCTAAGTTGGAGCAGGAGAAAGAGGAGAGGAGGATGGTCCACGAGTTTAGACTGAAGGAACTGGAGCTCCAAAGTCTGCGACGGGGGTCCTCTCCTGTTAGGAATGGTGGCAGCGAACCAAAAGAGTCAGCCAGGGAGACCAAACCCTATATCCCAAAGGACCTGATAGCGAGCTTCAGTCAGGGGGATGATGTAGCTAAGTGGCTGGCCGCTTATGAGGTTTCTTTGAAGGTTCATGGAGTGCAGGAGAAGCACTGGGGGGGTAGCTTGTACAAGTACATGCCTCCTGCTGGTCGGGACACCTTGCTGGCCCTGGATCCAGAGGAACAGACAAACTACCCCACCATGAAGCTGGCGTTATTGAGGAAGTTCGGGCTCACCCCAGAAAGGTACCGACAGAAGTTTAGGGGGAGCCACAAGATGGGCACTCAGAACTGGGTGGACTTCCTTGATTATGCCAGAAAGGCCTTAGAGGGTTGGGTCAAGGGCAGTGAGGTAAAGGATTATGAGGGGCTGTACAATCTATTTTTGAAAGAACACCTCCTCGAGAAATGTTTTCCCGAGCTGCGCCAACACCTGGTAGACAGCAAGCTGACCAATCCCCGGAAGCTTGCAGAGGAGGCGGACATCTGGACAAGTACTCGGGTGTCCTCCAAGGGGACTGGAGGGGAATCTCAAAAAGCCGGACAGGGCGCCCCCCAGAAGAAGGAGGGGGGGGAGAAAAAGAAAGAGTTCTCTAAAGGTCCCCAAAATAACTTCCAAGGGAAGGGAGCAGGTTTTACCCCTAGGGCAAACCCGCCCCGGAACCCTTATCCTGGCCAAAGCCAGCAGCCCAGGGTTCCCCACTGTTTTGAATGCGGTGGCGTTGGACATTATAAGGGAGATGTCAGATGCCCAAAGAGACCACCCCCTCCCACCGGAGGAAAGTCACCGGGAGTAGCTAGTGTAGCGCTCGGGGAGGAGTTGCCCTTAGATAAGGGGGGTGAGTGGGCGGGTGTCACCTTAGTGTCCCTGGGAGAGCGGGAGATGGTGCCAAAGATCCAGGTGCCCCCAAATACTACAAAGTATGGGCAATGGGTTACCATCAATGGCCAGAGAGGGGAGGCTCTGAGGGATACAGGAGCCAGCATGACTATGGTGAGAAGTCAGCTGGTGTCCCCAGAGCAGGTTGTTCCTAATGTACTCCACCCCGCCGCGATGGCTGACGGCAGAATGGGCCACTATCCAGTGGCTGAGGTTCCCTTTGAGTGGGAGGGGGTTGCAGGTTCACTTCGAGTTGCCGTAAGCCCTGCCGTGCCAGTCGATTGTCTGTTGGGGAATGACATGGAACACAACACTTGGAGAGAGGTGGAATACCGGACGCATTCTGCGATGCTGGGTACACCTAACTGGGCCTGTGTCAGCACAAGGTCTGCGACTGCCCGGAGAGGGAGTTCGCCTGGGTTGGAGCCTGGAACAATGGCCCAACCCGCTGCTAAAAAGGGTCAGAAACGGAGACAGGGACGGCCTGCTCCGGCTTCCACGCCCCATGAGACAGATCGGCCACCTGCAGTGGTAGGCCAGGAGTCCGTGGAGGGGGAAGTAGACTCTCTGGAGGATTTGCCCATCCCTGCTGAATGGCATGTGGAGGGAGGTCCTACCAGAGAGGACTTCTGTAGGGGGCAGAGGGAGTGCCCTACCCTTGAGGGACTGAGGCGTCAGGCCGAAGCCCAGGCAGCAGGTGATGTTACGGGACACTACCATCTTTACTGGGAGGATGGACTCCTCTACAGTGAACCCAAGGTACCTCTACCTGGCTCATCAAGGGCCTTGGTGGTCCCGCAGCAGTACCGAGCCTTTCTGCTGGAATTGGCTCATGCGATACCACTGGCAGGACACTTAGGCCAGGACAAGACCTTTGCACGGCTTGTCCTCCACTTTTACTGGCCTCGAATGAAAGTGGCGTCCGACACATACTGTAGGACATGTGTAACCTGCCAGGCCAGTGGGAAAACAGGGGTGAAGCTAAAGGCTCCCCTGGAACCGCTTCCAGTCGTTAGCACCCCCTTTGAGAGGGTGGGCATCGACATTGTAGGGCCATTGGATCCACCAACAACAGCTGGTCACAGGTTCATCCTGGTTCTGGTGGATCATGCCACACGGTACCCAGAGGCCATCCCTCTGAGGACTGTTACTGCACCTGTGGTGGCTAGGGCCCTGATGGGAATCTTTACTAGGGTAGGATTCCCAAAGGAGGTTGTGTCCGACAGGGGGACTAACTTCCTGTCTGCTTACATGCGGACCATGTGGAAGGAGTGTGGGGTGACCTACCGGTTCACCACTCCCTATCACCCCCAGTCCAATGGACTGGTTGAGAGGTTCAATAAGACCCTGAAGGGCATGATAAGAAGTCTGCCAGAGAGTTTACGGAGGAAGTGGGACGTCCTCCTACCTTGCTTACTGTTCTCCTACAGAGAGGTGCCACAGAAAGGAGTGGGCTTCAGCCCATTCGAATTGTTGTATGGGCACCCGGTGCGTGGGCCTCTCAGCCTGGTGAAGGAAGGATGGGAGAAGTCTCCCAGAAAACCTCCCCAGGATGTGGTGAGCTACATGTTGGCCTTCAGAAGCCAGATGGCCAAGTTGTGGAAGCAGGCTGCTGACAACTTGGAGGCCAGTCAGGCAGTCATGAAGGAATGGTATGATCAGAATGCTCACCCGGTGGAGTTGGAGCCTGGCCAGAAAGTCTGGGTGATGGAACCGGGAGAGCTAAGTGCCCTTCAGGATCGTTGGACAGGCCCATTTGAGGTGTTGGAGAAAAAGGGTAAGGCCACCTACTTGGTGGATCTTAAGACCCCGCGGCAGCCCCTACGGGTGCTGCATGCCAATCGCCTCAAGCCCCACCATGAGAGGCCAGAGGTCATCCTGATGTTGGTGACTGATGGTGCTGAGGAAGCAGAAAGCGAACCTCTCCCAGACCTCTTTTCATGTCAAGAGAAGGATGGGTCGGTGGAGGGAGTGATTCTCTCCCCGTCTCTCACTCCTGAGCAACGAGAGGACTGCCGACAGGTATTGGGGCAGTACTCTTCACTGTTTTCCCTTGTCCCAGGAAGAACCCACCTGTGTACCCATGATGTGGACACAGGAGACAGCCCCCCAGTGAAATCCAAGACCTATAGGCTGTCGGACAAGGTGAAGGCAAGCATCCATGGCGAAGTTGCCAAGATGTTAGAGCTAGGAGTGATAGAACCGTCCAGCAGCCCTTGGTCCAGTCCGGTGGTGCTAGTCCCAAAAGCCGCCCCACCGGGCACCACACCAGAACTGAGGTTCTGTGTGGATTACCGAGGACTGAACTCAGTTACCAAAACTGATGCTCATCCAATCCCCAGGGCGGATGAGTTAATTGACCGGCTAGGAGCTGCCCAATACCTCAGTACCTTTGACCTCACCTCAGGGTACTGGCAGATCTCCTTGACAGATGGAGCAAGGGAAAGGTCAGCCTTTTCCACGCCCGAGGGACACTTCCAGTTCTGTGTGATGCCCTTTGGTCTCAAGAACGCCCCTGCCACATTTCAGCGACTGGTGAACCAGGTCCTCTCTGGAATGGAGGGTTTCTCGGCTGCTTACCTGGATGACATTGCTGTCTTCAGTAGCAGTTGGGAGGACCACTTGCAACATTTGCAAGCAGTTCTCCAGGCGCTGAAACAAGCTGGATTGACCATCAAAGCCAGCAAATGCCAGATTGGGCAGGGGTCGGTTGTGTACCTCGGACACTTGGTGGGTAGGGGGTCCGTGCAACCCCTACAGGCGAAGATTGAGGCAATCATGGCCTGGGAACCCCCCAAGACACAGACTGAGGTCCGAGCTTTCTTGGGCCTCACAGGTTACTACCGTCGCTTTGTGAAGGGGTATGGCACTATTGTAGCGCCCCTCACAGAGCTCACATCTAGGAAACAACCTCGACGGGTAGTTTGGACAAAGGCTTGTCAGCACGCCTTTGAAAAGTTGAAGCAGGCAATGTGCGAAGCACCGGTCCTGAAGGCTCCCAATTTCTCCAAGGAGTTTATTGTGCAAACAGATGCATCCGAACATGGCATTGGGGCAGTGTTATCGCAACTCAATGAAGAGGGCCTGGATCAACCTGTAGTCTTCTTATCCAGGAGACTGCTTCCCCGGGAACAGAAGTGGAGTGCCATTGAGAGGGAAGCTTTTGCGGTGGTGTGGGCTCTGAAGAAGCTGCGGCCATACCTCTTTGGCTCGCACTTCCTGGTTCAGACTGACCACCGACCCCTTCGTTGGCTGATGCAGATGAAGGGGGAAAATCCCAAGTTGTTGAGGTGGTCCATCTCCCTACAGGGAATGGACTTTCGGGTGGAACATCGGCCTGGAGTGGACCACGCCAATGCAGACGGTCTCTCCAGGTATTTCCGCCTTAGTGATGAGGACTCCCAAGGGGTTGGGTAGTTCTCCCCACTTTCAGCTGGGGGGGACGCGTGTTAGACCTGTCTGGCTTTTTGGCAATGTCCCTCCTAATTTTTATTTATTTTGTCCCCTTTTTGCCCCTCATACCCTTATTAATTTTTGTGTCTACTGACTTTTTATAGGTGTTGGCCAGGGGGATAGGTGTTCCCTCTCCCCCTCATAGTTTTTTACCTCAGGTCCAGAGGCCTGTTCTGACAGGAAAGTTGGCACCACCTAAAATGGTGGCCACCAACTGCCCCAACTGTCACCAACAGAACTTGGCCATAGCCTAACATAGGGCATTCCAGAACCTTCTGGTCCATTCTGGACCACTGAAGGGCAGCCTATATAAGGCGGAATGCGGGGCAGCCATTTTGTCTACCTGTGGAAGTCAGCTGGAGGACAGGCTGTAGCCAAGGGTGGGAGAGGTCAGACATAGGGTTGACCTCCTAGATAGGGAAGCTGCCTTGGGTTGTCACCTCAAAATTCCCCTTTTGGGTTATTTGTCCTGACCCCGCTGTGTAGGATTACTGGAGACCCTGGGCGCCTAGCTTGCCCCTTGTCCAAACTGTACAGGGGAGGTTTGAGGAGAAGGAGACTGCAGTGCTGCGGTGCGCAGTCCTCTGCCCAGCAGAAAGAGACTCAGGAAGGATAACCTTTCTCCCTAAAATCCCAACCCCTTCTTCAACTCAAGTGCTAAGAGGACTTTGTGAGGAGAACTGGGTACAGAATCAAGCTAGCGCTGTCCCTACCTTCCTGGGTGCTGGGGAAGGCTGGTGTCCTGAGGAGCCCTGGCTGGATCTACAGACAACTGGTCCCTGGAGTCCTTGGTGGAAGGCATCAAGCGTTTTGGTAAAGCGCCCAACCCCGGGATCCACTGAGCCTGGGAAGCTTGTCAGGGCTTCCCTTCGAAAGCGGGACCCCGGGGGCACCTTCCGCGCTCCAGTCGCGTTACCGAGTGGAGTCCCGGTTTGCCAAGAAGAGCCTGGGCGAGACGCTTTGCTGAGGCGCAATCGCGCATGCCCAGTCGGCTGTAATAATCCCTCAGGAGGGGCCTAGGTCCGAGCAGGCCCAGTGCGGTGTCGCTTCTCCCCCGCGCATGCGCAGGAGAGCCCGGGGGCGTGTGGAAGCGCCGACGCGACGCTGAGGAGAGCTGTCCGGAGGCAGCCTCGGCGAGTGGCAGAGATCGAGTGGGGCGCCGAGGGACCGATCCTGGACGGTGAGGAGCAGCCCTGTGGCGAGGCTGCATCACCGTGTCTGCGCTCTGTTTTCTGTGTGCAGAAGAGGTCTCCGCTCCTCTGAGAGGGAGCGAGGGGGCCAAGTAGCAGCGGTGAAGAGCCCTCGAGTCCAGAGGGTGAGCGGAGGACTCGACTGTTGCCTGCTCATACAAAGTAAGCGGTGAGGAGTGAGGGGAGGCGAGGGAGAGCTGGTTAGGCCTCCTTTTCGTCTGGGTTCCTTTCCACACTGGTTGAGCCTGAAAAGAAGAAGGAGGGGGGAAAAGCCTGGAAAACGAGGGGCTTAACTGTGGAAACACTGCTTATAACAAGGAGCCTGGTTAGCTGAGGGGTGTAAAGAATATAAGAGTCCCAGTCAACCCCTGGCTCTTGTTCATTAATGACAGTTGCCCCCCCCCCCTCTGATGGAATAGAGTGTTTGGAAGGCAAAACAGAAGCACATTGCATCATTAACTGTCCTATGGACTTAGAGGGGTTATCTACCAGACCTGGTTGTGGTGCACATTCAACTGTAAGGCGCTATTGGAATTAATTATCAATCTGCATAGTAATTTAAGAGTGTTATTGCTATTGCTGAGACCAGTTATAGAGTATAGGTCATCTTTAGAAACTATGCCTAATTAAGCGCTAGAAATGCTAGGAATGTACCACTGATGATTTAAGCTAGCACCTTGATAGAATCTGTAACAAATTCCCTGACTAATAAGATTTGTGCTTTCATCTCATAAGGAAATCTACTTGTATTTAGGTGTTGCTGGGGTTTTTCCTCCCAAGGTTCTAGCAGAAGTGATAAATAACCTGATTGATTCTAAGGTACAGGTTATCCTTATGTACAAGTGTAATAGGAGTTCAGGGATATAGCAACTGCTTTAAAGACAACGTGTTAATCTGCTATTAATTTCAAAAGTGTAACTGCTGATTCTAAAAGTGATCTGAAATGTTTTGAGCTAATTACATGTGAGATACTTATATTTGACAACCCAGAGAACATTATTTTTTATATAAAGCAGTACGTATTTTCACATAATTATGATGTAGTGTTTTCTTTTTGAGTGCTATTGTGTGGAATTACTTTTGGGTGGTCTGCAACCTTTACACTGTGCCTCTGAATGTTAGTCTTGCCCTAGGCCAGGCTACCTAATTCCAACACCATGGAACTTCGATAGGCAGTACATTTGCTCCAAGCATCACATGCCTCTACATGAGCCACTTCGAGGACCAACATATATGGACTACAAACCCATACACCAATAACATATGCAAGTGGTACTGATACATAGATGATATCCTTGTCATCTGGAAAGGCGATGACCAGAGTCTTGATGAATTTACAATCTGGATAAATGGGTTAAATCCACACTTACGCTTTACCTTGAATAAAAACAGAGAATCGATCCCATTTCTAGACGTCAATATAATTGCCAACAATGGGTCACTTGGCAGCTCTCTCTAAACAAAACCAACCGATAAAAACAGCCTGTTAAGATTTAACAGCGCACACCCACGGGCCCTTAGGGAAAACTTACAGGTGGGACAATTCTTAAGGATTCGTCGAAATTGTTCTGAAGTCCAAGATTACAGGAAAGAAGCAGTTACTCACAGAGAAACTAAAAGAGAAGGACTATCCTGTTGAAATCATTGAGAAGGCTAAAAAGAGAGCACGGAATACCCAGCGAGAAGCCCTCCTCGAAACGAAAGAGAGAACACAACCACAACAAATGATCTGTGTTACCACATTTATTTAATCTTCAAACGACCTAAAGAAAATCATAAATAAGAAATGGCCCCTACTGACATCAAACAAATTGACGTATGAGAACCCTATGTTCTCATTAAAAGAAACCAGAGTCTGAGAGATGCCCTTGTCCACACAGACATATACAAACCAAAAAACGAGAACCAAACAACACTTTGGAGCACTGCACCGGTCACGGGACACTATCAATGCGGGTCGTGTGTGGCCTGCGAATTTACTGAACAGACAAAAACTTTAGAATTGGGACTACGTACACCATGGGAACAGAGATCCCACACTAATTGCAATTCTGAATCCGTGGTCTACCTCATTAAATGTCCTTGTGAACTGCTCTGTATAGGCATAACTAGTCAAAAAGTAAAGATACGAATTAGTGAACATAGAAGCACAATCAGGCGAGCAGTCACAGCCACCAGATTGACAGCACGCTACGTTGAAAAACAACATAAAGACACAGACATACGATGGACAATAATTGAGCAGGTTAAAGGCACGGGCAACCTTCAGAAAAGACTTCTAGAGGGGGAACAACGCTGGTTGTACCGCCTATAAACCCATATCAATGGTCTTAATGACAGTATACCTTGGGGCCAACTCAACAAATGAATCCATCAGACCCCATTGCTCCTAACACCTTGTGCCGTAAATTTCCCCCTCTTGGCCTAGCCCTTCTATTCCCTGACTAGCACCAACACATGCAATAATCCTGCCACCCTTGCCTACTACCGTCCACTCACAAGCATATGAGACCCCCACAACTGTACTCTCATACAGGGAAGTTCCAATGGTCCGCTACCCTAAAGTAATCACTATCTGGCCTCGGGACACTATTTGATCAAATTATGGTCCTCCCTCAGTGTGGTACTTTAATCTCCCAGACTCATCAATCCGTTAACACACTTTCGTATAGCGTTTTATGATTCTGCATCACCTTCATTCGGAGTTTGCCACTTCCACATATGAGAGTACTATGGCACCTCCCACACTGCAGCTAGACATATATAACTTACCCCCGGGTACTACTGGTAATACGAGGTGATTGGTTCCTTTCCATGGGTCATTTTCACTGAATCTTGGACTACAATGTTAAAAAGAACTGCAATTCCCATGCGGTCGCTTCCTCGGTGCACGCACTGACACGTACACACTACGTCATTTCCTGGTGAAAGCGGAGGGGCGTCGCCAAGGGACTCCAGCGGCCACTCGCGCTCCTGTATTTTAACTTGAACATCGATCACTCAGGCTGCAAGAGCCGAGAACCGGGACCTACTTAGGTTGAAATGCTGGGTGAGACCTCTAATTGAAGTAACTAGCCTCCACGGGGATATTCTTGACCCCTCCCGTACCACGAGTACGAAGCCCGTTTTTCCTGTAAATTCGTTCTGTGAGCATTTCCATAGGGTTGACTTCGCTCCTATTACACAATCCCCAGGCCCACCCACATTATCGTACCGGTCCTGTGTGAAAAAGGTCGACTTCCCTAATTGGGTAAAGTATTCTTTAACAACGTGAACTTGCATGAAATATACGTATGAATGAGTATATATCCGCGTTGACTTTTAATCACCAGAGTGATATCAGTAGGTTTTTCACGAGAGTTGATGCAATTGAGACTAGCTATCGATTGATGCATGCTTTTTAGGTTTCGCCTCGCCGTAGCACTGCGAAGCAGGCCGTAGCACTGCGAAGCAGTGCTCCGCCCAGGCGAAATCTTATGATCCTACAGTATGGGGCTGTGTCCCGCCTCTGTCTTCCATTGGCTAGCTCCATAAATGGAGGCTAGCCATTGGAAGAGATTGGCTGTCAATCACTCTTTCCCCGTCGGTACGCGATTCGGGGGCGTTTCCTTGTCTTTTTTTAAGTCCCGCCCTCTCCTCTTCCCATTGGCTGAAATTTGAACTTCCAGCCAATGGGAAGGGGAGAGCACGAAAAACACGCCCCCGAGCTCTCCTCCATCGCGCTCTCGTCTCCTTTTTCACTATTACCCACTCGCTTTCCTCGAAATTTGGGACTGCTCAGCCATGCACATGTTTTTTCTTTTAAACGTTTCTTGAAATGTGATACCCCAAGCACTTTATCTTCAATGTTGTGTGACCCACTTACTTGCTGGAATCCTACTGCCCCGCATAATTTGCTTACATTAAAATTAAAAGAATAGCCTGCTTCCACATGGCTTCAAGAAATGCGTGCTAATTAACCACACGCGGTACTCGTCCGCTTGCATCGAGGCAACTCTCCCCTTCTCTCCTACAGCTCTTGATCACTGCTGGCATAATTATCCCATTAAAGTGCGTGATTAGAGTGTTTTAAAGTCCCGAAGCCCCGCTTGTGTGTGCCCTTTAGCCTTCCTTCCTGGCTGTGCGCAATGATGATCAATGCGCGCGCCTGTGTGATCGCTTGAGGACCAGCGCGCGGCTTCGATTTGCTGCATTCTTGTCTTCCAGCAACGCGGCTTCCCAGGTATTTAGTGCAGTGAAGTGGCGCGAGGCAATAAAAAACTGTCCTCTGGTGAGTGACGCAAAAAGGACTGGTTCATTATTTCCTGCGAGCTATGTTTGTTTCTTTCTCTCACTTTGACACTCACTGTTTTCTTTGCTTTTGACATCCCTATAGCCTTTATTTTAATTGTATTTCTGTTACTTTGTTCTTATATTTTTCTTTCTTGCTTTCTGTCTTCGTTCCCTTTCTGTACCTCTTTTTCCCTGGCCCCTTTCTCGTATAAACCAGACGTGCTTGTGTCAGCATTTTAAAAGTTATGATAACGACGGCTCCCAGTCAAGTTTCCCTCCCCGCTCAATTTGCAAGGTGGCAGAAAACACTATCTCCAGATGCAGAAGGGAGTTTTCTGTTCGCGCTTCGCCCTCTGAAGCCTGCACTCTGGTGCAAGCGCAGCCGTGTAAGAAAATACATACATGCTCAGGAGACACTGCCCCGTGCTGGCCTCGCCGAACATGTATGTATGCCCAACGCATGCATGGCTGATCTCTGGTATACACAATCCAAAGGATCTCACCCTTGTGCCCGCGTTTATTGTATTTGATTAAAGTCTTGTGCACATAGAGAAGCACGACCTGCCATTTGTGGAAATGTGTTTTGAACCCCTCCTGCACGTGACCCGGCGTGTCACGAGTAAGATCGCCTGTGCCTTCCCCTATCAGCATTGTAAATAGTATTTGAATGCTGTACACGTGGTTACTGATAAACCAAGTTGCACGGTACTATAGTTCAACGGGCTTATGCACCTGCGGCATAGTAGAGCTTTACGGTATCTGCTGTTGACAGGTTTGAAACAACACAAGCCGAGCCAGCATTTCATGTGCCAGATGCCGAGTATGGATGGCTAAGAGTGGCTAAATCTGCGCAGAGCTGACCTCAGCCTTTCATCTGTTAGACTTTGAGTACTTTGAGGTTGCTGGTAGTGCCACGTTTCCTAGAAGCAGCTAGTCCTTTTGTGTTAAGTGCTGGTTGGTTAAAATTCCGATATGCCCAAAAAAGTGGTCCAGTGATGTGGTTTTCCTGTTCCGCCCATCTAAGCCCCGCCCGACCTTTAATTTAAAGGTTTTCCTTTGAGCTGTGCGGATTTCTCTATTTTAGCAGAAGTCCGCTCAGATGATGAAATGCGGTGCCCTAACACCCTGGGTGCAGTAAAGGTGTGCGTCCTCCATGTTTTGAGGGGTCCCCGGATGTCTTTAGTCTTCGGGCATCGCTTTGCTGGGATCGTGCTGCCTTTGTGTCCGCCACAGGAAACCCCCGAGGGTAGGGCATTGTCATGGAGACTAATCTGACGAGTGGGACAAAAGTCGAAAGCACATGCTGGGACTCACGTGAACCCAAGAAGAAGTCACCTTGTCAATGTCTATACTTCATCATAGTTGAAATACAAGAAGCGCCCACGCCCGAGGTACCCCGGCTTGCTTGTGTTCACCTTAGACGCGAGGAGAAAGTGATTGCAAGTGTAGCTAAAAAGCGGGAGATTTAGAGGTGAGAAATAGGGTAGGCGATACAAAAACATGTCCAGGTATCAAAGAATGAATACTTCGCAAACAATGTGCCGGGGAATCAAAAGTACAGAGAACAGACGCTTGGCACAAAAAAAGGCATCAAATCAAAGTGATGAATAATCCCTTCGGAAGTGGCTGAAAGGGACACACGTACACATAGATGGGAAGTCTGTCTGAAAATCCGTTCTGCTGTCCTGTGCGAAGAAAGGAGCCCAGGCCGATGGTGAGACGGCCAAACGAGGCACAGAGGCTGTGAACCGTGCCCCAGATTATAGCCGAAGAGTTTCACAGTTCGGTGTTTTGGGACCTCTGACGTAACGCCAGCAGAGACGAGGCGCCCACCGCGAGACCTTCAGGGAGCACAGACCTGCAGCGTGGGTCAAGAGACTCGGTGGGTCTGTCAGAACGAGACCCCCTGCCTGACAGAACTGTAGCGCCTTGGACAGGACGCGGAGATTCGAGGCGCCTCCGCCAGGCAGCGAGAAGAGAACCCCGTCTGCGGTGCAGACCTACAATGGGACTGGAAGTTGAAAATCCCAACGGAGGGGGCTCTGGTGAACCCACAAGCAGGGGCTGCAGTTGCAGGTACTCGAACTGTAGGGGGCTGGGTCGGGTAGGGTACACTCTGGCTCTGGTGCGGGAAATACTGAGGGGCACTCACTGGTTACCAAATTACTCCATGTGGTCCGGGACAGTGCTCCAGTCGAGGACTTTCCTTTTACTAATCACTGTTTTCAGGTGTGCTAGTCAAGTCGCTTGAGGGGAAACGAGACAGTACTTCCCTTTGCCAAAATGCATTAAGGGGGTTAAGAAAATCCTAGGAGTAGGAAACGGTGTTAATAATGGCATGAACTCACCTGGTAACCGGAGTGAAGGTGTCTGATGGTGTGCATGGGTGTGCTGGCGCGTGTGCTTGGAACTCCGCTGCCTTTGCAGGGGTCGGTGGTGCACACAAGGGGTCTGTGGTAGGATACATGATGTACATTGAGAGGGATGTGCGTTTTAGACTGACGCTTACTCTTGGGGCTATCGTAGGCTGAAGTGGTCTGTGATGGGATACACCGGTATGACGTAACATGTACTGGGGCTCTGGTGAGCTGAAGTTGTCGGTAATGTCATGCAGAGCTGTGATAGAACATGCACTTGGAACTCTCTTGCTTTTATGGGGGAAGAGGGCTGTGATGGGCTGAGGGGGTCTGTGTTGAGATACATGTGGAGGTACTCAGGACTCTGGGATATAATGGGGGTTGTAATGGATGAGGCCTGTGATGGGAATACTGACGTACGAGAGGTGTGTACTTCCCACTCTGATGTATGTACTGGGGACTGTGGTTCACTGGAGGGGTCTGTGAAGGGTTGAGGCTGAACACTGGACTGTGGCACTTCTACTGGGGCTGTAGCTGCCGGTCACATCACATAGGGTATATTTGTAGGAATCATGAGAGATGTGGAAGGGGTGTGTGGTTTTATTATTGGAATAATATTATAGTGTTGTGATTTTAGTTTACGGAGGGCTGTGATTTGAGTGTGTGTTCGTGCAATTGTGCCAGTGTATGTACTCTGGATTGTGAGGGATATGTCTGTACTGGGGTTGGTGAGTTATGTACTGTAACTGAAATGTGCTTTAGTTTTTTTGGAGTATAATTAAGGCTCCGGGTTTATGGCATTTGTTATTTAATATTTCCGTCAGTATTTATCCATAATTATGTTTGGGCCATTTTTATAATTATTTATCCATATTTACTGTATATTTCGGGGATAAATGTGGATGTAAAATTGTTTCCACATTTATTTAACTGATAAACCTGCACACATACTTCGATGCCTGACGTGTTTTAGAAAATTAAGAGGGCAAACATTACAATACACCCTCATCTAAATATTCGCATTATACTACACATGTATGCTGGTGAGCACCCAATGTTGGGGGGGCTCTGTGTGGGTGTGTGGGGGGGGCTCGCAGTGTGTGGGGGGACTCTGTGTGAGTGTGTGTGGGAGGGCTCTGTGTGGGTGTGGGGGGGCTCTGTGTGTGTGTGGGGGGCTCTCTGTGGGTGTGTGGCATTTGCGAGAGATTAAGCTATTGGCATTGTAAATGACAATGCCATTTATTTATCTGTTTTCAAAACCAACACATAAATAAAAATGTTGTCATTTAAAATGCCAATAGCTCTAACTTTTGCAAAGGCGAAACCGTTGCATTGTAAATGCTTGTTCTATATATGTATATACATAGTCGGACTACCACGCAATTTGTGTTAGAATGCGATTAAATCGCCACTGGGACAATACTTCTGTCACATGATTTACAATATGTTACAGCGGAATGAATTTGAGTGGCACAATGAGGGGTTAGACACTTCTATACATAGGCATGGCACTACATGTTTGGGCATGCTCACTCACGTGGCATTCACTTTAGACCACTTATTATGAAGCAGGGCAGCAAAATTGCCTGTGAATATGTATTAAATGTTGTTTGTCGGTGTCCTTTTTCTTTCAGATGGAGCCTGGCAGTTGACCCACACTACATTTTACACTCCACGAGGAGCAGCTACTCTGCCCTTGCCTTACTGATAGGATAAGGAACTCCCATCCTTTAATTCCCTCACATAGGGGGTCCAATTGCCCTGAAGAAAGTCCTGGACCTTTATGGCCATTGTGGACTGAAACATGTCGGCACTAGGGTCGTAGGTCCATAATTTCCTAATAAGACCCACTTTTAGATTTTTTAATTACCCAGCCAGACCCAAAAATACAGGGAAACCGGGGATCTGCCTGAGGTATTTTATCTTTAGAGCCCCCTCTCCTCTTATCTATTTAAAGAACTCCCAACACTGTGGTTGAGCCTACCCCGACTTCTAGGGGTCGGGGTGACCCGTTGATGAAGCATGACACCACTAGGGTGTGTGAGGGTAATATAAACAAAATAGTTTTTTTCCCTACATTCATGGTTGGGTTAGGTACAATCTTACACTAGAGAGTCCCCCTCTATCTCTATTTCTCTACCTCGGGTACAGTTTAATTTCTAACACAACTGACCACTACGCGGTCAATTGGAGTATCTTTTTGTGTTTTGTATTTACTTAGGGAGGATATACTCCGGTTACTATTACCTCTCAAACCCTTCGGGCATCTGGATCTTTCCAGTACCCATACGTGCCTATATATGTTTAATTTCTTCAATTTTTATAGTTGTGCAATTTCTACTTTTTGCAGTAATCATGATCAAAGGAAAGGCTGCCGCTTACTGCTTATCCTGTAATCTGGGAAATTACAAAAAATTAGGAAACAACTGAATATATATACCTGGGACTGTTGTTTGACAGGCTGGGTTCCTTTAAACGGCATACGGAGGGCATGTGGATAAAAGCCAACAGCCTTTCATCGCCTAAGAGGAGCAATTGCTGAGTCAACTTACACTCTTCTGCTGGAGTTAATACAGGCCAAACCACTACCGACCCTAGCCCATGGCAGCAAGGCATTAAGGGGCAGAGATACCCTTAATCTAGACAAACTCATAATAAGGATTTTCAAGTCAGCATTTCACCTTCCAGTGCATACTTCATTGGCTCAGCAGAGACTGGAGTTTGGCCTTAAGAAACCATCCCTTGCCAGGCAATGGGAGCTTGTCAAGTGCGGTTACAAACCAAAAAACGCTGCCCCGAAAACACTCAATCACCATCTCTGGGAAGAAATTGTCAAAAGGAACAATTTCCCAGAAAGGAGCTACCTCCTCTCGGTCTTAGCATCCCTCAGCCTGAATCAACTATTGGACTCAGCCGCCAGCTACTCTCAAGTTAAGAGCACTGTAAACAAAACATTCAAGCAGGCCGCTGCTGGCTGACAAAGAGGTAGCCTCAAAACAACAGCACACCTGGCTAATAATAGCTACTTACTAAACGCAAGTACCTGGACCATACCTGGATGCATGCATCAGCGCTCCTACCAAAAGAAGCCTCTGGAAATACCTCCTAGGCTGCCTGCCTTCGCTTCTACACTTGTCCTTGTGGCAACACACTGACAACATGGAGGCATGCCGCTATGCGGTCAAGGTCCAGAAACCATGGTAAACCAAATTTACATAACAAAGTGAACATTGGAGGATTGAAAAGTTATACTAAAACCAGCATTCAACATCAGAGGGCTACACCACTGCAGACAGGCAACTAAAGCCTAATTTATTCCTTCAGATATACAGTTAAACTGCTGATTGGTGAAATATCTGGCAAGAGTTGAGCAGAAACTCCGAACTCTTGGCAGTTGAAAACAAATCAGAGGCCTATGCAGAGAATCGAATTTTGATCTCTAAGCTCTTCTGCGCTCGTGACTAGGTCAGCTCGTCATGGGCGTTACCTGCGCTGCACGCGTGACGAGCTGACCTTGTCACGTAACGAGGGTTTTTGCGAATCGCAGCGCGCAGCGGGAAAACCGCTAGTGCGCATGCGGTTAAGCATAAGATCAGTTGAGCTCTCTCTGTCACTTACCGCATCTTCTTGCACAACCAAGCACAGACACTTTATGCAGCTTGGCCTCAATTGATCTTTTTATAACGGGAATTCTGTGGTACCTGCTTTTTAAGAGCCACATGTCCTGATGCTGCAGCGAAACCTGAACTGAGATCCACGCTCTACAATTCCAGTTCTCACCGCTGCTGGTCATGAGTTCACAGACAACATTACCATTAATTAACTTTTCAGAAACATTTCTATTGCTGTATTACACAGCTTACAGCGGTTGCTATCCTACACAAGCTGTACAACGTTTTTAACTCCTTTTATTTTTAAATGCTGTACATGATTTCCCCAACTGGTGCAATGGTTTTAATTAATTATGCACTTATATAAGCTTGAAAATACTTTTTGCAATAGCGTTTTAGTGTGGTTTGTAGTTCTAGCCTGATGATTAGATGTCCTAAGATGGAGGGTGGTCCTTCGGATGGGTTTGGTTCTCTTGGCCCTCAACCCCTATCTGTTTATATGCCTATTTTAATTGTGCGGACTTATCCTGAAAGAGTTTATCCCTATTGATCAAGTTGTATTTATTGCTCCAATTTATGGTAGTCTATTCTCGCTCTTATTTGCCACGTTATCTGTTCCACTTATTGCTGTTTTCTAGTTATGGGTGATAATGGAGCTTAAATTAAGATGAGCGGTTTTTCTTTTGTCTTATCAACAACCATTGTGATTGTGTGCAGGTGACAGATGTGTTCTGTGCCATTGGCTTTGTCGTTGGGATTTAATGTGTGTATCTATGTACTTGATTCCACAGTGGCACTGTGTAACTCAGCCTTGTTGTAAGATTGTCCAACAATCCATCAGTGGATTGCTGGTCCGCATATAATCTCAATGGAATTGTGGGAATGGGAAAAATGGTGCTGTGTCTAGTGCAAGTTTGACCTATTGCACCTTGGCGAAGACTGTTGGCTAACTTCCACTGGGAATTCATATCCCTCATTGGAAGGCTGTAGCACCAACCTCAAGATATAAATGCCCCAGTAGTTGTTACCAATGGAAATAGATGTGTATTTTCCCCAACAGCATCTAAATGTGTTATAGAGGCGTCATTTGGGCCTTCGGTGATTTTATTAATTACATTTATGATGTGTTATGAGATTTCCAGCTTGAAACCATGAGCATGGCGTCGGTTTTTCTTTGTGTATCCATCAACATTGATAAATTGCAATAGGGATTTGGCTTGTAACCTTTAACCAATGTTTTTAATGGAATTCTACTTTCTTTTGCGTTGATAAGGACTAATTTTACTAGATAAATATATTTTTCACAGAAAAACGTCTGTGTATGCACATGCGCATCTATAATGCAAACTGAGCTAAAGCCAATTTGTGGTAATGGTTGAGTTGAAATGTTCATATGAAATTGATTTTAAGACTTGCTAATACATTTGGTGTGAAATTTGACTGAAGATCCCAGCCAAACCTGGTTCCTACATTTCAAATTTCATGCAGATTGGTCAAGGGGAAAAGTTATTTGGGATGATCTAAAAGTAGGAGGTCCCTTGTAAAGCCTCCTGGTAGTTTTTGCTCTTCAGTACAGCAAAAACTGCCAAAGAGAATTAGACCTAGATTGACACGAAAGTAAAATGTTACTCCGGATATGCATTTTGTTTGTGGCTTGGTATAAGTATTTGTGCTCGAGCAAGTGATTGGGTTGGGTCTAAAGGGGTTATTACCGTATATTTGTGCCATTAAATTGTATATTATCCACAATACTGGATCCATAGAGGGTCGGAGGATAACATTTTAAAATTATTCAACCCTATTTGGATGAGAAAGCATTTTCTTCTGTGACTTCATGAATAGGTTCTGGAAGCTGTGAGGTCTACACATGAAGTCCCACACCTGCCAGTGATTAGGACTTACAAATGTCAAAATTGTATCTGCAAAACTTGTGACATATAATACAGACTTTTTTTAAAATTTGGTACAAAAGTGCAACCTGTTTCTGAAAAATATGCAGTTTCTCTAGGCTTACTACTTTGAAGGACACTCTCTAATACTTTGTGAGCTGGAAATGAGTGTTTTTAAAAGTATAAACCAAAGTAGTTTGCTAAATTTATAGAGGCTAATTTGGAAGAGCAGCTTTCTGCAACACATATATGTCACTTAGTGGAACTTAATGATTTAGAAAAAGAATGATAAAAAAAGTCATGATTGTAAAAGAGGAGGGGGATGATACTGTGGGGCTGGTGCAATCAATTGTGCAAAAAATGTTTTAACCTGCAACAAGTAACATGCATAACTTGCTAATGGTGCTTAAGCAAGGAGAGCTCTGGCACAATTTCTTGGACACTTACAATGTGCTAAAGCATCTGGCAGAAATGCACAGCGTTGTATATTGTATGTAACGACAAGCTATGAAAACCGAAATGAGGAGGGTGCTCTGCATTGTCCTGTATGAAACATTCTACAGAAAATGATGACCAAGAAAAGGATACGGCGATGTACTACATGAGGTGCAAATCCCATTTCTGGGGCACGCAATAAAAAAAATGGAAATCTCCAACTACTTTTATGGCTATCCAGTAGTCATTTTGTGTTTTTTCCATCACCTGTGTTTAGTTTTTGTATTCCCCCAGGTTTTGAGTTTTTTTTGTTTGTTTTGTTTTTACTTTTTGTTATGTTGTGGATGAAAACATAAAAACAACCACAAAAAAAACCAAAGGATGTTTCCATAATCGCCTCTTCCTCTTAAGTGTGTATATTCTTCTATCATATTTTCTTTCAAAAAGGCTTAACACCCTGACATGTCTCACAATATGTTGTGCACGTCTCTGACAAGCAGATTGTGGTGCTGTAGAAGCTGGACACATAGCCCACTATGTTCAGTCTTTTCAAAGTTCTGTGTCAAATTGGAAAATATGGTGTAGATTGGTCTACAGGATTCAAAAGGTATTGGGATTCCAAATCAAAATGTGCCATTTCTTTATAACACTTATTCCGACTTTCAATACAGATACGCAAATGCTGCTTCTAAAATATAGAGTTTAAATGTTATGACTGTATGATGAATACTTTCAGTGGTAACAAGGAAGCATGTAGGAAAAATGCAAGTTCTCTTTCCTTTTGTGGTAGTACACTTAGAGTCTAGGGATATACTCACTGAAATATGTTGTGTGGCTAAAAATGAATAAACGTCTTTGATTTTGCAAAGATAGAGCATACACTACAGGTGACTACTGGGCTTTATGATAGAGGGCGAGAGAGGTGGATGGAAAAGGAAAAGAAGTCTGAGTGGAGGTCAGGGAAAGGATGACACTCGTCTCTTCTATTGCAGAACAGAATGAAGGAGAATATGACTGGGAACTCATCAAGCCTCAAAGGAGAAATAACATATTGTCTTTTAAAGCTTTCTCTTTCCATTAGAGGATCATGACAAAGTAACTGTCCACCTCTATTCTCAGAACGCAGCTACCGATCCAGTTACCTTTTGACTGTATCCCTGCCTTTGGCCCTGTACATCAGTCTGCTGCCTTTTGTGTAGGCTCATGCTATACAAATACTTCATACAAATGTAATTTTTTCCTTAAGCAGATGCTTATGGACAGTTTGTAATGGTCTGATTGACACATACCTGGATGATCCCAAATCATTGGTCTACAAAATCTCTGTGACGTGTTCAAATTTGATGTTTCCTGTTTGAAGGAATAAATATGCATCAATTGTGGTTTGAGGAGATTAAATTGATTTGATTAAAATCAAATTATTTATAATCTAGCGCTAGACCCAAGATTAGAACCCAAGGTTCCAAAGTCAGCAGCTGGGCCACTAGGCCTCATTTGAGGTAGACACTTTCCCAATAATAGGCTTTGCAGATTACTTTTTAAACTCTGTCCTGTGTGTGATTTGATTAAAATCAAATTATTTATAATCTAGCGCTAGACCCAAGATTAGAACCCAAGGTTCCAAAGTCAGCAGCTGGGCCACTAGGCCTCATTTGAGGTAGACACTTTCCCAATAATAGGCTTTGCAGATTACTTTTTAAACTCTGTCCTGTGTGTTTGGGTGATGGTCAAAATCACTTGGTGAAGGGTTTATGCAAATTAGTTAGGTATGGTGTGCAAATGCGCAGAGCCTCAAACACTTTTGGATGTATGTCATAACTACCCAGGCAAGGCCCTAGCTTTCTCGCATAGTCCTCCACTGTATTTCGATGCTGTATTTTTAATGAAACTACTCATGGAAAAATATTTTTCTCTCCAGGTACTTGAAGCAATTGAAAGCAAAGATGGACTATTTTGTGCAGAACTTGTTTCCTTTAAACATCCTCATGTTGCCAATCCAAGGCTTCAGGTAAAAATCTTTTTTTGGGGCAAACTACATGAATCTATGTTCATCAGGCAAATATCTGGCAAATATGCATCTTTAACTGTGCTCTTTAGAATGAAGAAGCTGATGATCTATGTTTAGCACTAAAAATAAAATGTTCACATGATATGAGACGGGCCAGTGCTGATTTTACTATGCATAAATGTGTTCCCACTTTTACTTGCTGCATTAAAAATTAAGGAGACAATTCTCAAAGTTATACAATAGACAATCCGGACGGTTCAGTTTGAGGTTTATGGAGTTGCATTAAATAATTTGAGTAAACTTCGGTAAGCTACCCTATTAATCACTTATTGTTGAATCTTTCTCAAAGTGACCAGGCAGCCAGGAACTGAAAACATAGATCAATAAGCCTAAAGAAGTGCCATGTCACATATTCATAGCCTTCCATGGTCAGTTTGCTGTCCCTGCCCCTCCTACCTGCCTTCTGTTTTCCGTGTGCTGGCACTTTCCCTACTTGCATGCCCCCCATGGTCACCTTGCTACCCTGCCCTCCTGGTCCACTTGTTACCCTCTCGACTACAATTTGTGGTCCTTGTGCTACAACACCCCCTTTCCCCACCCTCCCACCTCCCTGTGGCTATCTTGCTACTTGTACCCCTCCAGTCCGCCCTCTGGTGTCCATTAAAGTGACACAATTTTGTGAATTTCCTGGAAACATGAAAATGTCTGCATAAATTATGCAAGTGAAAACGTTGTGTGAAATGGTGAGCCACCTTATATGCCTTAACTGGGAGTGAGTAACTGGCTGTGAAAGCTGATAACCTAAGCAAAATGTTTCCCCTCCTTCCTACTGTCTGCAAATATAGATTACATATTCCCCAAACTCCGCTCCCCATTTTTTTTGTTCAACTGTTGATTTGACCTTTTTGTCATAGCATCTGTGGTCAGTGGTAAAAAAGGATTGAATACTGTTTCTTATGGTCATGACTCTTTGCAGTGACTTGTGCTAATTCTTTTGGCTAACATAACCTTGAGGCTTGGAGGTCTTACTGCCGTACCACGTCTGTTGCTCTACTGTTACCTCATTTATAATTGCATTGCTTGTATGATGTAGAAAGTGTTGTTGTACATCTGCTCTCTCCTTTCCCCCTCATGCCCTCCCATTCAGTTTGTCCTGACATTGAGTACATTTTCAAATATACCTGTGAGTGCTCGGTTGCAGCAGGAAGACCAATGTTGTACATCGCTTTCCCCCGTACTTCACTGTGTATTCCCAGCTCAAATTAAAAGCATCATGTATCATACCATGTTTTTTTTAACCATGTAAATTGTACATTCATCAGTCACCCACTATGAAAAATCCTGGGAGTAACTTGGGTAACTTAAGTTTGGGGACAGATCAAAATTATACATTTATTTATCAAAGCATAAAACAAGCAGCAAATATACATAATTTAAAACCAATAACAGTTAAAATAAATAAGCAACACCCAATAGTTCCAACATTACATGAGTAAAATGTTTTTTTTCTAAAAGACATAGATAAGTGGTCACAGTGCACATAAAAGTTCCAAAGGCGAGCTAACTGATTGTTCCTAATAAGCCAGGCTGCCTGCAGGAATTTAGATACAGCCACCACAATCAGTCGAATAATCTATTTTGAAGATCCTAAGGGCATATATTTGATAAGTTAGGCGCAAAAGCCAACAGAGTGGGCAATCCGACCTCAGCTTTACATCCCACGATCAAGTGTACATAGCAATTTTGTGAGAGTCCCATACCTAAATGGCAAAAATAATGAATGGGCTCGTAACAGGCCTTATGTAATTTAGAAAGCCCTCTGCCCTAGGCACGGATTTGTGCATAAAACATGTCTTGTAAGGCTCCCTGTGTGGCAGGACAATTCATGTTGGGCAGCATTTCACTCCCCATATCTAGATTTAACCACCACACCCACAGCGGCCGGGATAGATGATGGGTCTTCCCAGAAGTTGGATAGGCATAGCCCATACCATGATTTTTCAACATAGGCCAGCCACTTGTTCTTCTTGTAACAATGTAGTTTAACAGTGTCAATAAGATCCTCTCTATAGAGATGTAGGTCTTCAGTGGCTCAAATACATACCCAGTAAATTAGCGGCCTAAGGGCAACCAGCGCAAAGACCGGGTTAGCCCCTTCCATGCTCATGACGGAACGGTTCCGTCATGAGCGTCGGTTGAGCTGTGCTCATGACGGAACCGTTCCGTCATGGTTCCATAAGCTCAATGGAACGTTCAGCACAGCGCGAAAATTCGCGCCGCGCTGAAGCGGTTAAGATCAAGGTCCAGTGTTAAATGTACCATGGGTGTCCCCCCTCACCAGACCAGTAAGAACTCAGATAAAGTTGTTTTGATTACTACTCCGAATTCCCTTATTTATTTATTTATAAAGGATATCGGAGCGCTTTACATTGGCAGTATCTCCATGATTCAGCACCATATAGTGCTGCACTCTTGCTTGGATCATGTAGATCTTCATTACAGGAAAAGTTGGTAACCATGAGGCCATTTTAGCAAACCTGAGCATTCTTCATGCTATATGATTTAACTGATATGAGCGTTTGAGGATCCACAGGGGTCTCAAGAGGCCGAGTGCACCTGACCGATCCCCCCAATAATCAAAGTCCCTGACCCTTTCTAGTACTTCCCTTTCCAGGTTTACAGTGCCCTTCATCCTTTTCTTTCTGGAATAAGTCATCTGCTTTCATTTAGAAACATTATTTTCAAGACCATTCTCAGAACAAAACCGATTAAATTTGTCTACAAGATTCCGGAGATCCAGCTTAGTTTTAGCCTATGAAAGGTTATCATCAACAAAAAAAGAGCCGCAACTTTCTGTGTTGCAAGAGTGGGGGAATCATTAGCACAATTAGTCAAAAACTTGACAAAATTGTTGATATAAAGGAGGAAAAGAATGGGAGCCAAAACACTGTCCTTGCGCACACCCATGTCTACAGAAATTGGCTTGGTTAGTTCTCCTTTCCTACCACATCGGACCCTAGCAAAATTCTCCCAGTGGAGGCACATAATGTTAAGCAAATTACAAGGACACCCCGTCTCAGTTAGGGCTTCAATAATTTCTTCTCAGGTACCAGGTTGAAAGCCGCACAGAGATGAATATGTACTACAAAAAGCCCCCCCCCCCCCCCCCCCCAATCCAAAATCTACCTGTCTTTTACTTAGACAAAAGGAAGCGGAAGACCTGATCAATCGAACTGATCTTAAATCTAAATCCTGCCTGGAGATAGAACCGGATATGGGTTTCCTCGATCCAATCCAAAAGTTTCTCCAGGATTTGTTTGCAGAAAAACTTTCCAAGTTATCCAAAAGGCTAATAGGGTGGTAGTTAGTTAGGGTGCTTGGGTTTCCCTTCTTGAAGACTGGGACAATCTCAGCCCCTTTCCAAGTAGTCTGCATAGCTGCCACTGCTGCAATTGTTTTTGTGACAGTATTAATTCAGGGGACACATGTATTAGGGTCAGATTTGGAAAGGTCTGCTGGGATCTGATCTAGTTCAGGTGCCTTCTCACGCTTTAGCGATGCGACCGCATAAGCAGTTGCTGCTAAGGTAAAACTAAAGGAGTAGAGAGCTCCCTCAGTACTGCGAAGCAAAATTGGGTTCATGTGTACAGGAGTAAAGTTTCTCAAAACGGGCTACCCACTCACAGGACAAAATAGACATCTTAGCTGGCTTCCCTAAATATTCACCACTCAGACTTACTAATTAGCAAAGTTTCTTTGGGTCATTATTAGAGGAGACTCCTGAAAGGTCAGACCATTTATTACACTTGCTTGCTGCTTTGGCTTGCCTTATTTTGACCGGATATTATTCTCGACATAACCATATCTCTTGGTTGGCTCCTTTCTTGATTGCCCAAAGGAAATTTCTCTTAGCTTCTTTACAACGCTTTGTAAACCACTCATTCATGGAACCCTTTACAGGAGCCCTCCTGAACTCATTGAGAAGGGAAATCTTTAGGCCCATCAAATAATTACGAGTGCTCGGCTATAATCATTAAGTTGTTCGCCCAGTTGTCGGACATATACTCCAGGTGCGAAACAACCACTACGTACATATCTGAAAGTACCTCGAGAGAGGAACACACATGCCTCTCACTTCATATTTTTACTATTGTCCGTAACCTCTAATTGTTGATCATGCAGCTTAAAGAAAGAGAGTGAAACGAGGAGACAAACTCCTTCATAGTTAATAATAGGGGATTAAGGTTACTCTTGTCCCTTTCAGACACTATCATATCTTCCATCAGTCTCCATAATTTTAAATCTAAGATGATATAATCAGTAAAGCTTACATATAACCTTCTTCTAAAAGTGGGTACAGGCATAGTATCGGAAGGATGGTGACCGTTGCATGCTCCCAGTCCTTAGAGTAAGGCTTACCAGTTGGAGAGCAGCCCTTGTAATGTTACTGTTCATTAGAAAAGTTAATTGAGGCATTTCCTACACCAAGTCCTCCTTGTGGCACAAGTCCTGAGTTATACCATTGGGTTTATATGTGAAATTAAAGTCACCTGTCACAATGACCTAACAGAATTCTGAGTGACGGACCAAGATCTCATTTAACAGGTGGAGCGAAAGTGATTCTAGCCAACTGCCTAAACTCCAATTATATATGCTGATTAACGAAAGAGACGTGGCCTTAGAGAAGGAAAAAAGTAGCCAGTTTGGAGTTCTACTACAGAACCAGAAAGTGTGGTTTTTACCCAGACAAACAACCCACCCGATGGACATCCTCCTAAGGACCTAACTGCAGGGATACAAAAACTCTTGAAACACCTTCTATGTACTTGTGCTGTCAGCCATGTTTCCTGGAAGAGACAGACCTCATGGTTGTCAATATATGATCCCTTTGCAGTCATCAAGCTTGTGCTTGATCCCAGCAATGTTACAACCAGCAGCTGTGGAATTGGGCACCAGTGTATCAGAGGAGGTTACATTTCCAGGTAATGTCAGTTGCTGCTGGACAGTAATCCTAGGTTGGGTTTTTCCTCAGCAGACGGATGGTGACAACTTCTTGTAGTCGTGCACTGTCCGCTATGGATTCTCGAACATAATCAGGAGGTGCCAATGGTCAAGGTCTGGAAAGATGAATGAGAGGATTAGAAGGAGCTGGCCTTAGAGGTTCCAGTACTAGAATAGAAGCTCCATGAACATAAATGGGCGAGGTACCTATAAAACTATGTTCTACATGCATTCAGTCAATCTCATGAAGGGTCAAAGGCGACAGTTGATGGTTAACTCTATCGTTGCTTGGGATCAGTGATCGATTAATGAGTTTGGGACACAGACCTAGGCCGCAGATGGCGTTAAAGAAATCCAGTGGCAGTAGAGAGATGACAGAACTGGGTTTACTAAGGGAATGGCAATTGCCCAGTAACATCTGCACAATGGCAGGAAACATGAAACTAGCAATTTTACTAGTATGTAAACCACGGAGGACCTAATTTTTGAGCTGGGCAAAAGTGAAGGGTGGCAAGCACTGCACAATTTTTTTTTTTTTTTAAACTCTTTTTTTTTTTTTACTAACCGTGCTCAGTCTGACATATCCATCCATAGGTCACATTGCATCAGTTAAACAGGCAGTGTAAGGCAAACCGAATAATCACAGTTAGCCAGCATCAAGACAATCACAGTGGAACCCATTACCCTAGGCCTCCCCCATTCCCCTGTATCTTCTCCAAGGCCCCCATATCTTCTTCCAATTTTTAGGGAACCCCCTGCTCTTATAAATGGTCTCTTCTGCCCTCTGGCACCAGTCCAGGTCCCGCTCCCACTGGTCACACTGTGTGGGCGCCGACGCCCCCCAAGCCCTGGCGATATTCCTTTTGGCCACGCCAGCCGCCATGGCCAGCCAAAGTTCCCCATACCCGGTCCAGTCAGTGGGTCCCTTTATCATTAAAAGCAGCCATTTGGGTTCCCTCGGGACCGGAAACCCCACCACCTCTGACATTATGTCAGTGACCTTGGTCCAGAAGGTAACCATCTCCGGGCAGTCCCAAAGAATGTCGTAGAAAGACATCCCGAGCACACAGAGAGGACTGGCACCCCCTCCCCCCAGGTATACGACCGAGTGCGGGGGTAGTACACCCAGTGCAGAATTTTAAGTTGCACCAACTGGAACGGGACTCTGATCGCAATTTCCCGCGGGCTTTGTAGGGCGTCCTGCCAATCGTCGTCATCCAGGGGGCCCAGATCCCCCTTCCAGGTTGCCCTTAATTACACCAACGGGTCCAGCATATTGTTGATTAACTTACGGTAGATCGTGGACATTGGCCTGTCCAGAATGGGATCCAATAATAACCGATCCTCCAAGGGGGAGTATTCGGGGACGGACACGTCCCCTCGAATATGGGATCGCAGTGCGTGTACAAGACGCGTGTAGTGGTAGTGATGCGAGTCCCGCAGGTCATATGCTTTCTGCAAGTATGCAAACGAGCGGGGGGCTTCTCCCTTCCACACGTCCCCCAAGTAGTCCATGCCAATAAGTTGCCAGCCTTTGAGGCCCTGCAGCCTGGTCACTTCACGCAGCTGTGCCAGGGATCTATCCGCAGGAACGCGGCCTTATTCACAACTGGCCCCCTCAGGGTGACACCCACCGGCGAGTGGTCGGAGAGACAGCGGGCCATAATTTGGGGGTCTGAAAATTCCCCCAATTGATCAGACCGAGTGAGGAGGTGATCCAGTTTGAGAAGGACCCGTGCCTGGCCGAGTAGAACGTATATTGACGCGCAGAGGTATGATGTGCCGCCATAGATCGTTTAGGCCAAATGACTCCAGAAAGCCCTTTAGACCCAACTCCCCCCGATATCCCCGCCCCCACCCCAATCTGTCAAGATCCACCATGAGGACTGCGTTCATATCTCCACCCACCAGGAGCGTCCCAAGGGGAAGATCAGTCAAGAAGGCCCCCAGTCGGGCATAGGTCGTGGAGTGGAGGCCCGGTGGGACATAGCTTGAGCAGAAAACAATTGTGCGTCCCTCCCAACCACCCGCCACTGCCACCATGCACCCCGCATCATCTGTCCATTTCCCAGAAAGGACTATCGGGAACGTCTTGCGTATGAGGATGCCCACCCCCCTGGAACCAGATGTAAAGCCAGAATGGGCCACCATTCTGTACCCAAAGCGATCCAGGGCCTGGCAGCTGTTACCCCGCACATGCGTCTCCTGCAGGAGAACCACGTCGGGGGGAGTGCCGCTTCAGGTACTGTAGTACAAGCGTACGTTTAATCTTATTACCTAGGCCATTGACGTACTGTCAGATACTCTCACCAACACAGGTCTCCGGCTGGTTCCGCACCGCTCCCTCCTCCCAGGCCGGCCACCTCCACAGTCAGGCACCCACTCCGCTGCTCCGGGCCCCGCTCACCGTCCAAACAGCTCGCCGCAGGATGTAGCGTGATTGCACAGGCCGACTGTTCACACCCCCAGGGTCCGGGTAGCCACGCTGTCCGGCTGTAGTCTTCCAACCTGGGGCCGCCGGGGGACGTCCATGCCCCAAGCAACACTCCCCCCCCCCCCCTTGCCGGCTTCACTCGCAGCCAGGCCCTGGTGTGCCAGGGCCCCACAGCAGTATCTCTCGGGGGAGGGGGGGTGCAGCTCCAGAGCCCACTCTTGCTGCTATTAATCACGCCTCCGGGGAGCCGCCGCTCAATTCCGCCTGGCGATCACCATTGTGGGGGGACGGCCGCCGATACGCCGATGCTTGCAGGCTGCGTCCCGGGGCACTCTGGGACACTGAACGCACCGCCGCCGGCTGCCCAACCGCTCCGACAGCGGGATACCTTCTGCAGCCGCGGCGGTGCACGGATGTTGTCGGATGTCGGGAAGATCACTCAGGGCCTCTGACTACGCCGCCATCTTCTACGGCTGCAAGCCACGCCCCGCAAGCACTGCACATTTGACAGTACAACCACATAGGGACAAACCTCAGGGGGAAGATTGTTTTAGATGGAGATAGATTTGTGGGCAGATGTATGAACTGCTGTCCCTGCTGGTTCTCCTCTCTCTCCTCCTCTGGCCCCACCCAAATGGACCCGTTCACTATCCAAGGGTTCTGTATTAACCATAGCAGATTGTTGCTTTGCCACCCTTTTGAGTAGGCAGTTTTGTATAAAGTTGGAGTTGACTTCTGTGGGGGTGGGGGCTTTCAAAATCGTTTCCACAGGGCCATAAGTAGCAAGTGAGAGCAGATTTGGAGGCTGCCATTTTAAGACCAAGATTAGTTTACATAGTTTTACCTCAGTTGCACTCAGCTGCTCATAGATTGGCTTTAATGTAACTTCGATACTATCAGTGACTTTATCACACAAAGCTCTCATTACATCCGCAAGCCTGTGTTCGTCACAGCCAACGTAATCCCTGCTAGAGCTATTTGTGGTTAAGTGTGAATGCTTGGATTTGGCACACTCTTCAGTCCTCTTTCTTTTCACTGCCTGGCCATTGGTTGTGGAACTTGTCAAATTAAGTTGTGGATCCAAAGGCACTACATGCATTAAAGAAAGAGGATTGGGAAAATAAATGGAGGGGCCTGTTCATAGAGTAATATCCATGGCTGTGCTTTCTGTTTCAGTGTCTGTTAGAATGGCAGAGGCACGGTGCCCAGGAGAGGAAGATGTAGGAGTAGAATTTCACTGTGATGATTCTTGTTCAGCTCTATTGAAAGGGGCTCCTTATTCTCTTTAATGCCATCTTAGGAGGTATGGCGATCCCCTGTTCTTGGCTGGGGGCAGAGATTGTACCCATATACAAGAAGGGTTCTCCTCTGCTCCCAGTCAACTACAGGCCGATCAGCCTTATAGATGTCCCCCAAAAGCTATTTGCGCGCCTTATTCTGAACCACTTGTTAGATTGGGTGGAGGACAATGACATCCTGAGTCCCCCTCCAGGCTGGCTTCAGGAAAAATACGTCCACCATGGATCAGATTTTCCGCCTCGTCCTGCTTTACTGGAAGACGGTAAGGATAGAGGGGGGAAGGCTGTACATGGTGTTCGTGGACTTGAGGTCAGCCTTTGACCTAGTCCCACGTAAGAAACTGTGGGAGGTCTTGAAAAAGCTAGGGGTACCAGCTCAGATACTTAGCATCATAATTGGGTTACATGACAACAACTATGCGCAGGTCAGGAGTGGGAGGGATGGCGTGCTGTCCTCAAGGTTCCCTGTTCGTAGAGGGGTGAGGCAGGGCTGCGTACTGGCACCGACCCTGTTTTGTCTCTTTATTAACAACGTTATATCCCATCTAGAAAACGTTGAGGACAATGATGCCCCACGTTTGGCAGGCAGGCGGGTCCCGGCAATCATGTTTGCCGACGACACCCTCCTGCTTTCCAAATCCCCGATGGGGATCGAGAGGATTCTGGATGGATTTGGTCTTTTCTGTAGACAACATGGCTTAGAGATAAACACAGAGAAGACCAAATTTATGATATTCAATCCACCAAAAAAGCCAGACCTAATCCCACTTTGGGTACTGCCAGTCTTGTGAGGGTAACCACCTTTATGTATCTGGGTGTAACATTGCAGGAAAATCTATCATGGGACCCCCAGATAGTAAGATCTCGGCTCAAATTGTCTCAGCTGTCGGGCGCAATCTTGAAGGTGGCAAATACCTCAACCTATAAGCCCATCAGTCCGGCTCTCGAAATGTACCAATCCCAAGCCAAGGCAGCCGCTACATATGGGAGTGAACTATGGGGGCATAAAGCGGGCCAAGAACTAGCAAGAGTCGAAAACAACTTTCTTAGACGCCTCCTGGCTCTCCCACGAGGTACGCCACTCCTGCCACTGAGATTAGATATGGGCCTCCCCTCCATTGCTGAGGAGTTAGAGTCAAAGCCGGTGAGGTTCTGGCACAGGCTATGGTCTACGAATGAACTGCATTATTATAGGCAGGACCTTATCCATGTCATGAGCCTGAACCAAAGCAATAAAATACCCTGGCTCACTTTCGTTAAAAAAGAACTGTACTCCGTGAACTTATCCGAGCTATGGGAGGATCCCGAACAGGGCTGCCGAAGGGTTCCACGTAAAAGCCTGGTCCGAATGTACAAAGACCATAGATTATTACTATGGCTGAACGCACAAAACAGCGGCACTCTTACAGACCGGTTCCTGCAATCCAAAAATTCTTATGTATTTGAAAGTTTATGGATTTTATTTTCCCCATCCTCGCGAGGAAACTGTTTGTACAATGGAGGTTAGGTACATTGCCCGTTAGAACATTCACTCATAAATGGATCAAGGATGGTGACAAGATGTGCCCATGCTGTAACACTCATGAGGAAGACGAACTCCATATTATGTTTGTCTGCCCGGCCTATCATAGATCTAGAAAATATTGGATAGCGCCTCTCTGCAGAAACTTGGGGTTTTGTAACTACTCACAGGCATATAGAGTAATGAAAACTAGCACTCTTGGCCATATTGTGTATGCAATAGCCAAATTTCTAATGGCAGTTTGGCTGATTAGGAAGAAAAAAAACCTCTAACGCATGGACACTTATGATCTGTTTTTAACCTCCTTCGCTGTTTAGGTGGGGAATTATTTTAAGAACTGTATGAATTATGTTTTTAAAATGTATGTTACTGTGTTTTGTATTGTATCTTTTATGGTCTATACGACCGAAATAAAGAATTTTTGGATTGGATTGGATTGGATTGGCTATCTATTATTATGCCAACTGTAAATGTGTATTTATTTGTAATTCTATAAATGTATTGCTGGTGATTGCTAGCTTCTGTAAGCCTACGAGGTATATAGTGTCAAGCTACTGGCAAAGGGCAGCCCTTATCAGCTAAGAGGGAAAATTATGACATATTCCTTGGGTTTAGATTGTTTATAATGAAAAGTAATAACAAAGCAAGTAGGCCTTGCTCATTGTTAAAGTAAGTGCTGAAGGCAAACCGCTTCTAAGGGTGGATTGTTATTAAACTGTGCTAAATCCTGTAGGCAGTCATGTTTTTTACATTGAATCATGCAGATATCTGTAGTAGGCTATTGATTTGGTGCTCGTGACCCAACCAAACAAACTCGTGGGGTACAAGATTTGCACTATGGCAATACTTATTAGGCTCTATTGTTGGGGATTTTGTATTGTTTTGGCAACTGTATTTTGTGCATATTTGTAATTTTATTTCAGCATACCGGAGGGCTGCCTTGTGGGAAGGCTTATGAAGCAACACAGTGGTCTGAGTTGCTTATGCTGACAAGCTGGTGATAACTTTTATAGGCTTGATTGTTTACAAGGAAAGGTTATTTTAAAGTCAGTAGGCCAGACATATGGGTTGTGAAAAGTATATGTTAAAGTCAGGCATTTAATGGTAGATTGTTATTACTCTGCTTTAAAATCTGCAAAAAAAGTATTTTGTTTCATGCAATGTCACAGATTACCACAGTAAACAAGTATTGTGGTGCGAAGTACCCCTGTGACAAACCATGGGAATAGAAGATTTGTACTGTCAGAATCCTTGTTAGGTCCTCTTAGGTGAGAGAGAAAGAGAGTATGTTGCTTTGCTAACTATACTTTTGCACAGTATGCAATTCTATGACTGCATGCCTCATAGTTGCATTGTGGAAATACTTATGTTCAGTACAGGAGGCCCCGGCAGGTTATGGCGGTAAGCCATAGATAACAGCAACATGCCTGATAGGGTTGCTATGAAAAGGTAGGTTAAAAACATTGGTGGAATTGGTATATTGATTGTTAGAAGCGTATGTTAAAATCAACAGGCATTTAATGGTGTATTGCTATTGCTCTGTATTAAAAACCTAAAGATAGAAATTTAGTTACATGAAATGTCAAATTACCTTTGGAGGGAATGATTTTGGTTTGGTCACTGTCTGAGACAAACCTTATCGGGAGAAGATTTGCACTGTAATATTTATTGCTAGAATCTTTTCTTGGCTGTTTGTCAGGATCTTGTAATACATTTGTGTATTACATAATGAATAAAACCATACATATATAAATCCATACACTCTGCTTCTCTTCATGATTCCGAACTGCATGGGCTAATAATTCTGCCTCCTTCTGTCATTGGCTCTTTTGCTTTATGAATGATGGCATTTTCTTATCACATGTTTACGTCCACCTGAAAAAGAGTGCACTGCAGTGTCAGGGCTGGTTAGCCAGTCCTTTAGTTTTTATTTTTCCTTTTTATAGTTCCTCTTTCATTTCTTTTAATTGCCTTTTTTTATTTGAATGTTTCTTAAGAGGATACTACAGCTAATCGGGCAGTGCTAACAGGTTAATTGCCACTCATTTCCTCTGCAGGTTTCTGAGCTCTAAGTGGCCACTTCCTCGAAACCAGGAGATTATTATGGAATGCTGTTGTGCATAATAACATTATTTTATGATTCCAAGATGGCCAACATATTGGTTCCAAGTATGGTAGTCATACTTAAACTTTAAAACAATGATAGACTATTTACCATACCGTTCCAAGACAAACACCCACTGCTATATTAGATTTTGTTATTGCAAGGATATGCCCACTTTGTTTAAAAGGAAGTATGTTTTCCTTTTTAGGTCTCACCTGTCGATGCGCATGCGCATCGAGCTTGCGAGCCTATTGCGGCTTAAACAACGTTTAACTAAGAAGCAAGGAATCGTGGCGATTCCTTGCAGTGCCCGTGACTTTTAAGCTCAATGCGCATGTGCATTGAGCTTAAAAGCGCGTGCACAGCCGCAATCGCCGTCTGTTCCCTCTGCCGCATTCCTCCGACACCTTTTGAAGTGAAGCTTAGCTTCACTTCAAAGGCCCGGCTTCTTAACACCCACATGCCGCTCTCCCCGCTCGCCGCATTCCTCCGACACCTTTTGAAGTGAAGCTTAGCTTCACTTCAAAGGCCCGGCTTCTTAACACCCACATGCCGCTCTCCCCGCTCCGCCCCCTCCCCTGCCCGCCGTGTGCATTTCTCCTCCACCCCCTCCCCACAGCAATGCCCTCCGTCTTGTTTCCCATTTAAAGCACTGCCTTCAATACAATGGCGTAATTGCTTGTTGGTATTTTCTGTAAGTCACGTTCTAGCCCGCAATGCATACCTCCTAAAACCCAATTTACAGAAAATTACAAGCAATTCCGTCGTAGTAATAATTCAAAATGGGTGTTACTTCGCCTCCCCCACCCGATTTGTTTTGTCTTTCCCCCGTCTTGCTTCACCTAATCCTGCTTGTTGTGCTTTGCGACCTTTTCCGTTTGTCCTTAAATCGCAAATACGGGTTGGTCAAAGATTGTTTACACCATAGGGCCTTTCAACTTATAGATGGCTAGGTCAACTTGGTTAAACATAGTGTACAACACAAAGCCTTTCAACTCGATGCCACGCCGCACCTCTGACTGACTATGCCCCAGCCCCTCCTTACAATGCAAGTGGCATCCACAGTGGCTCATCACCTACAAAACTCCTCGGGTACCCTCCCAGTGGACACGCATTGAAGCCAGTACCGCAGGATCCTGCCAGAGAACCCATCCACTCCTTCCTCTGGCCGGATCTAAGATTTCTAAGATTGAAAAAGGTAAGTATAGAAAAGAAGCTGCCCACGTCATACCCGCATCACCCGCCCCCACTCCTCTCTCGCGCAATCCTTCTTAACCAACCCTCCCTTCACATGCTTGCCTATCCGTCCCCATAACCCCGACCTAATGTCAATTTTACCGTCCATATTCACCTTCACTTTACCACTATGGCTCTCTTCTCTCTACCCCTCACCCAGCCCATCTCACTGTGTTCACTATGTCTTTCCCCCTCCCCAACCCCCCACACACACACCCCTCCTGCACACATTTAAATCTCCCATCACCCTTGGGAGAAGCCCGCATCCTGCTCAGCTCCGAGCTAGCAGCTAGCAATATGAGACATGTACTAAAAGTGAAATTTTAATCTTAAATTCAAGTAAACAAAAAGAACTTTCCTGGAATGTGCTGTGTTTTGAAACGTCTTGCCCCTTACACCTGGCATGCACACATAACTGTGCCCCGCAGACAGTACGCTGAAGGCACTATTTGTTTAATCCTTTCTAACTAACCCCCTTGCCACGCCGCACCTCTGACTGACTCTGCCCCAGCCCCTCCTTACAATGCAAGTGGCATCCACAGTGGCTCATCGCCTACAAAACTCCTCGGGTACCCTCCCAGTGGACACGCATTGAAGCCAGTACCGCAGGATCCTGCCAGAGAACCCATCCACTCCTTCCTCTGGCCGGATCTAAGATTTCTAAGATTGAAAAAGGTAAGTATAGAAAAGAAGCTGCCCACGTCATACCCGCATCACCCGCCCCCACTCCTCTCTCGCGCAATCCTTCTTAACCAACCCTCCCTTCACATGCTTGCCTATCCGTCCCCATAACCCCGACCTAATGTCAATTTTACCGTCCATATTCACCTTCACTTTACCACTATGGCTCTCTTCTCTCTACCCCTCACCCAGCCCATCTCACTGTGTTCACTATGTCTTTCCCCCTCCCCAACCCCCCACACACACACCCCTCCTGCACACATTTAAATCTCCCATCACCCTTGGGAGAAGCCCGCATCCTGCTCAGCTCCGAGCTAGCAGCTAGCAATATGAGACATGTACTAAAAATGAAATTTTAATCTTAAATTCAAGTAAACAAAAAGAACTTTCCTGGAATGTGCTGTGTTTTGAAACGTCTTGCCCCTTACACCTGGCATGCACACATAACTGTGCCCCGCAGACAGTACGCTGAAGGCACTATTTGTTTAATCCTTTCTAACTAACCCCCTTCCCCCTCCCCACCCCGGGAGAAGGGAACTACAAATATTCTAACTTCTCAACAGCCCTGCCCCCACCCCACCTCAGTGTCTGCCTGCCTTGCCATTCTACGAGAAATCTCACCAGCCCCGATGAAAGTCCATCCTAGCCCGACCAATCACCTCAGTTCTGATCGGTAGCATGCAGCACTGCCATCACAGGGAACCACAGGCCGCCGCCAAGGCCCCACAGCCTTAGACTGCAGTGTTGGCAGACGGATACAACTGAGACCTCACACAGCTCCGTTAATGTATATTTCATAGCGGAAAACAGCAAAACAACAGAAATTATACACAGGCTGCACGTATGTTCTCAACCTTCAATTGCTGCATGGATGGGTAATGGATGTGTAGGTGGATAATGCAGGTTCAGGGGTGGTTAAATGAATGCACAAATGATTAAATCAGTGATTAACAGGATCGTTTAATGAATACATGGTTGTTGGTGCACGGACGGATACCTGGATTGTTCAAAGGATGTACATGCATCTACCCAAGTGTCTCAATGCTCAGCCGCAACCCTCCCCAAGCCCAGATATCTGACTAGACACCGATTCCAAAGCAGCAGTGTAGACAGGTAAGCCTGTAGACAGTGTTGTCTGGAGGGCTGGGCGAGGGGTGGTCCTATGTCGGCCTGCCTTACAGAGGCACCAGCCACTCACCTCTTCAGCTCCTGCCAAACACTTATGCCCTCACTCTACCGCCCTCACTCTACCACTCTACTGCCCTCACTCTACCGTCCTCACTCTACCACTCAACCCCCCTCACTCTACCGCCCTCACTCTACCACCCTCACTCTACCACTTTACCACCCTCACTCTACTGCACTCACTCTACCACTCTACCGCCCTCACGCCCTCACTCTACCACTCTACAGCCCTCACTCCACCGCCCTCACTCTACCACTCTACCGCCCTCACTCTACCACTCTATGGCCCTCACTCTAACACTCTACTGCCCTCACTTTACCGCCCTCATGCCCTCACTCTACCACTCTACCGCCCTCACGTTCTCACTCTAACGCCCTCACCCTACCACTCTACTGCCCTCACGCCCTCATCTACTGCCCTCACTCTACCACTCTACTGCCCTCACGCCCTCACTCTACCACTCTACCGCCCTCATGCCCTCACTCTACTGCCCTCACTCTACCACTCTACCGCCCTCACTCTACAGCCTCACTTACCCTCAACCCCTCAGCCTCACCCTCACTCACCCTCACCCTCACCCTCACTCACCCTCAACCCCTCACCCTCACTCATCCTCACCCTCACTCACCCTCAACCCCTCACACTCACTCACCCTCACCCTCACTCACCCTCAACTCCTCACCCTCACTCACCCTCAACTCCTCACCCTCACTCACCCTCAACACCTCAGCCTCACCCTCACTCACACTCAACGCCTCACCGTCAACACCTCACCCTCACTCACCCTCACCCTCACTCACCCTCAACCCCTCACCCTCAACACCTCACCCTCAACCCCTCACCCTCACTCACCCTCACAACACATATTGTGTTACAATAGGTGTCACATTTGCGGAAGATAAAACTATCTAGAGATGTAGCATAACGACCAGAGCTGCCATATAAGTCACGTAAATACTAAACATGTTGCATTCCAAATGCTATAGGTGTCACATTTGCAAACGTTATAACTATTGGCATTGTAAATGACAAAGCTATCAATATAGCAATTTTAACATCGCAAAAATAAACAAATTATGTCATTTACAAGACCAATAAATACAACTTTTCTAATGCGATACTTATTGCATTCCGACCCCACTCATCCACGCAACGCCACTCACACACGCAACGCCACTCACACACGCAACGCCACTCACACACGCAACGCCACTCACACACGCAACGCCACTCACACACGCAACGCCACTCACACACGCAACGCCACTCACACACGCAACGCCACTCACACACGCAACGCCACTCATCCACGCAACGCCACTCATCCACGCAACGCCACTCATCCACGCAACGCCACTCATCCACGCAACGCCACTCTTCCATTTGCAAAAAGAAAAATGTCTAACTATTCTATTGCGAGACCTATTGCATTTCCAATGCTTGTTCTACTTCTATTCTTTTTATTTGTCTTAGACATTTTGTTTACTTTAAGAGTGTAGGTTTGCGGTTGTGTCAGAGAGTGAATGGTAATATCAGTCTATGGATTGATGAATGGATGCATTTATTTATTTATTTGTTTTATTTATTCAAAGTTTTATATAGCGCGAACAAGATCCTTACAGATATCAGAGCGCTTCACAGAGACAGAGTAGGGGCAGTAGGAAAGAACAGAGAAAATGGGAACAGTATAATAGTCCCTAACATGGTAAGATAATAATAATAACATACATAGAACATATCAATATACAATCAGGTAACCAAGTAATATAAGAAGGCACAAGTCATTGATCCCACTACAGAGGTGTTCAGGTACACCCTGGGTGTGTGGATGGTTAACACCAATGTCGTAGTATAGAGAGAACACTGAGTGTGGGCATCGGGAGAGCGAGTCAGTAAACCACAGTGAATCATATATTGGTCTGTAGTAAGAGAGTAGCGTAGGAGTGTCCCCTTCAAGTAGAAGTATAGTGCCAAAGGACAAGTGAACAGTGATACAAAGCAATGCAGAGTCTCTGATCCAGTACCTATAGTGTTAAGGAGATCTTGGCCAGAAGGAAGGTTTTCACCTCTTTTTTGAAGAGTGCAGTGGAGGAGATAAGCCTAGTTTCAGGAGGGAGCGCATTCCAGATCCTGGGTGCCATTCCTGAGAAGGAGCGCTTGTATGTTTTCTCTTTCCGAAATCTACAAGGTTTCAGGAGTAGATTTTTTTTTACTTCTATTGGATCTAGAACCTCCTGATATAGACAACTTTTGCGCGAGGTAGTTGGGTGCATTGTGGTGCACGGCCGCGTGTGTCATAACTGCAATTTTTAGTTGTATTCTGGCTTCAAATGGCAGCCATTTTAGAGACTTTAGGCCTGCACGCCAGCACGCCAGCACTCTGCCATAGTCCCTGGGTTGCCTACGCTGTGAGTCTCGCCGCCATCAACATCCAGGAGCGGCTAGAGACTACAGCTCCCAGTGGGCTTAGCGCGGACTTCCTGCCACCGCTGTTCTCGCGCCCGGAGGCGCTACAAAGCGGAGCCTCGACCTCGGTGGAGCGGGGGTCACGAGCAGCGCACACAGCGCTCTTTGCCTACCTGGAACACGCCTGCACGCCAGCACGCCAGCACTCTGCCATAGTCCCTGGGTTGCCTACGCTGTGAGTCTCGCCGCCATCAACATCCAGGAGCGGCTAGAGACTACAGCTCCCAGTGGGCTTAGCGCGGACTTCCTGCCACCGCTGTTCTCGCGCCCGGAGGCGCTACAAAGCGGAGCCTCGACCTCGGTGGAGCGGGGGTCACGAGCAGCGCACACAGCGCTCTTTGCCTACCTGGAACACGCCTGCACGCCAGCACGCCAGCACTCTGCCATAGTCCCTGGGTTGCCTACGCTGTGAGTCTCGCCGCCATCAACATCCAGGAGCGGCTAGAGACTACAGCTCCCAGTGGGCTTAGCGCGGACTTCCTGCCACCGCTGTTCTCGCGCCCGGAGGCGCTACAAAGCGGAGCCTCGACCTCGGTGGAGCGGGGGTCACGAGCAGCGCACACAGCGCTCTTTGCCTACCTGGAACACGCCTGCACGCCAGCACGCCAGCACTCTGCCATAGTCCCTGGGTTGCCTACGCTGTGAGTCTCGCCGCCATCAACATCCAGGAGCGGCTAGAGACTACAGCTCCCAGTGGGCTTAGCGCGGACTTCCTGCCACCGCTGTTCTCGCGCCCGGAGGCGCTACAAAGCGGAGCCTCGACCTCCGCGTCGCGGACGCGCGCGGGCGACGCCGGGCGGAGCCCGGGCAGAGGGCGGGCCGTCTAAGGCCGTCCAAGGACGACCAGGGACGGGACGGGCCACGTCCTTAACATCTTCTACAATGGGTAAGCGTAAATTGCCAACATCATCGGCGGATGAAGCTAAGGCGAAGGTGCCTAAGTATACTACAAGTATACTTACATATTTAACTACCAAGGTGGGGGAACTATCATCTAAGATTGCTGAGTCCGAGCGTGAACTGGGCCTTGCTTCTAGTCCCGGGACTGCTGATACTTCATATGCCTCATCCTTAAATTGTATACCTTTGGAGCCTCGGGTTATAATTGAGGCTTGTAGACCCACCTTGTCACTTCCTGCTACAGTTCTTCCATGCCCGGCCATACCTGAAATTGTGATACCTAACCCCCCTTTGAGTCCCGGGGTTGCTGGAAGGTCGGTGTCAACTATGGCTGGCTCTACCCAGCCAGCCCTTCTGACGGAGGAAGTCATTATGGCCTTATTGGAAAAACTGTTTACAGATAGACTTGAGACTGCTTTAATCCAGATTGCTTCGGATATTAATGAAACTCTGAAGGACTGTGTTAAGAACCTTATATCAAAATGTGATCGTATAAATGATGTTCTTAATGCTCGGGCCCCTGCATTTTCTATGCCTTTGGCGCCATGTCCTTCAGTTGTAAAGGTCACTATCCCTAAAGTTGGTGACCCACCTGTAAATAGACCAGTTAATATCCCTCTTTTACCTGTGCCACCAAAAGGGAAAGTAGACAATGGAATATACATCCCCACGACAGAGGTTGCCCTTGGTTCAAATTGTTCCACAAGGCCTAGAGGCCAGTGGGGGGCCCCGGAAAAAAGGGTACCACCAATAAATTTACCACCGGATTCAACACCCTTTGTCGCAATTCTGGTTAACGTGCCTAAACTCGAAGACGGAGCGATAGAACAACATGAGTCTCTGCTCAGGCACGTTAAAAAATGGTGTAATGCCAACTGCACGGGAGAAAGTAACATCGCGGATAATATTGTAACAAGTAGACGGGTAAACTGGGTGGGTAAAAGCAAGAAAGAGGTTGCAGGAGACTGCGTCATTGTAAATTTTAAATCTAAGAATGTCGCGAGTCGACTTTTCTGGGATGACTCCCCTTTGGATCCCGTAAGTAAAGGGGTGCGGGCGATGCCTCTGGGTTTCTTTTATCCCCGTCCACATAGGTTAGTTGTAAATGAGAATATTAAGTTACAGTCTATTGATAACACTTGGGCAGAGGACAACCTTATCTCACCTATGCCTTTTAATGTCTGGATGACTAAGCCAACTAAAGTTAATGGTGCAGTAAATGTTACAAGGAATACACTCTCTAATAATCTACCATTGTCAAATATGTTTTCAGCATTAGCTGATAGAGTAGACATTGAATGACTAGCACCTGTACCCGACCAGGATAACTTGATTTGCCCAGTCAATACTGATGTGGCCCTACCTGTTGTTAGAGTCGAATCTGTTATTAATGACCCATTACAGTTAGGGGGAGTGCACATACGGTTATTATCATGGAACATCGCAGGCCTACGGGCAAAACAAGATGACTTTATTTGGTTACAATTAGTGAAGAACCATGATATTGTCGCATTACAAGAAACTTGGTCGAAAGATAAAGGTTTCTGGGTAGAAGGATATATTTCTTTCTTTGTTGATGCTCTGAGTTCCACATCGGGTAGGGACAGAGGGGGTTTGTTATTCCTTGTTTCAGTTAAAATTGCTGGTAATGTTAGAGAAATCCCTAGTTTTTCTCACTATTTCCAAATGGTGGAAATTAGTTTGGCTGATAAGAATAAGATTGTATTAATAAACTGTTATAACTCCATGCAGGGGGGACCCCCAAATTTTGTTTTAGATGGTCTATCAGACTTTTTAACCAAATATATGTCAAAACAAACCACTTTTGTCCAGTGTATAATGATGGGCGATTTTAATGTTCATTTGTGTGAGTCCCATTGCCAGATTATTGATGAAAATGGTCCTGATCATACTTTATCGCCACACTTTGAACATAGTCCAAAGGGTGTGGCAATGGAAAACATGCTCTCATCAAATGATCTATATGAACCAGGGATCGCAGATACATCAAACCGTGTGGTCACATATAACGCTAGGGGCAGTGAATCAATTATAGACTATTTTTTTATGTCTTCAGGGCTCCTTCGTTATGTATTATTTTATAATGCAATTGTTAGTGGATTTAGTGACCACAACCCTGTGTTATTGGTTTTAGATACTCTCTCTGGTTTGCATAAAGGAGTAGCTAGGACTACCTCTATAAGGGACGTGAGGAGCAAAGACCAAGGCAGACGCCTCAAATGGTGCAAAGTCTGCCCAGAGGATTTTCATGGTCGTATTGTGCAGGATATGGGAGCTGAATTTGGGATATGTTTGAATAGAGAGATGAGGGGAGGGGAAGTTGTGAGTGCCTTTGAAGCTATTTGTGCTAGAGTGGATAAAGATCTCAGAGTCAAACCAGGGAAAGGTTCGGTCCCAGTGTGTAGATGGTTTGACCATTCCTGCTCACAGGCACACGCAGCTCTGCGGAAAGGTCTTAAACAATCGCCTAGAGATAGAACTTTGGTGGCAGATCTAAGAAGACAATACGCTTTGGCAGTCAAACTTCGAAAAAAAGCCATCAAAGATGAAGCCTGGGACTCTTTGATGGACCCCATTACCCTTAAACATAGTTCCAAATTTTGGGCTATAATTAATAATCCCTTGTTTTCTCACACATCTAATCAGGACCTTGAAATTAATATATCTGAAGCCGATTGGATTAATCATTTTTCCAACATATATGGTTCAAACGAAATTGCTGAGGTGTTTAAAATACCTTACTCCTCGGCTTCTCATATTAAGTTAGATTTCACCAAATCAGAAGTAGAGTTGGCAATTTTAGGCTCAGCTGCAAATAAAGCCCCGGGCCCGGATGGGGTTCCCCCGGACTTATACAAACTTAATTCAGAGTTGTGGGCTGAGATTTTAGCTAATGTTTTTAATTGTGTGTATGAGGGGGGGTTGCCAAAATCATGGTCATGTGCCATTATAGTTCCTATTTTTAAAAAGGGCCTAAGAAGCGACCCAAAGTGTTTTCGGCCAATTTCGCTATTGGATTCCTCAATGAAGATTTTGGGCAAAGTCCTGCTTGCTAGAATTAACACCTGGTCCACAGTTAACAATATTCTAGTTGATGCCCAATACGGGTTTCGTGCTGGGAGGGGGACTGAGGACCAATGCCTAAATCTTCATTTGTTAATCTCGAAATACACAACTGTCAAAAAAGGGTCAATTTATGTTGCATTCATGGACCTATCCACAGCTTTCGATTTGGTGAATAGAGCTCGATTATGGACTATGTTGCTAAAGCTGGGTTTGGACCCCCCCCTTGTACATTTTCTGGCAGAATTACATAAAGATCTGAAAGCCTCAATCAGAATGGACCAGGAAGGTAATCGTACCGCTTGGTTCAAATCAAGCAGGGGAGTGCGGCAGGGCTGCATTCTTGCGCCCATGCTATTCACCTTGTATATAAATTCACTTGAGGAAACTCTTTTATCGGCGACCTTGGATACTCCGCGTGCAGGGGAAACTCGTATTCCGGTTCTCCTGTACGCGGATGATGCCGCTTTAATAGCTCGGACTCCTATAGGTCTACAAAAACTTTTAAATGCTTTTAATGATTTTATGCTATCATTAGACTTAGTGATAAACAACTCCAAATCACACGTCATGGCTTTTGGGGCTGGTAAAAACAACTCCAGACAGTTTTATTGTAATGGCGACGTGATCACCAATGTTAAAGTTTTTACATACCTGGGTGTAATTTTTGATAATAAGGGGAGTTGGGCTCCGCAAATTGTAGCTAAAACTAAGGCGGTTAGAAGCTCAGCCACTGCTATTTTAAGTTTTGCTAGGAGACTGGGCGGGAAGCCAACAGGTGCCTTACTTAACTTGTACAGGGCAAAATCAGTGGCAATAGCCAGGTATGGCTCTGGTCTGTGGGGCTATGTAAATAGTGAATCAATTCAAAGGGAAGAAAATAAATTCTTGCGTTCTACCTTAGGGCTCCCCCAATCTACAGCCACGTTTTCAGTCCACCAGGAAGTTGGGTTTGGTTATATATCGGACACCCTTCTTATGGCCCCTATCCTGTTATGGATAAGGCTTTGGACAAATAAAAACTTGGGCCTAAATCATAAAATACTGGCGGACTGTTTAAAACTGGATAATTACAAAAGTATAGATTGGCTTTCACATATAAAGAAGTGCTCCTTGGATCTGGGCCGCCCTGATATTTTTCTTATTCCTCAGGGTCTTAAGAAATCAGATTTAGCCTGGGTGAAGGCCAACTTTATAACTAGGAAAAACGTGGAGAGGGAAGAATGCCAACTACTCAAGCCCACGGTCAGAGCCCACTATCTGACTATTACGCGTCTTACCATCCAACCGTACCTTACTATTGTCACTATCCCCTTTCATAGGTGGCTTCTGGTTAAACTTCGGTTTAACCAGATTTATACGGTTTTGTGTGACAGTCACGGTTGGTTTAAGGAGGAAGATGCCCCTGTCTGTAAGTGTGATAGTTTTTCTGCTCAAAATAATATGCACTTTATGCTATTTTGTAATTTTTTCATTGAGCCCAGACAGAAATACCTTGTACCATTATTGAAGGAAAAAGCTTTTCTTCAGGCAAAACCTGCTCTCCTGTACCTCCAATTAATGGATTCTACGTTGGCCATGTTTAGCGTGGCCAACTATCTTGTTGCTGCGGTTAGGAGCAGGAGGAAAAGACTTAAAGATGTAAATATTGGTGCCTTGTGAAGATAAATGAAATGGATGTTGTTTTCATTTTAAAATGTCTATTTTATTGAGTATTCTCTCTTTTATGATGTATTTTTATAATGTATATTAATTAATTATTATTGTTGTTTCCTCATACCATGTATTTTTTATGAAATTATCACTGACTGATGCTTTTGTATATGTTTATGAATTTGTTCTGCCTTTTTGTGATGTGATTGTAGAATGCTTTTATGATTTTTAAACTAAATCGAATAAAGTGGTTTTGACTTGACTTGACTTGACTAGAGACTTTAGGTCTGGGGAAATATGCGAATGTTTTCTTGAGCCAGTAATGAGTCTCGCGGCAGCGTTCAGGGAGGCTCTTAAGGGTGCTGTTGTGGATAGCGGGAGTCCGCTGAGGGCCACAATTCCGTAGTCGATTCTAGGGATGACTAAGGCTTGTACGGCAGTTCGGAAGTCTTCGGCAGGGAGGAAGGGTTTAATTTTCCTCAGTGTGTTGATTTGGAAATTAGCTCCTTTTGTGGCTTTGCTAACGTGCTGCTGCATGTTGAGCTTGGCGTCGAGTGTGATGCCTAGGGATTTCGCCGAATCCACGATGGTAGGTTGGACATTGAATGCTGTTAGGTTATTGAGCCAGGTTTGGGTGGCGAAAATTTTCGCCAGGGGTGAGATGAGTAGGAACTCAGTTTTCAGAGCATTTAGTTTGAGGTGATTATCGGCCAACCAAGATTGAGTGTTAATAAGCGTGGAATTCAGGTGTTTGATATCTTCCGGGGATTGTAGTTTTAGGTAAAGTTGTGTGTCGTCAGCGTACATATGGAATTGGACATTGGAAGCTTGGAGCAAGGTGGCGAGCGGTTCCATGACGAGGTTGAACAGTGTGGGGGAGAGGGAGGATCCTTGTGGAACACCTAGATCTGCAGGCACAGGTGTAGATAGCACATTGTCGATCTTGAACTTCTGAGACCGGTTGTGAAGGAAGGACGAGAACCATTTGAGAACAGTTCCCGATAGACCCATTCTAGTGCTTAGCAGCTCCAGCAAGTTCTCATGTTTGACCGTGTCAAATGCTGATGAGAGGTCAAGAAGGATGAGGAGGCAGGACTCATTGCGATCGAGAATTTGGAGGGCGTCATCAATTATGTGTGTCATAGCTGTTTCCGTGCTATGTTTCGCTCGGAAGCCTGATTGATGAGGATTGAGGAGGTCAAATTGGTCAATGTGTTTTGTTAGCTGGAGTTGGACACATTTCTCCAGCAGTTTGGCCAGGGTGGGGATATTGGTGACGGGCCGGTAATTGTTGAGGTCAGATGGATCTGCTGTAGGTTTCTTGAGTATAGGTGTGACTTGCCCCACCTTGAGGGAGTCTGGAATGAGGCCTTGTTGTAGGGAACTGTTGATGATTTTGGTCCAGAGAGGGAGGAGCAAGGGGATGAAGTCTTTTACAGCATTAGCAGGTAGAGGGTCTGTGAGGTGATTAGAGGGCTTCAAGGTGCAGAGTAGTTTGTGTATTGCTTCTTCCGAGTAGGTATCGAAGTACAGCCAGGATGCCTTGTTTTTAGGTTGAGTGTTTGACATTCTGGTGTGGTTGGGGAGTCGGCTCACATCCATGATGAGGTCATTTCTTATATTGTCAGTCTTTTGCTTAAAGAAAGCAGAGAAGGCTTCACAGTGTGGGGTGTCGCTTGTTGTGCTGTTTGATTGTGAGGGTTGTGTCTTTGTTTGGGTCTTGATTAGTTCGAACAGCTTTCTTGGCCTGTTTTTTGCTTGGTCCAACTGACGGCTAAAGAAGTCCGACTTTGTGCGCTTTATTTTCCTGAAGTAGGCATTTCTCTTGTTCTTAAGCCTTTTGAGGTGCAGTGTTGAAGGGTCCGATCTCCAGGTGTGCTCTGCCATTCGCATAGTACGCCTGTCGTCATTGAGTCTATCGTCATACCAAGGGTTAGAAATTTTGGTGGAGACTCTCTTCAGTTGCAGTGGGGCGACTTCATTGACTATTGTATTCATAGAGTCAAGGTAGTGATTGGTCAGTGATTGGACATCTGAGGCACCTGAGGGGGGAACGAGGAGATTGCCGATGTGGGGGGGTAGGGTTGAGGGGTTAAGATTCTTCATGTCCCTTTTCCATGTTTTGCATTTGATTGGTTGACCCGGGTTAAGTTTAACTTTTTCATTGATAAAGAAGGTGATAATGTGGTGATCTGACCAGTCGCAGGGTTGGATCGCCTCCAGTTGTGTCGTGTTCTCTTTGGCAATGATGAGATCGAGTATCGAGCCTTTGTCGTGTGTTGGTCTATCGCATATTTGGGTGAGGTCAAGCGCATTGAGGAAGTTTTTGAGACTATTCACTACTGTGTCTTTCTTATCGTTCCAGTGGAGGTTGAAGTCACCTAGGTAGACTTGGGTGGTCTGCCGACCGGCATTGGAAGAGATCATGTCCATGAGTTGTTGGGTGAATAAGAGATTGTCACCAGGCGGGTGATAGATGAGATGTAGAGCACAAACTTGTTTGACCTCGCTGGTGATGTCGAGGCAGAGGAGTTCACAGGAGGAAAGGGAGGGGGAGGTGACTTGTGTAACGGAGAGGTTGCTCCTAAAAATGCATGCAATTCCCCTGCCCGTCTTGTCTGGCGATCTGTCCAACCTAATGATGTGATAGTTGGGGGGGAGTAGTATGTCCATAATCGGGGTAGAGGCTTCAGAAAGCCACGTTTCCGTTAGAATGGCTAGGTCCAGATCCATAGCTGAGACGAGATCAGCGATGTCGGAGGAGAGTCTCTGGCCCGATCTGCAATTGAGTAGGATGCATTTGAGTTTGGGAGAGAGAAGGGTGGTCGAGCTTTCTAGTGTGAGGGGAACTTTTCTGAGGTTGTTAGGGACGGAGCCTCTGTTGTTGAGTGTTGGGAGCCTCACAGGGTTTGTGAGAATTGTGGGTATGGGGATGTGTGTGTTGGATATGTGTTTTTCCGGACCTGGGCCATAAGAGCGTAGGAGAGAGCATAAGTCGCGGTCCGATAGTGGGTTGAGGACACGACGTGGGCGGTGGTAGTTATTACGAACGGGGATAGTCGGCCAGCGCGGATGTCGTTGGAGGCGAGGGTATGTAGGGAGGGTGCGTCGTTTGTGGGGTGGAGGGACGGTGGAAGATATAATGGGCTGTGAGGAGAGAAGGTCTTTGATTGCGTGGACATCCTTTTTGATTTGTAGAATATCCTCTTTGACTTGTTGGAGGGTGGATAAGGTCAGGTCAGGAGGTGCATTGGGGATGGGGTTGGTGGTGAGAGCCATTGGTGAATGGTTGGGTAGTGAGCTGGAAAGCGGGCAGGGTATCGAGGGGGGGGATATACTAGTGTTGTTGGAAGGTTCTGCGGCGCTAATGGGTGGGATGGCATTGAAAGTGTGGGCGTGTTTATGGGCGAGGGGTGGGGGTGAGGTAGGTGAAGTAGACAGTGGGTGGGAGGCGAAGGTAGTGAGGTCAGTGGGAGACGGTGCCGGTGAATCGAAGAGTGAGTGAAGGCTGAAGACAGTGGGGGAGACAGGAGGGTAGTGAGGGCTGAGAATAGGAGGTGGGAGAGAGGGGGATGCTAAGGTAGGGAAGGCGGTATGTTCTGATTGTTTTGTTGGGAGGGTAAGAGTGTCGTGGGTGGGAGTGGGGAGGGGGCTGGGGGTGGAGAGAATAGGAGGTGGAAGAGAGGGGGATACTAAGGTAGGGGAGGCGGTATGTTCTGTATGTTTTGTTGGGAGGGTGAGAGTGTCGTGGGTGGGAGAGGGGAGGGAGCTGGGGAGGGCGAGGCGTCTGCCATGGGAGGGGTGGGCGGGGGGGGTGGATAAACTCCGAGCGGTGGTGTATTCAGATGTTGGCGTGTTGTGGGTGAGAGTTGTTGTGTCAGAGGGGAGAGGGATGAGGGGGGTATGAGTGGGGGTAAACGGGGTCATGTTAGAGGGGCGGCTAGTATGTGTGGTGGAGAGATTTGTGACTGTGCTTGGGGAGTGTGGGGCGTTAACAGCAGGTGGGCCATTTACTGGGGAGCTGGGGGTAGAGGTGTTGTAGGTGGGGGCTGCGACGACCGGGGAGATAGTGCTGGTGGAATTCTGGGTGGAGGTCCGCAACTTGGAAAGGTGCTCTTTGAACTTGGGGAACAGGTTATCTAGTAGTTCCAGGTTCTTGTCCGTGGCTTGAATTAGGACAATCCCGTTATTGTAGATAGTAATAGTGGTTCTGCCATGGAAGAGTAGGGAAGGTGTGATAGAGAGAGTTATGCCATGAACTGTTTTCCTGGTGGTGGAGACGGTGAGTAGGGTTAGAAACGTTTTTCTCCATTGGGCTGTGCGTGAGGTGTGGAAGATGAAGTCAGTGTTCAGGGCTCCATTGCCCGGTGAGAAGTAGGTGTCGGCAAAGGGTGTTTCAGGGTGCGACCTCAAGAAGTTATGTTTAAAGCGTTTGGCGGCTTTTTTGGTGAGAGTGGAAGGGTAGTTGATTCTATATGTGTGTTTACCTATGAGATCCATGATAGGATGGCTGTGACGTTGGGTGTGGGAGAAAAGATGACAATAAGACTGTCAATCGTTGGTTCCAGACCGTGTGCCTGTAAGCTCCCCTATTGAGTGTCTACATAGATCAGTAACACAGAAGCCACTTTCATTCATAGACCAGACTTATTGGCATTGCCAATGCTTCTCTGCTTTGTACTTCATGAATGTGTGTTCTCAAGCTCAACTCTGCTTTGTATTGCAGCTTTCAAATCCAGAGTATAAATGTCAGCAACTTTTGGAAGTCCCTTTTGATGAAATATTTGCTGCTCACCTAAGGTAAGGCTCCAAATCAAGTTCAGCAAACATTCAAAATTATGATGCAATGGGAGGCATTATTGACTAACTTCAATACAGAGTTTTTTTGGGGTTTTGAGCTACCATTGTTTTTTAGAGGATCACTCACTGATAATACATATTTCTGCCTTAAATTAGATTTGATTCTTTTTTTCATCACTGCCACATTCCAGTCTTTATGAATTCTAGACCAAACACTGGTAGTCATATGCCTGCCTAGCACAAGAGCTGCTGAGTAGCCTGAGAACTATGGGCCATATGTATGAAAAGTACCATTTGCGATTCTCAAATAGAGTGTTTGCGAATCGCTATTTGAGAATCACAAAACCCTATGTATGTAGGATTCGCAAATAATTTTGTGAATCCTACATATTCCTTAATTGCGAATCGCAATTAAGGAATACCTCCCCATTCATTCCTATGGGCCTAGAGGCCCATAGGAACGAATGGAAACACATTTTCAATGTGCGATTCCCAATTAGAGAATCGCATATTGCGAATGCAATTTTAAGGGTGCCAGGGTGTCAAAAAGACACCCTGTATCACCCCTGAAATGAGCATGGGTGCAGATGTGAAGCACATACATGCCCTAAGGGCATGTATGTGAGTCACATGGCTTTTTGAAAAATGCATAAGTGCATTTTTCAAGGAAATCGCAAATTACCACCAACTTGAAGTTGGTGGTAATTTGCGATTCCTTAAGTCCAAATTGCACTTTTTCTGTGCTTCTTACATTGCATTAAAGGAATCGATTCCTTATTTTGTGAGCAAACCCAGAACTTCTGCGAATTTCGGCATTTGCGATCGCAAAATTGTCTTCATACATATGGCCCTATGTTCTCAAGCACCTATCCTATGATCACTTTGGCTATGAGAAAAACAGATAGTGGCCTGATACCAATTTCTTTCTTTTCCTCACAGACTCGTGGATTTTCTATGGCCTCTGTCTGGGCCATAGGATTGCCAGATCTTTCCTTTGGTACTCCTAACTTATTTACCCTAGACACAATTAGTGAGGTATTCTTGACTGAAGCCTCTGTGGTACTGTATTGCTTTGAAGTTAAAAAAAAACCAGCCAAATTAATGAAGAGGGTTGATTGGGCACTAGCTTCATTAGCAATAGTGGTCTTTTCTTTATAGAATGTTCCTTATCAACTTCTACAGTCATGGTACAAAAATGTAAAACACCTGCTTCAAGTTAATAAAAACAAAGGCCTCTCTCTAAGTAATCGGGTATCCTCCCTGTCTATATACAAAGTTTAATACAGTTTAGAAATGAGGAGACCCCAAACGCCATTATCACTACAGGACAAGAACTTATTTGTGCAGAGCTAGTGACACAGATTTTACTAACCGCAAATCTTTGCACATCCAGCAGAACAGAGATGGGACCAGTGAGGTCCAAAGAATGGGCTGCTATTGTCTGCAATAGTGTTCTTTCACTCTACGTTACCACCAAACAGAGGATACCATCACAGATGCACTGTAATTTACTCATTTTATCCACCTGAAAAGTATGAAAGCCTTAGTGACCACTACCTAGTTTTGATTGTGTGCTGGCCTCTAGAAAAGCACTAGGCCTCTTAAATCTTAAGAAGAGACTGAGAAAATTCCGCTAGGTGGCGAAGTAATTCGAGAATGCCATCTTGTTCAGTAAATAGATGGTTTCTTTGGCTTTTGGAAAAAATTGGAGGAGAATGAGTAGGAGACCATGTTCAGATAAGCTTTAGATGAATTGTTTAAAAGACTTTTCCACCCATCCAGGTAAGGATCCTTTTACAAGTCCTATATTGACTCCGAAAGGAAAATTGCCATCAGCAGGATTTCTGCAGTTTATATTTCAATGTGCTACAAGGTCCATTGTTAGTTTTAAATAGTTTAAACTGCTCCTTTGAAAGATCCAAGCATCATGGAGAAGAGTAGAAATGTAGCTTCCCATGGTCGCTCACTTTTAGCCTTTGTAGACATAACCTTGTTGTTTGTTTTACTTTATAATCATCACATAATTTGGCTAAACCCATATGTTTTTCTTGCACAGAAGAACCTTCATTGGGTAATTTTGTTACGTTATCAACGTTTGTAAATCAATTATAAGTGTTTAAGGGAATACATGTCCCTTTCTGTTCTAGTATCTACCTCTGTTATGTTTCCTATCATTGTTTCATCAAAGTCTGAAGAACTTCTATTGTCTCCTCCGATCTAGAGGTGGTGAGTGACCACAGGGGTCATATGTAGTTGCTAAAAACCTACAGGATCTGTTAGGTATGGGGGTCTGTAGATGGCAGTGGTATGCACCCTGGTCAAGTAAGGTTCCTTCCTTTTAGTAAGCATAAGGGAGTTACACCCCCAAGATAACCCCTGCTCACCCTCTTTGGTAGCTTGGCACGAGCAGTCAGGCCCATCTCAGAGGTAACGTGTAAATCATTTGTACATGGAGTATCCAGTAACACAATGAAAACACTACAAATGGATACCTCACAAGTTTAGAAAAAGAACCAATCTTTATCTAAACCGAACAAGACCAAAATGACAAAAAATCCAACTTACAGAAGTAGAAATATCACTTTTTAAAAGGTTTAAGTAATTCTGTCCATAGAACTCTATGGATGCATTGATTTTAGCACAAAGTACTTTTGATGCGTAAAAATCCAAAATGAAAAACGGGTGCAAAGGAGGGAAGCATTAGAACACACAAGCAATGCATTGATTCTTGAATCCAGGAGAATTGAAGTGTCGGTCCTGCTGCACCCAGGAGAAGTGTTACGTTTATTCCTTAGTTAATGAAGTGTTGCGTTGAATTCCAAAAGTGGTTCCTTTCTGCGATGCGCTGGAAACATGGTACCCAGACATGATGCGTGGAATATCCAGACATACTGGGGTCGAGCCGGCGATGCAGTCGCTGCGTGAATTCTTTCAGCCACAGGCAGGTGAAGCGTTGATTCCTTTAGCCGCACAACAGGGCCTGTGTCTAATTCGGAGCGGGGGTCTCGGGTGTCGGAGATCGTGCTCTGGACTTGGGCTGCAGCGGTTCTCTCAGCCACGAACAAGCCCTGCGTTGTTTATTCAGCCGCACTGCGGTGATGCGTTGATTTTTCAACTACACAGCAAACGTGCAGCGGGAAAAACGGTGCTATAGCACGATGCATGGATTTTCTGCTCTTGAAGCAGCAACACTACTTCCCGGGGCCCAGAACAGGAGTTGGCACCACTTGGAAGGTCAGAACTCCCAGCAGATGAAGTCATTGACTTCCAACTGGAAGCAGGCACACACAAGCCCTTGGAGAACCGTTGGACTTGGGCCCTTAGGGCAGGTTCACCCCTAGACTTTTTGCGTGAAATGGTGACCTGGCAATGGTGATTTTTGGGATTCTGCGCACTTTCACTGTGTCCCAGTGGAAAGTGCGTGCGCACTCTGAGTGCATGTGCTGAGCTAGGCCTGCCCGCCCATAGGAATGCATGGGGAATGTATGTGTCCCTGGTAGTTCCTGATGCGTGGGGTGTACAGGCTTGAGTCTGGTATGTGTGAACTCGCGAGAGTGAGTGCTGCGCAATGGTATGTGCGGCTTGTATGTGTCTAGAAGGGAAGCGCCATTTCTAGACATGGCTGTACGTGTGCAGTGAGGGTGCTGGAGTGTGATTGGCTGGAGCTGGCTGGCATGCCAGGCTCCAGAAAGTCTGGATGGGTCTGCCCGGTGGTGAGTGTGAGATTAGCATGAGTGATGTGTGGGAGGAGTGTACCTGTGTCCTGGATGGGCTGGGTTTTCCCCACACAATGCTGGCTCCGCCCCCCTGTGGTGTGTCTAATGACCCAAGCCCTGCCAGTGAATAGAGAGGGTGGTTGAGGTAAACCGAGTACTCAAGAACCAGCTGCGACTGGTTCCGCCCCCACCCTGCACCTTCAGACAAAGGGAAATACTGTATAAAAATGGGGCTGTTTCCCCACTGAAGTTGTTCTTTTCCAGGATCTTGAGGGGGCTGCTGCTGCTGCTGCTGGGCCAGAGGATCGCCACTTGGGGTGTCTCCCTGCCTGGAGACCCAGTGAGCTGGCTCTGGCCCCCCCCCTGCCTTGCTGAGGACCTTTTGCTGGACTTTGTTGTCCTATTGCCCCTGGGGGCGCTGTACTGGATTGATAGCGCTGGGAGCGCTTTGCTTTCCCTTTCTAGCACTTACGAGCGCTTTATTTTGCATTTAGCGCTGAGGGGCGCTTTACCCTTGGAAGCCGGAGCCCACCCGGCGTTGGCCCCGCTCCGTGACAAGTCTTGAGCCCCCTGGCAGGTGCCCACCCTGCCGGGGACATTGCCGCCTTTCGAGCGCGTGCCCACCGCGCTTTATGGTAATTAAGGCCGGTGCCCACCCGGCATTGCCCCTCGAGATTCACCGCCGCAGCCCGGAGTGTTTTTAAAACGTTGCCGGGCCGCTGCCAAGTGCGACCCGGAAGTGTTCTCGCCGGCCGGCCAATCGGAGAGCGGGCCGACCGGAAGTCCCGCCCCCGCAGCCGCGACCCTGAAGTCAGGCAGGCCGGGGGCAGGAGAGAGGCAGGCGGAAGCTGCTGCCTGCAGGGAGAGCCCCGGGGAGAAGAAGAGCCTCCGGGCAGAGGAGACGCGCTACTCCCCAGACCGAGGGAGCATCTAAAGAAGCCGGTGAGTGCACCAGACAAGGGAGGGGCACCGGGACACATTGTCGGTGTCCGCCCCCCCCCCCCCCCCTCGGTAGCGCGACCTCGCGCTTTGTGCTTTGAGCCCAGAGGAGGCTCACGGGGGCCTCTGTCTTCCTCAAGAGCCCCGAGAGGCTCAGTGCGCACCATTGCCTTGGGAGTCCCCAGGAGGGGGACCCCCGCTTAGAGTGCCCCCATTTCTGTGGTCAAGAGCCCTGAGAGGCTCTGGGAGGACCATTGTTGCTTTGAGCCCAGAGAGGCTCGGGGGCATTTTCTGTTTGCGAGCCCCGAGGCTCAAAGGGGGCAATTATTTCACGAGCCCTGAGAGGCTCAAGGCGCCCCAGTGTTAAGGAGCCCAGAGAGGCTCAGGGGCAGTCCATTTGCTCTTAGAGCCCAGTGAGGCTCTGGAGGGCCACAGTCATTTCTTAGGGCCCGGAGAGAGGCTCCAGGCGCCAAAGTTGTGTTGAAGAGCCCAGAGAGGCTCCCCCATTGGCCCCACTGTTGTTCTTGAGCCCTGGCAGGCTCAAACATTGTTGCACCAGTTGCCCAGCACTTTGTGGGCAACTGCTACGTTTAGGCCCCCCCTGACATTGGACACAGGGCGTCCTAGCCCCAGAAAGGCCAGTTGGCCTAGGGACAGTCACAGGTGGTGACGTACGTGAGTTTGGCGCAACTGTACTCTTTCTGCACCTCTGAATGTGTTTTTATGCGTCATGTGCCTTACACCTCTGAATGTATTGTGATGCATCATGTGTTTTCCTCCCTTACACCTCTGAATGAATGTTATGCATTGCATCATGTGTTATGTGCTTCCACCCCTATAGGTACTGTGATGTGTAGGTGGTTGTTTTCTCCCTAGTACAGGTGGTGCTAGTGAGGTCCTGTTACCAGTGATTACTGGTTGTGTGCTCTACTTTTATATTTTGTGCTAAAGTAATTTTACCTTCAAAGTGCTATTTCTGAAAGTGTTACTTCTGATTCCTGACAGTGGTCCAGGTGGCCCTGTCTTGTAAATAATCCCTTGTAAATTCTGCCCGTGCCTCTGGCACATTGTAAAGTGTGTGTTTTATCTAATGTGTTTTGGTGTAATACAAAGGCTATTTTTATATAACCTTGTGTGGAGTTTCCTTTGTGGTGGGCCTGGGTGTTGTTGCTGGGGTGCGTGCGCAAATACTTAACTTACATCGCCTCCAAGTTTAGCCTTGCTGCTCGCGCCACGTTACCTAGAGGGTGAGCGGGGGTTATCTTGGCGTGTAACTCCCTTGCCCTGACTTGGGAGTGGTGGTCTCTGACTGACTTTGGCGAAAGCCCTGGCCAGCCGGGGATCCCATTTCCAACAAGAACTTTGGAAATTATGATTCAAGAAAGCAAAGTCCAGTTTTTCACTGCTTACAGACAGAAGCTGCAACTGCAGGCCGACCCAGCAAAGCAGCGCAGCAAAGGGGCAGTACTCCTCCTGACAGCTTTTCAGCTCTTCTTCTTGGCAGAAACTCAGTCGGAAGTGTTTTAAAAATTTGGGGTTCCAGGTCAAAAACGTATACCCCTTTTGGCCTTTGAAGTAGGCATAGTTCAGAGTATAGTCTTTATAGGGCTCAGATTCTGCCTTTCCCTGTCCTACCTTTAGACACACTACTGGGGGGTGGAGACAGCACTGTGAGAGGACAGGCATAGCCCTGTTCAGGTGTCAGTGACAACTCCTCCCACCACTTTAGCTCAGAAAGGCCCATCAGCTTGGTGATGGGCAATCCGGATATGCAGGGCCTCCTCAGCTCCTTTTGTGCGACTGTCTAGAGTGAGTGAACAAACAGTGAACTGTCAGTCTAAACCAAACATGGAATCCACGTGCAGGCAGAGGCACAGGTTGATAAAGCAAGAAAATGCCCGCATCCTAAAAGTAGCATTTTCAAACGCACAATTTAAAAACCACCTTCACAGAAAGATGTGTTTTTAAATTCTGAGTTCAGAGAACCCAAACTCCAAATCTCTATCTCTACCCACACAGCAAGACCAAGTACCCGACCCTTGAGCAATAAAGGCTGGTTTAATCATGACTGTACCCAGGCTCATTCCAAACTTAAGATAGCACTAAATAAAGACGATAGGGATCCCCATCAAATTGCCACCCTAAGAAAGGAATACCTTGTAACAAGGAAGAAGAGAAAGGCAGAACTGAAGCAGGCCCTATGGGACGAACTCCACTCTAGTGCCCAAGAAAGAAACAGCGAAGCATTCTGGAGAGTAGTGAGAACCCCATTCTTGGCAGATGAAAAAACTCCAAAAATTGAAGTAGCCATAGACGAGACAGTATGGGTATCGCACTTTTCCAGAATCTTCCAAAAGCGAGTAATAAACCAAGAAGCTGAACGAGAAATACCCCCAGACGTCACATATCCCATCCAAATAGAGTTTGAATTCCCGGAGATCCTTCTGGCCATAAAAGCAAGCAAAAATGGAAAAGCTCCTTGGCCGGATGGAGTCCCGGTCGATCTTTTTAAAGACAACACAGACCTCTGGGCCCCTATCCTTACTAGGGTATGCACGGCAGCCGCAAAGAAAGGACTCCTGGAGTCCTGGACAAGGTCAGTGATGGTCCCGATTTTTAAAAAGGGAAATCGCCAGGACCCTGTCTGCTACCGCCCGATATCCTTGTTGGATTCGTTGGGCAAGATAGCAGGCAGGGTAATCCTGGAGCGACTACAGCAATGGGTGGAGGAGAGAGGCATTCTGTCTGATTTGCAATTTGGATTCCGGGAGGGCTTCGGGACAGTGGAACAGGCCCTAAACCTCTCTATCATCATTGGAAAGTACATACACGCAAAGCAGGACAGACTCTACATGGTCTATGTGGATCTTTCTGCCGCATTTGATTGTGTCTCCCATGAAAAATTACGGTCCGTGTTGTCTCAAATGGGGGTGGACTTGCCACTTTTAAACTTTTTGAGGGAACTGTACTCCAAGCCTTCCGCGAGAGTCCGTTTTGGTACAAAGGGCGAGCTATCGACGTCATTTGGAGTGGAGCGTGGAGTCAGGCAAGGATGTGTCCTGGCTCCCTTCTTATTCTCCCTCTACACTAACAGCTTGGAGGTTGAGCTTTTGAGGGGTGCCCAGGACCTCCCACAGGCAAAACGACGCCCGATTCCCGCTCAACTCTATGCGGACGATGCCGTCCTGCTGGCACGGACTCCTCGCGAACTTCAGAAGGTACTCTGTAGATATTCTTCGTTTATGGGTAGCCTTGATCTCCATATAAATGTGACGAAGACTTTTGTAATGACGGCAGGCACAGGGAGAAAGCAGCCTAAAGACTTAGTGCTAAAAAATCAAAAAATAGAATTTACTTCTGATTATTGTTACCTGGGCATCACGATAGATGACAAACTGTCTTGGAAGGCGGCAGTCGAGGCCAGGAAGCATTGTTTTAAGAGAGCCATAGCAGCCTTGGTGTCCTTTTCGCAAAAACTAGGCAAACGGCCACCCCTTGAACTATTAAAAATATACAGAGCCAAATGCCAGTCAACAGCATTGTACGGGGCTGGCGTCTGGGGCCATACAGATGTCTCCGCGCTACAGGTTGCAGAAAATGCATTTCTTAGGTTCCTCCTGATGGCCCCAAAGCGATCCTCAACATATGCGTGCCACGCTGAACTAGGCACCCCATATGTTGAGGATCTGGCAAGAATTCAACCACTGCTCCTATGGCGGCGCATCTGGACCTCGGGGAAAAAATGCACTTACTAAGAGGATAGTGGTAGATGCCATGTCATTGGACCATTCCCTAAAAATAAAATGGCTCGCCTATATCAAGAATTTCTTTACTGATCTAGGATTGGAGACTTACTACTCCACTCCGGAAAAGATTTGTGAAATCTCCAAGAAAGAACTAAAAGATGTGGCCCTGCGCCACTTGGACAACCTGAGACTCCTTACCGAATCAGGCAAACCCCTCTGTCCATCACGCCATAATGGTCCAGACCACCTTCACTATTCAGCCCTACCTAAATCTTGAAATGAGTAATTTTGACCGTTTTCTTTTGACGAGATTCAGATTAAATCTATTTCATAGGCTAGTAGCCTTCCCTACAATCAATTCTTGGGACTCGCCCTTACCCCTCTGTCCTTGTGATCAAAACTCAGCACAATCCACCCTACATGTAGTCATGTTTTGCAAATTTTATAAAGAACACTGTAAATTGTGGTTATTGTCTTTGTTAAAATCTTGGGGTTTTAAGCAGTGTCGTCCGGCCATGCTATATCTACAGTTTTTAGAGACAGAAATTACCTGCTATCATGTTCTTAACTTTTTGAAATGCATATTTAGGCACAGGAAAAATTTGTAAATGTAATCAATTAATGTATTTAAAATGAACTGTGAAAATAATCTCTGTATGCTAAATCCTACTGTATTGCAAAACTTTGTGTTCACAATTTTTTCTATTTAAAACGAAAAAACATATGTATTTCCTTCATTTTTGTAAAGCGCTCTGATATCCTTCGGGATCTTGTTAGCGCTATATAAAACCTTATAAATAAAAATAAATAAATAAATACCCAATTGAAAGTTACACTTGTGATGTGTTACAAGGCAGTTCCGGTGATAACATTTGGGAGAGACAGTCCTTGCAGTAGTGAAAAACGAAATTGTCATTATTTTCCGATCAGGAAATGTAAAGCATACCAGTACATGTCCTACCTTTCACATACACTACACCCTGCCCACTGGGCTTTCTTGGGCCTACCTTGGGGTGCCTTACATGTAGAGAAAGGGATGGTTTGGTCCTGGGAGGTGGGAACACTTGTCAGGTCGACATGGCTGTTTAAAACTGCACTTTCAGACATTGCAGTGGAAGGCATGAGACCGGTTTGCAGGGCTGCTCATGTGGGTGGCACTGTCAATGCTGCAGTCCCACTAGTAGCATTTGATTTACAGGCCCTGGGCACACACGTTGTTTTGTTTTTTACAAGGTTCTTACCAGTAAATCAAACATGCCAATCATGGATTACCAAACATAATCATAATTTACTCAGGGAGCACTTGCACTTAAGCACTGATCAGCAGTGGTAAAGTGGCCACAGTTCATAAACCAGCAAACACAAAGTCCAGCACATAGTCAAAAATACAGGAGGCAGAAGCACACTAAGGATGCCAGGTCTAACAGGAACCTCTTACTGCTGGCAAAGGGTTGTCAGTTTCCTCTGAAAAATCTTGCTGCCTCTTGTATGTTGTGTGACAGATCTGCAACCCCATTCTTGCAGTTTCTATTGCTGCCATTGTGTCTCCTGAGGCCTCAAAGAATGAAGTTAACAAATACAGGTCCATCTTTCATAAGGCATCCTAACCCATAATTGTCCAAATAGTTGTATCTCTAGTTCAAAAGTAAGTACCCATAAAATATTCTGCTGTGCCAGGAAACTGGTAGAGGATCCACTTTCCTGTGCCCCCACTAAAGGCTTCATTAGTAATGGCACTCCAGATTATGGATTGACATTCACAGTGCGCAAAAAGTTAAAGGAAACCACCTCTGGTCTCCAAATTTAGGGCTGTGCTTCTCACCTGTTTAGAGTCAGCCATGAATCTTCAGGCTTTGAAATATCTTGAGTGTTTTCACTAGCCCTGCAGTGCTCCCAACATCCCACCCTTTTAGTGTCCATCGTGCACTGAATCTTTTTTTTCTTTTAGTCAATCTTTTATTGACATTTAAAGAAGTACCCTTTCCCTGCATTGGGGATTATGGCAGTCCATGTCTATTTCACTAGGGCAAACGTAGCAACTGTGGCTTGCTAGTGTCCTGATCCACAACTCTTGTGTGAGTCTACCTTGTTTATTCTGCACCTAGTTTGTACGCTTTATATTATGAATTCTAGAGTATGTGCTTGGTCACCATGTTGTTTTTTTTGTAAATCGGTACTTTAAATGCTCTGTTTTTGCTTATGCTTTTGTCCTGTTTTAGTACTTATTATATTTTTCATAAGTTGCTTGGCTCCACCCTTTTCATATAATCAAAGGCATCCCATGGGTTTGCATGGGCACAAGTTGTTTCCTTTCATTAAGGGACAGAAAAAGAAAGCACATAGGGTAGAGCAATGGATTAAGTGTATGTGTGAGATGTATAGATTCACAAATACCACTGGTGCAAGTAAACTTTCCAGTCCCAGTTTAAGGATCCTACAAGTCAGTATTGTGAAGTATCCTATCTAGTTGAATTGTGATACTAGGGGGAATATTTCTTCCTTTTTATTGCACACTGCCTTCCGAATAATACTTTGCACATTGGTCTTTCATAAGTCATGACTGAAATACTTGAAGACTTTAGAGCAGCGTGTTAGGATTTAAGGTATATTCTTGAGGTTCGTATCGGATGCAATCTGGGATGGGGTTTTTGGTCTGAAGAAAGGGAGTGATACAGTCTCATGAAAAGGCATATCTTTGATGCATATTGGTGTGTAGCTCATACAGTGTTTCAATTGAAGTATTATTTCGAGATCATGCTGATGTTTAATTTTTAGACATTTAATGTACTGCTGCAATTCACAGAATGACAATATAATTGATTTTATCCAGAAATGTTATTATGGTATTGATATCTCCAACACTTTATTTTTCAGGTGTACATATGCTGTTGCAAACCATGATTTTATAGAGGGATACAAATTCCAGACAGTCGTAGTCCAATATCCTTTTCTTCAGTGTTTGGTTGGAAACAGAATGCTGTATTTTATTTATTTTGGTATATTTCTTTTTATTTACCTAGTAGAACACCATTCATATCAGAATGTGCTTAATTGCATTTTTAGTTTAACTTTAGCTAGACAACCCTGGAGAAGTAAATAACCCTACCTTGGCATTTCTGGCATTTTATTGCAAAGATTTAGAACTGTATTGAGTTCTGTTTTTTTATTAAACTGATTAATTTGTTAGATTGACTTGCTTTAGAAATTCAATAGGAGGCTTCCAATCTGCAAGTCGACCCAAATAAAGCAGTGTAGTGGAAGTTGTGCAATGAGTATGCTTAGACCACTACTCCTGTTTAGCAATTTGCCATTCCATTCCATGAGGGTGAAGAGTGACTGCTTTGGAAAATTGACCTCTGTTTGGTTGGTTGGCCAACAGTCTCTCCAGAGGCTAACACACCTGAGGCAACGTGGGGGCAGAAGAAATAGAACATGACCAATAAGTGTGTGGTTTTCTATCTTATTTATTTTGAAGTCACACATTGATCGTCCCAGTTTCTGTTACTGCCTCTCTGATGGCGAGCATTTTTCTTCCGCACAGCACAACAGACAGCATTGTGCACCAAGGTGAAAGCTCTACCGCTCAGAGAGAAGCCTGCTCTCCTCTAGCCACCGAACACATTTGCGGGGTAGGACTTGTGAGGCACTATGTACATGCTCTGTTTCCTGATCCATCTTCCATTCAATTACTACTTGGTACTACAAAAAAATAAGATCCATCACTGGTGGAATTCAGCACCTCTGTATGCTTTTATTCATCTAATAGTCATGTAGAACAGTGAATGTTAATGTGCTGCATTTCTGTGTAAATAAATGCAGTGCTGTTTAAATACTTTTCTTTACTTTGGGTGTGTGGGGGAATTTATCTAATAGATCAATATTTTTCTCTAGGAAACACGTTTTAATTCATGGAGGAACAGAATGATTGAAGATTAGATAGTCCTCCATCGTGATCGTTAACTCATGACTGTACAAAACACTTGGTTTATGACTCTTCCATTATAATGGATAGGTAAAGTAGTTAGATGTGATGCGCTTGGTAAAAAGCCAGATGCTTGTGCACAAAACCACACTCCTGATGCCTGAAACTTTTTGACTATATACAATATTGTTAACAATTACTTTTTTCGTCACAATTACTGCATAAGATTGATGACTGAAGTTGCCCTGCATAGCACAAGACTCTTAGTGTGTTGCACTGGAGACCTTCAAACAGCCTTCAAGAACTACAGTTTTGCTTCTGTCTACAAAATTGTTAATTGTAGTCTATTCAGAAACTTCAATTTTTAGACACTGTCTTGGATATAGCCTGTACTCTTGAGAGAGAGCCCACAGTGGCCTTCTACGTACACATACATGTGTGTCTAGAATCACTGTAAAATCAAGACTTGTGTGTGTCCTCATGCTAACTTAATGAGTATCCTTGTATAGCATGAGCGTCTATCTTCAGGCAGTCAGTAGGCATCCTAAATGTTTGCAATAATATGGTTTTGCTTCAGTCAACCAAATTATTAATTGTAGTGTATTCAGAAACTGCACTTTGTAGACTGTAACCTCTCCACCAGTCTATACAATTGCCAGGTATTACTGGGCCGACAAGATGGGGGGAGGGTTTGCCATCATTGTGAAAAAGATTTTAGACTCAAAGTTCTCTCCAGTCTCAATTCCAGGCAGTGAATGCCTGTCATACTCTGTCAAACTCTCCCGTACATATACATTCTCAGGACTGCTTGTCTACCGCCCACCAGGATCAGCTTCAGAGTTTGCAAATAACGTCCCAGATGTACTGGGACCTTCCCCCTCCCCTATAACTTTGCCTCCAGCCAGGCCTGATTCTGAGCAACTTTCCCCTTCGGTCTATTGTCAACCCAACCCTCTGATCAATGACCCCCTCCCTTGTGCGAAGGCTCCTACCTCACCATCGAATGGTTCTCTAGTACTTTCCGATCACTCACACCGTCATCCCCCGACCATTACCCAGTTTTGGCTGCACACCTTGGTGATCTATCTCTACAACTGTTTCATCTCTTGGCTGAGTTACATGACGTGAAAGCCCTTTAGGATGATCTTTTCACCATGTTCAGTGGTAATAATTGGCCCAGAGTCTCTACAGGGGTTAGCTATCACAAAGGACAGTTTTTAGCCCCCTCCATCTCGAAATCTTCTCCCTCTCCAAACTCACCACCTTGCCTCAGAAGCAGTAAGCCCTGCCCAGCGTCCACTGATCCTCAAGACCATCTCACTTCCTGCTCCTCCTGGACCAATGCTAACCTGATCCCTCTGAGGCAAATACACTCCATCCTTCCCAACCCGAACAGAGTTCCTCCCAGCAATCTGAGATGCAGCATTTCTGACAACCTCACTAGGGTGAATATCACCCAGACTTCTTCCCCCTCGAATCCGCTTCGTCTCAAGTGTGTACTATTAAACTGCGTATCAGCCAGTAAACACGCCTCAGATATATGTGACCTCATCCAACACAATGATTTAGATATTATCATCCTCACCGAAACTTGGCTAAATCCGGCTTCTACTCTTATTTTAGACCTCCTAGTACCTCCCACTCATGATATAGTCAGGATTGACAGAAACTTGAAATTGTGTGGTGGTATAGCCTGCATTTATAGGAATACTCTCTCCATCTCCCAGTTGGAGTCCTCTCCCCCCTCCTCATGTGAATACCTTTGCCTCAGCATCTCAAGTAAGAACCTACCGATCTGTAAACTTCACACCTTTTGCGACCCACCGGGAGACAATCTCCCTTTCATTGAGCAGTTAATGGAAATCGTCTCTAGCAATGTCGACTCTGCAGTATCACAAATCTTCCTAGGGGACTTCAACCTGCATTGGTCCAACCACAATGACCCCGCGGTATCCTGCCTCAAATCATTTCTAAATGACCTTGATTTGTCTCCGCACTGTGACCAACCAACCCACACGAAAGGGGAACTCCTAGACCTCATCATCTCCAAGAAACAGTCCATCTCTTTAGAATCCATAACCTTTTGTGACTGGTCGGACCATCACAGCATCCTCTTTTATATTAACAGGGAGGTGATATTTGTTGTATCTTAATATATTCATAATGATGCAGTAAAGTTCCAAGTGTCACTCAGTGCTCACTGGATTCCAGAGTGTGGAATCCAAGGAGCAGTCCAAGGAAAGACAGTTGCAGAGGAAGCTGTCTATGGATGTATCTGGGGTTGTTTTATACTGAATAAAGTACTTTCCTCCATCATCCACTGTGTCCATGATCTTTACAGTGGCCACGAGGATCGGATTCACCAAAGCATTCAAAGAAAAGAAAGAAAGAAGTTGAAAAACCATCCTATATGAAGATTGGAGAAAAGACTTTATCTTTTGAAGACGTGGAAGTTTCTACAACAACCCCAGATAAACACGGTATGAACTCTTAAAATATTTGATGAAAAAAAAAAAAAAATTCCGGTTGTTTTATACTGAATAAAGTACTTTCCTCCATCATCCACTGTGTCCATGATCTTTACAATATTGAGGAAGGCCCAACCGCTTAAATCAAAGATTTGGAAACGAGATCTCAGATCAATAAACCACGACAAACTAGCTGCCCAATGTAAATACGTCCTTTCCTCCCAAGCTGACCTGGTCGAGGTTCAAACTCTCACGGACCACTACAACTCGAGCATTTCCAAAATCATGGATAACATTGCTCCACTCCAGCTTAAAAATACTTCATCAAAAATTTCCAAACCGTGGTACAATGAAAACTTAAACTCGGAACGCCGCAACTTTAGAGCAGCTGAATGTTCGTGGCAATCCAATCCTTCCTCGGATCAGCTAAAACTCCTGAGAGATATCAGAAACCTCTGCAATAAACAGATCAAGAAAGCTAAGGTTGATTATTTCAGACTACAACTAGACCAAGCGGCAAATCGCCCCAAGAAACTCTTCGAATTGGTCAAACAGCAATCTGTTACTGGTCCAAGCCTCTCTGATTCGAGTTGTAACTCACCCTCTTGTTAGGAATTTGACGCTTTCTTCACTGAGAAATCACAACTCCTCTCAATCGACCTTGCCTCTAAGAAGGCCCTAATTCCCCCCTCTATAGCTGCCTCGCCCTCCAACTTCCCTGAAAAGGGTATCCAGACCGTCTTCGACCCTAAGAACAATGCGTCATGGGGCACCTTTTCCTCGTTTAGTGCAAAAGACATTGAAAAAAATTCTCCAGACTATCAACCCGTCCAACCACTTCGGTGATCTTTTGCCTCTGGCCATCTTCAAAAAGATCGAGCACTCTCATCCCCACCTGGACCAGGATTTTAAACGCCTCCTTATCTCAAGGCTCAATCCCCGACTGCCTAAAAGCAGCCCAGGTCTCTCCTATTCTAAAAAAAAATCAACGCCGACAAATCGGATCTCTATAACTTCCATCCTATCTCCAAAATCCCCACCCTAGCGAAACTCCTTGAAAAATGTGTCCAATCCCAGCTCTGTGCTCACATTGAGAATGACCAACTCCTAGACCATCATCCAATCTGGTTTTCGGAGGGGTGACAGCACCGAATCGGCCCTCATACTCATTATTGATGACATCTTGAAAATGATTGACAAAAAGGAATCTTGCCTTTTGATCCTCCTTGACCTTTCCTCTGCATTCCTTACAGTTAATCATGACATTCTCCTATCCATCCTACAAAACAGAATGGGTTACTCTGAACGGGTGCTCCACTGGTTCTCATCCTTCCTTCATCACAGATCTCAAAGAGTCAAGGGAAACCACTCTCTCTCTCAGCCCTCTCCAGTACTCGTGGGGATCCTCCAAGGATCCACCCTTTCTCCTATCCTCTTCAACCTTTTCTTGGAACCTCTTGCAAACTCACTTAACTCCATGAACATTCTCTTCCACATGTATGCCGACGACACACAACTCTATTTGAAAATGTCATCCCCGGAAAACATCATCTCACTAAACTCTATCCTCACGTCTACTCAAAACTGGTTAATGGAGAACCATCTCCTGCTTAACGCCTCCAAAACTGAGTTCCTGCTCATCTCCCCTCCGAACCACACCCCCAAGATCGATCTCTGGATGTCTCACCTCCCTGCTCTCAACTGCACTCCGATCATCATAGACTCAGCCAAATCACTCGGAGTCACTGTAGAAAAGCACTTGAGTATGAAGACTCATATCAGCAGTGTTTGTAAGGGAGCGAACCACTTGACGAGGGCACTCAGAAATATCAAACCCTTCCTGCCACAAAATGATTTCAAGCAAGTGGTACAAGTGCTTGTCTTACCAAGGTTAGACTATGGCAGTGCAACTCTTCCCAAATATGCCTTGGCTCCACTAAAGGCCTCTTTGAACTCTGCAGCAGGACTGATTACAGGCTCCAAACCCTCCACTACAATACTCCCACGTATCTGGCGCAAACACTAGAACTATCTTGTGGGGAGAGGGCCTCAAGAAGCGCCTCTACTCTCCTCCTGAAACCGATCATCCTTAGCAAAAAGAGAACTTATCTCCTAGCCTTTTCTGGTGCTGCCCCTAAAATATAGAACTCTCCTCCCCCGGACGTACGCAGACTCTCCTTGACGGCGGCTTTCAAACTGGAAGCCAAAAGATTCCTAATGAGCAAATTCTTACCATAAGGGGTGGAAGTTCTCATAAGGTGGTTGTTCTTGGTTTCTATCTCCATGGCACAACTAACAGTCACGGATCGTCTCTTCTGCATAATATTATACTCTATACATGTACCACTGTTTAATGTTTACTGTATTTTTACAATTGCTGTGTACATTTCTTTTTTGTCCTCTCTTCTAACCTATTGTAAAGCGCTCAGATATCCTTCGGGATCGTGTTTGCGCTATATAAAACTTTATAAATAAATAAATACTGGCAGCCCAGTCTCCAAACAACGAATTGTACACTACTGGGCAACTTAAATATCCATGTTGAGGACTCTGAAAGTACTCAGGCTGCTAATTTTGTGCAGGTCCTGTCAAAGATCCATTTATCTCAGATTGGTAGCTCCCTAACGCATAACAAGGGTCTTCTTTTGGACCCAATTTTCACAAACATACCTAACATGGTTGTAGAACCCCCTCTGCCAGTTGTAAGGACGGACCACTACTTTGTTCCTTTTTCCATATCGAAAGTAGGGGCATTTACACCCATAATTATTTCAGTTTCATTTTAAGTAGGACATCCTTATTTATTCACATAACATCCCAGTGTAGTCTTAGATGCAAAAACGAAACATACCTAATATGGATTAACAATAAGTAAAAGTAATGAAACTATCTCCCTTCATGTAGATCAAGAAGGTTTCAAATTCTCCTAGGGCCCGCACTTTTTCTAAAGAAATTATTAAAATACACTGTAAGTGTCCAATCCTTGTTCATTATATCGTTTGCAACATTTCCCTTCTCATGTCAACAACACTATTATTCACAAATCAGTACAGTTCATCTTACCTATGTAAGTCTATTTCTTGTCCAAATAATCCAAGTGTATCCCTTTGTAAGTTAATTTTATATGAAACTACAAGAGCGAAAAGACAGACTTGTTCATTACGTTTTCAATAATACATAGATTGTTAAATAGATAGGATAATACTGTGTTCTTTTCAATAATGATTAAGTTGGAAAAATAAAGCGTGAAATTTGATATTGTTAAACGCTTCTAATTATACATTTTGTTTTGGATTGTGAGGATTGTGATAATGGTTCTATAGCTCTAAACTGATATACCATTTTGTTATTTTTACAGCCCTGATGATGTCCCCTCGGGGACGAAACACGTAGGCTGTCTTTTCTTTTCTACAACAAGGAATATTATTGAATCATATGCTCAGATTGGATTATTTACATTGGATTGAATCATTTTTCTGTTGGAAGATGAACGTTTCTGTTGGAAATTAACTTTCGGTTACAAAATTGAATAAATAAATAAAAAAGATAAGGACTTCAACAAGGACTGTTGACCGGTTTACTTTATTACTGTGGTGCTCCTTCCCGTAATATTTACATTCAAACTTCACACAGTTAGTAGGCATGTTAAATATTTGTAATAATCAAGCTTGTCAGCAAAACATGTCACTCTTGATACGCAACCTGAAATGTTGGCTTTAACTGCAATCGTTTTTAATGATTAATGAATTGTGGTTCTACAGAATGTTAGGCTGTAGTTATGTAATGATTCATGAAATGTTTTCCTTAACAAAATACATCTTTCCTCAAAGCATTTCAAGCGCACAAAGAGGAAAATTGGTAAGTAGACATTTCTTCATGAAGATGAGGTTAGCCTCTTTATTCTATTTGCAACATTTTTCAAATATTGTTTTGTTTCTGTTTAACTCGCCAACTTATTCTATTATTTCAAGTAAAAGTCGTGGATACTCTAAATTTGCATGGAGCTAGCAATATTTGAATATAAAACTCATACGGCCAAATCGCCAACACCTTAGAAGTACAGCATACAACAACATGACCATAGGTTTAGAGTGATTCTAACTTCATTTGATGTAAAGATCCTTAAAGTGGATTGAAAGTAAAGGTTATCGAGGTGATTAAACATTGAAGTGTCCATATACAATGTTTATAGCATATGCAACCTCTTCTCTTGCAACAGCATTTAGCCACCCTTGCCAGAGCAATACATCAAGCATAACTGTGTTACCGTATTGCTACACAGACTTAAACACAGGAGTCCCAGGCTCTGTCTTTTGCTAGGTTACCTTTTTCCTCTAACATAGCAGCCAAGACGCCATCCACCATTGCCTTTAAGAACGTAGAAGTTGCCCCATATCACTATAAAGTATGCCTTTAACTTCTACCCTGTAGGGGATTGATTCCACGAGTTCAGTCCCCAACACTCTAAAGGTTTAGGCATCGATAAGCACGGATGCAAATAACATCAAATACTTTCACTAGTCAGATATGCAATTCAGCACAGTGTCTTTAACTGCTTTGGCATTCATGACAGACTAGTCTGCAGGTGCTTCTCTTTTGTCACATGTGTAGGTTAAGCCCTACATTTGCTTGGCACTTATTATTACAGTTTTAGCACTGCAATGAGCACTGTTTATGCCCCGCCTCTACGATGGCAATACCTTTCCTCTATGGGTGGCTGTGGTGACCGCTTTGAGACCGTGTTCATGGGATGAAATCAGTGATGTGGGTCTGTGCAGTGGCACTCGTCTTAAGCAGCAGTGATCTTCTTGGTTAGTTATACACAGGTGCTCAGCTTGCCCAGTTGCGGCCTCTAGGCCGATCGGGTTCCCACTTTGGTGGTTCTCTGCAGTGTCGCAGCATCAGTCTTTTAAGCCCTCGCATACTGCTGGGCGATGCTCTGGTACTTGAGTTTTGCAAATGTTAATGCAACTCTCATAAGACCTGTACAGAAAGCACTGGGGCCCTTTCATGATACTGGTTATTTCTAACTTTGCTCTCTGAGTAGTCTGCCTTCTCTGTTTGCTGCTCATGGTGGGAATAATTAGACTTCTCCTGGACAGCCTGTACATCTGCAGGACCATTTACACTTCTTCCATCTGTCAGAAGGCCGGTTTCTACGCACTTGACAGACCCTCAGCTCCTCCAGCAGAAAGAGAAAAATTCAGATGATGTCCCCTTAACTCTGGGAGACTGGCCATCAGGCAGCTACCTGAAGAATGTGGGAATGAAACAAAGTGGAGGGGCTTGGATCCCATGTGTATAGATCTTTCAAATGTCATTTTGAGGTTGCACCTGAAGGGTTTTACAGGGAGTTGCACTGGTGCAGGCTTAATGCAGAATATCCTAAATATGGGCACCGTGCAATGTGAGATACCTGCACTGTGTTGCCATCAGCCTTCCTAAAGCAGTAAAAAGAGAAGGGCCTGCCTAAAAACTTCCACACATTGAGCAATATAAACTTCACTCGTACCCCTTGCCCCTGTCATCCACCAAATGGCAGTGCTCAGAAAGAACTAGTTGGCAGTCCTTTCCTAATAAGGCCCTCATTGAATTTCTAAAGGAAGCCATGTCTCCATCCTCCACCACAGAAATGCAGGCAATATACTTAAACTATCTGGGGAAACTGTCCTTATCCTTCTTCTTGTGCCTTACTAATCCAGGAGTATCCAAAATGGATTCCACTGGCCCCAGTACTCACTCACTGCACTCAGTTAGTGCACATCCACGCTCTCTACATACACAGAAACTGCATTGCAAAGTTCACAGTGTAACGTTATACAAGAGGGATCAGTAGAGCCCACATTGACTGACACTGGAAAAAAGTTCTGGAGACAGTACAGATCCAAGTCAAGTTAAGATCCGCTTTATTCGATTTTAAAAATCAGATCATAAAAGCACGCAACACGTCAATTAACACAGACAAAATATTACAAGCAAATAAATTAAAATAAAAAACGTAAAACATGTAGCAACAAATACAATTTACACTGAAAAACCACCATCTCCGTTCAGTGCACCACCAAAACATGATTGATAACCATTCTCATTTAATCGTGGTTCGGGCCTTGCATCATTTTTCTAGTTCTGATCACCCCTTTCGGAAACTTAGTAATATGGTCACTAACAATTTCATCATACAGTTACAGCTTGATAAAAGCGGGTCGGCAAGTTCTCAAGCCTTGTGTTTTCAGGAAAGACAGAATCCATCTTTTCCTGAGTGAGTTAAACAACTTGCAGAAGAACATGATGTGGATTGTTGTCTGTGTTGAAATATTGTCACAGGGACAAGGGCATAGAGAACGTGACCAATCGATAATCTGGGGAAAGGTAACCAGGTTGTGAAAGTTGCCTAAACGTAGCCGCGTCAATAAAAACATGTCCTGTTTACTGGAAGTACGTAATAAATATGGTTGTATCCCAGTCGGAGTCAGGAGCAATTGGTTAGCTCTCACTGAAGGTTTCATGATATTAGAGGACAGCCTGATCATCTCCAGGTGGTTTATGCATATTGATTTTAATTCCCTCCTCGTAATAAGGGACAGGCTTTAAGGATTAGCAAAAAACTCAGGATGGCCTAAGTCGCACATAAAGTTTTAATATAGGCAAGCCAAGGGATACTTTTTACTTGTGGCATGTTCAGGCAGTCTAAAATCACATCCCTGTTAAAACCTGTGGTCACATCTGTCCAGACCTTATGCCACTCGGCTGTATTTTAATAAGATCGGACAGGTATAGCCATCCCAATTCAGAATGACAAATATACGTACCGTACTATCAGGAACAGCTAATAGGTACCTTAAAAACTGATTCTCAATTCATTGAAGGGACTCCACGTTTACATATCCCCAGATGCTGGCTCCATACAGAGCAACTGAGATGCATTTGGTTTTGTAAATTGTCAATAGATCATTGATGGGACGCTGACCCAGTCTCCTAGCGAAATTGATCTAGGCGCCTATAGCTTTTGTGAAGAGTAGTTTTCTACAGTTTACGGCTTTTACCCATGTGCCCCGTTTATCAAAAACAATGCCCAGGTATGAAAAATTATCAACAAATTCAAGTTTTCCTTTACTTTTTTGGCGGCCAGGAACAGAGCATTTACAACCTTCCAAAAACCTTTCATATCCTTTAAGGCAGAAGCCTGCTTAAGTGCCTGCCATATTTCAAGTCTAATGGCCTCTTTGCGTTTTTTAAGAGGTTATATGCCGCCCTAGCCCATTTAACTGCTTTCCGATCTCTTCGACTCATTCAAGGCAGATTTCAAAGCTGCTTGTGACTTGCTGCACTGGGAATCATACCAGCCTGACCTACTGTTGGTTGTGCTTTTAAGTTTGTTATAAATTGCCTTTGAGATATTACGAAAGGAGTTACAAATGATTAGGTCTGTGGCCGTTTCATCCAAACAATTCGAGAAGTCTGCTTTGCAAGTAGTCGGAAGTGACTTGGTTAGTTGTAAAGTGTCTAGCCCTGCCCATATGATAGTATATCCGTTGGGCCTGTTAATGACAATATCTTTTAAGGGCTCGATTGGCAGAGATCCTGTGGATAGTGCTCGAACTGGCAATACTACATCATTAGTGTTAAAATTGTAAATTCTATCAGCGTATCTATTTGATATTAAAAAAAGTCAATGTTAGATAACAACCCACGACCGTTAAAAGTGCTACTAAACGGTATGGGCGGTGAGCACAGATTATTGACAAAGCCTAGGTCCATGGAATATTTAATCAAATTTAACGTTTCTCCAGCAGGAGAATGAGAGAAATGGGAGAAATCTATACCATCCTCGGGTAGCAAGCCACAGTGACCACCTTCCATATAATACAGGGGCCCACGTTAAAATCCCCTCCCCAAATTATGCAATGATCTTTGGATGTGTTCCCTAGGCTTGCGACCAGATCCACCTGTACCTCCCTAATAACTTCCCTCATACCTGAGGCAGGGATATTATTATAAAAGTTTAAAAGGACAATACTATGATGTATATAAATATGTATTTTTAAGACCTAGTAATAGATATTAGATGCAACAAGGGACATCCTACTTGCATTCAGCCTGTGGGATATGAAGATACTTAATCCGCCCTTATTCCTCCAGTGGCTGGAGGGCACTGCCGCAGTAAAGAAAGATTTAAACCCATTAATATGTATAATTTCAGTTGCCCATGTTTCCTGAAAGCATAAAACGTCAAAATCATAAATGAATTTAAACCAATCGTGAATAGACAGTTTGGAAATGAGGCCAGCCACGTTCCATTAAAAGCACGTTTAATAGACCAGACCCGAGATCTCCCTAGCTTACACGCTTGGTAGAACCGTTATCCGCGCTGGTTACTTTGGGATAAAGCACAGCGTCACTTGAGGAGCATGGGTGGCTAATGTTTACATCTATTGTGTGGAGTCCCAACTCATTATTATCAGTAGCTGGATTAGCATCCGCCACTGGGCCCGCCGGTAAGACATTATCAGGTGGACCCAAATTTTGATAAGTGGGAGGGGACTCAAGTAGATTTTCAACACTAAGTCTGATGTTAGAAATGGGATTCATTTGATCCATAGATACCAAATTTAAGATGGGGTGGATATTTTTTGTGGTCCTGCTTTGTGCCACAGTAAGTAAACTAGTCAATCTATAACTTCTAAAGAAGGTAAAATATTGAACCTGTTGTGAACAGGTAAGCTAAACTGTTGATGGGTATTAGTGGTTATCGGTCTCCCCTGTAAGGACTGATAAGATTGATTCCTAGGGGGATACAAATACCCCAGGGGCAGGACATGTATTCCAGATGTTGCTATCAGATCACTACCAAGTCTACAGAGAATCTCGTGTACCAAACATGTTGATTTAAAAGTACGAACAACACAGTCCCCAGGGAGTGTTTTTCCCCTTCTTCCTACCCAGCCTACCCTTCATGCCATTTTAAATTCAGTGAACAAGGACTCTGTTAGCCCGGTTTTAGTCCCGAGCCAGCAGCGTGCCTTGTTTCTCAACTCCTCCCAAGATTCGGTTGCCTGAGGGACGAGGGGCGGTACATTAGCTAAAATTATGGTCAATGGAGTGGCTTCAGGAGGCAGGCTCAAGTTTGCCTCTACTTTCTGCATAGAGACAGCGGACGAGATAAGTGGCAGGACAGTGTTAGGGGGCTTAACATGAGCAGGGACAGAATTTAATGTTGGCCTGGAGGTACTCTTTTATTCTATGGGTACGTTATATAGAACATGAGGGGGCTTGCCCTACAAGGGGGAACTATTATTCTACCATCCGATACTGAATGGTTAGGCAACACATTTCCAGCATATACTCCTTGACCACTACGTAACATGTCCTGAATTGCCGTTATCCTAGCTAACACATTTTCGAGTGGGGCTATGGCTGATGTGTGTGTGGTGCTACTGGACCCCGACTCTCCCCCGCGACAGTAGCAGGCTGTAATGTCTCATGTAGGCCGATCATTTTGCTAATAGCAGAGTCCAAATGTTCCAGGCGCTGTTACCAAACAAGTCGTTTAATTGTGCGAAAACATTGTCCAGGGTTAGCCCCGATTTTCCCCCCCCTCAATGTCCACCGCAGAGTGCCCTGAAAACTGCATACAGAGGGGGTATCAGTAGTTTGTATGTCAGTTTGTGTGCTGATAGTACGAGTTTGAAGCGCCTCGTGGGCATTTTAACAGCACCGTTTTTGTTGTTTTCATTTTTGGGTGCCCGCGCCTCTCTTTGCTTCTCTATAGGCTCTCTCAGCTTGTCCTTAGGATCCTCAGTGTCCTCAATGGGAGAGGTAAGGGTCTGCGACCTTGTTTGTCCCGGATGGAATAATTGTGATGGATTTCAGGGGGAAGGCTGAGGGTGGCCTTGACGGGGGATTAGGGCAGTTCAAAGGGTCAGCGCCTGCATCAATAATGCCTAGAGAATGGCGCCTCGACACAGCTAAAGGTTCTAGCAATAAGCGCCTCTCTGTCAGTTCAATCACGTGACAGAGCATTGATTCTGCCCTAAAAATGAGGGCATCCAGGGTGCCCACCACTCCCTTGCTCTTGCTCATTTTACTTGTACCCCTAAGCAACGGCTCGCAGCCGAGAGTGAAAATCCAAGGAAGAGAATTAGAAGCACACAACAGTCAAACAAAAAGGCAATAGGTCAAGGAATTAATTCCAGAAGTTATTAGTTAGTAAAGTCATGTGTGATCCAGTTGGAGAAATATCAATAATCAAGACAGTACCTAGTAAACGGCAGTTCGTGAGCAGAAACTATGAAAGTTGAAGGGGTGGCCCAGCCCAGCCTCCTCTGGGCGATGATGGGCAAGGACAGGCCCGCCCTTGGCCCGCGCGCGTCCTGCGTAGCAGGGGCCGCGCCAAAATTTAAAGCGCCTCCAGGCGAACAGGCAGCATCAGCGTCGGCTCCTCCGGGTGCGGTACCAAGCGTTATGGGGCTTAAAGTCCCCTCGGCGTTGCAGCTCGCGTTGTCTGGCTGGCAGTGCCATTATGAGGGCACACATTGTGCATCCTTCAAGGTCACAGATCAGTATTTGGACCTCATATTAGCATTGACAGACCTAGATTTGTGTATCGGCAGGGCCAAAAATAAAGGTCAGGAAACCAATTTCACATGCATTTGGGTATGCCTGTTTACCAGGCAAAGAACATTCCCTTCTCAACAGCTAGGTTTAATTCATAGGGTACTAGTCCCCATTGATTTACCATATTGCCATCTAGACTTTACCAACAGTATTTAAATATATAGAGCTCCTCTTCATCTGATTTGCAGACTAGAGAGAATCCAGAACACAGCTGCAAGACCATTCCTAATTTACTTATCGGGACCGTTTTTTCAATAGCCCCTTAAATGTTGCAGTGACCGCCTGGCTGTTATCGTTAAAGAATTGTGTATCACATATTGATTTATCCGCAGAACTAGGCCCCTCTTTCTCCAGCACAAACAGTACCTGTTGCCCGTTTCCAACTGCCTTTTTAGGTTAGATGTCGAAAATGGAACTAAATTCCTGCTAGAAGAATAATAATTGACAACTACTTCAAATATTCTGGAGAGCATTAAATACCTAGCTCATCTCACTATAATCTATGGCACCGCCAATTAACAAAAACAATAAATTGGGGAAGGGTAGGCATCCTCATACACAATTTTATGTACTCTCACATTTTTCTGCAGCACGTCCTGCTTATGTATAGCTAGCTGTTCGCCACGCCATGTATTGAGAACATCTCTACACAGAACTATCCATATAATCGTAACTACAGTCAACCACCTATCTACCATGAACTCTGAAAATGCCAATGTGAATTGTCTTTGCTTTACAGCCTCCATAGCAGTATGAAGTGCTATATAAATAGTACAATGCAAGTAGTATGCGAGACTTCATTATATAGAGATTGCAGGTATTTCGGCTTGAAAAAAGAATAAATCACTTAGTGAGCAACTAAATCCTTTCATAAACTCATGCAAATAATAAGCACCTAAGCTTATAATAGAACACCCAGTGTGTGGCATAGAAATGGAGGTAACACAAATATGATGATTGTTATAAGCCATTGTAATTAGAAAAACATCTGTGTGCTTTATCCCCTCCCAACCATAGAAATAAACCACAAACCATAGAAATAAAACACAAACTAGTGTTATAAAATGAATGAGTCCATGTTACAGATATCTAAGGGAGACATTAAGAGTTTGAACCAGTCATGCATAATAAGCTGGAAGTTTAGGACTTCCGTCATGGATTCTACAAACATGTTAAGGAAGAATACAGAGGCACCTTTATTAAGTTTGGCAGTACTCGACTATGTTCAAGTAAACATTTATAAACCTGCATGGACTCTTAGGCAGTCAGAATAAATGTATGTGTCTTTTTTACTTCACAGGGCTTTGCCAATTTTGTATGCTGTCACACTGGACCTTCGAATATTTGCAAATAGTGTAAGTAAGTGACAGTGTAGTGTTTTACTTGTGTTTTTTGTGTGTTTTTAAACAGAATTTGGTGGGGATGCCACGTCCCAAGGAAACCATTGTGTAAAACTCCAACAATATTTTCCCTCTCCTCACCCAAGAGTAACTATTTTAAGACTAGCTTCATTTTTTCCAGCAGTGGAACAAGAAGTACCGTTAAATTCAAGCTATTTCTGTTTCTCAGAATCACACATGCTTTTTACATTGAGAAAATAGGCATTGGCCTACCACCAGCCTAAATGTACATATTTCATTTCGGATTTTCACCCAAGTCAGAAAATATTTTCATAACCATTCTGCTCTACTGCTTCCCAGAGTCGTTGCTCCCCAGTCAAAGCACAAAGTCTGCGTTTTTAATAGATAATACATAGAGGGGACTTTATCTTTAATATGTTGACTGTTGTGGACCTGCTCCGGGCATACCAACTACCTCTGCCTTCAACTTCCCCTTAGATGGCCTTTTTTGCAACTATTTGTTGGATCATTCAGGTGCCGATTCCTTGCATCTTAAAAAAAGAGAACATTCACCTAGCACTATCCTCCACAGGGAAAATAACCCATTAAATTGTATTGCTGTGGCTTCAGATAGGTTTTTTTCCTCAAATATTTACCATTTACAAAAACCAAGCTAAATCTAATTTCTCTTACATGAGAATATGTGCAATGTAGCCTATAAACATTTGGGATTAGTAAATGCTGCCATGAATTTGGAGCAAAATGTATGACTCCTATAGTAGTCAGGCCTTTTTGCCTAATTTTCATAATTTCGAGCAAGCAGGACTTTTTTTATATAATAGACATTTTTAAGTACCCATCCCAGGAAATATGTATGTATATATGTTTTTGTGTGTGTAGACAAGTGTATATGTGTGTATACAAGTGTATGTGTGTATACAAGTGTGTGTGTGTGTGTGTGTGTGTGTATATATATATATATATATATATATATATATATAATGTGTGTGTATGTATATGTATGTATGTATATGTATGTATGTGTGTATATGTATGTATGTATGTATGCATGCATGTATTGTGATTGTATTTCAGTCTAGGTGTTTTTGTATTTCAGTCTAGGTGTTTGTTATTCTAAGGTTTGCAGAAATAATTAGAAACCCATATGGAAGGTACTCTAATTTAACAAATGTATGTTTTTTTAGAATTATCCACTTGGGAAAGTTGAGTATAACTGGGGATGAAGACATTTAAATGGCACAACTGTATTGAGATACTTACATTTGAGTGGGACGCAGTAAGCCCAGAATTGATTGTTTTAAGGCCCACTGAGGTCTACAAGTTGTTGTTAACTGATACTTGATAAATTACGATAGCGGCGATTGGGCACAATGTTATAGATATCGACATGTGTTAAACACTAGGAACATGAAAAAAGTATATTTATGTTTGTATTTATATTTTGGGCACAAAAACTTAAAAACTTAAAAAACTTTTACGTTTTTTCAAAATGTATCTTTTCTATGGTGAAAACTTGTGGTGTGATGAAAAGATGTAATGTTACATAAACAAAGTGCCGTCCATCTTGTAATGTGTATCAGTCTACTTTCTATATCATGTTTTGGCCACATGCACGTAATATGTTTAAATGTCCGTTTCAGAAAGCAATGAATTAACCCGTGAGCAAGGCGGTTTCCGCCGAAACGCGTAGGGTGTTTTCTTTGGCTTATGATGCAAATAAAGAAACTTCTTTAAAGCATATCTTTGGATTGATGGCGCTATTTTTCTGAGAGGAGTGCACAGTGGCTTTGCTGCGTTGTGAGGAATTTTGACAACCGGACCGCCTCTGATCCTGAGGTGCACTGTGGCAGTAAGGGTCCCGGCTTTTTCTCAGAGGATGTGGAAAATGAGTATATGTATGTATGTATGTATGTATGTGTGTGTGTGTGTGTGTGTGTGTGTGTGTGTGTGTGTATATATGTATATATATATATATATATATATATATATATATATATATATATATATATATATATATATATATATATATATATATATATTCACTGAAAAAACCATAGGTTTCACACCAGTTATAGTTAGCTGGTCATTTTACTCATACAAAACCTTTGAAATTCCCCTGTTATAGTTAGTTCAGCTAACTATAACTCGCGCGCCCGCGATGCACTGCTGATGATGTCACATATTATGACATGGTCAGTGACATCACTCATGACATCACTGATGACATCTCAAATGACATCCCATGAACCGGAGGCGGGGCTCCATAAACCACCGGGAGCAGGAGCCCATAAATGAGAGACACTGGAAGCACGCATTTGGAGCATCTGACGAAGGCGAAAGCCGAAACTAGTTATGCAAAATCCGAATAAATAAGCCCCTACGAAATCCGCAGTGTCCTTTGCTTTCTTTCACCGTCAAGGAGGAGAAGCTGATTTGCATATTAAACGCTCTGCCTATGGAGCGTACGGAGGACCCTCACAAAAAGTGGACACGGATACATGGGTAATCATTTGAATGTATTCAGGGTACTGGACTAAAGCCGTGACCCGCCTTGAATACTTACCTATTGAGAACTAAAAGGGGATAGGTCCATAAACACGTAGTGGGGGCTAGACCTTATATTTAAATTGCAAAAACACACAGTGCCCACACCACAATTACTCATTCAATATTCAAGAAGGGTAAGAAACCAGTTTATTGTAACCACCCTTAGACAGCATTACTCAGTGTCTATCATTTTATGCTTTTTTTCAAATTTTCAAAAAATCATAACAGAATAACGGACTACGTATTGGAATATTTACAAGACTAAATACACTTTGTACATACATCAAAAAACAAACATTATTTACACACTAAAAAACGTTTCTGCATCAAACATTACAAAAAATTATAATTACATCACAACCAACAAATATTACAATACAAAACATGAAGAAAAATGATTTCCAAGGGGATATAAGCAACTTAATAGCTTGTAAACGCTTAAATACTGGACCAGCCGGTCCTAGTGTCGTGAAGTTGACAATTTATTCCACCCAAGAAAAACTGCCGACGCGTTTCAAGAACCAGGCACAAAGTCACTGGTCTATCATCAGGGCTGTTTATTCTTTGTATCTGAAAAGATGCAAAGACATTGTTTTACTTTAACAGGCAAATTCATAGTGAGTGCCTTTCTCCAATCGTGGGCAAGGAGTGATAATAAAGGATAGCTACATACCAAAATTGTTTTAAAGAGGGGCGTGATGGTTAATCTTCTTGTGGTCCAACTCGCTAGTTATTGTGGTGGCCAAACAGAGATGTCTAAAAAAGATGGAAAATTGGTTTTCAATTTAACCCACTCGGGTCTTTTAATTATCAAGCTCCAGTCAAAGATGTAAAAAAAAAGGGAGAAGCGTAGCTTATTTTTTGTGAACTGCCGTAGCCCGGCGAATTTTGCTTGTACGACGTCACCATCAAGGTGTAATTCTACAACAGTAATGGCAAGGTTTCAATCATGTGGTTTTTTCAAAACATTCTAAGTGAGTGGATATAACTCACAGAAGAATTAGCCTACCTTACTGAAGTATCTTGTTCCTAAAGATTTAAAGGGAGAAACCGCAGTCACCGTCCTGTAATAGAACGAAACGCCGATTTCAAAAAAAGATCTCTCAAAAATATTGAATGAATGCTCAGACCACGATAAGGCGGTGTTTGTAAATACCTGCTCCTCTGCCACAGCACGCCCGCGCTCGAGTCTGCTTTCTTTCAATAAAGACGGCAGCCGCACTTTTCTGTTTGTTTTATACTTCCTGGTGCAAAATTGCATTATGGGACTTGTTTTATACTTCCTGGTGCAAAATTGCATGATGGGACTTGTAGTCGCATTTAATCAAATCGCATATTCTAGGCGCCATAGAGACACATATATACGCGACATTGCCTATCCATTTTATCGTGCTAATGCGATCAAACTAATGAAATTTTTGGTGTATGCGCTGATAAATTATGAAGCGCATTGGTACTGTACCCCATGCTAAAGGTACTTCTCAAGATTTGAAGTATATTGCAGCTTGAGCATCATACGATGTTATTCTCAACACATCTCATGGCCATAGACCACAATTTTTAAAATTATCGAAATAGATCGAAAGGACCACAGGTCAAACCAGGGGTGTCAAACCGATGTAGGTCAGCTCTGGGCTTCTGGGAAATGTAGTTTTTGTTTGAAAAACATTTCTATCATGTCATAATTTACTGCAAAAACAAATATATATGTACAACTTTGTCTCACAATTCGTGATATTGTCCTGCACAAGATAAATTTCAAACTTTTTTAAAATTCATATTCCTGGTCATGCTTTCTGACCTCCTTCAAATTATCATTATGAGATATACCCAAGAGGTACCCAATCTTTCAAACAAAGTTACTACATTCACTCCCTCCAGTGGGCTTTTAACCATATATTTTTAAAAAGTTTGAAATTTATCTTGTGCAGGACAATATCACGAATTGTGAGACAAAGTTGTACATATATATTTGTTTTTGCAGTAAATTATGACATGATAGAAATGTTTTTCAAACAAAAACGACATGTCCCAGAAGCCCTGTGTAGTTAACAGGAAGTGATGTAAGAGTAATGTGGAAGCACTTTATTTAAAACTGTGTAAAAAAATGCTGATTTGGTTTTCCTGTGAGCAAGGTCTCCGTAGAGACCGAAACGCGTAAGGTGTTGCTGGCTTGCTGTCATAAGATGAAATAAACCAAACAAATCTGCAAAAAACGTGTGGTGTAATTTGGGAGCCCCGAGAGTGCATGAAGAATTAACTCCCCGAATCGGAAAAACTGAACTAATTTAAAACGCGGCTGGGTCCCGCCGCGCTTCGCTTGCACCGCCTCAGAGCACCCGGAAGCCTGCAGTTCGGATCAGACGGGAGGTGATATATATATATATATATATATATATATATATATATATATATATATATATATATATATATATATGTATGTGTATGTATATATGTGTGTATGTATAAATATGTGTGTATGTATATATGTGTGTGTATATATGTGTGTATATATGTATATGTATGTATATATGTGTGTGTGTGTGTATATATGTGTGTGTATATATATATATATATATATATTTGTGAGCAGTATCCAAATCTTTAGAGCTGTAGTCTTGGTGAAAGGTCTATACTCCTGCTGTTACTGTATGTTTTGCAGACATGAAAAGATTACCACGGTTTGTACTGGTGTTGGCAGAGTCCTTACGTTGTGTTACTATCATTTCTGTTGCACACCTTTACCGTTTGTATTTTACCCCAGTCTTACAGAAGTCTAGGTGGTGCTCTATAGTGCCATGCACATTCCTGCAGAGCATATTAAAATGGAATTTATTTGCTCCAGATTCAGTTAGTGGTCAAATTCCCAACCACGCCCCAAATTTGAAAGGTTCATTGTTCAGCTGAAAAAGTTTAACCAGGAGTCTTTATTCTTTTGGCTGCTAATGCCAGAGCTCATGTTTATTGTGGCCTGCATCAACCTTTTTATTCTGTTAGATACTAAACTCTAGTAAGACAGTCACCATCCTTGTCACAATACCGCATATATAAAAAATTTTCTCCTGGTGACTACCAATGATCTAAACTAAGAATAATAATTTCACTTCCTCTCTTGAATGCTTGATATGTAGTAGGTTATTCCTTTCTGCTAGCTCAACCGTATGATTGAATCCTGTACCTTCTTGTGCTGCAGTGAGGTGATCCAACACTGGAGACGGTAGTTAGTGTACAGGCACATTACAAGAATAGAGGCAAAAATTGATGCAAGTACCCCTCTGTCAAAATATATTCTATGAAGACACACCCAACTGATGGTGGTGCTTTTCCCGATAATGACAGTAGAAATAAGGTATGCAAGTAATTAAGAAGAAGAATGTGATATTTATGTGCAACTCTAGTATAGTGGATGAGTTAATATCATTGCTGCTGCACTTTAATGTGCACACACACCTAGCATTTGATGTAGCACCTATGATCAGGCTTACCTAGTCTGATGGTCCTGTATGTTGCCGCCATGCGTGACCACAAATACAGATGTCCCATGCATTCCAAAGCTTTAAAGACCATTTTGGAAACTTCTTATGGATTTTGGTGCCGCAGATTATGCCTAATCGCTTCTCTATTCAGTGTGGAATGATGTTACATGCAAAACTAAAGATAATCACTACATATGAGCTGCTGCATTCTGTGTTCTCATCTGGCCCAAGATGAGCATTGCCTACAGGCTATTTCCAAACATGTAAACAAGAAGTTGAGGCCAAATGATTCGAAATACTAGAGTTGATCGCAGTGGGCAAATACACCTGCACATTCTACTACAGAATAACTCTGTCCTAATCAGAAATGTGTTTTAAGAATAGTGGTAAAAAAAATCAAAGCTGTGAATCAATTGCTTTGTTTGGTTGTACATTACTAATAAGTGTGGTTGTACACGACAAATAAGTAGAGCCTTACACTTTTCCCAGCACCATCATCTGTGAAATATTGAAGGGTCTTATGACCGCAAGTGCCATACTGCAAGTGCAAGACTTTAACCCTTTGCGTGCGTCGGATGGCCAGTGGCGTCCGATGTCACAGTGGGAGTGTATTGAGGTTTTACAAAGCACTGTATCTCTCCTTTTGGCAACTTCACTGTGCTTAACACAGCTGGAAACTATATATAAAGGCAATAGGAAGCCCTTGTGTAAACTTTGACATGTGAGAAACCATTTCCGAAATTCTTTCTTTCCAACTTTTGTATTTTGTTGAGATCATTTAAGGCTGGTCTGAAAAGTTGAGGCTTTAGATGCTTCCTGAACCTCTTGTAATTGGTTTCTGTTCCTTTGCTAAGGGCATTTCTGTTTTCAGGTTTATGCACACCCAGTAATCTATTTGTGTTCCATCCTATTAAACTGTGTTTGTTTATCTGGCAGGCAAACATTGGTCATGAGGTCTTGGGGCATAGTTGTTAAATCTAAGGTCAAGGGACAATCGATATTTGCCCGGCGGTATCGCCTCTTTAACCCACGAATTATTATCAATGAAGAGGCAGGCGCTGGAGACGGGAAGGCAGGAAACAAGGTTTATTCTCTCCGGAGGAGAACACATCAGTTCAGACAGCAGGTATCGTCATGAGGTGCTCTAACTGCATCTCTGAGGCCTGGCCTCTTATACACAGGTTTATTGCTTTATTACATACAACATATTCTTGGCAATGCTTTGATGTCCGGAAGAATATCCTCCGAATCTCCCCTTCAGGCCCGTTCCCACACACATTTACAGTTGAAGTCCCCACCCCGGTCACAACAGGTGATGATTACCGCGCAGCTGGACATTCTGCCGATTCATGGAATGTGGGGGTTTGATCGGATCTCATAGGGTGGGGGCTTTGATCAACTCGGGGGTCCTTTGATGAGGGAAGCTTTCTACTGTACGGGGAGGGGCAATAAACAGTATCGGCAGAGCTAGGTGTCGGCCTGGGAACGAGGAAGACAAACGGGCACACAGGAAAAGGGGATTTGTATCAAAGAGGGCCTGGGACCATGAAAGGAAGGAAGGGAGGTGTCGCGCTGGGGACAGGATGGGGTTCTGAGGCAGAGCTGCGCTGAAGAGGGGTTTATGACCCAACGCATGTGCGAGCGGGGGTTGTCAGAGTGCGGGCTTTGTGAGGGAGGAGGGCTATGCTGGGGGCCAGTGGCATGCAAAAGGGTTGTTCTGATCGAGGCACCTAAAATGGCGGGTGCGCACGACAAAAAGTGTGGCATCAGGGGAAAAAGCAAGATGGCGCAGATAATGTTTACCAAACCGTACTAATTTTCCACAGTCCTCCCTTTAACATGTTCAAGACATCTTGCTGGCCTATTTCCTATTCATGTCTACTGGGGCGGTCATAAGAAAAGAAGTAGGTACCCAGGTGAAGGAGTTATAAACATTACATTTTAAAATCTTTCATCTTAGGAGGCGGGTCTATCGATAAAAAAACTCGTTTGCAGGAAAGCCATAGTAATGCAATAACAGACAAAGATGATTCTGTAGTGAGAGCATTGGGTACATTTCATAGCTACTTATAGTCGTTCGGAATGTAAATTGATAGGTCATTACATTTGTGAGTTCTGTTCATGTTTGGTTGGACCATAATTAATACAATGGTGGCTGGGGGAGAAATGAGACGTAGTAGAAACGATAATTGAGGGTGTCAATGTTCGAAGTTAATGAGTTCTCAGCATTCTTTGTCGTCTTTTGTTGGCGCTGTGGAGCACCGGCGGTGGAGCTACGGGTCCAGCTCTATTCTAGGTCCCGCGTTGCAAGGCACGACCTTTTCCTCGCGTTTCTGGTCAAAAAGGCCCTTTTCGCCGTGTGTCCTTCGAGTTGATTGTCAAAAAGGTTCAGATGGAAGAAGAGTGTGTAGTCCATAGGGTAGGTCGGAGAAAAAGGGGGGATGGAGCTGGGCCAAATCGGGAACAGATCAGGGGGGCGGAAATTTCAGGTAGGCGGGCTCATGACCGAATTCAGAGAGCGGGGACTTTTCGGCACACGTTGTACATTGAGCAGGGGCATCAGGTCAGCCCTTTCCTCTCACTTTGACGGAAACAGTGCCTCGTCCTGCAACTCCTTTCTGTCGCGGTCTCGCCTTGGCCAATGTCGCAGATGTTCCACGATCTGTAGTCAGGCCACGTGCTCCCACATCCGGTCCTTCTTTCCTCCGACAGTCGTACCCTTAAATGAGTTTGAAAAGACAGTCTTTAGAGAATTGGCAGAGGAAGGTAATCACATAAGTCTATTTCTCTCCCAGCTCCAGGCAAAAAATGGAAACGTCCGTTATATTAGGGTTCGCAATTAACATATAAATGAGTGATGATGGGCCTGCTGGATTTACTATAACTTTCCTTCACAGCTATTTCTTTGGTGTTTGTTGGTCGTGGGACGAGATCTGGCACCTTTTATTGCACTACAGTTACGTCAGTTCTTCTGACGGAGACCCACCTTCTTAATACGAGCCTTACGAAGCTATACCGTTCTCCAGGGCTCTATATTTAAAAAGGGTGCTGTGTGCTATCACCATGGTCTGACAGGTATCTTGCTGAGGGACGAACATAGGCTAAACATTTTTCATTCTATCAATGCATCCTGCCTTTCAACTAAACATTTTCGCTTTCAACAGGGTTCATTGCAATGATTTCTTCGCTTCGGTCTAATCTTTAACTTTGTAAAACATCATTCTGGTTCCTACGTAGCCTCTTACGGCCTGACTACTTAATTAGAAAAGACAGGGGTCTTATGGGAAACAACTAGGGACATAGAAAACTGTGGTAAGGGCGTAAATCGACCCATCTCTTACCACCGGGGGTGAGGGACAGTTTTATAACTCTCGTCTGGGGCAGCTGATACGAAACAGGGGGCGTTCCGGGAACATGAGGATGTTTCGATCACCTTTACTGTTTGGGTATTGCGACAATTCGGGACGGGGAAGGTCGCGTTATCTGAGGCATCTTTTTATAACACAGGAGCCGCTGACATGTAGTTCCCTTATTTCGGGTCAGATTAGGGAACCTCAGTCGTCTTACCTGTCCTTTCCCTAATGGCCAAATCTCGGTTTCATCAATTTTAGCAGAAAGGAGAGGTAGTGACACGGCGTCAGGGTGATTTTTATTTAGGATAAATTTTGAGCAAATACTTGTAGTATTTGGAGCCAATTGGGTGGTGCACTAGGGGTGGCGGTTTTGCCAATTTAGGTGCTGGTCGTTCGGAAGAGCGAGAGAGAGAGAGAGAGAGAGAGAGAGAGAGAGAGAGAGAGAGATGTGCAACAACAGGCTAAATAGTACACGTGCGACATGGGGAGTGGCCGTGCATTAAGATAGGCTATTCAGCGCATTATACAACATAAGACATTACGGTCTGTGTTAGAATGTTGAAAGCATGCAGTTTGGGATGGACGAGCATTAGGCCGGGTACAGGGGACATGCATCGAGTAAAAAAGGCACCATTGTGTCGCATTTCTTGCATTCTCGGTCCTTTAACCAGTTAAGTCAAAGCGTCAGTCATACACAAACATCATCTCATAGTTTCAGACATACGTGACAGGTGTCCATTCACGCAACACGGATTAAGGGTGATCGCTTTCATCATGTCATACAATTTATTGGCTCTTTTGGTACAAGAGCAGTTTGTGGGTGTGTTTAGGTGCCACCAGGCAGTGTTAGTCCGCTTCATGTATCAGACATGGCGAGGCTTCAGATCTTCACCATACCTTGGTCGTGATTCCGAGGTGGCCTCCGGGGGGGGGAAAAAGAGGGGAGGGGAGGGGGACAACATTCGAGCATATCAAAAGCACGGGTACGAAGGTCTTTTACTTACCTCATACTCGTCTTATCTCCTCGGGATAGAACCTCTGGGGTTGTGGTTTCTGGAGCCAAGGGGGGGGGGGGCAGTGTGTCCTTATAGGCTGTGAGTAGGAAAACGTTAGAGAATCAGAAGCACTTAGCGCGAGGTTTCTAGTTGGTAGGTGTATTTAGCTATCGGGGTCCTTAAATCTCTTCCAACGCTGTGATGTTCTAGGGTTTATCAGCTCTTCGGTCAACTCTGTTCCCTAGTACCTTTGAGTGTCGTATCTTTATAATATTCTATCATTTACATCGTTTCACTTTACCCACCCTTTATATTCCATCTTTTACACCGTTTCGCCTTACCCAACCCCAGAAATCGAGGTCTTTCTCCATGCGCGAGTCCCTGAGTCAGTCGCATATTTGACGGCAGAGTGTCGTGTCTTAGATTCGATCCTCCATCCGGGGCTGGGCAACCACTTCTATTAACCTTAAAGAGAGAGCAGAGTAGGGTGCACAGAAAAAAACTCTCCCGCCGATCCCACATTTTAAATAAAGCATGCAATACCCGTTCATAGTTTCGAAAACCTTTATTTTCACAATTGTTCAGCATGTTGATAGGACAGTATGATCGGGGTTGGCCGGATACGGTAATGGCTAAAGTGCGTACAGTAGAGGGGGGGGCTATTTTGTAGGATTAAAAACATGTTAAAAAGGTTCATTCATTCATTTGCAGGGAACTAAAAACGTCTATCGAATAGTTGAGGGACCAAGGGGCATTCATTTCATATTTGGAAACACAGTTGGACTAGTTGTAATCAAATTCCTATAGGTATACCATGGGTGTGTGTTATAAGCGAGGTTACATGATAATATCATAATGAATCGTACATTGAAAAACATTTTTCACGGGGTCCTTTTACATGTTCGTCGAGTGAATCCTCCCTCTTTTCCGTCAAGTGTACAAAGGATCATAACATATCTCGGAACATCGAGTCTTTTTAGCAAAAGAAAACACCACGAGGCGTTCGTAAGTTCCTATTGTTACCGGCGCCATTCTGGGCGGGGCCGGGTTAGTCCGGAAGTAGTATCAAGGAAAAAATGTTTCATACAACCGGCGGTTGGACCAGAGTCCTTTTCGGCAGTTCGAGAATTCATGCTAACAGAAGGAGTGGCTATGTCATGCTTATTTCGTTAGTGATCAAGGCAGTTGTCCCTCACCGGAAACCTGCAGGGGCCGAGGGCTCCGGGGACTTTTGTAGAATCTTCAAGGCTGCGGGGGTGCTGTCGGAGGTGGGGGCTCGTGCCCCGGTGGGCAAGCGCCCGAGTTACATTGCTGTTCAAAGTTACTCTAGCGGCCGAGACCCGCCTTCCAGCGGACCCAGACGCCATTTTGAGGCCCTGCAGCAGCCCCCCTCGTCGAGTCTGCTAGAGTGGAAGAGACCTTTCTGGGGACAAATAGGGAATGGAACTCCGTGTTGTGTAAGCAGGACGTTCGGCTAGGGTGCAGCTGTGGTGCCCCCACCTGGGGGGCGAGGGAGACTCGTTTGCGCCGTCTCCTTCTCCCGGTGCACTCCATGCCGCTCTCTTTCATGGGCATGCACGATGGCCTCTCCACACCATATCCTATGGGCTTCCCCACTATTAGTTAGAAAGGGGGCAAGCTAGGCGCCCAGGGTCTCCAGCAACTTCTCACAGCGGGGCCAAGACAAGTAACCAACAGGGGAATAGTGGGTTAAACCAGTAAGGCAGCTTCCCAGTTCAGGAGGTCCACCCCAAGTCTAACCTCTTCCCACCCTCAGCTACCACCTGTCCTCCAGCTGACTTCCACAGGTAGACAAAATGGCTGCCCCGCATTCCGCCTTTTATAGGCTGCCCTTCAATGGTCCAGCATGGACCAGAAGGTTCTGGAATGCCCTATGTTAAGCTATGGCCAAGTTCTAGGTGCGACAGTTGGGGCAGTTGGTGGCCACCATTTTAGGTGGTGCCAACTTTCCTGTCAGAACAGGCCTCTGGGCCTGAGGTAAAAGATTATGGGGGGAAAAAGAACACCTATCCCCTTGACCAACACCTAAAAAAGTAGTAGACACAAAAAATAGTAAGGGTATGAGGGGCAAAAAGGGGACAAAATAAATAATAATGAGGAGGGACAGCGCAAAAAAATCCAGACAGGTCTAACACCTCTCCACACCCCGTGCTCCACAAGTCCCATGCCCAGTGCTGCGGAAGTATGGCTACCTGCGGCGCATGTTCGGTACTGCGCAAGTACTGGGGCGCCACCATGGTATGTTCGGTGCTACGCAGGTATTGGCACCACCGCCTGGCTGGAGGAGTTCGGCGCTGGGCCGGGGGCTGGGAAACCTCCTATCCGCGGAGGTGGGAGAGGCTCGTCCGCGTCGCCTCTCCCTCCCAGCCCGACCTGGACTAATTTTCGCGGAGGTATGTACAAGACATTCCTACCCCCCAGAGTTGTCGCAGCCATTATTCAAGTGGCGCCTGGCGTGCTGCTGCGGCCATTACGGAGGGGAAAAGGAAGAAGTGTCCCGTCCTTCTCTGGGCCGGGCTTCCGGTGGATGTCGGCCGGACGCCCCTTGCTCTGGCCCCATGAACGGGTTCCTTGGCTCATCGGCTGCAGCCGGATCCAGTTGGCCCCAGTCCCTGGCCATTGGTGGCCGGACCGGGAAGACATGTGGCGGGACTATCTGCAACTCCCACACGCCACCGTGGCCGGACTGGGGGAGAGAGAGAGAGAGGGGGGGGTCGAGGACATAGACATTCCTCCCCCCTACAACTCTCCGGTGTGGTCAAGGTGATCCCCTGGCTGGGTCCCGCTGGCCCTTGTCTCTCCTCCGGCTCCACCCTATGTTACGATTTCCTGGCCGACTGTTGGCAGCAGGACCCGACTTATATGGGTTGCTGCCGGTTGGGCGTAGCCGTAACCCTGCCCTACCTTGGAAGGTTCCAGAATGGGGGGCGAATGTTCTGCTGACTTTCGTTTTCTAGTTTACCATTCTTGTTTCAAACGTTTTCTGTTGTTGGGGCATTAATAGGTGTTATTATTACGTACTGTTATTTGTTTCTTGTTCGTTATGTTAAATAAAAGTTCACGTTCATCAGTGGCCTACGGATTTCGTTTTCCCATTCCTTTCTTTCCAGGTTGTTCCATGCTAAAGCTTCTGTTAACAGAAGTTTAAGTACCACGGTAACACAGGCAGAGAGATGACGCAGATTCATGCATCACGTACACACAAACTCAGACGGGGAGACAGTACAAATATTATATAAAAAGACCCAAGACAAACATAAAACAGTTATTGGCCATAATTATCTTATTTCTATATGCTGCGCATACTTTTTGTTAGAGCAATGGGGCAGGCTTTAGTTATATGCCTATAAGGATGCGTTCGGAAGGAGGTAGTAGGTTTTCAGACATTGGCAATATCCCTAGTCCTCTCGGCGAAGGATACTTGTGTAACCCTTACCTCGAAATACCCTAAACTTTTCCCTACTTGGCTAAACGTAAGGATGCTTGATCATGTGTGTACATTATTCTTTCTGGTTTCTTCGGGGTTTGTCGTCTGTCAATTTAGAGCTACACTGGGTTTTCCCGTCTTATCGTTGTTTGATCTATGAGGACTCGAACATGTCGCTGAAATCGGCTTGGCGAAATCTGTGCCATCGGGCATAATCGAACGTGGTGGTTCTATCTGGCCTGTCCAAGTCAGTCTGATTCATCTTTGTCTCGCGCCTTTTCCCTTTCTGTCGGCCTGTTATTCCTGTCGGTCCTCTGCTCCTACTCACGTTCAGTAGAGTCGGGCATTGGGCTTTCCAGTGCCCGGCATATCTACAAAAAGCACATTGGTTTTGCCCTAAGTCTGGCCGTCCTGTGCGTAGTGTCGGGGGATTACTTTCGGGACGTTGTGTCCTGGGGTCGTCCTGTCGATATGTTCCTTTACCTGCTCTGTCCTCGTCTCTATTCTTTTGTGGTATTGCTTCTTTGCGCCACATACCGAGACAGTCGAGCATAATCGGCGTTGTCTTATTATCACGAAGGGCTATTTCTAACGTTTCTATTTTATCAAGATCGAAGGATCCTATCAGTGGCCACTGTTTCTCTTGACTTTCTTTGGTATACCTGTGCCACAGTTTACTATAGGCTATGGTAACTAATCCATAATTTATGAACAAGTCTTTATTAGGGGTGCCTTCCAGCGGAGCTAGATGATCCACCTCTAATAAACGGTCCGGGCTGAACCAGCTATCGACCAGTGGGGAGAAGACAGACATGACAGCTCACAACGAGGGACAAAAAGTCAGCACTGCCTATCTTATCACTGTGTGCAAAGACTAGACAGAATATTTCTATTCTACGTTGTTTGCACGCAGTGAATACCTCATGAACCAATAACAAAACAATAAATAACGACCAGTGGGGAAAATAAGTAGATCCGCAAAGGTCTGCGTCCTCTACCCTTTCACTATCTACAAAGGGGAACCTGTTCTTTCCTGTTTGTAGACAGAGAATCTCCAGAAAACAATCCGCGAACAGTAGTTCGGGGTGAAAAAAAACGTTAATCAGTGTGGGAGAGGGAAATCTCCCGAAAACAATTCGTGAACAAATGAACAATTCAGTGGGGGAGAAAGATAGGCACGCTGGCCGCTTTACCTATCCTTCACTGTTTGCAAGGAGAAAGAGCCTACTGTTTCTCCGTTTGCAGACAGTGAATCTCCAAATAGGTCAACAAAGAGTAATACTAGTATTTTCTGAACAATTAAACAATTATTTCGCAGTTCGTCGTGTTTACACGACCTTACCCGGACCGTGTGGACAGTTTCTTGTCTTCCGAATCCAGCGCCCGATCGTCCTCTTTTCTTTGTATTCCTCGCAGCACTCCTGATGGTTCCCAGTCAGGACCGTAGATCACTCGGGAGAGGTCTGTTCGGAACCAGTGAAGTTCGGATGATCGGCTGCCAGACGAGGGTCTATTGGGCAAGAGCTCTCCCGATCGTTGCAGTCGTTCACTCTGTCGTCAGGACCTCTCCCACTGGATCCACGAGTCGCTGATGGGCCCCACGCTTGGGACGCCAATTGTTAAATCTAAGGTCAAGGGACAATCGATATTTGCCCGGCGGTATCGCCTCTTTAACCCACGAATTATTATCAATGAAGAGGCAGGCGCTGGAGACGGGAAGGCAGGAAACAAGGTTTATTCTCTCCGGAGGAGAACACATCAGTTCAGACAGCAGGTATCGTCATGAGGTGCTCTAACTGCATCTCTGAGGCCTGGCCTCTTATACACAGGTTTATTGCTTTATTACATACAACATATTCTTGGCAATGCTTTGATGTCCGGAAGGATATCCTCCGAATCTCCCCTTCAGGCCCGTTCCCACACACATTTACAGTTGAAGTCCCCACCCCGGTCACAACAGGTGATGATTACCGCGCAGCTGGACATTCTGCCGATTCATGGAATGTGGGGGTTTGATCGGATCTCATAGGGTGGGGGCTTTGATCAACTCGGGGGTCCTTTGATGAGGGAAGCTTTCTACTGTACGGGGAGGGGCAATAAACAGTATCGGCAGAGCTAGGTGTCGGCCTGGGAACGAGGAAGACAAACGGGCACACAGGAAAAGGGGATTTGTATCAAAGAGGGCCTGGGACCATGAAAGGAAGGAAGGAAGGGAGGTGTCGCGCTGGGGACAGGATGGGGTTCTGAGGCATAGCTGCGCTGAAGAGGGGTTTATGACCCAAGGCATGTGCGAGCGGGGGTTGTCAGAGTGCGGACTTTGTGAGGGAGGAGGGCTATGCTGCGGGCCAGTGGCATGCAAAAGGGTTGTTCTGATCGAGGCACCTAAAATGGCGGGTGCGCACGACAAAAAGTGTGGCATCAGGGGAAAAAGCAAGATGGCGCAGATAATGTTTACCAAACCGTACTAATTTTCCACATAGTGAGGAACCAGTTACTGAAAGTACACAGAGCACTGCACAGAACCTCACATTTTATCTTGGCATTGACTAGGATTCAGCAGAGTACTTTAAGGTCGGGTTAATTTGATCTTGCTTTCACAGAATGAGGCACTGTCTGGCAGCCTCGTTCTGAATTCTTTGGAGCTTGACAATGAGTTGTTTTTGAAATACTAGAACACATAATATTGCAATAGATATGGTGTGCTAGTAGGAGGGCTTTAGTCAGCTCAACTCTGTGGTTGATATGAGGAAGTGGGAGGGATTTTTAACAAAAGTGAGAACTGCATATTACAATCATTAGAAATAGGGTTGATTTAGGCAGCAAAAGCATTGTTGGCATCAAAATAATCTCTAACTTCTTACTTTAGGAGAGTTGGCAGGTGGAATCTTAAAACGTGATCACCAGCTAAACAGTAGTTAGTTGGACTTAGTGTCATATGACTGATTTCAGTCATAGCACCGTTCATGCACAGGAAGCTTTCCTTCATACTGTGGAAAACGACAAAAAAATGTTTATGATTCTCTAGGCCATTTTTCAAGAGAAAGTGGATGTATGTGTTGTCAGCACACATGTGGAAGTTCACCCGGTATAGTAGAAAGAGCTGAACAAAGATATGTACATAAATATTGAAAGGAAGGCATGAAAGGGATGATCCTGGATGACGTGCTCCAGAGTCCTTGCAGAACTTGTACATTATTGAAAGTAGAGAAGACTCCTTATCAGTCCAAGCAAGGATGGAGTGCAGGTGAAAAGTCAGGGAGAAGGAATGTAGGAGAAAATGATCAGGTTTAACCTGCGGGAATGAGGAAAATCCTGAGAGTAGTCTTTTGATTTGTATTGCTGAATTGAGAATGCTAGCTGTAAAGTAGGTTTTATGTGGTTAGGAATATGCAGCAATTAGTTACAATTTGAAGTGATTATGCACTAGCTCACTTAAACTTCCACCAGTTCACGATTAGCGTGTGTTTCCATACAGTGAGAAGAACAGGCTGGTGAGACACTGAATTGCACTTAAAATATTTTGTTGGAAGATAAGAAATTTAGACACCAGTGTAAAAAATGCAATGCTTGTTCAAACTTTCTTTAGGTAGTCTTTAGCTGCTGTATGCTGATCAGCCTGAGCTTTCGGCTGTTTTTGTGTGGCACTGTTTCTGAAAATTTAGCACACGTTTGAATGTTGTTTTGTCTCATAAGGGCTTGAATTAGTTGGAAGTGGGTAATACATTAAAAGTTGTTCCGAACAGGGCTCCTCCAACTATGAGTTGCCTGGTGCCCTGTGGAATGCCTTGAGATTGCATTAGGATATCAATAACCATGTCCAAACTGATGGTTCCTTCATAAAGAAGATTGTTTTCCATTTCCTGGCTCTACTGTTACCGGTATATGGCAACATAATGCATTCATTAATTTCCAGCAGAGTTCACTTTGATCAGGTGTTTTTAGGTGTGGTGTTGGCCAAAACCATTAGATTCTAATAAAGTTTTATGTATATGATATACTAACAGAGTTTCATTCAGCCCACTTCATCCATTGGTATGCTACTATGTCATTCACACACATTCCAGCTTACAGCAGTGGCAGACTTTTGGCTAACTTCACTCTTCTTCACAAAAAGCAAATTTCTACACAAAATAATTCTCTTAAGTGAAAGGCAATGAAATCGTAGCGTGGGCTTTGAGACCAACAAAATATTTTTGCCCCCGGCAGCATCCCCAACAGTAAAGGTTTAAAACTATGACAAAACAAAACCAGCATTGACAAAGCCAAAAGACTGGTGCCCAATGCCAGACCTCTTGACTTTACCAATGCTTCTTTCAAGATGTGGTGTGCACTTCCTAGAATATTACAGTCAGTTGTGCTGGAATGTATATAATCAGGACTTCATAATTGGTTGTCTAGTCTAAATGCTGTCTTAATTTCTCACTAGGCTGATCAGCAGTTAGTAAAGAAAGGAAAAGGAAAACTTGGGGATATGTTGGAAAAGGCAGCGGAACTCCTAATGAGTTGCTTCAGAGTCTGTGCCAGTGACACGTGAGTAATTTCTGGTTTTTCCTGTATTTTATTGTTTGCACAACCACAGTTTCTTTATAATCATTGTGAGACTCTTTTTATGCGTAAACCCGTACACTTCCTTCTATACATTAGAACTAAAACTGATACTGTGCCTGTCTGAGAAATAAACATTATTTAAAAATGTTCACATATTCAAAAAGGTGCAACTGCAAAATGTATAAAATGTTCATGGAATTGATCCCATTGCAAGTTTGCCGATAATCCATTTCGGCACAGTCTTGTTCTGGTAAAATAACTAAATATGTAATAAAAGCAGGATACTAGGGCAAGTAGAAATAAACATTTAGTAGAAACTCAGATAATATGAATAGTTTAAAAATAAGAAAATGTGTTGAAGTGCGAGTTCAACAGGAAATAGATGTACTAGAGATCACATAGTCTTCTGTGCTTTGCAAGGCATTCCTAAAAAAAAGGAAAACAGGAGACAGAAAAGCTCTTTGTAAAACGATAACAATAATGGATGTTTATGAATCTATTATCAAATGTAAAGTACCAAGGAGCAAACCCAGGGTCCGCCCCAAAATTAAATTACTTACAAAGATGATACCTAGAAAGCTGAAGATTTTTAAAATTAAATATTTATTTCTGTAGTAGGGGATCTGTGTGTAGTCATAATCTAGTGAATAGTCCCGCCCATGTGCGTGGACCCCGGCAATCAAAAATAATCTCTTAAGTTGTCAAAAAATTGCAGAACGGCAAAGATACTTAAGAGAGAATTTAAAGACAAATAATGCAGCCTATATCCACAGGCTACACTGTCCAGTACTTCAACTAGAAATTCCACCAAAAAACACACAAATAGCACAGCCTGCCCAGTTTCTTCCATAGAGAAACTTGCCTCTACCAGTAAAAGCTTATGGAATGATAGAGAGGAAGGCATGGACAGACAAGCCCCATAGGCTGCCATTATGTGGCTTAAATAGGATACTGTGCCTTTAAGAGAACATTCCAGAACTTCTCCCAGTATCCCAGAATGCACAGCAGGTACCTCTTACTTTCAGTTCTTTTTTCCGGCTCCTGCTAACAGGACCCTGGTGCATTGAGCTCTCCCTTTTTCAATGATTTATTGGATTTTTGTGCACTTCTTTGCTTTAAAGTGCTTTCAGTTTGTGTACTTGGTGTTTCCCTTCACTCCTGTGTATTCGTTCAGGCTTTTTAGGGCTCTAAAATGCCTGCTCTCTTCATGTGGAAGGAAGAAGGCCAAGACTGATCCACACGACGTCTGCATACTCTGTCTCCCTGCAGCACATGTCCCTGAAGAATGTGACATCTGTCAGACCTTTTCATCGAGGACCCTGAGGGACCGGCTGAAGATTAGGCTTCAAGGCCTGGAGGAGAGACGGCTGCAGGCTGCAGGTGGGTCTGGGCAGGCTGGAAACTGCCTCTGCTGAGGCCTCTGGGGGGGCTCCCCAGAGGCAGGAAGCCCAGCAAACGGTCCCGGTCTCCGTCGACATCGATTGCATCGACGACGTTGAGAGGGATGACGACGGTGTGTTCCCCATCTTCCCGGGGCTCCGGGTTGAGACAGCGTGGAAGTTCGACGTCGAAAGGCTGGGGTAGGCCTCCGTCGATATCACCGTCGACGGCGTCTTCGTCGTCGACGTCAGCGTCGAGTCATCGACGTTGAAGAAGGACCGACCGGCACTGGCGCTCGCCGTCGAAGTCCGCGAGAAAACGGTCGGCGCAGAGGAGAAGTCGGCGCTCGTCGTCGAGGACTGACCGTTCGTCGTCGCGGTGGCGACGTTCGGCGTCGAGGAAGAAGCACTCAACGTCGAGGAGGCGGCGTGCGTCGCGGGGTCGACGTTCGACGCCGGAAAAGCGACGCTCGACGTCGAGAAGCAAGAGATCGGCGTCTCTGAGACTTTCCACCTCTCCTAAACGGCGCAGAAGGAGTTCTGGTGCCAGAAGTCACGCTGGGTCTGGTGAAAGACGCCGGAGGCGCGGCGCTTACATACTGGAGGGGCTGGTTCGCAGTCACCTCCCCCCGAAGAAGTCACCGGGCTCGGTGTACTCGGTGGTTTATACACCACCTCGAGCTAAGTCGCCTCCGCCTCTACCTAAGGAGGATCCTCCCATCAATCCTCCGCTACCACCACTTCCTCCCGCGGGGGCAGCCACCGCCACCGGTCCCGCCTCATGTGCCCGCTCCTCGGTCGGAGATACCTCCTGTACTTCCGCCGAGGTCGGTGTCACTGCCTCTGCTCCCTACACCGCCTAAGGGGACCCCAAAACCTTAAACCCCAGGATAGGCCACGGAAGACTCCTCCACGGAAACCTGCGGAGCGTCCACGTACTGGGAGATCGCGATCACGTTCCAGGAGGAGGGGACGATCGCGCAACAGGTCGTCCACACGGTCGAGACGGCGCCACAGGAGGCACAGGTCTCGTTCCCAGACTAGGTCTTCAGGGACCAGGGACTATTCTCCGACTTTGTCGGAGTCACCGGAAACAAGGGTTTCACCGGTTGATGATCTGGTGTCTTTCCAGGATGTCCTTTTACGAGGCGCAGCAAAATTGGGCCTCTAGTTGACGGTGCCCACGCCCAAGACATCGGTGATCTTCGAGACGTTGCACCAGAAACATCTATCTCGGCCATTACTACCACTGGTACCGGGCCTGGAAGATCTGGCCATGGACCTTTTTCTCACCCAGGCGGTGACTAAGGCGGCCCCCTCGAGACTGCAGAAAAAATACCTGGCTCCCAACTCTGATCCGGCTTTTCTATGGGTGGAACCCCCTCCAGACTCTGTGATTGTGACGGCAGCTCGTAAACTGCATGCCACCACTCCTTCATCCACAGTTCCACCAGATAAGGAGTCTAGGTGGCTGGATTCGTCTGGGAGACAGGTTTGTGGGACGTCGGCGACTTCCATGAAGGCTGCAAGTGCCACAGCCTTGTTGGGACGGTATGACTGAGCACTCTGGGAATCCCTCCAGCAGTTGTGGAACATTTGCCGCGTGATAAGGTTGAAGATTTCCAAGGGGTGTTGAATGAGGGGATGTTGGTGGCGAATCAGGTCATCAGTGCCGCAGCCGACTCTTCCCTGCTGGCGGTGCATGGTTTCTGCCATTCGATTAACCAGCGAAGACACGCCTGGCTCCGCCTCACGTCGCTAAAACCTGACGCACAACAAAGGGTTGCCAATCTACCATTCTCTGGCGAAACCCTATTTGGAAAACAAGCGGATGATGAAATGGCCCGCATGAAGGCGGAGGCCGAAACGCTCATGGCTGTGGGTTTGGAAAAACCCAAGGATAACAAGAAGTCGTACCGCCCGTTCCAGAGACGGTTCGGTGGACAGGGCAGAGGGCGTGGCCAGTCTTCAGGACAGCAGCAGCAGCAACAAAAGCAGCAGTTCCGAAGACCGTTCCAGAAGCGCCAGAAAGGCAGAGGCGGCCACCAGTCGGCAACAGCGACTAAAGGCCCGGCCGGGTTTAGGCCCTGAGCGCTTACTTCCCCTACATCCGTTACCCACTCCGGTGGGGGGAAGCGTTCAATTTTTTCTGGCAGAGTGGAGAAAAATTACTCAAGACAAGTGGGTGCTGAATATTGTTTGCAATGGATACAGTCTTCGGTTCACCAGCCCGCCTCCATCAATCTCTCCGGTCAGCTCGCAGTTTCAGCTGCGCGAGCTCCAGGCGGAGGCCGATATACTGTTAAGGAAAAGGGCGATAGAAGACGTACCTCTGTCTCAAAGAGGAAGAGGTCTGTACTCCCGGTTCTTCCTGGTTCGCAAAAAGGACAAGAACGAGTTCTGGCCCATTCTGGATTCGCGGCAAGCAAACAAGTGGATTCGCAGAGAAAAGTTTTCCATGCTGTCCTTGCATCAGATTTATCCTAAGCTGCAACGGGGAGACTGGCTGTGTGCCATAGACCTACAGGATACATACTTCCATGTGCCCATTGCACACAAACACAGGAAGTTCCTGCGATTCCAAGTCGGCGCCAATCATTATCAATACACAGTACTGCGATTCGGACTGAAGTCTGCGCCGAGAACCTTCTCGAATTGCATGGCGGTGGTAGCAGCACACCTGAGGAAGAACAAGGTGTTCGTCTACCCACACCTGGACGATTGGTTGATCAAGGCCTCCTCCTTCTCGGAAGCGCAAGCACACTTCCAGAAGACGTGCGTTCTCTTGAACAAGCTGGGGTTGCACATCAACATGTCCAAGTCTGTCCCGACTCCGGTCCAGTGCATACAGTACTTGGGAGCCTCCATCAATACGCTGTCAGCAAGCGTGTCTCCTTCGGAGGAGCGACGATCATCACTCCTTCGGAAGGCTCAGGCTCTTATGACCACTCCATCTACAACAGTGAGGACGGTGCCTTCTCTACTGGTATCGATGGCCTCTTGTATCTTCCTGACCCCACACGCACGGCTGCACATGAGACCGTTGCAAGAGTGCTTGGAGGACCAGTGGGATCAGAGGAAAGGATCGTGGGACGACAGGATACGACTGTCTCTGCATGCTCTTCAGTCCCTGAAGTGGTGGTGTTCAGCGGAGAATCTCCTGAAAGGGGTTCCCTTCCACAAGGACATATCGTGACGGATGCATCTCTCCACGGCTGGGGGGCGCACTCCGGAGACTTACAGATTCAAGGGACGTGGTCTCAGACGGAGTCCACATATCACATCAATTTCCTGGAACTCAGAGCTGTTCACTTGGCGCTGAAGGCTTTTCTTCCGTCCTTCCAGACCAACTCTCTGCTTGTGCAAATGGACAATACGACCACGATGTATTACCTCAACAAGCAGGGGGGCTCGAGATCGCGCACCCTGTCACAGGAGGCGCAGACGATCTGGCACTGCCTTCTGGCCAGAGGATTGACGATAACGGCCACCCATCTACCGGGTGTGCAGAATGTTCAGGCAGACGCACTGAGCAGACTGATTCAGGAAAACCACGAATGGGTCATAAACGACGAAGTACTAGGAGAAGTCTTCGCAAGGTGGGGGACTCCAGACGTAGATCTGTTCGCCACCGCCGAAAACAGCAAATGCCGAGACTTCGCCTCCAGGTATTACCAGCAGGGGATGCTGGGGAATGCGCTATGGATCAACTGGTCGAACAGCTTTCTGTACGCTTTTCCACCTATTCCCCTGATTCCGACGGTGCTCATCATTGTCCCGGTCCCGGGTTCGGATGATCCTGATTGCCCCGGAATGGCCCAGACAGTGGTGGTTCACGGACCTGCTTCACCGGTCGCTCCTTCCTCATATTCGGCTGCCGTGCAGGCCGGACCTTCTCACGAAGTTCGGGGGACAGATGTTGCACCCCAACCTCTCGTCTTTGAGTTTGGCGGCATGGCTCCTGAGATAGTGCAATATGGCCATTTGAATCTGCCCGAAGATTGCATGGACATACTGAAGGAATCTAGGCGACCTTCCACTCGGACTTCCTATGCTTACAAGTGGAAGAAGTTCTGTATCTGGTGCAAGTCCAAGAACTATGACCCAACGACGTACAAGGAAGATGTCATCCTTCCTTACCTTCTATATTTGGCGCAGTCTGGCCTTAATGTCCATTCCATTAAGGTTCATCTCGCTGCATTGACTGCCTACAGGAAATGCCCTTCGCAGACTTCATTCTTCCAGATCCCTGTGATTAAAGATTTTCTGGAAGGCTTGAAGAAAGTGTTCCCTCCTGTCAGGCTTCCTTCGCCTTCATGGGAATTGAATGTGGTGCTGTCCAGATTGATGAAGGAGCCTTTTGAACCTATTCATAAGGCTTCGTTGCTGCACCTGTCCTGGAAGGCGGCGTTCCTCGTGGCCATTACATCGGCCCGCAGGGTGAGTGAAATTCAGGCGTTGTGTTGCCAAGAACCTTATACTGTATTTCATGCTGCTAAGGTTGTTATGCGTACTCACCCTGAATTTCTTCCCAAGGTGATTTCTGATTTTCATGTCAACCAGACCATAACTTTGCCTACGTTTTTTCAGAATCCTTCATCTCCAGCGGAAAGGTCTTTACATTCCCTGGATGTCAGGAGGGTGTTGAAATTTTATCTGGATAAAACCAAAGATATTCGTCGGTCAGACCAATTGTTTATCAATTATGGATCAGTCAGGACAGGTCTTGCGACCTCTAAGCAATCCATCTCTAGGTGGATTGTGTCCTGCATACAGTTGTGTTATCAAAAAGCTGGTAAGACCTTAGGGGGTAAACCTAAGGCTCATTCCACCAGGGGCAAAGCTGCCACAACAGCTTTGCTCCGTAATGTTCCAATTGCAGAAATCTGCAAGGCGGCCACTTGGAAGCCGGACCATACCTTTGCTAAGCATTGCTGCCTGGACACTGATGCCAGGGCAGACGCTCAGGTTGGGCAGGCTTCGCTGCCAAATCTGTTCGCACAGTAGTGGTTTTATTTCTCTTTTCTCCACCGCCGCTTTGGTTGTGGGGATGGGCTTGCCATTCTATTCACTAGATTATGACTATACACCGAGATCCCCTACTACAGAAGGAGTAGTTTCTGTCCTGTAACTCCAGTTCTGTAGTAGGGGTATCTCTGTTATAGTCCTAAGCGCCCGCCCGCCTCCCCGGTGGAGAGAGATATTCATGTAAGGAATGCTACAGGTCTGGCGTGTTACGCCTTCAAAAAGAACTGAAAGTAAGAGGGACCTGCTGTGCATTCTGGGATACTGGGAGAAGTTCTGGAAAGTTCTCTTAAAGGCACAGTATCCTATTTAAGCCACATAATGGCAGCCTATGGGGCTTGTCTGTCCATGCCTTCCTCTCTATCATTCCAGAGGCTTTTACTGGTAGAGGCAAGTTTCTCTATGGAAGAAACTGGGCAGGCTGTGCTATTTGTGTGTTTTTTGGTGGAATTTCTAGTTGAAGTACTGGACAATGTAGCCTGTGGATATAGGCTGCATTATTTGTCTTTAAATTCTCTCTTAAGTGTCTTTGCAGTTCTGCAATTTTTTGACAACTTAAGAGATTATTTTTGATTGCCGGGGTCCACGCACATGGGCGGGACTATTCACTAGATTATGACTATAACAGAGATACCCCTACTACAGAACTGGAGATACAGGACAGAAACTACTCCTTTTATATTTACATTGTTTGTGAAGTCGACATTTGCCTACGTTCATTTTCAGGATTTGGTATGAAATTATTCAGTGATTGTCTCACCAACGCAAAAATTTGGTGCATATTTTTTTGCAGTAGTGTCAGTTATTTTGGATGTTTCAAACTTTTACTCGCAATGACCCAGACATTACTTTGAACTGCCATATTTGCCTTTCTTTTTCTAGTTTGCGTTTCTTCTCTATCACTAATTAGAAGCCCTCCAAATGCTCTTCTAATCTGATATATTTCGTGCATAAGAAAAGAGACCTTTGTCTGGCTTACGTAGACTTTCAGAGTCACCTGTCATGCAGGGGGCGTGTTATGAAAGCTCTGATGTATTTTACCATTTACTTCTCCAGACACGTCACCTGGTAGTGTCTCCAATATATTTTCTTTCACACGCTCAATCGGTTGTGCCTGAATACTTTTTTGTTTTTCTTAATCTTGATCTCGTTAATTTTTTTGTTAAGAACAGTAGTGTTTTATTTTTTTTCTTACCGATTTGGTATGAGAAATATCATGGAATGAGGCTATTATTGTACTTATTATCAGTGGGTATTGCTTTTTTATTTGCAATCTGCTAGCCAATTTAGCAAGGTGTCTACGGGGGAATGGATGGAAAATGAGAGCCTGCTAATTGGAAGGTTAGTTTGCTCTTTAATTACCAAACAACCTGGTAATTCTAATAAATGCTGTTCCATTAAAACAACTTAAAGGTGACCACCTGCAAGAGCATTCATATCTGCATATTTCCTGTTGGCTCTGCCTCTGACCAGGTCGTGAACTTCCATTCTGTGTCACTATCCTATTCATATGGCCAAAAACTGACTGTGCTACCAATTTCCTTTGTGACCATAGTTTTTACTCCTGCTGTTTTAATTAGTACTGCAGGTAGTTGTACTGGCTGTTATGTCTCAGTCTTGATATCAACGTTTTTCTGATGGATACTTATAACCCTAGATTCCCGACTTTTTGAATAATCCATGGGTGTCATACTGGATCTGAAAAGTGTCAGAGCACGTCTCCGGTGCGCTGGTAGGATCATGTGGATCTGCACCAATGTCGCTCCACTTTAGAAATGACAGGTGGAGCTTCGTATAAGTGTCCCACCTGCACGCTGATAGCAGTTCCTTTCTTCCCGTGCCTTCCGACGTGTATCAGGAGCCTCTCCCCAGGCCTTGACCATAAATTTTGTCAACTAATTATCCGGTGAGCAAGAAAAATGTCACACCCTAAACCACCGGGTTTAAGCTGTACAAGAACGGTCACAAATAAACGTTTGTGATGGACCTGCACGAAGTCTGTTTATGATGCCTCTGTAGCCATGACTCCAAGGCATGTGGAAACTGCTCCCAGAGGAACTTGAAAGCTGTACGGAAACACAAAGCCAAACTCTATCTCGCCAAACATAAGAATTCCAAAGGATGGTCCTGTTCCTGGTTCTGAAGTTCCTTGTTTTGGGTAATTCAAAGAAGAAACATTAGAAATTAAAACTGAAAACAACTCTCACCCACTACTCGCAAACTCCAGAGAGGTTATGAGGACAACAACGGCCCTCTTTGTTGCAGTCCCGATTTCCATCTGAGCCATTTCCATCTCTGGTCCCGACGCTCTGACTTTTCATGCCTGTTGGCAACGAGCCAGCTAGGAGATGCCTTCAGAGAGCCTATGCTATAGCACTTTACGGGTTCTCTCTGGTGCACCTTCAGGTGCCAAGAAATCACATGGGCTTCCAGTCGGACTTACGCCTGCACTATCTTTACCCCGTGTATCCACTCCGGCTCTAACACTGACTTTGGTGCCTACCCGCATCGACGCCAGATGAACGTGTACAGCCTACAGTGCTATCTAACTCCGAACTAGTGACCGAAGTTGCACCAGGCGCCGAACGGCTTGCAACATCTTGTAATCCTGCTGACTCTGATTCTTTGCCCTTACTGCATGGTAGGACTCAGACTCTCTACATCACTTTATTGCGCAGACTGAAACCGACAACTATGATGACTGGGATGATTATGTTCCCCAAAATGATGAGAACAACTGGTATAGAAGGTTTCTGGATGCTTTTGGTCAGGACACCTTGCCCGAGGTTCCTTCTACAGAGTAAGGCACCTCTTTCTCTGGCAGCTGAAGTATTAGACCTTCAATTGCCAACCATGGAAGTGAAAGCCAATGTATTGACCAAAGCCGTGCAAACTTCTCCGGGCCCCATTGACTACTGTTAACCATTCAACGAAGCACTTACTGATACCCTTTTGGACACCTAGACCAAGCCCTATTCAGAGTCGCCCATTAATTGACTGGTTGCCCATCACCATTGCCCGGTGCCTTGTTTACCCTACCTTCCTAACTCAACATCCCACTCTGGAGAGTCTGTTGGTTCAAACATCCGCCATCCGGGTCAAACCGAAGGCTTTTCCTACCACTCCTCCCGATTGCAAGTCCAAACAAATAGAGATTTTTAGGAAAATAATGTTCTCCTCCTCGAGCCCTGCTGTAAGATTGGTTAATTCCAGCTGCCCCCTTGACCGTTATCCCCATTCCCTTTCCTTTGGGATGTGATCTTACTGGCTGTTCCAGATGACTTTCGACTGTCTCTCACACAGACTGTTCAGGATGATCACAATGCGGCAAAGTTAGTAGTATGCTCCGGACTGGACACTAGAGATTGCTTATGGCGTGTAGTAGGCACCATTGTGGCTCTCCGCCTCATGTCTGGATGAGGTACACTGTTTTTTCCAGGGACGTCCAGGCTTCTTTAGTGGACATGCCCAGTGGCAGATCTAACCTTTTTTGATGCATAGCTGACTCGCGTTTGGAGCACTTTAAAGAGAGCCGAGCTAAGGCACCTTCCTTGGGCCTGTCTGTTTCTACAAAGCAATCCCATGACCAGTTCCGTCCTTCAACACCTCCTCTAGCACACCAGGCTTTTAAGACTTTCATGGCAGAGGTTGCAGCTCACAGAGACCAGGAGGACAGCAGGGACTGCCTGCAGCTCAGTCCTCCATCCTTGCTGTGACCGCTACATTCAACCACATTAGTGTGTCTTTGCCGGCACACAGCCACCACGTTGGTCGGAGGCAGTATCCGATATTGCTTCCAGAAGGGGGCAGGCCATTATGATGGACAAGTGGGTCCTTCAAATTATCCTCCTGGGCTTTGCTATTACTTTCCTTTCTAACCCACTTCACCTTCCACTTCCTTCAGGGTGGCTGACAAAGGACCATCTGTCTGTCCTCTGGAAGGAAGTCCAGGCAATTTTGTGCAAAGAAGACCACATAGAAGGATACAGTCTCAGAAGTAGGAACTGTATGCTACTCCTGCTACTTCTTTGTGCCGATGAAGGCAATAGGCCTTGTCATGTTTTGGATCTTAACCCTCAACACCTTCATGCAGAAGTATAAAATCAAGATGCTCACTGTTGGACCTGGAGTTGTCAGGTCACATAGGGTACCCTGGCCTAGGGCAAGACAATCAGTTATTAGAGGCACATGTGTAAAGGTTGCTCACCACCCAGCAGTAACTTATTGCATTTCCACACAAAAAGGACACCACACCACAATTTTGTAGGAAAATACGTGCTGCTTTATAAAAATAATATTTTGTTGATTTGATGACTTAATATCAGATTTCAATACATCAAATAAGCTTGCATGTCATTATTACTTTTCCTTTCTTGGTCAAAACATTAACAATCACATTGGGTTCAGCTCCTGTGGGTTAAATAGATTTTCCCACACACTCTAGCTCTAGTACGAATTTCTGTAGTTCACAAGCACTTTTACAAGACCAGCAAGGCTGAATTTTTATCATTCCAGTCTCAGAGATATTTCATATGTGTCAATTCAGCTCACAACTCCAGCTCTAGGGTTAACATGTACTTGTTCCCTTACATACAACCCAAAAGAAGGGGAAGGATTGATAGTTACCCCCTTTTTCTTCTAATTCCGGATTACTTCAACCTGACCTTGAGACTCACTTCAGGTTATACCCCCCCTGGTGATAGAGCACTGGATACCTAGGACAGTTATAGCCCTGCACTCTTTCTCTATCCCCAGATCGGCCCTTCTCTCCCTCCAGAAGCCGGCTAGGTAGTCACCATAACGTAATCTAACTCAGGCATAAAGTATCCCAGATACCTAGGCAAGGGACTCTCCTCAATGCTCCTTCTTGGAAGTTAGTCCGCTACCTGAGGAGGGCTTTCTGTGCTCCTTAGGCATTCCGTCACGCTCCTCGTGACGAGTCCCACCTCCCTCCAGAACGGCAGCCCCGGCTTACTTGACCCTGCTGCCGTTTACCGGTGGAAGTCGAGGCGCCGATATCCGGGATCGGAAGGCGCTTGACGGCCCTCCGGTTACCTGCCGCCTCAGTCTGTGGTAGGAAAGCTTCTGCCTCAGGGTGCTCTGTGGCCGCAGTCCTCGCCGCCCGTCACTCTCCTCACACGTCGGGCCCCTCTCAGACTGCGCAGCTGCCGATGCGGGGATACTTCCCCTGGTGATCCTTCTTTGACTGCTGGGCATGCGCAAAGACGTCGCGGCCGCACCTCTTCCGACGCTCTCGCCTGGCTGCTTCCGCCTCGCTGCTCCTCACGCCGGGGTCCCTCCTCTCTCGATCCGCCTCCTCAGACACGTCTCACTTCCGCGAACCCTTCCCAGTACTTCACCAGCTCGTCGGGGAAATCGGAGCTAGACAGAACCTTTACCCCTCGCGGAGCTTCCAGTTGGGCAGGCCAGGTTCCCGGACACGGTGAGACTTAGGAAAGGATAGCGCTAGCTCCTTGAATACTTCAGGGCAAACTCTCAGCACTGCAGTTGATGAAAATGTTCTTCAGGGTTACACTTCTCCTCACCAGCACGTCTCCATTCAATGACTTCAGAGACTTCAGTATGTGCTAGCGAGGTCATTTGAGGCTTTTAGGAATGGGTTCCCTGGTAGGGCTTGGTCAACATGGGTGGATACAGGTCAGCGCAGAAGTTCAATCCGCCCACAGGTCAGTTTCACTCCTGGTCAAGCTCTGTTCTCTCCTCAGTGTCGCCTCCCTCCTCACCAGATCCACTCTCTAGCAATCACTGGACATCACAAAATGGCTGCCTTGCATCCTGCCTTATGTAGGTCTCCCTCTGAAGGTCCAGCAAAGTCCAGAAGGTTCTGGAAAGGCTCTATGTTATCCTATGGGGCTTCCACAGAGGTTGGCAGTTATGGCAGTTAGTAGCCACCATCTTGTGTATCCCTCACTTTCTAGTCAGAATGGGCACCTGGGCCTGAGGTAAAAGACTATGAGGGCAAAAGAGCATCTATCCCCCAGGACAACACCATAAAAATCCAGTGGACACAAAGATAAAGAGGGTACGAGGGGCAAAAAGGGGACAAAATAAATAATTAATAGGAGGGGCTACGCAAAAGGCCAGACAGGTCTAACACTCACGCTAGCCCAGGTCCTGTCTTCCCAGGTGACAAGATGGTTGTGTTGGCCCTGTAGGATGCCTATTTTCACATCCCCGTCCTGCATGCCCACAGGTGCTACCTGTGGTTCTTGTTGGGCCAGGTGCATTTTCAGGTTCCGCTCCATAGGCCTCACCAATGTCTCTCTGCTGTTCACAAAAGTGATTGTGGTTGTTAGAGCACATCTACAGAGGTTGGGGTACCAGTCTTCCCCTACCTCAACTGTTGAAGGCATGCCCAGCTCTGGTTGTTGTTAACCACCACCAGACCCAGGCAAACCCCCTAGCTTTGTTGGGGTTTACTAGAAATGAACAGAAGTCATACCTTAATCCTTTGCATACTCTTCTTTCATCTTAGCCGTTCAAGATATGGTGTGATTCCTTGTCTTTTTCCCGTAACTGAGAGCACATGCCATTCTGGGTAAGATTCCGATGTTTCAGCCTCTGCCCTGGATCTCAGTGCGGATGACTTTGAGGGTGCTAGGATTGTCGGCATCCTACTGGTGTGGCAGGCCAGATGGCACAAGCGGGCTCTGCAGTGGGACCTAAAACTCCAGTGGGGATAATATTAGGGAAATCTGTCAGTTTGCATCCTGATTACAGAGGAGATTGCAAAAGATCTGCAGTGGTGGCTACTAACCACATTTAGGTCTATGGTAAGGCCCCCTCCTTGCCCCCCCATTCAGAGCTGACCGTGGTCCTGGTGCATCACTGCTGGGTTGGGGAGGCCATCTCTGAGAGGTGGAGATCAGAGGGCACTGGTCACCGGCAGAAACTTGACAACTTCAACTTGTTGGAGTTGACGATGAATCATGTGGCACTGAAGGCTTTCCTGCCCGTCATCAAAGGAAAGCTGGTGCAGGTGCTAATGGGCAGCACCACCACAATGTGGTACCGCAACAAGTAAGGCGGAATGAGGTCCTGGATGGACCCTGTGACGAAAGGCCTTGCACCTCTGGAAGTGGCTAGACTGCCAAGGGATTACTTTAGTGGTGAATGACCTGTTGGGATATTTTAATGCCAGGGCAGGCGAAATCGGCCCCAGGTGCCTAGCAGATCACAAAGGCTTGCATCCAGAGGTGTCACAGGCAATTTTCCAGCAATGGAGTCACAAAGACCACCCTCTTAAGAATGGAGACAGCAACACATCCTCCCAGGATGTTCTTGCACTTGTAATCACCATGCTCGAATATCTTGGTGCGCCCAGTTTCATCATACACCAAAACAACTAATCCAAAACACTCCTGCTATACTACTACTACTCCTTCTTCACCCCAGAGAATGCATGACACTTGTCCTGCAAGCACTCCAGTGTTCAAGGCACTGTGCATTGTCCACCGAACCTCCCAAAGAAAATAGACCTCTATACCTACAAATTAAATTAAAGCAGTGCAAACAAAACAGGCTAGGAAAAAATGAATCTTTCTACTGTTAATATAACGCTCAACGGTCATAGAGGTGCTTGTAGTTCAAATAGGCTGCACATTAACGCTCTTAAACTACTTTGCCCTCATCCCCTCACATAAGACCGAACCACTACAGGTGAAGTCTGTTGTCTATTTCCCAGTACTGTACCAGTGCACAGTAACAAACACCCCATCATTATTGGAATAGACATGTAATAACTGAAGAGATCTACCACTAACCGCTGGCCACTTGAGGACTGTTATTTATTCCACCACTGCAGGTCCCAATTAACTACATTCTATGATTGCTTCTTGACATCTCACTCTGGCATCTATATAAGGTATGAATATAACAAAGTGCATCCCAGCTAATATTTTCACCATGTCCCCCTCCATCTTCTTACTTCTTACTTCTCAGGGCCATAAACTTGAATAACATTTTCAGAATGAAGAACCCTGTGTGGCAAGAAGCTTAGTGGACTGTGATCATAAGATTAATGGATCTGCAGAGTTGATCAAATCTGCCAGCTTACGGAAACTCATGTTCGAGGCATATGAGCTGTAGATCGTATACTTGTGTATAGATCCTCATCTGGTGTTGAGCTGGGATGTTTGCACTTTGTTTTTGTCTTGGAAGAAGTCTTTGTAGTCACGAGGTAGGTGACCCCTCCTTAGGACGATTATGCGCGTGGGCATCAACTCCATTTCCATGTTGTTTTTTTCCGCCATCGGGTTTGGATGTGTATTGCTGCGCTCCAGTTCGGTATCATCTTCGAACCTTTTCGACACACAATCATTACCCCTCGACGGTGTTGTTTTGATCACGTTTCCCCTTCGACGCGCATCATTGAAATCCAACAACTTCATTCTCTTTTAAATGGATCACCAAAAAGTCCTCCTTAAGCCACCTATCCAGCCTCCAAGGTGGCCAACTCCCCCCCCAATTTGAGGTTGATCTTAATCAGTAGTGGCTTGTGCCTCTCCGTGGAGAGGGTGCAATTAGCGTTACCCATATTGTTGACCAGGTGAGCCCATCCCAATAAGGTGTCCGGGGAGATGAGTGAAGCTGAGGCTTTGGCATCCTCAGCCATGTTCAGGATTTTAGTCCGAGGTCCAGCAAGGTCAAGCAGTTTGTTGGCCAGTCCCTTTTTTGGTATCCCTGATATTTTTGGCTAGGAAGGTAGCCATTTGGGGGTTGATTTCGGGGTAAGGGCCACTTTGCCCTTTAGGGATGGATGGGGGCATTCCGCCCTCAGGCTGGTGCCCAGTCCGATGAGCGTGGATGTAGCAGATCATCTAGGTTCATTATCTCTGATCCCTTAGTTTGAGTATCATTGCTATCAGACCTGGGGTCTGAAGACTGGTGCCAGGGCATGTCTGGTTCGATATCTCAGTCTGAGTGGATGGAAGAGTCTTCATCATCTAGTGGCTCCTAGGAGGCAGGGAAGCTCGCTCCGGGTTCAAGACCTTCTTGTCAGGTACCCCTGCCATGGTAAGGGAGGACAGTTTATTATTTATTTATAAAGTTTTATATAGTTCGAACAAGATCCCGAAGTATATCAGAGCGCTTTACAATAGGTTAGAAGAGAGGACAAAAATGAAATGTACACAGCGATTGTAAAAATACAGTGAACATTAAACAGTGGTACACGTATAGAGTATAATGTTATTCAGAAGAGACCAACCCAAGGGGGTGGCCTGGTCTAGAAATGCACGTTTGAGTCTGTCGAAGGTATCAAAGTCGCCTCTGGGTCGCAGGCACGCTTCCCTCTGAGCTACGGGCGTTCTGTGTCTAACGACTGTGGAGGTAGAGGGGTCGAGGGCCCGTGTGGTTCTTCCAGCTGGCTAAGGCATCTTTCTACCATTTTAAGGAGTTTCTGCTCAAAGGGTGCCACTGATTGGGAGACTGCTTTATTGATAGAGGCATCAGTCACCTCGCAGAAATTGTCATCGATGGGGAGGTATGACACACATTCCTGCGACTGCATAGGGGTGATTGTCACTGGTGAGTTTCCAGGCAAGTATAGACCATGAGCTAAGTAAAGGGAAGAGCCTGGGGTACACAAAACGCCCTCTGTAAATTGATAGGGCAACTGTGGACTTGTGGTACTGGGAGTGTCTGGGTCCTTGTCCCTGACAGAAAGAGACGCTCTAGGAGCACTTACACCAGTTTCCCTGCTGTCATCGGATGCAAGGCTTCTCTAATACAGGCCCTGTGCTAGGGCTTCAAATTATATCCAAACAGTACTTGCCGAATTTAGATACCATACCAGGTGTCGGTGCGTAAAACTCCAGACGAGTGGGGTTAACGATTGTGACACAGCCGGTTGCGTTGATCCGAAGGATGGAAAACCACCGGGCAAGCGCGTCAGTCGTGCATCACGGATGCACCTCAGTACGAGGGCGTGCCAAGAATCATGCAGGCACCCTCTAACGGTCGGAAGACTGCACAGCGCCAAAGCACCTCATAGGAATGCAGAGGGCCTAATGAGGGCCCTCATAAGGAGTGCTGAGGCATTACTGCCGCTGTGCACCACCTGTAAATAAGAATGCAGAGTACAATGGCAAATTCTGGAAATAAAGCGCGATCTGAAAGCCACGGGCACTAATTTGCAGGCTGCTGGAGCAGCAAAGACAGGACGAAGGAGAGTCAACAAGGTGCTATGAAAGTGCTGTTACATGCTGATTGAATGAACTGATGGTTTCCTGTTTCCCATTGATTCATGGGATTTGTAGTTTTCTTTATAATGTTGAAAATGGCTGCTGTGAATAGAGTGAAAGCATGAACCTCGCCTCCGGTCCTGATATAGAATTTTTTTTTTTACTTGCTGTACATACAGGTAACATGCTCTCCTAGACCTCTAAATATTATTGTTTGTGCCAAATAAATTCTAAAAACATTGGCAACAGGTGCCCTCTAACAGCGTGGAACCTCTTTTGCACTCGCCCATGGGGAAATGACAAAAATGTACATTACTGACTGTTCCCGTGATATAAGGCACTATGGTAAAGTGTACTTAAAGGTACTGTATTTAGTTGAGGTTATGACCCTTGGAACAGATGCCCTCTAACAGTGTGGAACCTTCCTTGCTCTTACCCTCTCACTCATGGGAAAATTACAAAAATGTAAGTTTCTGGCTGTTTCCGTAATATAAGGCACTAGGGTAAAGTGTACTTCAAGGTACTGTATTTAGTTGTGGTTATCACCCTTGCGTATTGAATAAAGTATTCTATGCTGTACAATATAAGAATATTACAAGTTACCAAGAAGTTCCTTCAGTAAGCACAGAATTCTGAGGGAGGTGACTTGAAATATCCTTTTAATGTACTGCTGAGAGTATTTCATTGATCACCAACCAGTAGCCTTTCCAAAAAAGCCTAAATCCTTGATCTCTTATGGTCCACTTTCGACATACTTGGGATTGTGAGCTGAGAGGGGCACATGAGGCAAATAATCCAGTGCTGAATTGCGGAGACACTGAGAGAGCTACTGTTGGAACTCGCCTTCAGATGGCTGGTCCTGGGGCACCACGTCTCTAGAAAATTTCCTCTACGTGGGTAGATATGCAGTTCCTGAAGAATACTGGATAGTGGGTAAGGCGAAATGTGATTTGAGTCTACTGATATATGCTGCAAATCATTTGACACCATTACAATTGCGATGCTTTACTGTTAGAAGTTATGCAGCTGTGCAGTATCGCCACATAATTGTAAATGACAAAATCATTATCTGCACCTAAGAAACTGTACTGTTTGTTCTGAATGTCATGATCAAAATCTCAATATAAAATAAATCCTTGATCTCTTGCGTTTCTTGTATAGAATAGTTACTGTTGATGTAGACAAGTAGAGTAAAAGCCGAAACCTATGGCACAATATTTAGCGCACTAATATGCAGCTACTACTTTGCTGCAAAAACAGAGCAGTTTAATGTGAGTTGCTTCGAAAAACAGCTATAGTTAGAATGTGTGGTAACATGCGGGTGGTATTACTCCTCTCTGGTTAAAATTCGCCTTGGAGTGTGCCTACCTGGTGCTGCTTATCGTCTGCTTTGCGGTGGGAGAGCTGGTCGCGTTGTGGAGCATAAGGAAGGAACCCGCTGCAAACAGAGTGACTGCCCCTGAGATCACCTGCGGGACTGCGAGGACCAGCGTCCACAGCGGCGCTGATCAGCCGCAGCTGGTCCTCTTCCCGCCCCCACCTCCTCTCTGGTTAAAATCCGCCTTGGAGTGTGCCTACCTGGTGCTGCTTATCGTCTGCTTTGTGGTGGGAGAGCTGGTCTTGCTGCTGGGGACCTTCAGTAACTGCGGACTATCTTTGGGACTGACAACGACCTCTCGCGGCCCCCGCTGCGCGGGCGCCGCTCGCGTTGTGGAGCATAAGGAAGGAACCTGCTGCAAACAGAGTGACTGCCCCTGAGATCACCTGCGGGACTGCGAGGACCAGCATCCACAGCGGCGCTAATTAGCCGCAGCTGGTCCTCTTCCCGCCCCCACCTCCTCTCTGGTTAAAATCCGCCTTGGAGTGTGCCTACCTGGTGCTGCTTATCGTCTGCTTTGCGGTGGGAGAGCTGGTCTTGCTGCTGGGGACCTTCAGTAACTGCAGACTATCTTTGGGACTGACACCGACTTCTCGCGGCCCCCGCTGCGCGGGCGCCGCTCGCGTTGTGGAGCATAAGGAAGGAACCTGCTGCAAACAGAGTGACTGCCCCTGAGATCACCTGCGGGACTGCGAGGACCAGCGTCCACAGCAGCGCTGATTAGCCGCAGCTGGTCCTCTTCCCGCCCCAAACCTCCTATTATTTGACTACCAACTTGTACGCGCACGTGGGACGCGCGTGGGCTGGTGCCGGGCTAAGCCCGGGCAAAGGGCGGGCCGTCTGTGGCCGTCTGTGGCCGTCTGAGGCTGAGGAGGCTGGGCTGGGCCCTCCCTCTAAGTCCCTTGATATCTTACTGGTGTCTCTTTATATGTTGTGGCTGTTTCATTACTGATAGTAGGTCAACTTGCTATCTGTTATACCTTTTGTATATTGTTCATATTGTCGCTAGGGTATTGGCTTAAATAACATGGCAACCCTACCGGTCAAAGATGGGAAGTTGGATTCAAATCTGCCAGTGGGAGTCTTTTGGGAACTCTTGATAATTACATCACCCGGGTCTCAGCCGCTTTGGACCAAGAAATAGTCGATGTAGAAAAAAGACTGTCAACCGAAATATTTACAAAACGGTCTTCCTTGGGATTAATACAGCACTGCTTAACCCCGGAAAATCGTTTAAGCCAACGGTTAAGTGATCTAGGGAACGTTTCCACCGAGATTAGCTCACTGATTTTACAGACAGGTAGCGCTATTCAGGTAGAAGCTGCCCTTAGCACGGTGCCCCCCCTCGTGAATCTACTAGTCACATAGCGGATTTGTCGTCCTCAAGTAACATGATGACTGGTAAAAGAAAGCGCGGGGGTGGAGGACAGAAAGGTAAATGCGCAAAAATACCAAAGTTAACAAACAAAGGGGCTAAAACCCCGGGGGTTTCGAACCGCACACAGGCTGATAATTTGTTACAGAATGATAAATGTAAATCTCTTCACACGGAAAATGTCCAAATGCATTCAATGCTAAAACCTATAGTTGCCGCTCATGGAGATCATCCACTGTTAGGGCACATAGAGCAGATAATTAGATCTTTAATTCTCCCTATAATCGAGAGACTGAAAGTAATCACTGGTAACCTAGGCAAGTTAGAACAAGCCTCCATTGATAATTCTAAAATGTTACATTCTTTAAATGACAATCTGAAGGTGGGAGTTGATTCTGTACAAGTAATTGAACGGGTAGATAATCCTCACCCCCCTACATTAGTTCCACGTGATCTAGTATCACAACCAGACAAAGGGCCGGTGTCCAATAATGACATTAGTATAATAGATTCAAGGGGTAGAGTCTCGGATAATGGGGGTAGCCAGCGTTCCCTAGAGGGCCGGCAGTTACACCAGGAGGGCGGTGTACATTTAGCTACACGAACGTCAGGTTCTAATGACTCCATCAAGCTGCCCCAGGGTCTAGGTAATCGATCTGTCTTGGATTTACCCCCTCAGAGTACACCTTTAGTGATAGTTTTGGCTAATGTTCCCCCCTCTACGGCAAGGCGAAAGAGGATTTTTATCAATTGAAGTATAAGGTTACCCATTGGCTTTTCCAAAACACTGCTGGTGGCTACGCGGTAGGTCAGAATATTATTATGGCCCGTCGTGTTGCATGGTTGGGCCGCTCTAGGAAGACCAGTGCAGGTGACTGTATAGTTATAAACTTTAATAATCCTATACCCGTAGCTAGGATTCTACGGTAGGTAGAGTGTAGTACAATGACGGGGGGTCAGAGCATCGAAATATTGCCTGTTGGTTTTTTTTTATAGGCCAGTGAATCAGTCCATCTTTAGCAATAGGAATTATATGAATGGGATGCCTGCTAACAATACTCCTTTTCGTAGGGAAATAGGAGGGTGGAAAACAGTACCTATGAAACTTTACAAAGCCTGGCCGAGAGGTGACTTGGGAGACATCACAGCTATTGAGGTCTCGAATAGATTCAATGCTCTTTCGGACCTCAATGACTGTGACTGACTGGGTGATAAAACAGCATGCTGCAATCCGCAGGCTAACCCTGCCTACCGACCTGATCATCCCTTGACCATGGATGCCACGGGGGATGGAAAAATTGATCACCACACAGCTATCCCTAATACTATTTGTAGGAGAGTAGGGTCTGCTATCCTATGGTCACCCCAAATTTTTGCTTTTTGCTTCACTGGTTTTCAACTACTGAGGCTGTGGGCCTGCTGATCAGACCCCCAGCCTGCTGTTCTCTCACTAAATTAATGATACATGTGCTATAGGCACATACCACAATTGGAAATGGACTCCTTGTCAGCCCCTGTATAATGCACTATAGGTGCCCAGGGCATAGGGGCCACCAAGGCCTACCAGGGGCTGCAGCATATCTTTTGCCACCCCTGGCTGGTTCTTAAATTGACACAACTGGCTGATCACTCAGCTGGGGTAAGGTGGTGTAATCACCCCTTACTTAGATATAGTATACATATATCTAAACCTATATCTGGACACATATTAACCTGTGAGCCACTCCTAGGGAAGGCCTCATCAATCCTGGAGGCAGAGTGCGTGGTTTAATGTGAGATGGAGCTCTAGCATGAGCTGAGCCTGTCTGCAGCTGTCGGGAACAACTCCCTAAGCTGTTTCAGGATAATGCCATACCATATACTCTTAAGCGCCTTATAATCCTCGCGGTTATATAGCAACTTTGGTTTGGCTTTATCAAAACATGTCGTGTAAGGTGTCATACGATTTGGAATACTATCCCCTCGCCAGTTCTGGCGACGGGGATAGCATTCCACCCCTCTAGAGGGGTAAGACATGTTACTTTACTTAAATGCGGTTAATTTCTAAAAGGACCTTGGATCCACAAAATGGATGCCTCTGCCACAGACACGAGTCTGACCCCCTGAAGCTGACCGAAACTCAGCCAAATGGGGCCTGGACAAAGGGTTTCCTGTCGCAGGGAGGTGTTACACCCCCTCAGACAGGAGATAGTGGATTGTAGCGGGGAGGTTTGAAAGAAACCAGACACTGCCTGGGGAGCACAAGGCTGCTCCTTGCATAATCCGGCCAAACCGGTTCTGGGGCACTCCAGCCCTCGTGCCAGGGCGGCCTGGATCAAAGGAAAGGGGTGTACCCACCCCCTTCCTGGGTCCCACCCATAGGAGGGGACCTAGCAGGTAATCCAGCCCCCCAGATTCGAATAAGAGTGGGAGCAGTGCCAAGACACTTCAGATTATCCTGATGAAACATAAGAAACGAAACTCTGGACCCTTCGACATCCTACTCGACGTAGAAGCCCGAAGAATCTCCCTTGTGGTCAAGGAGTGACCACCCTGTGCAAACAGGCACCATCCAGCCATCGACGTCTGCTTTGTCGCAGTTCCCGCCGGAACTCGAGCGACAGAGATCGACGAGATCAAGCTTGCCTGCCTTCTAACAGCCCGATCCACAGTCCCTGCAGAGCTGAGACCCGTGGAGGCGACCGGAAGCGTGGGGCACGCCATCTTGGAAAGACCACGAGACGCTGACCGTGCAGCCCACGAGTGACCCTCGAAGCTGTACACCGGGGTTTGAGAAGCCCCAACCCTGAGCCACTCTTGCATCGAAGCTCACCCCTCTACACTCACCGAGTGCTGCGTGGGGCCCTTCTGCTACTTTTGGCTCAACACGTTGGCCCGGTCACTTGCCAGCCGGCTAGTGGCCCCTGTGCCGACGAAACTTGAAATTCGACCTGCGAATCTGGTTGCTCCAGATCTGCACCAGCTCCCCTGAAAAGGAGCCCCCACTCTGACCCTCCTGGTTCGAGTGAGAAGCAATCTCCCGGTTCCGCGTGGATTGCTTTTGCCAAGTGTTGTTTGCTCCAATCTTGAAGCCGACAGCGCCGACGTCGAGAGCCTGCGTGGGACAGATCGTGACCTGCTCCTGGACGTCGTAGATGCCCCAGAGCCCACGTGACAGCGGAGAGAAGCTCCTCGACGACGACCTGATTGCGCCCGACATTGCCTGGTTCCGTCCTGGTTCCACCCTGGTCACTGCTGAGTGACCCAGACTCTGTCCCCTCTGCTTTCAGGTACTTTTCGACTTGAGTCCACCCTTGGACTCCACCGGACACTTCTCTTTCACCCCGCCTGCAGCCCTTTCAGCTTCAAGCACCAAGAGCCTGCGTGACGAAACCCGACTCAACTTCGACCCTGTGCACCCGCTTCCTGTGGGTGAGGTAACTTTGCTCCGCCGGTGTTCCCACACTGGTACACATCTCTAGGGTCTGTGTCTTAAGTTTTGTTCCTCTAGGTTCAGCGGAAGTGTCCTTAAACTTTAACTTTACAACTTTAACGCACCATTGGTTAACATTGGTGCATGCGTGCGCTTTCCGCACTGCACCCGAATCCCGTGGGCCTTTCCCAACTTCAGCATTGCTTGTCCCGACTGCTCCCAGCGATGCCCTAGGCCTAACCACTGTTCGATTGGTATCTCTTATACCACTTGTTTAGTATATGGTTTGAGTGGCCCCCCGCCCTCATCCATATTTGTGCAACTTTATATGTTTAAACTGTGCTTTTGATTTAACGCTTGTGCCCCTTTATTCATAAAGAATACTGGGGATTGTTTTTAGTAATAAATACATATATTTTTATAATATATACTTGTGTGGTGTCCTTTCATTTGATATTACAGGATTGTATGTGGTAAAACAGCTCGCTTAACACGACCTCTTAAGTTAAGCCTTTAGGCTGCTTAGTCCATGCTACCCCTAGGATAGCTTGTCTAATAAGGTTGACTTACAACCAGACACCATAAGGGATTGTTTGGTCTGATAACCGGTGGTTCCAGAATTGGAAACATCACCTATCAGGCCAACTTCTCACACTATTGTTCCTATTAGTCCCCCTATGGCAACTCCCCTGGGATTTCCTGCCCGTCTTAGCGATAGCATGGGTAAACTACTGTCATGGAACATCGCTGGTATGTGCACCAAAATGGAATCTCAGGAGTGGCTAAATTTTATTAAAGCTTATGATGTGTGCATTTTTCAGGAGACATGGCTCTGCGAACCATCTTTTGCACAGGGGTTTTTGAAATATTCAGTTCCAGCAAGAAAAGGTCCCAAGGGGCGACCCATGGGTGGTTAACCATTTGGGTGCGTCAGAGTCTGTCCCTTCTTGTTAAAGTAGTAGACGTTGGAAGTAATGATATCCAACTTATTAAAGTCGACTTTTGTGCTTTGGGACGGCTTGATATCTATAACGTCTATGCCAGGGGTAACAAGGGTGGGAGTTCAGAAGTTATAGTAGCCTTGAGTTCCCTCCTTGAAACCCATTCTTTGGATAACAACATCATAATAGCCGGTGATCTGAATCGCACTTTCGAACCTCTGGCTATTTGCGATGACTTTGCTGGTGATGAAGAGGATAGCCTACGGGGGATTCCTAAATTAGATCTGAACCCCGTTACTCGATGGACCGAGGATATCATATGTTTAAATGCAATTTGCTTTGAAAGGGGTCTAAGGGCATTAAATGGGAGCACCGCAAGTGATAAGGCTGGGGCATGCACCTTCGATAATGGGCGACACAGGAGTAGAATAGACTATGTTTTGTGTAGTATGGAACTTTGGAAACTAGTCTGTGATATGGAAGTGAAGTGTAGGATCGAAAGCTATCATAACCCGTTGTGCGTAGTGCATAAGTGGTGGACACTTGACAACCTGTCCCCAATTTCTGAGAAGGATGGCCCCCCTTCGATTGTTCCTACAAACGATATGCGTAGGTTAAAATGGTCATTTGTTGTGTCCAATCAACAGTCCATGGAAAACATTAATAATGAGGTGGACAGAGCTATAAGTGCCATGGAGCAAATTAGCACAACTGAAATAGGTAGGGGCAACGTTACCAAAATCCATGAAAATCTCTTTTACATCATTAGGAATTACTTTTTGAAACCAGTAAGGAAAGCCAGAGGGGAAATCGTTAAGCCAGTAAAATGGTATAATACCCAGTGTAGGAGTGCCCGTTTAGCTCTAGGTATTGCAATTAAAAGTAGAGAGCTGGCGGCCATCCGCATAGCCAGGAAAGAGTATAAAAATAGCATATCTATAGCAAAAAAAACTCTGGGACGAGCTTCACTGGAATGAGTTAATGGAAGCCAGTGGGAAAAAAGATTCAAGGCTTTTTTGGAACATCGTAAAATGGGGTAGGGGTGGTGTACCCGTCCCCCCAGACAACAACATAGCAGAGGAGGAATGGGTTAATTATTTCAAACCCCAATATGCAGAAAAGCAACCTGGATGTAAGATAGTAGGCTTCGGGCCGGTTTACTACAAAGAAGTGACAAGTGGTAGAGCCCCAGGTCTAGATGGGGTGCCGGCGGACCTCTTTATCAATGATAAAGAACGCTGGACCAAGTACATCTCCCTCCTTGTCAATGCAGTGTCGCAAGGGACTCCTGTGCCTCTATCTTGGCAAGGGGCGGTTATAATACCCGTATTTAAAAAAGGAGATCGATCCCAACCAGGGAATAATAGGCCCATAAGCTTAATTGACACAATCCAAAAGGTGTTTGGGAGAATGGTAGTCAATAGGCTATTAGACTGGGCCGAGGCGAACGACGCCCTGTCTCCATTCCCAGCGGAGTTTCGAGCATCCATTAGTACGGTGGACCAGGTTTTCCGTTTCACACTGCTGCAGTGGAGAACTGTGTTGCTGGGCGGGGGCAGCCTGTATGCGGCATTTGTCGACCTGCGGGCTGCCTTCGACCAGGTTCCCAGGTCCAAACTGTGGACTGTGCTAAAGAACTTGGGTTTACCTGTCGATCTACTGACACTGATAATGTGGCTGCATGAGGCAAATTTTGCCAAAATCCAGTGGGTAGAATGGGGAGTCCGACAAGGGTGCTCGATGGCTCCAACACTCTTTACCCTGTTTATCAACGGAGTTGTGGCTCGTATGTTGTCTGTTAACTTGGATGCTCCCTCTTTAGCTGGCAAAAAGACACAGATTTATTTTTTTAAAATGTCTTTATTGACAGCATAAAGACACCATAGCATAATTATTACCATTTGCTCATTAGTACATAACAGTAGGGCAGTGTCTACATCAATATATAACCAGCATTACCATTTTCCTTTTTCGGTGTGATATGAAAAACCTCCCAACTCCCTGTCCACCCTCCCTCCCCTCCCCATACAGCACTTCCTGATACATAAAGAATATCGAAATCGGCGTTGACCCATTCACAATGCTCATGAAGTGATCTTCGGGCCTCTCTGACTTCCTCCCGATATAAATCCCATCAACATACAATGTGATCATGGCCTGCATCTTGTGCAAGGTGGATACCCTTCTGTTTGCAAAGTCCGTGTATAAACTACCATCAGCATAGGTGGCGTAGTCCTATCCGGGCCGTGGCCTCCCTCTCAGACCAGCACCCGTATCTAATCATCGAGGTCTCGCATCTTTTGTTCGAACTCCAGCAAAAGTGCGTTCCAGTCTAAGGAAATGGGAACCTTTCTAAGGCCTCTGCGCTCCTCTCTGCATAGTTCCTGTCCCTCCGCCCTGCCCCATCTTTCCACTTCCACGCTCCACGACTCCACTTCCGACGGTCTAGCTGACTTCCATCTCATAGCTACCGCCCGCTTTGCCAACAATAATACCAAATCCACAAATCTAGTAGCCACACTCCTCTTTTTTTCCTTGTGACCCAGCCCTAGCATGCAATAGGAAGCGGATGTGTATGGTCTGCCCGGCACTACTGCACTCAGGATGCGGTGAACTGTTCCCCAGTAGAATCCCAGTTTGGGGCAATCCCAAAACATGTGTAAAAGGCCTGCATCTTCCCGATGGCATCTGGGGCAGGTGGCGGCTGCATCCGGGAACATGACCCGTATCCTGTGAGAGGTTAAATATGCCCTATGTACCACCATGAGTTGAATGAACTTAAACTTAGGGTTTTGGGACACTTTCTTAGGCATCTTTAGTACCCTCTCCCACTCTTTGTCACTAAGCTCCCTGCCCAGGTCTTCCTCCCAACGCGATTTAAGGGGCTGCAAAGATAAAGGTGGTCACCTGTGCGGATACCGGCGGTCAGCTCCCTCGTCAGGTGACCACCTGTCCCCATAAGGTACTGCATAGTTATCAGTGCGTTTGTGTCAGGCTCCGCCCGGCGCCCAGTGTGTGCCAATGTAACGCGCGACTTGAGCGTGTTGTATAAACAATGCGTCCGGCGTGTGGTGTAACCGGGTGAAATCAGCGTTCGTCAAAAGCCTACCGTCCGAGAAAAAATCTCCGATCTGTACCACCCCTGCATCGTGCCACGACCGCAACCTCCTCTCCGTTAACACACCCGTTCCCAGGGGGAGGCCCAAGAGCGGTATCGACGGCGCGTAGGTTGTCCACCTGTCCGTGTACCTGACCGCTCTCCTCCAGTATGCGATGGCCAGTTTAAGAAGGGGCGGTGCCATGGGCGGTACCCTAGCTTTAGGGAGCAGTAACCTGTGTATCTCACCTCTGCCTCTGTCCGATTCCGTCATACTTAGTTCCTGCAGATTGCGGCCCGCAAGCCAGTACGCCAGCCACTGAAGCTGACACGCACAGCTGTAGGCAAACAGGTCGGGCACACCCAGGCCACCCCCGTCCGTTGGGAGTTGTAGTTTAACCATGCTTATGCGGCGTCTACCCGTCCCCCACACCAGTTCCGTTAGTAGCGCGGTCAGGGCTCTAAAAAAAGGCATAGGCACCAGTACCGGCAGGTTCGTGAAGAAATAGAGTAGCCTCGGTAGCACCACCATCTTTGATATAGCCACTCTGCCTGCTACCGACAAAGGCAGGGTGTTCCAGAAATGGACCTGTCGTTTCAAATTGGTCAGTGCTTTGCCCAAATCTTGTGTCTGCCGGTAAACCTGTATACCTAAATATTTAAAGGTCGCGGGTGCCACCTGGAATCTGTACGGTGGGAACCGGGCGTGTGACTCTGCCGCCGGGCTATGGAATCTGAACCCGTACGACTTCGCCTCATTAATCGTGAGGCCCGATAAGTTACTGAAGTCGTTAAAGATCCTCGGCAGCGGCGCCCGCGGCCAACTCACAATCTTAAGGAACAACAATATGTTGTCGGCATATGCCGAGATGACATGGTGAGCGCGGAGTCTAGTGATCCCTATCTCGGCCGCGAATGTTCGTGCTTTCACCAGGAGAGGCTCGAGAGCGATGATAAATAATAAGGGCGATACTGGGCACCCCTGCCTCGTGCCCTTCCTTATCTCAATCTGTCCAGATATGCACCTATTGGTCTGGACCCGCGCCGTGGGCTTTCGATAGAGTAAGGAGACCCAGGCTATGTAGGCCGGCAGGATCCCAAATCTGGTCATGGCCGCAAACATATAATCCAACCGAAGGGAGTCGAATGCCTGCCGTAGGTCCAGGGAGATGCAGCCCTCCGCGTCCGCACCCTCATCGCCCGGAGACATCAATTGACTGAGCCTCCGTAGGTTCAGAGCCGTGCTCCTGCCCAGTACAAACCCGCATTGGTCAGGGTGTATCATGTCCGGAATATAGTGGGAGAGGCGCATCGCCAGGATCTTACTCAGGGTCTTAGAATCAGTGTTGAGAAGCGACAGAGGCCTGTAGTTTTCCAACTGCATGGCATCCCGTCCGGGTTTCAGGAGAGATACAATCAGTGCCTGGAGTGTCGTGGCCGGCAACGCGCCGTTCTGCATCGCTGCACCGTACAATGCGTGCAAGCGGGGGGCCAGGAGGTCCATGTATGCCACGTAGAATTCCGTCGGAAGTCCAAAGACACCGATTTTAATGTTCGCTGATGATACCTTGATTTTATCAAAGACTCCAAGTGGTTTACAGCGTGCATTACTTATTTTCGATCAATTTTGTATGGAGCATGGCCTAGAAGTTAATATGGCTAAAACTAAGCTTATGACTTTTAATTCTCACCGTAGTTTTAGATCTAAGCTAGTAATGAATGATCGCCCCTTAGAGACAGTCAATGCCTTTATGTATCTAGGTATCTATGTATCTAATGATCTCAGATGGTCCCAGCATGTAGACATCGCAGTCTTGCGTCAGACAACTGGCTGGTGCCCTTAGTCCAGAGCATAGAAAATCTAGTACCAAACCAATCAAACCGGCATTGCAGGTCTATGAGGCCAAGGCCCTCGGCTCCGCATTATATGGTGCTGAGCTGTGGGGCTTCGAGAAACTACAGTCCTTACAATTATCGGAAAACAAGTTTTTTAGGAGCATCACCGGTCTTCCTAGAGGTACTCCATTGCTCCCACTCGGGTACGATCTGGGAAGGAAGGCGGTAGTAGACCTGGCTAGACTTCGCACTATTTTATATTGGAGAAGGCTCTGGACTACTCCTGAGCTCTCTCCTTATGCTGAGGGGTTTTTAGACATAATTAAAGCGGATGTGTTCCACAAAATTGGTTGGCTGAATGTTCTTAGAGTGACGTTGGGCGAACTCGGCCTTCAAACGCTTTGGGATAACCCGACAGGTGCTGCATTCCCCTCGAAAAAAGCCTTAAAAGAAATATATTGGGAGAATGTGGCAATTTGAAATTGGAGAGGCGCTAATGCCTTATCTATGACAGGAGGTTTTTTAGAAGCAAAACTGTACCCCAGTCTAGAGCTTTATTGGGATGCCATAACCACACCTCGGGACAGGAAGCTCTTCTTTCAAATTAGAGTGGGCGCCCTCCCCATTAGAACTTTAACAGGCAGGTGGGGAGGCTCATTGAATAGCAATTGCCCTGTTTGTGGAGTACATAAAGAAACAATTGGCCATTTCCTATTTGCTTGCAAGTTTTATGCTGAACCGAGACGTATTTGGTTATCTCCGGCGTCTGAGAATCTTGGTACCACTAGTAGCGATGTAGCTCTAAGAATTATACGTTCCAGCACTTTACTGCCCTTAATTATAGCTACAGCCAAATTTTCAGGATGGGCCTGGAATATAAGACAGAAGACCCTAGGCAGCTGATTGTTTTTTGCATTTTAAGATTGTCCGTATTTTAATACTTGAATATTTTTATTTTTTGTAATTCTTTTAAACTGTGAATTTATTTGTCATTATGGTTTCTTCATGTTTTATAATGTTTGATCTATTTTCAAGTCTAATTTTAATTGTTGGATTTGTATGATTTTTTTTATAACTGTGATTGTATCTGCTTTTATGAGGAAAAAACTCGAATAAAGCATCTTTGACTTGTTGACTTGCTTTCATGTATTGAACTTTAACAATGGAAAATATATATAGTTCAACAAATATCTCCTTTCTTATACTGACTGCTTATTTCAGAGAACTTAGTTCAGAAGATCTAAAAAGTTGGCTCTCACAGCAGTTGTACTTCTGTACCATGACCTGCCTTTCATACTGGCTTTGACAGGAGGCATCATAACGTTACAACTTAACTATAGCAGGTTATTTTAATAATATACCCTTCTCATTTTTTATTACAGGTGCCTAGAGATACTACTACTAGACTAATACGTAAATAAGAGGCAGGTTTTTATTCAAATATTGCAGCCTTCCATGTAGTCTAAACAAATAGTTATGTATGGAATAAGTAAATGTTACAGTCTAAGGAGGATTAAAAGAAGCACTGATTAATGTGGGTTTTCTCAATTGTTTTTAGTACTGTATGCTGTTTATTTTATACAAAATGTGAAATATGTATCATATTTGACAGTCTAATTTTTTTTTCTAACAGTCGAGCTGGCATCGATGACTCCAAAAAGTGGGGAATGTTGTTCCTGGTGAATCAGCTGTTCAAGATTTACTTTAAGGTATGAACCTGTTCTGAGTGACGGTTTCTTCTTTTTTCACACATTTATTGTACTTTTTGACTTGTTAAACACTATGCTTAAACGTCAACATTTCTCTTCTTGCAGATCAATAAGCTTCACTTGTGTAAACCTTTAATTAGAGCTATTGACAGCTCAAATTTGAAAGATGAATACACTATGGCACAGAGATTGACATTCAAGTACTATGTTGGGCGGAAGGCTATGTTTGACAGCGATTTCACACAAGGTATGTGAACAAGGCAAACACTCTGTAAACCTTTTGGTATCAAATACATGATAGGGTGCTATCCACTTGAGAGTAGGTGGCACAGTCCATATTCCAATTGAGCACTGCCTCTAGCACACACATCTGTGTATGAAAATCTAAAATTGCCTGTGAGTTATTAGCAATCCCAGAGTGAGTTGGAAAATAGAACAATCAACAGCTTCTTGCCATCTTATTGCATGATCTTTACAAGTTGTCTTGAACTGTTTTGCTTCAACCCCATCATGTGTTGCAATACAGCAACTTTATGTATCACATTGTTCATAAGGGAATCTTAGATCTTCTGCAAACATACCAGCTCATAATTTCGATTTTTGTCGGTCGACTAGTCAGCTAAGTTAGGTTGTTATGCATAATCAGTGTAGCTTTGTTTTCGGGCATACAATGTCAGAAAGTCATTTAAAAACCCCTGAACATAGTTGCAGTGTACCTTTTTCATGCTTTCATGGATTGCTGTGTGTCATTCATGGATTTATATGTGTTAGGCATACATTTTACTGATATACCAGTAGTCTTCAACATGTCTCTTTTTACATCAAGCCTAATGGACAGAGAATATATGTCTATTTGTGGCGAGGCATATTGTGGCATATATTGGCAAAAACAAAGAGGCTCTTGGAGCATGCCAATTGCTTACCATTGGTTGGGTTTTCTTGCCACTCATTTGCATGCATGATCAAGGATGTTGTGCAGTGTGAAAAAAAAGTATTGCCAAAGCCAATAGGTCACAAAAGGCAGTACCAATTGGCTTTGCCAAGGCTTGTTTTTTCCCATTAGGGGTCATATAATTTCATGGCAAGTACCTCAACCAGTCATTTTATTTCTTGGACTCTTTTGTAGGTTTGAAGCACAAAATGTGGCCTTCAGTTTTTTACACAAAACCCTTTCGAAATACAATAACAAGAAGGAAGTGTATAAATCTTTGTTAAAAACTGGGCAGAGAGCGAGAGGAAGGAATGCAAGAGTCATTCTTCGGAAACTAAATTTAGCTTTCTCACCAATTATAACACAGCATCTAATATCATTGGTTGTGCAGTTAGGGAGAAACCCGTCTTCCCAAAAGTCACAAAAAATTTAAGAGGCATGAGCAGTCTGTCTGTTTTTTAGTGTCTGAATACTGCTGTAACTAATCTGTAACACAAAACCCAAATGTTCCAATTACAAAGATTAATTTGCAAAATTCATTGTCTCTGGTGCAGTATAAATACATTCAAGCTAATTTAAAAGTTCAGAGCTCAACATGTGAAATGATCGAACAGCTTCACTTCTTTGTTCCCAAACTGCATATATTCCAGGGAATAAAGCAAAACAAAAACAAATCAAATTGTCATTGCAAAGAGTGAATGTGTATGTGTTCTGTACATTTGCTATCCATTTTTGCTTGTGAGAATTTGTGCATGAACGTAGCTGCCAAGTGTGACCAGTTTTTATTTTACACAGCAACTTCCTTTTAACATTCTATTGAAGGGCTTGAGGTTGAGCTGGCAAGGTGAAAATATTTTGAACAAAACCCAGGATTTACATAAACACTCACAGATGTTTTCTATTTAACAGTTTTATATAGTGCTCCTCCACTGACCACATTGGTGCACTTTACATCTGAACAGTTTCAAAGCATTCATGTGAATAGAACCGCTCAGCCCTCCACAGGGCTTGGTCGCCCCACTCACTGCTGCCGCTCCTGCCTGCCTTTGCCGCCTCCTGCCTGCAGATTCCTTCGCTCGCTGCCCGCTGCTCCTGGGAATTTCCCGCTGCTACTGGGAATTTCCCGCTGCCCGCTGCTTCTTGGAATTTCCCGCCGCTGCCTCCCTGCGGCCCCCCCCCCCTGTGATTCCATTCGCTGCCCCGCTCCCGCCACCCAGCTGCTCCTCCCTCCCGGCTCCTTACTTATGATGCCCCCAGAGCGACCGCGCAGCGGACGCGCCCAGCGGGAACGCCGATTGAGCGCCGATTGAGCGCCAAAGGTAAGCCCGTCTGCGCCCGTCCGCGCCTGGCCCGCTCCCAGCGCCAGGACCCCTTGCCCTCCCCGCCGAGGCAAGACGACCCGACTGACCTACGGCGCCGCCACTCTCAACGCACTCTATGCCGGCCGGACCCACGCCTGCTGCCGAGCCACCCCGAGACGCACCCACGGACCCTTCACCTGCTGCACCTGCAAGTTCACCTGCCTACGAACCTGCCCCGCACCCGCCAAGACAAACACCAGCAGCAACCACCTCAAGTGCATCCTGATCAACACCTGCTCCGTCCACAGACACGCCGTGGAACTCTGGAACCTCCTTGACGCTACATCACCGGACGTCGCCTTCCTCACGGAAACCTGGATGAACGCCTCCTCTGCACCCGACATCGCCATCGCCATTCCGGACGGGTACAAGATCATCAGGAGGGACCGCATCAACCAGACCGGAGGTGGCATCGCCATCGTCCACAGGAACACCATCCGCATCACGACCGACGCCAACGACTCCTTCGCCGCAGCCGAACATCTCCACTTCCAGATTCACACCGACCCTAAGACGACCCTCAGAGGCACCCTCGTCTACAGAACCCCGGGACCACGCACACAATTCAGCGAAGACATCACAGACTTCATCAGCCCGCACGCCCTCCCCTCCACTGACTACATCCTCCTCGGGGACCTCAACTTCCACCTGGAGAACAACAAGGACCGCAACACCACCGCCCTGCTGGAAAACCTCGCCAACCTCGGACTCAAGCAACTGGTCAACACCCCCACCCACTACGCCGGCCACACGCTTGATCCAATCTTCTCTTCCAGCAAGTACATCACCTTCAGCCACGCCACCGGACTCCACTGGACCGACCACAGCTGCGTCCACTTCAGCTTCAAAAGATCCACGACCCACCACCACCCGCAACAGGTACCTCACAGGAATTGGAGCAAGATCACCGCAGACCAGCTCACCACCTCCCTCAGCCAGAGCCCACCCGCCAACACAACGGACCCCAACGAAGCAGCCCGTAACTTCACACAGTGGCTGACCGCCTGCGCCGACGACCTCGCGCCACTAAAGAACCCTCCCAGCAGACCCAGAAGCAAGAAGGCATCCTGGTTCACCGACAACCTCAAGGACTCCAAGAAGACCTGCCGCAACCTCGAGAAAGCCTGGCTCCTCGACCGGACCACCGACAACATGACCGCCCTCAAACACGCTACCCGCAAGCACCACCAGCTCATCCGCACCACCAAGAGGAAATCCCTGAAGGAACGACTGGACAACAACGCCCACGACAGCAAAGAGCTCTTCACTATCGTCAAGGAGTTCTCCAACCCCGGCACCAACGAAATCACTCCGTCACAAGACCTCTGCGACTCCCTCGCCTTGTTCTTCCACCGCAAGATCGCCGACATCCACAACAGCTTCGGTGCCCCACCCACGCACCCAACCGTCGAACCAACGCCCCCCCACCGCCACCCTTCGCACCTGGACCACGGTGACCACCGAAGACACAGCCTGCACGATGAACACCATCCACTCCGGATCACCGACCGACCCCTGCCCACACCACGTCTTCAACAAGGCCGACTCCACCATCGCACCCCAACTCCGGAACATCATCAACGCCTCCTTCAACACCGCCACCTTCCCGGAGAGCTGGAAGCACGCCGAGATCAGCGCCCTCCTGAAGCAACCTACAGCGAACCCCACCGATCTAAAAAACTTCCGCCCCATCTCGCTCCTCCCTTTTCCTGCTAAAGTCATCGAGAAGATCGTCAACAGACAGCTGACCGCCTTCCTCGAGACGAACGGATCCCTCGACCCCTCGCAGTCCGGCTTCAGAGCCAACCACAGCACCGAGACTGCCCTCATCGCAGCCACCGACGACATCTGGACCCTGCTCGACAAGGGGGAAACAGTGGCCCTCATCCTCCTGGACCTCTCCGCTGCGTTCGACACGGTCTGCCACCGCACCCTAGTCCAGCGCCTCAGCAACATCGGTATCCAAGAGAAGGCACTGGAGTGGATCATCTCGTTCCTCGCCGGAAGAACACAAAGAGTCCGCCTCCCCCCGTTTCGCTCCGAGGCCACCGAAGTCATCTGCGGCGTCCCGCAAGGATCTTCACTCAGCCCCACCCTCTTCAACATCTACATGAAACCTCTCGCAGCCATCGCACGCCAGCACAACCTCAACATCATTTCTTACGCCGACGACACCCAGCTGATCCTCTCCCTCACCAGAGACCCCGACACCGCCAGAACCTGCCTACAAGAAGGGATGAAAGACGTCGCAGAGTAGATGAAGGACAGCCGCCTGAAACTGAACTCGGACAAGACGGAAGTCCTCATCCTGGGATCTTCGCCCTCCGCCTGGGACGACTCCTGGTGGCCCCCAGCCCTGGGCACCGCACCCAAGCCAACCGACCACGCACGCAACCTGGGCTTCATCCTGGACCCCTCCCTCTCGATGACCAGACAAGTCAACGCCGTCTCCTCATCGTGCTTCAACACCCTGCGTATGCTTCACAAGATCTTCCGCTGGATCCCGACCGAGACCAGGAAGACTGTCACCCAGGCACTCGTCACCAGCCGACTGGACTACGGAAACGCCCACTACGCCGGAACCACAGCCAAGCTACAGAAAAGACTCCAGCGCATCCAGAACGCCTCCGCCCGACTCATCCTGGATGTCCCCCGACGCAGCCACATCTCCAGCCACCTGAGGAACCTGCACTGACTCCCCGTCGACAAGAGGATCACGTTCCGGCTCCTCACCCACGCACACAAGTCCCTCCACGACCTGGGCCCCAAGTACGTCAACGACCGCCTGACCTTCTACACGCCCACCCGCCAGCTACGGTTCACCAGCCTCGCCCTCGCAGCCGTACCACGCATCCAAAGAGCCACCGCCCGAAGGAAGATCCTTCTCTTACCTGGCTGCCAAGACTTGGAACTCCCTCCCCATCCACCTTCGGCTGACCCAGGACCATCTCGCCTTCAGGAAACAACTCAAGACCTGGCTGTTCGAGCAGTAGCATACCCCTCCCCCCAAGCGCCTTGAGACCCTCCCGGGTGAATAGTGCGCTATACAAATGGCATGATTGATTGATTGATAATGCTCACATAATTTGCAGTAAACTGGAAGCCAGGGATTAAGATAAGCGTTAGAGTTTTTGCTTTCTGACCTCCCGGTTTTGACTCTGTTTTTGCTGGCGTAGTGTGTCTGAGCACTTTTCTCACTGCTGATCAGTGGTAAAGTACAAGTGCTCCTGTGGTAAATTGTGTTATGGATAGTATTTACATGATTGGATATTTGATTTACTTGTTAGTCCCTAGTAAAGTGCACTGAGTGTGCCAGGGCCTGTAAATCACATACTACTAGTGGGCCTGCAGCTCTGATTGTGCCACCCGCGTGAGTAGCCCAGAAATGTCCTCAGTCACACCATTGCGAAGTCTGCACGCAGTGTGTAACTGCCATGTCAACTTGGCCAGTGCACACACATGCCAGATCCCTCACCTTCCCTTACATGTCAGCCACCCCTAAGATAGGCCTAATTCACCCCTGTGGGCAGGGTGCAGTGTATGTGAAAGCTAGGACATGCCCTGGTGTGTGAGTGTGTGGCATCTCCTGATAGTGAATTACGGCCAATTTCGTTTTTCGCTATTGCAATGCTATCTATTCCCATAGGACAGAATGGGGAGTTTGTTTATAACATCTTACAGACATAACTGGTCCGGGGAATTAGGTAGGAAAATAAAGTTTAGTATGCCTGAACTCAGAATCTAAAGATGCATCTTTTAGTGAAGGTGATTTTTACATTCTGTGTTTGAAAATACCACTTTTAGAAAGTAGGTGTTTTCTTGCTCCGTCATCCCGTGTGCCTTTGCTGGAATGTGGATTGCCTATCTGGGTTTTGGATGACAGAAGGCTGGGCAGCAGGAGTGGCTCCAGATAGTCTAGGTGTGTCAGGAAAGGGCTGAATAGACCTGGGCTGCAGTGGGGGAAGAGATTTTCTTGCACCTCAAAAGGCCTGGTCTGCCTCTGACCATGCCGTCTCCACCTCCTGCCAGGAAGTCACACCAGAGAAGGCAGAACTGGTTCTAGCTGGGCACAGACACTCTCTGCCTAAGAGATCAAAGGATTTTAGGATATAAATATTGGGGCCCAGACCCCTGAACTTTAGAACTCTTTTGGACCATGAAGACTGCCAAGAAGAAGAGCCGGAGAAGCTGTGGGAGGAACTACCACATTGCTGTGTGCTTTGCTGTGTTGGCCTAGAGTGGCTGCTTCTGTCTTGGACAGTGAAAGGACTGAACTTTCTGGAATATACTTTTGTGAGTTTCTCCAAGGTCTTGAGGTAGAGCTTGCCCCCTGTTCAAGAAGTCTCAGGAACCGCAAAAACTTAAAGCTCTTCTGCCCTCAGCACTGGGAACTGTGCTTTGTGCTGCAACAGAAGGTAAGCAACCAGATGAGGTCTACGAATACGCTGCCGACTCCGTGTCCTGATGGCACTGCAGAGGGCACCGCCACTCTGGTCTCAACGATGACGCCTGCTGACGCCGCCACCGAGCCGTTGCTCGCACCTCAACCCGTGGGCACAGCACAGCCTCGCTTCACAACGGCGCCTTGGTATCCGCGACGACGACGCCCCATTCCAAAATATATGCTGCTGCTTGTTCCGTGATTCAAGGGTAACACTCGTAAAGTTACATGATGCACCGCTCCCATCTCGCACCACAGCCTTGGCCTACCTAAGCCGGCCCCATTGATTCCAGTTCGTCAGCCGATGACGCCGCTGCGTGCACCGCGAACTTCCAGCACCACGACGAACACCTAATTCACTTTGCACCGGGACCCTGGTCTCACCGACGATGCCATCACTGAGCCGCTGCTCGCACCACGACCTGAGGGCACTGCACCGCTGTATGTCACACTGCTAAAGAGAAAAGAGAGGTGCCAGGGCTCGAATTTGAAACACCAAAACTTATTTATTCAGCTGGTGTAAACCTTCCTTTCAACGATTCAGGAGGCTATGTATTTGTCATCTGTTACCGTATTCAAAATATACTCAATCTTATACAATTTTCAGAGTGAGAAAACATTCCTTAAGCTGTGGAAACAGTTTAAACACATTTTTACATCCATTACAATACTTTCATTATAATCAAAAACAAAACAAAGCAGAAAAAATTCTTCATCAATATTTACATACAAAACTTTTTGGTACATAAAATAAAGAACGGCGAATCATGTACACCTAGGTTCATTCGGGTACATTTGATTGTGAATACATTGCCCTATTTAATTTATGCGTCTCTTTTAGACAGCCAGATAGCCGACGCGTTTCCAAACCCTTCTCTCTAATCAATGGGGTTCTTCATCAGGGCTGGGCTGTGTACCTGTGGTGTAAGATTTAAGGGACATTTAGTATCTCCTTCTCTCTAAATCTATATCATCTATTATATGAACAGGCGAAGCCTTTACATTGATTTTACCTGGTTTCGCATTATTCTTGGGCGATGTTTTTCTGAGCGGGGCATCAAGTAAAACTTAAATTTTTCACCACTACCTAGAAAAAGTGAGGGTAGGCAAAAGTTGTAAATTTTTGGGCTTATATCTTTACTTGTTACCTTCACTACATTTATAGAGCACTGGCACTTACTTTTATGTCTGTTCGTGTGGTCCTTCACTACGTCAATATCACCATGTTTAAAAATTTGGCTGCGCGTTCCGCGGTGCTAGTTTGTCTGTAAGTCAGAAATTAAATATCAATTCATGTTCGGAAATGCTGTGTGACTGTGTATACGTGCATTCTCTGTTCTGCTTACTTGTGCGTATAGCGGTGGAAGACCCAAGCGTTGCTATGTTTCTGCCTGGTTGCGCTATTACCACTCGACGATAATTCAAGTTTCTAAAAGAAAGTAGGGAGGGGGGGGCACAACAATGGTTGCCATTACTCTGCGGTCAAATTTCTTTAAGTTTAGAGCTTCGGTTCGGTAACCGAAGAGAAGCTTACCCTGATTAGTGTCTTTAGGCGCCGCAAATTGGGGTCTGCACGCCGCGTAAATCTCACTCCGTTTGTTAATCTCCTGGGCGGATTACCACGCTCGGCGAGGTGCGGTTTCCCATTTACATATGCTGCTAAGCATTGTGGGATATGTAGTTTTGACGGATTTTCCGCATGTTTTTTTAAAGAAGGAAAGGTTTCTGAAGGTGGTCATTATTATAAGTGCAGTGCTCTAATTCTGATTTTCTCAAAGTGTATGGTTTGGAAGGTGGGGTTCACAGAGGGCTCAGTAATTGGACCTTTGTAGTTCGGACATTTCGTTCAGGCCATCCATCACACAATTATACTTTAAAATTAGATATGCTTCTTTTTGAAGTAACATGGCATCGATGTTTCCTCCTCTTGGGGGGATTTTCATGGCTTGCAAGATTGTCCATTTAAAATCTGTCTCATTGTGATTTAGTTCAACAAAGTGCTGGACCATGGGTGCGGACAGCACTTTGTTTTTGATTCTTGATCTGTGTTGAGCTATTCGCTGATTAGCTCTCTGTGTGGTTTTCCCTATGTACAACTTGGGACAAGGGCACATTACTGCGTATATGACGTTGGTCGTTTTGCAGTTTGAGAATCCTTTGTGTATCCATTTTGTATTATTGAATAGGAATTCTTCACCTTCCATTGTATTGGGGCAAGAGACACACGAACCACATTTATGGTGGCCTGTTACAGGAGGTAGTCTCCATAGCGTACGTAAATCGGTTTTTGCTTGACTGATGCCCAGGTCGGCTCTGACTATATGTTGCGCAATACTTCTGTTCTTTTTTAGGGCAAACAATGGCTCCTCCATTGGGACTTCTGAATTCTTGATTAGATGCCAATTTCTTCGAATAATTGATTTCAACTTGTTCGTATAGGGCCCGAACGTGGTGACACATATCGGCCTTTCGAGGGGTTTGATTTCTTTCATAGAGTTCAATAACTCCTCCCTTGGTGTGTTCCATGCCCGTGTGGTGGCATGTTTCAAAAGTTTATGAGGATAGCCTCTCTGTTGCAGTTGGTCACTTAGTATTTTAGAGTGGATCAAAAAATCTTCCTTCCTAGAACAGTTCCTGCGGATTCTCAACATTTGTCCGTACGGCAAGTTGGATTTTAGGCTTTTGGGATGGTAACTTGCATAATGCAAGATCGTGTTCTTATCAGTCTCTTTACGATGCAAGGTAGTTGTCAATTTGTTTTCACAGGGAAAAACCACTACATCAAGGAAAGTCAAAGATGTTTTACTAGATGTTACTGTGAATTTTATATCCGGATGTCTGGTGTTTAACCACTGATGGAATTGGGCAAGCATTTCTTCAGACCCTTTCCATTGGCACCAGATATCATCAATGAAACGATACCAATTGGTGATGTTCTGTAGAAAGGGGTTGTTCCGGTAGATGTAACGCTCCTCGTACAGGGCCATGAAAAGCACCGCCATTTCTGGGGCATAAGGACACCCCATGGCGGTGCCCTTCACCTGCACGTAGAACGTGTCCAAGAACCGGAAGTAATTCCTTTTGAGTGCTATTCTCGCCAAGTCAATAATAAAGTTTGTGGGGACTCTATGTGGTCTGGGTCGTGTCTCAAGGTAATACTCCATTGCTTCAAGTCCCTCCTGCTGGGGTATTTGAGTGTATAGGCTGGTGACATCAAAGGATACCATCATTTCTTGATCCCCATCAAATGGGGTCCCTTCTATCTTATTGATAAAGTCCCTTGTGTCTTTCAAGTATGATTTTACTTCGGGTAGAAAAGGCTTTAGGAATACATCCACGTACTTCGCCAGCGGTTCCAATAATGAATCGCACCCGGAGACGATAGGTCTCCCGGGAGGTTCAGTCAAGCTTTTGTGAATTTCATGGCCCTGTACGAGGAGCGTTACATCTACCGGAACAACCCCTTTCTACAGAACATCACCAATTGGTATCGTTTCATTGATGATATCTGGTGCCAATGGAAAGGGTCTGAAGAAATGCTTGCCCAATTCCATCAGTGGTTAAACACCAGACATCCGGATATAAAATTCACAGTAACATCTAGTAAAACATCTTTGACTTTCCTTGATGTAGTGGTTTTTCCCTGTGAAAACAAATTGACAACTACCTTGCATCGTAAAGAGACTGATAAGAACACGATCTTGCATTATGCAAGTTACCATCCCAAAAGCCTAAAATCCAACTTGCCGTACGGACAAATGTTGAGAATCCGCAGGAACTGTTCTAGGAAGGAAGATTTTTTGATCCACTCTAAAATACTAAGTGACCAACTGCAACAGAGAGGCTATCCTCATAAACTTTTGAAACATGCCACCACACGGGCATGGAACACACCAAGGGAGGAGTTATTGAACTCTATGAAAGAAATCAAACCCCTCGAAAGGCCGATATGTGTCACCACGTTCGGGCCCTATACGAACAAGTTGAAATCAATTATTCGAAGAAATTGGCATCTAATCAAGAATTCAGAAGTCCCAATGGAGGAGCCATTGTTTGCCCTAAAAAAGAACAGAAGTATTGCGCAACATATAGTCAGAGCCGACCTGGGCATCAGTCAAGCAAAAACCGATTTACGTACGCTATGGAGACTACCTCCTGTAACAGGCCACCATAAATGTGGTTCGTGTGTCTCTTGCCCCAATACAATGGAAGGTGAAGAATTCCTATTCAATAATACAAAATGGATACACAAAGGATTCTCAAACTGCAAAACGACCAACGTCATATACGCAGTAATGTGCCCTTGTCCCAAGTTGTACATAGGGAAAACCACACAGAGAGCTAATCAGCGAATAGCTCAACACAGATCAAGAATCAAAAACAAAGTGCTGTCCGCACCCATGGTCCAGCACTTTGTTGAACTAAATCACAATGAGACAGATTTTAAATGGACAATCTTGCAAGCCATGAAAATCCCCCCAAGAGGAGGAAACATCGATGCCATGTTACTTCAAAAAGAAGCATATCTAATTTTAAAGTATAATTGTGTGATGGATGGCCTGAACGAAATGTCCGAACTACAAAGGTCCAATTACTGAGCCCTCTGTGAACCCCACCTTCCAAACCATACACTTTGAGAAAATCAGAATTAGAGCACTGCACTTATAATAATGACCACCTTCAGAAACCTTTCCTTCTTTAAAAAAACATGCGGAAAATCCGTCAAAACTACATATCCCACAATGCTTAGCAGCATATGTAAATGGGAAACCGCACCTCGCCGAGCGTGGTAATCCGCCCAGGAGATTAACAAACGGAGTGAGATTTACGCGGCGTGCAGACCCCAATTTGCGGCGCCTAAAGACACTAATCAGGGTAAGCTTCTCTTCGGTTACCGAACCGAAGCTCTAAACTTAAAGAAATTTGACCGCAGAGTAATGGCAACCATTGTTGTGCCCCCCCCTCCCTACTTTCTTTTAGAAACTTGAATTATCGTCGAGTGGTAATAGCGCAACCAGGCAGAAACATAGCAACGCTTGGGTCTTCCACCGCTATACGCACAAGTAAGCAGAACAGAGAATGCACGTATACACAGTCACACAGCATTTCCGAACATGAATTGATATTTAATTTCTGACTTACAGACAAACTAGCACCGCGGAACGCGCAGCCAAATTTTTAAACATGGTGATATTGACGTAGTGAAGGACCACACGAACAGACATAAAAGTAAGTGCCAGTGCTCTATAAATGTAGTGAAGGTAACAAGTAAAGATATAAGCCCAAAAATTTACAACTTTTGCCTACCCTCACTTTTTCTAGGTAGTGGTGAAAAATTTAAGTTTTACTTGATGCCCCGCTCAGAAAAACATCGCCCAAGAATAATGCGAAACCAGGTAAAATCAATGTAAAGGCTTCGCCTGTTCATATAATAGATGATATAGATTTAGAGAGAAGGAGATACTAAATGTCCCTTAAATCTTACACCACAGGTACACAGCCCAGCCCTGATGAAGAACCCCATTGATTAGAGAGAAGGGTTTGGAAACTCGTCGGCTATCTGGCTGTCTAAAAGAGACGCATAAATTAAATAGGGCAATGTATTCACAATCAAATGTACCCGAATGAACCTAGGTGTACATGATTCGCCGTTCTTTATTTTATGTACCAAAAAGTTTTGTATGTAAATATTGATGAAGAATTTTTTCTGCTTTGTTTTGTTTTTGATTATAATGAAAGTATTGTAATGGATGTAAAAATGTGTTTAAACTGTTTCCACAGCTTAAGGAATGTTTTCTCACTCTGAAAATTGTATAAGATTGAGTATATTTTGAATACGGTAACAGATGACAAATACATAGCCTCCTGAATCGTTGAAAGGAAGGTTTACACCAGCTGAATAAATAAGTTTTGGTGTTTCAAATTCGAGCCCTGGCACCTCTCTTTTCTCTTTACTAATGTTATTGTCCAGCCAGGACCCGTAGGACAAAACCCCCCTATTTATATAAGTATGTCACACTGCAGCACCCGACGCAGCGCTCCTGACTTCTACTGAGAGGAGTTCGATCTGCAACGTGTGTGACTTTGAGGGCCCCGCCGACTCCTGCACTGGCCTCCGGAACAGACGCCTGCGGACGCCGTGCTTTCGGAAGCCCAACGAGGGGTCGCCGACGCCCTGCATTTCTAAAAAGGTACTGTTTGCGGGTCTTCCCAACACGGTAGCTGACCCAGCCAAAACTGTTTGGATTTGTTTGCTCATGACGCCGTGATAGCCCCTGACGGAGCTATCGACCTCAAGGAACTATTTTTCAAGCATATTTTGATGACCGAAGATTTTCAAGTACTCTATTGTGGATTTTATCATGTTTGGTCTTGTCTTAAGTACATAAAAATATTGGATATTTTTCTAAACTGGTGTGGTGTCCTTTTGTAGTGCTTACACTGTATTACTGTTGGTTATGTGCAAATGCTTTACACACAGCCTCTAAGATAAGCCTGACTGCTCGTGCCAAGCTACCAAGAGGGCGAGCAGGTGTTATTTTAGGAGTGTAACTCCCTTATCCTGACTAGAATGGTGGTTTCTGCCTGGCTTTGGCACATGCCCTAGCCTCCCAAAAATCTAATTTCTAACAATAAGCGTTAGTAATGGAACAAACAGGAGTCACTCTTACGTCAGATAATACCAAAAAGGGATTTTAAATGATTTCTGAAGAACATAGGCAGTGATTCGGTTCTTAATGCAGCAGGCATAGACTTCCAAAGAGCAATTGCTGCTCTTCACAACGATTAATTTTGTACTTAATCTTGGTACTTCTAAACAGAGTGTTTGCTAATGAGCTGAGATAGTGATAAGATTGGGTAGGTAAGTGGACTTATTTAGGTGCATAGGCTTTATTGACTTAGCAATGCTATTTACTCCTGGATTAATGGGGCACCCCCAAAATTCCCCAAAAATCTCCTCCTGGCATTTAGATAGTTGGCTTGTTTTCTTTAGAAATGTAGGCCAATAGTTCTACAAAAAATATACAGTGTTTTCTTTCACATGCCCTTGAGCAAAGCGATTTCCTACGATCCAGGCTGGGTAGAATGCTAGTTCTCTACATTCATGTCTTCAGCTTCAAGTCCACTCACTGAGCTAGCATTCAGTACTAAGAGGCGGCTTGGATCCAAGAATTGTTCAAGAGTCTGCCTTGCTCAACAACGCCTGGCTTTTTATGCAGGTAAATTGGTTTTATCAGGGTCTCGACCAGACCAGCTAAAGTCCATCCTTTATCTCAGTTGCTACCTGCAGTTGAAACCAAAGTCTTTGCTGGTACACTCTTCTTTCAGTCAGTAAGGATAACTCTTGTGACCTCACTAATCCCTACCAAGTTCTTTGATGTCAAAAGAAAATACTAAAGCACACACAGATGTCTAAAAGCATGAAATGCATTGAAATGATCAGGACGTAATAGCCAGGCAGCAGACATGTTTGATCAAGGAATGTGAATAACGGTGGAAAATAAAAAAGCACATGCAATACAACTTCAACTTTGCAACAAACAAAAAAGTCTATCATTTGAATGCATTTCATGCTTTTGGAATTCCGTGTGTTCTTCTGTATTTTCTTTTGATATTTGCATGCCACCCAGGGCTTCCCTGGTTTTGGCTATCACGCCCCAGGTAGCAGGGTGTGTATACCAGGAGTGCACCAATTCAGAATCTTGTTTGCTGTTTATATTCACCTCCCTAAATATTTTGTGCGACTTTAGATGTGCCAAAACTTTGGCATAGCCATCATAATGCTGTGCAAGTTCTTTGATGGTTTGGTCCAAAATTAGTTTTCCCCATACTATTTCAAATCTGAATAACTGCCTACAATTGACCTACCTTAGTAATGTGTGTACGAGTTTAATCATCTCTAATATACCTGTTCTTATTATAGCATCAAAAACGTGAAGACTACCTCAGTCTAATCCAAGGCGACCATGACCACCTCTCATGAGACCACCTCAAGGTTCACCCCAGACTCTCTGAAGGACTTGCAGCTCTTTGCTATTAAAGTATGTTCAGCAACGTCTCACTGGCCCATTGGCCTAAATTTGTGAGGATGACCTGCGAATTAACTCAACTCTAAAGCCTTCTCCCCCTATCTTAAAACAGAACAGCTCATAACTGCCTGTAAATGTACAGGGTCCAGGCCAGTCGACTGACTACTAAACTCTTCAAGGACTATTTGCCCATTATTAATGCAAACTTGAATACATACATTAACGTATTTAAATCTTTGCTGGCTTGAATAAACCCTGGGCTAACCAATGTAATTTAAACAAGTGTTTTCCTATCAGTAGATTGCTGTTTTCTTTCAACTGCTTTAAAGGGCTTTCACAACTCCGTTGTATGAATACACAATGATAACCAATATCCTCTGTACTAATTATGCTTCATTTAGAGCAGGGCACAATAAAGAGTCAGTGTTGATCGCGGTTTTCAAAGATTTGAAGTACATTTCTGATGAAGATGTCATTGTGTGATTTCTTTCGCTCCTGAAATCTGTTTTCCCCTTTTTGACCATGACCTTCTGCAGCAGCATCTCATTGAGCTTTGCATGCAATGAACTTAGTTGCTTTGAATTCAGTTCTTACCGTTCGTACACAGAATTTCCCATGATTATTAAATTTCATAAATCAAATGTGTAGATTCTCTAACATCTCTGTGCTTTCCTTGTTGTTTCAGATTTAACTCTGTTTTATCACAATCCTGATTAGGAGCTTGGGTCGTTGCTCTACAATTATGTAGGCAACTTGCAAGTTGTAATTAGGCTAAATCCAAACGTACATATTGATACTGTCACGTTTGGCATCTGTTTAATAACCATTCATGACTCGATTAACAAAACAGTATACATTTGTTTAAAAACTGCGAATCTAAAATCTCGTTCTTCAGGAACCAACATAATTTCACCAGAGATCCCTCTGTTTTCCTGTTCCCCATGTCCCTGATGTTCTTTTCTTCCATCAGATACAGATGGGTTGAAAGCCCATTTCAGATGATGGAGCTTCTCCTTGGATGACAAGCTACTCTTCTTACAGATAGAAGTCCCCAACTTTTATAATTCTTTTTTTTTTTTTTTAAACCTTTATTGACATTAGATAATTACAGTCAAAGTTCACCAACCGTCACGGTCGAACATAGGTACAGAGGTAGAATAAACAAACAATGTACTACAGGAGCAATGCGGAGGTACACCTCATAAATCTATGCTGTAATTCAGAAGATCTAAGGACCAACATGGCCACAGGATTAGTGAAGGTTTGAGTTTTTTAAATGAAAGAAATTCAGGATCCGATGTCACACAATGAGACCTCACCAAGGCCAAGGTTACACATGAAAAAGGATATTCGCTGCAGGATCACCATAAGCAGGACATTATATCAGGACGTAGAAACAGGATATTCAATAAACATTACATGTCCCCACCTAAACAATATCCGCCCGCCGTGCAATAAAACAGTATAAAACATACCCCAAACACCCGCTACAGAAAAACGCACGGCGAGTTACATCTAGTCAGACCCGCGAAAAAGAAAGCAAAAGAAGAAAAGGAGAAAAACAAAAATTAGAAAAGAAAAACAAAGGCCATAGAACAGAAGGGAAAAACAAAAATACCCCACCCCTATCCCCCCACCCTGCACCTCTGCATACGACTACGGCCTACCCCCCAGCAGCGTGCCTGTCGCCCCATGTCTAAACCCGAAATATAGAGAAGAAAGATAAAGAGAAAGGAAAAAGACAATATTCCACACAAGATAAAGAAAAACAAAGAAAAAGGGAGAAAATGAACCAAAACCCCACGTTAGGGGAAAATGAAAACAGGGAGGGACCCCGATACAGGCCCCCGGCCCCCCCCCCCGCCGCCCCTCGTCATCATTATATTACCAGAGCGGACAATAATCATCAAGAAGCAACAAGTTTAGAATCAGGATTACAGCCCAGCCCCTCAAACTACCCGAGCAAGATGGAAATCACCCCACGATGATACAGGGAACAGAACGTCATTGAAGCACATGAATCACGTAGCCCTGAGCAGAAGTATGCCACAAATGTCAGGAAGCGGGAGAAGGCAAAGAAAAATCGTATCAAATGGGCAGACCAGGTCGGAAAAGAACAGGAAGTCTTGCAATGTTCCAGGCCGTTGCGTTATCAAAGTGCATCCGCCGCCATTTTATCCGTCTGCGATCCGGAGAACAGTGCGTAGCATAACAAGGACGGCCATTTTGTAGCGTCCGGCACCCACAGTAAGACTCTTCACCAGGAGATACGAGCCTCCCCTTTCGCCGCAAATAAAGTCAAAACAAGGTCTCACCATAGTGCCTGCACAATAAGGCCGAGCCGGGGCCACAGGAACAATGTCCCACAACAAGGAGACCAGCGGCAGGTTGTCTTCCCCAGTCCGGTGATAACGGGCTCATCCCTGTAGCAATCCAGATCCGGGTCCGCCCTTCCAGCGCACGGGAGGCATAAGATCCCTCTCCCCTCGATCTATTGTGCTCTTCACCAACGTCATATGCGGACACACCACCGTGCAACACTACTCACAGGAGGGACCCCCAATAGAACGCCGCATCGACCAGTGTCGGGGCCGCCCGCCCTAGGATCGGAGAAAGGGGGACGGCGTCAACAGTTCCAAAACGTTAGCACACAATAGAGGCATCGCCCCCACTTCGTGGCGCGGGAGCCCCGACGGGCCCCCCCCCCCACAGTCAGGATGGTGCAACAGCGATACAGCTCCGCAATCAGCTCCAAGGAAATGTGATGCGGAGTATAGGCAGCGCGTCGCAGGCCAAACAAAGTCCCATCAGAGTAGCAAAAAGCAGTCGGTAAATGACAAACTCCATTGGGGGGGGGGGGACACCAAACCAGCTCCAAAGGACAGCATATGTCGTGCCCTCACGCTCCACGGGCAGCACTGACGCCAAGTTCTTGGGGGCGGGTCGACCAGCATAGCGGTTCACCGGTACCTTCAGGGTCCGCGCAGCCGTAATCGTTGCACTTCCAGGCGGCTGTGAGATCACGCGGGGTCCCGGCTGCAAGGCTCGAACAGGCCAAAATCACGGAGGTCCGTAGCTTCGCTTCCAGGGCACGAAAATCACTCGGAGTCGGGCGCATCTGCTCAGCGCACCATCCGACACCCGGGGGCACCGGAGCTGTGCGGGGCGGGCGATGGGATCAGGCGGCGGGAGAGGAGAGCCGGCGGAGCCGGGAGCCCGGGCGACCATCTTGGCCGCCGGTCCGGCTCCGCCCCCAACTTTTATAATTCTTGAAAGGTGGAAGACCTGGCTATTTATGCCGTAGTATTCACGGTACTTTTCCTAATCTGCTTCTGTGCTACAGGAAACAGATTCTTTTGTGTACATTGAAACAGGGTAGAGCGGCTGCCTCACTCACACAGAGTTTTCTCTGCCTAAATCTCTGTTCTAGAGCTGGGGCTGCGTGAGTTACGGATTCTGAGGCAACAGATGACTCACAGAGTGCTATAATGACTGAATTTCACCTACTACTTGGTTGGAAAATACTAATGTAGTATTATTGATATAATTATCATGCAACCATTCAGACACAGAAGAGCATTTAAATCTCTGATCAATACATACTTTACTAATGTGCTTACTGTTCACGTGCACTAGATCCACAAAAATTGAAAGTCCAAGTCTTATGCTAGCTTTCCACTACTTGTCTTAGGTATCTATCAAGTCCTCATTAGCATTATTCTTTGTGCTTCCCACTACATGTTGTGCATCTGCTGCCTTCAAGTACAAACATAGCAAGCAAAATCCTGTTAATAATTACATTTTTGTTTCAAATGTTGGTATACTTCTCTTCTTACTGTACTTTAAAGGAATCGAGTGTTTTGTTTTGTATAATTGCAACTTGTTTCTCTTCCACGCCTATTTTCTGTTTTAATTGCAACACATATAGAGATCATGACCCCTGAAATTCACATGGACACAGACCCCACCTTCGAAGCCCTGAAATTATAGTGTAATTTTAATAACGTTTGGACCTCTGATATGTTCGCAAAAAAGCAACAAGCAAAACAGTAATCTCACTGTTTGAATTTGGCCATTGGAGTCCAGCAGGACAACACCACTAACTGGAATTCTTCATTCACATACTGTGGAGAGAAAACTTAATACAAATGAGTTCTTGGAAAGTTTGATTTTAAGGTTTTTCCTTAAAACAGAGGCAGATTGACCTAGCTGTAGGTAGGGGATGCTGGCATTCTACACCTGCAGACAAAACATCCTCAGAGTGGCTGTGGTTTTCGATTAGTCAAAATGTTTTAGAAGGATCAGATGCAGAGAAGGTGAACTATGGATCCTATCGGAGATACAGTGGTTGTACCAACTTTTCCAATCATGTTGGAAGATTTTACACAACGTAGTTTAACCAGAGCAAACATTTTGTAGTTTCTTTAAATGGTTCTATTTTCACAGATTGTGTAAGCCTGTTTTACTTACATTGTTTTGCTAAAATTGTTTTTGTTACCACATAGCTGAAGAATATTTGACGTTTGCTTTTGAGCACTGCCACCGCTCTTGTCAAAAGAACAAAAGGATGATTCTCATTTACTTACTTCCAGTGAAAATGTTGTTGGTGAGTTAAAACATTGATAGCGTGCCTTGTTAAAACCATTATTCTACTCATTTTGTTGGCATTTGGCATAATACACAATGTGATAGTTAGGAGTTCTTAATGTCCATGTATAGTAATGTATATTTTCCTTTTTAACACTTTTTATGGAAAACAATGGTATTTTATTAATGGGCGTTTCTTATTTTTCTTCATTTGGTTTAATCAGTTGCTTTTCCTGATTGTTCATAATAGTCTGAAAATAATTTTATAGAAGTGGAGCAATTTGTGTCGGCCTTACTCAGTAAGAGAGCAGTGGCAAAATTGGATCTGTAAAAGGTAGTCTTCTACTGTGTGGAAGCAGCCACAACTGGACCCCAGGTTCCTTATAGCAAAATAATGGTATATTTCAACACGTTTTCCAATACTTTAGCAAAGCAAGATTGGTTTAAACTACATGAAAAATTATATTTTGGGTAGAAATTGTTAAATGTTAATGATCCTTCTCCTGTATATGTTCCATGAAACCAACATTGCAGCCATAAGCGGCAGAGATAGCATTGATCACAAACAGTATTTTCCATTTTAAAATATACCTGATTACAGTATTTGTTTCATAAAGTGGATCCTAATTGTAAGGTGCCAGAATTCTGTACGTAGAACAGCAATATGGCCTAAATAATTCTGTAAAATGGTATTCACCAAAAACAATACAATATTAAGGCAAAATGACTAGACTAACCAGAGCACATCAAGGATGATGGAATGTGGTTTTACTGAATGCCAGAGTGGCTCTTGAACTTCAAGATTTTAGTGACAATGTGAAGGTCTCCTAGAGCTTTTACATTGAAAACGTTGGGAAGTTAGTTTGATCACATGGAAGTTAATGTGCAAGCCTCATATTTAAAAATGGCTTGGGGACTTAAGAGCTCCATGGTAATGGAGGAAGACCTCTCGGCTGCCTTTCACACGGTTGACCATGACACTCTGGTACAAAGACTCTACGAAGCCGGCATAGAGGGGACTGCTTTAGACTGGATCACGTCCTACCTTTGAAACAGAACTAATGTCATCCATACCCCACTGTGGAAAATTAGTACGGTTTGGTGAACATTATCTGCGCCATCTTGCCTCTTCCCCTGATGCCACACTTTTGTCGTGCGCACCCGCCATTTTAAGATGCCCTGAGCAGAACAAACCCTTTTTGCATGCCGCTGGCCCCTGACATAGCCCTTCGCCCTCACCAAGCCTGAGCGCTGGTCAACCCCCCCCTGCTTGCACCTGCCTTGAATCATAAACCCCTCTTCAGCGCGGCTCTGCCTCAGGCCCTCATCCTGCTCCCAACGCAGCACCTCCCTTCTTCCCTTTCATGATCCCCGGCCCTTTGATGCAAACCCCTTTTTCCCCGTGTGCCCGTTTGTCTTCCCCGTTCCCAGGCCGACACCCAGCTCTGCCGATACCATTCCTTGCCCCTCCCCGTACAATAGAAAGCTTCCCCCATCAAAGGATCCCCGGGTTGATCAAAGCCCCCACCCCATGAGATCCGATCGACCCCCACATTCCATGAATTGACGGAATATCCAGCTGCGCGATACTCATCACCTGTTGTGACTAGGGTGGGGACTTCAACTGTAAATGTGTGTGGGAACGGGCGCAAAGGGGAGATTCCGAGAATGTCTTTCCATACATCAAAGCTTTGTCATGAATATGTAATCTGCAATAAAGTCATAAAACAGTGTATAAGAGGCCAGGCCTCCGAAATGTAGTTAGAGCACCTCAGAACGATACCTGCTGTCCGTTTTGCTGTGTTCTCCTCCGGAGAGAATAAAAACCTTGTTTCCTGCTTTCCAGTCTCCAGCGCCTGCCTCTTCATTTATTAAACAATTCGAGGGTCACAGAGGCAATACCGCCGGGCAAATATCGATTGTCCCCGACCCAAAACTCTAATTTAACAATTGGCGTCCCAAGCGTGGGGCCCATCAGCGACTCGTGGATCCAGTGGGAGAGGTCCCGACGACAGAGTGAACGACTGCAACGATCGGGAGAGCTCTTGCCCAATAGACCCTCGTCTGGCAGCCGATCATCCGAACTTCACTTGTTCCGAACAGACCTCTCTCGAGTGATCTACGGTCCTGACTGGGGACCATTAGGAGTGCCGTGAGAAATACGAGAAAAAGAGGACGAACGGGCGCTGGATTCGGAAGACAAGAAACCGCCCATACGGTCCGGGTAAGGTCGTGTAAACACGACAAGTTGCGAAATGATTGCTTGATTGCTTGTTTTACAATATATACTAGTATTACTCTTTGTTAACTTATTTGGAGATCCACTGTCTGCACGCGGAGAAACAGTAGGCTCTTTCCCTTCTGCAAACAGTGAAGGATAGGTAACGCAACCGTCGCGCCTATTTTTTCTCCTCCACTGACTCTATTATTTCTTAACGGTTTTTGGGAGACTCACTCTCCCTCACTGATTAACTGGGTTCTTTGACCCCGAACTACTGTTCGCAGATTGTCTTCTGGAGATTCTCTGTCTGCAAACCGGAAACAACAGATTCCTCTTTGCGGATAGTGAAAGGGTAGAGGACGCAGACTTTTGCGCCCTACTTACTCTCCCCATTGACCTTACTCTATCTTATTTATTTATTGATTGTTTGATTGTTCCTCGTTATTAGTTACTCTTTTTTATTTTTGTTCATGAGGTATTCACTGCCTGCAAACAACGTAGAATAGGAATATTCTGTCTAGTCTTTGCACCTAGTGATAAGATAGGCAGTGCTGACTTTTTAGTCCCTCGTTACGAGCCGTCATGTCTGTCTTCTCCCCACTGATTGATAATTGGTTCAGCCCGGACCGTGTATTAGAGGTGGACCATATAGCTCCACTAGAAGGCACCCCTAATAAGGACATGTTCATAAACTATGGATTAGTTACCATAGCCTATAATAAATTGTGGCACAGGTATACCAAAGAAAGTCAAGACAAACAGTGGCCACTGGCAGGATCCTTTGACCTTGACAAAATAGAAACGTTGGAAATAGCCCTTCGCAATAATAAGACAACGCCTATTATGCTCGACAGTCTCGGTATGTGGCGCAGAGAGGCTATGCAACGACAGAGAAAAGACGAGGACAAACCAGGTAGAGAAATATACCGACAGGACAACCCCGGGGCACCACTACTCAAAAGTTATCCCCCGACACTACGCAAAAGACGGCCAGACTTAGGGCAAGACCAATGTGCTTTTTGTAGATATGTCGGACACTGGAAAGCCCAATGCCCGACTCTACTGAGCGTGAGCAAGGGCAAAGGGCCGACAGGAATGACAGGCCAGCAGAATGAGAAAAAGCGCGAGACAAAGAAAAATCCGACCCGCACGGACAGACCAGATAGAACCACCACAGTTGATTATGCCCGATGGCACAGGTTCCGCCAGAACGATTTCAGCGACATGTTCGAGTTTTCCTAGGTCGGACAATATAAAAACGGGAACCCAGCCTAGCTCTAAATTAACAGACGGAAAAAGATAATTTTGGCCAAATAATCACTGTTTTATGTTTGTCTTTGGATCTTGTGCGTCATACTTTTCTACTACCCCCCGTCTGAGTTTGTGTGTACGTAATATATAAATCTGCGTCATCCCCCTGCACGTGCTTCCATGTTACATAAACTATGTTAATAGAAATTCTAGCATGAAACAACCTGGAAAGAAAGAAATAGGAAACGAAATCAGTAAGCCACTGATAAACACGAACTTTTATTTTAACATAACAAGCAAGGAAAAACACAATAAACGCTAGAAAAACAAGAACGGTAAAACTGTAGAACATGAAAGTCAATGGAACATTCGCCCCCCCCACCTTCTGGAACCTTCCAAAGTGGGGTAGGGTTACGGCTACGCCCAACCGACGGCAACCCATATAAGGCGGGCCCTGCTGCCAACACTTGGTCAGGAAATCTTAACGTATGGGGGATCCGGAGGAGAGGCAGGGGCCAGCGGAGTCCGGCCGCAACGGCCCTAGGTAGTTGCCGGTAGTCCCGCCACATGCCTCCTCGGCCCAGCCGCAACGGGCCTGGATAGACTTAGGTAGTCCCGCCACATGTCCAGAGAAGAGCGAGACACCCTTTTTTTTCCTTTTCTCCTCCGTGACAGCTGCAGCAGCCCTGGGCGGCGGGACGTCCTGTCCATACCTCTGCAGGAATGCGTCCAGGTCGGGCTGGGAGGGAGAGGCGACGCGGACGAGCCTCTCCCACCTCCATAGATAGGAGGTCTCCCAGCCCCGGCCCAACGCCAAACACCCCAGCCAGGCGATGGTGCCCCAATACTTGCGCAGCACCGAACGTGCAATGGTGCCCATATTTTCGGAGCACCGAATATGCAATGACTGCACCGATACTTGCGCAGCACCGAGTGTGCGCCACAGATGGCCATGCTCCCACAGCACTGAGCACAAGACTTGGGGAACACCGGGCGTGGAGAGACCTTCATGCGGGCCGATGAAAAAGAGCAGCCTGGAGTGCACCGGGAGAAGGAGACGGCGCGAACGAGTCTCCCTCGCCCCCAGGTGGGGGCATCACAGCTGCACCCCAGCCGAACGTCCCGCTTTCACAAAACAGATCCCTCTTCCTTTCACTCCGAAGGATCTCTTCCACTCTTGCAAACTCGACGAGAGTGGCCCCTGGAGGGCCCCAAAATGGCGTCTGGGTCCGCTGGAAGGCGGGCCTCGGCCGCTAGAGTAACTTTGATCAGCAATGTAACTCGGACACTTGCCCACTGGGGCACGAGCCCCCACCTCCGACAGCATCTCCGCAGCCTTGAAGATTCTACAAGAGTCCCCGGAGGAGCCCTCGGCCCCTGCAGGCTTCCGGTAAGGGACGGCTGCCTTGATCACTAACGAAACAGGCATGACATTGCCACTCCTTCTGTTAGCATGAATTCTTGAACTGCCGAAAAGGACTCTGGTCCAACTGCCAGTTATGGGAAACATTTCCCCCTGATGCTACTTCCGGACTGAGCCGGCCCCGCCCAAAATGGCGCTGGTATCAATAGGAACTTGCGAACACCTCGTGGTGTTCCTTCGTGCTAATACAAAATTGATGTTCTGAGACTTTTTATGATCCTTTGTACACTTGGCTAGAAAAGACAAGGAGAGCTCACTCGACGAACATTGTGAAAGGATCCCGTTAAAAATGTTGATTACAAATGTACGGTGTATTATATTTTTATAGCTGATGTATAACCCCATTTATGAGGCACACATACGGTTTGCATATAGGAAATCTGATTGCAACTATTCTGACTATGCTTCTAAATTATGAAATAAATGTCCCCGAACCCCCAGCCAATTAATAGACGTTTTAGTTTCTTACAAATGAATGAATAAAACTTTCCAATTTTTTTATTGCTACAAAACGACACCCCCCCCACTGTACGCACTTTAGCCATTGCCACATCCGGCCAAATACAACCGCACCCTCATAATCCACGTGCTGAAATGATTTTGCTAAATAAAGGTTTTCGAAACTCTGGACGGGTATTGCATGCTTTATTTTAAAAATGTGGGATCGGTGGGAGAGTTCTTTTCTGTGCACCCTACTCTGCTCTCTCTTTAAGGTTGAAAGAAGATGGTTGCCCAGCCCTGGAGGACGGGTCGGATCGACAACACGACGCTCTGCCTTCAAAGTACGCGACTGACTCATGAACTCTCGCATGGAGGAAGACCTCGACTTCCAAGGATGGGTAAAAACGAACGGTGTAAATGGGGGAATGTAAAAGAAGGGTGAAATAAAATGATGTAAAATGTTATAAAGTACGACGTTCTAAGGTATTAGGGAACGGAGCTGACCCAAGAACCGAAGAACCTTAGAAACGTCACAGCGTTGAAGGAGGTTTAAGGATCCCGATAGTGAGATACATCTTTCGACTAGATACCTTGCTCTAGGCACCTCTGTTTCCTTTTTACGTTTCCCCGCACACGACCTATATGGGCACCCCCCCCCCCCCGACTCCAGAAACCATATCCCCGGGGACTCTGCCCCGAGGAGGAAAGCCGAGTAAGAGGTAAGTAAAGGACTCTTGAATCCATGTATTTGAATATGCGCGAATGCTGTCCCCCCCCCCCCCCCTTTTTTCCTCCCTCTGCAGGTTACATCAGAGATTACAGCCGAGGTGTGGCGAAGATCTGAAGCCTTGCCATGTCTAATACACGAAGCAGACTAGCGCTGCAAGGTGGTGCCTAAACAGGCCTCAAACAAACCCGAAAAATTAGCATGACCTGATAAAAAGTGATCACCCTTAAACCAGACCGCACGAATGAACCCATGTCACGTACGATGCGAAACTATGAGAGAATGTGTGTGTGTGACTGAGGCATTGACTCAACTGGTCGAAGGACTGAGAATGCAAGGAAGTGCGACAAAATGGTACCTCTCTTTTCTTTTCCCTTTTTCTCGAAGCATGTCCCCTATGCCCTGTCTAATGCTCGGACTGCATGATTTCAAGATACTAACGCAGACCCGTGAATGTCCTTTGTTGTGTAATGCACTAAATAGCCTTTCGTAAATACACTGCCACTCTCTGTCGCACGTGTACTATTTAGCCTGCTGTTGCACTCTCTCTCTCTCTCTCTCTCTCTCTCTCTCTCTCTCTCTCTCTCTCTCTCTCTCTCTCTCTCTCTCTCTCTCTCTCTCTCTGTCTCTCTCTCTCTCTCTGTCTCTCTCTCTCTCTCTGTCTCTCTCTCTCTGTCTCTCTCTCTCTCTCTCTCTGTCTCTCTCTCTCTGTCTCTCTCTCTCTCTTTCACACTCCCACTCTTCCGAGCGATTAGCCCCGAAATTGACAGACTGCCACCCCTAGCACATCACCTAATTGGCTTCAAATACCGCTGGTATTTGCTCAAACTTGGCTTTAATAAAATCACCCTCATGGTGTGACACCACCTCTCCTTTCCGGAAATATTTTGATGAAACCGAGAATCGGTCATAAAAGGAAAGGACAGGTAAGCTGACTGAGGTTCCCTAAATCTGACCCAAAATGAGGGAACCACAGGTCAGCGGCTACTACTATGAGATAAAAGTGCCTCAGATAACGCACCCCTCCCCGTCCCAAAATTGTCACGATACCCAAAACCATAGAGGTAACCGAAACCCCCCCCATCTTCCCAGGACGCACCTAGTATTGCGTTCAGTTGCCTCCCCTCCGATAACTATCCTTCATCCCCCGATTGTAAGGAATGGGTCGACTCGCGACTCACCCAGGCTAGCTGTGGCCCCTAGAAATGATTTTTATATATATATATATGCAAATTTCAGAGTTTGAAAATCCGAGAAATGCCACTGAATGCTCACCAACAGAACTATGGCCTCCGCCGCCAGTACCCCTATAAATCAGAATGAGATGATGCCCACCCCCACCACAGTTTTCTATGTACCTATGTGTCTTCCGATGAGACCCCTGTCTTTTTCTAATTAAGTAATCAGGCCGTAGGAGGCTACGTAGGAACCAGAACGATGTTTTACAAGGTTAACAGACTAGACCAAAGTGAAGAAATCGTTGAAAAGAACCCTGTCGAAAAGTGAAAAATGTTTAGTTGAAAAGCAGGACGCATTGATAAAAAGGAAATGTTTAGCCTATGTTCGTCCCTCAGCAAAATACCTGTTTAGTACCATGTCGATAGCACTCAGTACCCTTGGTAAATATGAAACCCTAGAGAACGGCATATCTTTGTCAGGCTCGTCTTACGAAGATGGGTCTCCATCCAATAAACTGTCGTAACTGTAATAAATGATTGTGCAGGAAAGTCATAGTAAACCCAACAGGCCCGTCATCGGTCATTTATATGTTAGTTGTGAACCCTAGTATAACGGACGTTTTCATTTCTGCCTGGAGCTGGGAGAGAAATAGACTTTTGTGATTACCTTCCTCTGCAAATTCTCTAAAGACTGTCTTTTCAAACTCGTTTAAGGGTACGGCTGTCGGGAGAAAGAAGGACCGGATGTGGGAGCACGAGGCCTGACTGCAGACTACGGAACACCTGCGACATTGGCCAAGGCGAGACCACGACAGAAAAAGAGCTGCAGGACGAGGCACTGTTTTCGATAAAATGAGAAGGAAGGGCCGACCTGATGCCCCTGCTCGATGTCCAGTGTTTGCCGACAAGTCCCCGCTCTCTGAATTCGGTCATGAGCCTGCCTATCTGAAATTCTCCGTCCCCCTAGTCTGTACCCGATCTGGCCCTGCTCCATCCCCCCTTTTTCCTCCGACCTACCCGAAAGAACTGCTCACATGCACCCTTCTTCCATCTGAACTTTTTGACAATCACCTCAAAGGACACAGGGCGAAAAGGATCTTTCCGACCAGGAATGCGAGGGAAAGGTCGTGCCCTGCAACGCGAGACCTAGAATAGAGCTGGACCCGTAGCTCCACCTCCGGTGCTCCACAGCGCCAACGAAAGACAACAAAGAATACTGATAACTCGTTAACTGCGAACTTTTTGACATCCTCAAATCACCGTTTCTGCTGCGCCTCATTTCTCTCCCAGCCGCCATTGTATTGATTATGCTCCAATCCGAATATGATATATGTAATAACCTATCAGTTATGAAATGTACTCACTGCTCTCGCTACGGAATCGTTTTTGTATTGCATTTCTATGACTTTCCTGCTAAACAAGTTTATCAAAATTTATCAATAGGTCCGCCTCCTAAAACTAGAAATCTTAAAATGTATTGTTTACTACTCTTTCATCTAGGGTTCCTACTGTTTTCTTTCCCTCTGCCCACCATAATAGACCCGAATTGAAAATGAACCAGCAAGATGTCTTGAATATGTTAAAGGGAGGACTGTGGAAAATTAGTACGGTTTGGTGAACATTATCTGCGCCATCTTGCCTCTTCCCCTGATGCCACACTTTTGTCGTGCGCACCCGCCATTTTAAGATGCCCTGAGCAGAACAAACCCTTTTTGCATGCCGCTGGCCCCTGACATAGCCCTTCGCCCTCACCAAGCCTGAGCGCTGGTCAACCCCCCCCCTGCTTGCACCTGCCTTGAATCATAAACCCCTCTTCAGCGCGGCTCTGCCTCAGGCCCTCATCCTGCTCCCAACGCAGCACCTCCCTTCTTCCCTTTCATGATCCCCGGCCCTTTGATGCAAACCCCTTTTTCCCCGTGTGCCCGTTTGTCTTCCCCGTTCCCAGGCCGACACCCAGCTCTGCCGATACCATTCCTTGCCCCTCCCCGTACAATAGAAAGCTTCCCCCATCAAAGGATCCCCGGGTTGATCAAAGCCCCCACCCCATGAGATCCGATCGACCCCCACATTCCATGAATTGACGGAATATCCAGCTGCGCGATACTCATCACCTGTTGTGACTAGGGTGGGGACTTCAACTGTAAATGTGTGTGGGAACGGGCGCTAAGGGGAGATTCCGAGAATGTCTTTCCATACATCAAAGCTTTGTCATGAATATGTAATCTGCAATAAAGTCATAAAACAGTGTATAAGAGGCCAGGCCTCCGAAATGTAGTTAGAGCACCTCAGAACGATACCTGCTGTCCGTTTTGCTGTGTTCTCCTCCGGAGAGAATAAAAACCTTGTTTCCTGCTTTCCAGTCTCCAGCGCCTGCCTCTTCATTTATTAAACAATTCGAGGGTCACAGAGGCAATACCGCCGGGCAAATATCGATTGTCCCCGACCCAAAACTCTAATTTAACACCACCTCTCTCATTCAGATCGTACTCTACAAATGCTGCGGTCCCTCAAGGCTCTATCATCTCGCCCATGCTTTTCAACATCTACATGAAGTCATTACCAGTACTGATCCATCAATTTCACCTCATGTGCTATAACTATGCAGATGACACGCAAATACTACTATCATCTTTACTTTATTTCGATCACACAGATCCACAAAAGTACACAGCACAAGTATAAAAACAGAAGTATAACAACTTTGTCATATAAATATGTTAAAAAGGAATACAAATTTCTGTTAAAAAGGAATACAAATTTCTTCCGAGCACTCAATGTCCATGAATTACAGTCTTCCAAATTTTCGAAATTCTCAATTTATTTTCTAAATTGAAAAGTTCATTTCTAATATTCCATAACGTTCTGACTCCTGTTAAAAAGGAACCAAGTCCCGAAAATAATTGTGCAAAATACAGGGTACAGTGACTTTGAAGAGAGTAAAATGCTTCATACAATGATTTCCCACACCTGATCCACAGTACAACATTTTCAGGTAAATATGGTAGGATAAAAGGAACCCAGGCCATAAAAATTATTGTGCCAAAAATACAGGGAACAAGAACTTTGAAGAAAATAAAGTGCTTCATGCCAGTGCTTTCCCACTCCTGATCCACAGCGCATACCAATATATTGAGAGGCCAAAAACCATTACTCTTTGAGTGTCTGTGCACAAAATTCTCAACACCTCAAGATAATGACCCGGGCCTGGCAGTCTACACAGTGGAAATATCCATTATTTCCTCTGAGATGAATAATGTGAGCAGAAGAAAAGTAAGTGAACAATCTATCCCGGGCAGGCTTTACATGCAGGACACAAATCGTCAGTAGAAGCACTATGGCACCACCTAGAGCAAAAACATCTGGTAGGCAAAGTTTTATACTGGAACTGTAAAAAAAAGTTTGTGTGCCAAAGGGGGAACTATTTCATCGATACTAGACTCAAAACAGGGGACTGATTTAAAATTCAAAAGTCATTGGTCACAGGATTTACAAAGTCCTTTGCAAGTGTCAGTTACCAGTACATTTCGTTTAACTTTGCCCTCAAAGTTCGGACCCTACTTTGCGGGTTGGACCAGAATGCCTCCATTCCTAACCTCCCCAATAGTTCCCTTAGGGAAGTGAACCACCTGATCGATGTTGCCCTAGGGAATTTCAGAAGGTCAGACAGGGCCTCTCGATAGGTTTCAAGTTTGTCCACTGTCCGTAGCCTATACCAGAACATTAAGAGTTTGTAATTTAACTTGTGTACCAACTGTCTGTGAGCAAGGTCCTTATACAGGGTTGTCAAAGGGAGCTAGAGGGTAGATCTACCAATGATCTTAGAAAATGGTTTTCAATGTTAGTTAGGCAGTTTGAATTGCCCGTACTCCACAGCTCTGCACCATAAAGTATCCCCCCCATTGTAGTTTTACTTTCTCGATATGGGCTCCCCAGGGGATCGATGGGGACAGACGGATGTACTTGCTCCAGTTCGGAGCTACCATCCAGGACCGGTCTTTTTGACAGTTTGGTCATTCCTCTATTAAAAATCATGTACTTGGTTTTGGCCTCATTTAAAACGAGACCCCGCTCATCACAGAACTTTATAAAATCCTTTAAAAGTTGTTGTAGACCCAGCAGAGATTTAGAGATTAAAGAGTATCATCGGGGAAGAGTAGTGCAGGTACTCTTCTTATTCCGAATTTGTGGGCATCACAGCCATCTCTATCTAAAAAATCAACCACCCCATTAATTAACATAGTAAAAAGAGTGGGGACTAACACACATCCCTGTCTCACCCCACGTTGGACTGGGAAGTTTCCTGTCACTTGGTTGTTTACCCTCCACATAACCTGTGCTGCATTAGACGAATGTAGTCTGAATAAAATGTCTAAAAGGTTCGCTGGCAAACCCATCTCTTTCAATACTCTCTCCAGAGTCTGGCCCGGGGGACAAGGTCAAATGCTGTGCACAAATTAACAAAGGCTACATATAATTTCCCCCCACCTTAACAGCCACTACCTTCCAATAAATACAGAGAAGACGGAAGACCTGCTCCAGGGTACTGACTTTTCTACGAAAACCTGCCTGGAAATCACTCAAGATTTGAATATCAGTCATCCAATCCTGCATCCTTCCTAACACCTGCTTGCAAAAAATTGCAATCTGCTTGTAGGTCGCCGGATTTGCTCTATCGCCTTTTTTGTAAATAGGCACTATCTCTGTAATCTGCCATGATGATTGTGTGGGAGCGACACCAGACATGATCAAATGGGTTACCAGATTTATATAAGAATCCCAGAGAGATTTATCCTATCTATACAAATCATTGGGGATTCTATCTGGTCTGGGGGCTCGCGCGGTGATACAGGATGAAATCGCCATTTCGGTTTCCTCGATGGAAAAAGCCAGTATTTCACCTTCCCCACCAAGGGCCTCGATCCACCTCTCACTAGCCTCATTGCTTACAAAAGTGCCATTACCATAGAGAGAGCCAAAGTGAGCAAACCACTCTTCTGGCTGGACAGTGTATTCCAGGGCCGCCCTATTTCCCTTAAGCCAGTACGCTGCTTTTCTCCCAAAAATCTTAGTGTCTTTATTTGTCAATGCGGTGTATAGGAAAAGCCAAAGAGACCCCTCCCAATCCTTCATGGCCTACCTATACTTGGCTCTACAAGTCACAATCTCAGGGCAAGCCTTCTGTTTTATTGCGCAAATAAGCGCCCCCTTAGCTTTCCTACAGCCCTGATTATACCAGGCGCTCTTTGGGTCCTGCATCGGGTCTGTACTATGCCCCCCCCCCTTTTCCCCAGTTTAGGAGGCTGGCTAAGCTTATCCCTTAACTCACTGAAAAGTAGCTCATGGCAAGGTCCCAGACTCTCCACAGCTTCCTTGGTGGGGAGTTTTTATAGCTCCTCAATCACCCACCGCACTTTGCTCTTAACTGCCTCGAGGGCTACCGGCTGCTCGTCCATCCAATATCATTTGATTGATCTTTGATTGTTTGTGACAGAGGGGACACCCAAATCTGAACACCCCTGATATCGGGTTGTGGAGTGTCAGGTTTTAATAAGGGTAAGAGGGAGAGCATTATGATCACCTACATCTCACCCACTAGGGGTGAAAGATTGGGAGTGACTAGGCAATAGTCAGTTTTGCAGCGTGAATCTTTCTGGATTCACTATGCTGTGCATTATTCCGCGGTCTTGTGGTTGGGTCCGGATTCGTAGTCTTTTCTTTTTTTTTTTAATTTTTTATTTTTTTTTTGTAGCCCAGGTGGGCGTCGGCGTCACACCTCCTAGGTGTATTTTCGGTGACGTCGGCATGCTTCCTGCGGAAGCTCCCACTCTTGGGCGCCATCTTCAGATTCTTTTTTTCCGCGGTCGGGTCTGGATCGTTCCCGTTTGGGCTCCAGACATTTTTGGAGAAAGAAGAAAGAAAAATACAGAAATCACAAAGAAAGTCATCTGAAGACTCCAGGGGACTTCATCGACGAGGAGTCTGCAAAGGAAAAGGCGAATTCATTGAGATCCTCGACGACCGTTGGCGAACACGCGACCAGGGAGGCCCTGCGCGCTCGATGATGGACAACACGCCCTTCAAGTTCTGCCGTAACTGCCACCACAAGTACGCGCAGAAGGACCAGCACCCGGTATGCAACCTTTGTCTACCGGTGAATCACGAAAGCGAGGACTGCAACGCCTGCTCCGCCTTCGCCCCGAAGACCCTTCGTGTGAGAGAGAGACAGAGGGTAGCGCACGCCACCCTGCAGGGGAAGGCCCCGACTCCGTCCCTCTACGATCTGGGGATGTCTTCAGAGGAAGAGGACAACGCTGCTGCCGAAGACAACAGCTACACGGTCGTAGAGACCGATTACACGAAGACTTCTGATAAGGTAGGAGACTCTCCGGCCCCCAAGAACCCGAGAGACTCTGAGTCTCGAAAAAACGAGGGCAAGGCCCCGAAGCCGCCGACGCCGAAACACCAGGCGTCCGCGAGTACTCACAGGCCCAGCGGATCCTCTGAGAAGGAGTCCCCGGTGCCGAGAGCCGTTGAACAGCAGAAGTCGTCGAAAATCGTCCCCGAAAAGGATCGATCGACGCCGAGGGACAAGGACCCTAAACTACCGACGCCGACCAGAGACCCAAAATCCGGTTCGACGTCGACGTCCAACTTCGGCACCGAAAGGCACGGCGCCGAGCCAGCCGCCGAAAAGAGCGGCCGAACCATCCGACGCGGAACACGCGGCAGAGATGGAGAAAAAGAGAAGGCGCCTCGAGGCCGAAATGGAAAACATCGTGCAGCGGAAGAAGGAATTCGACGCAAAGATGAAAGCCTTCACGATCCCTCACAAGACCAAGCCACCGGTGGTGGAGGTGGTCGAGGAGGAAGACGAGGTCGTCGAAGAACAAGAACCGGACGTCGAGGTGGTCGACGACCAGGAAGAGTACGAGAATCCCTACGATAGTTACAACTATGGGGAGGAAGAGGACAGCAGGACGGACGCAGAGTCGGCCCCCTCTGACTTACAGGAGGTGGATTACCTGGATGTCGAGACCGACAGCCCGGAGGAGGCGGTCGACACGTATCCCTCGAGGCCCTCGCCGCCGGACGACATCAGGGCCGACAACTCGGTGATAAGGTCTGCAGCAGCGGCATTCAAGCTCAAGCTCGACGAAGAGAAGCAGAAAGCAGACTTCCTTCTAGAGACATTGTTTCCCACACAAACAAGGAGCCAGTACCTGCCAATGCTCGACAGCGTCTTGGCCCAGGGGAAGGAAGCATTCAGGGAGCCCGCAACATGCAAGGCAGTAACTCCCAGAACAGAGAAAAAATACAAACATTCCTCAAAAGACCCACCCTACATTCAGGGGACGGTCTCCGCAGGCTCCATTATCACGGCGACAGCACGGAAGAGGGCTAACGTACCCACTACCTCTGGACCACCACCGGATAAAGAGAGCAAAAGGATCGATCTGGTGGGCAAAAAGATCGAACGGAATGCCGCGACCCAATGGCGCATGGCTAACTCCAACGCCCTGATAAACAGGCACATGTACCAGATCATGGAGGAGCTGGGGCAGTTGGTGAAGGACCTGCCCCAGGATGCCAGGCAGAAGGCCGAAAAACTGGTTGAAGAAGGGAAGAACGCGGCAAATTCTTGCCTCAAGACGGCCCTGGATGGAGCAGACACCTCCAGCAGGCTCATGATGATGGGTGTCACTGAAAGAAGACACGCCTGGCTAAGGATTTCAGGTTTCAAACCAGAGGTGCAACACAGCATTCTGAACACACCGTTCAACGGAGACACGCTTTTCGGAACAACAGTTGATGAGAAGCTCAGCCAACTGAAGAAAGATAACGAAACCGCAAGGTCCATGGGAGCATTGCAGTTCAGAGGCAGCAGAAGGGGCACACCGTCACGGAGGCCTGGCGGGAGAGGTGGAAACCAGCCAGGTACATCACACCAGGCTTTCCAACAAACGCACCAGGCAGACTCACAGGCCCAGCAGTGTCAGCAGAAGCAGTCCTGGCAATACCAACAAAGAGGCCAGTCCTTTCGAGGGAGAGGAAATGGACGTGGCCAGAATAGAAGAGGGGGACAGCTGCCCGCTTCTAAGTGACTTCAAAAAACTCCGTGCGCCCACCCACAGAAAAGATCCCAGGGGGCAGCACGTACTGAGGGATCAGGACAAGCTAGACATCTACGACCACATAACACCAGTGGGAGGAAGATTGAGATTTTACCTCCAGGAATGGAGAGAAATCACATCAGACAAATGGATCCTCAACATCATCCAATTCGGATACTGCATAGAGTTGGAGGGAAGGCCAACAAGCAGAAAACCAAAAAGAAAACAACTAGCAAGCAAGCAGCTAGAGTGTCTTCAGGAAGAGGCAAAGGAACTCCTGCGGAAGCAGGCCATAGAACGGGTACCCTTCAAGGAAAGAAACACAGGAATATACTCAACGTACTTCCTGGTGCCAAAAGTAGACGAGACAATGAGGCCCATTCTGGACCTAAGGTTCCTGAACAAATTCATAAGAACACAAAAATTCAAAATGACCTCCCTGCAAGAGGTGCTCCCGCAATTACAGATCGGGGACTTCATGGTCACAATAGACCTCAAAGACGCCTACCTGCACATCCCAATGAACAGAAGGCACAAGCATATGCTCAGGTTCACCATCGGAGAAAGCCACTACCAGTTCACGACACTAGCCTTCGGGCAAAAATTAGCACCAAGGGTCTTCACAAAGTGCCTCGCAGCAGTCGCAGCGCACCTACGAAGGCAGGGGATACACGTATACCCTTACCTGGACGACTGGCTGGTGAAAGCAAACTCATACCAGAAATGCAAGCAGCACGCACATACAGTGACGAGCACGCTCATAAGCCTGGGGTTCTCCATCCATTGGAAGAAGTCATCAATGGAGCCGGAACAAGTGAAGATCTTCCTGGGAGCACAGATCAACACCTTACAGGGCAAGGTGTTCCCCAGCGAGAAGAGGGCGAGGGCGCTGGTGAAGGAAACTCGCCTCTACCGGAAGGGACAAGCTCGGACAGTGAGGACTGCGAGCAAGATCATGGGGATGATGGCATCATGCATCCACCTGGTACCGAATGTACGTCTCCACGTGAGACCCATTCAAGAATGGCTACAGGAGCAATGGTCACAAGCTACAGGCAGTTGGGAGGATCTAGTGGTTGTAACGCACGCAGTGCAGAAGGAGATGGCATGGTGGACCATGGAGAACATAACAAGGGGAAAGCCTCTAACGCCCCCAACGCCAACAGTGACCATCACCACAGACGCATCCCTGAAGGGATGGGGCGCTCACATGGAGGAGCTCAAGGTGAGGGGACTGTGGACGCCAGCAGATGCGACAAAGCACATCAATTACCTAGAATTGAAGACAATCTTCCTTGCACTGAAAGCTTTCCAAACAAGACTGTACAAACACAAGGTGCTGCTACAGACAGACAACACCACCGCGATGTTCTACATCAACAAGCAGGGGGGCACACAGTCAGCCCCGCTTTCATCGCTGGCGCAGGAGATATGGAGATGGGCCATCCCTCTCAAAATAGACCTGCTAGCCATACACCTACCAGGGAAGGACAACATACAAGCAGATTGGCTCAGCAGACAGACATCGGCATCCCACGAGTGGGAGCTCAGTGCTCAGGAGACAAGGTGGCTGTTCGACAGATGGGGAACACCATCAGTGGACCTGTTTGCCACACGCCGGAATGCAAAATGCCAAAACTTCGCATCCAGACAGCCCGAGGAGAGGTCACTGGGGAATGCCCTATGGATAGATTGGTCCGGGACATTTGCTTACGCCTTTCCCCCGATACCACTGATGCACAGAGTGCTGAGCAAGTGCAGAGCGAGCAACATGACCCTGATACTGGTCGCGCCACAGTGGGCCAGACAGACATGGTACTCGCAGATCATGGAGAGGAGACAGTGTGCACCCCACAGATTCGGCAAGAGGAAAGACCTACTCTCCATGCAGAACGGAGAGGTGCTACACCCAGAGCCAGAGAGCCTGAGCCTGGTAGCGTGGCTCCTGAGGACATAGAGTTTGCACATTTGAAATTGCCAGAAAGCACCGTGAGGGTCCTTCGTGAGGCACGGAGGCCCAGCACTCGGAAGTGCTACGTTGCGAAGTGGAAAAGATTCACAATGTGGTGCAGGAAAGAAAGACTTCACAATAAAATGAAGAAGGACTCCACAGTGCTAAAGTACCTGACACACTTGCTGGAGAAGAACCTTAGCTCATCCTCGTTAAGAGTTCACTTGGCAGCGATAGTCGCCTACACAAGGGGAGAAACGTGCAGGAGTTTCTTCACATCACAGGTGGTGAAGAGATTCCTAGAAGGAGCGAAAAGGATCGCACCACCCAAGCGGGTGCCGCCACCGGCATGGAACTTGAACATAGTCCTAACGGAACTCATGAAGGAACCCTTTGAACCACTTCACAAGGCCTCCCTAAAGATGCTAACTATGAAAACAGCTTTCCTGGTTGCAATAACGTCCTTACGAAGAGTAAGCGAGCTTCAGGCGCTGACGCTACAAGAACCCTACATACAAATACACAATGATAGGGTTGTTATGAGGACTGACCCACACTTCATGCCGAAGGTGGTATCCAAATTCCACATGAACCAGTCTATACAGATACCGAGTTTTTTCCAAAAACCAACAACTAGCGCAGAGCGAGCCCTGCACACCCTGGACGCCAGAAGAGCAGTCATGCACTACATTGAGAGGACGAAGGGACACAGGAAGACAAAACAGTTCTTTGTGTCATTCGCAAACAGTTTCATGGGAAAGGCAGTAACCAAAAAGACTATTGCACGATGGATCGCACAGACAATTCAACTCTGCCACAAACGTGCAGGACAAGAGCTAGCAGAGGGGACACGTGCCCACTCCACTAGGAAAAAGGGTGCTACAATAGCTTTCCTAGCTAACACACCCATACAGGACATATGCCTGGCGGCAACATGGGCTTCGGTGCACACGTTCACGAAGCACTACTGTGTGGATTTACAGATGAACAAGGAAGCACAAGTCAGACAAAAGGTGCTCCAGCACATATTCAATAACCAATGCTCATCTTCCACTCAGCCGCCACAGAGATGAGAAACCGCTACAAAATCTATGCACAGCATAGTTAATCCAGAAAGATTCACGCTGCAAAACTAATAGTTTTCTTACCTGTCGGTGTAGTTTTGCAGCTTGAAGATCTTTCTGGATTCACTAGCGAACCCACCCACCTCCGCCAGAAAGATGAGGCTGGAGAGAGAAGAGGTGGATATATAAAAAAAAGAAAAAAAAAAGATAAGGTGAAAGGAATTGAAAGTACAAAGCGGTAAAATATCACCTAAATAGGACATTGCCATTACTTCGAAAACGAAAGAAACATGGGAAAAAAGAACCCGAAGATGGCGCCCAAGAGTGGGAGCTTCCGTAGGAAGCATGCAGACGTCACCGGAAATACACCCAGGAGGTGTGACGCCGACGCCCACCTGGGCTACAAAAAAAAAAAAGAAAAGACTACGAATCCGGACCCAACCACAAGACCGCGGAATAATGCACAGCATAGTGAATCCAGAAAGATCTTCAAACTGCAAAACTACACCGACAGGTAAGAAAACTATTCGTTCTACTATTGTGGCCAGGCCTATTAAAAGTACACTCCCCATAGGGATTAGACCTAGTTCTCCGATTTGTTGCTCTTAAATCATGTTGTAGGGTAAGGGCTAGCACGTGACCTCCTCTCTTTGTTCATCTCACTTTCGGTAGGTCTAAAGATGGGATTGACCACACACGATCCCAATCCTCAGTCAAGTCTAGAGGAGTAAGAGCAAACGGTTCAAAAGTTGAATTAAAATGGCCCACCACTAATACAGGAACCCCATCTCAGTACTCAACCAGAGCATGATCTAGTATGTGGATTGTGTTTGTTTCCTCTAGGGCACGGACCACTCTATTATAGACATTAAAAATTCTAAACTTCCAACCACTGTGAAGACTCAGCTCAACGGCTAAAATGTCCTGTGAGTCAACATGGAGGAACTTGACTTTAGACCCCAAGCATTTTTCACCCAGACTGCGAGACCTCCAGAGTGTCTACCCTGCTCTTTCCTAGTGGCATCAATGGCATAAGAAGAAAAGCCACTCCTAAAAGGAGTGGACATACTCCATGTTTCCTGGAATAGGATTGCATCATAGGCATCCACAAAACGACACCAATCTGGATCAGGTAGCAATTTTGAAATCCCTGTCACGTTCCAAACTAGGACCCTTAAAACAGGATGGACAGGGGCCCCTTCTTCTGCAGTGCCGCATCTAAAATCAGTAGCACTAGTTGTAGTAACAGTGGAGGGCTCATGGCCAGTCTCCGTATTATATGCTGAACCTCTGAGTATTGGAGCTTCTGGTGGGGGTGGAGACAATAGGGGCACAGGATGCCCTGTCTATCTATAGAGGATCGATCTGTCACCCGGCTGCAGTCATCTTTGGCCACTCTCCACTCCATGAGCGCATTGAAACGGACTGACCTCATTAGCTCTATGGAACACTGGCTCCGGTGTTGGTGGGCGTCTATACCTGATAGAAATAGATGTGTTTGTAGGCGGGATAGTGCGAGAGTCAATTGCCAATAGACCAGTGACCATGTCCTTATAAAAAATAAAAAAAAATCTAACTTCAATCGTGTCCCTAGCAGCCCCAGGTGTGCTATATATTTCTACAGATTTGATGTCCTCTCTAATAATGGAATAGCAGTGACAGGTGGATCTCAACTTGTGAGTGACTTTGTTTTTTAATGAGTCCTGATCGTCATGACCAACCCGAGAGAGTATAGGGACTTTAGTAAGATAGACCACATCTTGCGCACCCTGATCACTGGGTCTCATACATACTCCATCTCTTACTGACCCCATCCCCTCTGACCCCCGTACCCCAACCTAGATGTGTACCCTTCATCTAGGATCACCTTACCACTATCTGGGGCCCCAAGTCCGGCCCTAGTATTAGCATGGCCAACTCCCAGCATATTTCTTACAGCTAATAGAGATGTCTCATTTGGGCGGTGCTTCCTAGTGTAATCTGAGGGTTGGTATAAGGTACTTTCGGGAGCATCTTTGTGAGAGGGTTGGGATCCTAAGCACCTATCATCTGTTGTTAATTGTGCCGCTGATAAAGGGGCCAACAAGGACCCATGTTGCACCCCCTTCCTACAGACTGTTCTCTGAATTAGGGTAACAACCTCCATTCTAAGGGCAGCAACCTCCTCTCTCAGTGACTCTATTAGTGAGAGAGAGAGAGAGAGAAACTCTGTTTATTTAGACCGTAGTCTTTAAACATTGAGATCGGATAAAAATGCTGCTCATCAATATAAAAACCGTACAAAATTTATAAAATCAGGCTGTTACTCTCTATGCCGCTTCCTATGTGTTATACACATTTAAAAGAGACATTCTATGGGTAGCACAAACATAAAATCGTTAAAAAAAAAACCTGCTATACATAATAAAACTGGAAATTATTACATTTAAAAACTAGGCAATTTCAATGCGATTCTCATTATTCACTTACAGTGCTATCTGATGTATTATGGGCTTGCATCCCCTCGTATATTAACTTTTACTTATTTCTGGAAATGGGATATAAGTAGGTTCCTCAATTTGATTTCTTTAGCTGTTCCTGTGCTAAGCGATTCACCCCTTTCAGATAGTTACCAAGTGCAATTGCTATACCCAGATGTTCCATTTCTATCAGTAAGTTCATTGCTTGTACACGTTGTCTTCTGCCATATTTTGTAAATAAAGGTCGTAAGAACCGTTTTCTCACTTATAGACATGTCAAGCAGTCAAGAAGTATGTGCAACATTTCACACTTGACCCCCAGGCCACATTTACATGTACCATTTGGATATAACATTTCTGCCTTAACTCTCCCCTCCATTAGCCAAGGAATGGTACCAATTCGGATTTTCAGTGCCTGTATCATTGTTGACTTTGGCAGTGACAGTAACATTTTTAGGGCCTTACCTTCCTCCCGATAGGTAAGGCCCTAAAATTGTTACTGTCACTGCCAAAGTCAACAATGATACAGGCAATTAGACTGGAAACAGATACGATGAGGGTTGGGATCCTAAGCACCTATCATCTGTTGTTAATTGTGCCGCTGATAAAGGGACCAACAAGGACTCATGTTGCACCCCCTTCCTACAGACTGTTCTCTGAATTAGGGTAACAACCTCCATTCTAAGGGCAGCAACCTCCTCTCTCAGTGACTCTATTAGTGATTTCAAAACATACTACTCACAAACAGGGACTTTTCAGAACTCCTCTGGATCAACAGGTCCGACTACTGGCCCCCCTTCCTCCTCATGTACAAGGGCATCAAATCTATTGTGACACTCCACTTGAGTGTCATGTACCACACTAGAGGACCCACTTGACTCGTTGCGTAATACAGATGTAGCAGAAACAGATTCTGGAACAAATGTTTTTTTTTTTTTTGCCAGGCCCTTGCTCCTCCCCTTACTACGTTGATTTAATTTTTGTGGTATTAACTTTGCTGATATTTTCCCATAGTAATGGCTTGGGTGAAATGATTGGCGGGGTTCCAGAGTTTGCGCCTGTACTTGTGGCTATTCTGGTGAGCTCCCTGCCTGAATATGCACTCGGAGAAGAGTAACTCAGTCCAGTCCTTGGTCTCGTGGCAGACTGTCCCAAGGGATTGCTTTTTCTTTTACTCCTCTTTCTAGTGGCCCACTCGATAAAAAACAGCCCCTACACTCAGGGGAGTGAAACTCAAACCTCCAAACACAAAAGGGTATTGTTAGAACAAAGCAGATTTTCCCCAGATATCCTCAAGCACTGCTTGGCATTAGTCTCCTCTAGTTCATTCGTATTTATCAAATAAAGAGGCGGGCGCTGGAAATTGGAAAGCAGGAAACTGATTTATTCTTCGAAGGAAAGCGCGTCAGATCAGACAAGCAGAGTGTCGTCTCGAGGTGCTCTCTCCGCATCTCTGTGGCCTGGCGCTTTATACACAGGTTTATGTCTTTATTACAGTGTAACACATTCCTGACATTTCTTTGATGCATTGTGAACCATCTTTTGGAATCCCCGCTTCAGGCCCGTTCCCACACATATCAACAGTAATGTACCCACCCCCGGTCTCAGTAGGTGATTGCTATCGCGCAGCTGGGCGTTCCGGCAGGAGCTGAAATACGCGCAATCGGTCGGATCTCATGGGGTTGGGGCGTTGATTAATTCCGGCTCCTTTGATGAGAGGCGGAATCCTACTGTACGGGGCAATAAACTGTATCGGCAGGGGTTGGTTATGGCCTTGGATCGGATCAAACAGCCAGGTGCAGGGGAGGAGATTATCGAAGGGCCTGTTCGTGCAAAAGGGATAAAAGGGCATGTGGGTTCGGCACGGGAAGTGGCTCCGGGGCAGGGTCGCGCTGAGGATGCTTTATGACTCTAGCATGTGTGCTTGGGAGCTGCCAGCGCGAGGGGGATGATCGTGGAGTCGGGGAGACGCGCAGGCGATCGGCAATGTTACAAAACTGGCCACAGTATCTAAAATGGCTGCCGCTTACGCGCTCGCAAAAGGCCTAAGCGGGACAAGATGGCGCCGGTGATGTTCACATCGTAATCTAATATTTAACAGTCCTTCCTTTGAACATGCCTAGTCATCTTGTCAATTTATGTCAATGTTCATCATTTTCTGTATCTCCTTGTCATACAATGCTTTCATATTTTCAAATTTTGTGTCCAAAGTCTTAGGGCATAATCGAATTCATCAAAAGAGAGCATAATGGTGGTATGCATTGTATTCCTAAGCAGCAACCACATATTACAAAAACTGGCACCAATATTATTATCAACAGTTTCCAGCCCCAGTCTTTCAAAATGCTCCAAACCCAGTTTCCAAGTGTCCAACCTTCTTGTTCCTGATGGATCTCTGATGTCCATTTGTGAAGGTGTTCATTTGCTTTGTAGACGGAAGGTGAGTAGTCTGGGACGAAGGTGCAACAGCTGATGCGGCATGCTCCTCCACAATCTGCCAGTACCACATCAAGCACAAGGCGGTTCTGCAAAGCCACAAGGCGGACCGCCTGTAGTTCAGCTGTGTTGTTGGTGAGGATGCCAGCCGTGATGTTCAGAGCTGTTACGACTGCTTGGGTCAGATGTCGGATGGCTCGACTGTTTGCCATCGGACCCCACAGAGGGATGAGTCCCTTTGCTGCATCGAGGAACTGCGCTGCGGTTGAGTCTGCTTGCTCTGTGTCCTTCGAGCATTTCTGTCTGTGATAGGCTGCTGGTGCCACGTACGGTGGAGGTAGGACAAAAGCGATGTAGCATGTGCCCCCCCAGCTTTTTGGAAGCCAGGTGTAAGCCTTTGTACTGCAGACAAAGTACATATTTGGTGATGCCACAAATGAAGGAGGGTCGATAGTGTTCAGAGTCCTTTTTATGGGGCAGGAACTTTGGCCCACCATTTTCGTCCCATGGCCCTCAATGCAAACAAGGCCTGAGACGTTCACCACAGATAGGGCCACAGTCAGAGTTGCCGCGGTCCGTTTTCGTAGATATGAGAAGGTGGGTCTGGCTGGGTTGTTGAACACTTGCATTTCGATTCGTTCTTTTTCCGGAATATTCATTTGAAAGGTAGCGTTTGAGTTAAGAGGGTAAAAGGAAGCAGGGGTTTTTCCAGTTTTGTTCAGCCAGAACTCGTTGTAGAACTGCGTCATTGTTCTGTCAGATGTGGAATTGTCTTTGTAGCTCTCCTGCAGGAGCATTAGCCAGGCAAGTCGGGACCCATGAACAGAGAAGGGTGAAGGGATGAAGGGAATGGAGTGTTCGGTTGCATGTGGTAGCAGCCCACAGGTCCAGCAGTTCGTGGTATTAGCAGCAAGGTTGTTTTGATGCAGCAGTTGTACAAAGGAGTTGTTCCAAAATTCTTTGCGTCGTTCTCGGAGATGGGGTGACAGTGAGACCAGATAATGTTCTTTCTTGGTGGTGGGCTGCATAGTGGGTGAAATTGTCTGGTGAGCGGGAGTGTTCTCTTCTATGATCCAGACTGTGACCATCAGCAAGAGGCAGAGGAGGGATATGATAAAAAGTACAATTGTCTTTGTGCTATGCAGTTTGGCAGTCTTGGGGTCGTTACTGTGGGTCTTCGGTTGTCCGGGATCTTCCATCACCTTCAAGAGGCTCGTGACTGGCAGGACCACATACTTTGTCTGGCGTCTCTCCTGGTAGCCTTTGTGGTGTTCGCTACCGCTCTAAGATTTTTGACTCAGTTAGTGGTCTGCTTTGTCGAGGCACTCTCCTTTCGTCGTAAGTTGTACCCTTTTCTGGATGGCACAGTGGGATCGGGAAATTCTGCCAATTAGAGTGTCTCTGGTTCCGGGTAACAACTCAGGGTTGGTCTGTCTTTGTTCAGGAGCACTTCTTGGGTGTCCACGTCTTCCTTCGTTGCCAGTGTTGGGGGTATTCTCTTGCAGTGATGTGCATGCAGCTAATTCTTCTTCCCTTCCACTCGAAGTGCAGTTCGGGTGGTGATCAAGACGTGCCAGGGGCCCGTCCACCTGGGTTCCACACTCTTCGATCTCTGAAAGTTCTTGATTAGGATGAACTCGCCAGGTTTGATGTGTCCAGGGCCCCTGGATGCGTCTGGTATGGCTTGCTGCACCTGTTGGTGGATAACAGTTAGTTCTTTGGTAAGGTTATGCAAATAATCAGACATTAGGATGTCTGGGACATCGTGGATGGAAGTTGGCTTCGGCGCGGCCCAAATGTTCATTGGCCGGCCAAAGACAACCTCGTACGGAGTCAAGTGGTGTTTGGTTGGGGTGGAGCGCATTGATAGCAATGCCAGTGGGAGGGCGTCAGGCCATTTCTGTCCTGTGGTGGCAACTATCTTTGCTAGTTTTAGCTTCAGTGTGGCATTGTGCCTTTCTACCAGGCCTGCAGATTGGGGATGGAAAACTGCGTGGAACTTTTGTTTTACACCCAACCCTTTCAATATGAGTTGGATAACTTCAGCTACGAAGTGGGGGCCATTGTCGCTCCATAAAATTCAGCAAAGGCCGTAGCGTGGGAAAAACTCTTTTAACAACACCTTTGCAGTAGTGGTGGCGGTGTTGTCGCGGGTGGGGTAAGCTTCTACCCATTTGCTGAATGCGCACAGAATAACTAGGGCGTATTTCAGAGCATGGCACCTTTCTAACTGTATGTAATCCATTTGGAGGACCTCAAACGGATGGTCAGGGACCCCAAAACCTCCCCGTGGTACTACGGTCCCTTTCCCTGGATTGTGTTGCAGGCATATCATGCATTGCTGAACTAGGCGTTTCGCTGAATCTGCTTTCCTGTCATTATGCCATACTGTAGTGATCAGTTCGGTCATGGGAGCGGAACCTGTGTGTGCCATGGTCAATATGGGGATCAAATACGCATTGGGTAACAGCCATTTGTCTTTTTCCTTTGTCCTTCAGCAGCCTTCATCGTCTTTTAGTCCCACCCGAGCCCATTCTGTCAGTTTGTGTGGTGTACTCGTCAGTTGGATGTCCCTAATAGTGGTCCTAGTATCTGTCCATTTCTCTGCTTGTGACCTGGTCACATACATTCGTCGTTCTGTTTTCAGCTGTGGCTCGGGCAGTAACGTCAGCTAGTGCGTTTCCCTGTCCTACAATGTCCGTTACTTTCTTATGTGCATGGCATTTCATTACTGTTAGCTGCTTGGGGAGGAGGACTGCTTTGGTCAAGGCGGAGACTAGATCTCCATGTAAGATCGGTGTGCCGTGTGAGGTCAGGAATCCTCTTTCCCTCCAAAGAAGTCCGAAGTGATGAACTACCCCGAAGGCATACTGGCTGTCTGTGTAAATGTTTACTGTCGTCCCTGCTGCTAAGATACATGCTTGTGTGAGGGCAATCAGTTCTGCCGCCTGTGCGGATCGCTGGGCAATTTGGACTGTTT